>NC_000070.6:12390000-13662500 GCF_000001635.26 Mus musculus | reverse complement strand
CTGATAGAGGATTAATATCCATATATAAAGAACTCAAGAAGCTAACCACCAAAACCAAAACAAAACAAAATAAAAAACAAAACCAAACAAACAAAGAAAACCCCAACCCAATCGAAAAATGGGGTATAGAACTAAAATGGAACTGAGGAATCTTGAATGGCTGAGAAGCACCTAAAGAAATGTTCAAAGTCCTTAGTGATTAGAGTAATGCAAATCAAAATGACACTGAGAGTCTACCTTACATCAATGAGAATGGCTAAGATCAAAACCTCATGTGACAACACATGTTGGAGAGGATGTAGAGAAAGAGGAACACTCCTCCATTGCTGGTGGGATTGCAAACTAGTACAACCACTCTGCAAATAAATCTGGAGGTTCCTCAGAAAAATGAAAATAGACTTACGTGAAGACCCAACAATATCATTCTTGGAGTATACCCAAAAGCACAGGGGTATGTGTTCCACTATGTTCATAGCGACCTTGTTTGTAATAGCCACAAGCTAAAAACCACCCAGATGTCTCACAACAGAAAAATGGATAAAGAAAATGTGGTTCATTTACACAGTGGAATACTACTCAGCTATTAAGAACTAGGACATCCTAAGTTTTTTTCAGGCAAATAGATGGAACTAGAAAATATCATTCTGAGTGAGGTAACTCAGTCCCAAAAGGACATGCATGGCATGTGTACTGGCAGGTTTTTTTTTATTAGGTATTTTCCTCATTTACATTTCCAATACTATCCAAAAAGTCCCCAATATACTCCCCCCTACTCCCCTACCCACCCACTCCCACTTTTTGGCCCTGGCGTTCCCCTGTACTGGGGCATATAAAGTTTGCAAGCCCAATGGGCCTCTCTTTCCAGTGATGGCAGACTAGGCCATCTTTTGGTACATACTGGCAGGTTTTGTGTGTCAACTTGACACAAGCTGGAGTTATCACAGAGAAAGGATCCTCCCTTGAGGAAATGCCTCCATGAAATCCAGCTGTAAGTCATTTTCTCAATTAGTGATCAAGGGGGAAAGGCCCATTGTGGGTGGTGCCATCCCTGGGCTGGTAGTCTTTGGTTCTATAAGAGAGCAAGCTGAGCAAACCAGGGGAAGCAAGCCAGTATGTAAAATCCTTCCATGGCCTCTGCATCAGTTCCTGCTTTCTGATTTGCTTGAGTTCCAGTCCTGACTTCCTTTGGTGATGAACAGCAATATGGAAGTGTAAGCTGAATAAACCCTTTCCTCCCCAACTTGCTTCTTGGTCCTGATGTTTTGTGTAGGAATAGAAACCCTGGCTAAGACAGTATGTACTCACTAATAAGTGGGTATTAGCCAAAACAAACAAAGCAAACTAAGGAACAAAAAAATCCCAGAATACCCAAGATACAGTCCACAGAACTCAAAAAGGTTAACAAGTCGAAGGGCCCAAGTGAGGATGCCTCAGTCCCACTCAGGAGGGAGAAGAAAGTTATTACAAGGGAGAACAGAGGGAGAGAACTGGGTGGGAAAGGGGACAGAGAGGGAAATAGGGAAACATGATCAGGTATTGGGTTGGGGGAAAGAACTAAAGTCCTGAAGGCCAGCAGAAAGAATGAAAACAGTCAACTTTGGGAGGTAGGAGGTGCAGGGACCCTTCAGAATGTACCAGAGGCCTGGGAGGTGAGAGACTCTCAGGACTCCAAGGGAGGGATCTTAGATGAGATATCCTACAGTGAGGAGAGGGAACTTGTAGAGCCCACCTCCAGCAGAATGACAGGGAATCAAATGAGGTATGGGGTTGCCATCCCACAGCCAGAACTCTGACCCATAATTGTTCGTGTCTGAAAGAACTGCAGGGACAAAAAACGGAGAAGAGCCTGAGGAAAAGGGAATCTAGTGACAGGCCCAAAGTCGGATCCAGCTCACAGGGAGAGACCACAGACCTGACACTTTTACTGAGGCTATAGAGTGCTCACAAAAAGGGTCCTATCCTGACTTACCTCAGAAAGACCCAACAAGCAGCTGAAAAAGTCTGATGCAGATATTTACACTCAACCAATGGACAGAACGTGCTGACCCCTGTGGTTGAATTAGGGAAGGCTGAAAGAAGTTGAGGAGAAGGACGACCCTGTAGGAGGACCAGCAGTCTCAACTAATCTGGACCCCTGAGATCTCTCAGACACTGATCCACCAACCAGGCAGCACACACCAGCTGATATGAGGCCCCCAACACATATACAGCAGAGGAGTGCTGGGTCTGGGTTCATTCAAAGATTATGCACCTAACCCTCAAGATAATGGAGGCCCCAGGGAGAATGGAGGTTTGGTGGGTTAGGTTGTGTGTGTGTGTGTGTGTGTGTGTGTGTGTGTGTGATATCCTTGAGGAGACAGGGAGTTGGGGAGGAAATATGTGATGAGAAACAGTTGGAGGGTGGACCAGGAGGGAGATAAAATATGTAAAATATGGAGTGTAAAAATTAAAAAGATTAAATAAAATTAAAAAGAAAAAGAAAAAACAAATACCATTATCTCCCCTTTTTACAATAAAAATGAAAATTTTTTTACAGAAAAAAAATCTCAAAATTTAATATAGTCAGTAGGGAGATGTAAGAAGAGCTGGTGTAGGAGAAAGGATGTGATCAAAATATAGTGTATAGAAGGTAATTTTTAATTTAAAAAAAATCAAGAAAACTGTATAGACAAGGGAATGCCTTACAAATTGGGATGAGATCTTTGTATCACAACAGTGTAGAAAGGCAGGCACCTTCCCCAGGAAGAGGGCCACAGAATAGTGCCCTTTGACCTCAACCAGCTGTTGTCCCCACTGAACCCACTGCCATTTTCACAGACTTAGAAACAGCCTCTGTGTGTGTGTGGCTCTGAAGAATGGCCTCTTACTCCTTGAGTTTGAGGTAGCTTGCTACTCTACCAACAAATGTCTGACAAGAAGCCAAGCCCTGTGGCAGCACTAGCCTTTGAAGAGAACAGTCTTAGTGAGAAGTTGATTACACAGGACCTTGTCTCCCCGGAGAGGGGCAGCAATTCATTTTGGCTAGATATGACATATATTCTGGGTACAGAGCCTCTTTTCATGCCCTTGGGAGCTCAACCCTTACAGCATGTCTGATTCAGTGACACAGAACATTACAAAAACCACCACAGACTAGTAACAGCAGGGAAGATGTGGCACATGGCCAGCGTCCTATCTCATTACAGTGCCTCCTCAAAGCTGCTGAGCTGGCAGACTAACAAATGATGTGGCTGATTGCCTTCTATCCTATGGTCATATATTACAGTGTATAATGCATTTGGATTTTCCCCAGTGCTTTGATTTCTTACAAATAAAGCTTCTATTATCTCTTATGTAGAAGTCTATTATAAAAAAGTAGTTTTTAATATCAAGTTTTTAATATCACCCCCCCATTCCCCACAGGAAAAGCATGGCTAGTAGTCGAGTCTCTCTCTCCCTCTCCCTTTCCCTCCCCCCCCCCTCCCTTCCCCTCTATGTGTGTGTGTGTGTGTGTGTGTGTGTGAGCATGCCACATCAATTCTGTGGAGGTCAAAAGAAAACTTGTAGGAGTCAGTTTTCTTCTACTGCAAGAGTCCTAGAATCAAACTCAGGCTGTGTGGCTTGGTGACAAGTGGTGGTGTTATGTAAAAGTTTTTACATAGACTTGTGTTTTTACTTCTTTAAAGTAGATGACTTAAATATATTTTCAGGGGTGTATAGAAGATGAATACTTAATTTTATAAGAAACTCCTAAAACAATTCTCCAATACTTATATCAGTTTTCATCCCTAAAAGCAAGTATGGTTTTTCTCTTCTAGTATTTGAGAGTATCAGGGTTTTTTTTTTAGGGGAACAAAACAAAACAAAACAAAACAAACAAACAAAAAACCCTTTGCTTCTAGCAGACCTCTATTGCAACTTCCTTGTGTTCTCATTAGCATTTCTATCATAATGCTTTTGTGTAACAATATAATACTGTAAAATGCTTTTGATCATTATTTATACACATATTTGGTCTCATAAATGCAATGTCTAAATCTTTAAAAATTTTGTTTATATATTGGATTACAAGTATTCTGTACAAATCTTCAGTCAGAATCTTGGGGGGCTTTGGCAGTTTGGTTTCCAGTCGAGTTGAGAACTGAACATGGGACCTGGTGGTGATAATTCACCTACATGGGACAGTAGTCATTCCCTCATGTCTCCTGGAACTCTGGCTCCTGTTGAAGTTACCAAACCCCCCCCCCCAACCCCCACAGGAGAAGCTTGGCTAGTAGTCGAGTAGACAATGTCCTGAGCTTCTGACCTTCAGGCTACACTCCTCCCCAGTTACCTAGCAACAGTAAAGATAACAGCACACCATAAGAAGGGCTGCTTGGCACCACCTTGATCTCTTAGTCCCCTTACTCTTCTCTCCTCGATCTCCTCTCACTGTCCTCTCCCCTTTCCTCTCACTCTTGTACTCTCTCTCTCTCTCTTGCTCTCTAGCCTTTCTTCTCTCTTTCTCTTTCCACTTCCTCTCCTCTTGGACATGGCCAGTCTCCCTCTCTCTTTTACCCTTTCTCTTTCCCCCTGCCTTTCTACAATAAAGCTCTAAAACCATAGACTGTCTCTGGTCATCAAGGCCCGCTGTGCTTACTCTCACCTGCGTGGGAACCTCTCTCCCTCAGCCCTCGCTCCCATAAACCCCGAGCACAGGGTGTTGCCCTGGTGCCCCTGGTTTTGGGGGCTGCCCCTTGTCCACACCACATCGAGTGGGGTCAGTGGCTTAGATGCCCACCTAGGGCATAGTGGAAAGTATCTCTCAGCCCTCCCGAGTCTGCTTGCCCAGAGTATAGGAGGAACTCTGGCTAGACATGGGCTATCCTCCTTCCCCCATCCTTCCCCTGCCTCCTTTTAGTTCCCACAGATACTTGTATAACATTTATAAAATTTTGCTGTATTGTAGTAGTGGGTGCATGCCTTTAACCCTAGCACCCAGGAAGGAAAGGCAACATATATCTGAGTTTGAGACCATCCTGGTCTACAGAGCAACCAAGACTGCCAAGTCTACATAAAGAAAACCTGCCTTGAACCCCTTCTGTCTCCAATACTTAGAAAAATTATTCTAGTTTGTGGCTTATCTTTTTATCTTAGTCTGTTTTGAAGGCCAGAAGTTCCAACTTAAATAATATCAAATTCTCCATAATCATTGAACTAAAATTTCATACATACATACATACACACATATGTACATATATACATATAATTATGAATCTATTTGATAATACACAAAATAAATTATAAAGCCATATATTTGTTATTTTTGGTGTTCCTAAGGTATGCCTCTTAAGCATAGAAGAAATTTGAAATATATGTATTACAGACTGAAGAAGAGTAAATTCAGTTTAAAATGCACCAGAATTTGAAGACATTTAATTAGAGTCATTTATGTTTATTTTTATTTATTTTTATTTCTAATATATAGTGAATTTATATCTAGGGCTTTAGAACAATAAAAAGATTTCAGGAGGGTAAGATGGAGGGTGAGGTGGAAGAACTCTATAGAAGAAGAAGAAGAAGAAGGAGGAGGAGGAGGAGGAGGAGGAGGAGGAGGAGGAGTGGGAAGGGAGAGGGGGAGGGGGAGATGAAGAAGGAGAAGAAGAAAAAGAGACCTTGAATTAAGGAAAAGACATAGCAACAAAACCCAGAGTTTAATTGTCTGAAACAAAAAACAAGTGACATTTTCTAGGTATTTGAGTGCTTTAGGAACCTGTGAGTATGTTCTCATAGAAGACTCCAGGATTTTTTTGTGTTTGGCCTGGATGCTAGAACAATGGAGGATTATTATGAAAATATCTCCTCACAGCACACAATGGGAGGGAAGGAGCTTAGATTGTTCAAGTGGCTCACGGCTGTTTTGACTGAGCTGAGCAGTTAACAGGGGTCCACTTAAATGACTGATTGGATCAATATAGCAAATAATCCGTCAACTAGTTATTCCAGCAAAGAATGCAAATACAAGCCTCTGATTAGAGGGAAGCATTCTTTTAATTAAGCATTAAGACATGAATTCCAGTAAGATTATAGACTTTGTCCCTAAAGCTCTTACACATTAGAGTAGGCAGCTATATAGATTGAGTAGTTTAATCAGCCAATAAATCTTTATTTAGTACCTATATTTTCCCTAACACTGAACTATTCACAACAAGAGACTAAATTTATTCAAAATAACTCATGATCTGATATCATTTGAACTGTGTGCTCCTACAAATTTCTTGAAATACTAATTTTTCCATACATGTGAAGGCGACTTTTATTGAGAAGAGGTAAGTTGCAAATGTGGGTAGGTTAAGATGAGGTTGTTTAGCCAGGTCTTTGGCCGGTGCAACAAGGAGAGAAGAGAAAGATGAAGGAGAGTTGCTTCTGTGGTTACCAAGAGGATGAAGCTGTATACAGGTACAAGCAAGATGAAGTAGTTCATCCACAGCCTCAGAATGCCAAGGAGGGCCAGCCAGTGCTGGCATCTAGGAGAGACAAACTGAGCAGATTCTGCCCAGAACTACAAGAAGGAACTAATCCTGTTGACACCCATGAAACCGCCTTAATGATCTCCCTCACTACTAGTAATGTTCCCATTTTCTACATGTTAAAAACTAAGAATCCCTGTTAAGCATGGAATCTAAGAGTCTTCATCTCTGTTTCTGCCTTTAAGCATATTGCAATTCTATGAGTAAGGCTGGGTCTTTACTCACACTGACATGTTAAAAGCAATGTTTTCACATCTCTACCCTGCATAGATGTTCATTTTCTAATCCTGAAGGACATGGCTTATGATCTGTGAATTATGTATAATTCACTGCACATATTATCTATCTATACTTATTACCTATCTATCTATCTATCTATCTATCTATCTATCTATCTATCTATCTATCTATCTATATCTATCTATCTACCTATCTGTCTACCTGCCTACCTACCTACCTACCTACCTACCTACCTGTCCATCTGTATTGGTTTTAGTCTTCAAGGGGTTTTTTTCCTATTTCTAAAAGCTAATAATTAATTCTCCATTGCTTACTTAATTTCATACTATCAGACAAGTTAATCACTGGTAGATATTATACCATACTGTGTTAAATTTAGTGGCAATGTATCTCATTAGATATTGTATGGAATGATGGTATAAGCCCTGAGGTTTTGGTAGAAAATTATTTCTGAAATAATGTGAATTCATAGTAATCAGCGTATATTTTGGCCTTCTGATATTCTGTGATAGAATAAGTGCTATTAAATTGGGAATTATGATGTCTATATGGGTATGTATCAAAGATGCTGGATAGAGGCTAAATCATGAATCTACCAAAGGACCTCTGCCAGTGGGACTGTAACACGCTCGCTGTCTATAGACAGCTTGAATTTTCACCTTTAGGTCCAGCTTTGCAAATTTTCCTGAGTTCTGCAGAGGAACATATTCGTGAATGTTCTTTCTCTTTGGTATACTCAAGACAACACATCGTAGCCCTCATTTACAGTCACGAAGATACATTTGATGTTGGTTCAGTGAGCTTCATCTCATGCCCAGGACTTGGGACAATGGGGAACACTTATCGTCACAGTCCTAAGACAGAAAGACTGCCAAGAGGTCAGACATGGATTCCAGATTGCTATTCTTCATTTTTAATGATTTTTGTTTTGTTTGAATAGTTTGTAGACCCAGAAGATTTTCCTTCCTTCTTCCCTCCTTGATATGCTAATTTCTTATTGTTACTGTGATCTGGGTACAGAATTCCGATTCCTGAACATCCCAGACTCACACTCAGTGAGCAGCAACCTTAATCCTATTTTTTTTTTCTGTATGTATTTTTAATTTATTTTGTGAGAACAGTAAGGCCATTTCTCAAATCCAGGGGAGAATTATACTCCAAAATCATGAAAAAATGGATACTACAAAACCTTTTCAGTTCCTTAGGGGTATGTGGGATTGAAATATAAGGGGAAAAAAAAGATTCATTTGTAATATCATGAAAAAAAGATAAGCTGATTGCTTTTATTTTTAAAGACTAGTACAAGTGAAGGTCGTATGAGTTGTATCATGAAACTGGTTGTATGGGGTCTGAAATATAATGAAGTCTTTCTACTTTTATTATTTAATTAATTAACTAATTAATTTACTTACTTACTTATTGTTGTATGTGTGCACACACATGCTTGTACATGCGAATATAGGTACACATGTGGCACAGAGTAAACATGGTCTCCAGAGGATAACTACCTCATTGATCTCCACCTTCTTCCTTGTTTGAGACAGGCTCTCTGGTTTTTCCACTCTGTTCCCCAGAATAGCTGGCCCTTCTAAACACTTCCCTGTGTCTGCTTCCCATCTCACCAGAGGAGACCTGCAATCACAGATATGCACTAATGTATCTGGCTTTGCTTTGTTTCTGGGGAAACCAAACTCCTGTCCTCAGCCTAACATTGTAGGCACTTTACCTATTGAGCCACCTCCAAAGTCTCCTGTCCTTAGCAGCATTGCTCAGCTTGCCACAACAACGCAGTAAACATAGGAGGCCAGTTACTCAAAAGTCACCCTCACACCTCAATATACCTGCATTCTCCCCATTTTCCCTCAATTTTTTTCTTTCCCTTGATGTAAGCTCTATTAAAATAGAGGAACTTTTCTTGTCCTGTTCATTTTAGTACCTTTCTTTTCTAGGACAGTGCCTAGTACAGAGTAGTTGTTTAACACATGCTTTTAGATAGTAATCAGGGTAATATTAATATTATTCTCTCTAAATGTATCTCTTTATATCTATCTATCTATCTATCTATCTATCTATCTATCTATCTATCTATCTATCTATCTATCTATCTATCTGTCTAAGCTGTTTGTTTATATATCGTCTACCTATATAGCTATATATCTGTCTCCTAGAAAATGTATACTCCTTCTGAGGAAAATTTAGTTTTTGTTAGAGATGATTATAAACATTATAGAATGGGTTAATATATACAAATGTTCATTGTATTTAACACATGGGACACATTTTGGGTGACAAGAAGCCCTTCAAGTAGAGAATAGCAGTGTGGAGAATGCTGAAATGAGGTGGTGTTTAAGGGGACATATGAAAAAGTCTTATACTGAAGACAGATTTTAAAAGTCTCCCTTTTCCCCATAATAGACATGTTTTTAATAAAAGCACAAATCCATAAGCTAAAGAACATATTTTGGAAAGATACAGTTGTTAAAGAGTTGATATACAAAATATAAAAATAGCTCTTAAAATTCAAAAGCCATTGTAATCAAGACCATTACAATCTGGATGAAAAACTGAAATAAGGTATAAAGAATTTAGCAGAGTCCTCCTCAAAGAAGATATACAGGTAGCGGAAAAGCATATGAGAAAAAAGGTCACCTAGAAAGAGAAAATAAAGTATCAATACACCTTTAATATAATGGACTGGTGGCTCACCTTGTTTGTAAATGTGACTGGGTTGAGACATTCCTAGAAGATTTGTAGGGCAATGTAGAGTTGGAGCGATGGATTCTTATCAGCTAAAAGTACATAGTGCTTCCAGAGGACCGGACTGGGCTTGCCAGAACCCACATCCAGCAGCTCACAAACATCTATAACTCCAGCTCTAGAGAGATCCATTGCTATCTATGAGGGCACCTGGACTCATTTACACATACACAGAAATACACATAATTAAAAGAATATTTTAGTCTTTTAAAAAGTCTTAATTTCTATATTAAAAATTAAGGATTTTATTTTTTATTTTACTTGGTCTTGTTTTTTGGAAAAATATTTATTTCATTTTTTACTTGTACATGTAGGTGTTGGGGAGGTCTGGAGAGGTGTAACATCCCCGGGGACAGGTGTACCAGGTGGCTGCGGACCATTTGATGTGGATTCTGGGAGCTGATGGCCAGTTGTCTGCAAGAACAAGTGGTCTTAACTACCGAGCCATCTTTCCAGCTCCTTGTCCTCGCCTTATAATAGAGCAATTGTATGTTCAAAATTGACATAGCGTCGGAAATTGAAGATAAATCTGTGCACTTTTCATGCTTTGTCAGTATTTATTATTTCCTTTGGTTAATTTTGATTTTCACTTTAATCTTTTCTGTTATTTTTGCTTTTTCAAAGGCAGGTGTTCCCTTTTGTTTATGCCAGTCATTGTAATTATATTGTTTAAAAATGAGATGGTATACTTTTTTTCATGGAGCAGAAAACATTTTAATTTATTTTTCAACTAAAAATATCCATTGAAAAGGATGCTTCAGATGTTTTTGTTCAAGTGGAGTACAATCATCTATGTGGAAGTCTCATGGGGATAGATGTTCTGAGAGAACACCGCATGCATTCACAGAGAATGGAAAGTGTTGCATAGTGAGGACTAGCTGATCTCTGGCAAGTACATCAAGATTAACAGCACAGTAGAAATCATGGAGTAGCTTTAAAAAACATATACATGTTTTTTATTTAATATTATAAATTTACTAATTAAACACTAAGGAGTATTATTAATGAAGTTTAGGTATAAAATCCAGCCAGTAACTCTTCTCTTTCTTCTAGATTTATTTTTATTTATTTATTTATTTATTTTTATTACATATTTTCCTCAATTACATTTCCAATGCTATCCCAAAAGTCCCCCATACCCTCCCCCCACTTCCCTACCCACTCATTCCCATTTTTTTTTTTTTTTTTTTTTTTGGCCCTGGCATTCCCCTGTACTGGGGCATATACAGTTTGCGTGTCCAATGGGCCTCTCTTTCCAGTGATAGCCGACTAGGCCATCTTTTGATACATATGCAGCTAGAGTCAAGAGCTCCAGGGTACTGGTTAGTTCATAATGTTGTTCCACCTATAGGGTTGCAGATCCCTTTAGCTCCTTGGGTACTTTCTCTAGCTCCTCCATTGGGAGCCCTGTGATCCATCCAATAGCTGACTGTGAGCATCCACTTCTGTGTTTGCTAGGCCCCGGCATAGTCTCACAAGAGACAGCTACATCTGGGTCCTTTCGATAAAATCTTGCTAGTGTATGCAATGGTGTCAGCGTTTGGAAGCTGATTATGGGGTGGATCCCTGGATATAACATTATTTAAATAATTGTTACTTACAAAAACCACGTTATGTACAGTAATGATTAAAATGTATAACAATTGAGTTCTTTTGTTTTTTTAAAAATATAGGAATTTCCCTTTAAATTTAGAATGTAATAAATATTAAGAATATATCAAATTCTCATATAGGCTTAATGCCTGAAATGAGGTGAATGAGATAGTACAGAGCATTAAAGTATTTCCAATAGATTTCTCACTAACATGAAAAAGCAGTCATGCTTGAAGACTGCTTTTATATAAATGCTTAATACTTCAGAATGGAAAAGCCCCCTGTAAATAGATATTCCAGCTATATCATACAATCTAGGGATGTCCTCTTCTCAGTTGTTCTGTGAGTCTGGGTCTAACTATGAAATCCAGGTAAATATTAAACTCATGGTAATCCCCCTGTTTCAGTCTTCCCACTGCTGAGATAATAGGGCAGGCATAATTTACCCCAACTTCACAGATGGCACAAAATATAGTGAGTGTAAATGAATTATCTAAACAAAACAGACAAACAAACACACACACACACACAAAACAACAAAAGAATAAAACAAACAAACAAAAACCCCCCAAACCCAAACAAACAAACAAAAACCCCAAACAAGTTAAAAAAAAAAAAAGTAGCCACTACACAAAGAGACAAAGAGAAGCTTTTCTTTAGTAGCACTCCATTTTGTAGGTATATCACTGTCTGCTTTTCCATTTTTCTACCCATGAAGATGCTTATTTGAACTTCTGACCTCATTTTCACATCAATTGACAGGTGGTTTTTTTTTTCTTGAAAACTAGAAATCTTTCACTCATATTCTATATGTTTGCTACTATAAAAGGTGCCAAAGTATTTTGCAGTGTTATTGTATTACTTTGCATCCCTGTCAAAGGACTGCATGAAACGTCTACCTGTGTCAAATGCTCACCCAAGTTTGGCAGTGCTGGTCCTATTCATTTCACACTCATTGATTGACAGTCACATCTCACTGCAGCATGCCATTTCCTAAAGACCAATGATGAGCAACTTTTCATATAAAATTGTCCCAAAAACTCAGAAATAAGACACAAGAGTTAATTTGAAAACTGTACAAAAGGCTGACGCCGACACTGCCCAAAGATACTTGGAACCTGCCTATAAACAGTGGGTAATGCCCTTCTGAGTCTTCTAAGGTGTCAGTTTCTGAGCCTAGTAAATTTCCTGAGCTATCTCAGTGTTCAGAGTCCCTTTCCTCCCTCCTGGAGGGAACGTTTTAATTTTGAGGAAATATTTTAACAATAGCCAGTGCGGAATCTTGTTAATTGTGTTTCGTATACTAAGAAGATTGCTTTCTTTTCTGATGGTGAATTATCTTTGCATTGAAACAAGTATACTTTATCAGAATATATTTTTCTGTAAGCAATAAATAATTAGGTATACTAGTATTTTCTTTCAGAATTTTGTTCATGAGTCTTTGCTTTTCTCTGGACTTGAGCAGCACAGTTTTGTTTGATTTCATGGTAATGCTGGTAGCTTTTTGTGAGAACATGCTCTTATTTTCTGGAAAAGTTTGTGTAGAATTGATATAAATATTGCTGTTTTAATATATGTATTAATATATGGCTCTTTATGAGACATACTTCTTTTCTGGGAAAGCATTAAACTAAATTTAATGTCTATGGTCAATATAGAGTTCTTTAGCTCTTTTGTCTTTTTGTTTTTTCTTGTGTGCTATGAGGTTATTTGGAAAGTAATGATTTGTTCACTTATCCAAAGCATACACCGTATGTGCCCACAGATATTTGTAGTATTAATTTCTCTTTATTAATACTTATAGGAACTGGACTACTAGTGATTCTCCTTTCCTGAATGGGTTGCTTATATTTTTCTCTTACATATGTGAGTATAGGTTATTAATCTTTTCTTGGCCTTGCTGTTTCTAAGGACCAAGAAACTCGATCTGCTCCTTGTTCAATTCATTTCCTCAGTTGTTTTCACCACTTTTCAGGAAACAATTATTTCCTCAAATAATTCATAGTAGAGAATTTTAAAAATTGCATGTCTTTGCCAAAAGAATATTGGGAAGGTCAAGTATTTTACAAACTCAAGATTTGGTTCATGTACCCTCTTCTAAAACTATTTAATATTTTCAAGTCATTTCTTCTATTACTTACGTTAACATTTAAATGTATAGAGAACAAATCGCCCTAGTAACATACATGATGCTGATAATACTCAACCTAGAATGCTTCCCTGACAAAGAATGTAGGAAGGGCTAGGCTTTAACTGCTTATTTTACAGGTCGGACAAACAGTAGACTTTCAGGGGATGTAGCACTGGAAAACAAAGAGCTTTTTTGGTGTATAGAATTTTGTGATTAGCTCCCTTTATGTTTACTAACAGCAAACATCATTGTTGTAATATCAGAATTGTATAGAGAATTGTATTGACATATACTATAGTAGGTGTGTCTCTACAGTTAAATTATATTTTCCTAGTCAGATGTTTCTTTAAGGACCCATTTCACAATCAATATCTCAAGGAATGCATTTCTCTAATCACACAATCCTAGCATGGTACAGTGAGGAGAAGAGTTCGCAGACACAGGCTTGGCTCTCAGCCTTGTGCGAGCTAACTAATAGCCAGGGACTGGCCATTTCTTGTTCTCAGAGAGCAATCATTTATCAGTGGCTAGTTATGGCATTACCTAAGCATAACAGAGAACACATAACAAAGTATTGCCAGTACTTTATGCACTTTATAGTGCCTTCTGCACTGCCTCTTTAAGTACTATTTGATTGGGTAGAGACCCAGTTTGGACGAACAGGTTTTGTCTTGTATGTGATGTCTTATTTTTACTATCTGTGCTGAAATCTCAAGGGAGCAAGAAGTGTGAAGCAGGCATCAGTTATCATTTTTATGATTACATATTAAATGGATTATTAATTCTCATCTCATTTTCATGGTCATAAGGTAAAAAATGGACTGTCAAGGACAGAGACATCTGGAGATCGTGGAATTTAGAGAAAGAAGTTCCTATGCATTTAGGATGTTACCATCAAGGAATCCCAGGTTTTTCTTCATTAAACTAGCTTAGGAAAAGCAATGCTTGCTTAAATGATGCAGAAAGACTGTGTAAGTAATTGGATACCTCGTGAATGGCTGTCAGGAAGAAGGTCATAGAATACCACCACTCAGTGGCCCTTTATCTTGGCTCAGTGATAAATGCCAGGTACAGTTCTCTCAGTCAGCTTGCTCTCCTAATGACATGCGGAGGCATTAAAAATGGATTTCTTCTTTGTCAACAGTCCATCAAATATAGCTAAAATGCATGTCAGTTTTTCCACTCTAATTTTGTCCTTAGAAAAACTTAAATAATAAGTTGAAGTTGTTGTATGACATGGCCTAGGACTACAAATCCTCTACTTTGGACATTTTTGTGTGTATAATGGAACAGTCGAATCCTGGAGCTAGAGTATTGGTATTAACTGTGGAAACGAATCAGTAAGCACTCCCTCTGAAATTAATTCTTTTCGATTGTAAAATTCTTCCTTATTGAAGATTGTGAGAACAGCATGTAATAATATAGATATAACACACAGTGAGACAGGCTCCCATGCGTGCAGTCTAGGCTTGAACTTGCTAAGTAGCCAAAGTTAGCCTTGGATTCAAGATACTTTTTCCACATCATCCCTAGTACTGGGAGTACAGATGTATGCAGCTCTGCTTGGTTCAGGAATGCATGTAAAATGAGTCTAGGAAGCCCAATAAAAATATCCTCGTTCATGTTAAGTCTGATAATAAATAACTAACATTGGCTTGTGGGGCAACAAGAACACCCAAGCAATGCTAACATGGCAACAGTTCAATGGCGCTAAAAATGCTATGGAATTGCTTTAGGAGCATGCAAAGACTCTTAAGCAGCTCCTGCCAGGAGTCCCAGTACTTGGGAGGCTGAACCAGGAGAACTGCTATGACTTTAAGGGTATCTTGGGCTACCTAGTAGCTCTGGTAGGCTTACCAGAGCTACCCAGTATGTTCCAGGCCAGCTTGGACTACACAGTGAGAACCTGTTTCAGCCTTTCTCCCAAATACAAGTCTTGAGTATATGAAAAGGTATGTCTGTAAGCCTGGTGGCTCTGATCTAAAGTAAGCTTTCTATCTATTTCTTTTGTTCACTTGTGAGTCTCTCTCTCTCTCTCTCTCTCTCTCTCTCTCTCTCTCTCTCTCAAATTTATTTACATTTCAAATTCTATCTCCTTACTTGGTTTTCTCCACTCCTGGAAACTCCCTATTCATCCCCCTCCCCCTGCTTATATGAAGATGTTAATCCACCCACCCACCCACTCCTGCCTCTCTGCCCTCGATTCCCCGACACTGGGGGATCTAGCGATCGTTCATAGGACCAAAGACCTCTCCTCCCATTGATGCTTGACAAGGCTGTCTTATGCTACATATGCAGCTGGAGCCATGTCTACTCCTTGGTTGGTGGCTTAGTCACTGCGAGCTCTGGGAGGTGGGTGTGGGGGGTGGGGTGGGATCTGCTTGGTTAATATTGTTGTTTCTCCTATGGGGTTGTAAACCCCTTCAGCTCCTTCAGTCCCTTCTCTAACTCCTCCATTGGGAACCCCGCACTCAGTGCAATGTTTGGCTGTGAGCATCTGACTCTGTATTTGTGAGGTTCTGGGAGGGCCTCTCAGGAGAGAGCTATATCAGACTCCTTTCAGCAAGCATTTCTTAGCATCCACAATAGTGTCGGAGTTTGGTGAGGGTATCTGGGCTGAATCCTCAGGTGGGACAGTCTCTGGGTAGCCTTTCCTTCGGTCTCTGCTTTGCATTTTGTCTCCATATTTGTTCCTGTGAGTATTTTGTTTCCCTTTCTAAGAAGGACTGAAACACCCACACTTTGGTCTTCCTTCTTCTTGAGCTTCATGTGGTCTGTGAATTGTATCTTGGATATTCTGAGCTTTGAGGCTAATATCCACTTATCAATGAGTGTATACTATGTGTGTTCATTTGTGATTGGGTTACCTCACTCAGGATGATATTTTCTAGTTCCATCCATTTGCCTAAGAATTTCATAAATTCATTATTTTTAATAGCTTAGTAGTACCCCATTATGCAAATGTACCACATTTTCTGTATCCATTCCTCTGTTGAAAGATAACTGGGTTTTTTTTTTCCAGCTTCTGGCTATTATAAGTAAGGTTGCTATGAACATAGTAGAGCATGTATCCTTATTATATGTTGGAGAATCATTTGGGTATATGCCCAGGAATTGTATAGCTGAGTTCTCAAGGTAATACTATGTCCTATTAAGATTCTGGAGTCAGCACATTCATCGTTTGGGTGTGTTACTGCATCCCATATACCAAGTTTAAGATATTGAAAGAATGTCTCTCAAAGGACACATATTCTAAATTCATAATTTGTGGTTGTACAAGGTATAGTAATGCCATGTTAGCAAAAATATGACCTGGTTAAATATATAATATATTTGCAATTGTATGTGAGAAAGTTATGTTTATAGATTATTATTACCTGGCTATTGTCCTCATTTGAAAATTAATCACAATATATGATTGTGTGTCAAGTTGACACGGGGTAGACTTATGGTGGCTCTTCTTGGTTGTCAACTTGATTAAATCTAGAATTAACTAAAATCCAAAATAGGGCACACATGTGTAAGGGATTTCTGCTTAACTTGAAGTTGGACTGTCTTAGATATAGGAACCATTGCCAACACATATATGACTTTAACAGCATTATTTGTGAGAGCAGAAAAAAACCCCAATGTGGTAGTTTGAATAAAATGGCCCCCATAGGCACATAGGAATTGGCATTATAAGCCATGCCTTGTTAGAGTAGGTATGGCTTTCTTGGAAGTGGTGCGTCAGTGTGGACAGGCTTTCAGGTCTCAGAAGCTCAAGTCTGTTCAGTGTGTCCCAGTCTTCTTCCTGATGTAGAAGTCTCAGCTACCTCTCCAGCACCATGCCACCTACACGCTGTTTGCCATGCTTTCCTTCGTGATGATAATAGATGAAACCTCTGAAATTGTAAGCCCCACCCCTGTAGAAAACAGAAGAGTTTTTTTATGAGAGGTGAGAGCTATACTCTCCTGCAAAAATAAGGATAAATATTTTAAATGCAGTTGGGAATTATGTTGGTTTGTCGTAAAGCAGCAATAGTAGATTCTACTTCAAGACCTCATTGGCCTTATGTAGTTGGTTAATGTTCCAGTACTGTTCATGGCTTTCTCCATGTTTAGTGGGCCTTAAGTCTAATTAGAGAGCTGTTCATTGCCACCCTGGGATGCCTGTCCGTAGGCATCATAGGCAGGCAGCACTGTCAGCTCATTCCCACCTTTGGAAGCTTACAAAATACCTTCTAGTTCCATTACAGTCACTGCTCAGAGAGAAGCCCTTCAGGTCAGATGCACCACAGGTTCTCTGGGTCCAGGGTCTGAAGTGTATTGTGTCTTCAGCAATGGGGACTTATCTTTTACCCCTGGAAGGTAACTAAGGGCAACAGCAATAAACTTGTCATATTTTGGGAGTATCTTCATTACTAATTTTTAAAATACTAATTATCCATGTTAAAAAGAATATGAATCTAAGCTTACTCTTTTCCTTTGCTAGTAGGAGTGTACTTTGTTACAATCGTTCGTGAATAAAATTTGGCAACACTTATTCAGAACTGTTAAGTATTTGTTTAGACCTATGACCCTCATACTTCTGTTTACTGGTATAGATATAGTGAAAAAATAGATAATTGTATAGCTTATGTACATATATATTTTATTTTTTATGTGTAAGAGTTCTTTACCTGCATGTATGCCTGCATGACAGAAGAGAGCATCAGATACCATTACATATGGTTGTGAGTCATCATGTGGTTGCTGGGAACTGAACTTAGGACCTCTGGAATAGTAGCCAGTGCTTTTAACCACTGTGCCATCTCTCAAGCTCCCTATGAATATGTTTAATACTGAGGTACTTGCAGTAAATTAACCTGAGAACAAACTAATTTTCAGAAAACAAAATCCATTAAGCAGGAAAGTTCTATTTACCTCTTGATATGTATGGTTAACACTGGTTGTCTACTTGACAGCATCTCAAATCATCTAGGAAGTATGTCTGCCGACGTGCCTGTGATGAATTATCTAGATCACATTGTCTCCTTGACCTGTCTGTGAGGGGTTTACCTAGACTAGGTTCCCCTTTGGTATATGTGTGAAATATTATCTAGATTAGGGTAACAGAAGCTTCATGCTGAATCCTCGTGTCACCACTCCATGGGCTGGTGTCCCAGGACTCCACAACAAAAAGACAGCCAGCTAAGTCCATTCATTAATCAGTGTTTTCTTACTGACTGGGGAAGGATGATCTGCTGTTTCAGTCTCCCATTGTTTTGACTTCCCCATCATGATGTGTTATATCCTCAAACTCTGAGCCCAAATATGCCTCTCCTCACATTGCTTCAGTCAGAGTAGTTTCCTGAAGCAACTAGAAAAGTAAATAATAAAACTATGTAGCAATCTACTTCCAAAAGCAGAATCTTCAAAAAAAGTATGTGATCACATCTCATGAATTTTTTTTGTCATTAGTACTTAATACTTTGTGTATCCTCTGCTAGGTGAACCTACAAACTGAGGTCTAGATGAAACAGCAGGAGGTTGAACATCTATTACTCCCTTTTACTGCATGGTTCTTTCATTTAACTAGTTTGTGTAATAGCGAGATGGCTCAGTTTAGTTGGATATTTCACACAGTAGCTCAAGAGTTCAACAGGGAGCATGAGAAGAGAAGGAATGAAGGCCAACAGCATCCTGGGACCTGCCTGGGACCTGCCTAGAACCTGACAGGGTAGTTTTACTTCAACCATATTCTCATGGTGAAAGCTGTTGCTGAGCTCAATAAGCATGGGAAATAGAGTCCTAACTTTTGACGGAAATGTGTCAAAAAATTAGCATTAGAAAAAAATTGAACTTCATGTGATGGGAAAGTAAGAGTGACAGGAATCAGTTGAGGGTACAGGGAAACCAAGTCTTGGGGAAATCAATTGTCTAAGGAATTAGATGTGATAAAAAGAACTAGCAAAGAAAAATACAGGCAATAAACACAAAAGAAACAAAGGGGATGGAATTTGGAGAATATTCCAAGAAAAAAAGAGTAGCCATTGTGGTGATATGAATGAAAATAACTACCACAGGATCATATGTTCAAATACTTGGTCCCCAGTGGTAGAACTTTTTGGTAATGATTAGTTATTAAAAAATAAGAACTTCATAAAATTTGCAGCGAAAGGGATGGAACTAGAAAATATCAGCTTGAATGAGGTAACCCAGACCTAAAAAAGACATGCATGGTATGTACTCACTTATGAGTGGATATTGGCCATAAATTACAGAATACCAATCCTACAATTCACAGACCCAAAGAAGCTAAATAACAAGGGAGGTAGCTTGAATCTCACTCAGAAAGGGAAATAAAATAGTCATCAGAGGTGGATGGAGCAAGGGAACTTGGTGGGATAGGGGATTGGGAGGGGAACTAAGGCAAGGGAGGAATTGAGTGTTGGGAGAACCTGGGAAAGAGGGGAAGGAGAGTGTATGATTTGTTAGAGACTTGTGATGAGGAATCCTGCAGGGATTCTATGACAGTGACTTTAACTGAGACTTCTAGCAGTGGGTGGGTGGGGGTAGGGGGGTATGAAGCATGAAGTGGCCAGCTTGTGTAGACAGGAAAGACTCCCAGTGGAGAAATAAGGATACCAACCCACCCATCAAACCTTTGATCCAAAGTTTGTCCTGCCTACATGAAGTATAGGGAGAGAGATGGAGCAGAGACTGAGGGAATGGTCATCCAATGTCCAGCCCAACTTGAGAGTCATCCCATGAGCAAGAACCAATTCTGGCACTATTAATGATACACTGTTGTGCTTACAGACAGAATACTAGCATAACTGTCCTCTGAGAGGCTCTACCCAGCAGCTGACAGAAATGCAGAGACTCACAACCAAACATTAGACAGAGCTTAGGGAGAATAGTATAAGAGTTGGGAAAAGGATTATGGGACCTAGAGGAGATAGGAACTCCACAGGAAGACCAACAGAGTCAACTAACATGGACCCTTGAAAGCTCTCAGAGACTGAACCACCAACCAAAGAGTATCCACAGGCTGGACCTAGCCTTCCCCTCATATATGTACCAGATGTATAGCATAGTCTTCATGCAGGTCCACCAACAACTGGAGCAGGGACTATCCCTAATTCTGTTGCCTGCATGTGGATCCTGTTTTCCTAATTGGGCTGTCTTGTCTCAGTGGGAGAGAATGTATCTAGTCTTGCAGTGACTTGATGTTCCAGGATGGGTTGGTATTGGGCAGGGCATTCCCCCGTCTCAGAGAAGAAGGGGAAGGGAGGATAGGGGATGGGCTATGTGTGTGTGTGTGTGGGGGGGGGGGGCTGGGAAGAGGGGGACTGAGATCAGAATTTAAATAAATTAGTGTGTGTGTGGGGGAAGTAACTAAGGTAGACATTTACAATAAAATTAATGAGATTACTAAATTCTTGTATTTCCAGTAGTTGGAATTTCTATAAACTACTAAAGTGTTTTATTTTCATAGATATCTGTTGCAATAAAAGTTTAAAGGTAATAAACAGTGATAAATCTAGCTAAAGATGTGGCTCAGTGGTTAGATGTTCATATTGCTCTTACGTGAGAGGAAAGTTCAATTCTAAGCACCCACATTAGGTGGCTCACACCTAACCATAAGCCCAGCTCCAGGGGTATCTGACAGTTCTGGCCATTGAGGAGAACTTCACAATCACACACACACACACACACACACACACACACACAAAAGAGAGAGACAGACAGACACACACACACACAGAGAGAGAGAGAGAGAGAGAGAGAGAGAGAGAGAGAGAGAGAGAGAGGAGACAGACAAGTAAAATAATAAATAAAAATGATCCTTAAACACATAAGTCATAACTGAAATAACATTCAATGTTGTTATGAAGGATCAATTTTTTGGGATGTTATATAACTATAATATTTTAATTTCTAAAGACTAGAAACAAAAAATCTGATTATATAGCAAAGCTAACTGAAAAAGTGGACTATAAAAGGCAAAACACTGATATTAATATTGTGAGAAATACAAATAAAGACCAGTAATCAACCAAGCCTGAAAATAGCATAATGGCAATGTTCTTTCTTAGGTATTTCTTAGTAGTTTTATTTAGCGTTCTTAATTTATATTGTTGTATAAAGGAGTGTTAACCAAATTACTGAACAGAGCAGCAAAACTTGTAATTTAAAATGTAAAGATGTTTACGTTTTAGTTTTCTAATTAATGATTTATAATTCTGAAGATACTTTAATGTGTTAGGAGAATGTGATACAGTTGCACACACCTAAAACAGTGAGACTCAGATCTTACCAACTCACTGTCATGTTTCAGCCAACATGAATTCCCAACAATGGTGCTAACCATACTAAAAATTCCCATCATTTATAAAAACATATGGTTCAGTTTAATACCTTGTAACCACAAAACGTACTAATGTTCTTCCTTTACATAGAGTGGGAGTGAATAACTGCTTATATACTTTGTCCTTAACATGTGGCAAGGAAATCAGGTCTGCAAAGCCTCACATTTAATCCTCTTGCCTTTATCTTCTAAGTGGTGAATTACAGACCTATACTACTGTGTTTGATCCAGTCTGAATTTAGAGTCTACCAATATTAAGTAACTCACCCCAGTGCCCAAAGCTACATGGTGATTCCAGGAACTTTGCTGTCAGATATCTCTTACATCTTACCTCAGATCACCTCTTATCTTCTGTAGAGGACATGGCCACTTGATCTGCCCACCTACTAAATGGGAATCTACCAGGTTTTATAATATTGTGGTTGTGAAACTTTCCTGTTCACCAGCCATGTACATCAGATTGTTGTACATCACCATCAGGTTTCCATTTTCATAGATTTGAGGAGGTATTGAGATCTTGTACCACTTAGAAGTCATTAGGTGTTGCTGATGCTTCCAGGTCTGGGCCATGCTTTGAAAAGCAGAGCTGTTATACAACCTTTCTGTGCATATGTTACTATGTTTAAATGTATGTGAGAGTATATGTGATAGGCATGAAGAGGGGTTTCTAGTTCCTCTGCACTCTTCTAAATGTTCACTGAATTTGTTCATCCCATTCTAAGGCAGCTATTCAACTTATACCTGGTAAGGTGCTAGAAAGCTCATCCTATTCGCTAAAACAATAGCATCACTCACAACAATAGCATCGTTCCTCTTTAGGTTCAATATTGCTCTCCTCTAGAGATTGATTTCCCAGTAGATCAGAGGATACCTCACAGTGTCCTGATCTAATGTGATTACTTCTTAACCTTCAATTTCCAGTAACATTTCAAATGCTAGAGAACTATCAGAACCACAGTGTAATCATAAAATGGGCTCTAATGATCTTTCAGTGACAAATGTATTTGAAGTAGAAACCATTAGGTTTTTACTATTTCAGATACATTATTCTGACCAATTCTACCAGTTTGTGGTTTATGCTTTATGTGTGTTTCTACATTTGTGTTTTCATATATCACTTTTTAAAAGAAAAAAAAAATCAATATTACAGCATTGGGGTTTCTGAAGTGTTTACAATTACTACCAGGAGGTAGACAAGATGTGGTCTGTAATGTTTGAGAAACAGAGAGCTTAATAAAGGGAAAAGTAATAACTGCAATATTAGTCAAGTGGGATCATCACCTGAATGCCCTCATCCTTTCCTCTAGACTTCTCTGTATTCTGAGGTGAAGATCTAGCCTGGAAAATCATTGTCCTGTGGTTATATTGAAGTGATAGCAATAAACATATTCTAGGACTTATTAGAATGTTCCCCCTTTCTGTGACTACTCTCCTTTGTGTTGAATAAAAACTTTTCTGTGGTGACAGAAAAGTTGTCCATGCAGTCTGCTTACTTCCTCACTGCCTGACTAGCCTCAAAACGAGTGTAATTTGCTGCTGATTACAATTTATGTGGAATGAGTGATTGCATTAACTTTAATGAGCAGCAGCAGGTCACTTGGTTATGGATGGTACCATGTGAAGGTTGAAGTTCAGAGTGATAGGAACTCCCTCACCACATTCTCCTTGCCATTTGTACAGTGCTCATAACAAAGAAACCCTCTCTAGCATGAAGCTATAGGAATACCTGAACTGCCCACTTAGACAAGCTTTGGTATTCCCATCTAAAGTGCTTAATAATTAATTGATAAATTAGGCTTCTATAACTGGCAGTTATGATGTACAGCATTAACTTAGAAGTGGTCTGTCTTGGAGTTGGAGGGATGATAAAGACTCTCTGTGTTTATTATACTTCCTCATAGTTGATGTTTAAGGGTACATTTAAACTTCAGCCAGTAAATTGAGGAACTCTGCAAACCAATTAATGATTTCGTTACACAGTCTGCAGGAGAGTGGAGTGGAGTGGAGTGCTTTGTCTCTGAGTACAAGAAAAATAATTTCACATGCACATTTCCATTTTAAAGTATATCAATATTTTAAGCAATATATAGGAAATCTAAGTCTTTCAAGATGAATATGACAGGAGAGAAAATTAATATGTATACTCCATCTTACACTGAAATATGTACTTCACCTGAGAAAATAAGAATTTGGTCCTGTTGTGTAAGTATTGTCCAGCATTTTGAAAAATATAAAAGATAGGACATAAAAGACATAGTTCTTCAAAAATCCCTTTTGTTTTCTAGGAATCAAAAGGATAGGAATTGTCTCCTTTTGTCATGTTTTAATAAAGACCACTGGGTCAACTACAGGTTGTTCTGAGTATGTAACTGCAAAAGTGTACTTAAGCAGAAAACAGATGTCTTTCAAACATTCACTGCTAAAAGGTGCCCCAAGGAGAAATGCAGGGATAACGTGGTCAAAGACAAAGTCTAGAGCATCCGCTTGGATGACACGAGGCTAGATGTAGATCCCCATAACCTCCCATCCTGAAGTATATAACATCAGACTAGAAGATACTCAAGTATGATGTCACATGGGTAGCAATCTTCCCTGCTCCATTTATAAATTGCTAGTTTGTTGAAAGAGAATAAGTAAGGTGTTCATTGTTGGAAACAGGTCTGACAGTTGATTTTCCTGGTTTCTGTTTATGCCTGTGGTTGTTTAGATCTTTGTCACCTAGTATGGGTAATAAGAATAACCATACTGTACTCCTTTTACCATTGCATGCCTGGTTGTATTTGTTTCTGTTCTTGAGCAAAGGAAGGACAGAGAATGCAGAAAATTTGACTCATCTGAACAGAAGTTCCTTTAATATGGGTGTAAATGCTTTAGCCAGGACTAATTGTGGGTCAGTCATTTACATCTTCAAAATTAAAAGTCTAATTATTCCCATAATAGTCTAATTGTAGCAGCAATTAGCACCAGGTGCAGTGTTTGCATCTGTAGCAACAGAGGAATGAAACCACCCCAAACAAGTTACTTAGGTAAAGTCTTAGGACCATTGACAAAGAGCTCCGCAAACACTTAGGATTAAAGACATTATTTAACAAACATCCTTTGTTATCAGGAAGGCTTTCTTTTTTGCTGACCTTGATTTGCTTCTGCCATTAGTGCTCCTAATTTTTACATGTTAGAGAGAGATATCCAAATGTGATATCTCTGTATGTTTTGATTTGATTTGAAAAATGATTTCTTACCCCAAGAATACAGCCTACAGAATCAACTGACCTGAACTCAAGTGGGCTTACAGGGATCAGGGAACCTGTATGGGTCTGACGTGGTCCTCTGCATATATGTTATGGTTTTGTAGGTGATGTTGTTGTGGGATTCCTAATGGTGGGAGTGGGGGACTGACTCTGACTTTTTTGCCTGCCTTTGGGAACATTTTTCTTTTTGTCCAGCTATGATGTGAGAATATGTGCCTGGTCTTGTTGTAACGTGTTATGTCATATTTGGCTAATGTCCCTGGGAGGATTGTTGTTTTCTGAGTGAAGGATTGGGTCAGGGGGCGTGGATATGGGGAGGTTTGAGGGGAGAGATTGGAGGGAGGGGAAACTGCAATAGGAGTATAATATATGAGCAAAGAATAAATAAAATGGAAGAATGAGAGAAGGGAGGGAGGGAGGAGGAGAGAGATAGAAAGAAAAGACAGACAGAAAGAAAGAAAGGAAGAGGAAGAAAGAAAGATGTTTTGTGTAGTCTCCCCTCCCCCAGCCTGAAACCTGCTTGCTCAGGGGTGGAGCTTCCTGCTCATTCGTTCTGCCACGCCCACTGCTGGAACCTGCCGCTTTGCTGTTCCGAAGCCATCACGTGCTCACCCTACTACTGGACCTGAGATTATTCGGAGGAAATCGGGTCCCCTCCCCCTCCCTTCATAACTAGTGTCGCAACAGTAAAATTTGAGCTTTGATCAGAATGACTGTCTTGGATACATTTCTTTCTCTCGCCACCTAGCCCCTCTTCTCTTCCAGGTTTCCAAAATGCCTTTCCAGGCTAGAACCCAGGTTGTGGTCTGCTGGCCGGACACAACAGTTTTGTAAGCATTCCTAATATAAGAAGCCACCAAAGTATTTGTCTCAACAGGTTCCCTAATCTTTCTTGGGTAGACATCCTCATTTCTGTACAGAGAGGTTAAGAAAAAGCACAAAGGTTTGTCTTGTGGCAAAAAGTAACCTTTACGAGACAAATCTCATGTGCTCCCCTTCCAAAGGCCAAAAATTCTCATTTGAGAGGAACACTTGCCTAACGCCCTGAGATGAGATACACCCTCATCACTATTATTCATTTACATAGTTCATCAAATAACAATATGGCTTTTAGACTCAACCATTTGGGCAAGATGTCTCCATGGATAAAGCGTTAGCCTGGCAAATCTGACAAAGTGAATTCCGTCTCTGAAATATCCATGGTTGGAATAATTCGCAACTGCAACAAGCTGTCTTCTGGCTCCCACATGTATGTGCACTATGACATGAGCACATCTTTACAAACACACACACACACACACACACACACACACACACAAATAATAAAAACATAAAACATTATCAGGTTGATAACAACAGTGATAATACTTTTGGCCTTGTGCTTACTTTAAATGGCTTAGCCATGTTGTCTAATACAAGCAAGTGTTTAAGAGTTCTGAATAGTGCTCTTTAGATATTAGATACTTATTAACTGCTTTTAAAAAAGGGAAATGGAAATATTGAAGTGGCACTTTGATTAATTTATTCTTTTGCCAAGTAGAGTTTTTCTTTCTCTTTTCTTTTTAATTAATTAATTTATTTATTTTTGCTCCTTTTCTTGACTTTTCCTTCAAGTTTCATGACTCCAAATATTTCTTAGTTTTACCCCCTCTCATAACGTCCTTTTCTTGGGAGTGTCTGAGTGAGATTTATTTATACAGTTGGCCTTTCTAATGGACAGAGCTAGTCTGCAATGGCCTGCGTCACTGTAGGGTGAGAAACCAATCATGAGAGAGCTGGCTGGTCTCTCTTAGGAGGTATCCATACAGATTGGATGGTGGGATGTGGCCTGCTCGTTACCTGACACTGACTTTCTGCCTGGACCGATTTCATAACAACTGAAGCTTGTATCAAAAGGTTTTGAAAGGATGAAGACACACATTGTTTCCAACTGTTTGACCTCTGACCTTCCTGGGTGACCTGTGTTTCACTGACAAGCCATAGGCTATCAGCCATAGCATATTGTGGCCCAGTCTAGATGGATTTCGATTTAGCTGTTTCTCAGAGCATTTTAGTAGATCTCAAACTAATGACAAAAGAAGCATAATGTAGACCTGAGGTTAAAGGTCACCATTTCCAATTCTCTCACCCGTGTCAGACAATCTTTAAGACTTCGTTAAATGAAGAAGTATCGCCTTTACAGTTCTTACCAACCGTAGATAGAGTTGTCTTGGACTTTCAAACTGCTGACATTAATAACTCTGACACCTGTTATAATATTTAGGAAAATATCAAGAATTGTTTTTAGCATCAATATCTCTGAAACATTTTCTAAGCATTATGACTAGTTTAAAATCTTGAAAAAAAATGAGTTTATTTTAAAATGCAACATTCACTTAGGATGGACATAGATGATATAATCTTTTTAAAAAAGCAACAACCACCATGAATTCTTACAACTCAAGTAAATAAAGTGTACTAAAATAAAATAAAAATAAAGTAAAAATAAACTGTGATGGAAATGGCAAATTTTTTTTTAAAATATTGATCAAACACAACACAAGTACAGATTAAAACAACATGCTTAGAACTGCAAGACACCGAAAGGCAGCTACTATATAGCCATAACATGTTCTAAGAATCTATTTTTTGAAGGGTAGAGGACTCCACCCCTATAGTTAGAATCTGGGTTGATTATATACCAACCTTTTTTTATTAGATATTTTCTTCATTTACATTTCAAATGCTATCTCAAAAGTCCCCTATACCCTCTCCCTACCCTGCTCCCCTACCCATTCACTCCCACTTCTTGGCCCTGGCATTCCCCTGGACTGGGGCATATAAAGTTTGCAACACCAAGGGGCCTCTCTTCCCAATGATGGCGGACTAGGCCATCTTCTGCTACATATGCAGCTAGAGACATGAGCTCTGGGGTTACTGGTTAGTTCATATTGTTGTTCCTCCTATAGGGTTGCAGACCCCTTCAGCTCTTGGGTACTTTCTCTAGCTCCTACATTGGGGAACCCTGTGGTCCATCCTATAGATGACTGTGAGCATCCACTTCTGTGTTTTCCAGGCACTGGCAAAGCCTCACAGGAGACAGCTATATCAGGGTCCTTTCAGCAAAATCTTGCTGGCATATGCAATACATACCAATCTTTTACAAAATATTTTAAACTGTGAACTCAGCAGCAGAAAATAAACTGGAATTGGAAATAAAAAATAAAATGGGAGTGGAAAATAAAATCAATTTTAACTTTTTCAAAACAAGACAAGAAAAAGAATGAATAGCATTATAAAGCCAATAAATAACATTACAGAACAAGAAATAAAATTGATATCTGCACATGCATATAGTTTCATTAATCATAAAAACCCACAAATGTTAGGTGAGATTTAAAAGGACTGTCATTACAATTTATAGGAAATAAAAAAGCATATATTAAAATGTTGGTTATTATATGTACATACAGACATAATTACACATATCAATCTTCTGTTTGTTTCAAAGATAAAAATTCATGTCCTTTTTGATGGTGAGTGTCTCACCTTTCCTTAAAAAGATTACTAGTGTATATATAACAAATTACTTCATAACAGCTCATGTTAGCAACCCTTTCACTGTTCATTCAGTCAATAAAGTTCAGAATCTGACAAGCTCAATCCAGGAACAGCCCAGATATCTCAATGTCTATTGGTATAAACTCCTTTGAGTCCTTGGCTCCAATTCTAACTTCCTATGGCTGGATGATTAGTCTTCTGAAAGGATTATTCTTTTTTATTTATAAGAGACTTTTTAAGGAATCTTACTTCTCTACCTAAGAAATGAAAATCCATGTGTTGATCTTCTCTGAATCAGTGTTTAAATTGTTAATATTTCTTTATAGTTTGTTTATGAATGCTTTTCTTTGAATATATGGTAAGAAAGATATATATTGCTAGCATCAAAGCACTTATTTTAATTATTTCCTCCAATGACAAATTGGTAGCTCATAGTTATTACATGGTTAGTTTCTTTATTTGTTTAGGTAAGGACTCTGACATGTGTGAGTGTTTTGTCTGCATGCACGTCTGTGTACCATGTGCATGCCTGGTGCCTGTGGAAGCCAGAAGAGGGCATTGGATCTCCTGGAACTGGAGTTGCAGACCATGTGGGTGCTGGGTATCTAACCTGGGTCCTCTGGAAGAGCAGTGAATGCTCCAAACCACTGAGCCATCCCTCCAGCTCTTGTAAAGACTTAAATGTGTGTGTGTGTGTGTGTGTGTGTGTGTGTGTGTGTGTGTGTGTGTGTGAGAAAGAGAGAGAGACAGAGAGACAGAGACAGAGAGACAGAGACAGAGAGACAGAGATAGAGACAGAGACAGAGAGGAGATGTGATATCTCCAGGGTTGCCAATTTTATTCCAGGGATATTCTTAAGTTATATTCTGAAGACAAGCTTAGAGTACTTAATAAGGAAGATGTACTCAATGGGTTACTGTGTGTGCTTATTTGTTACCCTAGCCATGGCAGATAGTGAGTACGGTAGAACGATGCTCAGATACTTCTTTCAGGAACAGGGTACTAATTTCCTTAGTATCCAGAAGTGTTGAATGCTAATGGTTCCTGACCATCTCATGCCATGTGTCAAAGGGCTTTGCCAACTTAGTACATGGAGCAGGGACAAAAGTACCTGATGCTTGTATGTCAGTGCAAGGTAAACGGTAGATATTAAGACTCAGCTGCTTCCAGTATTCCCTATGATTGGCAGAAGGCTTTCTTCTGACTCCTGCTTTACTCTTCTTGTCTTTCTACAAACCCCTCCTTGCTCCTCCCATGTAGTTCTGAGAGTGCTCCAATAAAGTCTTAACATGTCTGCAATTCACTCAGAGACTGTTCTCAAGGAAGTCCACAGGAATACAACATTGAAGCAAATCCACTAGACATCAGATGGTCCGTGAAACTTTCTCTTTTGCAAGCACTGCTCTTCTATTCTGTGTGTCTAAAAGCTGCTACATTCAGGCTCTGCAGATGGGCCATTTTAGTAGAACTTCTGTTAACACATTTCTAAATCTTTTAGTGCCAAGTAAAGCACCTAATACTAATTCTACTAGGCTATTGCTAGGCCATAAGATTACCACCCTAAACAGACTTTGGAAACAGCATGTGTTGAGATCTGAGGAGTTAATGGAGAAGACCATCTTACTGAGCACACACTAACCATCTGTAAGACTTCATGTCTCAGAACGCCAGTGACCGGGTGACTGCACTCTCTAAACACTAAAGGAAATGTTTCCAAAGGCAGGCGCCAAGAATGATTTGTTTTGCACTTAGTAAATCCCTTACAAAGCAGTCAGATATATGGATTGATCTTCTGGAAGGTTTGCCCTTCTGTCATGCATACGTGGATATATGGCCCTGGGGGATTCTTCCATTTCCTGGGAAGATAAATGGTATATGATATAACCAATGCTTAACATTCATAAGTTCTTCAGAGATACCTTGAAATTTTCTAGGAATTTCTTGTGGCTTCAGAGATGTTATGAAAAGGCTGGGAGAAAGAAATACAAAGAAGAGAAGGGTGGAGGCAGGGAGAGAAATAATATTTAATTAAACTCTCGTTTTACTCCATGTTTGCTTCCTGATCACATCATCTATTTTCTTGTTTGTTTATGCATTTATGTATCTGGTTATTCAGTGTATGCTGGGCTGGGCTAGAAACTTTATTGTTATCTTTTGCTGTCCACTATAGCAGAATGTCCTGAACATGCCTAATTCCAAAAATCTGACCACCTCCACCTAACATATGCCTAGATGTTTAAGAGACTCATTCCTAAAATTCTTATCACACTTTTGTTAACAAGTTATTGGAACGATGAAATGGAACATCAGCTCTGTGAGAGCTTGTGGGATGCTCTGGCAAGCTATTTTGTAACACTACTTGATTTACACCAGACAGTAAGTCAAGTGATACAACACAGTGTGGAGCTCCACCAGAGGGGCTCTGTGAACCCTCTAACTCTGGAGATTGACAACACAGCAAGTGACCTACACTTTCAAGTGTTTTGCAGGAGTTCCCTATGTTTGCACAACCATGTTGATGTGCATAAAATATCACAGTAACCTGAAATATGAGAATTCCGTGTTTATTTGTAGTTTCTCTTTTACAGCTATGTTTTCCAAATCATTTCCAGAAAGACTATGAAAATGCTCCCAGAGTTTTAGTCATAGGAATGGAGTGATCTGTTAAGTCTGATGGATAAGACCCCTATTGACTAAAGGTTTCTAATTTTTGACATGAAACACCAAGGCTAAAAAGCAAGTTGGGCTGGAAAGGGTTTATATGGTTTATACTTCCATATTGCTGTTCATCGTCTAAGAAAGTCATTACAGGAACTCAAGCAGGGCAGGAACCTGGAGGAAGAGCTGAGACAGAGGCCATGGAGGGGTCCTTCCTACTGATTTGCCTTCCACGGATTGCTCAGCATTCTTTTTAGTAGTATCTAGGCCTGCCAGGGCAGGGATGGAACCATCTTCAATATCCTGGTCCCTCCCACATTGATCAGTAATTAAGAAACTGCCTTACAGTTACTGATCTTTAGGAGGTATCTTCATAATTGAAGTGCCCTTCTTTCAGACAACTCTAGTTTGTGTGCCAACTTGACATAAGACTAGCTAGCCTACCTGCTCTCAGATAAATGATATTTAAGACTACAAAAGAGCTTATAGATAAAAATGAATTCATTTGTAGAGGGTGCTGTGTTTTAATCTGGACAAGGATGTTTTGATCATTTATAATTATATTTTGTCATGTTGAAGAAGTATACTTTTGAGGTACTATATTAGACTTACATACAATATGAATGAACTGCTTGCATGAATGATGTTGATATTTCTGTATGCTAATTAAAAAGTGTTACACATGGTCTTGCTGAAGCTTGAGGTTTTAAAGGGTAAACTTACTCAGTTTTAAACCAGGGAGTTGAATGAAAGCAAGAATCAACTGATTTTCTTATATATGACAGATGTCAGAGAATGACCAATGAGAAGAGGGATGACTCTGAAGAATACAGGGACATGATTATATATAAATCAAGGTTATTTTTGTGTCAACAACTTCTAGATGGGTTTTTTTGGCAAGTTCTTGAAGGAAGAATATCCCTGTTGAAGCCCAAGAAACAAGCCCAAATCTATCTTAAGCCTATTTTTAATGGTTTACTTTGAATGAAAATCATTAACAACAGAAAATTTTTACCAATAACTTAGAGTGGAGAATAGTTAGGAGCACATCATAGGTAAGGCTGGGTCTGAAATCTGTGTAGTGCTCTTAGATTGGAGAGAAAGAATTGGGTTATGTAAGCACTCTAACAATCTTCCACATTAAGACTTTTTTCATTAATTTTTGTTCTGGTGATGCTAGAAATTGAGTCTAGGGTCACACACTAAGCAAGTTCTCTCCTGCTTAGCCACTCTCTAATAGTTCTTGAAGTACAGTGGAAGTATATGAAACTATATAAACATCAAGGCCCTGGCACTTTTAGCACAGATTTTTAATGCATATTTAAATCTTCTCCATGAAAGAGTACATTTTTTTTCTATTCACTATCTGCTTATTACCTATATCTGTGCTTTGGGAGTCTTTTACAGAAGGGACATGAAGATTTACAGAGTCCAAAAGGTGTTATATATTGTTTAAAAAATAATCTCCAGGGAGCCCTGGTATGTAAGCTTTTGAGTTGCCCGAGACAGTACACGCTACTTAAGTGGTCAATGTTTATGCTGTGATGAGGATGACTTTCGACTTTGATGGCCTGACATATAAATAGGAAGAGGTATTCTTATCAATCCTTTTCCCTTAAGGATCCTTCAACCAGACTGCATTCATTAAGAGTCTTCTGAAGTTAACCCATCTTCCAGCTCTGTGGAAAGAGCTAAGAGTTGAAGACAGGAGACGTCATGAGACAGAAGCTAACAAACCTCAGATATCTGATAGCTGGTTAGACCTTTAAAGACTAGGTATTAAGAAATGAAAGAATATTTTGAAATTGGGAACCTAGCAATAATCATTCTTCATCCTCTCAGAGAGTTACCACATTTAAATAGTGATGAGGAACAGTTTGGCGTCTATACTTAATTACTCTTCTAATCAAGGAGAATTTTAAGAAAAAAATGAGAATATAGCACAGAGGTCTTAAGAAATCTGGTCATGAGTAGATGCATGTCATACATACAACATGCATACATGTTTGTGATACATATGATAAATATATGTATGTGTGCACGTTTCACATGCTCCTCAGATTTAAAATATTTCTAGGGATTAGTCATAGAATGGATGTTGTAGAGAAATACTAAGCTGAATTGTGAACTGAACATACTTTAGTGAGAGAGACCTTAATGAAAACCTCTGATATCATTAGAATTTTACTTTCTTCATGGTAGCTCCTTGATTGTTTAGGGTACAATTTTTATTACTTTACTTATATAAAACAGGAGTCTCAATAACATAGCATTAAAAACACCACAGTCTTGTCTTTTGTTAGTCCAGAAGGCAACTTTTGCTACTGTGTCTTGGTTTAAGGGACTCTGGTCTGAAGGACATTGCCCCTGGAAGCCTCACTCACAAATATTTACTCTGTTCTGTAGGACACACTAACCTTGATAACCTAAATATTCTAGTGAAGTCGTCACCCAAATGCAATACCGGTAAAGATTGTTTCTTCATTAGGTTTCCATTGCTGTGAACAGGCACCATGACCATGGCAATTCTTATAACGGACAACAGTTAATTGGGGCTGGCTTACAAGTTCAGAGGTTCAGTAGATTATCATCCTAGCAGGAAGCATGGCAGCACCCAGGCATGCCTGGTGCTGGAGAAGGAACTGAGAGTTCTACATACTCATTCAGAACAAGCCAGGAGCAGTCTGTCTCCCACGTGACTAGGGGGAGGTTCTCTAAGTTCACTCCTACAGTGACCCACTTTCCCCAACAAGGTCACACCTAGTCCAACAAGAGCATACCTCCTAACTGTGCTACTCCCTGGGCTAAGAATATTCAAACCACCACCAATATCTGACTTGTTTGCTACATCCACTCCAGTAGTGACTGGCATCCCAGGCCTGGAAAATCTGGAAGCAGTCCTGAGGCAGAGAGTTTCACAGAAACTTAGCCTCCTGGAACCTTGGCATTCCCATAGCTAGAATGCCCCAGATTTGTCCCTGCGATATTGTGGCAGGTCTTGCATGCTTTCTTACAGTATTTTACTTGAACAGAGCTAGAAAAGCTCAGGGCTAGTCCTCATAGTGATTACTTAGAACAATAGCCGAGTCACACTCATACACAGGAATACACAATGACCTAGGAAATAGATGGGTTGTAGTATCATTCATGAAAGGGTTAGTAGAAAGGAATTCCCCTGGTGCAGGTTTTTTACTAGGCCCTGAGGAATAGCATAATCAGGTATTTACTAAAGGACCCCTAGTGGTGGGTTTAACAATTGACTAGCATTGCATCAGAGCATTCACCTGGCTTCTATGTTTAGTTGATCTTAGCTGATCTTAATTAAGGGTTGTTCCTATTCTCAGTTGTAAACAGGGCCTGGCTCCTGCCATCTTTTTATTATGCATTTTCTTTGTTTTGTGTAAAGAACCAGTGTACCTTGGCAAATGTATTCACCTAGCCTTGTGTTTTTCTTCTGTATTATTAGAATGGTGCTCACTTTGAGAAAATACATTCAGATACACACTCGCTTGTGTCCATGTCTGTCACACTTTTCATTGCCAACTCCGTGCCCACCTGTCCAGAACCCTAATTTCCCACGGATTGAGAGAGGCCGACTAGGGCCAGTCCGTGGCAGTTGTTAAGTCCATAGACTTAAGAGTGAACATACCCCGACATACTTAGGTCTGATTCACATACCTACTACCACTTAACAACTGAGCAAATAGCAGAAACTGGTTATAGTTGTGTCCATACTACAGAGCTATCAGTGTGGTTGGATGAGGTGTCTACATAGAAACTGGCAGAGTGGTTAATGTATGAAGAAATGGTGGGTTGTTTTATTTGAAAAGGGAAAATTTATTTTTCTTGGTACTAACATTTTTTTTTACATTTGCTTATCTTCTCTGTCTCTGTCTCTCTCTGTCTCTGTCTCTCTGTCTCTCTGTCTCTCTGTCTCTCTGTCTCTCTGTCTCTCTCTGTCTCTCTCTGTCTCTCTCTCTCTCTCTGGACATGTGTCTGGACATGTACAATGGTACATATGTGGAAACTGAAGAACTACTTGTGGGAGTTGATTCTTTTATTCTAACATGTGTTTTCTAGGAACCAAACTTAGGTCATCAAGCTGGGTGGCAAGCACCATTACCCACTGAGCCATCCTTGGAACTTTTTAGGCGCCATGAAGTGATTTTTTGATAATGGAATAAATAAATGCACATATTTTCAGTAATTATTTAACAAGATTGGGTGTATTTAGGACACTGTGATTGTAGAGATCAGTTACTATCTATGAGCTTAAGAATAAATATACACTAACCGCATATACATTCTTACAAAATGCATACTATAGTGGATGGATTGCCGTTCCTGATGAAATTAATAGCCCCAAATTATGGTTACTTATTTGTTAGCATATTTTGGGATAGTGACTTGTTATATTGTCCAGGCTGTCCTTGAACTCATGATCCTTCTATCTAGGCATGAGGCAGCATGAATGGCTGTACAGTTGCTTTTATAATTGATTCCCACCTTTTGTTTACTGGTTCAACTTCTTTCTGTGCTTTATCAAAGAGTAATGGCTGGTCTGGTGGTAGAGTTGATTTTCTGCTACAGGGAGATCTCAGACCTGCTGCACTCAATTTAGATTTCAAAAGATGCAGATAGCTCTGCCTTCACCACAATAACATCATCACCTGATTTACCTTACTACTTGCATTAGCAAAAGTCTTTCAGTTCCATGACACAAGTGTATATAATAGGATCTATTACATATTTCTCTTTTGTTTTATTTGACATTATTATATTCTCAGCATTGCATTACATCCAGACTATAAAACTGGTACAATCTCTCAAGCCCACTCACTGAGAGAGACAAGTGAGATAGGTCTAGAACATAGAAAGTAAGCAAATAAGAGGGCAGGAAGTAAATAGTTTTCCACTCTTGATGTATCTCATGCTGGCCTCCAACTTTCAATCCTTCTATCTCAGTCTCTCAAATGGCCACCATATCCACTTTATATCCCAGTCTTTACGTGAGTTTAATATTGCCATGGGAAGCTTTCTGAGTGACCACAAAAAGACAAGACCTGAGGGATCAGTTAGCCTGATTTGGAATAACAGAGAAAAATACTCTATAGAAAGAGACCAGAGAAAAAGACATTGAAATGGAGGGGGAAAAGAGAGTCAGTATGCTGTGGGAACTGGAAGTGAAAAGGACAAAGAGTAGTAAACAAACAAGGGAGGTGAGCATAAGCTTGGGCTTACCCTATGCAATCAAATATAACTACAGATGTGGCATCTGTGATTTAAACTCCATGTCTAAATGAAATATTTGGTTTTTCTAAATTTGTGTGTGTTTATTTTTAATTGGGATTCCATTTTGCAATATTTTATTAATTCTTTGTAAATTGTATACAGTGTATTTTGAACATACCACCTGACTCCTCCCCTTACCACCCTCTTTATTCTACAATCTCTTCACACCAGCTTTTCACCAAATGCCAATAGCTCCCTAGCTACTGGTAGGATCACATGGCTGCCTTCTGTGCCTCTATACTGCAGTTTTGTCTAGATGGAGCGTAGATGGGCCTTGTACATCTTGTCACAATCACTGTGAGTTCATATGTGTATCTGCCCTGCTGTGTCTAGAAAACACTGTTTCCTTGATGCTATCAACCATCTCTGCCTTTTATCATCTTTCTGTCCCCTATTCTGTCATTTCCTTTACCTGCACCCCAAGCTCTGTCACTGAACATGTAACTCACTGATTGGCTAAATTAGTAACACCTAGAATGCACCTGTGTCTTCCTCTGGGCACTGGAACAACAGGCAGACATCATTATACCCAGCTTTTTTTACTGGATGCTGGGTTTATGAGTTCAGTTCTCCTGTTTCAGCATCAAGCACTTCACCTACTGAGCCATCATCTCCTTCACGCCTCTATTTGCTTTTCGATGTCTTCTCCTGACAGTTTGTCAATGGGGCTTCTCTTTTGACATGGACATATCCTCTCCTAGTTCAATTCAGTATTATTGCCACATTTACCAAGCCTTTATACTGTCCAGGGAGGCCTAGATCCACTGTCCATCATGGCTCTTGTCAAAAGTATCTCTGTAGTGAGTTTGGTCCTGTCTTCTTTGGAGAGGCTTTTTTGTTCCTAGATGGGTGGGAAATAGACACCCAAAGTATTTACTAAAATAAATACTGTAGATCTTCTCACTGTTCTGCACGTGCAGAGATGAGCACAATGCAGAGAAGGAACAAATGGGCACACCCAGAGCTCTACACTCTGGCTTGTGAGTTTCAGCTGCTAGAAGGTTTTTAGCATATTTCAACCCCTTTTGATGGTAAGGAATGCGATGTATATGGAGATGATCTCCATTCTTAGATCTTTTCCCAGTATGGGTTTAATGTTTTTAAAACTAGAGAAGATATTTCCTTATTTATATTTACATGCATGGGTGTTTTGCCTGCACTTCTGTCTGTGTACCACATACATGTATGGTTCCCAATGAGACCAGAAGAAGACTTTAGATACCCTGGAATGTGAACTTCCATGTGAGTGCTGAGAATCAAATCTGATCTTCTGGAAGAACAGACAGTGTTCCTAATCACTGAGCTATCCCTCCAGCCTCAATTTAATATTTAAGGAGATACAAACTCTTTCTAGTGGTGCTTTCTCAGGGAGATTATCCTAGGTCTTCTTTTATAAAAATGGACTCCCAAACCTCCATTTTCTCCAGCAAAAATATTTCCCAAGTATTTCTCTAACCAAAATAGTAGGCATCAACGCTTAAGAAACCAACAGCTTAAAGGTTTGAAGACAAGGGTGACTCTTTCTTTTAAGTTGGTCACTGCTATATGATAGATCAAATACAGTACAATGACATTCAAAGCAGGAATGTAGGGATTCCCTAATTAAATTGCATTTCATTTCAAAGTCGAGATATTAATTGATTAAAATCACCAGTGACTCTTCTGGAAAGGGCCAAGAAAGGTATTGAAGTTTCTAGTTGTTCTCCTAGCCATTCCTTCCATCTCCTCCTCCCCCTCTCTGGCACTTCCAGTCTGGACTGGAAGGAAGAAAGTAGTGCTTGGTTCAGCTGTGCTTCTGTTGGCTCTGCACAGCCTTATGTTTCCTCCCTAATTACATCACAGGCCCTGGAGTCTCTGGTCCAGCATAATGAGAGTAGATGAGCTCAAACAAATGGGATAGGATAATGTATGAGGGAAGGCTTTGTAAATTTTGCAGTGCCTCACAAATGTGTCCTATGTTCTTTTTGGCAAACTTCATTTGAGGAGGCTGAAGCATCACGAAAAGTGTCTAAGGATAAGGATGTAGGCTTTGAGTCTTGTTTACCCTACTTCCCACTGTGCTGTCTTGGACTGCCAAGAGCCAGCCTAGGATGGGAGAGGGTTTCTGAGGAAGGGTTATCTGGGAGCTACAAAACAATGAGTTGAAGTCAAATCCTGGGCTCCAAGCTGATAGCCTATGTTCTGCTCTGTAGCAGAATTTTCCCCAAATTAATTTAAATATTAATACAACAAGGAGTCTGTGATTGGGCAGTGGAAAAGGAAGATGGGTAAGGATTTTTAGAGATAGCAGAAAGAGGTCAGAGAGAAGAAGGAAGGAAGATGGAGGAAGAGAAAGACGATCTAGATTCTGCGTGGCTTTAATTAGCCACAGATAGCTGTGAATATCATAAAAGGATAGCATAATTGGGATAACTTGTCTAGATGGGCAGCTTGTATCATTATTAATTGGCTCTGAAATTATCGTGTGGGTATCTTGTGAATGAAATTATTGTGTGGATATCTTATGAATTGAAAACTTATTGATATATAAATCTGACTGATTAATTATAAACTTCTAGAGTTTGATTTAGTGTGTTAAGGGGATTTGTGACAACTAGCCATAGCGGGGAGATGGCTGAGAAGGTAAAGGCTACTCTGAAGCCAGTGAACCAGAGCTGGTAAGACCACTGCCTGGGGCTAGCTGGAGGCTGTGAGAATGCAGGTACACAGAATGGCTGTGTGTGTAGTGCAGGATGGTGCCATTTTTTAATACTTCCTGCAACACTGCTCAAGACAGTTTTTAATTTGCTCTATGTTCTGATCAAGACAACTTTCTAAAAACTCTCTAGATAGCTCAAAGTCCAGTCTTTTATTCACATTTTCAGTCATTACTCCAGGTTCCCTTTTGATTATTCCATGAATGGGCATCTCAAAACCAGAAGACATCAAGCACTTTTTTTTTTTAACATTGCAAAAGAATTTAGTGATCTGCTTGCCTATGTTAAGCACAGACAATAAGTTAGCTGGGTGGGATCCTACCCAAAAAATTACCATTTCTATAATGATTGGCCCTGGATCTAAACTCCCTTGGTCCCAGGTTGACCTTGAATTTAGGAATTTGCCTGCCTTGTAAGTACAAACAAAAACCTTAGCTGGGTGGGATCTTGCCCTGGAGTCACCACTCCCTAAATCTCTTTTTCTCCTTCCTTAGTATCTTTCTGACAAGCTGGCTCATAGTGCAGCACATTTGTGACGCTCCTTATACAAATCGTATTACATCCTGATATTTTGCATAGTTGAGAAATTATATATTTTTGAACTCATGTTTTCAGAGCTTTTCCCCACAGTTTTAAGGCTAATCCTGAAGTTAGCATTTACCATTTTGCTGAGACATTGACTCCTAGATTCCTGGTATTTCTAATTGTCATGGAATAATAAATGTTGGCAGGGAAAACATTCCTGATAACCTTGGCAGGGAGAATATTTTGTGAAGGGGGAACATGAAATATATATATATATGTGTGTGTGTGTGTGTGTGTGTGTGTGTGTGTGTATACACACACACACACACACACACACACACACACACATATACACACACACACATTATGCCCACAGTAACCCTCATGGAGGCCCATGCCTTGCGGGCTCTGTTCCAGGAGTGGGAACTATGTGATACCATCCCTGCCACATCTAAGACAAATGTGTAGAGTATCACAGGACTCATTTTTTATCCTCAAAACAGAAAGAACATCAGATTTCAGCACTTATCAACTCTAGGTAGTTGATGGTTGGTACTAAAGCATTGTAGCAGAGAGCATGACTAATGAGAGATAAGGTAATTTTATCACTATTAATCCTTCCAAAAATTTGTATCTCTGACTGAATCTGGTAATGTTATTCTACTTGGAAGAGTGTGTAGGAATTAATTGAGATAGTATATGAAGTACTGGAATCAGCACTCAGCAAACCAAGAATGTTGACTGCTTTAAGTAGATGAGCTACTTCACCCGAGGACCACATATCTTTAATGTTTGCTGACTTTAATACTCTTTGTCAGGGACACTATTAAATTTTAAACGTAAATCTGGTTTTGGTTCACTTGCAAAAAAGTGTCGGATCAATGTAATTAGTGAAGTAGAGATGCATTATGCCAGAAAGTTATGGAAGTGACTTCCTCTGCTTAACTGAGCAGGATGGAAACTCCATTTGTTTTAATTTGCCTGGGAGCCAGCCTCAACTACAGTGAATAGTGATAGTGTATTCACTAGATATATTGTCACAATCTCAGTAATTTTAGTAGGTAGTGGTGGCAGCCTGCAGATATGTAAGAACAGTGATGTGAGAGATTATTATTCTAGGGCAGCCATAAGCCAGCAGTCATAAGTGTCTCAACCTTCCTAATACTGTGACCCTTTAATACAATTTCTTATGTTATAGAGACCTGCAACCATAAAATCATTTTCTTTACTATTTTATAACTGCAATTTTGCTATTGTTATGAATCATAATGTAAGTTTCTGATATACTGGATATTTAACATGTGATTCCTGTAAAAAGGTCATTGGAACCTCAAAGGGGTTGTGACCAACTGGTTGAGAACTGCTGGTCTAGATGTTTGTGTGCTTTCCACACTGCATTTACAGCTTGAAACCTAACAGCAACTGGTAATATTAAAAGATGGAGTCACAGAGAGACAATTAGACCATGAGTAGAACCTTGTTTTAAATGAGGCTTGAAGTTTGTTTTTCTTCCCCTTTCATAAATGAAGATAATGGAGGGTAGAATCTATGAGGAAGTTTATAAAGTCACTCCTTCAATAATGTGGTTCTTGTATACTGTATTTTTCCTTTAGCGGCCTGAACTTTACAAAGCTGATGTTATCTTTAGTACACATGGCCAGTGTTTCAAGGAAAGGTTGAGGATGTAGGATAAGAGAATGCCATTTTTTTTATTTCTCCTAACTGTATTTCATATCCTATACTATACACACACATACTTGAAAATGAAAACACTAGACACATTCCAAAACACATTCCAATAGAGAAAGTGGCTATGATTAGGAAAAATTAAAATACCTACATTCAAATGAAAATAGTTTCCAACCACAATAGACTAGATTTTGGGCAGGCCATGAAATATGTAGAAATATACAGTGTCTAAAAGTTCAAAAATTTGGAGTATATAATTGAAATTTTATCATGTTCTTTTAAATTATTGGACAAATACTTTCTTCACTGAAAAAAAACACTAGAATTTGTTTAAATAGAATTATGTGTTCTTTATGAATTATCTTTGAAGTAAAACATTCATTTTGTTAGCAAAATTCTGTATTTAATGGTCCAATTTATATTTCATATTCTGTATCAACTATTTTTTTGCTCCATGAAAACTATCATCATATCATTTTCTGTTCAAGATTTTAAAACTTAGTGTTGAAAGCCTTTGAGTTGTTTCAGGGAAGAACAAAATCTTCCTCTCACCTAGCCAGTTTTTATAACTTCGTGTGAAATGAAAGAGGGTTGAATGTCTTTATAATTTGTTCCTCTGTATTATTAAAAGCAACCATTCGAAGTGTAGCAACAAAACTCAATCTTTTAAAAAAATGTCACTTTAAGCATTTTCTTTAGTTTAAAATTTAAACTGTCTCTGTGTATGTGTGTGTGTGTGTGTGTGTGTGTGTGTGTGTGTGTGTCTGCATAAGTTGAGTGTATCAGATACACGTAGGTGCCTGCAGAGACCAGAGGGCATTAGACACCTTATAACTGGAGTTACAGGCATTGTGACCCTCATGGAGAGTGCTGGAAATCAATCAAGCCTTGTCTTCTGTAAGAACAGCAAGGCCTCATAACTGCTAGGCCAAGTCTTTAGTTCCTGAGTGACTTTCTTAATATCCAAACAGTTTTAAAGTTCTTCTTGAGACAGGTCTCATGTAGCATAGGTTGATCTCAACCTCATTATGTAGTTGAGGGTGACTTTGGACTTCGTAACTCACCTGTCTCCATGGTCATATCACAGTGCTGTGCTACTGTGCACAGTATTAACTACATCTCTCTGTTAATAGTTGTGCGATAGTTATGTTATCCTGGCTGGCTTGAATTATGCATTCTTGCTAATAAACTCTGATATTAGTTCTTGAGAGCTAAGAATTATACTGTTGTTTGATGTTTATTATCATTACAAGCCCTTCATGGAGTTCAGTGAGTTGAATTTGTGAAAGGAGTTACTGGACTTCACAGAACAACTAAGTGGAGAGGTAAAGAAACATCAATCAAAACTGGACCACAAGAGTATGATGTGTGGGTTCAAAAGCAACTATGTGAGGGTTGCGTTTGAAGGTTTCCATTTAATTAACATAGTTCTGCCCTCAGTCAGCCATGTGAACCCAGGGCAGTGAATTTGAATTCCTCTCAGTAGAATGAGAACAATATTGATAATCTACTCCAAAGATCTATTTTGAGAACCAGATGAGACAGAGAAACATGTGTATAAACTATGAACATTATTTAAGGAGACAATCATATTTATTATTTTCCAGTATTACAGGACTGGCTCTGCTGCCAAGTAACTTCTTTTTCTCTCCACCTCAGCTTTTGTGCCAAGGCTTCTTACAGAACAAGGAACTCCCCATTTTAGCAAACCTAAATGGTTCATGGATGGTGAGTGTTCACCTGTCTCCGTCTTCCCAGCATAGGAACTACATGGGTTGCTTCTGTGTCTGGCTTATTTGGGTGTAGGAGATTTAATTCAGATCCTCACACTTGCATAGCAAACACTTCACTTACTGAGCCATCTCCACAGCCCCTGTAAGAGTTCTTTTAAAAAAACATTAAAACAAAGTTTTTGATATGTCCTGTAGACCTGAGGTATCGAAATTATTATTTATTCTTATCTATTAAAATTTAAAGCATAAATACTAAACAATAAACAAATATTGGTGCACACCACTTATGCAATTATGACCACTTATTTATATGTAATTATGTACATTTTGAAGCATATAATTTATAAATTAGAAAAAAATCCCACAGCTCATGGGAAAAAGATACATAGCGTCTGCATGTGTAATGTAAATTTAGTGCAGCTTCTCATTAGTTGTATGGATTTATGGCATATACTAAATAGCCCTGTCAACATTTCTGAATACCTAGTGCTTTTCTTGTCAGATTTGGCTTGATGGCCTTTAACTCTACCTTACTCTGTGGCAGATAGTGAGATCAGGCCAAGGTTGGGAAAATGCTATGTGGGCCAGTTTCATGGTTTGCTTCTGCTACTAAGACACCACACCTGCCTACATCATGTTTCTCTTAGCATCTTTAGGAAATAGCCGCTTGTCCATGTGAAAATGAAGGTTTATTTATCTAATATTGATGATATGAGCTTGAAGCCACTTCCTTGCACATTGCGAGCCAGGAGTGTGTTGTGGTCTGTTTTAGAAAGGACTTCAGGTTCCTGGTGACAAAGGGCATCTAGCAGAACACTCAAGTCTCCAAATCAAAGGACTCCAAAGAAGCATCAAGAAAAGACTTGAGTGGCAAGAACATGATTGATACAGTAAAATTGTTCATGTATTACTTACAGAAGAAAAGCAAATATAAACAACCACTCTTTTATCTAAAAAAAAAAAAATATGGACCCATTGGTTTGCATTGAGAATAACATACATGAAAATATTTCATGGTGACATGCTCTAACATATTTATAAGTTTGAGGACACTCCCACACATTGCTGTGGTAATTTACAGTGGCAACTCTTACATACATTGTGAGACTTCCAGTGGGTACCTGCAATTATAGATAGTGCCAAATGTTTTATACATATGGCTATGTTCTATTCATCCCTGCATTTGGCAACCCATATCATGGCATTGTTTTCTATATTTTATGCATATTTCACCATGAGACATATAATACTAAATAAATTTTGCCAGGCACATACACCATTAATACAGATATGGAAGGCACAGGTAGGCGAATCTCTATAACTAAAAGATCAGGTTGGTCTACAGAGTGAGTTCCAGAACATCTAAGGTTATACAATGATACTCTGTTTTAAAACAACCATAACAACAGCATAAACAAAAAGAAAAAAATCAAACTTACCCTAAACAAAGTAAATCTATTGGACAAAACAAATTATAAATTTATAAATGTAAAAGTATTAGACTAACTAATGATCTAACATTCACTCATAAAGCATTAATACTTAAAGTATTCCTTTCATTTAAAGGAAGCACTTTGGATCGTCTTTGACTCATCTGACTTGCTAGTATCTTGCTAGTGTGTTGGGGCAGGTACACTGGTCACAAGCTCATGCAGCAGTGAGTGTGGAAGCCTGGGATTCCTCACTTCCTTGGGAAGGTAGAGGGGATAGCATAAGACTCTATCATGTCATTCAAGACAGCACAGGATCCCAATGCACACATTTCTCATTTTCTGGCATTCTGTTCCATTTAATATTTTTGAGAAGATGTAACTGTCTGTAGGTAACTGAAATCCTAGTGGGGGAAAAAACAATAAGAAATGACTGGTATATTTATGTATTTATACATGGAATGCACAGGGACTATGTCTATATGTTTATTACACTCCCATAAAAGTAAAGTGTTTGGATTAAAGAGTACAAGATAAAGTATTGATAACAGGAAGCTTTAATGTCTTCTTGCCCCCATTGTGAATGTTTATTAGCTTTAGGGATGGAGATGGACACCAGAGCAATGAACAGGCTTAGCAAACCCGCTCCAACTGAGCTATGTGCTAAACTAAGTACAGCATTTTGGAATAGTCCTCTGATCAATGAAGGCCTTAATGGAGAAAATTCCACATTTTTAAGCAAAGGAGAATCACATTTGTGATTTTAAAAAAAAAAAAAAAGCAGAAGAGTGCAAAGGGTGCTATAGTTATGACTTCTTTCTGTTGTTGTCTTCTAGGGAGTGACCCCGATTAAGATTCACTGCATTATCACCCAGATTCTCTTATCCTCAGGGATTCTCAGCCTTATCCAGCACCACAAGTATGATCAACAAACACTCTATCTACAGGAAGCCATATTATCTTTAAATCTGTCAGTTGTGACAAAAAGCCAGGACCCAGTCCATGGGCTTAGGGTCATTCTGTCAGGCTTGAAAGTGACACAGACCATGAGTCTTGGTGAAAAATGATGAGGACGATTTTCAGAAACATAAACTTTGTCCCTAACTGAGCAAGGAAGACATTTTTTTTTTTTTTTTTTTTTTTGGTTTCTAAACTTTAACAATACATCTGATACAAATAGCATTTGTATCTTCATGTGCCTACTCACGACGAGGCTTATTTTATGTTGTTCTTAACCTACTAGTAACAAATACACCTAGTTATTTTATTCAATTTAACATTTATTATTATATAAAACAATGTCTCTATTGGTTTGTATTAAATGTTGGTTTGTATTAAATCCAAAAACTGAAAGTAACTTTTTTCCTGAAAGTGACTTTCTTAATAACAAATGTTATGTAAATAAATGATTGAATACTTTTGCTTTTGGATAAGAATGATCATGATAATTAGTTTCACATGTTAAGGTATCAATTTTCTGTTTCTCTAATGTGTTCAAACACCTTTGTATGTGCAATAGTCTCTCATTAAATCAGGCATCCTTTAAATGGTATTAATTAGCATGCATAAAGTCCATCTTAAAAACTCATTTAATTTTCCAAATTGTAACACTCCATATTAGTACCCCTGGAGCTTCATCAAGACTGTGATTTTTAAATAATTTCTAAATGAAAAGTATTTTTAAATAAAAACATGCTGAAATCCTCTTCTGTGTCACAGTTAACAAGAAGACATGAACTGTAGGCTTTCAACAGTCTCTTTAAGTTTTATCTTTTCAATCCATTCCGTGTCTTCTTAGTTACCACTGGTGATGCTAGGCTTGGCTGGGAAGATAATGTTCCTGTTCTTAAGGAATAAAGACAGCACTAGGGAACACAAGGTATAAATATCTCCAATATTGTTGATATAAAAGCGTTCAAGTCTTGTTGGAGATGGAGGTAGCCAGTCTCTGTCAGTTCAAGGACACTCTCATTTACATTTGAGTTCCTGGCCAACTATGGTTATATATAGCAAGACCATTTTTCAACAAACACTCAAGTCTTATTAAAATCTACCAGAAGAGATTCCTGGAATAGGGAAGATCTTCACAAAGAATGTCTTCTGGGCTGCCGTATATAATTCTAATCCAAGCTGGAACAGGTAAGGACGTTCACCCCAGCACTGCATACCCATGGAGGAGCTGGGCAACTTGTGTGACAAGACTTTTCTTGGAGAGATGCCTATTTAGACCAGATAGAAAGCTCACAAACAAGGAAAGTACAGATACCACCAAACTCAAACTTGGTGAACCAATGAGTTTTATTGGGCTTACAGGAGTATGGGTGAATGGTTACTTACAGGAACAGAACACACAGCTGTACCACCAGAGCCCACCCCAACATGGGTGACAACTCACAAAGGCTAGGAATCTGAAGCACACTGCACAGCATGTAGGCAGGTGACTAGGTTGGAGAATGTCCTTTCCAGGTGTGTGAATAGGCAACTCAGCTGGGTTCTGATTCTTCCAGGACACTGATCTCATCTCATAGTCTTTGTACCTTGGCTTGTCTACAAGTGACTTTCAACATTCTTTATTTTTATAATCTGAGAGAGGGGCCTTGTGAATCTGGTCAGTTTCAGGGACCTCCTGAAGCTACTTTGAATTGTTTACCTTTTGTCTTAAGGGGCTCTCCTGAGGCTTGGAATGTTCAATCTTGGGGGGATCCTGTTACACAACACCAACCCTCCTTTCTATCTTATTTTCCTTGATAATGCAGTGATCATGTCTCATGATTAAAAGATTGAAAAGGGAATAATGCATGCCTTTAAAATTTCTAGCTTTGGAAAATAAATTTTGTCTTCTCTTCTTCATGATGTTATCTTAAGGTGGTCATATGTCAAGAACAAGGTCAAGGGAAGAAAAGTTCATTTTGTTCATTACAAAGCCATGGTAAAAATTGTTGATGCTAGAATTCTCAAAAACTGGGAACAATAATAGAATTTACCGTAAAGCCATATCTTAAATGAAAATGTAATTTTGGAAATAAATCGTCAAGAGCCATAGAAGCTGTTCTTTAATGGAGTACATGTCTGGGAACTGATGAATGGGTTTGTTGCCTGGAGGATCAGCCAACGGGTAATTAAACTTCAATAGCCCATTTTACATAAAGAACTATAGCTCTCTAGGTTGTTTTCACTGGATTGATTCCAGAAAACCCCTCTCCAAGTTGTTTTCAGCCACTAAAATTCAGAGGGGAGACATGAGAATGTAATCTAGAAAAAAAGAGTCATCAAGAGGAAATTACCAAGTTTTTCAAATGAAAACTTAATTTATTTTGTAAAGAAACAATAAGGCCATTGTTAATTTGGTCAGAGTTGCAAATATGTGCTATCTTGTGGCTAATGAAATTTCAAGGTTTTTTTTGTTGTTGTTGTTGTTGTTGTTGTTGTTGTTGTTGTTTTTTAAAGCAACTACTGATTTAAAAAATCTATGATTTTGAAAATATAAGGGATGACAAGTTGGCCAAGGAGAAACATAGGGGAGATGAAAGTAAGTTACATGCAATTTATAATATCTCATTTTGTAACAAACATGGATCCTGACACCTCATTGTGGAAGAACTAGAGAAAGTACTGTACTTTAACAACTTCATCACAGCCATGCTGAGCAATTTAGGTTTTGCTAAGTCAGCTGTTGGAGCCGGTTGAATCACTGCCTGAGCGGCCTGTGATACTCTTGATAAGCTTGGATGGAGCAAAATAAAAAACGAGATTCTATTTCTTAACACACACATTTGCTCTCCCTCCCCTCTCTTCTCCTCCTTTTCTCCCCCTTTCTCTGTCTTCTTCCATCCTTTCTCTCGTGCAACAGATAGAAAGAACACAATAAATTACAAGTCATGTCTAAGACATAAGTGAGGAAATATATTAAAATATTATCCACAAAAGTAGATTTGAAATTATTTGCAAAGCATATTCATGGTTTTTTGATTTCATGACATATCATCAATAAAGCCATCAGTTCTATCCTAGTTAATTTATTAGTTCAGTGAAAATTCTGCTAAGTTTTATTATGAACCCAGACAAATTCATTATGAGATGTATTTGGTAGAGCATAAAAGGCAAGAACATCCAGGAGAATTAAAAAACAAAAAACAACTGGTGTGTGACAAGGAACCAATCCTAACATTTTAAAATACATTTTAGAGCCTCTATAATTAAAGAAATATGTCATCTCATCCATAGATTTGGATAAATTAATATAATATGTTGTAAAATTCAAAAATAGTCCTAAAATTACACGTGGAAAGTTAATATATTAAAAAAAGCACTATATCAGACAAGTCAGGAAAAGATGAAATTTCTTAATATCAAATGGCTAGGTGATCAGATAAGAAAACAAGATTGAATCTACAGCTTATATAATGTATAATGTTAAACTCAGTATTTCTTATAAGATATGCACATATACAATTAATTCCTATAGATATTAAAGGAAGCATGAAGGCTTTTTTGTAGTCTGAGGGTGAGTCTACAATCCCAAATCCAAACACAATAAGGAAGATGAAAGATGTGGTAACACATGATGAACTGGTCAATCCAACAAGAAAAGTCTACTAGCACAAAAATCAAGTTGGAAGGACAATCTGACATTTGTTTCATTGTCAGATGGGCAATACATAAAAGAGAAATAGGTCATTTAGAATTAGTTCACAGATATACAGATGATTCTTAGACATATGAAATATATATTCAATATATTCATCATGAGACATGCAAATTGGAACTTCACTGCTCCACCAACACCAACTTGCCAGTTAGCAAAACTTCCCCCAATTGACAGCATAACCTATAGCTACACTGAGTTGGGAAATGCATGCTATGGTGGTTTTGATGAGATTTTGATGACACCTAGGAAAGTGCATTTACATTCATCCTGTGACTCAGATCCCTTACTTCTGTAAATATATTTCAAAGATACAGTAAGAAACACATAAGAAATGTATATGTAAAACTATTGATTATATCAGTATCTGGAAATAGTAATTGAAATAACTTACATGTATGTTATAATTGGGACCAGTTGCATATATAATAAATATATAATAATAGATTTATATAATGGAATCTGTATATCTATTAAAAACAAAGACTATCCTCTATTCCCTCCTCCACTTTACCTTTTCATTCCTTTGCCTACTTAACAAAAGCTATATAGAAGCTGCTATTTTATAACTTCAATATATAATTGTTGGTGTATCTACATGTGTGTGTGTGTAATTGCAGTTACTATATCCAGGGTAAAATGTTCCTTCTAAAAGCCATGGGGTCCTAAATAAAAGTCCAGTCTCAAGGGGGAAGCTCCTCTAGAGTTGTTGGTCAAGGATAGCCTAGAGACACATAAGTAATACAAGCTATTACCATTGTTTGTGGTTGTTTAACAGATCATCACAGTAAGACCCTATTGCTGAAAGCACCATACAGTTTGGTCACAGATTATAGAGAAAACTACTTGCTACTGAACTGGTTGTTTCCTCTCTGGACACAGTTTTTATAGTATCCCAAGGGATGGTGTTGGATACTAGGGGGACAAAATATCATCAGTTTTACCCTGATGTGAACTTTCTGGAATAAAATAATGACCAGCATGTCAAGTCATGGGTACAATAATGGCAAAGATGTGCTGTTAAGGTAACCAACTGATTTCTCATTGTACTTACAGCCCACTCTATTAGGAGGATACACATTCCTGGTGCTGTAAATAGGGCCAACAACCCAGGGTTCCAAAGTTCATAGGCCCCAAACGTGAACTTCCTATTATTAGCTTGCTAAATTGACAAAGTATCAAATGGCTTTAACTTGTATCTCTATAACTAATAGATTAGTGAAGCTCACCAGCCACACCAAGCACATTTCTTTGTACAGTGGATGGTGGTTAGTGCAGAAGCTAACAACTGTTCAAAATGCAAAGAAATGTCTGAGCTACAAATCAGGCATTTATGCCCCATGCCCCGTCCTTCAATACTAGCCAACCCTAAAAAAATAAAATAAAATAAAATAAAATAAAATATAAAGAGGAGGGAATTGTCAGTGCCAGAAGTAGGGGTCCAAATTGAAACAATACCTTCTGGATGTGACAAAACTGGATTCATGAAAGCACATCAGCTGGGACTGCCTGTACAAGACCGGCCTAAGAGTAAGCCAATCTATATTCAAGCATGCAGAAGGGAGGAACTCAGGACCCTCCTTTCCTAGCACGGGAGCTGGTGACCTTGATGGCTTCCAGATAGGGGCATCAGTCAACCTTAAATTGGTGGCCCCTAGTAGTTGACTACACTCCTGTGCTTGGCCTCACATCCATGACATTTTGGGTAGCACAAATTGAAGTTGGTAAGTTATAGAACATTTAATAAAAGTCAACATGAAGTCAGGAGTGCAGTGGGGGAATGAAGATGGATTTGGAAGGAGTTGGGGGAGGAGTAGGAGGTAAATATGATCAAAAGATATTATATGCATGTACAAAATCCCCCCAAATTATTACATTAAAAGTAAAGACTATATAAATTGTTAGTAATTCTCAGGATGCATCAAATTAAGGTAAAATGTTATTCAATTGATTAATATTAGAAAAATCTTTATGTATTTTCTTAAATGTGTATTTATTAAATGTGTATCTATAAAGATAAATCATAAAATCAACCCAACAGTCACCTCTAAGGGGAAAAAAACCATGTGGGAAAGAGTTTAGTAATCAAACCCAGATGTCTCAGAAAGTATATCATTTTGATGACCTGATTTACAGCGACATTTTATTGTTAACATGATAAACACACACGCGTGCACACACACACACACACACACACACACACACACAACCATCTTAAGTTTAAAATCAAGATTAAATAGCCAAACATTATGTATGACTATATCCCAGCACTCAGAAGGTTGGATGAATTATGAATTTTAAGAGAGCCTAGACTGCCCAGAAACACCCTACCCTCCCCATTTCAGAAAAGTAGATTTGTTTAAGTTTTCTCTGCCAAAGGAACCCTAGGAACAGTGTCCAACTATCCTAGGAACAATTAGCATTCCTTGCTCTTAGAGTGTGGCCTATAAACATGACGTCACACTTCAAAATAGTCTTCTGGGACAAACACCTGACTGTGCAGATTGACAGTTGTAAGATGAGTCTGAAGTGTCTTGTGCCACAGAATAAAGCAGCTGTCAGAGATGGCCCGGGCTCTGAGACATGGCTCAGGAACCCTGCATAGTTTACAATCGGCTGGGGAAGGATGGAGAAAACGTCTAACAGTTTGGCGGAGTCCCTACATTTACTTACCAGTTTACAGAAAGTATAAAGAAGAGGAGTATTTCAAGTGACTCTCTGAGGTTTTAGTCAGAAATTTCTAGAATGAGAGGTAATTTACAGGGTGTCTTAGTTAAGGTTTTATTGCTATGAACAGACACCATGACCAAGGCAACTCTTACAAGGAGAAAATTTAATTGGGGCTGGCTTACAGGTTCAGAGGTTCAATCCATTATCAGCAAGGTGGGAACATGGCAGCATCCAGGCAGGCATGGTGCAGGAGAAGCTGAGAGTTCTACATCTTCATCTGAAGGCTGCTAGCAGAGTACTGGCTTCTAGGCAGCGAAAATGAGGGTCTGAAAGCCCACACCCACAAGGCCACACCTGCGCCAGCAGGGCCACACCTTCTAATAATGTCACTCCCTGAGCTGAGCATATACAAAGCATCACACGGGGTAAAAGACTAAAGATCTTTAAAATTAATTTTTAGGCAGAGGTAAGAGAATGAAAAGAAAGAAGGAAAGAATCAAAGGGAAGAAAAAACACATTATGGTTCTTCTTAAAACTCCAGGAAAAAACAAACTTCCCCACAAACAAACAAACAAACAAACAGACAAACAAAAAACACAAAACAATCCCCCCAAATCCACAAACGTATTTCTGAAAGCAAACTGAACATATTTCAATATCATTTAAATATCTAATTCTATCATGACTTTCTCTTACATTTTAGGAGTACAAAATGGACTTTGAAGAGAGTTTATAATTTTGAAGTGGCCATGAATGAAATAATACACCTGATACTTGCTGAAGGAAGGCAGTTGGGACTGACCCAGGAAGCAGATGCTGCTACCCAAGCTAGGGATGGAAGCATGGGTAGTTATTCTCTTACTGCTGAGTGTAATTGAAATAATCCATAATAAAATGGTGAGTCAGGAAATACTCCTCATGCTCCCAAATCAATTAAGATTGGAGATTATAGTTTGTAATTGTTCTCTATCTAACTAATAAACGCCAAAATGATATGGTGACTGTAAACTCTCATTGTCTGACATAATACAAAGAATGCGATGGTTAAATAAAATTGAGATTGTTTCAAATAGCTCCTCTGTCTTCCAACCCTGCCCCCCTACACACACACGCACAAGCACACGCACATGCACACGCACACGCACACACACTACAGAGATTGTCTCCCGGTCTGGTATGTGCCTGGTTTTACATTGTAAGTAGCGTACACAATTACACTGACTTCTCCTCATGTCACTGGGTCTCTGCCATGAAGACAAAGGTGTTTGGAGATATTTACCCCCAGAGACAAGTAAATTTCTGCTGGCAGTTGTTGGTTCAGGCAAGTGGCACAGTTGTATGCTTGGACACGGCTTTGGAGCTAGTCACATCTGTAATTCACTCTTTGTTACTGGCTTGGAAGATGAATTTAGTCTTAGTTCCATTATTGTGACATTAAAGTAAAGAATGCATACCTGGACAGGGTTCCCATGGCAATTATAGATCCCATACGGTATCTGGCACATATGGAGGTGCTATATTATTTCAATGTGCTAATTATTACTAGCATCAATAACTAGTGTCTACTGTCTGAGCCCATGAATCAGAATCTTAAACTCAAATACAAAGAAATCTTAACTTCTCTATAAAATGCTAGTGATTTGTGGGCTATCAATAGCAAAAGATGCTTTGTGATTTTACCTCGGCCAGAGAAAACCCGAATTTCTCTGACTCACTACTAGATAGCTCCACTTCCCAGAAAGAATACCTTGGCTCCTGAGCAGATAACTGTCTGCAGAAAACTTAATTCCTATTAGAAGAGACAGCTCACTGTGCTGTGGGCTTTAAATATTGGCCACATCATACCCATCCCATTGCCAAGCCTCTGACCGTGAGTACTTGCATTAAAATTGTCACTGCTAAGAAGACCTGGCAACCTTATTTTTGTACAACTCCATTTGCCTTATAAATGGACAATAGAGCCATACAGTACAATGAGAAAAAAGTGTACATAAAGAAAGGAAATAAATACATTATCAGAAATGATCAGGGGACATTTCATGAAAGCAGTGATATTTTAACCTGGCCTAGAACAATGACTGATCAACCTCAGGAAGATAAGGAAGAACCCTGTAAAAGAGGAAAAAATTTGGAGACAGGAAATTGGGTCAGTTGCTGTGAGTTCTCAGGACACACGTAGTGGCAACTTGAATATGCTTAGCTCAGGGAATGGCACTATTTGGAGGTATGGCTTTGTTGGAGGAAGTGTGTCACTGTGGGCATTTGCTTTAAGACTCTTGCCTTAGTTGCCTCCAGAACAAGAGGTGGCACTCTCAGCTCCTCCAGCCCCATGTCTGTCTGGGCACTGCCATGCTTCCTCCCACCTTGGTGATAATGGACTGAGCCTCTGAACCTGTAAATCAGCCCCAATTAGACATTGTCCTTTTAAGAGTTGCCTTGGTTATGGTGTCTGTTCACAGCAGTAAAACCCTAAGACACACAGGTTGTCCAACGTGAGGCTGGCTGCAGGGTGACTCTGCGGGTTACCTTCCAAGCAATAATGGATGTTAGTCACAAGTATGATAGCAATAAAGACAAATGCACAATGGATATTTGAGAAAAGACACTCAAGTTCTAGGAAAATCAAATCAGGGAAGGTGAGTTTTCACCCTCACAGCAGCTGTGTGGAGTAGACACATTCACATCAACAATGTCTTGGAAGCAGAGTTAATAGGACCAGTATAAAATTCATGAAAGCTAATAAATCTATGATTTGGAAAAGTGAATGAAGACTATCTTTCCATGATAAGAGTAAGACTGGATAGACAAACAGAGAGGACTTAGGCAGGTTCCATTGCATGTGCATTTATCACCACAAGGACCCTATTGCCCTTTGCTGGTTGTAGAAAATAGTGGGGAAAGGTTAGGCTGGACTCTTTCCAACGTTTTCAAATGATGTCTAGGAAGAAGGAGTCAAGGGAGAGAAAATGACCTACAGGGTGGAACTGAAGTGCAGAATTCTTTGGCAATTCTACAGGTGAATTCATGCCTTACCCAGGCCAGAGAATTACATTTTTGGGAAAGGTTTTTCTATCTTTTCTTTTTCTTTAATGTTTTCTATGATCAAGTACAATCTGGATTCACAAAAGTGGCCTATGTAAAGAAACGTGGGGGGTGCTAGACGTAATAGTAAAAGAATCTAGGTGAGACTGAAAGGAATGACAGATGAATAAGAAACCAAGTCCACTTTTTACCCATCTCCTAGATATTCATTTGGAAGGACTGAGGTCATCGGACAGGAGGACAGGAAGACAGGCCAGTTTGTCACCTGACCCCACCTGGACAGGGTGTCAGTAACCCCTGTGTGCCCTCTTCACACAGACATAGACTCAGGCACTGTCCTTCCGAACCTTGCTGTCAGCTGTGAGTGAGCTAGTAACCTATGTCAGACTCAGGTTCCACTTATGTTTATTTTACCATGCCTTAGAGGGAGTTAGTCAGAGTGATGGAGAGAGTTATAGGTAGGAAGAAATTGCAACCCCAGCTGGAAAAGGAAGTGACTGACGGAGCCTATACAACCACTAATGCCAGGCAAGCCTGGCGGCATTGACGGTGGAGTTTAGTCAGTGAGCACGTTTAAGGGTTTTGATCTTGAGTTGTTTTGCTGTTTCTAAAACAATTGTTTAGAATAGTACCAATTGTTCGAACAGTATGAAATTCCATAAAAAGTGAACTAAAACTACAGCAAAGAAAGCAAAATGATTACCAGGGCAGGATCATATTGACAACAGATCTAAACAGAGCTATTTGTAGCCAGTGACCAAGCCTGGATGCAGAAGCCCAGGGGTGAATGTATTTCTGGCTGAAGACTGGTGTCCTAGGCTCATTGAAAAAAAAAAAAAAAAGTCTGGAGTTCCCAAATGCTCAAGCTCAGAATGGTGAGACCATTCCAGGAGAGTTTTTTGTTTTATTTTGTTTTGTTTTTTAGTTTTTTGAAAACTGGTATTTATTTTTCCTTTATTTTACTTCTGCTTTGTTTAAGTGTCTATGGCACAAAAGCTTCAGCCACCTAGATGCTTGCTCCATTTGGTGGCCTGCACATTAGGAGCTGGCGATGATTCGTCTGTGGCCAGCTGAGCACTGTAGTCTTTAGTAGGTCCTTGCATACAGTTGGACCAGCCTGCTACCCCATGAAGACAGACATGAACTCAGGACCTGGTGTGGTCCTTTTGTCCAGAAATGTCTCCTTCTTCATGGCCTTTTCACCAGCCATTTTTACTTCCTTCTCAGTATCCTCAGAATCTCTATGGCAAAGGCCAGGCTAGAGCGTCCTATTGATGTTGACAGGGAGTAAATACCATATGTGCAGAACGTCTCAGGCCAGCACATACCATATCAGACCCATTGAGTGGACTCCTTTTCAGTGTAACATGGCAGTGTCCACACAACATAGAGAAGGATCAGTGTGACCCGGAGAGATGAAGGCAGGTTGGTGCTTTTGTGAGAAGCATTGTGTTAGTTATGACCTGAAGATGCAGCTTCAGGGGTGCTCCCTGCATCGGGGTACTGAAGGTCACAGGAGTGAGACAGGCAGCACTTGGAAGGGCTCTGGTGAGCAGCAAGATTATCAACAACTACCAACTGTCCACAGACGCTTCCCTCAGGTCCTCTTCAGATCTGAAATGCAAGATTATCACTTTTCCTTTTGTGGATACACATTTTCATGTAGAAAACAGTGTGGTCTCCAGAATGTACCACCACAAGGAACCTGAAAACATCCTCCTCCTTCATATCTAGGATGCGGAGGGCTCTGGACATTGTATCAATGTCTCCCTTTGAATTACAGTGGTTACCTAGAAGAACCTGACCTTCCAAAGGGTCAGAGAATGTTCCTTTTGTTGCTGAGTGACACAATCTTTTCAACGCTAGTGTGACTTTTAAGCAGGATTTTCAGGAGAATGTGTATTATCAAAGTGAATTTTCAGAAACATGTATATGTTCATAGATGGCAATTGCTAAATGTATCTTTTCTGTGTCCTTTCCCTGGAGAGCCCTGTTGGCAAAGCACACAGCACTCAGTGGCCTCAGCTGACAGGATAAAACAAAACAAGGTGTGTATTATCCTCAGATTGTTTTCACTCTTGGCAGATTGCTCTAGTAGCCATACTCCATTATTGATGAACTTTCTAACTCTTGAGACCCGAGCAAACAGAGGAAGAGCCAAAAGAAAGAACTTGAGCCATGCAGAAACTAGAGCATGAACCAAATGACCAGTTTGTTACTCCATAAGAACGGTCAGTGGAAGGAGGTATGTGGCTCATTGATCATTCTGTAGACTTACCTATCCATATAATGGAAAATCTCAGAAAGATGAGGTTACCACAAGCAAGGGTCTCTAGCAAACTCTGCAACTAACTCTAATCACTGGTTTGACCTTGATGGTACACCTTGCACAAAATGTATAATCTGATATCGTATATAAGCATTCTTTTTGGCCACTTACTCACAGGCTTCTTGGTGGGGAGAACTTGGAAGAGGAGAAGTGAGGAGAAAATATTTTGAGAAATCAAACTTCCTGTGGAAACAGAAAGCAGCACATGGACCTTCTCCTGGTGCCACTGTAGAAAGAACATGCCCCAGGTGTCTGCAGCGAAGGAAATTAGAGAATGACTGTACATGAAGGAAGTGCATCTTGGCATCAATAAATAATTAAAACTACCATTCCTAGCTGATTCTACTGACCTTTCAGCCAGGAAAAAGAAAATTCTTTAATTAAGCCAAAGGATCTTCATCAGGTATTTTGATTCTTTGGAAAGAACTTCCTGGGACTAATGTGTCTATAATTCCAATGACACTGGTGAGAAATTTGTCAGTTTTAATACAGAAAAAAAGGAATATGTCAATGATATAACCTACAATGCTGAAAATTATTTCAATAGGTGTCCAATGTTCTGCTTGCTACCGTTTTGCTCTTTCCGTTTCTCCCCTCTCTCTGTCTCATTTTGAAGACTCAACCTAGGGCTTTGCCCATGCCAGCCAATCATTCTACCTTCTCTTGTTCTCTTGAAGAGGGAAATCAGCTTGAGTTTTCTGTGTCTCTGCTCATTTGGAAGAAAATGTTGATGTTTCTCATATAAAATTAAATGCGAGGATGAGGATGCACGTGGCATGTTTAGGATAATTCCTAACAATAAGTGATATATATATATATATTTCCTTTCATTGACCATTTGCATATGAGCAAAAATGCCTTATATTTCATCACATTCTTTTCTCCATTAATTCATCCATGTATTTACCTTACATCCTGATCACACCTTATTCCCAGTTCCCTCCTCACACAGACCCTCCCCCATCCTTCTTCCCTCTGAGAAGGGAGAGGCCCACTGGCTACCAACCCACACTGGCACACCAAGTCATTGCAGGACTATGCACATTCCATTTCCTTCCTGATCCCCTCTCCCACCAAGTTCCCTCCCTCCTTGAAAAAGACTTCTGATGTCTTTTTTATTTCTCCTTCTGTGTGAGATCCATGCATCCTCCCTTGGGTCCTCATTATTTATTTTCTTGGGTCTATGTTTTGTAGCATAAGGATCCTACATTTTATGGCTAATATCCACTCATCCATGAGTATATACTGTTTATGTCCTTTTAGGTCTGCATTACCTCACTAAGGATTATACTTTCTAATTCCATCAATTTATCTGCAAACTTCATGATGCCCTTGCTTTTAGTAGCTGAGTAGTATTCTGTTGTGTAAATGAATCACATTTTCTTTATCCATCCTTCAATTGAGGATGTATTGCTTCCCATTTCTGGCTCTTAGGAACAAAGCTGCTATGGACATAGATGAGCAAGTGTCCTTCACCACATTCTTTTTTTTTTTTAATTAGGTATTTTCCTCATTTACATTTCCAATGTTATCCCAAAAGTCCCCCATACCCTCCCCCCCACTCCCCTACCCACCCACTCCCACTTTTTGGCCCTGGTGTTCCCCTGTACTGGGGCATATAAAGTTTGCGTGTCCAATGGGCCTCTCTTTCCAGTGATGGCCAACTAGGCCATCTTTTGATACATATGCAGCTAGAGTCATGAGCTCCGGGTACTGGTTAGTTCATAATGTTGTTCCACCTATAGGGTTGCAGATCCCCTTAGCGCCTTGGGTACTTTCTCTAGCTCCTCCATTGGGGGCCCTGTGATCCATCCAATAGCTGACTGTGAGCATCCACTTCTGTGTTTGCTAGGACCTGGCATAGTCTCACAAGAGACAGCTATATCAGGGTCCTTACAGCAAAATCTTGCTAGTGTATGCAATGGTGTCAGCGTTTGGAGGCTGATTATGGGATGGATCTCTGGATATGGTAGTCTCGCTTCACCACATTCTTTAAACAGAGATATTCTAATATCTTAACGAGTAAAGAGAAATCAACCTGAGAGTCTGAAAGGCATGCTGAATGGATGCAAAGTTGGTTACTCGACAGACCATGTCCTTTATAAAAATGACTGTGGTAGAACTGAAGGGATACCTACCAGAAGGGAGAAAATATGTGTATTCCCACAACACAGGAAGCTTTCATTGCTAGGTACCAACCATTATTCTGAATTTTACCTACTAGGTCTGCAACACTGCCTGGTCCCCAGTAGGCACTCAGTTAAGACTGGCTAGTTAAATGAAGGCTCCATATGTCTAAACTTAGGTAGTTAGTTCACAATGTACTTGGATCCCAGTTTGACATTAGCTTTCTTTTATTTTTAAGAATATGGAGTTATGTCTGTAGCTTTTAAAGTCTCACAATTTTAGACTTTTTGAAATTGCAGAACTTCCCAAGAGTCAGAATTAGTCTATGAAGAAATGAATCTTACAGTTTATTGTGCACCCATACTTGAGTCATAGAATATGGAGAAATCCAGCTGGTACTTATTTAGAAGTTTCCTTGCTGCAGGCTAGCCATAGTACTGGAAGGTGCTATATGTACTACTAAGGGTGAAAAGTTATTAACAGTCTTATCCAGCTGTGGAGCATGTGACCTACAGTAGCAACTGACCTGGCAAGGTATGGTCACTGTCAATCATATGAACTTGCCACTTTCTCACAAGATGAAGCTCATCCCTCTTGGGACTAATGAGATTATGATCCCATGGCTGAGTAGTTCATAGGCCCTACTACTAACCCTCTAAGTAGATAGCATTAAATCAACTCCTAATGGCTTATTGCTACACTTATAGAGAAGTAAATCTCTCAACTTTATCAGTGAGTCTTCTTTTTTGCAGTAGGTGGCAATTTTACACAGAGACCCTCAGTTGGTCAATTGCAGAGAATAAGGGATGAAAGCATATTCAACTTTTTCCTCCCAAGGCTTAAGGAGACGAGGCAGATAAATTGCACAAGCTGGGGCAGTAAATGATCGCAGTGTTTTCTGTGCATGACATGGCTATTTCACACAAATTCACACAAGCTTTGATTGCACGGACAAGACTTGTGCAATAACAAGACAGATAAACTACTGCATAGAGAGGGGGAGGAGGTCAGAAAAGGAGTTGCATAAATGAGTGTCTTTGCTAGTCATGGAGGAAGAGTTCTGAGGTTTTCTGACCTTGATTTTACATTCTGTGGACTTGTTATTTACATGAATTTGACAGTGCCCCGTAATACCTAACGCGTAAGAAAACCCCAGTGAATGCTGCTGGATATTCTAAGGGAGCCAACAGAATGAAACTGGATTGATGTCTTATTCTAAATGTTCTTGAAAGTTAAACATTTAGCCTAGAAATTCTTAAATTAGAACTAAAAGAAGCAAGATCACATGCCTTTTTCTCTTAAAGAAAGGGGTGCACAAAATACCAGCATGTTCTATACTACTAATAATGGATTCTTTCTTCTCTCATAATTCTAATAGGGCTTTGGGTTTGACTATAATTCAGTGCTTCTCAACCTGTGGGTTGTGACACCCAAAGGTCATTGGAAAACACCCATATTTATTTGCATTACAATCCAAAACAGTAGTAAAATTACAATTATGAAGTAGCAACGAAAATAATTTTATGGTTGGGCGTCACCACAACACGAGGAACTGTATTAAGGTGTTGCAGCACTGGAAGGTTGAGAACCACTTGTATAATATGTCTTTCCCTTTGATCCTTCACAAAGGATCTGTTGTCTGTTGTCTGAGAACCCCTCATGTATTAACAACATATTAGTATACATCACACCTTGAGTATTCAAACATTATTTACATGTAATAAATGCTTTATTCAAACTTGTTTGTCCAGGCAATTGGTATTACATAGCTTTATCTTCCTCTAGCTTCAGTTACCAGAGTTTTAGATAACTTTCTTCTTCTTCTTCTTCTTCTTCTTCTTATTATTATTATTATTATTATTATTATTATTATTATTATACAAGAAGGATACTATGTTAATGTTGACAGAAACAGTGCTTATATTTTTGCCTAATTCTAATTTGGGTTTACTGTGTTATCTATGGAAAGTGTTTCTGAGAATTGTGGAGGGAACAATATATTAAAAACAAATCAGGGCAGATGTTACAAGACTCCACACTCCTGGACATTATGTTTAATAGCACATTCTGTGCTAACATCTAGAGGTCTGGTTCTCTTAATTTGAGAAAATCCTACTTTTGTAGGTTTGCGTGTTAAAAAAAAATCTGAGTAGCTTCTTCTGAAGTTGAGAAAAATCTTCTATCCTTACAAATGCTCTCTCAAGCAATGGGGATGGTACCACAGGCTTTCCGACAGATGGTAGCCAATCCAAATTCAGTATGGTAAGCAGGCACCACTCAATAAAACTTTAATTGCTGCATATGGTATCTGCTAACTTGTTTAGAAAATGGATCTGCAGCATTAGCTCAAAGCATTTAAATGGCCTGATCGCACTGGACAGCATGTTGGGCTGCCACCTGGAAGACCCAAATTTCATAGCAGATGTAACACTAGAAGAATAAAGCTGGTGGTTGATAGTCCTGGAATGGAGATGACATAGTCAGCACCCAGCTGTTCTCCCCCACCGTGCTGACTCCTATAGCTTTGGTGTCACTTCTACCAAGCCCCGAGATTACTCATGTATTGTATTCTCCTCCCAAAAAGAGATGGAAAACAAAACAAAACAAAACAAACAAACAAAAAAAACCAACTCTAAACCATACCATAAGGTTGAGATGGGAAGGGGGTTCATGTCCCTACTACAGCCTAAGAAATGTGGACGATGCTTTTGCATGCAGTTGGGGGGAGGAGAGCATAAAGATCTGGAGAGAGAATGTCTGACATATGTGCAAATTTCTGCCAAAAGATGGGAGCCAAGACAGACGAGAAAGAAGGCTCCTTCTGAGCATGCTGGAGAGAGCTTTGCAATTTATCACTCACATTTGTTTTACCTCAGCAAACAATCACACTCTGCACAGACCAAGGAGGTCAACTTACTAGCCCCCTAGCTTGATGGACTGAAGAAGGATCATTTCTGAAAACAGGGACTCATTAACCCCCTCCCATCAACTTGGGTGGCAACATAAGGAGCTGAAAAGAAAATAGAAGCTCACTATCTTAGACTATTTAAAGACGGAGAGAGGCTATTAAAGGAAGCAACAAAACTAATTGTTTTATTGTAGTTTTTTTTTTTAAATGGAAAAATTGAGAAGGGATATTCACTTTTGAACATTAGTGCTCTGATCCACCTCAACCCCAATCTAAATTCAGAGAACCCACAGATGCACTTTCCAGACTCACTATTGATTTCTGACCTGTAAATTACTTTCCATCAAAAAGGTCTTGGTACAGACTAGGGCTTTGGAGTAGCCTGGGCACTTCTCAGCTGCAATCTGCATAATGTTTAGTATTCAGTGAGTTAAAGCAGGCAATGAAAGGGAACTGTCAACGCAATCTAGAAGATATAAAGAAATGAAGAGGGGGGGAGCCGTATGCTAATAATCCACTCAGTAATTAAGTGAAGATCGCTGCCAAGCGCCACCGCCACTTTCAAAGGGTAATTTGTACAGGAAATCATAGAGTCATTGTCAAATCATTTCAGGATAAAAGGAAAGTCATCAAGTGAGATAAGATAAATGCTGGGTGTCTGGCAGCGGGTGCCCTGCGAAATGCCTTTGCTTTTTAAATTTTTTCCTTAAAAAAAAAAAAAGCCCTGCAAAAGTGAGGCTGGGAAAACTTGACAGGTTGAACTGTGCATTGACTATTAATAATAGGGGTGCTCTGTGTAGGGATGCATTTTTAAATAGGTTACTTGAACAAAAAAGTGGCAAAATAAATCAGTTAAGGGGGCTTAACTCATAACTAATACACTATGGATGATTTTTTTTTGTCACTCTCTGCCACCTTTTGGGTCACAGAATTCTCAGCTGCATTCCTCTTGCTTCTCTCCGTTAGCTAAGTTGTACTATTTTAAATATTTTGTACTATCTTGTTGTTTGGGGAGGACAATGCTCTAGAAATGTAACCTTTCAAAAAGAAGTTGGAATGATAAGAATCTCTCTCTGTTACTTTCCTTTCTTACAATCTTAAATTCGACACTCGAATGCAGATTTTGCTTCATGCCTCAGAAAGATTGTAAAATTAACATGCAAAGTTTGCAAAGTACATGTCTTTTTTTTCCCCCTGTAAAGGGGGCTACTGTAGCACTTGAAAATTGCTATTCTTATGAGAAAATCTCAACAAGATGATGTGCAGTCTGTATTTGCCATTCAAATGTATGTCCTTTCGCTCACTGACTTCCTCTGACTTAACCTGTGTCAGATAAACGTCTCCCAAAGCATAAATTGATGTGTGTGCTTGTGGGTAACTATTTTTCTATAGCCAAATGGGTGAAACGTTTCACCCAAATATTTCCTTAACACTGATGTCTTCTGTCACACTGAAAGGAAAGTTTGTTTGCTCCTGGGAGCAAATTGTCAGAAAATTTGAGAATCTCTGTTAAGGCCCTTGCCCTGTAGTGACTGTGCTCCAACCAGAAAAGCCCGCATAGTGCTGAAAGCAAGACACAAGAATTGTCCCTGGGCATCTGAATATAGTAGAAATGTCTACTGAGAATATCTCCTTTCTTTGTTTGTTTGCTTTTGATTGCTGGACAAAGGTATTTTGGAGATAGAGATTATGCATTTTATAATCCAAAGTTAGTGGGACCTCTAGTGTAAGTGATATATTTAAAAGCTCAGCCTTTGTGGAGTTACTGTGTTAAGACATTGACCCTGGTAATGAAGAGTTGGGAAAGGAACAGATAACCTCCTTATTTGAACATTTTAATTCTTTAGTCACTGTCTCTATTCATCAGTCTACATGACAGGATTTGTTGGTTCTCAGTTCAAATGGCATGTGGGTAATTTATTATGAGTTCTTAGGATTCCTTTAGAGCAGCTGGGAGCCCATGGGCTGCTCCTTTCCACCTTCCGTCTGTCATTTATCTCTCCTTTTCTCTTTCCCTTCATCGTTTCTTCTCTTCATCTGTCCATTCTGCCTTTAGGTGAGGCACCTGCTGGGCACAATTGACAGAATCCACTTCTCAAAGTTTTGGACAATTTAACTAAAGGGGAAACATCATGAATTAATATCTTAATTCATGAATTAAGATACGTTTGAATTATATATATATATGTATGTATATATATATATATATATATATATATATATATACAAGTGATCTAAATAAAGACCTAGAATTGTGATGAAGTTTTAAAAATATATAAGACAAATGGTTATTAAGTTAAAGTTTTGAGGGGTGTGAAAATTCCTTTAAATAGTGCTGTTTTGTTTATGATATAAAAAAATCAATGTGTGTAGACTACAAAGTAGTCTGGTTTTGATTTCATGGTTAATTTGGACTGTTATGCATTTATATATTCTCAGTATTTGAGACATACTAAATTAAATACATTAAAAATATTTTTTCATAGTATGTCAAGGCCTTCAACAACATTATAAGTTTTGTAAGGGAATTGAATGTATAATATCTTCTAAATATATTTATCTATTAAATTTCCTTTCAAGAACCATTTTTGTATGAGTAATGAACCATGGACATGTTGATTCTAAGAAAAAATAAAATTAATAAAATCTACCTTCCTGAGGCTTAAAAGTATTAAAACACCATTTAACATCTATATATTTGATAAGCAAATAAGTTTAAAATAGGCCATTTACTCAAAACTGCTTAGAAAATTTAAAGTAAGAGCAACCTATTTGCTGAGTGCTCTGTCCCATCACATGCCTGAGCCTAGAAATTCATGCATCTATTAATATTTCATCCTTCCCACATCCCTATGTGGTAAATGAGCTCATTCCTATTCTAGAAATGAACAGACAATGACTTACTGTTAAACGCACTATTAAAGGCCATATGCTATGTTACCAGTAGAAAGAGGGGTTTAAACTCATGTCTGCCTGGTGGCAAATATCCTGTTGTAGTGCTTCCTTGGTTGGGGAAAGCATCAAACATTGTTCTAGAGGTTAACCTTAAAACAATTTACCCATTAATGTATTTAGAAATGATTTGAGCCTAACTTGGAAGAAGGTTCTATGACACCACTGAAAGTCCTTAGCCAGAATAATAATGTTTTTGGTGCTTACAGTTTTGAGCCATGAGAGCAGAGTAAAGCCAACTGTGTTGTTATGAAACAAATGGATTCTGCTATTTTCGCTGCTTGCAATGAATGGTCTCAGAGAGTAATGCATCTCACAACATGATAAACTTTTTTTGGATGCTGATCTTGAAAGAATCCAAAAGAGAAACCTTGCCTGTAATTGCTGTTCAGCTGCTTAGAAAGAGAATATTCTTTCAAAAGGCCGGACCTAAACCTTTTTATATTTTTCTTTTTTGTAATGTTAAACGCAGTGTTTTTGTCCTAGCTCCTTTGAGGAAAAAAATTGTTAAGCATCATTCTCAGAGATAAGCATTTACACTTCACAAAGTATAAATACTTGTAAAGGTGAGAGTGAAATATTTATCAAATACAGTTTCCACTGTGGAAATGGGGCTGTGTGCCAAAAGCAGTTGGGAGAGAGAGGCAAGTGGGTCTCTGTGACTTTCAGGCTAGCCTGGCCTATATAAGCCATATGTATATGTGGTTAATGACTTAATAGATCAAAATAATCTATGCTATATAGGCATTGCCGTACTTCACCATTCTCTACAGCAAGCACCAATGCCCCCCCCCCCCCCGATGGAATGCTTAATCCACCTTTGACAAATAGACACTTTTAAAGGAGATAGTTGTTAAAGATGGCTGCCATTCAGTGATCTCCCTCTCCCTCCCCTCCCCCCCTCTCCCTCCTCCTCTCTTCAGAGTTCATTCCGGGTCCCATCAAGGTTGGTACCAGTCCCTCACCTCTCAATTCAGAGATGCTCACTAGGTTTGCTTCAATCAACAGAAAGTAGAGCTGCAGCAATGAGACAAATATTTGAAGTGTAAACTTTAAACATACTGGAAACTTCTTTCTGGGAAATTTATCTATCATTTCTGTAAAGACATTCTAGTAAGACCGAAGAATGAAGAAATGTGTGTGTGTGTTTGTGTGTGTGTGTGTGTGTGTGTGTGTGTGTGTGTGTGTATTTCTACATAACCATTTGTACTGCCACCATATAAGGACAGTCTTATTAAGAAATGGTGTTAGGAAAATGCTGTATTTAGTTGCAAAAAGCTGAAGTTGCACCGTAGATGAGGTTAATTCAAAATAAGTTCTAAATGCAAGAGAAAAAATTATAAATCTCTTAGAAAAACACATGAGAAACTTATTGCATGTCACTATGACTTATTGTATATAAAAACAAAAGTGCAAGTAATAGTTTTAAAAACTGAAGAACTTAGTAAGCAAAGGCAGAATTGGAAGAATTCCAGAATGCTTTAAATTCTTAAATATGTCCTATAAACATAGATGGGTGTTTAAGGTCTTGAGATGAGATTACAATACATGAGCCGAGTAACGCAATTCTCATTTTGTCCAGTTATGAGAAGTCAGGAAATGAAAAACAATGATAAAATTTTACTTTCAGAATGTTAACAGGGTTTTTTTTCCATTTAAAAATAAGCTATAAGATTGGAGTTGTACAACTTGCTTCAATACCCCAACAAAACGTCAAATTTTAAATCCAGCCAGTTCACAGTATGAATATGTTTAGTTCATCTTTTATTAAGTAATTTTTCATTAGATTAAAAAACAGTGTCATATCACAGCTAAAAAAATATTCAGAGTCGAGAGAGAAGACATTTTAATTTGAATTAATTATGACCAACTTGCTTATTCGACTAAAGGTGTAAACAGCTCTTTGAAGCAGAGAAATGTTTGGTGCATGGAAAGCATATTTGAGAAAACGATTTTTCAGAAACTAAGAAATCTGAAGCCACTGTGCTATTCAGAACCAATTTCCAGTGTTCCTGAATAATTGCCAGTTTTCCCAGTAGAGAATTTTATTTAGTATGGATGGCTTGCAACAGTGGGAAGATCAGGAAGCAATGAGACTTAGATTTCTTCACCAGCAGGTCATGACCCGAATCAGTAAAAAAAAACAAAACAAAACAAAAAAAAAAGGCTCTCGATACCTACAATGTTCCTGAGACTTGAATTTTCTAAGTGCATGAAAATAACTTCTGTTTGTCTTTCTGAGCATGGCATAAGTACCAGCAGAGTGCCTCCATCCAGAAACTGAGGGAAACAGATGTAGATACCCACTGCCAACATTAGGCCGAACGCAGTGACTCCTGCAAAAGAAGGGAAGGAAGGATTGTAGGAGCCAGCGGGTCAAGGATACCACAAGAAAACTCGCAAAAGCAACAGTCCTGGACTCATGAGGGCTCACTGAGACTGATCTGACAGTTAGGGGGCCTGCATGGGTCTAACCTAGACCCTTTCTACATATGTTACAGTTGTCTACCTTGATGTGCTTGTGAGACTCCCAACAATGGGAGCAGCTGTTGACCCTTTTGAGCTTTTGGGACTCTTGTCCTCATACTGGGTTGCTTCAGCCAGTCTTTATGTGGGGGAAGATGCCTAGTCTTATTGCACCTTGATATGTCATGCTTGGTTGATATCCCTGAAAGGCCTGCCCTTTTCTGAGGGGATATGGAGGAGGAAGGGGAAAACTCTTGAGTTGATGTAATATATGAGAGAATAAATTAATTTTAAAAAAGAAGAAGGAAACAACTTCTGAGGCTGAGTGGTCTGAGCAGCTCTGTCACAGCGCTTCTTGGGTCCTCACTTGGAAATGAAAGCAATGCGTCTAACCCTGTCGGTAATTCTCTGACTCTTTCTGAGGCCAATCATATCAGAACATACAGTAGCCCAGGACTTCCCCTTGCTTAAGAAACAAAATGCTGAAAATGATTTTGCTTAACCCTAATTGATATCAAACAGATGTAGGTTTGATATCATGCCTCTGGCTCTCAAGGTATCATGGAAGAGGTTTACAAAGGAATGTGTTAAAATACTGGGGGCAGCCTGCACATGCTGGCAAATGGATCAGCCATTGTGCACCCCACAATAGCGCACACACATATAAGTAATTAATGTCCTTCAGAAGTGCTCTATCATGCTCACTTTCCACAGTGTTAAATTATTACCCTAATTTTTATTCCTGAGACTTTCCTATTTATCTGGTATTTAATTTATTTTATTGAGAGCATTACCACTTATTTTTTAAAAATCACTATCATTTCAATTATCCTTGAAGGGGCTTTACAAGTTCCTTTCCCTCCATGTAATCTCATGGGCCACTTCTTGAGATATTGTAAGAAAAATTAACAATAAGAATAGTATAAAATTTAAAAGCGTAACTAGAATAAAATCTATTATTTTGTGCCTATACCTACCAAGCTGGAGTCCTTTCAAATTTAAGATACGTGGTTAGGTGTGTGTGTGTAAAATTAGATTTTCTGTGTGTTTTTATTATTTTCCCATTTAGCTTCAGTATATTGAACACAGAACATACAGTATATTAGAAAAGATGTTTAAATTGCCTCATTTGTTAAGGTATTTTTCCTGGGTGAAAAGTCACACTCCTTAGCCTGGAAGTCACTGAAAATTTCTGCTTCTTCTCTCAAAGCAGATGCAGTGGCTTTGTGCAATCAGCTCAGAGGCAGCGTCTCACAAAGGTGAGGGCTAAATGCAGAAACTTGAAAACAAACCCCAATACACAGAACAATAAATGGTGTGGCAATGAATAATTATCGGCCTTCCGGACTCTAATCATTTCATGGCTTATCTTAATAGCAGTTAAATATGCTCTGACTTCCTCTCTCTGAAGCAATATTTAGATTTCTTCATGGTTCTGTTGGTGATATTTTCCAAATCGAGTGACGGAAGAGAAAACTCACCCATCAGAAAACATAAAGCAATCTGTAAAATTTTAAAGCTTTTCCCCTTCCTCTACCCCCACTCATCTCCCCACATCAAATGTACACCATGCTGAGGCCACTCCTTAGCTATAACTGACTGTTGTTGCTGTAGTAATCAGTCTCTGTCAGAGCAATTACGCAAAATCATCCGTTCTGGTTGTTTTTCACAATCCATAGCACACCGCGCAGAACAATGCTGCTGACAGTCCGAAGGGCACAGATGGAATTATCATACCTCACACCCCCCCTGACTGACAGTTACCTGCAGGAAGGGGGCGGACCCTATCATCAGGAGGACTGGCTTTCTTGTTACAGGAGAGCAAGAGGGAGAACCCTTGCTGTACCTTTGCCACCCAGGGAATCAGCAGATATTTCTTCCTGGTGTGTGTAAAACAAACAATGTCATTATTCTTCAGGGTAGGTGATGGGGTGGGTGTTATCCATGTTGAATCACTGGCTTTAAGATACTAAACAGGTTAATCAATAGGTGGTCCAGCCTCTGCAAGACCCCCATTAGGAGGCCAGATGAATTGAAATTCATTAGCCTCTCCTGACTTTAAATAGATCAATATTTCTAGGTCCTGCCCCAAAGTACATTGTTCAGAAAAATGTTTGTTTTCCGGGTCCTAGCCAATAGTTGTTGGGTAGACGTGATGCGATGGTGTGTGTGTGTGTGTGTGTGTGTGTGTGAGGTGGGGACAGAAAGTTGTGGGTGACATTTAAGGAGGGTGCAAGAGTCTGACTCCATTGTATCAATTGGCACAACCACTATTGTCTAGATACATGTTTTAGGGTAGAAGACGTCTTTACGCTGACCTTTCTTAAACACCAACTAACCACACAAAATAGGCAGCTCTCCTGAGAAGGCAGTGGTTTTTGCTGTTGTTGTTTATTTTGTTTTGCCTTTTTTTTTTTCTAAATTGGAAAACTAAATCAGACATTATTGCATTCCCCACAAACTGCTGGTGCTCCCCTCAAAGACCTGCCTGTCTCCAAGGAGAGCTGCCTTTATTCAGTGGGCTTAGATCCTGCAGACAGAAGCCACCCAGAGAGTATCTGCCTTAATGAGAGACACTGACTTCGGTGTCTCCACAGTCCTGAGATCTAGAGATGTACTTATATGAATTCTCTGTGAACTCAGCTCAAAAGAATTAGAGAAAGACGTGCAGCATATCACCCAGGTTTACACCTTTTGCTATACACACTAAAGAATAGGGAACAATCGTCACACATAGATAGACCTTGTTCCTTTCTCTCACCGCCTCTCCGTGCAGCACAGGCTCTGCACCCACGATGAAGCTCAGGGAATCCTCTTGCCTCAGCCTTCTGTGCTTTAGCATTACAAATGTAAGGCATCGTTGTCTTCAGCTGCACACCCTTTAAAAATATTTAACATTCCACATAGTTATTAGTATGAATTAACTGTACAAAATGATGTATTTCATTATGACATCTCACACGTGTATATTCCTTTCAAAACTTTCTTTGACTGGCAAGATTCAAAACACTAACAGAGAAGAGAATTCATTTGTTTCAGCTGAGGGGGAGAAAAGCAAATTGGAAGATCTGAATTCTTATGGTACGCTAATGATTAAACCTACATTAATCATAAGCACCAATGGCCACCAACAGAGCTTAATCGTTTTCTATCAGTTGTGTGACTGTGCTGGGCTCTTATGCTGGGCTTCTTCAAAGTATTTCCTTATAAGGAGGAATATATTAATATAACTAGATCTCCTGGGTAATCAGAATTTATTGCATAGCTATTAGAAAATGCTCCATACAGAAGTTGCTAGAGAGATGCAACCAAAATACCTGTCTTCTTGCTGTGTTTGTTTCTTAGACAACAAGGCTTTTAGTGTAAAAATAAAGTACAGTTAATTTCGAATTCAGTTAAATCCGGACAGTGTAGTCAGGGAATGCAATATAACTGGGACTGGAGTGTGGTTGCGAGACCCCGTTCTGCACGTGTCAGGGGTCTGCATGATTGAAGGGCCGATGGCAGGAGGAACGGCAGGCTGACTAGTAAGCTGTTTGCACCTGAGGAAATGAAGAGAACATGGTTTAGTTTGAGGTCTACACCTACATTCTTTGTCCAGAAACTATGACATCAGCTACTTATGGCTGTTGGGTGCTGAAAATCCCACTGGCCTGAATTGAGATCTAGAGGAAGGAGAAAACACATACTAGAAAAAGGACACAGAATACCTCACTGGTTATTTTGAACAGTTATCGCATGTTAATGTGATAGAATAAAAATGAGTAAGATTTATTTTGTGTGTATGATACTTTGGCCTGTATGCATTTCTGTGTACTAGGGGAGTACCTGGTGCCCATGGAGGTCAGAAGAAGATGTCAGTTGTGAACTGGATAGTTATAAGACACCATGCGGGTTCTGGGACAGAATCTGAGTCCTTTGCAAGAGCAACAAGCACTGTTAACTGCTGAGCTCTCTCTCCAGTCCCCATGATAGGTTTTTATATTTACTAGAATAAGCAAGATATTTTTCCACTTTCTTTTATCTCTAAAGAAACATACATGCACATCTATCTATCTATCTATCTATCTATGTGTATATATATACATATATATGTATATATTTTGTGTATGTATGTATGTGTGTATACATGTACTATGGCCCATATGTGAAGGTTCAAGGACAACTTTTAGAGGCTGATTTATTCTCTTTCTACAACATGTGGGTTCTGGAAAAATCAAACTGGGTGTTAGGTTTGGTGGCACGTACCTTTACCTACTGAGCCATTTGGTTATGGCTCTGTCCCTTCAAACACGGGTTGCCAAGTAGACCATTTCTAGCTATATATGTGGTCTTGTTGTATTAGATACTACAGGTCTACAGCTCCTTGCCCTGTAAGCACTTCAAATACTCTTGAAATCATTACAGCAGTGTGTTCAGTGGAAGGTGGCTCTCTTTCTTTTTTTTTCTTTCTTTTTTATGCATCACTTAAGAGACTATTTGGTGCATGATTTACTGGGGAAATAGCTTGTGTATTTTTTTTAATATTTTTATTAGGTATTTTCTTTATTTACATTTCCAATGCTATCCCAAAAGTCCTCCCCACCCTCCCACACCCACTCCCCCACCCTCCCACTCCCACCTCTTGGCCCTGGCATTCCCCCGTACTGAGGCGTACAAAGTTTGCAAGACCAAGGGGCCTCTCTTTCCCAGGCTATCTTCTGATACATATGCAGCTAGAGACACGAGCTCTGGCGGGGGCGGGGGGTACTGGTTAGTTCATATTGTTGTTCCACCTATAGGGTTGCAGATCCCCCCAGCTCCCTGGGTACTTCCTCCAGCTCCTCCATTGGGGGCCCTGTGTTCCATCCAATAGCTCACTGTGAGCATCCACTTCTGTGTTTGGTTTTGGTAGGCCCTGGCATAGTCTCACAAGAGACAACTATATCAGGGTCCTTTCAGCAAAATCTTGCTGGTGTATGTGATGGTATCTGTGTTTGGAGGCTGATTATGGGATGGATCCCCGAGTGCAGCAGTCTCTAGATGGTCCATCCTTTCATCTCAGCTCCAAACTTTGTCTCTGTCACTCCTTCCATGGGTGTTTTGTTCCCAATTCTAAGAATGGTTCTTATTTATTGATGAAAGCTAAGGTGTGGGAGAGACATCAAGATGCTTATTCAGCATACCAGGGTAGAGAAACTATACTTACAGATTCATTGTCCTTACTTCAATAGCTCTTTCTAAAAAGTCTTGATTCTCTGCATATGCTATTGCTGATTTTCTGGGTGTCAGAATGGAAATGTCTTGATTTGTAACACACATGCTGTTTATCTTTGCCAAAGCAAGTGTTTCTCGATGCAGATGCCACTTAAGGTCAGAAATTTCTGCTGTGGATGTGTTCAGAGATAAGTCTGCCCCAAGATCTTTGCAGGCACTTAGCTTCCCTGCCCTCCCTGAACTCTTATGGTTGGGATGATTACGACAATAATAGCAAATGCTGTGTAGGTTAAGTACCTGCTACACAAGCTTGAGGACCCAGAATTCCCAGAATTCGCAGAATTCCCAGGACACACATAAAACAGTCAGATATAGTGACATATTGCTTGTAACCCCAGTACTGGGGAGGGAGAGATCAATGGATTGTTGGTCTCAGTGGTTAGCTAACCTAGTCTACTGTGCTAACTCTAAAACAATAAGAGATACTGTCTAAGAGACAAAATCAAACCAAACCCAAGGTGGATAGCATCTAAAGAAATGACACTAAGGTTGAGGTTTGGCAACCATATACATGTGCACAGAGGTGCATGCACACACACAAGCATCCCTGCCCCATTAAACAAAACACAACTCAGCTTCCTTTACTCCAAACAATCTGTAAGGCATGGGGTCACCCTATATGTGGAAATTCGGATGCAAATGAGCTCAGGGCTATCTTGTTTCTATAAATATTGTATGTTTTTTCCTAGAGCACAACCATCACATTCTGCTTTTACAACATGAGAAAGCAGTTGAGAATTTACTACAGACAGTATCTCTAAATACTCTAAAGAGAGGAGAGAAGGTATATGAGTTTCCGTGGCCATAGCTTACTCTTGTCTCTTAGCTACTGAATGTCTTTCATGTAGGTTTTGGCTCTGTATCCTTCATTCTGATTTTTTTTTGCATACTTAAGCATCATTATTCTCCCTTGCTTGTACATGGGAATATGTAAAATTATTTTTAAAATTATCGTTATTATTATTAATTTTTTTGCAATGCTGACATGGATCCTGGGAACTTGTATATCCAAGGCAAGCAGTCTACCACTGACCTACATCCCCAGCCTAAAACTGCATCAACTTTCATCTACTAACCCTTAAGTTAGTTGTATGAGCCAGAAGACTGAATCTCAGTTTGGCTGGTGCCTCTGACCTCTCTGATGTCACTAGTAGTCTTTGCTTACCCTCCCTGGGACTCCCTCTATCTATGTTATAAGAGATAACAAGCTTTACCCACAATAACTGCCATTATGATGAGAGGACCTGAGGGTGTCAGAGATCCTGTGCTGGACCCGAGCCTGGGCAGGTTGCTTTTCTTTCTCTGTGTCCCCAGAGAGAGTGGCAGAGTCTCTTGTGCTTATCAATGGACGTACCTCAAACTCTGCTGTTCCTCTGCTCCTCTTACCAGTTCAAACACTCCTTTCAGTGTTTCTCTTCAAGAAAGTCATCATGGGTGTCACATGCCTGTGTTCTCAGCCCTTTGGTGGTGGAAATAGGAAGATCGCAGAAGCATGAAGTCAGCCTCTACTGCAATAAGGGGCTTGAGGCCAGCTCAGGCTATGTGATACCTGTCTAAAACTAAAACTAAGTAATCTAAACTGAAGCTAAACTCAAAACTAAAACAAATAAAGCAAAACAATGTCATTGTGAGAATGCTTATCTTTCTAGAAACGTTTTCCTCCCTCATCAAACAGGCCAGTGACGACTAGTTTGAAAGAGACTTCCAGGCAGAAGACTGGGCACTGAATTCAATTTGCAGTTGACCAGCTGCTCAGAAATCAAAGAGGTTCCATGTTGTCTTATTGCTTAAAGCCAGTAAATAACCTTGCAAAGAAGTTCAGAATTAATTGGAGTCGAAATAATTACAGATGATGATAAGCCAGCCACCAGAGAAATGCAATCGTCAAGCTGTGTGGTAACAAACGCATTGATTAACATATGTCAGGACAGCACAGAACAGAGCCTAGAAACCGAGTTACGAAGGTGAAAAAAATACCGCTTCAATAACATTTGTAGTTATAGTTCAGCTCCTTATTTCTGAGAAGGGAGAGGCTCCATAACTTAAAGAGAAATGTTTTAGTGACAGAATTAGCCTGAAAGGCCAACACAGCACACAATTTGCTGAGAGGAACCCATCTAGGATAAACAAATAGATGTTAACATTTGATCTGGCTGAGAAGTCGGTGTTGGTTGCGTGAGCCGCGGAATAGAGGGCTATCTCTCTGCAACTCCTGCGGTGGGACAGTTCATACAGGTTATCTCCCCACAGGTGAGGCCCTCACTCACCACCGCTCCAAGAACAAGGTGTGTTCTCTCACAGCTGAGGTGCCTCCAGCTTTAGAGCGTCTGGAAAACCACTCTGCCTGAAACAAGCCTAGTGCCTATAAAATGATTGGCGTGTGACTGCACTGTGGCTCACAGCTGAGAAAGAATCCCGGGATAATGTTTACTTGTACACGGAACAAGAATTTTCAGAGCCATTTGGTCTGTATTAACTCAGGTGCAGCGGCCAAACAGATGAACTGACTGGGAGACGAGATCACGTTGCGGAGTACCATCTCCTCCCGTTCTCTTGAGTTTTTCCGAAGAATTTAGGACATGACTCAGTTTCTTAACACATTGGAGGAAAATTTCTTCAAAGAAAGGAGTAATGTGTGAAATTAAGAAACAGAAGGAACAGAAGGAAGACAATATGGTAACACACAGTGAAGTTTCCAAGACTTGAGAATATATCTCTTGCAAAATATCCCTGTATGCTAAAGTGCACTCTGTTTATTCTAGCTTGGTGGCTCAGCTGGTCATGTAATATGTTAGCAAATGGCAGACTGAAAATGTAGAGCAAGGTTGGGCTAACGGATTTTTATCAAGAGGAAATGCGGGGGCGTGGTGTTCGTCTGTGTGAGTCTAGGGAGCACTAGGGAGTGGTCGAAAAGAGTGATGGGAGAAAGGACAACGCCAAAGAACAAAGAAGCTCTTTACACACGATCAGTGCCTGCCCTCCGTAGCTCCTTCCGGAACCACTGATGTTACTAAAGCATAAATTAATTCTCTGAGAGCAGAAGTTATTAGGCCGTTGTTATTGTAGTCAGGGTAGGCTCACCTTGGAGGAGAAATGCCACAGTAATAGGACAGTCATTGGAGTTCACACTGCACGTTGAAGCTGGGAAGGCTGTTCTACCACGCAATGCATCCAAGTAAGAGAATCCCTCTGGACATGAGCATTCCTAAAGGATGGAGCAAGCCATGTAAGTTTACTGTGAAGCAACTCTTGCTAGAAAAGTGGTTACCCACATTTAATATTTAGCACAAAGCTTTATGAGCATTTGATAAAATGTGTCCACCTCATTTTCCTGCTGGCTTTCTGTTGTTTTGTTGTTTTTTTTCTCGAACCTTCTATAAATCAGGAAACTGAGGTTCAGTGACTTAGAGAGACTTGCTAAGGTCAACAGTAATTGAACAGCAAAGCTTCATAATATCAGGTAAGCACAATAACAGAAGGATTTAAAAATAGCTGTCAGACCCACTTACAGAGTGAATTATACCCACAAGGCTTATTTTTGAATTGAAAAATAGACATGTCTCTGCTTCCTTGTGCCAGCCTCATTATACTTATAAGGTAATAGACTTTACAGGGAAGAAGATATCATAACACAAAAGAAAATTCTACTAAAAACCTTTAGAACAAGCAAAACATATATATATATATATATATATATATATATATATATATTTGTATATCAACTAATTTTCTCATGTTTATAATTATACTGATTCTGAAAAGCCATTGGCTTGTATTATTTTTAGAGTTGTCTTAGAGAACCACACCCAAGTACCAAATCCTTTGTACACTGGGGATGGGAAGGGAAGATGGAGCTGGGCAGGGGAAGGGAGGAGGGAAGTGTCAGGGGCTAGGAGTGGGGATGAACAAGAACAGAGGACGTATAGAGGATACAGGAGGAACCATGTCATAGTCCAATCCCGTACTTTATATGTTAACAAATATAATAAAAAAAAAAATGAAAAAGACTTATCTCAAGATTTCAAAAGAGAAATGTTCCATTACCTTTCTTAGAGTTGCCTCTGGGTTATGGGTAAGTCTGTGAGCTTTTCCTGGAAATTCTCAAGGATGCCTGAAAGCTTGTAATCAAGTTCCCCAATCTTAGCACAGTGGGCCATCTGCTAATCAAGTAGTCTGCTCAGTTTATCTGGAATAAATCACTACTACACATTCAGGCTCAATGTTTAGGATACAAGACATTTAACTACACGTATAATAGTTTATAAGCCTTTGTGTGTGTGTGTATATATATATATATGTATATATGCATATATATACATATATATACATACACACAAATATCGTATCTGTTTTATAAAATATATTTATATATTATATTTTGCATATTTTATATATAATTTATTACATATATACATATATATATCCCCTTAAATTTTTTTCTTGGATGAATAATATTTGAAGTGAATTTTGTCAACTTTGCAGAGTTCTCTCAAAAAAGACATGAGATTTGACAAAAGGGCTCAGTAGATAAGGGTGTTTGCAACCAAGGCTGTCTCGGCTCAATCTTCAAATTGTGGGAGAATTGACTCCTGCAAATTTTCTTCTCACTTCCATATGGGTACCTCTTGCCTTCCACACCAAATAAATAAATGTTATTAACAATTTTTTAAAGACAAAAGACTTAAAACCAAGTTTATTTGACTAGTCTAGTTTGGATAAAGCTTTTTGTTTGTTTGTGTGTTCTTGTGTTTGTTTTGTTGTTGTCGTTGTTGTTGGTAGTGGTGGTGGTGGTGGTGGTGGTGGTGGTGGTGGTGATGGTGGTGGTGGTGGTGGTGGTGGTCTCCCTGGCCTGTAGGTAAAAATGAGATAATCATCAGCGGAGGAAAACACAAATTAACTATATAATTATTGGAAGGAAACATCTCAGAATTGATTCTGAAATAGTTTATAGCTTCAGAACTTAAATCAGTTTTTGTCTCATTTTTATGATCTCTCAGTCTGACCTGGGTAGGTCCCACATGACTGCAATCTCAGTGTGTCGGAGACAGGGGTAGAATGACCGCAAGGTTGAGGATACTTTGGAATATAGAGTGAGACTTCCTCTCTGAACCCCGAGTTAATAATCTCCTAAGCAGTTTATTCTAGAGGAGATTCATCTCCCCGATCCCCCATCACTGTCTTCCCTGCCTTGGTTTACTCTGTATAACTCTTCATGATATAGTTTCTTTAAAGATGACCATTTTTTGTTGGGCCAACTGATGTAGTCACTTTTCCCAACAATAGCCCCTCTCTGCTTTTCCATTGTTTAATTGCTTCTCAAATTTTGTGACAAATTTCTCTCTCTCTCTCTCTCTCTCTCTGTCTGTCTGTCTCTCTCCCCCTCTGTGTGTGTGTGTCTCATTTTTGTGTGTGTCTCATTTGTGTGTGTGTGTGTGTGTGTGTGTGTGTGTGTGTGTGTGATTTTTGAAAATGGGTATCTCTATGCAGCCCTGGCTATTCTAGATTTCACTGTGTAGGCCGAGCTGTCCTCAAACTCAAAAGGATCAGCTTTCCTCTGCCTCCTGAGTACTGGGACTACAGCTGGTGTCACCATGGCCAGCTTTCCTTCAGCATTCTTTAGCACGGGTCTGAAGCCTCACCTTCACAGTGAGGAAACCAGCCATGAAAATCATCCTTCAATAACTACGTCTTTCATGTAAGTCTTGTCATTTTCTTTACATTCTCTTCACATCTAATGCATGCCATCCTGAGTGATCACATAGCTTTCTCTTTTTGCATTCAGGTTCTGTGTATCAGTGTCCTCCTGTTCCTGGGATCCTGCACTTGATGATTCTTGCCAGTATCTAGGATCGGTGAGCACTGTGCATCAGGTAATCCACAGGTCTAGCATTCACAAGCATAACTTGACATAACCACATGCTAACCCTAAGACGTAGACATGAACAGGAAACTGATTTTCTATGTGCTGCTAGGGTAGTCAATGGCAGATTTGTGATTTGAGCTCAGTTGGTTCAACTTTAGAAGCCTATATAAAAAATGTGCAAGGCACTGACTATTGAAGAAAACAATGCTGAAACATCTAATTAAGAGGTAAATTTTCATAGCATGAAAAGCGAAGCAAATCTAAAATTACCATATATAATTTTAAGAGGGTATTTCCTGGAAGAGTGAAGTTTTATAAATCCCATTTTCTTAAATAGATAAAAATATACTATTGTTGGGGCCGGGTGGTGGTGGTACACTCCTTTATTCCCAGCACTTGGGAGGCAGAGGCAGGCGGATTTCTGAGTTCGAAGCCAGCCTGGTCTACAAAGTGAGTTCCAGGACAGCCAGGGCTATACAGAGAAACCCTGTTCCCAAAAAACCAAAAAACCAAAAAACCAAACCAAACCAAACCAACAACAACAACAACAACAACAACAACAACAAAAAACCAATAACAACAACAAAAAACCTATTGTCCAAATTTCTAGTAGTCCCTGGGTGGATACCCAGTTTGAGTTTCCCGGCAGTGCTGTTCGCTGAACTGCACGTAGAGGGGATCTTCGCTTCCAGCCCTTCCTCAGACTGCTGCTGCTTGAGGTAAAGCACAGAGCCATACTTTCTGAGACTTTGAAAGGCTGAACGTGATATGTAATATATCTCTCTTTCAAGATAAGAAGGATGCTTTTATAAAAACACAATTGTTCCAAGGTGAGAAGACTTTCTCTTGATTATTCGGGAACTTGTGCTTGGGTGTGGCTATGTTGAGTCACTCTGGATTTCAGTATGTTGATGCACTGTGGAGGAAGCAGTCACTCACAGGGTACGTTTCCTTGGGACAATAACTCACAGAACATTTGGAAATGTTCAGAAGTCACTTGTTTTGAGATTCTTTAGCAACAATTTAATAAATGACATCTATTACTATTTAACCTTTTAAATTTTATGTTAAATATTGTAATCAATATTTCCCTTTATATTTAATTATATAATTGGACAGATACCACAGTTTGTTTGAAAGGCTTTAAAGTATTTGTGCCTTCTATCCATTAATTCCACTTCTAGGAATCTAGCATTAGCAAATAATTAGAAATGCAAGAAAAAATTGGAGGCAAGAATGTGCACCACAGTATTACTTATGCAGTGAAAAGTCAAACCTCTTTAAGTATCCTGAATTACAGGAAGTAAATTATGGAATAGTTGCACGATAGAATATTAATGTAATAATTAAAAATGAAGAGTCTTTTAATGAGACAAAAAATGTTTTACTAATCAGCAGTGTTGGATACAATGCAGCACACACAATTACATATACAGTGTGATCACACGTATGAAGCCATGGATAGATAAGAGAGTAATCAGAACATAAGCTGACAGGAAGACTAAAAGATGAAACATAGAGAAAAGGCAAGAACTCATTCTGAAATGCTGTTTCTAAGGGAAATGAGACTATAGACTTTCTGTTTTATTGTTTACACGTTGCTTTATTTTTAACAAAACTTAAATGTAGGTTTACTTGTTTTATTATCAAGGAAAAGCTCTTTGGTTTAAAAACATTAAAGGTATTCTATTACTAGTACTAAACACACATACATACATATACACACACGCACACGCACACACACACACACACACACACACACACACAGAGAGAGAGAGAAAGAGAGAGAGAGAGAGAGAATAGGAATTTCAGTGGGAAGATTCATTAAAATTAATAAAACATGAGTTCTGACTTTTTACTTTTTGAAATGATTGGTATCATCATGGGTAATTACATACTTTCATAGAAATAGCCATGCTAAAAATCTGAAAATCTGGCCTTATTAAATAGAAAAATGCAAGAACAGCAGCTGGAGAGATGTCTCAGAAGTTAAGAGCTCATTTTGGAAGCCATATTCAGGTCCCATGCTCATGTCAGGTGGCTGCCTCTTACTCCGGCTCCCTGCGATCCCACGTGTTGGTCCTCTGTGGGTACCTGCATTCATGTGCACAGACCTGCCCACACATCACATTCATTATTGGAAATAAATCAAATCTTTTAAAAGGAGAAACCTCAACAATGTATGGTCTTTTATGAGTCTTGCTAACATCACACTTTGTATACATTTTAATTTTGTACTTACTAATATTTAAGGATCCCATAACAAATTCTTCCAAAAAGATAAGCCTGATGGTGCAATTTTTTCATGAGCAAGTCACCATCAGACTCTTTCTAAGTATTAACTGTGAAGCAAGGACCTTGCCAATATTGTTGTAACAGTAAATTAGTGATATTTAGATTTCTATTTATTAAAGTGGTCTTCCTATTTTATGCTTCTCATCTAACTATCCATAGCAAGTAGAGCAATGTCTTCCCATCTCACACCTCGAGTCTTTGTGAAGAGCACAGTATTTCTGTATGGCTATTTGACTCCAGTATACTTTTGGTCAGCAACTTTGCTCAGAAAAGAATGAATTTAAAACAATATTTGAGGCAAGATTTGTTTGTAGCCTGCACATATTCCTGGGGAATGGAATGAAAGCAGGAGACAGACTTGACTCTGCTCTTTAAGCATATGAGAGAGGCACAGGCCTGTGTCACAAATGGAACCTCTAAGTGCTCTCCTGTCTAAGGATATATATTGGTAATTTTTGCCATCATTTTTCAACTTCAGAGAATGCTATAACGCTTTCAGTGCTACTGAGAAACAATGATGACAGATTTTGTTTACACCAAACTTTGAAACAGTCCTTCAAGTATACCATCATATATTGTTATTCAAATGAATCTGTGGCTAATCTATTCTTTTTTATTTCATGTACGCTGTTTAAAAAGGTGAATTGTTCTAAATAGTCAGAATTGGAAGAGCTCAGAGTCCATGTGACTTTACATCATCATTAAAATAGTTTTGCAATCTTACTGAAGAGGAGAAAATAATTCGAAAGCATAGAGTTGTAAATAGATCTAAGCTAGCATATAAGATTGTTGGGAAATGGTTAACTTTAAAGTGGCCTCTCAAATTCCTATATCTATTTGTTGTTGTTGTTGTTGTTGTTAGTCTTTTTTTTCAAGACAGGGTTTCTCTGTGTAGTTCTGGCTGTCCTGGAACTCACTCTGTAGACCGGCTGGCCTTTAATTCTTTGAGTTCAAGGCCTGCCTCTGCCTCACCAATGCCAAGATTAAAGGTATGTACCATCACTACCACCCATCTTTTTGCCTCTATTTTTAATAAATAACAATTAATTTTGATTACAGGAAACTCTCAGCACTTTCACAGTGTACTTTAACATTCTGCAAATTTCTGCCAACACCTCTTGTTGACAAAATGGCCTAGTTACCCGTGATTATTGCAGATCAATTTGCAACTCAAGTGATGGTCTATTTTTTAAAAATGTCTCTAGTGTATATTTATACAGACAGTCCAGGAGGCTTAGTGACCATCAACATAACTCATTTTGTAGATGAGAAAACAATTCCAGTTACTGATAGAAGGATCCAGCAACAAGCTCATCTCCTTGTTGTCACTGGTTAGATCTCACGCCCTCAGACAGAGCCATACACTTATCTAGAACTATCTTTATAATGTTTCCCAGGCAGTGAGTGGTTATCCACCACTCTTCTTGATCTCATTTAAAAATACAATGAAATAAAACTAAACTCTAAATACCACATAAAATGAAAGTAGAAATGCAATGGTGAACAATTTTTGTTGATGTTTAATTATCTTCTCTATCTTTGTCTTAATTTGCTCAAGGGAGTATGAACTTGTTTTGTGAAGCTAGAGAATAGTTACATGAGAAGAAAGGGAGACTCTTGTAAAAGTACTCAAACTGATTCATGGTTCAGTGTGGTACATGAAAATTAGGACAAGAATAATTTTTAAAAGCTAAGTTGAGTTTTAGTAAAAGAAAAAGACCTTTAAATTATGTAGTGTTGAGATTTTTTTTTCCCGTTGGATGAGAGTCTATAAATGCCTGCTTGCTTCCAAACAAACCAGAGTTTTAGGGAAACATTGGAGTAGTTTGAATTCAATATTCTGAGCTGTCCTCTCGGAGACTTACAGAATCTGCCAGAGAACTGTGTGGTGCTTTTCTTAGATGGGCATAAAGTTCATGGGAAGTGCTAAGGAGATAGATGGTAATTTCCTAGGAACTGAAAGAAGTTAGGCCCTGCTTAGTGAAATCAGGCAGCCACCCCAAAGTCCAGCCGAGTGTTCTGGTTTCGTGAGATTCCTCTGAGTGGTTTTTTTTTTTTTTCACTTCTTTTTTCTAATGCAAACTGTATTATGAGATGAAGAGTACATATGATGGAAGGAAAATTAGTGTTTTAGCAACATTCGCAGGCCTGCTTCATGCTGAATGCGTGTATTAGCTCATGTAATAAAAATGGAGAGGGAATCGCCATAGCAACTCTAGCCATACACAATGGAAAGGTAAGAGAGTAGATTCAATGCTGACTGCAAGAGCAGCAATTCATGGATTTCCAGTGTGATTGCCAGGTATATAAGGGCCCCTTTCTGAAAAGACAGGCATAGTTGTAGATGGAGAAAATATACTTTCCACATTAGTTTAGCCCATAGGGGAAACCTATGTAGTGAAGCACGACGTGATGTACCTTTTCGATGTATATTTATTGAGTAGTTACTACCTTCCAGTCACTGTTATGTGTTCTGAAGGTGGATGAGTACGTGAAGCGGTATCCTTATTCTCTTAGATATTAGAACCTGCTTGGGCAACAATGATAGGTGAGGCAGTAAGCACATATTAGATACTAGTAAGTGCCTAGCAGAGATTTGAATGAGTGTGGGTGGTAGAGTTGCTGTCTGCTTTCAGTTGGATGCTAACAATATCTTTCTTTTGTAGATGGCAATGGCAGCCTCTCACTTAATGTTTGTGTCCATCTCAAGGCTTATGGCAGGCATCACAATCATTATAAAGCTAAGTGGGGCTCATTGTAAGTTAAAGGTCACAGGACCACCACTTTCCCAGTCCCAGACTCATGTTGGGTTCTCAAGATGTTTTCAAAGTTTCTCTTCAAGATTAAATAGTGATTTATTTTTTAAAAAATTGGATCTTCCTTTTGTGTGTCTCTGTGTGTGTGTGTTTGTGTGTGTTTTATTTATGTGCTCACACATGTGTGCGCCTGTGTCTGTGGGTATACACACACTTGTGTCCATGTGAAAATCAGGGCTGATGTCTGGTGTCTTCCTCTGTTGTTCTCCTCCTTAGCTTTTGAGCCAGGGTCTCTCCTTGGTCTTGGAGCTTACCATTTGGCCAGATGACCTCGCCATGAACCCCAGCAATTATCTTACATCTGCCCGCCCAGCATGGGTATTGCAGGAAGGTCATCTGGCTCTTGGGTGCTAGGGTTCCAGGCTCAGCGCCTTATGTTTGGGAAGCAAACACTTTACTGTAAGAGTCATATCCCAGGTCAAAGGGTCTGAGTTCTTCAATTATAGGTTGTGAGTAGCAAGTTAGGCCTCTACTCTAACTACAAGAAAATGTCAGGGACCATAGGTTTTCTTTGTTTGTTTGTTTGTTTGTTTTCTCTTGATCCAGAAAAATAAACCAAAGTTAGGGAGTGGCACAGTATGGGGAGTGATACTGATGGCTGCTCTTCAGCTTTCCAACAGACATCTTCCTCTGGTAAACACTTAAAACAAAGATCCATTTTCTGGCTGTCTGGCTTGTTTGTTTTGAAAATCGTTGCCTCTCTGGAAAGCATGTTTGTCCTGGAAGGCATTTATTTATTTATTTATTTATTTATCCATTCATTTTGTTTTGTTTTGTTTTTTTTCCCCTAAAGTACCACAGTGAGGACTAATTTTCAGGATGAACTCAGACAGAATGTGTGAATTTCCATCATGTGCTAAAATGTGAACTTGCACAGTAGACAGTTGGCTCTCCTCCAGTCCCACAGAAAGCTGTGTAAGAGCCATTGAACACTTCCCCTGTGGTCCTCGAGGAGGCAGCTGAAAGCTTGCCATTCTGATGCCGTTTAGAGATGTGCTCCACAAGGAATGAACCACCCTTTTCATCTGAACAATAAAACTGTGGGTCTTCTCTCCAGAGCGACTGACTTGGTGACATGGTGCCTGTGAGACCTGGGCTTTATTCCTTCACCACAGTATTTATAGCCTCTGCATTTCTAAGCCTTGGGATTCCATTAGGCTCTTCCCTAAAAGTGAACATCGCACAGTTTTGTTAAGCTTCCAGCCTCTTGCTCCTTTGTTTATTGGTTTGTTTTGTCTACTAGATAATGTTACATTTGAAGGTTCCGTACTTCACCTGTGTTTTAATGTCTTAGAGTCACACAATCTCATGACATACCTGATTTTTAAATCTATGCAGCAATCACTTAACAGAAATTCCATTGATATGCTTGGTGTGGGAGTTATTCAAAGGCAAGCAGACCAGGGTTTTATCCCAAGGGTATGCTCTAATTCATACTCTGTTTCCTCTGCCTTCAATTGTCTGTGGAGCATCTTCGTCTAATGTCCTGTTTCCAATCATTGTCTCACTCACTCCTGACACCAACATTTCTCTGCAATTTTTGTGACTTCTGTCAGTAAGGGTAGGGCTCAGCCTCTCTACCATTCTTGTACACTCTCAAGTCTTTCAACATTGCACAATGTCTTATCACAATGTGTGTATCTATCTTTCTCCTCCAGTAGTTAGGACATTAGTTACTTTTCTTCTCTGCTGTGATTAAATACTCGACAAGAGCATCTTATGGAAACTAGGGGTAGTTTGGGCTCACACTTCAAAAGTACAGTCCATCACAATACAGAAAGTCGTGGCAATAGGAGCTTAAGGAGGTGGCTGGATACACTGCATCCACAGTAAGGAAGCAAGGAGATATGAATGTGCTAGTCTTTCTCCACTTTATTCCATTATCTTAGGGTGGGTCTTTGTGACTCAGTTGACATGAACTAGCTAACCACCACAGGCATGCCCACAGACTTGTTTTCATGGTGATTCTAAATCTCAGCATGTTGACCATCAAACTGCTTCTGACTTTCTTCTCTTCCATTCATTGTAAAATTCAACTTTCTAAGATGCCTTATTGTCTAACATACGAGCACCCAGCTGCTTTCCTGGCTGGAGTTAGGTTGGCCTTCAATGGCTCCTATTTGAGACGGCTCTGTCTCTGACGTTCACCTCTCAGTCACCCTTGTATGGTGTTCCAGGCAGCCACATTGTAAAAGCATTTTTCATGCTCAACCTTTGCCTGCTCATATTTTCCTTTGAGACAGACAGAATTCACTGACCCTCTTCATTCCTACACACACACCTTGCCCCTCTCTTCTATATCTTGTCTTAGATATAGATTGATCTCCCAGGCCTTCCAAGCCATACTAGTTATGAGTGATTTCTCACTTCCGCAAATCCTATTACCACTCATTTCCTGTGCTACCTCAGATGGCGAGATATGGTCACATAGATGACTGCAGACATGGTCACTTGATTGTCACTCTTATCTCTTTTGTTCTTGATTCATTCTTTCAGCCACTGTGGTGGCTAAGATCATTTTGGAATACACTAAGCAAACTGCTTAATTGGAGAAAGTAATTGTACTCTTTGACCTCTCTGCCCAGGCCACTGATTCTTGAGATATGCCTTTGACCCACCCCTGTATTCCTTTTATATCTCTTCCAAATTTTATCCCTAATCATTTTAAATATGCTAAATTTCCTTCAATATATTTCTTTTCATGTCATTTGGTCTCTACACTCTCAGCATTTATATTCTGTGATGGTTAATTTCTATTGTCAACTGATTGGATTAAGAAATAACTATGGAGAGTGTTAACGAGGCACACTTTTGGTTATATCTTCTCCAAACAGAATTAACTGAGGACTAAGATCTGCCTTGAATATGATAGTACCATTCCTCAGGCTAATGCCCCTTACTGAATAAGAGAGAGTGGGGAGGATAAAATCAGATGGGCATCAGCATCTTTTCCTCCCTGCTTCTCAGTCCACCAACATGTATGAGAGAACAGCACTCCGCTCTCCCTGCCATAGGGAAAACCATTCCTGCCACCATGGCCTCTTTGCTCTGGTGGAATGTGTCTTCAAACCATGAGCCCAAATAACTCCCCTTCTCCTAAGCTGCTCTAGTCAGATCCTTTACAGTAGCAACAAGAAAAGTAACTAGTATAGAAAATTGTAGCCCGGCGTGGTGGCGCACGCCTTTAATCCCAGCGCTCGGGAGGCAGAGGCAGGCGGATTTCTGAGTTCGAGGCTAGCCTGGTCTACAAAGTGAGTTCCAGGACAGCCAGGACTACACAGAGAAACCCTATCTCAAAAACACCAAAAAAAAAAAAAAGAAAGAAAGAAAGAAAATTGTTATCAAGAAGTAGCATTGTTGCATTTGCTGTGATAGCTTTGACCCTGGAACATTTAGGCCTTAGGAACATTCTTATCGGAGGAGTGTTGAAGAGTTTGAAGCCATGGGTCAGAGAAGTCCTGGAGTGCTCTTGGCAAAGCTTAATGGGGCATTTTTGTGGAAGTTGGAAGTTTAGAAGACCAGAATGCTAATAGAAATGCAGACAGTAAAGATGATGTCCCACAGGTGTTCAGAGGAAAGAAAAAAAAGAGCGTGACTGGAGGTCACCCATGTTATAAACTGACAAAGAATCCGGCTGTGATCTGGATCTGTCTATGTCCTGAATCCTAGAGTCTGGATGCAGAAGAAAAACAATCATGTGATTTGGTGAAGTCAATTTCAAGATAGCAAATCATAGCATGTAGGGTGTAGCACAGCTAAAGCAGATACACTCAAACAGATTCACACACACACACACACACACACACACACACACACACACACACCCCACATGGATGAGGAAGCAGAGCCAGACAGGCACAGAGACACAGGTACACACACGCTCACACAGACAATAGTACAGCAGAAACATATGAAAGATAAGTTGTTTGGAAAGGAGCATGAACCCGGTGAAAGCTACAGGATAGATATGAACAAAAGTAACTATAATAGTTAAAGAAATTATTGTGATTGACAGAAAATACTATTTGTACTGGGACAATAGACTAGGTACACTGAGGGCAATACAACACTATCAAGAGCATTAAGTCATAAGAAAGAGAACACCTGCTCAGACGGAGCCTGGTAGAAATAATCACCTAGAAAGTGTTTAATCAGGCTAATTCAAAAAGGCACATATAAGCAGCAACAGCTATGGCTTAACGCGTGCAGGCTACATCTCCAGGCCGCATCAGAGTCTGCCATCTTCCACCTGGACTTGGTGTTGGCTTTGTAGTCATGTGAAATAAAGGAGTCAAGAGGCCATGGAAGCTGGTATCACATCTCCGGAAAGCCAAAAAGGGTCAAATTGTTTGCTTCGAACTCTGACATAGATTTTGTATGAAGCTATGAAGGTAAGACATACGTAGCAGCTGAAACTCAGGGTATAGGGAATGCTAGAAGGACAGACGTTCACCTGGGAAAGTCGCAGGCACCAGGTAGCACTAGCCTCCCAATGTGGCCATGTTCAGCAAACAGTAGTGCTCAGTGGGTGAAGCAACCCATTAGGAGTCAGATGGCAGACACAGCTGCAGGACCTGGTGTTTGACCTGCTGGGCTTCATTGTTGCTTTGACTCTATCATTCATTCCATCTCCCTCTCCTCCCTTTCAGAATGGAAATATTCACCCTGTAACATGTGTTGGAATTGAAGGTTTTGTTTGTTTGTTTGTTTGTTTATACCAGGGTTCATGATTATGAATTTGTCCTAAATCCTAAATGAGACTTTAGACACTAGACCTTTGAACAGTGTTTGAACTATTAGATTATGGGAACCTTTGAAATGTAATTGGATGTATTTTAGAATCATGGCATTAAAATGGATCAATCGTGTGAGAGGTAGGATATTTCAGGTTGGATATAAAATGTTCCTCACAGGTGAATGTGTTTAAATACTAATTTCTAACTGGTGGCACTGGTTTTTAAATGTCATACAACCTTTAGGAGGTAGGACTTGTCACTGAAGTAGGGTAGGGAGTGAAGGTGGAATATGCATCAAGGTTTACAGTTCAGCACTACTTCCTGTCTCATCTCTGCTTCCTCACCTGCCCAGACCTGTTAAAGTGCCCTGGTGCTCTCTTGTGGATCTTGTCATGATATATAAGGCTCCCAATGTGGGTTGAGTAAATTTCTCCTTCCTTGGGTTATTTATTAGGTAGCTGCCACAGCAGTGATAAAAGCAATATATATTGTGTTATTTCTCTTTGTTAATATATTGAATGACTCCCACACTAGAATCAGTACTCCATGCAGACAAAGGCTTTGTCTAACATGTGGATTATTTGCCTTTAATGCTTAGCTAATGTCTGACGCATAACAGTGCTCAGTAAATAGTAATTGAATGACTCTCTTTTTCCTAATTCCACCAGAATCAGAAAGTCTTTCAAGTTTCTTATGATGGCCACTGTCACTGGAACTGTTGAAGGACTCCATTGGCACTGTCTGCACAACTGAAGTAATTTCTTACTAAGGTGTGTATGAGATGATAGAAACCTACAATTTTCTGACTGCTTCATGCTTTCTGTAGCACTGTCCATTACTGGAAATATTCCACTTGTATCCTTGGCCTCCAAGCCTCTGTCATCAATCTCTGTTGCTTTTACCCCCTTGCCAGCTCCTCTCCTTACAGTCCTCTAGATATTTATTTTGTGTATAATTACAGTTTTTAAAGATTGTTTTCCCACTCCTCTTGAATGATGGACAGTTGTTTGTTCTCATTATTTGCTACTTTCATATTTGCAAGCTTATTTACTAGAATTTCTTTGGAACCACCAGGTTAATAGTCATGACGCTCTCAGAATTTATCATATTACCTGCATCAAACAGTGAGAGACAGTCATATTGGATATTCTCTGCTGAGACCCGAGAAGGCTTTGCTCTCACATTTTTGTTTTCAGCTCTCATAAAGCACATTTAGCATCATATATCTTTTGGCATTTTATGCAGATTTTTGCTGGTGACATTATTGTTTATTAAATGGCCACCAGGCATAGTGCTGAAAGTCTAACTAGTGTTGCTTTAAACCCAGGAATGTGGTCATATGCTGTCCAGATAAAACCTATGTCAGAGCCAGGTGTGGTGGCGCACGCCTTTGATCCCAGCACTCGTCGAGAGGCAGAGGCTGGCGGATATCTGAGTTTGAGGCCAGCCTGGTCTACAAAGTGAGTTCCAAGACAGCCAGGGCTATACAGAGAAACTCTGTCTCGAAAAACAAACGAACAAACAAAAACCCAAACAAAAAAACAAACAAAAACACCCCCCCCTAAAACCTACGTCAGATGAGCTTCATATGGAAAAACCACAGCTCCAATGACCTTTCAGTGCTTATGAATCATCTATCCATCCACCCATCCATCCATCTGTTTGTCTGCCTGTCTATCTATCACCTATCTATGTAGCATCAATCATTTAGCTATATATGTATCTGTCAAGTATCTATAATCTATCTCTTTCTCTCTAACTCTCTCTCTATCATGCATTTTATCTATAATCTGTCATCATCTGTTTATCTGTCATCTATTTTTAATGCATTTCCATAGTTTATTCATCTATTATTTATCTATCCATCAAGAATCTACGTGCCTATCAATCTATCAATCATTTGTCTGTCAGTCATTATCTATGAATATTTTATCTATGTATCTATCTATAATCTATGTATAATCTATCTATATCTATCATTTATCATCTATTTGTCTATCTATCTCTCATCTATGTATCTATATATCTACATTTATCATCTATTTATCTATTTATCATCTACCTCTCATATATCTATCTTCTACCTGTTTATTGTTATCATCATTGTCATCATCTATATGACTTTAAAATACACAGCTAACAATAAATAATGAAGAGGTGACAAATGGCTCTCAGGTAATAACCATGAATTTCCCCAGGAATGGTGTTCATTTGCTGGTTTATTTTTCTCTGTTAATATGAATAACATAATCACAGCAAACGTTGAGCATCAATAATGTGCTGTTTGTGTCTGTGACCATGACTCCTAAGGCTCTAACTCCAGTCAGCATTGTTTTCTAAGGGCATCTCTTAGGTCATGCCTGCTTCTTCATTGTAGCCATTTCCTGTGCCTTCAGTTTGTTTTGTCTGGCATCAGGTAACAGGGTTGAAAAGATACATTTGATGATGTATCCCCCACCTCGTTTTCTTCTTCCTAGGGCTCTCTGCTTTTCCTAGGACCATACAAACTTCTTGTCTTAGAAAATAGCTCTGTGTAATCTCTCCAGAGTCACATTCTGTAGTCCTTCTAACACCTTTGCTTCCACCAGAGATCTCACTCTGTCTCCCATATCAGACTTCTCTGTATACATTTATACATTCTCCTATTCTATAGTACCCCTCCCTCCTCCTTATTGTACAGGTAAAACTCTAATCAGCCAATATGAGTCATTTTGGGTGTGATTCTCCACTCTGTTTCTTAGGAAGATGGTGGCTTCCATGTCAGGTCTGATGACTTTGTCTTTGGATTTCAGAATATGTGCTTTTATTGTTCATGTATGTCTAACTTTTACAGTGGATTCCAATAATTCCCTCACGGAGAAGAGCTAGGTTGATTCTTTTCATCTGGACATATCACAGCATCTCATATAGTGATGAAGTATTTAGCATCAAATACCAAGTAAAGTAAAAGAAAAAGAATTGTGAGTGAAGCTGAGTCACTGTGCATCTCTCCTAATAAGACATTCCCTTGAATCAAGATAAGAAAATTATACTAATATATTTCATTAAAAGAGGTATTTGCAACTAATTACTTTTATACTTGAGAATGACCAAGCATAAAATACAAAGGAAATTCATTTGCTGATGGTGCAACTTATAAAAAGCCTTAATACAAAGTGATTTCATTATCATCATTCATTAAAAAGCAAATGTTTGTGGAGTGAATGAATTAATAGAAAAATGATTAATATAATTTTTATTTTACTTGAGGGCATGTGTTTCTTTCCTTTTCCTTTCTTCCTTTTATTTTTTCTTTTCCCGTGTTCTTTCCCTCCTGGCCCCTTGCTCTTTCCTTTTGAGACACAACTTTCCTAGATAGACTGAGAGCAAATGTGTGAGCCTTTCTCTTCAGCCTTCTAACTGCCAGGATTGCAGGTGTACACCATTCTTCACCTCATATAACTTTAAGAATAATAGAAAACAGTCTTAGATCTAAAACAGCTTCATTATAGAAACATTTACTTCAACCTTTCTGGGCTGCCACTTCTCAAAATGGAATAATAACACTCCAAGCTGAAGGTCACACTGAGAATGTGACGATAGGCTGCTTAAGAATCCATGTTCTGAGCTACAGTAGACAACATAAAAATGGAGACAGTTATATCACTGCTTAGGTTTATCTGAAATGTGCATGTCCATCTTTGCTGTAATCAGGATACACATCTCCTCTATGTTAACATCCCTGCTGCTCCCACTACTTGGCTCAGAATAACAGTTCCATAAAAAAAAAAAAAAAAAAGAAAGAAAAAAAAAAGGCATAGCCTGTGTTGGTTGTGTTGGTTTGCAGAACTTTCTATTTACAGAACATTTCATAGATGTTTTACACAATGACGAATGGTTGCTCATAGACAGATGCCAGCCATGTGTTGTCCAGCACGAATGAAAAATCCTGGAAATGAGAAAACGAGAGAACAGACATGTACTTCCTGCAGAAGGGAAACTCCTCCCTGGAAAGCTCGAACTCTGAGTCTCTCCGTAGGATTGTGGGTATGATGGTGGGTATGATGGTGGGTATGATGGTGGGTATGATGGGGCATCGGTGTGGTTTTGAACAGCTTACTCTGTCATGGCTCAGTTAAGGGATTCTCAGTGGCAGCCCTCTAAAACAGTTATGTTCTCCAGATAGGCATGAAACGCAGAAAGGAGATGTTAAAAGGAAGAAATACAAACAAGGCAAAGGAGTTTTAAAAAGTAGCTGGGTCTCTCTGCCTTTCCCTTAATATGACAATCTGATTTTCCAGTAGGGTAAAGTTACTGTTGCAGAGTAAAAAGCTTTTCATCAAAAGGTTCTCAGATATTCTGAACTTTTTTCTCTTTGTTAAGAAGTTTTCCTTGTTTGATACATGTAACCTAAAGAAAGAATAATTTATTTCACGATGACAAAAAAAATGCTTAGATTAAATGAAATACAGTTTGCTTAAATATTTAATATTAGTGATAACTGTTTTTTTTTTTTACCAAGAAATGATAATTAAAACTGGTCAAAATAATTTATTTGGAAATTAACTAAAACTAAAACAACATCAAAATGCCAGGCTGTGTTATAATATGACTAATATAGAATTCTGTGATCTTTTTATTACAGCCTAGCATTCATCATGATAGAAGCTGTGGACTCTCCAAGCTGGCTGAACATTCCGGGTGGGGCATCCTAAGCTTAAACAAGGTACTTCTCTCTAGTTGATACTGTTACTCACTGAGGAAATAGATTCCCTCCAAACAGTGCTTGTCTCATAGCTTCATTAAAGAATAGCAAAGCTGAATGGACCGTGTACTCAAGAGAAACTGGCCTCTAAAGTAAATGTTGGCTGGTTTGTTTGTTTGTTTATTTGTTTGTTTGTTCTTTCCATTTGAAATGACCTTTCATTCCTGTGGTCATCTACTCTATGTTGACTGCCTTGGTCACTCCAAGTGCCTTCCCCAGTTCTGAAAACAAAGCAACACAAAACAAAATCAAAACCAAAAGCCAAAACAAACAAACAAACAAACAAAATACCAAAAAAGCAGTAGCAGCAGCAGCAACAACAACAGCAAAATCTAGCCAAATTTCCCTGCCTCTGAGACATTTATTCTATTCTAGCTATGATGAACATCTACTCTATACTAAAGTATTTAAATATAGTTTTTCTCTAACTTTTTTTTTAAAAGAACTGATATGAAGCTGAACCTGTTATTATTCTAAAGTTGAGAGTTCTCAAGCAAGGAAAAGTGAAATGCCCTTTATAGATAAATAACACTAGAAACTGATGTTTTTAGTCATAAGCATGATTTACTGGACAGTTTACCTTTCCCTAACATACCCGTTTCTCCACTGCCATCAAGGGTTTGATCCAGGTAAGGTGATTTTTGAGATCCTTGTAACCACCATATCTTCTACCCAGCAGTCGTTGCCTCATACAGGTAATGGTTTTGAGCTGGAGAAGGCAGAGACAGGGTTCAGCTTTATCGGCAGATCCAACTGTGGTAATAGCCAGTCACAGGCTCCTGTCAGGGTCTGCTCTGCACTGCATACATTTCACACAAGGAACCTCCATGATTAAGACCTTTCTTTCTTTCTTTCTTTCTTTCTTTCTTTCTTTCTTTCTTTCTTTCTTTCTTTCTTTCTTTCTTTCTTTCTCTCTCTCTCTTTGGTTCTTCCTTCTTTCCTTTCTTTCTTCCTCTCTCTCCCTCCCTCCTTCCCCCCTTGCTTGCTTCTTCCTTCCTTCCTTCCTCCCTCCCTCCTTTCCTTCTTTCCTTCTTTCCTTCTTTCTTTCTTTCTTCTTTCTTTCTTTCTTTCTTTCTTTCTTTCTTTCTTTCTTTCTTTCTTCCTTTCTCTCTTCCTCTTCCTCTCTCTCTCTCTCTCTCTCATTTGTAACCTTTAGTCATTATTTCATAAAGGTCTGTTACATATTAGACAGTGTATTCTTGATGAATAAAATTGGGCTGTTTAAATAAACTAAAAATAACCAACTTAGAATACCTGTGTGATTTTAAAAACAAAGCATCACGACAGATCTAATAACAGACTCTAGCAATCTCTACATTCTATTACTAGCAAGATCCCTTCCATTGGTGAACTCTGTCACCTTTTAAAGCTATTTCTTTGGCATTTACACATTTGTGAATTGTGTGTTTATGCTGCCGTATTTGTTTGTTATATTTACTGTTGATTTTCTGAATTTCATTTTCATGCACTGACCACTCTGCTTTCCCCATCTTCCTAATGTAGTATATTGCAATTCTGAGAAAGCCATTCTTCACTGTTTAGTATTCACTATTATTCTAATGCAAATATTATTTACAAATGAGAGTCAAGGCATAATTATCTTACTTCTTTCAAGTCTTCCTGTGTTTTGCTAGCTTCTAGCACCTCTTTTTAGTATTAGAAATTTTAAATTATACTTTGTTGTAGAAAAATACTTCCCTGGAGAATTATATCACTTCTATTCTTAAAAATAAAACTTTAATTTTGTCATTGATTTTGCTTAGTATTCTTATTCTTTTTATCCACCATTTTCTTGATCCCTCTGCCAACTACTCTATTTTTTTTTTAATATAATTTTACCAGGGTTAAATAAGGCCATTTTTCCCATGTGTATATACACAGTATATTTTAAGCATATTCTTCCTCATACTCAAGTTCCCTCCTCTTTCTTACCTTTATTCTTTCCTTTGATCTTACCCATTTGCCAATTTCAAGGAAAAGTTTTTCTTTGCTTAATTTTTAAAGAACATGAAACATGAATGTCAGACTTTTCTCTATGTCACATACCTGAAGCTATGGCTATTAAGATGACCATGCCAGTTGCCAAAGAATATTACCTCTTTACTCCAAGTCCTGCTTTAGTCAAACCTCCTAGGTAGCTTTTCGTTCTGTTCTGAAACGTCTAAAGAACACTGGAGGCATGGTGCACCAGCCTCTGGACACTAAGCAAAAGAATGAGCCTTCGTTTAAGTTCAACAGATAGTATTTGATTCACTAGCCTTCAACCATTCATTAGCAATATCAAAATAGCCAGATGACAGGTAGCTTTTCTTTTCTTTTTCTGGTGTTGAGGGTCAAATACAGGATCTTGGTATGTTAGGCAAGTACCATGGAGTTATATCCTCAGCTCAGAATTTGAGAGAGTCTCTCATTCTGCAGCCCTCATTGGCCTTGAACCCACCAAAAAGCCCTGGCTGGCTTCAGAATAACTTCTATCTAGCTCAACATTCGGATGCTGAGTTAGATGACTGGACTGTACCACCTTCTTTGGATGAAGGGAGCTTTCTGAGTGCCTTCATTACAAATAATAATTATATGAGGTAATACAAATGCAATTTACACTGGCTTGATTATCACACATCGTACACATGTCCTGAAACTTCGAGCTGCACTTCATAAATTTATAAAATTATGGATCAACTTTTAAGAATTGAAAATAAAATGAAGCTAACCTAAAATCAAGTTATATTTGTAGATAAAACATGGGTATTTACAAGGCTTCTAACAGACTAGGAAAAAGGGAGGCAGAAGAACAGTGAGTCCGTGAACCCCAACACTATAAAATAAACACACATGCGCTCCCATATGGAGCGACTGTGGGATTCTGGAGCTGCACAAAAAGGCACACAGCTCCTTTGAGGGAAGCAGGCAGGATGCTGGATTCAAGGAGACTGTCTCTTCACCATTCAGCTTGCTTCTCTCCCGCCGCCGCAGGCGGGCGGCATTAGCATTTGCTTCCCAGGTAAAAGGTGTCCGTGTAATTACATTTTGTGTGATGTTAAGCAAAAGTGGAAGAGCAATATCCTCAATTCAAACGCAATAGGGCATGCTAAGCTTCAGGAGAGCTCCAATCTTTGTTTTCTTCAGAGGCTCTTTCATCCCCTGCATCAGAAGAGGAAGTTGAGAATTCGAGAATTCGGCAGAGTAGCCAAGAAAGGGTTACACGTTCGTTGTAATGAGTCCCACTTTGACCTGCATCAATGATCCCTGGAAATGTCCTCCTAAAGCCAATCTTCAATCACTCTGCTCAGGTTGTGCAGACACTGTTGCGTGCTTCCTGCCAGATCAAAGGGAAGCTCAGACCAACCCAAAGCAGGCTGCCTCTGCCCTTTAATATGTAAAAAGCAAAACTCAACAAAACAGGTGCCTATGTTAATTGCTACTCTCAGGGGGGTGAGCTGGGGACAAGAAAATGAGCAAGCTTTAAAATTGTAGTCAGGGCAAAGACCTTGAGCGACAAGGTTAGCCAAGAAAGATTAAAAAAAATATCATCTAGTTAAAAACCTCACCAGTTGAATGGGATGACAGATGAATGATGGATGCAGGTGGGAAAATGGGATTCCCTTCAAAGAGAAGAGTGTGATGCGCAAGGCAATGAGGAAACTCAAGGTCCCGGTGCGAGGCGCCAAGAGCAGATAATGCCTGTCTGTACGCTCATTGTATTGTCAGAGCAGCTGAAATAAACCCTCTGGGGAGCCGCTATAAAAGAAGGCGAAACCAAGAGCAGCTTCCCGTTTGGGTATAAATTTAGAGGAATTTTAACTGTCATTGTGCTGTGTGTTAAGGTCAAGCTTTTTATGAAAAGAAGGGCATAATAAGTAAATCTCTGAAGAAAGTAGGCTTGGAGCCAGGCATGTCAAAGCCCTATCTACAATTAGTTAGGGAGCCATTTGAAGTCTCGCTGAGCCTTGAGATTGTTCATCTGTAAAATGGGAATAACCGCAAGCCACTTTCCATCTTTTGTAAGAAAGAGTTGCAGCCGGTTTTAAGCTTGAGTAGGGCTACTATGTAAGTAGGTGCTGTGAGAATGCCTAATACGATTTGAATGCTGGAAACCCATGAGAAGAAACACCACCAATGCATTAAATGTGTCCGAATTACATTTTGTCCTGGAGAGTCCAGGAGTACTACTGGTTCAGAATAAAAAGAGTGAGCCTCCGAGTAGATGAGTAGGTGTTGTTGATTATAACTGAGAAGCAAAACAATGAGCAACAAACAATATCAGACAAAAGTTAACTGGACTTCTTGAAAACGAAACAAAGCAAAAACAAACAAACAAAACAAAACAACAACAACAACAACAACAACAAAAAACTAAGACAAAGACCCAGACTTCAGCAGTATGCCACATACCATACAGATACATAGATTGTATGCTCCAAGTTAAAAAAAAAAATGCTAAAACCAGAAACATTTTCTGGTTTAAACAAGCAGCTTTGTAGAAATTAGGAAGCAATTTGAGTCATTATTGTTAGGATTTTTGTCTAAGCTCCGCCCCACAGTTGCCTGGCAACAGCCAGGTGTGCCTGACTCACTATAAAAGGGGCTACTTGCCCTCTCCTCTCTCTCTTGCTCTGGCCTCTGGCCTTCTCCTGCTCTGTTCTCTCCATGTATTCAGGGCAGGCCTCTCCTCCTCCTCCTCCTCCTCCTCCTCCTCCTCCTCCTCCTCCTCCTCTTCCTCCTTCTTCCTCTCTCTCTCTCTCCCTCCCTCCCTCCCTCCCTCCCTCCCTCCCTCCCTCCCTCCCTCCCTCCCTTTCTCTGTCTCTACTACCTTCTTCACTTCCCTCCCCATACCCTGAATAAACTCTATTTTATAATATTCTGTTGTGTGGCTGTTCCCTCAGGAGGAAGGGATGCCTCAGCATGGGCCTGTGGATGCATCTCCTTTCCCCATACCTGACTACACCTTCACCGAAACATATTCCTTGTCTCCTTTATCTTTTTATAAATACGATTATCCTGTTTCTATTATTATATCTTTGTTCCCTCAAACTGAATTATTTAATATTTAACAGTGTGCTGACATTCTACATTTGTGGATGAATGAAACAAGTTTGTTGTACAAGAAGGGACTCTATCAAGTCCTTATACCATTTGACTAAGTTTCTTATTTCATTATTATGACCACGCCCCAGAAACAAGTTCTTTCCAGGCAGGTACAAGGTTCTCTGTGGTATCCCAATTTGGTGATAGGACATTGATAGGGACATAAAAGAGACTCTCTAATTGCCTTTTAAATCTCAAAATCTCTCACAGTGAAGAGGGCCAACTGAATCGCTGGCCTCATTTTAAAGAAATTTTCCTTAAATTAAACCGTTCGAATGAATGTTCAGTACATCTTAGAACCACCAGGTTGCCGGCACTTTCCATCTTTTCCATGGGGATTTTGTTTTTTCCACCCCTGAAAACATAACTGGCTAAAGGTGGAACTGCCAGGTATTTCCACAAACACATCAAAACACAGAAACAAGTAAATGACTAGTGTGAATGCGTGTTTCTTTTCTCACCATGATACACTTGGTGTAAGAACACTGGATTCCCAAAGTAATCTACCTTCCATGCCTGACTGTCCTCTCATCCCCACACTGGTTAGTTCTTGATATTCTGCTGGAGCATTGTCTTAAAACCTAGTACATTTCTATCTCACTGCATATCTGTAGAAACATTCCATTCTGACTCTTCCTTGGAAAGAAGAATGAGGCATGCAGCTTAAAGTCATTTTCAGATTTTTTAAAAAGATCTATTTAGTTTTATAATTAAAAACAAAAGAAAACAAAAAAAGATGTCATAAATATTCTGGTTCAATTCTAGATGACCTTTTTTTTGCTTCCTTTTCTGCTTGTCCTAGAAACAACCTTCCATTATATTTGGCTCTTGCATATATTGTTCACAATAATACAGAACAAATAAATGGAATAGAAGAGAAAAGCAATTTACTCTTCCTAGTTGTCACTTTTTCTCAGCACTGCAGGCTAGGGAGCATAGTATCTTACATGAGCCCTGCCTGGTTGCCAGGTTAGGTATTTTCTAGGAATCAGAAGAACAAACAGCTTCCCAATTAAAACAAAACCCTAGAGTGATCAAAATACAATGAACAAAATACAATGTATTTTGTTTGTGTATTTGCCCAGTCTCCTGCACTGAAATCCCCACAAAGTCAATGATGGCCTTTGTCTTGCTCACTAATGTATCCTACTTCCTAACAAGTAAGTTCCTTTTAATACACATTTGCAGATGAAAAATGACAATAGTTAATTTTTATGGAATAGCAGTTTTGTGTCAGTTGCAGTTGTGAGAACTTGGCTTACCTGCGGAGGTTCATTTTGTGTGACCCCTGGGCTCCTAACTCAGTGAAAGAGAGGGGTACCAAGACGGTGTCCAGAACTAGTGAGTAAGGGTCAGAGCTGGGACTAGTGTTCATAAATGCTGGCGTCAGAACTGCTGCTGGCTAAGGAGAGTGAATGTGATAGGGTCAAATAATGCGCATTTGTACTCTACTTTCACATGCTCATTCTTTGGTTATAGTAGATATGGTAGGAGTGCTACTGGGGTGGGCTGGGCTCTCTACAGACTCAGCAACGCTTTTGATCATCTAACTCAATTCTCTTCTAACCCCAACTATTTGGAGATAGAATCAAATCTCACAAGCAAAAACTAAGTAGGAGTACTCCCACTTTGAACAGGAATGGCCTGTAATGTCTTATGACTGATTGGTTACAGAGTCTGCAACTGTCTCACTCTAGTTCAATTAACTTCTTAGAATGCCTTACAAAAGGTAGGGAAACATATTTTCCATTTACTAGTTTCATATGAAGAACCTTTTAGCAGGAGTATAGATGTACAGATATGTGAGAATTGAAGATAACAGGTATGTAGGAAGGAGTGGGAGGACCCATATCCTCTCTGGTTGCTATGGTTTAGATAGAAAATATCCCTGCAAAAAACTCATGTAAGAAGCTTGGTCCACCTAACAACAATGAGGAAATGCTTTTGAAGGTGAAATCTTTTTTCTGTTTATCTTCTGTTCTGTTCTCCTCTCTTCTCCCCCCTCTCCCCCATCTCTGTTACAAAGAAATAAACAGTCTTCTCCATCAAGTTGCCATGGTTTGAATATTCTTGGCCTCTGGAGTGGCACTATTAGGAAGTGTGGCTTTGTTGGAGGAAGCATGTCACAATGAGACCCACCTTCTAGCCATGTAGGAACCAGTCTTCTCCGAGCAGACTTCAGATGAAGATGTAGAACTCTTAGCTCCTCCTGTATCATGTCTACCTGGACACTGTCATGCTTCTGCCTTGATGATAATGGACTGAACTTCTGAGAGTTCCCTTGGTCATGGTATCTGTTCACAGCAATAAAACCCTAAGACACATGCATTCCTGGTAACAGATATTCTGTATTGTTCAGAATACAAAGGTCATAGCCAGGTAACCTTTGACTGAACCCTCTGAAACAGTGAACTAAAACTGTTCTTCCTCCTTTGAAATTGTATCTCCTGGGTATGCTGTTGCAGAGTTGAATAAAATATTGATGAAATAAGTTTTAAGAACCTCCCAGGTATGCAGGTCTGTCCAGATCCCTCTGGACAAAGTCTGTCTGGAGTTTTTATGACATTTCAGACAGTTAAAATGCTCTTTCTCATAAAATTTTAAATAAGCACTGTACTTTGAAACAATTTTATTTTTCCCTTTTTTATGTAATTGCTTTCATTTTCTTTCCTTGTCTAATTATTCCAGCTAAGACTTCCAAATCTATGGTCAAAAGAATTTAGAAGAATGGAATTTCTAAAACTCCCCCTTTTAATAAAATCTGTTGAGTGTATTGTCTGTTTTCTTGACATATGAAGCTTTTATTGTACTTCTGTCCTTTCTTTCTGAATCTGTCTAGCTTTTTAAACCATAAAAAGAAGACAGTTTTTGTGTTTCTACTATGCATTTACTGAAATGATCATAATTTACTGTCTTCCATTCTGTTGGTGTGGTATATCATGTTGGTTGATCTGACTGTATTGAACTAACCTTACATCCCTTTTGTTCTTGGTATCTGGTTCTTTTGATGTTTGCTGCACTAAAAATTTCATATATTTGATTTAAAAAAAGTTCATTGTATATATGTCTTGATGAAATCTTTGAATTTGACCTATTTGGCCACTTTGTACTGCATATATTTGAGGTCCAAATCTACTTTAACATACTAAAGTTTTTAGTCTATTATTTCAGTACATTATGGATTTAGCCCATTATGATAGGGAGGCTTATTAAAGAAGATGTCAGGTGGCTGGTCATATGCTGTCAGGAAGGAGGGAGAGATGAATGCTATTTCTCTACTCATTTGTCTCCTTTTACCCACTCGAGGATCCTAGTCAATTGGGATGGAGCTATTCAGAGTATGTCTTCCTTCTTCATTAAGTTTCTCTGAAAATACATTCACAGATAACTCTCAAAGCTGTAGCTATGGACAATTCTGAATCCTGTCAAGTTAACAATCAAGACTGACTCTCTCAAGTCCAATTCTTGTCAATATGACACCCGCATGTCTTAATTTTGAAGTATAGTGTTTTACCTTAGGTTCTAAAGTCTCAAGAGCACTCATAGCACAAAAGCATTTCATTTATATGTAAGAGTTTTCCAAATTTTTTTCAAGAAACTTTCTTTTAAATTATTTATTATTAAACAATTTATTTACTTTACATCTCAATTGCAGCTTCTCTTACCTTCTCTCCTCCAAGGTCCTCTCTCTAACCATGTCCCCCTTTCATGCTCCTCAGAGAAATGAGGTCTCCCATGTACATCAAACTGCCTTAGCATATCAAATTGTAGTAGGACTAGGCACAACACATCTCCTATTGAGTATAGACAAGGCAGCCAAGTTAGGGGAAAGGCAGGCAACAGAGTCAGAGACAGCCCCTCCTCTAGGTGTTGGGGATCCCACATGCAGGCCAAGCTGCACATCTGTTACATATGTGTAAGAGACGTAGGTCTATCCAATGTATACTCTTTGGTTGGTGGTTCAGTCTCTGTGATTCCCATATGGGCTCAAGTTGGTTGATTCTGGAGATTTTCTTTTGGTGCCCTTGATCCCTCTGCTTCCTTCCATTCTCCCTTGCCCTCTTCTACTAGATTCCCTGAGTCTTCTTAGTGTTTGGCTGTGGATGTCTATATCTGTTTTTATAAGTTTTATGTGATGCTTCTCAGAGGACAGTTATTCTAGGTTCCTGTCAGCAAGTATATTATTTAGTCTGGGTGGGTTCTTTCTCATAGCATGGGTTTCAACTTTGGCCAGTCATTTGTTGGCTATTCCCTCAACTTTTGTTCCCTCTTTATTTCTGTACATTTTCTAGGCAGGATAAATTATGTGTTGATAAGTTTCTGGGTGAGTTTATCTCCCTAGCTTTCCATTGAAAGTCTTATCTGGTTACAGGAGGAGACTGTTTCAGGTTCCACATCCCACCTCTATTGCTAGGTGTCTTAGCTCAGCTGACCCTCATAGATTTCTGGGACTTTCTCTTTTCCTAGGTTTCTAGTTCATCCTAGAGATGCACTCACAATCCCAGTTTTCAATCCCTTCTATTCCTCTCCCCACCTGCTGTCCCACCCAGTTACCTTTCTTTTTCCATGTCCCTATGTCTATTTCATTTCCCTTCTCAGTAAGATTCAAGCATCCTCCCTTAGGTCCTCCTTAGCTTCTTTGGAAATATTACTGTAGTAAGGTTATCCTGTACTTTATGGCTAATGTCCACTTATAAATGAGCTACCATGATTGTCTTTGTGGGGGTTAGGTTACCTCATTCTGAATGATCTTTTCTAGTTCTATCAATTTCTCTGAATATTTTATAATGTCTCTGTTTTTAATAGCTAAGTAATACTGCATTGTGTAAATATACCACTTTTTTTCCCATTGTTGAAATGAGGGACATCAGGTAAATGTGATAGAAGAAAAGGTGGGGAATAGCCTTGAATGAATGCATAAGCACAATTTCCTGAAAAGAACACAAACAGCTCTGCCCATAAGATAAACAATTAATAAATGGAAACTCATGAAACTGAAAAGCTTCTGTAAGGTGAAGGATGCTGTCAATAAGACAAAATGGGAAAAGATCTTCACCAATCTTATATACAGCAAAAGGCTGATATCCAAAATATATAAAAACTTAAGAAATTAGACACCAGAGAGCTGATCCTGTGACACAGTGCTCCATACCCAAATACTACCAGAAGAGAGCTGATTTCCCAGGAGTGTGGACAAGCCAGTGAGCACAGATACTAGCACCTCTTCTGCTCAGAGGGACTTGCCCAGAACTCTCAGGAGATAGGTACTGATGAATGGCCTGGGACAGGAGCCTTGCAGCTTCCCTCTGCACCCAGATCTGATCCTGTGCCACAGCTTCCATAGCTGATCCTGCATGCTCAAATGCTTCCCAGAAAGCTGGTCTCCCAGGAATGGCAACACACCTGTGAGCACAGGCAAGACCATCACTTCTTTTCAAATTGCTGGCCTAAGAGGGACCCTTCCAGAGCCTTCAGGACACAGGAACCAAGGAACAGACAGGAACATTTTCCTTCTGGTTTCTGACTGCAACCTGGAGCTGACCCTGTACCACAGGGAGATACCCAAATTCATCCCAGACACACAAGTTTGTAGGACCAACAAGCCACAGTCAGAGACAGCAAGATCGAGTAACACCAAAGATAATGAGACTGCAAAAGGCAAGGGCAAGAACATAAGCAACAGAAACCAAGGCTACTTACTTGGCATTTTCAGAACCCAGTTCTCCCACCACAGTGAACCCTGGATACCCCATCACACCAGGAAAGGAAGACTTTGATATAAAATCACATCACAGGATGATGATAGAGGACTTTGAGAAGGACATAAATAACTCCCTTAAAGAAATGCAGGAGAATACAGGTAAACAGGTAGAAGCCCTTAAAGAGGAAAAACAAATATCCCTTAAAGAATTACAGAAAATCACAACCAAACAGGTGAATGAATTGAACAAAACGACCCAGGATCTAAAAATGGAAATAGAAACAATAAATCACATAGGGAGACAACTCTGGAGATAGAAAACCTTGGAAAGAGATTAGGAGTCATAGGTGTAAGCATCACCAACAGAATACAAGAGATAGAAGAGAGAATCTCAAGGGCAGAAGATACCATAGAAAGCATTGACACAATAGTCAAAGAATGCAAAATGCAAAAAGCTCCTAACCCAAAACATTCAGGAAATCCAGGACACAATGAAAAGACCAAACCTAAGGATAATAGGTATAAAAGGGAGTAAACATTCCCAACTTAAAGGGCCAGTAAATATCTTCAACAAAATTATAGAAGATAACTTCCTTAACCTAAAGAAAGAGATGCCAATAAACAAAAAAGAAGCCTACAGAACTCCAAATAGATTGGACCAGACAAGAAATTTCTCCTGACACATAATAGTCAAAACACCACAGCAAGGAAAAAATGTTCCAGTAATATATAAAGTCGGACCTATCAGATTTACACCAGACTTCTCATCAAAGACTATGAAAGCTAGATAAAACTTTACAGATGTTATATAGACCCTAAGAGAACACAAATGCCAGCTCACACTACTATACCCAGCAAAACTCTCAATTAACACAGATGGAGAAACCAAGATATTCCATGATAAAAAACCAGATTTACATAATATCTTTCCATAAATCCAGTCCTACAAAGGATAATATATGGAAAAGTCTTTTAAAAGTAGGGAGGGAAACTACCCCCTAGAAAAAGCAAGAAAGTAATCTTCTTTCAACAAACCCAAAAGAAGATAGCCACATAAACATAAAAATAACAGAAAGGAAAAAACAAAAAAAAAACAACAACAAAAAAAACAAAACAAAACAGGAAGCAACAATCACTATTCCTTATTATCTCTTAACATCAATGGACAAAATTCCCCAAATAAAAAGACATAGAATAACAGAATGAATATATATATACTCAACCCAGCATTTTGCTGCATACAGGAAATGCACCTCAGTGTCAAAGACACACACTATCTCAGAGTAATGGGCTGGAAAAATTTTTTCCAAGCAAGTGATCTCAAGAAGCAGCTGGAATAGCCATTCTAATATTGGATAAAATCAACTTTCAACCAAAAGTTATCAAAATGAATGAGAAAGGATACTTTATAGTCATCAAAGGAAAAATCTACCAAGAAGAACTCTCAATTCTGAACATCTAAGCTCCAAATGCAAGGGCACCCATATTCATGAAAGGAACTTTACTAAAGCTCAAAGCCACATTGCACCTCACACAATAACAGTGGGAGAATTCAACACACCACTCTCATCATCTGACAGATCATAGAAACACAAACTAAATAGAAACACAGTGAAGCTATCAAAAGTTATGGACCAAATTGATTTTACAGATATCTATAGAACATTTCACCCTAAATCAAAAGAATATACCTTCTTCTCAGCACCTCATGGTACTTTCTCCAAAATTGACTATATAGTCAGTCATAAATCAGACCTCAACCGATATAAGAAGATTGAAATAATCCCATGCATCCCAACAGATCACTATGGATTAAGGCTGGTCTTCAATAGCAATAAAAACAACAGAGAGCCCAAGTATACATGGAAGCTGAACAATGCTCTACTCAATAATAACTTAGTCAAGGAAGAAATAAAGAAAGAAATTAAAGACTTTTTAGAATTCAATGAAAATGAAGGCACAACATATCCAAAATTTTGGGGCACAATGTAAGCAGTGCTAAGAGGAAAACTCATAGTGCTGAGTGTCTCCAAAAAGACAATGGAGAGAGCATACACTGACAGCTTGACAGCACACCTGAAAGCTCTAGAACAACAAGAAGCAAATACACACAAGAGGAGAAGATGGCAAGAAATAATTAAACTCAGGGCTGAAACCAACCAAGTAGAAACAAAAAGAACTATACAAAGAGACAACAAAACCAGGAGGTTACTCTTTGAGAAAGTCAACATGATAGACTAACCAGAGGGCACAGAGACAGTATCCAAATTAACAAAATTAGAAATAAAAAGGAAGATATAATAACAGAAACTGAGGAAAATTTAAAAAATCATCAAATCCTACTACAAAAGCCTACACTCAACAAAATTGGAAAGTTTGGATGAAATGGACAATTTTCTAGACAGATACCAAATACCAAAGTAAAACCAGGATCAGATAAACCATCTAAACAGTTCCATAACCCCTAAAGAAATAGAAGCAATCATAAATTTTCTCAGCCAAAACTCAGCCCAGGACCAGATGGGTTTAGTGCAGAGTTCTATCAGACCTTCAAAGAAGACCTAATACCAATACTTTTCAAACTATTCCAAAAATTAGAAACAGAAGTAACACTGCCAAATTCATTCTATGAAGCCACAGTTACGCTGATACCAAAACCTCACAAAGGTCCAACAAAGAAAGAGAACTTCAGACAAATTTCCCTTATGAATATTGATGCAAAAATACTCAATAAAATTCTCACAAACAGAATCCAAGAACACATCAAAATGATCCTTCAGCATGATCAAGTAGGCATCATCCCAGGGATGAAGGGATGGTTCAATATATGGAAATCCATCAATGCAATCTACTACATAAACAAACTCAAAGAAAAAAAAACATGTAATAATTTCATTAGATGCTGAAAAATCCTTTGACAAAATTCAACATCCCTTCATGGTAAAAGTCTTGGAAAGATCAGAAATTTGAGGCTCATACCTGACCACAGTAAAAGCAATCTACAGCAAGCTAGTAGCCAATATCAAACTAAATGGAGAGACACTTGAAGCAATCCTACTAAAATCAGGGACTAGGCAAGGCTGCCTTCTCTCTCCATATCTATTTAATATAGTACTTGAAATTCTAGCTAGAGCAATTAGACAACAAAAGGAGGTAAAAGAGATACAAATTGGAAAGGAAGAAATCAAACTATCACTATTTGCAGATGAGATGATAATATACTTAAGTGACCCAAAAAAACTCTACCAGAGAACTCCTATAGCTGATAAACAACTTCAGCAAAATGGCTTGATATAAAATTAACTCAAACAAATCAATATCCTTCCTCCACTCAAAGGATAAACAGGTTGAGGGGAATGATACCCTTTCCAATAGTCACAGATATTTTAAAGTATCTTGGTGTGACTCTAACAAAGCAAGTGAAAGATCTATATGTCTCCCATGCTCTTGGATTGGCAGATTAATATAGTAAAAATGGCCATCTTGCTGAAAGCAATCTACAGAGTCAATGCAATTCACATCAAAATTCTAACTCAATTCCTCATAGAGTTAGAAAAAGAAATTCTCAAATCTATTTGGAATAACAAAAAACCCAGGATAGAGAAAACTGTTCTCAACAATAAAAGAAATTCTGGGGGAATAACCATCCCTGATCTCAAGCTGTACTACAGAGCAATTGTGATTAAAAACTGCATGGTATTGGTACAGTTACAGGAAGGTAGACCAATGGAATATAATTGAAGACCCAGAAATGAACCCACATTCGTATGATCACTTGATCTTTGACAAAGGAGCTAAAACCATCCAGTGGAAAAAAGAAAGCATTTTCAACAAATGGTACTGTTCAACTGGCAGTCAACATGTAGAAGAATGCAAATTGATCCATTCTTATCTCCCTGTACATAGCTCAAGTCCAAGTGGATCAAGGACCTTCATATACAAACAGATACACTGAATCTAATGGAGAAAGTGGGGGAAAAGTCTCAAATACATGGGCACAGGAGAAAAGTTCCTGAACAGAACACTAATGGCTTATGCTCTGAGATCAAGAATTGACAAATGGAACCTCACAAATTTGCAACGCTTTTGTAAGGCAAAGGAAACTTTTAATAGGACAAAATGGCAGCCAACAGATTGGTTGATAGAGGGCTAATATCCAATATATACAAAGAACTCAAGAAGTTAGACTCCAGAGAACCAAATAACCCTATTAAAAATGGGGAACAAAGCTAAACAGAGAATTCTCAATTGAGGAAACTCGAAAAGCAGAGAAGCACCTAAAGAAATGTTTAACATCCTTAGCCATCAGGGAAAAGCAAATCAAAACAACTCTGAGATTCCACCAATCAAAATGGCTAAGATCAAAAACTCATCTGACAGCAGATGCTGGGGAGAGGATGTGGAGGAAGAGGAACACTCCTCCATTACTGGTAAAACCCCTCTGGAAATCAGTCTGTTGGTTCCTCAGAAATTTGGACATAGTACTACCTGAGGACCCAGCTAAACCACTCTTGGGCATAAGATGCTCAAACATATAATAAGGACACATGCTCTGCTATGTTCATAGCAGCCATATTTATAATAGCAAGAAACGAGAAACAACCAAGATGTCCCTCAACAGAGGAATGGATACAAAAAATGTAGTACATTTACACACTGGACCTCTATGCAGCTATTAAAAACAATGACTTCATGAAATTTGCAGACAAATGGATGGAACTGGAAAATATCATCCTGAGTAAGGTAACCCAGTCACAAAAGAAAACATAGTGTGTAGTCACTGATAAGTGGATATTGGCCTAAAATTTCAGAGTACTCAAGATTCAATTCACAGACTATATGCACTCTAAGAAGAAGGAAGACCAAAATGTGGATGTTTCAGTGCTAAGACATAAAGAATAATCATATCTAAGCAAAGCCAAAGACTATCTTCAAATCTTACAGCTCATTGTCTGACATCTGGGACTCATTTCCTGATCTTCAGGGCTCCAAAAGTCTAGGCACCTCCACTTTTCTTTCTTTGCCATATGCACCATACATCCTGTCTCACTGGCTCAAGCTGGCTTCATTCCACATCTGCTGCTGTGCTTGGTGGTTATTCCATAATCCTGACATCACTGGTAAGACTCGATCTCCACTGTACTTGAAGCTGCTCTTTCACCAATTGACCCCTGGCGTCTCCTCAGGAACTCTGACGCTGCCACATGGTGCTGAGCCTCAGTTCTTCTCCTTGGCCCCTTTCAACCTGTAGTTCTCACAGCACCTTCCATCAATGGCCTCTAGCCTATTCTAGTGCCAAGTCTCAACTTCTGTCCATGGAACTTTCAAACCTATAACTTTCATGCTTTCAAAACCAGTGGAAAATTTATTGCAAGACCAGTTGCCATTTTGAGATGCAGTCTGGCCCCTTTCTGGTCTGCATCTGTGCACTGATGCTGAGGGAGTATTTCCCAGAGGACTTCACCTTAATGATGCTAATCTCTTATCAATCATAACTGATTTTTCCATCTCAACACACCAGCATCCACTGCCTCAGCAAAATGAAGCTCTCACTCTTACAGATTCACAATTTCAAACATCACATGAACATTCTCAATGAAGTCATAGTCATTGCTTCCCTCTGAAACTTTTCAAATCAGGAACACATTGTCTGTGTTTCTCTCAAAAATCTCTGTGTCCCAACCTCCCATAACAACTCACTTAGCTCTGTGCATTAAGCTTGGAGACCTTTTCTAGCTCAAAACTCTAAGATTCTTCCACAAACTTCTATAAATATGTTCAGGTCCAATATTTACACCAGTAGCACCAAGTTCTTTCCTTCTTTGTTTTCTGTTTCTGTGATAAACATTGACCAACAGATATATTGGAGAGACAGTTCAAAGTTTCTTTAAATATCTAATAGTTTATAGGTTACATTCTGTCATCCAGGAAAGCCATGGCAGGGTCACAAAGCAGGAGCCTGGAAGCAGAAACTGAAGTAGAGACCACAGAAAACTGCTGCTTGCTGGTTTGATCTTTATGGCTTATTAAGCTTGCTTTAATATGCAACCCAGGCTATGGATACAGTTCCAGGTCTTCTGGGCCCTCAGGTATCAGTCAATAAATAAGAAAATGCCCCACAGATACTCCTAGAATTATCTGAGGAAGGTAGTTCCTCATATGAGTTTCCTTCTTGCAATGCTACTCTCATTTGTGGGAGTGCTTATTCCCTGATGAAACTTCATGAGGATAGTCTTCACTATTTGCATCGTTATTAGCAAAGTAGTCATCATTATGCCTACTATAATTTTAAGCTCTGAGTATAGCACTTTAGGCCTTTTCTCGTCCATAGCTACAAACTATCTCCTCTCAAAACCAGTTCCAAAGTTCTGCAAACCCTACTCTTGCAAGTCCTGTCAGACTTATCATAAAAAGAGCCCTAATCTTTGATACCATTTAAAAATATTATTTTCTTAATTGTTATGACTACCAGACCTAAAGGAAATTGAATGAAGATGATTTTTATCCAGCTCGTGTTTTAAGACAGGCCATTATGAGGGGAAGGCATGGTGGGGAGGCATGGGGAGGCAGCCAGGAACACTGTATTGGCAGTCAGGAAGCAGAAAGAGAGATGACCATTGTGCTCCTTTTGACTTGTTATTTGTATTTGATCTTAAACTACGACTCATAGGACAATGCCACTGAAATTCAAGGTGAGTCTTCCTCCTTTAGCTAATCCTCTCTTGGAACACTCTCACAAATATTCTTGGGAGTGTTTCCTAGAGGATTCTATATACTGTCAAATTGAACATCAAGATTAACTACCAAAAATACATTTTCCTTTATTGAGTTTTGACTACTGCTTTGGGGAATCCCCACCTCTCTTCTTTGTTATTAGCTTTCTCGAGCTACTTATGTATGCTGATCTTCTATGTATCTTGGTAGGGTCAAGGGAGATAAACTCCTTAGTCATTCTTCCCAAGAGATAAAGAAGTGAAGTCCTCTAATTTTTCCTCTTTACCCTGAGAGAGGATCACAGAGGAGCAGATGTAGATGCTCCTTTTGATGCCCAGCCTTGCTCCTCTGAGCAGGATGGCAAGGTACAATAGATAGGTTTTATTTATATTTAATATATCTATTTTTTTCTCTGATGGTATTCTGAAACTCTTGTAACACTGCACTGATATGCTCAAATGTAGCCGGTTTTTAATTCAGTATGCCATGGAACGTGTGGATAGTAGAGGATTTATATTATGCAGTCTTGCTGGGGTCACACCCTCTGAGACAATGATGTATTTCTAACAGCTGCTACATAACTTCCAGAACCTCATCATGGAAGGAAGATGTGTTCTTGCTCATTGGCCTGAAGTTTTACTACATGAATAGCTTTGCTGATTGGCCATGAGTCTTCTGACTCCTCAGTGCTGAGAGGTCCTAGTCTGTGTTCTCAGAACCTGATAGTAGTCAGGTTTAATCAGGAGAGCAGAAGAGTGATTCTCCCTCAAAGGGGGGTCTGGCTTCTCTTGGATATTTTATAAACAGCTTGAGAGATCACAGAAATCACGAACAAACAAAATATATTTTGAAATATTTTGGATTATATTTATCAAATTGGAGAAAATTGGTATTTTTCCAGAACTGAATCACCAAGTTTCTAAATATGAATCTTTCACTAGCTTCACTAGCTAATGTTTTATAGTTTCTCTCTTACCTTTGAGTTGAATCATTAATTTGTGTATCTAGTAATATATATATATATATATATATATATATATATATATATATATGCACTCTCATACTCAGTCTTCATGGCTAGTATTTAGGAAAATACATGACATCTCATATACTAAGAGTATACTTGGTAATGCCATTACATTCACTTGTTTCAACAATTCTAGACCAATGTTTCTTTTAATAATTAGGATTAAGGCCCTTTTCAAAATAACCTTTCCCGTGTTCCATCTGCTTTCACAGCATTGGAGCTTGATCATGTATTCAGAAAAATTTCCCAAATGACTTTGATGTAAACATTTAGTTGTGAGCCACTGTTCTGTCCCAATGCAATGATGTGAGATGTAAATCAATTTTTGCACACTATAAGCCCTAAATATATTTTGCTTTCAACTATCTGAGTAACTGAGGTGAAAACATTCATTGCTTTAGACACATTCGTCAGCATTTCCTTTTACCCTTGATTAGATAAGGATAGACTATAAAAGCAACTAGAAGAAATTTAAATACAGAATTTGTTTGTACAAAGAAAAAGGAATTTAGAGGTGAGACTCCTTGGATTCTTTTAAAGGTCTATGGCAGAGCAAGCTCAGAACAGGACACCAGAAACACAGGTAGCTGAAGGTGTTCTGTCTTGGCCGAGATCTCTGCAAACCACAAAGTACAATGAGTAAATCATTTTTAAATGGATGAGACTAGGAATACAGATGTTCAGAAGCAAGATACGAGCTGGTAATGCACTAGAGCACGTCAGCCAGGCTCTTCTTCGGGGGAAACGATAGTGAAGCCAGGCCCTTTGTTTTCTAAATATCCTCTAGAAACCAATCTTGTTGTCACCAAGCATCACAACTTTGTTTCAGCTGGCAATTTACCAACATCTGCTTGGCAAGGACTTTTTCCCCTTGACTCTTAGATATATATATATTTTCCACTTTAAAGCACTGAACCAAACACACTGCAGAAGAAGAGTATTGGAATCATATCAGCTATATCCCAACCTATTCGCAGGAAAACCTCCAATCTTCATATTTAAAGTATTATTTTGCCTTCAAAATCTTGGCAGCATAAATTATCAGTGTGTGTATCACTGTTCAGAGTAATCCAAAGACGCAAAAGCATACAGCTATGTCACCACACAGGGGGCTCTTCACAGTTATTTTCAATTTTACAAAGCAAATAGGTCATAAGCAGCAGTCTTTTTTAAAATATAGAATGTAAAAAAAATCTCATGTTACTAGTATTTTAATTTAAAGGACATTAGCATTTTCCAAATGAAATGGTTAGCAGACAAAAAACTTATTATGCATACAAACTCATCAATAAATTGATTATTTTGACTGGGATAAGGTCACACACTCCTTTTCAGTTCTTTGACCACTTTTATGAATATCAAACTTATCCAATCATTTGTTGAGAGCAAAAGAATATGTATTAGGAAGGGGACAGAGGGCTTCCTTGGAGGCTACTTGGACAGATAAATCGCGTCAGCATTGCACAAGCCCGTAGAGATAATTAAGTCATTTAAATGTGAGGTTTCTTGGCTTCCCTTTCCTGTTTTTTTTTTTTTTTTTTTTTCCTCCTTGTCTCTTGGAAGCAGAAACCATGGATTCTGTCCCATCTCCTTTCCCTGGCTCATCTTAACATACCTCATCCTCCCTGAGGTCAGTACACAGAATCTCTTTTATTGAGGGAAAACGAGTATTAAGAACCAATGATCGCCAAGATTCATAAACTAAATGATAGATTTCTGTACAGCCTTGTAAGTGTTTGTGTGCGTCTTGACCTTACTTTATCTCAAACTGATCTATTTATGTATCCCTTCTCCTTTAGGCCGTAAATTCTGGCAGGATAGGGCTATGTCTTCTTCATCTCAGCTCTTCTAAAACCTGATGTAATGGGTGATAAGAAACACTTCATGAACAAAACTCAGCTGAAGACCATCTAGAGAACAACGTATTTATTTTAGGGATAATGAGACAGAGCAGATGGTGAAGTTATTAGCACAGGTTTCCATGATAGGAAGTGCCAATGACCCCCTTCTCTGCTGAAAAAGCTCAAAAGCCAGCTCTTATTTATTTACTTATTTATCTATCCATTTCTTTATTTACCATTGACCATTTGTTCACTCTGTTGTATGGCTCACCCAGAGGAGTGCAGTGAGCTTACAAGGCCACTTGGAGACACGGTAAGATGTTTGGGCAGTGGGACCACCATTTGGCTAGTGGTCTTTGGCTCTCCACATTCTGTTCTCATAGTCCCAGATGGCAGCTTAGCATAATTTCCTGTGCACTGTGCCCAGCTAAATGATTCTGTCCAAACTTGCTATGAAAAATATGGAATGATGTAATCTGGGAGGGAAACATAATTTGGAACCTGTACATAGATATTCTATGTTCCTTTAATTAGTGAAATCTAACTCTATTGCCTTTCAAAAGCTAAAAGTAAACCAGTTGTGTTTTTATAATTCATTTATAAGTAACTTAAAAAAACTAAACTTTTAGGTGTTAAAAGGTCTTTAATTTTTTAAGATTTAAAAAAATTATCTATCTATTTATTTATGTACATACATACAGGTGTCATAGAATGTACATGGAAGCTAGGACATAACTTGATGGGGTGGGTTTTCTTCATCCAGGGGTTCCAGGGACTGCAGCCAGGGCATCAGATTTTGTGGCAAGCATCCTTACTCAGTGAGACATCTGTCCAGACTGGTATCTAACAACTTGCAACCTAACAAAATCTGATGTCTTCTCCTTATACACACAATGCATAAATTTGTCATATGAGCCACATACCAATGTTCATTCAATGATAGCCCCCGTGCAAGGTGGTTGTCCATATCACTTAACTGTCCATAAGCTGTTCTATCTATATTTATATAAGTATACTCTATGTGGTTCTAACATATTACTTAATATGCATTTCTCTTATTATATTCTTATAATTAAGCCATGTGTGACTCTATATGTATATGTGAATGTGCACACATATACATTCATGTTCAATGTCTTAAAAAGTCAGTTATTTAAATATACCTCATGCATATGTTAGACTATTAATATTTCATCACTCTTAACTTCATTGGCAGTGCTATGATTTAAGAAACTGTTTTGAGATATTTCATTATAAAATTATTTGAAGGGGTTTTTCCTACATAACTAAAGGTTTGACTTACTTTCTATAAAAATAGGGTGTAATATTTGAAACACGAGACTTTGGTTGTTTTCCAAAAAATCTGTATCAGCTATTTAGTTCACATCTGAGCTATAATATAGCATTGTTCCTGTTTTGACTGCTGTTTTGACTTAAACAGAATCATTCCCTATGTAATCTCCAACAAATGTTGAATTTCAAGATAAAATTACATACATTTGAAGAAATGCAGTATACAAATAAATACAGCATGCTGCTGTTTAGGGACTGCTGGTGCAATCTGCTGCCAATTCGTAAAGCATTAAACCCTACAACTCCTCTACTAAATAATAATGCAGGCTTGGGGTGCGCTGGAGAACAGGGGGTGATGCAGCTATTGAAATCAACAGAATCCAGCATCCAGTTACCAATTTGGCCTGGAAACTTGCCAAGGTAGATTTTTGTTTTATTTATTTATTTTTTTACTACTGTTAAAGCTGACAGAATTAAGATATAAACATACACTCAAGCAGTCAAACCCTAAAAATAAAGACACAAACACATCCCAGCTAGAGAGTATATTCAGCAGGGTTCTTTAAAGGAACACACACACACACACACACACACACACACACACACACACACATCAAAAGAAGTTTATTTTAGATTGTCTTAGAGCATGATAAGGGGCCTTATAGTGCAACCATGGCATTCTGCACACAGGAGGGGCTGAGAACCGGGAAACTTCTCAAGTCTGTGCAGGTGGCTGCCTCAGCACTTCCAGTCCAGCACGCTGATGGCCTGGAGCTCCCTGGAGAATTGCTGGTAGTAAGTCAGTGTTATATTGCCAAAACAACTGGAGTCTGATGTCCATGGAGGGTGGTGTCAGCAGCAACAGATAACCTCACTCAGGAGGAAGAACCAAAGGCAAGAAGGCACTTAGAAGCAGGTCTTCTGTCCCTGTCAATCCTTTCTGGAAGTGGGTGTCACAGATGTTCCCAGAGGTGTGTGTCCTAGGCAGTTTTAAATGCTGTCAAACTGTGGAACAAAACCACTCATCATAGAAGGTCAGGTAACTTTGAATTTTAGCTTCTCCTTATGCATCCCGTCCTGTGTCTTTAGACCACATCCTGTATCTTGCTATTGTGATACCTACTGAGATGCAGTGGAACTTTCATCAACGCAAAAGGGCTTAGCTCTATTGTTTGCAAGTAGGTAATGATCAACTTCAAAATCGCACAATTAAAAAAGTAAACAATTTAGGAAAAGCCAAGAGCTGTCCACAAAGTAATACCAAACTTAAATAGTGTCACACTGAGGGGTGAATGGTACAGTGCTGGTCTGGAGTGTATGTGACCCTGGCTTTGATTCCCACATAGAGAACTCAGACTTGTTTTTCTATTCTTCTCTCACACAACACAGCACAATGCCAGTCTTCCCTTCCTCCTCTCCTCCCAGTCCCTCCTGCCCCCTTCCCCAGACCCTCTCCTCCTCCATTTCCTTTCAGAAAAAAAGCAGGCTTCCCAGGGATACAAACTGAACATGGCATAACAAGACTCAATGAAATAAGGCACAAACTCTCATATCAAGTCTGCTCAAGGCAATACAGTAGGAAGAAAAGGGTCTCAAAAGCAGGCAAAAGACACTCCAATATGCACATTCCCACTGTTAAGAGTCCCACAAGAACACTAAGCTACATAACCATAATGTATGTAGAGGATGTAGGTCAGTCCCATGCAGGCTCCCTGGTTGGCTGTTCAGTCTCTGTGAGCCCCTGTGAGACTTGGCTAGTTGATTCTTTGGGGCAAGTTCTTGTGGTGTCCTCGACCCCTCTAGTTTCTATAACCTTTCCTTCCGCTATTATGCAGGATTCCTCTAGCTATGCATAATATTTGGCTGGGGGGGGGGTCTCTGCATCTGCTCCTATCAGTCTCTGGATGAAGCCTCTCTGATGACAATTATGGGGAATACCAATCTTTAAGCACAGCAGAATAGCATTAGGAATCATTTCATTGACTTTTTTTTCTGGTTGTGTACATTTCTATCCTAGGTCTACATTCTGGTTTCTTGGCCTCTAGGCAGTGTCAGGATTGGGCTCTCTCTTGTGGCTTGGGTCTCAAGTTGGACTAATAATTGGTTGGCCACTCTCATAAGTTCTGTGCCTCCTTTACCTCAGCACACCTTGCAGGCAGGACAAATTGTAGGTTGTAGTTTTTGTGGCTGGGTTGGTGTTCTAATCCCTGCATTGGAAGCCTTGTCTGGTTATGTCACAATTTCATTTCCTATTAACCAGTAGGGTTAGTAGATTTTCAATTGTGTATCACTTCACTGCTTTTTGGTAATTAATCGGATTATTTAAGACCAGGAATTCTTGGCATCTCCACAAGGTTTTATTTCTATTATCTCTAATACATTCAGATTTCAAAGAACAGTTTTGGTGCTAATTATCAGATTTTGACTTTTATGAAAACCCCATACCACATGTCCCGATTTCATACCCAGCTACATGTGGAATCTGAAATGTGGTTTTATCAAAATAAGCTCACACTTTGGTGTGTGGAATTTCACTGCTAAAGTAGAGATCATAATTTCAAAAACAAACACAGTTTGCACTCGGTTTTCTTGAAAAAAAAATGAGATGCTTGGCTGTGATCTGATGAAAAATGTTTTACCCAAGTGCTGGCTTTTCTCTGAAATGCATCTGTGGCTAGAACCAGTTGGCCGTGAGCAGCATCTTCTGCCACACAGGCACTATGGCATCTCTCTAATTTTCTTTCTTTCTTTCTTTCTTTCTTTCTTTCTTTCTTTCTTTCTTTCTTTCTTTCTTTCTTTCTTTCTTTCTTAAAGAGAAGAACTAAAAAAAATTTCCTTAAAAGTATTTTATTCTTCTTTAGAAATCCAAACTTCATTTTAGTATTTTCTATTTACTTAAATCAAGAGCAGTATTTTTAGGGACCAATGATAGGGGGAAATATGATTTTTATTTCGCTAATTAATTAAAATGAAAGAGTTGATTAATTGTCATCTAAGGCAGAAATATCCCATCATTACACAGATGATACATGAGAAGACAGACAAATATTTGAATTCTAGCCCTGCCACCTGCTAGCCATTGAATAAGTTACACAACTCCTGTGCATGAAGATTCTCCATCCAGTGAAAAGCAGAAAATTACAGAACAATATTGAAGATGAAATGACAGATCAGATATTTAGATTCTTTTGTTAAATACTTGAAACAAGGTGGATGGCCATGGGTACAGCTGGTACTTCTGGTGAAGTTTCAAGTCCATTGAAAAGAACCTGAACCCTGGGGCAACAGCTCAGATGGTAAAGTGTGTACTTTACAAACATGAGTACCTGACCTGAGCTTAGTTCCCCCCCAAAGCCCACATTTTTTTTAAAAAGCTGAGCATGATAGTGTGGACTTCTATTTCCAATGTGAGGGATATGGATGCAGGAAGATCCATGAGGCCTGCTGGCCAGAAAGCTTAGCATAATCCGTAAGTTCCAAGCTAGTGAAATGAATTGTCTTCCAAAGACCAAGAGATGAGCATCCAAGGAGCCATACCTGAGGTTGCCCTTTGACCTCTGCAGGCACATGTGTGTATGCAGACACCGAGACACCTGGACATGAGCATATGCATGCACATGGGAGTACGAAACAAATTATATTAGACTACTTGAATTGTTTAGACCTTCAAGTTTCTAGAGTGTGACATTGAGAATGTGATTTAAAGCAGTTTCATCTTTCATGAACCTTATGAAATTTCTTGATTGTGTTAAGTATTAACTTAATTCTAAGAGTTAACCTTTATGGTTAAACAGATACATTATTTAATAAGAATAAAAGAAAAGTTCCTAGTAGAAGGATTCACATTATAGGTTTTCCCTATAGTTTGCAAGGAGTAAAAGGTCTCCCTGGAGCCATCTGAGGACAGGATAAAAGGGAGATATAGAACATGGGGTCCTCTTGTCAGTGATGTTGAGTTGAGAGCCACTTCTACAACTTATTATTGTAAATCTTTCAGCAGGTTAATTAGCCCCTGAGATGGGTAGTAATGCATATCTCAGAGAGTTATTTTGAGAATCAAATGACATAACTCAAAGTCTTAACAATGTCCTTGTAACGTGATGAACATTCCAGCAATGCTTTGGTTTAGCTTTCATTGTGACTAGTCCTTTCCTTTGCAGAATTCCTGCTTAGAGACCTGCATTTACTTTCTTGGAAGGAAAATGAGTGGAATAGATTATACAGTTTTGATCTTAGACTTTCTCTGAGTATGACCTTGTCCTGAAGCCCTTAAGTCTATAGTCTATATAGAAACCCACTTTCTCTTTTGAGGAGAGCCACTGGGTCTACCCAGTGGAATCATTGGCACATTTAATCAGCCTTCACTGTTGTTCAGTCTCCATCTTGGACATACTGTGGCAATCTAGACAAGTAGTTCTGGGCTTTTGTACTTCATCATGTACATTTTTTTTTTATGAGCCTGTTGTTCAATCTGTATCTCTATGAGATTTATCAAAGTGAATAACACCGTCAGTCCTCTAAGAGTCTCTTACCCATGAATGATTTATAACAAAGGGAGCTACTTCATTAAACAGCTCTTGTGTTCCAGGGGCTCTTGTGAGCTCAGAGAGCTAAGAGTTGTCATTATTATAGTAGAAGAAAGAAATGTTTATTCATGAGAAATAAAAAGGACATGGGATGTTTATCAATTTGTCGGACAGTTATATTTTCCCTTAGATTCCCTTTCTTTTCATTTTCTAACCAAGCCATTTTCACCTGTTCAGTGAGGGTTTTCTTCATTCCTCTGTGTCCTGCTCTAAAGATGAACAAGTGCCAGAAAAGAGCTGCTGCTGACACCCAAATTGGCCTGCTTAAGAGGGTCCATGCAACTGTTACAGTAGACTCTGGGTGAGGGTAGAGCCAGCCTTTAGAAAGGCAGAGAGAGCCTTTGGAAGGTCTGGAAAGGAGATCAGAAGGCTGGACTTTCATGATTGAAGCATATCATGTCAGAGAAACCTTCTGTATACAAACATTGACTGTTTAAAATAAAACTGGATTTCAGAAGGCAGTAAATCATTTGATCAAGTTGGGTGCATTTTAAATATTATAATAAAAATGGGATTTTGCAAAGGGATTTTTGATAAATATACGTTTCATTTCCAGTACATGGTACAATTTAAAACCTACTTAATGTGGTTTCTATATTAATTTTTCAAGGCTGGGAAAAGTCAGCCTCAGGTGTCTGTTGTAAATTTTTCTTTACTTGAACTGGGTGCCATTAAAAAAATTGTGTGTACAGGGGAAGGACCTAGACCTCCTGGTACATATGTAGCAGAAGGGCAGCTTTCTCTTCATGTGGGTGACAAACAACTGGAGGGGGGCTATCTCAAAACTTCGCTTGTACATGGCTTATGTTCTTCTAGCCTGACTGCCTTGTCTGGCCTCAGTTGGAAGAAGAAGCACCTATCCTCACAGATACTTGAAGTGTCAGGGTGGGGGATACCCACTCACTCAGAGGAGAAGGGGTAGGGGATGGGGAGAGGAATTGTTAGAGGAAATGACTGGGATAATGCAGTGAGCAGAATGTAAAGTGAATACGTAAATTAATTTTTCAAAACTGTTTCATAAATTAAAAATGTTCTTCTGTATTTTGAGACAACAAGCCTAACTATGTAGCTGAAGTTGTTTTGCGCTTACTATGTCACTCTAGATGGCCTTGAAGTCATCGTGCTCTGGTCTCAGGTTCATCAGTGCTCGGTTTAGAGTGTGCGCCTCCACATCTGTCTCACATGGCCATTCCTTCGTCTCTATTCACTTGCTACAGTTTACTAAGAGAATGTTCCACATATAAAAAGGTAGCTATGAACTAAAGATTAAGAATACATATTTCCTTTTTACTTGGCTCCTTCCACATCGTTTTCCAAGTATGTGGTTAATTTACCATTTGGCCTGATGTCATCACTTTGTTACAACAAAGATGGAATGTCAGCGGAAGTTCATAGGATAGCACCATAGGTGCAGGACTTTAGGAACTTTATCAACATCCTTTCGGTACGCATACTTACTGAAACATGTTAAAATGACATCTGGCTGAACTTATGAGTTGTGATGTTTTTAATCTCTAGTCATTATGTGGATCTGGCTTCAGTTTATTGCATGTTTAGAAGGATGAATGGATCTATGAAAAGTCAGCTAATGTTTTATTAGAACATTGATTGGTTTGATTCATTAATACATAATGAAATATGCATTGTAAGAAACTACTGAAACATATTCTTTTGGCTATAAGTCAAGAACATTTACATGATTGAAGAGAATTATTTTTCCAGGAGAATAAAGTTTAATAGTAATCATATGTTCATTCTGGAAGCAGCAGGATAATTGTAACATTGTTGGAATGAAATTCAAAGACTTTCCTTGTAGTTAGCTTCTGCAGAATCACAGTGATGTTGAACATATAGAACAAACTTTCCTTCATTTGTCTTGATTGCCCAACTTTATTTTGAAGTTTGAGTGGCAGCTATAGACACTAAAATGAAGTTCTGCAGAGATGATAATTGAAAAACAAAGGCCTGATAATACCTTCTTGTTGTTCTAGTCGCTTGAGCTCAAGTGATGGTCCATTGCACAGGTCCATAGAACTTCACCTTCAGTTGTATAATGCAATTGCATTACTCAAAATGCATGTGTTTCTGTGTCCTTTTTGCATCTCTGTCCCATTTCACATGTTTGACCAGTGGGTTTTATTTTATTCCACTTTATTTTTGACAAGATATTTTGCAGTCAAAGCCAGTCTCAAACTTATTGTCTAATCAAGAATGAAGGATGACTTTGATTTCTGATTGGCTCCCTCTAAAAGGACTGGGATTACAGGTGTGAGACATCTACTTCTTGTTCTTATGTGGTGCTAAGAATCTGAACATCTAGCCTTAGTCTACAAACTGACCTACATACACAGCCCTTTGACAAGTGTTTAAATATACTTTTAAGTATTACATTATAGTCAATGATAACTCTATAAACTATATATCATCCAATTTTGCTGGAGTTAATGTGATAGGGCAAGTTAAAGGAGGAGATTATCTCCTGGAAACAGGCAAAGAGGAATGAACTATGTCTACCCAGTTCTATCAGCTATAATCCCTTAATTTCATCTCCTACACCTTCCCAATGCCACAGCTTGTATTTGTTTATGTTTTTCTCAATCTGTAACTGCTCTTACATTTCACAGTTTAAACCAACCTTACTCTACTCTGTTTCCAGAGTCATTATTCAGGGTGAAAATCCAAACACCTTAGGGCAATGTTGACTTCCTTCAGACTAGGTTCTGCTTACTCTTCCAACTTCACTTCCTCTTGGTGCCTCAACAATGACTTTAACTCCCCTGGACCTGTAGCAAAACCCTCCCACATTTGTTAACATGAGTACACCTTTCAGACCTTAGCTGACACAGCTTCCTCCAGAGAGTGCTCCTGCTCAGTCCCTTTCCTGCAGTAAGGCCTTCCTGTAGACTGCTCTAGCCCCCACAACAGGGTGGGTTAGTCCCCTTCTGACAAGCAGGTCTAACTTCACTAGGTGTAATGTTATTGGGAGCCTGGAATCATATTTTCATATCCTGTGTTACTAGCACCTCAGAATAACATTTGACATCTCTTAATCACTTAAAATTCATGTATAGAAAGATGTAGACAGTGATGTGGGTGTTCTCTGCAGCAAAAGAGAAGTAAACGTTTTTGATTTGAATTTTGCTTTCCAAATCTCTTCATTTAGAATTTATTAGTATATTTATTTTGTCACGTTAGCTCCAAAAGTTTCCTCTTGTCTCAAGGTGGGGTGAACAATGTAGATACATATGCCACAAAAATAATAGTAATGATTTCATTAATAACTTTAGGATTAATTAGTTTTTAAATTTTACATCCATTATTCTGAACTAAAGCTAAAGAAGTATGTGCCTATTAAAAATCAGTGTGCCACAATGCTGGCTTGAGGAATAGGGTATGCTAGACAAAAGTCACAAACTACATTGGATTGACTGAAAGGCAGGAAATTACCATCTCTAGTTGTTATCTTATTCTACCAGAACCTCACAGAATTTTAACTTTAGTATGCCTTTTGTTGTTCTAAGGGTGATTGTGAAATTGTTACTGATTTAACTACATTATCAAGTCGAATAGTTGTGAATTTCTAATATGCCACAGTCCTATCTACCAGGTTATGGAAAGTGCTGTTTGAAAGGTGGCCTTTTAAAAAAAATGAGGGCAAAGATTCATTCTGATGAATAGAGCATGCAGCAGATCCACTTACTGGAAGGGGCACAGCTTGAATAATCCTGTGTGGTTCTGTGAAAGTTTCCTAAATGGCAGATTCATTTAACTGTCTGATTTATGGTCCAGGTTTTAGCCTTGTAGCCTTAATTGGTTCTACTCTGTTGTGTTGTTTTGCATGCACCAAGCCAAACAACCTGTAAGGATGGATGGACCAGAAAAGTGAGAGGAATATACATCATTTGCACTTCATTTGTTATTAAACCAGTAGGCAAGCATTAAACCACACCCCAAGTCATACATATAGACTTACGTAGTCATACGAAATATATGTAGATGTAGATTTTAAGCTCCTCTCAGAAGAACATCTAGAATTCAGGAAACAATGCATTTGGCATCAGCATATCACTTCATTATGGAACTTAAGATCAAAGATGTCTGACTTTCCTCTCTGTAGGCTGTGGACATAGCCAGGTTGGCACATGAAATCTCAGCTTATTACTCCGTAAGACAATTCTTTCTACACTAAAATTATATTGGTTCAGAGTTTATTTCAAGCCCATAGTAAGCCTTGATGTGGCTATAAAAAGGATAACTCATATATTTTATTATTGTAGTTTAGTTGTCAAAACCATTTCTAGGCTAGTGTATAAGAAAGACACACCAAATTAACACCAGTTACATAATGAAACAAACACAGGGAAACCTTAACTGTATGCTCTAACTTTTGCTGGCTAGTTTTGTTCTTTTTCAGTCACTGTGATGGGTAATCCTCATGGTAAATGTGATGGGGTCTAGACTCTAGGGAAGTGGACCCCTGAAAGGTTTGTGAAGATGCTTTCAGAGACCTTTAACTGAAGGGCACTGATCCTCAATGTAGGTGATCTGTCCCTTAAGCAAGGATTCTGGACTGATGAAAGGCAAGAGGGTGGGGACCAGTTCTCATCTTTCTCAGATTTCTGGCTGTGGGTACAATGTGACCAGGTGCCTCCTGCTCCAGTCACCCAGCAAGTCTTCCACATCCTAGCAAATGGTGACTCCCAAATAAATCTTTCCTTCCTTCACTTCCTTCTATTACCTGTTCATCCACATTGATGAGACATTTAACAAACACTGATTATCTACATTCTGTGTTTGCAGTTTTGTATCTCATTCTTCCCAAACTTACCCCAGGCATCATTTAAAGCAAAAGCCTGTGTGGTTAACAGAGCCTTGAAAATTAGTGCCACCTCACCTACCCACTGTTGATGAACTCAAAGTGTGGGCAATTGGAACTCTGGCCAACTGTCACCAACATGACAGTGAAGCCTTTGAAGCTAGTACAGTGGACAAAAAAATAATGGGTACTGAAAAATAGGACCCTGGTGACTTTGTTCAGTGTGTGTGTGTGTGTGTGTGTGTGTGTGTGTGTATACACTGGGTCTCAGGTAACTCAATTTAGTCTCAAAATTGCTATGCATCCAAAGATGGGCTTGCACATCTGATCATACTTTTGTCACCTCCTGAGCACAGGGTTACATAAGTATATTTTCAACACCTTGTTTGCATGCTGATAGGGATGGAACTTATGCCTGCTAGGTGAACACTCTACCAAATGGCCAGCACCCTCAGCTTTTAACTAAATCTTTATCCAGTTGACTCTATGCTAGCTAGTGCTTTAATTTATGAATTAAATTGGCTGTTAAATCCTGTTGGCTTTAAAGAGTTGCTTTTGTTGACTGAATCTTAGAGTGTATTCTGCTAGAGTATTTCCATTTGAACAAGAATTGGTGAATTTAGCTCACATCGAATAGAGTTGTACATGTATTATCTGCTACATTGTCTATGGCTTTTTCCAGGTCCCTCAACTTATGGTATACCTATATGGTGTATGGTATACACCTCCTGAAACACAGCCTTCTATATGAATTTTCCCAGTGTATATATGTCTCATAGTCTTTGAGATTGATGCATATTTTTGAACTGCTTAGAAGCTTTCATCATGTTGGGCAGCACTGTCTTATCTTAGTCCTTCTATGGCAGTGGTCAAGACCTCAAAGTTTCCCCACAGCAGCAGCAGCATAAATGCCGGTGTGTGGAACTCCAACAGTCATATCCTGTGAGAGCCAGGAATGATGAGTCGTTTCAACAGTCCTCCACTGCATCTGTCTCATATGCTGCATGCGATTTGTGAGAAGTATCCCTCTAGTTTTCCCATAAAACTAACATCAGTGTTTACCTATAAACAGACACAGAAGTCACTGCCGACTGTACTCTGCTTTGTATACAATCCTATTATATAAAGAGCTCAAGCAGCATGTCTGTCTGCCGAGATGTGTGTGTTCTCCTCTCCAGCTGCCAACCACCTAAATTATTCAGCAAGCCCTGATCATGCCAAGTTTTTAGTCAACAATGGAGATCCTGCCAAAGAGCTAATAATGTTAAAAAAAAAAGCAATGTTTGTGACAATTAACGGAGCCTGCAGCCTGCAACACACATTGGACTCATTTGTAAAGGAAAATTTAAATGATATGCTTCATTATAAATGGTCCCATGCAGCACATTGCTAATCAACCAACGCAGCTTCTTCATCTCCTTTACCAACCCCTCCCAGCTTCCTTTCTGATAAACCCGAATGACAGCACTGTGTCAAGACCCTTGGCCACTGCTAGCTGCAGTAGTAAATGTGCTGTGCTTATCTATCAGTATTATAATCAGTTTAGATCGAACTGAATAATTAGCTGGAATATGGATGAACAGAGCACCAACCTCTTATCTTGTCTATTAATAATCACAAGTATAACTTCACAGTCAAATCAAGAGGTATGTTACAGTTCCCCTGAGAGCCTGTTTGGGTAAAACCCCCTGTGACTGTACAATTTAAGCAGTGCAGATGGGACAGCGGGGCCAATAATGACAAGCTGACAGCTGCCAAACATAGTGATCCTTCCCCAACTCCAGAATGAGAGGGAGGAGGGAGGAAGGGAAGTAAGGGAGGGGAAAAAATGCCAAATGCCTATTATTTTTCAAAGATGTTGTAAGATGAAGATCAACAGGGGAGGAGAAGAGAGGCCAGGAGACTTGTGGGTTCAAGCCCAGAGCCACACCCTCCTGGAGGATGCTGAGCTCAGAGTTATTGTATGCACACCTTGTCCCTGTTCTTCAAGGCTAGCGCCTGCTCCCTCTATGGAGACAGTTCTTTAGGCTATAACAATATTTTACACATAGAAGTGATTCATCTCTAAGTGTGTCTTTTTTAAAAGTAAAGGACAAAATGTAGCTTGTGAGAAAAAAAATGCATTTTTAAAACTTCCAAGCTTTTACAAACAAGCTCTTATATGGACTATGTAGCGCCCCCTCCTTGGTTGCTTCAATTTGTAGGTCAGTTTGTTGAAAGTTTCCGGCCCTCATCCCAGAAACATTATACACATATGTAAATGTAACTTCCATATTTACATTTACATATTTATATTTACATATGGTCTCTTGACTTTTCCTGGGGATGATGTGAGCAAATGTCTGTTCACTCCATATAGGGCACAACAGACCAAGGTACCAATTCTGCTTGATTCTAAGCTGGTGAGTCAATGATTTGATTAGTCTTACTCCTAGAGCAAGAGGGAGGGGTTCTATAAGAGCATGTATAACTTCCAAACAGCTTCATCACACAAGGTACCACACTATTATAGATGAAACCCCATGACAGTTGCATAGTGCAGCACCACTGTAGTGTATGTTTTAGTATACTCTAGCATCTACCAAGGTCACTTGCAGTGGTGGGAAAGCAGGGATGGGATCAAGGATGAATGCCTAGTGCCAATCATATGAAGCTCCCTTCTGTGGAGTGTCAAGATCATCATTACAATTGACATGGACTTCACAGTCACTGCAATGTTCTGCTTGCCACATGGGCACTACGGCCAGGCCAGGGTTATCTCTGCTTGAATATGGCTACGGGATAAAAGCCATTATGGCATTAGCACAGAAGTTTATAATGAAACAAGATACAATGAGGAAAGGGAAAAACCCTCATATCCAGACTGGGCAAGGCAACCCAAAGAGAAGGAAAGGAGTGTTGAGTGCAGACTGAAGAGTCTCGGAAGGTAGATGGAAGGGCATGGATCTGGTGAGGAGGGCAGCTGAGAGAAGCTGGGATGAGCGGAGGGAGAGAAAATTGTAGCTTGGGTCTATTCTATGAAAAAAGTATTTAATATTAATACAAAATTCAGCCGCCAAATGCAGATACCATTGCACACACTAGCAAGATTTTGCTGAAAGGTCCCTGATATAGCTGTCTCTTGTGAGGCTATGCTGGGGCCTAGCAAACACAGAAGTGGATGCTCACAGTCAGCTATTGGATGGATCACAGGGCCCCCAATGGAGGAGCTAGAGAAAATATCCAAGGAGCTAAAGGGATCTGCAACCCTATAGGTGGAACAACAATATGAACTAACCAGTACCCCCCCCACCCCCCCACCCCCGCCCCAGAGCTAGTGTCTCTAGCTGCATATGTATCAGAAGATGGCCTAGTTGGCCATCAGTGGAAAGAGAGGCCCATTGGTCATGCAAACTTTATCTGCCTCAGTACAGGGGAACGCCAGGGCCAAGAAGTGGGAGTGGGTGGGTAGGGGAGTGGGGGGGAGGGTATGGGGGACTTTTGGGATAGCATTGGAAATGTAAATGAGGAAAATACCTAATAAAAAATTAAAAAAATAAAGAAGTAATGAAGTCTTTCATAAGATTAGCAGAATAATAAATGAGTCTAGTTTGTGGGAAGAGTTGTACGCAAGCAACAAGAATTGTATAGTTCTTCATGTTTTCCAAGGCCCTTCACCTCATGGACTCGTGCTCCTATAATATTATTAATTACTCAACTAAACAGTCATATGTGAATTTTGGAAATTTTAGAGTACTCTCCACTGCGATATTGTTGACGGAAGTTTATAGATTTCTTCACCAACTTTTTACTTCTTCCTCCACCTGCTCCTCCTGAGGTCCTACTGCATGCAAACTACTAGGCTGAGTTTTGAGGACCAAGATATGAGATTGCGTTTTCTAGATATTACAGGGAAGATGAGTCCATGAAACCTTAACAATATGGCTGCCTAAAAAATCTGATGGCACTGAGGTACATTTCCTGTATGCAGCAAAATGCTCGGTCCTGTCTATGTATCAGTCTGTTAGTCTATGACATTTTATTGGGGGAATTGAGTCCATTGATGTTAAGAGATATTAAGGAAAAGTGATTGTTAGTTCCAGGTGAGGAATTAACAATGCTAGAGGTGGAATTATGTTTGTGTGGCTATCTTGTTGTGGGTTTGTTGAAAGATTACTTTGTTACTTCTTCTAGGGTGTAGTTTCCCTCCTCGTGTTGGTGTTTTCCATCTATTATCCTTTGTAGGGCTGGATTTATGGAAAGATATTTTGTAAATCTGGTTTTGTCATGGAATATCTTGTTTTCTCCGTCTATGGTAATTCTGAGTTTTATTGGGTATAGTAGCTTGGGCTGGCATTTGTGTTCTCTTTGGGTCTGTATAACATCTGCCCAGGATCTTCTGGCTTTCATAGTTTCTGGTGAGAAGTCTGGTGTATTCTTTCTCTCTTAAAATAATTATTTTATTTTGTTTGCTGAATATTAACAGTTGAAAATATTAATATCATGTTCTACTAACATCATGGAAATCATATTTATAATTTTTCTCACTGTGCTTGAAATTAGCATTTTCTTAATATTTAACTTCAAAGAGTTTTTGCTATTTTGAAATTTTTAAAATATAGTTACTGATAAAATAGTTTCTTTCCTAGAAACACTGATAATCTTTTTAAAGTAAACTTATAGCTAGACAATGTACACAGATAGATAATGTGTTTTAAATACTCTCTATGTCAGGTGGTATCATATTTCTTTATGATTCATTTTTAATATTTTGTGTTCTTTTATTATGCTTAATTCCCAAAGAATATTTTATATGTTTTGAAACAATTTGGTATTCAACATAAGATATAGGATCCTCAGTTATGGATAGTATTAAATGTTCATTAGTGATATTTTTAGGGTATGAAAGGATATTAATATAAAAGTTGAACAATTATTAATGTATTATTTGATTCTCAAAATTCTCAATAATATTAATATGTTTGATGTATAAAATGCATTTAAATAATAAAAAAATTTAAAACCCTGATGACACCAGTTGTGAAAACATGGATAGAGAAGTTTTATAAGACCCTGTTCCTAATAATGATATACAGGCAATCAAATGCAGCTGAGGAGTTCTTTTCATGGATAAGCCCCTGAGAGGTTATCCAATCCTAAGCAGAACTTAACATATACAAGCTATAAACAATCTTGAATAGACTCAGTAGTGTGCATGTGTGTGTGTGTCTGTGTGTTTGAGGTATGGTGTGTGTGTATGTGTGTGTGTGTCTTTGTGTTTGAGGTATGGTATGTGTATCCTTAAATGTGCTATATACTAAAGGATAACCTTGACCTTAGACCCTTCTCCTTTTATCTTCTGCATCAGTTCTCAACCTGTGGATGGAAGGATCCTTTCACTAGGGCTGCAATTCAGCTATCCTGTATAGCATATGTTTACATTATAATTCATAACAGTAGCATAATTATAATGAAATAATTTTATAGTTGGGATCACCACAACATGAGGAAATGTATTAAAAAGTCACAGTATTAGGAAGGCTGAGAACCACTGATCATCTGAGAGCTTAGATTACAGCTCTTAGAATCCCTTAGATTTTTGGAAATCTATGACTTGTATGTCTTCAGATCCCTTTTCTGTGGCATTTGGTATTGATACCAAGGCTTCTAGCATCCACTAGCTGGTAGGCAAGTGCTCTTCCAGCTAACTTAAATCCTCTTCTCTTTAAAAATTTCTTTTGAAAGACTTATTTTATTTTATGTACAAGAGAATATTGCTCTAATAATGGACATGTATGCACCATAAACCTGCATTGTGCCTGAAGAGTTTGGAAGAGGGCATCAGATCTCTTGGAGCTGGAATTATGGACAATTATGAGCTACCATGTGGATGTTAGTAATTAAGCCCAGATCCTCAGCAAAAATAAGTGCTCATCTGCTGAGCCACATTTCCAGCCCTGCTTCTAAAGACCTTAGTAAAAAGATTTCAGGTGGCTCTTTAATAGAAAAAGGCAGAAGAAAGGTTGACAAGAAATGGGGCAGTGAGAAAACTATTTCAAAAGAAAAACTTATTGCATTCAAATGTGGATGTGAAGAAGTAGCTGAAAAGGGAACTGGTGGTGAAAGAAAGGATTAGTATTTTTGTAGCTGCGAAGATCCTTGTATGCAAGAGGGCAAGATGGCTGCACAGGACACTGCAGTTGGTCTTACAGCACTTCACAGATGTGTGACCATTTCTGGAAGTTGGCTGGTGGGAAGTACACTGCCAGGAACTGTACTTGCTGAAAACAGAAAGAAACTGGCAGTTCTTCACAGGAAGATGGCCTCTAGTTCAGAAGTGGCTCTAAACGATATGACACCTTGCTAAGTCTTTAGACTCTGGTCATGTCCTCCATATGTCCTCAGGCTCTGCAGGCCAGAATGGGACAGGCCCTAAACTTTAGCACAACTCACTCCATGACAGAAGTTCCAACCAGGCTGTAAAACTCAGCACTTACATAGCACTACTTGGTAAAAAAACAACAACAAAACAATACAAACAAACAAAACAAAACAAAACAAAACAAAACAAAAACTCAAATACCTAACCCATCATAGTTCTGGAAAAGTCTCTAATTGTACTAACTTTGCCTTATTGCCATCTGGCTAACTGTTCTTGTTAACCACAGTATGTCAATCCAGAAAATGCATGCATGTATGTATGTATGTATGTATGTATGTTTGTATGTATGTATGTATGCATGCATGTACTGTACTTAAAGGCTCACCTTGACAAAGACTCAGAGATACACTGTATCCTGAATACCCATTGTAGTCATTGACCTGCTAATAAAAACTTTCTACTGGCTCATCTCATGTCTGGGTGTATTCTCTGATGAATATTTCCGCAAGAAGAACCATTTGGTGAGGACTATATTTTCTTGAAGATTTTAAAACATTCCATTCTTATTCAGATTAAAGGTTTTACTTTCCTTCCTTCCTTCCTTCCTTCCTTCCTTCCTTCCTTCCTTCCTTCCTTCCTTCCTTTCTTTTTTCCTTCCTTTTCTTGATGTTCTCGTTCATAGAAGGCTTGTGGCTAGATGCTTGTCAGATCCTTTATCTGTATGTGAAGTCCTGGGACAACCAGGATACTTGTGTTGTTTTATTGGTATTGTTTTTCACTTTCTAGAGCCTTTTTCTAGACTTTGCTTTACTAAATCTTGGAATGGTTTTCTATTTTGGTTCTTAATATTTCATTTTTAAAAAGACCCATTGTACCTATATTGACTCTTATTATATATCTATTATTATTTCTTTATTAATGAAAAAAAGAAACTTTGTTCCTGTGTCTTTGTTAAACCTTTTCCTTCCTAACTTCCTTATATCAAGTTATACTCTCAGCTATATTTACTTTCTTTGTGCTGTCTACAATGTGGCATTGGTTTTCATTTTCTCATTCACATTTTGCCTTAGCTTAGACTTTCTTGTGTTGATCTATTATCCATGTATTATCATAACTTACTTTCTTTTTGTCTTTTGAGAGAATATTTCTCTATTATGCAACTTTTGCTGTCCTGTAGCTCATTATGTCAGCAAAGGTGGCCTCAAATTCACAGATGTCTCCCTGCTTCTGTCTCTGTCGTGCTGGGACCATAGCTTTGCACCACCATAGCCAGCATAGCTATCTGTCTCAACACTTCTAATGAGTCATAACAATACATTTGGTCAACGTGCTAGTTTAACCATGGAAGATTCCCTAAAAGCCCATCTGGTCATTGCTTGAACCCTACAGGAAGGGTATGGGGACATGGCACGGCCTTTTAGAGGTAAGGCTCAGTGGAAGGAGATTACATCACTGCAGCTCTGGAAGTTCCCTTGTGAAATCAGCATCCTTCTTCCTTATGACTTCCTTTCCTCAGTCCTTATTTTCTATTGCTTCCTGTCTTTGTTTTTTATGGCTTTCAGGTAATGAAGAGGTAAGTTTTTGTTTTTGTTTTTGTTTTTGTTTTTTCTACCACTTCCTCGAGAGTGTGCTAGTTGATCACAGACCCAAAGCCATGTCACTCAGCCATGGACTGGGATTTCGAAAAGGTTTAGCTAAAATCAACCTTTTCTCTTTGGAAGCTTGCTTTCTCCTCCACCCACCCTCTCCCCAGCACATACACTTTTTATTGAAAATATATTCTCATATAATATCCTTAACACATTTTCTCCTACCAGTTTCTCTCCCAACCCCCTCTTTTCTGGATTCCCCCCCCCCCCCGATTATCTTAATCTGTCACTAGAAAAAAAAAACAAAAAACAAAAAACCAAAACAGTCCTCCAAGAGATAACAACCAAACATGACATAATATAACACAATAAGATAAAACAAAAACACCACATTGAAGCTCAATAAAGCATCCCAACAGAAGGGAAAAAAGCCCTAAGAGCAAGCACAAGAGTCATAAATGCATTCATTCACACACTCAGGAGTCCCATAAAAATACTAAGCTAAACACTGTATGCAGAAGACCTGGTGCAGACCTGTATAGGTCCTGTCTTTGCTGGAAAACTAGTTATCTTAAACATTGTGTTATATAGTAAGAAAGGTAACTAACACAAATCAAGATTTTTATCTACTCAATAGCAACACTTCTCCATACTTCCCACATATCTGCCATTTTAAAATTATAATATTTTCCATAGCTTCTGTTCTGGTAAGTATGCATTTTGCTGAATCTTTTGTTATAAGAGCTTCATGTGGGTGGGAAAGATGGAAATAATTGTGTGGCAGCCAGTGTGTACATGTGCATGTGAGTGTGCATGTGTATGTGTGTTTGTACATTATTTTTCACATTATTCCTGTTGTTGCTTGTTCCTGTTCATACCAACCTGATTCTAGCACATAGCCAGTTGCAATCCATTCATTCAATATAATTGCTCCTAGAAGAACATTTACCTTGTGGCTTTAGTCTTCAGTGGACATGGATGATTTCAGATGACTGGGTAACCATTTTATTGTTTGAGATTCATAGTTGCAAGAAACATTCTGTACCTCTTGCTGATCTTTGACTTGCTAAGTAGTCAAATTTAGAAATAGCTAATACCTAATTTTTAGTGGAAAACTAGCTATCTTGGACAGTCACTGGAGAGAAATCAGTGATCTCACCACTGAGTTCTGGGGTGAGAGCAAGCTCTCTCCTGGCAGGACCTGTAAACAGAGGGCTGTGGGAAAGCCCCAGCTCTTGGGTGCAGAAGTGTTCCACCCCTTCTGCTGCCTGTGCACTACTAGACTAACAGACTGAATATGTAAACAGGACCCAGCATTTTTCTGCATACAGGAAACACACCTCAGTGTCAAAGACAGGCACTGCCTCAGAGTAAATGGCAGGAAAAAAAATTCCAAGCAAATGGTCCCAAGCTGGAATAGCCATTCTAATATTGAATAAAATCAACTTTAACCCAAAAGTTATCAAAACGGATAAGGAAGGACACTTCATATTCATCAAAGGAAAATGTACCAAGAAGAACTCTCAATTCTAAACATCTATGCTCCAATTGCAAGGGCACCCACATTCATAAAAGAAACTCTACTAAAGCTCAAAGCACACACTGCACCTCACATAATAATAGTGGGAGACTTCAACACCCTACTCTCATCAATGGAGAGATCATGGAAACACAAACTAAACAGAGACATACTGAAACTAACAAGTTATGGACCAAATGGATTTAACAGATATCTATAGAATATTTTATCCTAAAACAAAAGAATATACCTTTTTCTCTGCACCTCATGGTACCTTCTCCAAATTGACCATATAACTGGTCACAAAAAATGCCTCAACATATACAAGAAGACTGAAATAAGCTCATGCATCCTATCAGATCACCACAGTCTAAGGCTAGTCTTCAATAGCAACAAAAACAACGGAAACACACACACACATGGAACCTGAACAACACTGTATGCAATGATAACTTGGTCAAGGAAGAAGTAAAGGAAGAAATTAAAGACGTTCTAGAATTAGACACAACATACCCAGACTTATGAGACACAATGAAAGCAGTGCTAAGAGGAAAACTCATAGCTCTGACTGCCTCGGAAAAGAAATTGGAGAAAGCATACCTTAGCAGCTTAACAGCACACCTGAAAGCTCTAGAACAAAAAGAAGCAATTACACCCAAGAGGAGAAGACTGCAGGAAATAATCAAACTCAAGGCTGAAATCAACCAAATAGAAACAAAAAGAACTTTACAAAGGATCAAACAAACCAGGAGCTGGTTCTTTGAGAAAATCAACAAGATAGATAGACACTTAGCCAGACTAACCAGACGGCACAGAGACAGTATTCAAATTAACAAAATCAGAAATGAAAAGGGAGATATAACAAGAGAAACGGAGGAAATCCAAAACATCATCAAAGCCTATATTCAACAAATTGGGAAATGTGGATGAAATGGACAATTTTCTAGACAGCAAATACTATCAGATAAACCATCTAAAGAAATAGAAGCAGTCATTAAAAGTCTCCCTCCCCCTACCCCCCCAAAAAAAGCCCAGGGCCAGATGTGTTTAGTGCAGAATTTTATCAGACCTTCAAAGAAGACCTAATACCAATACTCTTCAAACTATTCCACAAAATAGAAACCAAAGGAAACCCAATTCGTTCTATGATGCCTCAGTTACAATGTATATTTCTTGGAGATGGAATGGTTTCTGTCTAATCAGGAACTTGTCACAATTTCCTTTAATATATGACTTCATCAGAGATTCTTTTCTATTTTTTTCACTTTTATATTCCAAATAGACTTTAAAACCTGTTTGAGTTCATATTACTTTTAGCTTCAGAAGATATCATGTACATTTAAGAGGCATTCAACAATTTAAAATTATTTTGATACTTAAAAAAATGTCAATACTGAATTTATATTTTAAAATAAATTTTATTACTTTTTTTAAAAAGAAAAAAATTTAAAAAACAAACCAAAAGAAATAATTTGGAGGAATTTACCAGAAGAAAAGAAAACAAAATAATAAATTGTTTTCTACCCTTAAATCAAATATCAGAAAGCAGGTCTTAATGCTTGTTTCTTCTAGAATGTGCTTATACTTGAGCTGAAATCTCAGGGTTTGGCACCACTGTAAACTGATGGGAGAAAGATTGGGACAGGGCACTTCAGTCTTTCCAAATTGACATCTGGCAGTGACCACTAACTAATTAATTTGTTCATTAGCTCTGTTACTCAAGCTTCTTGTTTTTGTTTGGTTTGGTTTCAATTTGATTTGTTTTCATTGCTGTTTGTTTGCTTGCTTTGTTTTATTTTCTTTTCTGAGATAGAAAAACACTAGTCAAAGTTTGGAAGTAAAAATGAAGGATTTGTGACTTTTTATTATCAGATTATTGGAAGGTCAAGGGTAGAGCTGGGTGTGTGGAAACAGTGAAACTGGGACATAAGTGCCAATGAGCTTTCTTTAGCTTCATCTCTCATCCTTATTCCTTTTCTGTGTCAGTTTCAATTTATTAGACTGGTTGAAAGCATTGTAGGGATTCAGTAGTTGATAGCTCCTAACCTGTTTTTGTGATATCTTGAACATAGAAAAGGTTATCATCACCATCATCATCATCATTTTGTTGGAGTTTATGTGAAAAGGTTCAGGAGGACATATGAATCTGCTAAGCTCTACTGGTGCCTGTTCCTTAGAGTTCTTTGTCTGGCCAGGCTTTCCGTGCTATATCTATCCAACCCATGTCTAAGAGATATAGCACTTATTGTTGGAAGTAGGAGTGGGGAGGGAGGTCATTAGCAGTAACCACAGCCCAAATCAAATTGTGGTTGTAAGGCAGTGTTAGTATATTTTTCATTTTTCTTTTCTAAGGCCCATGTGATAAAATGTAATATATACTTAAGCTAATTTTGTATGCAAACACCTATGGAAATAGGCTGTATGGTTATCTCACACATGCACCAAAATTGTTTTGAGTAAACAAAAATGCATAAAAAAATAAATTGCTATTAAAAAACCATTTGGTCAAGGTTGTTTCTATCTGGACTGACCATTAATTGATACATATGTTAAAGGCATGTCTCAGTGAAAGACATTCAAAAATTTTGAAGAGTTTTCGGTAGAGACACCAACTTAATTCATTTTATCTCAAGAAATATGAATTGATTAGAAATAAATGATTTTTCTACTGGAGACTGCATAAAAGGAGAAGGAAAACACAAATGGAAAATTTACAATCTTTAATGACTCAAGCTATTTGCATCTCACTAAGAATTTAGGATATTATCTCCATGTTTCATATTATAAAGTCAAAACATGATATTTGGAAAAAATCATTATTTACTTTAAAATTTTTCCAGTAGATTCCCAAAATATTAACAATATGCTGGTTTTTATGTGTGAAAATATCTGGTGAAAAAGAATGTGAAATTTTGCTAGCTTTCAAAAGAAATAATTATTGGATTTTCATTTTATTTTGACTTTTATTTTGCTCCACTGAAAAAGCAGTATAACCTTTATTCTGTTAGCCATAGAGTAGCTTCATGCTATCAGGATAATGGAGGTCTCAAAATGTCTTCTTTCAGAGAAAAACAGCTGGAAAGAGGTAAAGTGAGCAATGTTTTCTTATTCTTTTGTGAATTTTATAGAGATAGTAACTTGGCACAGACCCATGTTTCCAGCATCTTACCCCTAAGGAGCTAGTTAGCGTTTTTTTATTAAAAAGAGAAGAGGAAAAGGAGGAGGAAAAAACTCACTTGGGCAAATGCAAGCACCAATTCCCTCACTGAAATGCAGGAGAAGGAAAAATAATCCATTTTTTATAGTATATAACCTACAAGTACAGACATGACTTTGGCAATCACGCTTTTGTTGCACACAGACTGTAAAATATTTATGGAGACAATGTGATTTGGGTCAAGACATTAAATAAAGTGAAAGTTGCTTTATTCAATATGTGATGAACAGTATCCATATTAAAAACCATTGGGAAAAGTGTTCAAATGAAAAAATATGCTTAAAACAAATTCATCTGTTCAATGTTCATAAATGTTTTAAGAAATGCAGACAAACAAGTCTTGAGATCCATATTTACTGTACACAGTTGAATCACTAATAGTATTTATTTAATCCAGAGGGGGAAGTGACTCAAAATTTGGCTTTTAATGATCAACAGGAAATACCTTTCCTGAGAAATTACCAAAGTGCTTGTTGTCAACCAGGCTACAATGGGGTTATCGTTCTTCTCTTGGCAAATTGCTAATGCTATTAGACTCACATTGATTTACAAGGAAAAGTCTTGCAGAAAAATCTTAAGTTCTGTTTCAGAAGTACAGCCTCTGTGCATGTGCAGAGAATGCAAAGCCACGCCTGCTTGAGGATTTAATGTTATTCAGTGGCTATTACCCAGCAAGTTCAGTAACATGTTTATTCAGGGATAATATCTAGTGCTGACTAGGGTCAAACTGTGGGCTCTTGTCCTGCTGTGCCATTCCCTGCAGCATGTTTAAGCTTCATAATTGTGTTAAAGAATATATACCAGTGCTTCCATCTGCATGAAATCTGCCCTCTGAACCTACATTTGGGGCTAGTGGCAACTTCTAAGGTCAAATTGATTGTGACAGTTGTACTAACTCACACTCACTCACTCACTCACGCACCCACGTTTCCCAATTACTTATAAATCCTTCCTTTGAGAAAGAAACAAATCATCCTTAGCCATCACCTAGGGAAACCTTGCACATGCCAATCTAAAGTCAGCCTTCAGCGTTATGTAAACTGACGTGTGCTTTGTTTTCATGTTTGTAGAACTATATGAAAGATGTGGAAACTTTTGTATGCTTGACTCAGGAAATTTGGGTCAAATTTTGGATAAAAATGTGAAAGTAAAACTATCGGGCTCACTTCATTTCCAAGGTGTTCTGGGTGCTTCCTTTGTTATCAAAGTGGCTCAGAGAATTTTTGGCTCCTGAGTGACTCATAAAATGTACTTTAATATGGCAGAGAAATCTTCTCAGACTTTTTATTCTGCTGTTTATGGGCAAAATGCTTTGTGGAGCAGGAGAAACAAATCAGAGATATCGTGACTATTTGAGAAAGACACCCACGGAGTCTGAGGAAAATGGAGGCCCAACAAATGGATGCGAACAACACAAAGAGTTAAACAGATCACTTCTCAAAGGGATTCCAAATGCTAGTAACAGCAAATCCCCTGTCAATAGTCATTGCCTCAGTGTTAGTGAAGTAGAGATGCAGCCAAACTGATTGCTATTGGTGGGAGTGAAAAGTGTAGTAAGGTCAGGAGAGGGAAAAATTTATGTACACACAAAACATTTATGCATATAAAAATCTGGGAGCCCTGAGCTATATTCAGTGATATGGAACTTTCTAAAACACACAAGGCCCTAGGTATGACTTCGGTATTACAAAGACTGCTTTTCACCCCGTTCCTCTCCCAGGCTTATCTCCCCACTACCCTCAACCCCAAATCTCTTCAATTCTATTTTTCCACTTTCTTAAGATTCTTTCATGTGGACTAGGAGAAGAAGAACACAAAACAGACTAATAGATTTAATGGAGGGTTCCTTTTCTTATTCAGTTGGTGGTTCATGGGCCACATAATCTGGCATCTGCTTTTCTACAGCCTGTGATTTATTGTGCTTTGTAAATTTTTGAAAGATTAAGAATTGTAAAATGTATTATTTTATAGCATATGAATCATAAAAAATTTAAATTTTATTGTCCATATAATGAGGTTTCACAGGAACACAGCTATGATTATTTATTCTCTATGGTTGATGTCTCCTTTGTGCTCTAACAAGAGAAGTTAGAAACACAGTATAGTGGACTGAAAAGTCTAAAGGTACTTACTATCTGGTCCTTTATTGTTGTTCTAAATATGACTTGCTAGTGGAATTGCTGAAGAAAATCTGATTGTCAAGAAAGACAAACTACGAAACACTCCCTTTCTTACATGTTGAAAAGTACACCAGGTGTAGTTTGTGAGTGACCTATTTATAAAACAGGTCATTTGCATTAACTTCTGATTTGGGGGCAAAGGACAGTTTATTACTCACAACATTAGCCGTATTCAGAATTACCATTTTAAAAATCAATTTCTTCTTTCAGAATTTTGTACATGGGTACACTGTATTTATGTCTTTTCCACCCTTTGCTCTCTCTCTTCTACTTCTTCATGTTGGCCACTACCCCCTCTCAAATCCATGACCCCTTCTTTGATAATTATAATCATTACACACAAGCACACACACACACACACACACTTTTGGTTAATTTAAGTTATCCATATGTGCATATGTTTAGGGTTGATCACATAGGATGGAATTCATGGGATATGTCTCAGGTAAAAACAGATTTTCTCTCCCTCAGCTGTTGATTATTACTAGCTTTTCTAGTTTAAATAGAAATGCCAGCTTGTTAAATTTCTACCTACCTATGTTGCCCACGTCAACTGGCTTAGTCACCTTAGTGCAGGTCTTGTGTGAGCCACTATATGGTTGTGAGTTAGTGGGTGCTGTGTTTAGAAGAAACTATCTCATAGTAGTTTTCCCCTTCCTTGGGTGCTTAAAATATTACCACCCTCACCTTTAAATTGCTTTTTTGGTCAGGAAATTGGTTACAACACTGAGGAAAATAAGCTAATACAGACACAGGTAAGTTATAGATTGGCTTTTTAGTGTTAATTTTCTTTGGTTAAGGGAGACCAAAAGTGTAATGTATTTTCTTGTCAACTTGACTACAACTGGAACTAAAACACAAAAATGGGGGACGCATCTATGAAGGATATTTGTTTAATTTGAAGTAGGAAGGTCCATTTCTAATCTGTATTTTTGAGATTAAGACAAGCTTTTAATACAGACAGACCTATTGAGCTGGGAAAAGACACACCTTGAATCCCAGATCATATTTCTAATTCTACCTTTAATCTGAGTCATACCTTCTGCTGGAAGCCTACTTACGGACATGGAAGGTGGAAGCTTTTGTTTTTTGCTGGCTTGCTCTTGCCTTGCTACCACCATCATTCCATCACTGGCATTAGAGCCTACCTCTTCTGGATTCTAGCTTATACTGAAGAGCAGCTGACTCTGAGCAGTTCCTGCAGTCTTGGGCTTTCTGTTCATAAGCAGCCATTTCTGGATATGCCAGGCTACAGCCAGTAAGTCATTCTAATAAATCTTAATATATCTATATATTCATTCATTTTATAAATTCTGTTACTCTAGGGAAACCTGACCAATATAATTCTATGAGTAAATGAAACAATTTATTTCAAGTTAATTCCAGTGATGAGTGAGAGGCTACAAAACAGTCCTTCTAAAGTTGTCTTACTTCATTTTAATTTTGAAACAAACAAACAAAACAAAGCAAAGAAACGAAGTCTGCCTGAAGTCAGATAACTGATGATACAAACTCATTTCCTGTCTTCCACTGTTAATATAGAGAGGTGAGATGCTTTCAGACTCAAGTACTTTAAGATATGCTGAATTAACTTTTGGATCACCTTGATGACAGTGTTCTGAAGAGTTTTATTGAGTGTCACTTGTCACTTCGACACCTGTATCATCGTACCATTTGTTCTAGTGAGAGTTTGTAGCAGCATTTTCCAGCTAAATATTTTCATCATCTAACTCCAATCAGTCCTGCTCCTGTTTTACTGGCAGATCATAGACACTGAACAATGACAGTGCTGTGCATCTTACCCTCCAAAAGGCAGCATCTCTCTTCCCCAGAGCTTACTGCCAGCATCTGTAACTTCATCCCTTATGGGGGAGTTTCAGCGACTTCAAACACTCAGAGTTGGTTTGCTTAATTTCAAAATTGGTTTGGGCTATATGAGTGTGGTATACATTAACATCCAAGTTGAATGTAGGTCAACATGGATAGAGGATGCTACTGGCAAATGTAAAATATGTGAAGTTAACCCCTTGACATGTATCCCATGCTAATGATAAAGTTGTGCTGTTGATTCCTGTTTAAATATGGTTTGGTTTCTCTTTCCAGTTTCATCTCAGTATATTGCAGTTTTCATCTCAGTATATGCAATATACTGAGATGAAAACAAAGGACTAACATTTATAGTCTATAGGCTTTGCTATCATTCTGGTCTTGATAGGACTCAATCCCAAACTTGGGCGACTATTAACTATTGGATGAGGTGAAAATTATTAACTCTTCTACAAGTAATAGTGAGGAAGGCATGAGAAACTTGAGCTACACACTCGACCAGTTTAACATAGTACCTGTAAGTAAAAAGGGACAATAGACTAAAAATATATGTAAATAAAGCAATGTTAATCACATGATATTGTTTTAGAAATAAAAGTTCCTGGAAAGTTATACATTGATATGCGCTTACTGTATTTATCTTTCTGTAGTGGTTGCTGGGTAGCTTCTATATTTTTAAATAGTTCTCTATACTTGAAAAACCCTTCTGCTGGATAATTTTATGTCAACTTGATACAAGCTAGAGTTACCGGAAATGGGGAACTTGAGTAAAGAAAATGCTCCATAAAATCTGGGCATAGGGCATTTTCTCGACAACTGACTGACAGAGGAGGGCCCAGCCCATTCTGGGTGGTGCCATCTCTGGGTTGGTGGTTCTGGGTTCTGTAAGAAAGCAGGCTGAGCAAGCCAGGAGGAGCAAACCAGTAAGCAGCACCCCTCCAGAGCCTTTACTACATGGCCTTTGTATCAACTCCTGTCTCCAGATTCCCACTCTGTTTGATTTCTGGTCCTGACTTCCTTTGATGTTGATGAAAAGTAAGTTACATGACGTAACGTCAAGTAAATGCTTTCCTCTCCAACTTGCTTTTTGGTGATGGCATTCCATCACAGCTATAGAAAACCTGACTGAGGCATCACTCTTGCCTTGATTTTCATCCTATCTTTTCATCAAAGTCTAATTTTAAAATTCTAAAAAGTTGATTTGTTTTACCATAAAATGCAGTCCCTGGGGACTAGAGGAAAAGTTGTTTGTTTCTAAGAGGCAAACCCACATTCCAGTCCTATTCTAGCATCTTGTTAGGGTAGTCAGGCTTTGGTTCATTGTGTCAACTTCTTTTTCTTCTGTGGTTATCCTAGAACTTGCTGAGCCAGTATCTTCCCTGTTAGTCAAAAGAAGTCTCCAAACCACATTGCCTGTTTGTTTTACCCACCTATGTAGAACCATCCAGATTTCAAACTTTACCATTGCCAACTTTGAGTGTAATGAAGTTATTTTGAATATAATCTTTCATTTTCTGTGAGTCAGTGTGTTCACTATCTAGTTTTGAGTTCTGATGTCTTTGCCCTGTTAGTGCCTGGAAGTGGGAGAGAGTCTGCTCAGGAGATAATGAAAAACGTATGGTTTGGGGACAGAGAAAGTATGTGTGAGCTAATTACATATTCAATACATTTCTCCCTCTGGGACTTCCATATTTGCACTTGGAGGAGAGAGAGAGAGAGAGAGAGAGAGAGAGAGAGAGAGAGAGAGAGAGAGAGAGAGAGAGAGAGAGAGGTCATAATATCTATAGATGTTTACACAGATAAACAAACTTGACATCATTTATGAGTGTTTGTTTTACAAAGAAATGCTTTTAAAATCCTCATGCTCTTGGCTTAAGTTTCAACTCGACTTGAACACAGACTTTTGTTGGCTTTGTTAGATGTCCAATATCCACTTTGCAATGATGCATAACAACAGATGACAAGGGCTCCCATATTTTCAGTCCAAAACTGGAGAAAGTCAACTCTCCAGTCTGAAAGTTAAGCCTCCTCAGCTTCTGCCTGTGGAAGGGCCTGAAGGTACACAAGCTTTTAAATATGCTTTCAAGTTCTCCTGTGGGGTAACCATCACTTTCTGGGTCAAACACTTGGACTAATTGTGGAAGCAGATTCAATAGAAGAGGCTAATAAGTTTTAAGTAGTCTCTGAAAAATTTGTCTTGCTTTGTTGTTAAAAACAAACAAATAAACAAAACAAAATACAGCCAATGCATTTAACAACAAACATTTCTTCTACTGCCAGCAGGATTCTGACAGAAGCACACCAGGCAATGTGAGGCTCCATCCAGTCAAATACAGGAGGCATGAAGCTCACTCAGTGACACACAGAATAAGTAAGTAAGTAAGTAAATAAATAAATAAATAAATAAATATATACATGTGAAGGCAGTTAAGAAGAAGAAGGAGAATTGATACTGTGACCATGTTCTAGGTACAAAGGCAACTCTAGGAGGCCCCAAATCCTACATCAGTTCAGACAAAATGATTGCTCTATTTTCAGTTAAAATGAAAGCTTATTTTAATTGTTTTAAACATTGTCCAGACAATCATAACTTTTCAGCTATCAGAGAAAGTGGAGCAGTGACAAGAAAAATAACATCTAATTTCGTGTTCGTATTGTATGTGAGTACATAGGCCTTTATCATGGGCCAAAGCAAGGACAGAGTAATACAGTGTTCAAACACATGATGGCTGATCTAAACCCAAATTAAAGCATTTCAATGACATTGTTGAGAGTCAATCACTAGCAAAAATTAAATATCTGCATGAAAAATTTGCTTTGGAAGACATTCTGCCCCAAGCAAACAGTTCATAGACTGAGGATTATTTCTGATGCCCATTATTTAACAGTGCTATGAAATAATTTAATTTCTGAAAGAAAAAATTTATTTTTTTCGTGTGTAAAATTGACCATAAGTCACACAAAAGTTTCACACTTAAATTTCAGATATTTAAGACTCATTATCTTTAAGACCATTAACCCCCAAGTGTTGATATATTATTGCAAGAGTATACCATCATACCCAGCAATTCTCATCTTTATTTCTTACTGTAGTCCTGTGAGAAGTGTAGTAGACAAAATATAATTTAAATAGTGCAGACAAGATCACAAAGTTGGGAGGTGTTAAGTTGGGTCCAGCATAAGCCAAATCTTATGATATTATTAATAAGAATGTTGATGTTCGGTACTAGTGATTCACAAAAGATTTCAAAGAGAAAGACCGTTAAGAGTAGGAACCGAGAGATATTTCCCAGAGTCTCCATGGTTTCTTCAACCAGCAAAAAGATGAGGACCATAAGAACAGATATTCCTAGAATCCCATAGTGATCCATTGCAAGGCAGTATTGGTGGTGACAGCTACAGGATTGGTAAGAAATGACCTGAGAGAATCAAGAAGTAATGGAGTGAGGAGAAAGGTAGTTTTAAGACCATGGGGGTGGGGAAGTACAAGAAAAGCAGAGGTTTTATCCTGGTTGTCGGAGTATCTTTGAGGAAATCTAGGCAGGTCTTTTTCATGACGAATTCAGTACAACTTCCTTTCGTTTTAAGGAACTCGAAATAGCATTTGTCTTGGTGTCAGAATAGAGATGTGAGCTATTGGGTTTGGGTTTTGCTTTGTTTGGATATATCAGGACAGGCTGTTTATGCAACCTTCCTGTGCCAGGAGATGGACACTGCCTCAGTGTAAGATCAAGGCTGTCAGGATCACCATAAAGAATCACAAAGAGCAAGAGAGAAAGCACGATCAAGAGGAGCGGGGTCAAAATCCTGTGACTTAGCTGTGGCCGGTAAGTAGTGCATTCCTTTGGAAATGGGGCCCATAAGATGGACCTTAAACAGATGTGTGGCCTGGGTGTGGTGCTCCTCTTATCAGCTGCTGCTGCTCTATGATTTAACTTGTAATGAGTATGCAAAGGATGGATGTGCTAGCTCCTTAGTTGCTCTGCAGAAAGCTAGGATGATCTGCCTTTAAGATACCCTGGTTTTTTTGTTTTTTTTTCTTTCTTGAAAGGTAGTAGCTTTCAAGAGTTACATACTTGTGTCCATGTGAAGCTCATATATGTTAATTTAATTATAACGGATAGATAGATAGATAGATAGATAGATATTTGTAAAGGTGATTTATTAGATACACTTAAAGGATATGGCCCAACTAATTCAATGTGGCAGGCTATGGCAGAAAGCCCAAGAATTAGAAGTTGCTTAGATTACAAGGCTGTATGACTCAGCTATTTTTCAGTAGAAGCTGAAATCCCAAAGAAGTAGACTCTAAAGCTAGTAAAGGAATGAACTTGCTAGCAATGAGAGAGCAAGCAGGCAAAGAATAAGTTTCTTTCTTCCATGTCATTTATAGACTTCCAGCAAAAGGTATGATTCAGAGTAAAGGCATGCCTTCCTACCACAAAGGCCCAGACTAGAAGTGGATTCACCCATTTTTGGATTGTGGCTCATTCCAGTAATGTTGACAACCAAGAATAGTCATCAAAGATGACAAAATATTTGAAATAAGATGTATCTGGAAAAGTCTAATTTTCTTGGTAGCCAGAACTATAAACTGACATTGTTTTACAATCCCTTCATTTTCACAGTCTTTTCAAGAGGGCATAATTCTGAACTTAAGAAGGAAATGCTATAGACTTTAAATTTCCCTTGTCCATGCAGTGGGATAATTAGTCCCTTTGTATATCTTAAAGGACCCCAGAACCCAGAAATGTTTATTATCAATCTTGCTTACTAGGAAAAAAATCTGTTGTGTCATGTATAAAGTAGAATGATAAAGGACTAGGAACTAAATTTGAATTAATCAAAAATAAGCAAGGATAAGAAGAGTTTCTAGAAAATTACCATATTTATCAAGTTGCTACCTAAATAACTTGAAAAATATAGAACAAAAATTGGAAAGTCATATAGGCCAAATATTGAGAAAATGGGTGGAAAGATACTGAAAATAATATTGTCGTTGCCTTCAGTTGTTCTGCACTGATCACATTTAGGTGTTGTTTTAATCTAAAAAATGTCCCCTTGTAAGACTTCACTAAAGTCCTTTGATTAGAACAACCACTGAAGAAATATCTCTGAATTTATCCCAGTGCATATATTCTTGGAAAAACAATTTCCTTTTGATTTGAGACTTTCCAGGTCTTTGAGTAAATTAGAAGTAGATTTTAAAAGAGATTATGTAGGCTTGCATCCAAATGTATTGAAATGTATTGCCATAGATGTATTGAAGGCTACAAACCAAATTTAAAAGGATAACTGTAAAATTCATTATGGTGTTTTTCTATAGCACCCAAGGGTATGTGGAGGCTACTTTTATCTTTCAATTTGCTTATGCGTCCCTCTGTCCACCCCTCTATCTGTCCTCCCACTAGCTCACCTATCTATCTATCTATCTATCTATCTATCTATCTATCTATCTATCTATCTATTTATCACTGACATTTTTTTAATATTGTGGTCTATTAAATTACGTTTCTTTTATTCTTGTTCTCTTGCTCAGTAACAATACACATGACAAAGTTTGAATGAGAAAGTCCATCTAGGAGAGAAAGTCAGACTCTGGACCTTGGAAGATCACCTCTGCCAGAAATCATAAGCAAAATTCTTCACCCCAGAGGCTCCAATCTCATTCCAAACCGGAAGTGAAGATATCTATCACTGGGCGAGGCAGCGCTGGACCAGCGGGAGGATGAGAGTCAGTAATTGCTATTCTGGTTGTTCAGCTCTGACAATAAACTCATAACTGCAGCTCGGTGAGATGCACAAAGGAGAGAAAGACAAACACAGGCCCAGGGCTCCTTAGGAGGTGCTTTCAGAAACAGGATGAAGAGTGTTACAGAAACTGAAGCCCAGTGTCATGAGCAGATAAACAGTCAGTTCTCGCTCCCTGCGAGTTGCCTAGGTGATTTGCAGAAGACCGGGGAATTGCTTGATTCCCCTTTCCTTTCAAACATAGATGAAGTAATTAAAAACCTGCCCCGGGAGAAAGTTCTTGGCCCTGGCGGAGCTACAGGAGATTTCTATAAAACCTTTGGCTTAGCTCTTTCTGTACATCTACTTGATGAGCTCGGTCATGTGACGGGCTCAGGTGAATTTATCTCTGCCAGCCCCTATATCCAGATTATCTTAATTGCTGAGAAGGATAAAGAGACAGAAAACTGTACCAAAACCCATTTCAGACTTGTGATGAAAGTAGATATCAAGTTTTAGAGTGGATTTTGGTCATGCTCATCAGTGTCTGGATCTGAGGGTAACCAAGCTGCTCTTGGGGGTGGGTTGTTTTAGACTACAGCTATTTAAAAGAAAACAGCCATAAAACCATATCCTAGATTCAAATTCTGTGCCGATCGCAGGACAGTAGCACCCTCATTTATTGCTTTTCTTTACTAGCAAATAGGGTAGTTTTTGTTTGTTTGTTGGCAGAAAGGTATCAGAGATGTACTATATATTATGATATATATATATATATATTCTTGGAAAAAACAATTTCCTTTTGATTCGAGACTTTCCAGGTCTTTGAGTAAGTTAGAAGTAGATTTAAAAAGAGATTATGTAGGCTTGCTTCCAAAACTGCCATAGATGTATTGAAGGCTACAAACCAAATTTAAAAGGATAACTGTAAAATTCATTATGGTGTTTCCTATAGCACCCAAGGGTATGTGGAGGCTGCTTTTATCTTTCAATTTGCTTATGCGTCCCTCTGTCCATCACTCCGTCTTTCCTCCCACTAGCTCACCTATCTATCTATCTATCTATCTATCTATCTATCTATCACTGACATTTTTGGATATTGTGGTCTATTAAGTTACACTTCTTTTATTCTTGTTCTCTTGCTCAGTAACAATACACATGACAAAGTTTGAATGAGAACTTTATATTTTATGATACTCATCATTTAATAACATTTTGTTTTTGTTCCAATTAAGTGTCTGTCTTCGAGAAAATGTAACTTTCTCTATTCTCTAGTGTTTTATGATGGTGAAGTGGGAAGATGAGTATACCTATTATCAATTACTAAATAAAATTTTAAAAAATCTAAGGAAGGATAATTGATAACAATTAACAAGAGAGAAAACATTGTTATCAATATGTACATTTGTTACAGGTTAATCAGAAACTCTCTTACATGGACTTGACTCCGTTGCATTGTTTCTCATGCTCTGGATAGTGTATTCTATAAGTGTGTAGTTCACAGATGAGGAAAATCTAGTTTCAACCATTACTATATTCTGTTTCTGAGGGAAATTATTCCACTAACTATGAGGGGACCTATGCTGAAGGATAGTCCGCTTCTACATCTGGTGGCTTGCTCTCATGGATAGATTTCACTTAACCAACAAACCCAACCGTGAAGGCTCTGAGGAAATTTAAAGATCAGAGGCTTACAGAGGGCCTGGGACAAAAGGTTTATCTGGCAGGGAAAGTAAGGACATGTGAAGGCCGGGAACCAGGTGAGAAAATGACATGTGTTTAATGCAAGGTATCTGGAGAAGGCCAGAAAAAAAAAGAATAATTAGGAACAGACAATATAGATGACTCGTTTCTAGGGAGGGTGGAATGGGAAAATAATCATGTTTGTACTTATGGAAACTTCCTGAGAGTTTTCCAGTTTTCTAAGCATAGTTGGGCCTTTGGGGGGGGTTGTTATTGTTTGGTTGTTTTAAAGATATGGCTCCTAGCTTCCCTGAGATCTTGTCATTCAGTGATCCCTGGTCATCTCGTGCAGCAAGAGACATCTATTAGAAACTGGGTAAACAATGGAGACTAAAGCAGACATGATTTCCTTGTTGGAACTTTCAGTTAGACACTTCAATGAGGGTTGTTACCAGCATTTGGGACAGTGCTTTAAAACAAAACAAAACAAAACAAAACAAAACAAAACAAAACAAAACAAAACAAGGCAAAACAAAACAAAACAAAACACAATTGCTGTGAGATAATTTAGCAGGGCATTCTAGCCTGGTCATATGAGAAAACTACCTGACATAGACTTTTTCTCACCCTGATTCCTATCTGATTCACGCATTAAGCCTCTCATTGTCTGGGTACTGGTGAGGGGAATGAAAACAACATTGCCTGTGAGGAAAAACATCAACCAATGCTTTGTTGCTTTCTTAAAGTACAAGCTGGATTCACTGACAAACACTCAGTGAGGCAGAAGCATGGCAACTGGTGAGATTGGGCAGTGGTGAGGGACACTGAGAAAATGCTTCCCTTCCTTTAGTGGTAAATACTACCCTACCCACCCTGTTGGCAAAAGCATATTGGTGCTTAACTGAACCAAGGTAAGTTCAAATAACATGGATGTCTTAGTAATATACTAAAGGGATCAGGAGAGTTGAAAACAAAACATCAAATCATGAAAGCAGAGTTGAGAACATTCTGCTGCTTGGAGCTCTGGAACTACTGGATACTTTCCTGCCCAAACACCTTACAGGCAGGCACTTTTTCTCAGACACAGATAATGTTACCAGGTGTCTTCTCTGCAATAGCTATAAAAGGCAGCTCTCTGAACATATCGGGGGTAGGAAGGCTGAGAACCTACCCTTATTTATTAATTCATTCTCTCAACCAGCACTTACCAGCACTGGCTCTTCTTATTGCTTTATACCATAGAGCATATAAAGACAAATATGATTTTGTGCCTGCCAGATATATTTCTTCTTGGCTGCAAGAGAGGTCTGCTGTTGTCATGAATAGATCTTCTTTATTGAATTAAATGTTTTCTATCATCTTTTACTTATCTTCAGCTCCTCTCGATTTCTAGCCTGAGACTTTACCTATGTGGATTCTGCTTCCAAAAAATGCTCATCAAATGTCCATCCTTGGTACCCATAAAGTAATAAGTGAGTGACAATTGGTCCATCTCCCAATAAAAAAAAATGTGTATAGAATGCACAAGAAACAAACTCAAAGTTAAAAAAAAAAAAAACAAAAAACACAAGATCATTTCATTAGACCCTGAGAAAGTGTTTGACAAATTCAACATCCCTTCATGGTAAAAGTCTCAGAAACATCAGGAATTCAAGGCCCATACCTAAATATAGTAAAAGCAATATACAGGAAACCAGTACTCAGCATCAAACTAAATGGAGAGAAACTTAAAGCAATCCCACTAAAATTAAGGATTAGACAAGGCAGCCCACTCTCTCCCTATCTATTCAATATAGTTTTCAAAGTTCTAGCCAGATCAATTAGACAAGAAAAGGAGGTCAAAGGGATACAAATTGGAAAGGAAGAAGTCAAAATATCACTAGTTGCAGATGATATGATAGTATACTTAAGTGACCCCAAAAATTCAACCAGAGAACTCCCAAACCTGATAAACAATTTCAGAAAAGTGGCCAGATATAAAATTAACTCAAACAAATCAGTAGCCTTCCTCTACACAAAGCATAAACAGGCAGAGAAAGAAACTAGGGGAACAACAAACTCACAATAGTCACAAATAATATAAAATTTCTTGGTGTGACTCTAACCAAGCAAGTGAAAGATCTGTATGACCAAAAACAACATGTCTCTGAAGAAAGAAATCGAAGATCTCAGAAGATAGAAAGATCTCCCATGCTCATGGATTGGCAGGATTAATATAGTAAAAATGGCCATCTTGCCAAAGCAATCTACAGATTCAGTGCAATTACCATTAAAAATTCCAACTCAATTCTTCATAGAGTTAGAAAGAGCAATTTGCAAATTCATTAGGAATAACAAAAAACACAGGCTAGCAAAACTCTTCTTAACAATAAAACAACTTCTGAGGTAATCACCATCCCTGACCTCAAGCTGTATTACAGAGCAACAGTGATAAAAACTGCATGGTATTGGTACAGAGACAGGCAGGTAGATCAAAGGAATAGAATTGAAGATCAAGAAATGAACCCACACACCAGTGGTCACTTGATCTTTGACAAATGAGCTAAAATCATCCAGTGGAATTTTCAAAAAATGTTGCTGGCTCAATTGGCGATCAGCATGTAGAAGAATGAGAAATTGATCCACTCTTTTGTTTGTTTGTTTGTTTGTTTTGTTTTGTTTTTCAAGACAGGGTTGCTCTGTATAGCCCTGGTTGTCCTAGAACTCACTTTGTAGACCAGGCTGGCCTCGAACTCAGAAATCCACCTGCCTCTGCCTCTGCCTCCCGAGTGCTGGGATTAAAGGCATGTGCCACCACGGCCAGCTGAATTGATCCATTCTTATCTCCTTGTAAAAAGCTCAAGTCCAAGAGGATCAAGGATCTCCACATAAAACCAGATACACTGAAACTAATAAAAGAGAAAGTGGGGGAAAGTCTCAAACACATGGGCACAGGGGAAAATTTCTTGAACAGACCACCAGTGGCTTATGCTATAAGATCAACAATTGAAAAATGGTACCTCATAAAATTGCAAAGCTTCTTTAAGGCAAAGGACAGCTTAATAGGACAAAATGGCAACCAATAGATTGGGAAAGATAGAGGGCTAATATTCAACATGTACAAAGAACTCAAGAAGTTAGACTCTAGAGAACCAAATACCCTATTAAAAATGGGGTACAGAGCTAAACAAAGCATTCTAAACTGAGGAAACTCAAATGCCCGAAAAGCACCTAAAAAAATGTTCAACATCCTTAGTTATCTGGGAAATGCAAATCAAAACAAACCCTGAGATTCTACCTCACACCAGTCAGAATGGCTAAGATAAAAAATTCAGGTGACAGCAGATGCTGGCGAGGATGTAAAGAAGGAGGAACACTCCTCCATTGCTGGTGGGATTGCAAGCTTGTACAACCACTCTGGAAATCAGTCTGGTGGTTCCTCAGAAAATTGGACATAGTAATACCAGAAGACCCAGCAATACAACCACTGGGCATATACCCAGAAGAAGATACTCCAACATATAATAAGGACACATGCTCTACTATGTTCATAGCAGCCTTATTTATAATAGCCAGAAGTTAGAAACAACCCAGATGTCCCTCAACAGAGGAATGAATACAGAAAATGTGGTACATTTACACAATGGAGGACTATTCAGCTATTAAAAACAATGACTTCATGAAATCTTAGGCCCAAGGATGGAATTAGAAAATAACATCGTGAGTGAGGTAACCCAATCACAAAAGAACACACATGGTATGCATGCACTGATAAGTGAATATTAACCCACAAGCTAGGAATCCCCAACATACAATTCACAGACCACATGAAGCTCAAGAAGAAGGAAGAGCATAGTGTGCATGCTTCAGTCCTTCTTTGAAGGGGGAACAGAGTACTGGAGGTAGAGTGCGGGAGGAACTTGAGAGGAACAAAGGAGTGGGAGAGGGAAAAAACAAAAGGGTCCGATGCATCTACTACATCATATTACCCTGGGAAAGCAAGAAAAGCCTGTAGAGATCACAAATCTTGGAGAGATAATAATGCAAATAACAGATATTTTTCTACATCTTGTTACATGAATGAAAATCTTCAATGGACCCAAACATGGGAGCAAAAGACGGTGGTTTGAAATAATAAAATAATCTGTATCAAGACCATTTCCTCTCGGGTATAGACTGAGTTTAAGTATGTACAGAGTCAAGAGTCAAGGGAGAACAAGAAATGGCAGCATCTTCAGGGAGAAGATAGTGAAGACGCAAAAGTGAGTGAACAAGCAAACAAGTAAAAGAAGTGTTTCTGAGCTGGACACAAGGCACTAAGATCAGTACTCATCTGCAAAACCACTGTGCCTGACCCGGTATTCCCTGAAGCCCTAAATCCTCTATACTCCCTCTGCTTCTTATTTGAGTTTTATTTTACATTATAATGTTTTGATGTAGTTGTTGTTTCAAAAATGTAGACTAAGAAGTGGTTTTGCAAGAGAACAAATATTTAATTTTCATGATTCTTAGTTAATTGTTTGCATGTAATTACACAATTTATGCTTGAAGTAACAATTAAATGTACCTTAGTGTGGGGTTATTAGAGCAAATCTTTTTGCGTTTACTGATATTTCTGTTCAAGGTATCTGACTATGAATCCCATTTACTTAAGCAGAGAAAGAGTTGGTTGCTTCTCTGGCCCTGTGTACCACAGCTTCAAATGAACTAGGATTAGATGCCAGCACAGGTGTTTGCCACATTCACGTATGGAACATCACTTTCTAGTGCTGCATCTGCCGGTAGGATGATCAGTTGTTAGTCTATGGATATTATTCATGGTCTAGAGATAGACAGATGGGCCTGGACTGCAAACTGCTGCAGGTGCTTGGGAATGGGACCCCCTTTTCATATACAGCTGTTTTCTTTGTTGTAGAGTCTTTGGTTAGGCAAAAGGTTGTTGTGTGGTCTTTTGTCAATGTCACCAGGACTCTAGTAAGTTTTTAAGGATGACTTGCTTCTGTGCCCCAGATCTTACTTCCTTGTGTTTTAACCTGACAGTGAGTCTGTTAATGACTTTTCTGCATAGTGAATGGAAAAGGATTCTGTGAGAAGGACCTATTTCTCTTTCAAACCAGTAAGGATATCGTGTGCCAGATGGCTAATTCCCATGGGTTAATGAGTGTATCCACACACTTCATGATTTAAAATATCCTGCAGACATCTCCTTTGGTGAAATGACTGCTAGATTTTTAAACTTACATTTTTGTGGAGTACATACTTGCTGTTTTCTGCTGGTATCTGAGAAAATAGATTTTTATCATAACATGTGAAATATAATTTCATTATATAGCCTCTTGGTGTTTGGTATACACAAAATACAAGCCTTTGATGAACCTGAAAAATTTCATTTTAATTATCAATACCTTTTAAATTAGAGAGTAAGGACATATATTTTACATGTGACTACTTGGAAGTTTTAAAATGAATCACTTCTGTCTTTCTCTCTAAAGATTTATATTTTAAAATAATGACTGATCTTTTTTGTTACATCCAATTAATAAGCTCATAATTTGTGGTCATTGAGAAAAAGAAAGTTCATATTAAACAACACTGCTGAATTTTCTAATAATTGGCATAGGTAGAAATTAGATTTGACTGAACCTTAAGGGAAAAATAAAAACCATCACAATTTCAGATGTTTTCAAGGCATCAGTAATGGTAGCCAATAATGATAGATATATAAAACAGTTGACATAATTGGGAGGGTTTATAGATTCATGAGTACATAGGCTAGAACACAAAGTCCAAAGATGCTCAAAATATGGATTATACCCATAGACAGAGTAAATAGCTAGGCTTTGGCATTTCCTCACCATTTTGTTATATAGTCTAGGATAAAGTCAAAATGATAAAACAAACAACAAAACTAACCATAATCTGTGTCATGTGTATCAGAATGTAAAGGACTTAAGAGAATTTGAGCACAAAATCTATGTGAGGAAAATAAAATGTGTTAGGGCATTAAAAAAGACAAGAGCTAATCAGTGGTACGTGATTGTCCCAAGTATTTTCTAAATAGATAGGCATGTTAATGGATATACTAGAATATTTCTAGCATGGGTACCCTCTGAGAGGCTGAACAAGTCAGATGCAGATACTAGCACCCAACCAATGAACCAAAGCCAATGACCCCTGTAGTTGAATTGAGGAAAAGCTGGAAGAAGCTGAGGAGGAGGGCAGCCCCATGGGAAGCCCAGCAGTCTCAACTGACCTGGCCCGCTGGGATCTCTCAGACACTGAGCTACCAAGCAAGCAGCATAAACCAGTTGATATGAGACTCCGGACACATACACAGGAGAAGACTGCCTGATCTGGGTTCAGTGAGAGAAGATGCACCTAACCCTCGAGAGACTTGAGGCCCCAGGAGGTGGGGAGGTCTGGTGGGGTAGGGGTAAGGGGTGGGGGCAACCTCTTGGAGACTATGGGGGTGAGGTATGGGATAGGGATCTGTTGGGGGGAGGGGCACAGGCCTGGAAGGGGATAAAGTCTGGACTGTAAAAAAGGATTAAATAATAAAAATAAATAAATTTAAATTAAAAAATACAAAGGCAAATAATGTTTATATTAAAACACAAGACAAATGCTTCACATTGGAAAACCTAGAAGCAGAAATATTGTTTAACACTGAAATAAATTAGACTTCCATTTGGGGAATCCATTTCATGTCAGACTTTGGAGAAAGACTGGCTATGAACTGTGGGGTATATAGAATTAGAAACTACCAGAGGTCTTCGATGACCCCCCACATTTCTCCTATCATCTATGATCAAGGTGCAGACATTCAAGAAAGAACACATTCCCGTACCAATGCTGTTTCACGGTTTTACTTTGAATTTAAAACTCAAATCAGATTACGGGTATATCACATTATCTAATGCATTTCCCAGTGGAGTCTGGCTATTTCTATCTAATATTCCCAACCTCTTTATTCCTTCTGTGTTACATTTTGCGTTTCCTTCATCCCAACCCCCAGCCCATCTGCACTTCTTTGCTTCATCCAATTCAATTTACTCTGCTAATGTTTGGAAAGAACATTATAACTCAACCTTCATGTAATGGCTTATAACCTCCTGATTTTGTGATCTTTTTAAAGGCTGTTACATGACAAGGAAATTATACTTACCTCAGCCAATTGTATGCACTAATGTCACTTTAAATTTAACTTTATCACTAGTTGTCAAATTCTCCCCTGTGGCCTTTTTAATGTTCCTATGTATTTGGCAATATTTTTTTTATTGACATTTCAATTTTGTTTTGCAGTGTGCTAAAGTTGCAAGAAAACAAATGACTAAACGTTAAAGCCAAGCCAAGCCAAGCCAAGCTAAAGTTAAGCTTTAGGAGTCTTAGGGAAGATATAATCCCTGAGCTGAATATTCAAACTTCCGAATCTACTAGGATCCAGGATCATAGTTGTGATATGGGTGGGGAACTCTGGTAGGCCTTAAGAACAGGGTGGAGGTCATCTCTAACCAAGGGCACTGTTCACGACTCTCTGCATGCTTTATATTTTCATTGTTAATTTTGTGGTCCATAAAAGATATCAAACTCATTTAAGTGTCTCAGCTTGTGAGTACTTTATGTTCTCATTTGGTTCATTAATTAACATTTGTAGAATTGTTTGTTTTGCTTCTCTGTGATCAATCTGCCTCAGAGCTGTCAGTTGCTTCTCACAACTTTTTCTGTCTTGCTCTCTCTTATTCTTTTGGTGCCTATAAGAACTTAGTGGTTGTTTGATGATCTGCAATTGCTGTCTATCACACAGATAATGCATACATAAATACAGTTTTAAAAACATATATAAGCTCATTGCTCACATTTTTAATCCCAGCAGTTAGGAGGCAGAGGAAGATGGATCTTTGTAAGTTCAAGGCCAGCCTGGTAACAGAGCTGGAGTGAATTCTTGCCAGAGCTACACAGAGAAACTTTGTCTCAAAGACAAAATACAAAACAAATAAACATAGATTGAAAACTACTGATTTTGATTTATGCAGTTTTCATTGAGTGTTATTAATGTTGGGAAACAAAAGCAAAACCCATTATGATTTGTTCTTTGTATTCGATATTCTATCCAAAGTTCATGGAACTGCACTGCTCAATATAGTGGTCATTAGCCTCATGTATTTATTTAATTCAAATTTAATTAAAATCAAATGAAATTTAGTATTTAGTTCTTCTAAAGCACACTTGGGACATTTCAGATATTCAGCAGGCACATGTGACTTTTGGCTGCTGTATGTATTCAACAGGGCTGGTTACAGAATGTTTCCACTGTGGCAGAAACTCTTTCTGAGGGACATACTGGATTATTATCCATCCTTGAACTAGTATCTGAAGTAAATAATTATAGAATAATAAAACTTTCTTATGTCTTTGTATGGCTTTATGAAATATCCAGTAATTCAGAACTCCAAATATTATGTACACCTATTATTAGTGCTAAGTGAATAAAATTTTTAATTGATGGACATCAAAGTGAAATTTAAAATAAATGCAGCTATTTCCAACAAGTGACTTTATAAAGGTCAAGGTGTTTGTTTAACTCCTAGAGTTGGGTGTGGTCTGTCTGAGACCCAGCTATGGAGAGCAGCATATTTTGATATGTTTTCCCAGTTATTCTGTATTCTCACAGAGAAAAAAAAATCATTAGGAACATTGACAGCAGGTACCTTAATCATTCCTACTCTATTTCCCTTAGGTGCTGTGTCTGAACTTTAAAAAAAAAGTTAGCCTGTGACATGTGTTTCTACCTAGAGAGAGATATTCTCCTGTTTAGATCCTTATCAGGAAGTTATACTTTCTGCCAAAAGGAGATTTAAAGACTCTATCCTCTTTGCATCATTGGAGCAAACAGATCACCCAGAAAGTAGACAGCAGATAACAAGCAGATCACTCTAATTAGAAAGAGTTGCAGCACAGGATAAACAGAGCCAGCTACCTGGCTGTAAAAGGCAGCCTTTAAGGGGCCTCTCAACCATACCCTTAATATAAGCTTCTGACAGATTATAAAGAAAGACTGTGATTCTCAGGACTTCTATAGGAAAAACCTGGCTTCCCAGTACAGAGCAGCAAAACATAGAGAAGTGTGAGAACTTGAAAAAGGAAATCTGTACAGAGTCTGAACATAAATTCTCTTTTTGCAATGCTAGATGAAGGGTTTTTATGAGGTATGTCTAAGAAGAAATTGCGAGTTGCTGTCAGATTCTCATCTGTTTACATGTAGGCTTCCATTTCCAAAAGATATTCTTCTCCACAATTACATTTCCATGGGGAGTAAAGGTGTAAAACATTGGGTAAAATAATGTTAAACACGTATAACAACCACTATAAAACTTATCTGTATATTTACTATGCTGGTATTTGCTACAACTCTGTAAGAGTTATAGGAGAGATACCATATACATTTGGCTATCATAATAAGTATTTAGAGAGTGCTAAGTTTTCAGGTGATGTGCTAAGGAATCGAAAGATGACTACTGGTGGTTTCATATTCTAAGTGTCATTTCTAAATGCATTTCTGCAGGAATCAAGCATTAAGCACACGATTCTAAGGAGACCATGAGCATTACATTATCTCTTATAACAAGTGTATTTTGCATAGTAGAATGAAGCTTATTGTTAAGGGTTTTTGTTTTCACTGTGGGACACACAGACATATGAAGATACTTCGAACCAACAAAAGCAAAGATGCTAGGTAAACCAAATGACAGGAGGTGAAAGGTCATAGTGTGCCCTGAGGGTTGGAGAACTGATGAAAATGTTCCTTCCTACAGATGAGATTGAGTGGTACTCATGAATCCTTGAAAGACTCCAGTGGCTGGTGAGAAAATGAGCCAGGGGATGTAATTGCAGGTGAATTAAAGGTCTATGCAATGCTAAACCTTGAAATTAAAATAAAACTCATTTCTTGGCAGCAGGAATCAAACTCTCTCACAAGGAGGCATTAAAGCAAAGTATGCATGCCTTTATTTTTATTCATTTACTGAATAATAAAATAGCAAAAATATAGTCTCTGTCACTCTATCATGTTTTAAAAATGGATTTCTTAGTTACTTCTGCAATGTAGGATCTATTCATTATTGAACCTTTGCTGTTTGACTTACATTTATCTTGGTGGCTGAATTTCTCAGGCAATACAATTGAGAATCATGTTTTAGATACAGTGAATATTATTGAGGGAAGAGTGTGACACTCATTGAGAAGCACAATTAGACTCTGGGAGGAAAAGCAAGCAACGGGCACTCCAAGGGAATTCAGCTTTACCGGAAGAAGCATGTTCAAGTTTCAGGGACAGATAAGGAATGGATCAGGAATCTTCTTTGAATTTCTCTTTTATTTTATTTTTATATTTTTCTTCTTTATTCTCCCAAACAAGTTGCCCTCCTCCAGAGGCTGTGAGACTGATGGTTGTCTAGATTGATTCCAGGGATATACAAATAATTTACAGACATAAAATACTCTCAATCACATGAGATCATCTGTAGAGGTGTTAGCATGAAGTGTGTTATTCAGAATCCTTTCTAAAGGCAGGAGTATTTCTAGGAATCAAAATCTGATTGGAGTTGCAATGCTGTAGGTGAAACTTGAGTGCAAAGTGTTCATCGACAGGGTAATATGGCACTGATGAAAGTGACTCCCATACTTAGTCAACAGGAACCCAGGAAAGGGAAACTGAATATTGTCACTAGTCCTGCCCCATGAATTATTCTGAAATAAAAGATGAGTACATCATTCTATGTAATTTTGAGAATATTGAATTTTAAATTAATGATCTATTTCTATATAAGTAAACCCAAAGTTTTGTGATAGAAAATGCCAACAAATTAGCATGTTTTCTGACTAGACAGGTCTTTCTGTAATTCCTTAGTTCCCACACTGAGGCTACTAGGCCCTGGGGATCAGGTTAAATGGTTATATAGTTGCAATGTATTGGTGTTGTGTCCCTTTTATTGTCACAGTATGTAATGGTTCCAGCACAGATGGCCTCAGAACGAACAGAAAATAAAATATCTTTGCACAGAGAGATTTAAAAATCTATAATGTTATTTCTTCTATATTCCATTAATGAAAATGTAATAGCCTAGATTGACAGGAAAGAGAAAAAACTCACTATCCCTTGGTGACAGAGATAGAAAGACCACATAACAAAAAAGAACCTGGACAAGAAAGAGGGATTTTGTAGTTTTCTCTGCAGATTATCTACTATGTCCCTTAAACCATCACTGATGAGTATGGACAAGGTTATTTCTTAAATGATATTTTTGTCTATATTTATTATTAAATATCTGGAGCTTCAAGAATATGAACCTCCATACTAGGCCTTTGTCTGATGATGCTGATTATTGTCATTATATTCATTTGTAGCAGAAAAGGCATACTGTGTAGCTGGATCTAGGTAGTAAATGATTGAGGTGTTTCTTAAAGTTGGTAAATTGACCATCTCCTTCATGACTTGCAAGCTTAAAAGAAATAGTTCTTGTCTATCTTTCCCTCCTTCCAAAAATCACAGTCTTTGTAGTCATCAAATAAACCTGCATATTTTAATTCTAAAATCATTATCTAACTGCATCAACACTGTCGACTTTGTGAGCATTTGGATTGTGAATTATATAAAGCAAAGCACAGTTGATGTTTGTATTTTAATTCCTTTTATTTTATGTGCTCCAAAGGGGCAAACAGACCGTAAATACTGGCTCAGTTTCTGTTCCCATGTCTGCCTTACTTCAGAATCAGGACATCAAATAGAAAAACTTGTTTATAAACAGAAGGCTTTATTAGGTTAAATGACCCTTCAGGATTTCTAAGGGCCAGAAGTAAACTCACAAATCCCACCATAGACTTTTCCAGTTGCTCATCCATTAATGATGTCACACACTACCTTCAATTTGTTTTATCCCTCTGGGTTAAACAGGTAGACATCAAGCTGTTTTGTGTTTCCACTTTGGAGGGAGAGAAGAGGAAAAAGCGAGACACCAGAAGGAAGGAGAATGTCCTACTCATAACACACGCTGACCCCATCTCTGGCTTGTTTACATTCTTCTTGCTTTCTGGAGATTATCAAGTCTTATTCAATTATTTAACTTTGAGTGTCCAAAATCCCCAACAAAATCATCCAATAACTTCAGCTTGCTTTTTCTAAAACCATCTCTGATTATTCTAAAAGGCACAATGCATTCTCCAGTGATATATAAAAACATTTTAAAAGGTTATCCAGCAATGCCTAACTTTTTTTTTTTTTGTGGAAGGGAGCATAACAGTGGTGCTGAAATTGTATGCCTCACATTACTATTTGACAAATATTTTTGAAAGCTAACTAGATCAGTTTGTGGAATATTTGACGTCTGTGAATCCACATTTATTTCTTCTAAAGAATTCTGTAGATTAGGAGTCAGGGAACTCTTTCTGTCAAGTACCACAGACTTTAGCCTTTGATAGTCGGTTTCTGTTAACAATCATTCACTTCCATCTATACCATGAAAAAGTAGTCAAAGAAACCATATATGTGAATTGATGTGATTATCTTTATATAAAACTCGATTCCTAATACAGGAAATAGATTTCATTTTGCTTCAAGAATACAATTTCTCTACCCTTGTTTTATATAAAGGAGTGATATCTATCTATAACTATCAATCTATCTGAAATCTGTCTGTCTGTCTGTCTGTCTGCCTGTCTACCTCTATATATTTCAAGGGCTTTGAAGTTTACCAGCCTATAAAAATATATAAGATATTGAACTTATATGAAAGAAAGATTTTTTTGACTCATGATTTCAGGGTCTTTGGTTTATAGTCATTTAGGTATGTTTCTATGGACCAGTAGCAAAGCAGAAAATCATACCTAGGGTTTATGATGAAGTAGAGCTTCATCCTATGAACATTGGGTACCTACATAAGAGAGAAAAGTACCAAAAGTTCTATCATCACCTTCAGAGGTATTTATTTATCTAACTGCGTCAGAATAGTGATACAAGCTGGTGACTCAAGCCTTAAAATAGTCTTCAGAGACTACTCAAAGTTTAGAATAAAACACCAAGCTGAACATATAGAGAAAAAGAAGGCAACTCTGGGAGATGATCATTTTCTCTACTGCTTTCGGGTATATGATAATTCAACTTGCCATGGTGAAGAATGTTCTATTCCAAGGTTGGGGGGGGGGTGGTGTCAGTATTGTACCAGTGTTTGCTTGAGATTAGTAAACTACCACATGTGATAGGTGGTGTGCCTGATGCTCCCATACCTCATGCTTCACCTCATCAACAGGTTGTGAAAAGCAGACAGAAAGAATTTCAGTCCTACATACAGCACCTTTGAAGTGTACTACACTCCATTGACTCGAAGCCCTCCCATGAGGCTCCATCTAAAAGTGAGGTTACCGCACTTTCCGACAACATCCTTCTGAGAACCATGCCTTCCCTACACAGCCTTTGAAGGTCCCTAAAGATCCAAACATAAAATGAGCTGTAACTAACATGGCAAAAGTAAGCGCAGGAGCATGAAATGGGAGGGACAGGGTAGAAGACAGCTGGGACAGCATGGCAGGAAAGCTGGGTAGCTATCCATCAAGTGACCAGTGAAAGAAGAGACAGCCCATGTTTCTAGGGGAATACAATTGTTCTGGATTGACCAGGCCACAGGGTGTAACTGTCATAATAACTGGAACCCATCAGGTAAAGGATCCTTAACATTCTAGGCCAATTACTCATCCCTCTGGTGATCCTCTTAAAACATCCCAGAAACGATTTTTCAAAATGAGATGTTTACATCAGAGGCACTTTTGAGTATCAAATAGTCACTGAGTAGAATACCTTTATATAAAAAAGTGAATTCACATGTGCTCATTTATTTCAAGAAAGCATCAACATCATACCTTTACCTTTTTACCTTCTTTTCTTTTTTGTCATTCTCTATACTGCTCTATACCCTGGTTTCTAGTCAGCAGTGCAGGTATACATGCCCAATTGCCTTAAAGCTAGATTTCTGGAGCCCAAGTTTTTAGAGTTCTTTCATTTTTATTATTATTAAAAACAAACAGGAAAGCAAAAGTGCAACCACAATTATGCTAGCTTAGGCCTTGGAGCAACTCATGTGAGTAAATACTTGAGAAGCTTAAGTCATCAGCAGTGTGGTGAATTTGCTTCTGTCTAATAAGAGCCATTCATGTGTTTCACACTCATTGAACTCTGCAGAAAAATAACACACAAACATTCACCTGTCTCTTGGAGCTTATGTATGGAATGTAGAATGCCTTAGACTTTAAAAATATTATTACTGCATCTTACATGTATGTCTGTTTTGTCTGCCTGTATGCATTTGCACCATATGTGTGCCTGGTACTTGTGAATACCAGAAAAGGGAGTCAGACCACCAGGGACTGAGTTATAGATGGCAGTGAACCACCATGGGGTGTTCCGAAATCAGACATGGGTCATAGTCATCATACCTAGACTATTATTAAGAGCAGCTTGTGCTCTTAATGGCTATGCTATCTTCCCAGTTAGATGGCTTAGATCTAAAAATTCAGGTAGCATACACTGCTATCTTTTGATTACTGCAAAATCTTGCCATAGCTAATTCCTACAGGCTTTATTTTGCCAACAACTGCAATACTTCTTCCCACTTCCCACCCTCATTCTTTCTTGATAGTTTCCAACATTTTGAGCCTCATCCCTGTCTTGTGGTTTTTAATCCCGATTTTATATTTTAGCCTGAATAATTCTTTTAAAATGCAAATTGAACAAGTTTACTCTCTTCCTGAAGCCTCCTAGGAGTTCTCCATGGTTCCATGAAAATATTTATTAAGGGCATCCTAAGGTCTCTATGATTGCTCTTTGACCAATAACCATTCCCTTTCCATCTTTTCTTTGCAGATTTGCAAGAATGATCATTTTAGTCCCCCCAAACAATGTCATTTTGTGCTTAAAATTGGTTCAGTATTTCTACATTCCCCTAGGAAAAGAAATCATTTAAATTTATTCGCATAATGTACAAGAACTTCCAAGAGCCATCCCTGCTGATTTCTTCAGGCTCATCGCTCCCTAAGCCTCCAACCACTTCACGGACTCTCAGGCTTCCTTGACTTGCAGAGCTGTTTATGCTTCTTGCACACCTCTCCCTCTTGTCCACCTGGTTCATTACACTGCATTCTAAATCTTCTTATTTTATTATTCCATAGTCCCTAAGGTATTTGAATAAACCAGGATGTGATTTTTCTTCTATGTATTATTAGCTAGGTCTTCAATACAACAACCAGGTGTTTAGATTTATTTACTGTAAAAATCTTTCTTTTTTCATAATCTTAAGACATAGCTTTTCATTTTTAAACTGTTTTTTTTTCTGAAGGCCATATGATGTTAGTGACAAAAATCCATATTTCTTGAAAGAATGAGGAAGGACTGGATTTGTAAATAAAGAAAGCACACATAAATCAATGATTCATAGCACTACAAACAATAAGATGCCTTCATTTTTCATGTTAACATAGTTAAAAGACTCAAATCCTCATGGTCCCTAACGGTTCATACGAGTGAAGATACAGCATCAACTTAAGCAGCCGTCGGTGGATAAATGGGTAAAGAGAATGTGCGGGTTGCTTAAACACACACACATAGCAGAATAGCACTCAGCATTAAAGAGAGATTCTTTGTGCTCATATGGTCAAATCTGGAAGACTATGCTAGGAAAAAAATGAGCCATGCAGAGAAATACAAATAGGCATGATCTTACTTTTTCATAGAACCTGCAAAAGCTGTAAGCATATAGGCAGAATGTACAATGGCTGCCAAAGGCATGGGGGAGGAGATGGGGTGATATTGAGCAAGTGACAAAAAATTCGGTGACCAAAAATCAATACATTCTGGAGATTTCATGTATAGCATAGTGATAATGATGGTTACGAATAATGTATTGAGTGCTTAAAATTTCCAATAAAAAAGGGGAAAACGTGTGAAATGGTAGGTATGTCTGTAACTTGATGATGGTAATTATTTCACTAATGTAGACATTTCAAAATATTACCTATCTCAAACAGAGAAGTTCAAATTTGTTTCTTGTACTTCAAAAATATTGGAAAAAGAAGTTGCTCTCCTCTGCCTTTTTCTTTCAATGTTGAGAAATGCTAGGCCTGATACCTCCAGTCATCTTAGTCATTTGTGTAAGTATATCAAATATCACACAACATATATGTGCTTTATTCTTCTAAGTAACACACAATCTTCTACAATGTGTTCCAGAAAGAGCCAGAAGAAAGTGTTACTTGAGGGTTGAGTTCTTATTCAAGAAAATACCTTCCTTAAGTTAGTTATAGTTCAACAATTAACAACGGGAAAACATTTTGTCATTCATTCATAGATGTTTATTTTCTTTTTATTTTGTCACTAGAAGAGTAGGAAGATGTCTCAAATAAACTGACACCCCTAGCTAGGGAGGCCCACCTAGCTGAGGGGTGGTCAGACTTCCTTCTAGTTACCCTGGACTGTCACATAGAACTGTATTGTCTGAATTTTCTTTTTTAACCAGGTTGGTCATGGACTCTGGACAGCCTATGTCCCAATTCCATATTGACAGTTCACAGCATCTATTTTAACTTTAAGTTTTCATGATGTATGTGTGAGTGGGGAAAGAGCGTCTGTCTGTGCCCAGAGGAAGACAGTGGATCCCTTCCTCTGTCCTTGTCTACCTTATTACTTTAATACAGGCTGTCTCTGTACATGCTAGTTAGGCTAGATGACCAGCAAGCTCTTGCGATCCGTCTGTCTATGCCCTCTGAGGCAAGTGTTACAGACAAGTGCAACCATGCCCTGTTTCTTATATGGGTGCTAGGAATTCAACTCAAATTCTCCTGCTGTTATCATTGTTATCCACTGAGCATCTTCCTACTCTCCATAGTCCATTTTAGACTAGCTCCTACTTCATCCCTCTGATTGCATTTATCTATTTACGACAGTCTCTCATCTTAAAGAAATTCCTAGTTGAGCTCCGTTTCACCTTTGCTGATTCCTTAGCCTTTGTATGTCTACTAGAAACAGGAAGTGAGACCCTGGCTCCTATATATCAGCAGAGACAACTCATCCCAGGATAAGCCAGTAAGAAGGAGGGGAGACAAAAGCTGCATTCCCAAGGTGGGGGCCCATCACAATTATCAAGTCACTCAAGAGGCTGGCTGACCATTCAGGTTTCTGGACCAACAGAATAAGAATCTCAATTGACCCATCAGTCTATGAGATTCTTAAGCAGACAGAACCATGAGAATATATGTATAGTGATATATTTTTAAGTTTAACATTAAGAGGATTTAAATTCAATACAACATATGGTTAAGCTGAATTCACACACACACAAAACAAACAAACAAAAAATTCCCAACTGTGGTGGAGGTGCTTCTAGAACTGTAGGTTAGCAAATTCCATAGCTTGAAGGAAAAACAGAATCTCAATATTACCTATCCTCCACAATATTTCATAATATACCCTGCTTATCAGAGCAGCTCAGGAAATAGACACTGCATTAAATGCCATTTTTGATCAAAAACTCCCAAAAAGCTGGAAAGTCGGGCAGAGCATTTGTGATTTGCACGTTTGATTTTTTTTCCTAGCCCCAAAGGCAATCTCTATAATCAATTAGTGTTGTCTAAGAACACTGAAATTCCACCAGGCTCCCGCCTGAAGATTAATTGTGCATGTGGCTTGGCCAATTTTACAGCATTATGGTGCCTCGAGGTTTTCACCTCTCAAATGGGAAGCACACTTTCAGAAATGTCTATGTCAGTGGCTGGTTGTAAACATAACCGATGACGCAGTGTGGAAAACCGTGAAGAACATTAGACCCCTTCATATGCATCTTACAATAGAATTTATACCAGTCATTTGCTGCTTTCCCTCTCACTCGATAATATTTAGTCAAATGGGTGGTTGTTTAAAAATCTATAAACCCTCATTGAGGGCCTCAGAAATTTCTTCAATGACTGTAGAGTGCAATATTGAACATATTTCCTGTAAAATGTATAGCCTTCTAAAGCTGATATTTTAAGAATTATTTCAATTTCTTGAACATTTACTGTATTGATATGTTATTAATTTACTTCATTACTATAGCAGCAACATAATAGGATTAGCTGTTCTGAGGAGGGTTTTGTTAAGCCTGCATTCCTGTAGATGCTTTATTATTGTGAGAATATAGACTCACAGTCTGTATCTTCAGAAATATCTTCTTTTTCAGACTGCATTTTAAAATGTGTGGGGTGTGTGTGTATGTGTGTGTGTGTGTGTGTGTGTGTGTGTGTGTGTACTGCCTGCACTGCCCATATGCCTACTTAGAGATTAAAGGATACCTTTAGAGGGTCAGTTCTCTCTGCTTTTCCTCCTCCGACCATGTGGATTTTGAGGATTCAACTCATTGGGCTTTGTGGGAAGAAGTGACTCCCTCCACTGAGCCATCTCACGGCTCCTTCATCCTTACATTTTACTGTTAGAGGAATTGGTTATTTGTCTCTCTTCTGTCTTTAGTTTTTCTTTTTTTCTTCTAGAACATAGATGAAGAGGATCTGATACTCTGTGCTATCCATGACATTTTATTTGTTTGTTCCAGACACGACCACACCCCTTTCTATATTCTTACATCACTTCAGTGGAAAAGAGAATGGACAAAGGGAATTGGTGGGAAACAGGAAGAAGAATGGCTCCAGCTTCCTGAAAGTTGCTCTATGTTTCTCTTGTTGATTCAAGGATCCCACGTGCGGCCTCATCTCTTAGTATGAGGAAGGAGGATAATTTTCAGGCAAGTTCCATTGAAAATTGGCTGAAAGCCAAACACTGGCTGAGATGCTGTGGGTGTCTTGAAGTCCAACTTCTATTAGATCAGCATTGACCTGAAGGTACCCCAGTTTCTGCTCATCTAGTAAACTAACTCTACTAATGTTGCACTGTTGAGCAGATACAATGCTAGGGAGTTTACATATCTTTGTCACAGCTCTGTGAAATGGCTATTGCTATTTCTTCGTCAGTAAACAGATCACTTAAGCTCGGAATTTAATCAACTTGCCTAAGCCAAATACCTACTAAAAAGAACTTCAATTAACCTAAAGTGAAGATCTAGACTGAAACTTAGTACTAAATGTTCCCAAATCCACTTATACACATAGTTCCCGATGTCCATGTAAGCCAGTGTTTGAGATTTTACATTCGCTGTTAATAGGGCACTTTCTGAACTTCTCAGAGCCTGTCTAAAACAGAGCTTCCAAGGCACGTGGTCACTGGATTTGCTTTCCATTTCAGGGAAGGTTGTCACCCAAATTGTGACTTTCTCTTGTTCTTGGGCACTTAAGAATTCACAACTTGACTCCCACCCGCCTATTGTGTATTGCAGAGTATATCGATCTAACAGTGTCTCCCTGTGCTGCCTCACAATTACACTCCATTTGTTGTAGTGTTTCGAAGGAGTTCGGTTTCAAACTTGAGTCACTGAGGTGTTTCTTTTGTTTGTAGTCCCTGGATTCCTGTATGCATCAATCTATAGGCAGAAATGTGTACTCAATAGTCATGTAAAGGATGGCTGACACTTATAAAATTGAAAAGAAATTAATTTTACCTGTGTTTAGGTCCTAGACCAAGTAAATTATCTGGCATACAGTATGTAGTATTAGATACTACAGGGGTGACACTTGGGAAGAAAATGTGGGCAATCCCCCCTTTTATGCACTCACTCACTGACTTGTCTTGAAACATACTGTACCATATATGTCCTCATGGCCCAAATCATGCATCCTAAGTTATTGAACTCCATCAGTAAGAAACAGTGAAGGAAAGGGTTGGGGGCGAGTTGACTTCTGAGGCCACTGTACTTCCATAGGTGCCTCTGTTCTTCCGAAGGAAGGGTAGCTCCAGGTATTTGTCTCACACCGTTTAAGATGTAAAGTCCCATGTTTAAATGACACGGCAACAAAACTTGAAAGCTGGAAGCCAGCTAGAAAGCAATTGTGCTCGCTTCTATCTCAGCTTGAGACAAAAGCCTCTCTTACTTTAGGTTTCCTCCTCACAGTGTCCCGTCTTACCAATTCAGAGCATGCGCTCATCGTCTTACCAAAATGCAGGAAGAGAAACTTAGACTTTTCTCTAATTTTTTTTAACTTCCTCACGAGATAAGAACCAAAATCTTATTAGTTCAAGGTCTTCTATTAATATTCTGGAATAAGCAGGCAGACTTGTGAAAGGTTCTATAAACCTTTAAATTGCCATTAGCTAATCAGAACCATTGTTCAGTGATCATTATCTTTTATTAAATGACCACTGAATCAGAAGGTTCATACTGCTTTTCAATTAAAATGTAGAATAGCCAGAAATGACTCAATAGCTCACAGAGCGGCAGCAACATGACCCAGTGAAGCAGCCATTACCCAGAGGTAATTGACCACTTAAGAACTTAAGTTAACTTCTCGATGCTGCCAGTTATTTCCCCTGATGTCATTTCTAAAGGTTTTTCCTACAGAAAGAACACTCTTACAAACAATATCCCCTGTAATAGGGTGTTCAAGATAAAAATTGTGTGGGGTTTAAAAAAATTCCATTAATGTTAACTGCTATTTTTCCTGTGTCGTTTATTAGGGATCCACACAATATCGCATGGGATGAAGTGAGGAAGGGTGACAGCTATATAAAGACAACGTGGAAGCTCAAGGCAGGGTTAGGGAAGGTGTGTATTTTGAAAGAAAACGAGTTTGCACGTGTGCTCAGACTCATGCAACTATGTGAAAAAAAACCAAGAAATTTTGCTGGTATCAGCTAACTCATGGATAACGGGGATCATGTTTGACTATTACTTTAGCTCCCCCAAATTGACTGCATCGTGTTTTGAATTTTTCTGTTGCTGTTTTTGTCCCCTGAAAAGTGGGAAGAGCCCAAATATACCAACAGAGGATGGACTGGCTAACAAAGAGTTAAGTTTTCTATAAGAAAGAGAAACACAGTTAAATACTACATCACAAATTACCATTTTTATGTTACCACCCCACCATGACTTTAGCACTAAGCCTGCTCCATCTTCACACTCTCATTAGGGTATAATGCATATTCATGGTCCTGATTATATAGCCACTTTCTTGACTTGTTTTAATTGTGCATAAAGACACTGTGACAGGAGACCTGACCTTTTCAAGATCATTTTCTCTCCATTGCTTTTCACAAAGCTATTAACTTGTCTCCTTCCCAAAGATTGCAATAATTTATTTCCCATTAATAAAAAATTCCTGGTGCCATGCAAATTAAAATTTATTCAGCAAATAGAATTCTTTGGATTATGTTCTAATGGCTTTAAATACTTCCAGCTTAGGAAGAAAAATAATATTAATGGGTGCAGACTGAGTGTATAATTGCATACATTGGAGAAAAAAATGAATATACAACCAACTCTGTAGCTCACCTCACATCAATTACCCAGAAGACATACTTTACTTCTTTTTTTTTTTTCAAAAAATATATTAAATAATTTATTTCAGGGGGTGTTATTAGGGCCTTGAAATTATCCCTATTATTTGAAAGGCTCAGCTTATGTGTATAAACAACACATGGTAGGTAAGAAAACCAGACTGAGTTAAGAAAATACATATAGTGTAAATGAGATTATTTAAGGGGGTCACTCAGGTAAAGCAGTGGCTGAATGGCACTATAATGTAAGGGCAGAAATGGCATATGGGAACTGTATTTCTTTCTTGCTAAGTGGTGTCTATCTTTCTTTTTTCGATCAAGACTACGCCAGGAGTGAGTGTAACTTTTAGAGGATGTTTCTTTCTGACCAATTATCCCTGAGAGAGATGTATCTTCATTAGGCTATGCGTGTTTCCCTCCTTTCCTTGTATTTTATGTTAACATTATAAAACTGAGGTATTAAGATATTTATTTACAAATGTTTCAGACCTAAACTGCTATGGCTAGCATGCAATTACTGTCAAGGTATTTAATATGTGTGAAATATCCTTGCCGCTTGCATGAAGGATGACATTTCAACTTTGAGCTATCATAACCATAACTCTGTCAGCCTGGCACATGGAATGCACGGGGCAAGAGGGAATAGAAAACCTAAAGGAGCAGTGGCTGCTTGAAGTGTTCCAACCCGCCAAGTTCTTTGGGTGTTTCCTTTGTAGCCTAGGAAATGAGACAAGGAAGGTAATTGAGTTAATCTATTCAAAATTAAGAAATAGTGGACATTTTCTTTTTTTAAGTGGGGACTTTATTATTGGGTCCAGTGCAATTTTAAAGACTCGCTTCTGTCCATCTTTCCCAATTGACGGGGAATCCAGAGTAAGAACTGCCACGTGTCATTTTACAGATAAGGAAACGCAAGACCATAAAAGGCAATTGTATGGTCAGTGTAATAAAATAAACCTAAATTTAGTGGTCCTTCCTAAATGCCTGACAATCTAATCCCAATAAAATAGATTATCAGCTGAGATAGATTATCAGTGAGTAGGGTGTGATACTGGCCTCTGGGGAACAGCCAGCAACTCCTGCAGGCAGTTGGGTTCTCATGACTCAGCAATGGGTGCTGTTGGTATCTAGCAGGTGGTTGGCAAGGCTTCCAATAAGCAGTTTATGATGCACACAGCAGCCCTGTGCAACCAAAGCCATTGATCCAAAGCACCATCAGTATCACTGATGAATACAAAAGGAAGCGAACAGAAGAACTTTCTAAATAAAATGCTTCGTGGAGACTTGCAATTTTAGCCTGACTGGAAAGTGATGATCATGATTCGGCAAAGAAATGGGAAAAACAAATAAAGAAGTTCAAAGGCAGAAAACAGAAGTGAAACTTGTTTGGGAAAAGCAAGAAAGTGGGCCCATCAAATAAAGACAAGAGAATGAGAAGAAAAAAAAGGTTTCTTTGATAATGAAGAAAAGAAACTAACATACACAGCAGATTAAATTTCTAAAATTATTCCTAGAAATAAAAACTAAGGATTATGCGGCTCATTGAACATGTAGAAAAATCTGTTGGTTATGGCAGAAATTAAGATAAAGTATTCTGTACATTAGAGGAAAGAAAGGTAATTGGACGTGTGGGGAGGGGGTGCGCGCTCTATATGTATAGTCAATCTTGAGAACAGGAAAAGAGAAGGGTGGAGTAAGAAGGAAGCCAGGACAGGGGAGAGGACAAAGTCAGCTGTCATGGGAGATGAAGTTGAAAACAGAATCTGTGAGATGGAAGCTGACCTTCACTCTGAAGTCTATCATGTACTGCAATCAGCTTGGCTAGGATGACACGTTATATCCCATCCAATCATTATAACGTAAGTGCTACAAAACAGTCTGTTGGTTTTTTGTTTGTTTGTTTGGTTTGGTTTTGTTTTTATCAAACTAAGGTAGTCTTAGGGTTTTGCAACCTTAAGTAGGAAATTAAAATTAGTAGGACTTAAGTGTGTGTGTGTGTGTGTGTGTGTGTGTGTGTGGGTGTGTGTGTTAAGACAGAACTAGTCTTGTTGAAAGAAAACATTTTCTAAAATTTACAGACAGTTCTGCTAGGCTCTGCCCAACAGCTCCTTAGAAAGAGTTTTATTTATCACTGACCACCCATACCTCTGAAAGAAGACTGCTGGCTACTCCACTTTCCTCCCCCTCCTTTCCTTCCCTCTTCTCCCTCTCCTTTTCTCTCTCTCTCTCTCTATCTGTCTCTCACTCTGTTAGTCTCTCTCTGTCTTTGTCTCTCTGTCTATGTGTCCCCCCCCCTCTCTCTCCCCACTTATTCCAGACCGTCTTCTCTTTCTTTCTTTCTTTCTTTCTTTCTTTCTTTCTTTCTTTCTTTCTTTCTTTCTTTCTTTCTTTCTTTCTGTCCTTCACCCTGTGTTCTCTGCATCCCCTCCCAAGGTACCTACTCCCATCTCCCAATAAATCTTCTAAATACATCTTCTAAATAAATAATATAACATAATATAATATAATATTATATAACATCTTGGCTAGGGAGATGGCTCAATGAGTAAAATTCTTTCTTCAAAAGCATGAGTACTGCATTCATATCCTGAGTTACCACATAAAAGCACTGGCATGGGACTAGAGTTGGAAACACTTTTTGCTGACCAATAAAATTAGGCAAATTGGCAAGATACACTTTCAGTCGAGAGACAGTCTCAAAAAATAAGGTAGGATGTGATTGAGAAAGATATCCAATGACAACCTCTGGCCTTCACATGTATGCATGCTGCATTGTCACTCACTTCACATGTGTGTATGTGTTGGCACACACACACACACACACAATGTTATGTATATTGTACACACGAACACATATCTCTAATTAACACATCAAGTGCAGCTTAGGAACAAGGGCCAGTAAAAGACTAGAAATTGAGGAGTCCAAGCAAGAAGAGGACAGAAGCCCATCATTTCTAGCTCTGATACATCTAGATTGTGAGCTTCCCCAAACTTATTCAGGCATCATTTACCTCCCCGATAAACTAGGAGCAATAATATCTATAACTAGCAATAGCATTATATACAATAAAAACTAGTCCCTCCAGTGAAGGTTCAGATTAAAGGGAGTGGGTACCCTGACCAATCTAAGTGGACACACATCTAAACCATCCCTATCAAAGTGGCTCAATAGAAGTAAGCAGCCACTTACTTCCATGACTATTCGAGTAATACCAGAGGGGCTATAACACCAATCTTTGTTCAACATCCACTGCTTTTGGGTTCTACCCACATAGTCAAATCTCCAATCTTAGCCTTGAAGATGTAGGTTTCCAAATTTAGATCATTGCTGGACAATCTGGCTAGTCACCTCTACCTGAAATACAACCAAACCCTACCACTTTCTCTGTAAAATCCATCTTACACCATAGTTTTTAACAGGACACTCCTAAATCATTCAGTGGGCATGAACTAAAGCCGTGAGGTCATCATTAAGTTGTCCCATCAACTCCGGTCCTGTTTCTTTTTTGTTTGTTTGTTTGGTTGGTTTTTTTTTTGTTTTTTTTTTTTAATACTTTTTATTAGGTATTTTCCTCATTTACATTTCCAAGGCTATCCCAAAAGTCCCCCACACCCTCCCACCCACTCTCCTACCCACCCACTCCCACTTTTTGGCCCTGGCGTTCCCCTGTACTGGGGCATATAAAGTTTGCAAGTCCAATGGGCCTCTCTTTCCAGTGATGGTCGACTAGGCCATCTTTTGATACATATGCAGCTAAAGTCAAGAGCTCCGGGGTACTGGTTAGTTCATAGTGTTGTTCCACCTATAGGGTTGCAGATCCCTTTAGCTCCTTGGGTACTTTCTCTAGCTCCTCCATTGGGGGCCCTGTGATCCATCCAATAGCTGACTGTGAGCATCTACTTCTGTGTTTGCTAGGCCCTGGCATAGTCTCACAAGAGACAGCTATATCTGGGTCCTTTCAGCAAAATCTTGCTAGTATATGCAATGGTGTCAGTGTTTGGAAGCTGATTATGGGATGGAACCCTGGGTATGGCAGGCTCTAGATGGTCCATCCTTTTGACACAGCTCCAAACTTTGTCTCTGTAACTCCTTCCATGGGTGTTTTCTTCCCAATTCTAAGAAGGGGCAAAGTGTCCACACTTTGGTCTTCGTTCTTGAGTTTCATGCGTTTAGCAAATTGTATTTTATATCTTGGGTATCCTAAGTTTCTGGGCTAATGTGGTACATTTACACAATGGAGTACTACTCAGCTATTAAAAAGAATGAATTTATGAAATTCCTAGCCAAATGGATGGACCTGGAGGGTATCATCCTGAGTGAGGTAACCCAATCACAAAGGAACTCACACAATATGTACTCACTGATAAATGGAACTTGGGAAGGTAAGTGCTATATAAGAAAGCAGAAAGGCTCACGGGGGGACCTAGCACACAAGGTGCACATGTATTAATGGGCACATTTAATATTCCTTTGTGATTGGGTTACCTCACTCAGGATGATACCCTCCAGGTCCATCCATTTGGCTAGGAATTTCATAAACTCATTCTTTTTAATAGCTGAGTAGTACTCCATTGTGTAAATGTACCACATTTTCTGTATCCATTCCTCTGTTGAGGGGCATCTGGGTTCTTTCCAGCTTCTGGCTATTATAAATAAGGCTGCTATGAACATAGTGGAGCATGTGTCCTTCTTACCGGTTGGAACATCTTCTGGATATATGCCCAGAAGAGTCCGGTCCTGTTTCTTAAGCCTCAACTGTTGTTCTACTCCCCTCCTTTCCCAGATGTCAGTTGACTTCTAAGTTACTGTCCCTATCTTCTTCCTCCAATGCTGAATTATCAAGTTCCTCTCTTACAAGCACTGTACAGTCACCTTTTCCCCATTATTTGTTTTGAAAGCACAGCTATAGGCCAATGATTCCATATTACTCATTCTTATGACTGAGCCTATCTGGTCCAGCCTGGAGCCCCAGTTGTACCTATAGCTTTATTTCCCATCTTCTTCACATGCCACACATCATTAAATATGCCCATTAATAAATGTGCACCTTGTGTGCTAGGTCCCCCCGTGAGCCTTTCTGCTTTCTTATATAGCACTTACCTTCCCAAGTTTGAGTGTTGTTTAATGTTTTCTACCCTGTAAGATTCATATCACCTTGTTCTACTTATGTGGATTATCATTTTCTGACCTTGACTTGTCTGTTTAGTTTTCTACATACTTATAAGTCTGTTACCACTCCCGTTCTGCCTCAATCACTCCAAGCTACATAAATGTGTAAGTACGCACCCAATGGACATTCACTAATTTTATGTACTGTGAAATAAACCTACACACATGCTAGTCCTTACACATGTTAGTTGAAAACACAACCTCTAAGCTATGTGGCCAGCTCACTGTGGGGTTTTTTTTTTTTTTTTTTTTGAGTGAATGGAAAATGAATGAGCAGATGACTCGTGATTTCTACATCATCTGGAGATGAAGCCCCACACTATTTCTGTATTTCCAGCCTTGATCCTGATTCCTGCAGTGCTTTGCCTTTTCGTAGCAGCAATTCTGCTCCCAAAGCCAGGAAAGACCACATTCAAAGGCCATCTATGGTACAGACGGCTTGCCCCGTTACTGAAAATCATAACAGGTAATTTTGCTTGAACACACTTTTTTTTTTCTTATTGCTCGGCCTCAATTATGTCAGTATTGCTGCTTCAATAAAACTATGATTTTTCAAAAAGTGGCCTTGACATGAAACAGAAATCTTAGCATTTGCCCATTAACACAAACCTCATTTTCTTCTGCACCTAGATGGAAGTAAATTAAAGAATGAAGATTAAAACCGAAAGTATGTAGAGCCTGCTGTTTCTCATTTACTGTGTTAATCAGGCTATAGGATGAAGTTTCTGCCTCCATTACACCCATGTTTCCATTTTCTGCTTCTCTCCAGCTCATTCTTTTATTCCTTGTAGGATCTGCCACAAAACGGAGCCTTGGATACTTTTCCAGGATAAAAATGAACCTCACTCAAGCATGAAAGCTTTATACTAATTGTAGCACACAAAGTCACTGCAAAGACATACACTTTCACCTGCTTCTTTTATGAACTTTTCCCTGAAATAAAATTGCATGTTGATTTTTAGTAAATGTGTAGTTGTAAACAAGGAGAACATCATTTACTGACATTTAAAAGGGGGTCTACTCCTCACCCCAGTTCTTACCCCTAACTTACCCTCGGCATTTTAGGACATTGTTAAGCTGAGAGACTGAGCGATATGAGAAACATAGCACTGGCCTGTCTGTGAGATTTCTTCTAGCAGAGGTTGGACCGTACCATGAACTGCTTTGGCTGACTGTGACTTTAGCAATCATGATTCAAGAGGTGCCTACAGGATTTCTTTTTCCCTCAAAAAGACTTTTATTGGTGTCCTAATTTATGTGGCCACTTAAAAATATTGATTATTGCCTAGAGATATGGATACAGACTTCAGGGTTGAAGTATGGATTAGCTAGTTGAAATATTGTGCTACGGATGCATATCTGCTTAATTAAGTAGAAGTCGGGTGCTCTTAAGTGAGAAATTCTGCTTTGCCTACTGAAATAATAACAAATGGGAAGGGGGCTCTTGATGACTAGGAAGGGACTACATTTACCTAGCTCATGCCCATGGGCCAGCCCAAAGCTAGTAACAGCAGGTGAAATTGGAAGCATCCAGCGGAAAGGCAATTGGTGAACTGTACGTTTACCTCTGCTCGGAACTGCCATAGTTCTTACTGACACACCTGAATAATGAGGCCGTTGCACCTGCGAAATAATCTGTGCACAGTTCACAGCCACCCAGGAGAGGCTCTGCAGCATCTGTCCCAGACTCTTGTCCACTAGTCCTTTTTCTAAGACCTTCTTGGCCTTCTCATTGTCTTCAATGCAATGCTATTTAATCACAGGAAGATTAACTCAGAAAACAGCATAAAATCTCTCCACACCCTTTTCAGATGAACATGGAATACAAACTTTCTCAGAATCAAGTTCATGGTCAGGAAAGTCACCCCATGAAGGAGAAAAGGAATATTTAAAATAAACTTTTGTATCAATACCTTATTTTCTAAGGAAATTGACAGATAAAATAGTTTTCTCTACTTTTTAAAACTTACTTGAGAAAATTATAATTTAGCATACAGTAGTAAGAAAGTGTGTCTTTTAGTGTCATGAAACCCTGAACATGTAATGCTTTTCAAATTTTGGCTATGGAGAACTTTGTAACCAACTTAATTTTCATATCTACATCCAAAGAATAAAGAATACGTTATTTACAGTGGTTATTTTTAATACTTTTACAATAAGTGCAGTATGTGCCATTAAGTTGGACATAGTAAATACCAACCCATTTTAAATATATAAAAACATTCTTGACAGTAATGCATTATTATGTAGTCGTCTGAGTAGTGAGCTTGGTCACTAGACTTCTCATGTCCCTTAGAGAATTATCCAGGCAACATATTTTAAAACTGTAATCCATATGCCACCCCACTGCCATTGTTCTAGTTGCCAATCAACAACAGTGACAACTCAGTGTCTGCATGGTTTTGGTTTTTGTTTGTTTTGTTTGTTTTGTGTGTGTGTGTGTGTGTGTGTTTGGTTTTTTTTTTTTTTTTTTTTTTGCAAGAGCAAAATTTTGACTCTTTTCCCCGGGAATCTAAAGTTGTCTAGAAAGTTGTTGGCCCAGCTCAAACATCTGCATTTTCACAAGTACATATTTCGATTCTGATACATGCTGAGGTTGGACAGTCATTGCTAAGTATTTGAAGCTGGGAAATAAGATGGACAGCATGATGCTGTCCTTGCCAACCTTCGATTCTCCAGCTTGCTGAGGGTGAGAAGCAATATTATCTTCTTGGTGTTATTTTCTAATTCAAAAGCTGGATTTCCATTCCTAATGTTTCTGAATGTAGCTGGCAGTCTGCCCCTTTCCATGCCCTGGGATATTGTGTTTCTCAAAGGCAGAATCTTTACCAAGAATTGCTGGTTTTGTCCTGGAAGTCATTTGAGATTGGACTAGCATAGAACTTGCTTCTATTCTGCAGTCTCACAAATAACTTTCTATATTAATGTTTCATTTTCATTCAGCATTTAGAATGGAATCTTCTTATGCTGAAAATTCACTGTGGCCATTTTAAAACACGGCCCCAGATGCTTTGAATTTCTTCCTGCTGAAATGTGTACTTTCCTTAAATCGGAGCTCCATGGTTGTTTGACCAATAGGATGTAGTAGAAATGGCATTGCTTCTACAATAGGAAATCAGCAGCTTCTACTTACTCTCTGGAGATAAGAGCTTTTTTAGCCCAAAGAACTAGTAAGGGAGCTAAACACTGACTTCCAAAACATGTGTGAACTGTTAGGGAGATGGTTCCCTAGGCAAATCAAGATGCCCCAGCTAGTGACACACTGAAGAAACCTCAGCAAATAATGGACTCACAAGCTTCAGAGATAAATCACTGGCTTAGGAAGTTTACTATTTATTGATTTGCTTTCTATGGTCCTTAATTCCAGGGTTTTGTAACTTCAGTAAGGTGAAATTAATTGAACGTGGAGACCAGTCCCACTTCTTTGGATAAAAACATCCCAAAGCCCTGTTGTTTTAAGCCACTAAGTGTGGCTTAAGGAGGTAAGGATAGTTGAAATAATTTCTAAACTGAGACTTTTGTACAGTAAGAACAAGATGTCAGGTCTGGACCAAAGTGTTGTCTGAGATTGGATTTGGATAAAGCAAACCCAGATGAGAAGTGGTAAGGGCTGGGATTAGTTAGGTAGGAGGTAGGTGAGTTTGGAGAGCACATCTCCTTATAAGACCAACTTCAAAGTTTTTCCATTTAAGACAGACTATATGGAAACATCAGGAAGATGGTTGTACATACTCGAAACCAAGCGCTTGGGAAATTGAGAGAGCAGATTACAAATCTGAGGCCAGCCTGGTTTACACTTGAGATTCTGTTTTAACACTAAACTAAACCAAATTTAATCAGGTTTTCTGCCATAGAGTCCCATTCATAATGGAGGGCATGTATGATAATATCCTCTGTAATGATGAATAGCCATTTAAAAACTCCGGGGTTAAGACCACAAAGCAAAATGGACTATTGGACTTCTTAGACTGGTAAATATCACTTGCAGTCTCGCAGCACAAGTCCTGCAATGTGACAATGTCTTCTGTGGGACCAGAAATTCAATAAATTGTCCTTACTGGAATCTACAAAAGGGATTAGGTAGAGTAGGAAGGGTCAGAACCTTTCACATGTAGCATCTTTAGTGAATGAGTCACTTAAATACCCAGGATGCTGTTTCTAAACCCTAAGCAACATTTTATTGTGCAGAATTCCAGAAAGAAGAGATTTAGCTGGTTTTTTTTTCCCAACACTATACATTTTATTCTCTAGTTAAAGTAAATTAGACAATTAACAAAATAACCTTTGCCGCTCTTTCCTTTTGCGGCCATCAGTGGATCGCAGCCGCCAAAATGAAGTTCAATCCCTTCGTGACTTCTGACCAAAGCAAGAACCGCAAACGGCATTTCAATGCGCCCTCTCACATTCGGAGGAAGATCATGTCTTCCCCTCTTTCCAAAGAGCTGAGACAGAAGTATAACGTTCGGTCTATGCCCATTCGGAAGGATGACGAAGTTCAGGTTGTTCGCGGACACTACCAAAGGCCAGCAGATTGGCAAGGTGGTCCAGGTGTACAGGAAGAAATACGTCATCTACATCGAACGCGTCCAGCGAGAGAAGGCTAATGGCACAACCGTCCACGTGGGCATCCACCCCAGCAAGGTTGTTATCACCAGGCTAAAGCTGGACAAGGACCGCAAGAAGATCCTGGAGAGGAAAGCCAAGTCCCGACAAGTAGGAAAAGAGAAGGGCAAATACAAGGAAGAAACGATCGAGAAGATGCAGGAGTAGAGACATCCCATGCACGGCTTTCATTAAAGACTGCTTAAGTAAAAAAAAAAAAAAAAAAAAAAAAATTGCCTTTCTTATTTTGACTTCAGAAAGACTTTAGTATAGAGTTAGGGAAAGGACTGGGCTTTTATAATATACAATAAAAAAGCTCAAAATACATAAATAGTTTTTCCCACCTCATGTTTGACTTAACTATCCATTTCAAAGTTGAACATGGACTCACTTTTAAATTTATGCTATGAAAGCATAGCAAATAGATGGTTTTGACGTCCTTTATTAACAACTCATTGTTCTCTGTTTTAACCATCATTCCACTTAAAAACATCTCATATAATTCTAAATTTATTCACCAAACTCCAGAAGTTAGAATAATAATCTCCTAATTCCACATTTCTAAAATTTAATAAAAAAGTGTAGAACTTTAAGACTTGGAGAAAACCATTAGAGATATATTCCAGTGTCAGTTTTTAGAAAAGAGAACAAGAACTTGGAGGAGTGAAGTGGCCTCCTATAGGTTGTGACTAATAACCAATATGAGAAGATTCTAGAATAGGGGTCCAGCACTCCTGCTTTCTAAATGCTTCTGTCCACCCTGCCTTCCACTGCAAGTGTCTGCTACAGTATGCACCCAATGATGTAAAATCATAAGTTTTATCAGCACTGGCTCTCCATAAGCCACGTGAAGGTAGGGTTTCTGCTTTATTTATACTGTATTTCCTGCAATGCCTGTAACAGCCTTTAAGCTCAAATCAAATACCACAAAAGATTCATTGAATTTGGTTTCTAAACAGGAGTGGCAGCATTCCATGTATGATGTGCAATAGTAAGCTGTTTTCTCCTATTTTCCCTCAAGACATTTGCATTTTAATGCATGTTTTCTCCAGAAGTGCTCTTGGTCTTCACCAAACAATAACAATGAAGGGTGGAATGTCTCCCTTCCAATGTGCTCAAACATACATGCTTCTATTTGATTCTGTCACAATCACATGACAGTTTCCATGATTTAGTGTGGTTAATGCATTTCTTCAATGCTATCCAGGGAATACATGTAAGGCTACGTGTTCCATCAGCAGTCAATGTTCGTTTTAGGTCCTGTCTGAACCAGGGGTTCACATTATGTTCCCAGGGTCCTGTCTGAATGAGGGGGTCTCTTTGAAGATCAATAGAAAAAGTAAGAAACCACACAGAATGAAAGTTTACCAAAGATTATTCTATATGACTTTAGGTAATCTCACATACTCCTAATTTGCTCATAGAAAAATTCCAGTGCAACAATCATAGGAAAAGGGGATAAATGGGTCTGATACCTATTTCCTTTCATGCACTACATTCTTCCTGTCATCATTAATACTTTTGTGCCTATGAAGGATCCCAGGTCTCTCTAAGTGCCCTAATATTTCAACTATAGCATTGTTGAATATAGATAGATATTCAACAGAATTTCAAACAGAAGATATTTTGTATATTATGTTCCAGTGAGGTATTTTAACCTAATAAAAACATGACACTATTAGCTTGGAGTTTATGTTTTGCAAGGATGTTGCTTTTATTTCTTTCAAAGAATAAATAAGGAGCGGTAAATCCATGCTCCATCTACTCGACCATTGTCTCGTTATTGGCAGTGTATTTTAAAACCCAAGGAAACATCTCTTTTGTTCCCAGTGTGACTCTCTGCAAAGGAGAGAAGATATCTGCTGGCCAGTCTGATCCTCCAATAGAGAAGGGCTGTCATTAAAATCTCGCATACTATCAAGTGGGAGAAGCAGACTTATATTGCAATTACTTTCCTATTAGCTGCTGCCCATTGCTCCTGACAGGTATAAATTAGATCTCGCCAGGTTGCCTACAGATTAATGAGTTCCAAAATTGGCATTCAATTGTTTGGGAGTGAAAGGCAGAAAGGGGAGGTGGATGCAAAATCTTTATACACCTGCGGTTAGAGGATATTTTCTTCCATTTCATATTTTCCCTCTCGCCTTGCTATCACTTGGGTGATAAGCGACACTTCTGTCTGAGGATTCCTTTCTCACAGCAGAACCTTGCAGCTGAGGCGAGGCCAGAATTAATAATTTGCGTGAGCAAACACACAGCTGCTGTTTGTGGAGAGAGATTCTATTAACGAACAGTGAATTCTCATAATTAGCCGAGTGGTTTCTGCAGCTGCCCGCCTGACCCCAGACTGCACAAATTGTGGGTGGTGTTCGGCCTGGAAATCCATCTTCCCTAATTACTATAAGCATGTTCTTCCACTCCCAATGACTGCAAAAGGAAAAAAAAATTAGATATTTTTTACTCATTCAAATGCTGTTCTTATTAGAGTTCCCTTTGTATAGAAATTTATATTTGTCTATTAGCATTTCCAAGAGTGTACAGGTGTAGTTACAAATTAGAGGCAGAGGAGTATAATTCATGGATCTCGAAGCACACACAAATGCCTGCTCTGCACACAGGAGCAAGGTCTGTGCTCTCTGGAAGCACAGTTTCTCAAACAGCAGTTGCTGAATGCATCGTGGGCAAATGCTCAGCCACATCTCTGCTTCTCTTGTACCCTTAGGTCTGGTTTAACTCACCTGTCACCCTTCTCCTCCAACATCCAGTGCTCCCAAACGGTATTCAATTAAAAGAGAAGGAATTGTGTACGCCAGTATAAGCTCTAACCTCATGGGAGCTAGGATTCAGTTTGTCATTCTGTCAACCTGAAACCAGACCAACTTGTTTGACATTGATTTGCCTGACCAGATCATGGCTAAGTATCTCACTCCCAATATTGCCCACCCACATCTCACCTACTTATAACACATGCCTGGTGCTTAGTTTGTTTGGGTAACTGGTTAATTTTATTTGCAGAAGCAAACTTTGAACAGTCTCTATGTAGTCTGGTTAGCTTGGCACTGAGGTCTGCATTTTCTGTGGCAACAAGAGCACACACCTGAATCAGATTGATTTTAGTAAAAATATTTCTAGTGGAGATTTTAGAAATGTCAGAATGCTTATTTTAAAGTAAGATGGTTATACACAGAGAATCCATCTGAATTTGCGCCACGTGTCCTAGCATGTGCTTAGAGAATGGGGCTTGGGTATTTCCCTCCACGAATACTATCATTCGAGTCTGGGATGCAGCTAGTATGAGCATGGGAGAAATTCTTTTCTTTTCATATATTAGAAAATTCAGTATTGACCTAGTACCCATTCCTCTTTCTTCTATCTGCATGTCTTTATCATCTGTCAAAGACTCAGTATTTCTCTGGTCCCTAGCCTGGTGTTTCAACTTGAGAAGAGGAGGCAAACATTAAACTAGTAAATCACACACACACATACACACACACACACACACACACACACACACACAGAGAGAGAGAGAGAGAGAGAGAAAGAGAGAGAGAGAGAGAGAAAGAGAGAGATCCAATTGCAAGAAGCAGTACAGTTATTAAAATATGAGTTCAAAGTTCTGGAAAGGGATTTAGTGAGTTCAAAGACTGGCATTGACATTTATCAGCTATTTTAGTAGTTCCTTCATTTTTAAAATGGGTATATTAAGAGCGTGTTTAACCAACTAGTCATTATACTAAATGAACTTATATTATCAAACATGAAAGTGGTAACATGTATACAGGGACCACAATGCCAATTAGCTGCTAGTATTATAATAGCCATGAATGAGAAATAATAAAAGAAAACAAATGACAGAAATCAGACAAAATCCAAATTTCTATACAGAATCATTAAGAACCCTGCTTCATTCTGCTTGTCCATGGCAAGCCTGCCCTTTATAGTAAACAACAATCAGGGAGGCAAAGGTTGTCTCTTGACAGTGGTTGAGCTGGCCACAGGAGACTGACATACTTTTTCTATATTGAGAGTAGCTTACAAAACGTTCCTTTGGTAGGGGTTGCTTTCTGTGTTTCAGGATCTAAATAAAGAAATTGTGCCAAAGGTTCACAGTGTAGGTTAGAGCAGTGCAAAGACCACTGCAGATTGTCCAGTATATAAGATGCAAAATTGCTTTAACTTCTTCTCTCTCTCTCTCTCTCTCTCTCTCTCTCTCTCTCTTTCTTTCTTTCTTTCTTTCTTTCATCTTTCTCTTTTGATAAAGCAGTGTTGTAATCATCTGGTTCTTAGAAACTATTCAAATCACTCAAGATAAAGGTGAGACAATAGGGTCCTTTAAAATGGTGGTCTGAGAAACCTATGGCAAAAAGCTGGCAGTCAGGGTTTTGTGTTCTGTCATAAAGCACTGTGTGTGTGTGTGTGTGTGTTTCTGGATTATGGCTTCAGCAAAACTTTTTTGCAATGAATTTCAGTTAACTCAACTCAGAATCCAAGAAGAAGGAACATTGCTAAACCCGGAGGCAATCATGTCTAATACGCCTATATCATGGAACCTCTGATACCAGTTCCTATTGCAATGGCTTTCACCAAGTGGTCCCACTAAATCATTAAATCAATGCTTCTTCAACATTTGAAATAGAAATTAGATATTCTGCTGCTTCATTTAAAATTTACAATTTGAAATGAATGTGTAAAGTCCCATGTCTTAATTTATTCATTCAATACTGATACTCAAACTCTCTAATTGAAAATGATGTTAGGCTGAAAATGTGCTAAAAGCTAAGGATAGTTATTAAAAGGTATTTATGTGAACACGTATACATGCATCTTAACGCATAGTTATCAACCGTTAAATATATTTGGTGGCTTATCTTTTGTAATAAATATCAGCTTTGTTTGATTGGGTGTAGAAATGGTTTAAGTGTTCTTAATGTTTTCTCAATATATTAGTTGACTGGTATATGAACCTTTCCTTCAGGTTCTCCATATCTAAAAACTGATGTCCATATTGAACAACTCCCATGGATTGTTTTTATATAATAATCTGTAAGTATTGAATGGTATGATATTTAAATTGTCACCTGGAAAAATCAAAGAGGGATTATCCAGATCAGGTTGGCCAGTGTGAATGTATATGGAGGAGTGCCTTGATTATTAATCGATGTAAATACTCCCAGCCTATTGTGAGTAGCACCATTTTCTAGATCTGGATCCTGGCATGTAGGTAGAATAGAGAAATCACTCAAGCACTAGGAGCCTGCAGACATCCATCCTCTCTGCTCTTGGCTGTGCACTGCGAATGACCAGATGTTTCAACCTCCAGCTGATGTGACTTTCCTTCAATGATGTATTATAACCCAAAATTGTGAGCTGAAATAAACCAATTTTTTTCCTAGTTGCTGTGGCCATGACATTTTATCTCAGCAACAGAAATGAAACTAGGACAGAGGAGATGGAAATGAAGTCTGCTGAAAACCCTATCCATTCTTCAGAAAAATTATAGGGACATTATAAAGATCCTCCTCCAACTTCACCCAGGAAGCCAAAGACACATTTAACTGTAGACCTCATTCAGGAGTGCTTTGATTCATCAAGCCATCAATTCATTCAAACAACCAACTCCCAAAGTATTGAGAATGCTAGTGCCTTAAAAGACAACATGATGCCATTATCCAGGGGGTTATGGGTTAGTGATAAGGATGGTAATACTTTAGTGAACAAACTGCTTTGCAAGAGGAAATCATCAAGTATGAAGTTTTGATGAATAGGGAAGGTTTCTAGAAAGGCTAGTCTAAAATGCATGTTCTGATGGATAAATAGAAGTTGGCTAGTATGGAGGATGAGGTTATGTATGGAAAGCAAAGAGACAAAAGGAAGTTCTTGTGTCAAAAATACACTACAAATATGTCAAAGATATATTGGCAAGACTGGTTCTACAGAAGTGGAGCTGGACTAGAAAGCAGAAACCAGGTTGGACAAATCAATAGAGGACAATTATTAAGGGCCTATTTGCAAGGCCAGGAGTCCTACACTCTATCTGGAAAGAATGAATATGCACCCAGGAACATTTAAGAGCAGAATATAACAAGTTAAAGGCTATATTTTAATTTCGTGTAACTACTTTGGGAAAACTGATTAGGCCAAGCAAGATAAACCCTGATTTAGAAACAATACAAGTGGTCCAAGAGAGAGACAGTGGACAAGTGGGAGTGATGTTACAGTGAAGGGAGCCATTGCTAGAAGTAAGGTGAGAAGTTTCTATCAGATTCTGTATATGACCAAATGTGTGCTCAGAACGCTGTAAGAATTTTAGAAGGCTGGGGTTTAAGCCTTGAAGTGGCAGTGATTGAGGAGCTATGTTTTTTTGCTACTCATTGAAACGAAGAATACAAAGAGCAGACCTGTAGATTGAATTGGGTTTGATGGAATAGTGATAATGGGATCTATAAGAAGGTAGGAGAGCAAGTGCATGAGGAGAAAAGAAGACTTAAGAGAATAACTTCATTTAAGGCATATTCTGGGCAGGAAAATGTCACTAAGAAGATATGGCCACCCAACAATTCATAATAGATAGACATTTAGCAAGCAAAGCTTTGGTCAATAAATGCAAATAATTTAGAGATGCACCCCAGGAATTAGTCAGCAAGGAGGAACCTAGTTCATTACTGCAGATAATAGTGACCATAAATGAACAAAAAGATTCTATAGCTTCTCTGGAGACCATGAGGACTGTTTCATGATAAAAGCTAGTCAAGGAACATTATACAAGGTCAACCCCTCAGGAAATTGTTATTTGAATGTTCTTGATGTAATTTAGTTTAATTACTATTTTAATCCATTCATTGTTGTATGTTAGCATTTTATCATATCTATATGATCTTATTGCTTAGATCTTAGACCCTAGTCTTTTAAATGAGCTTGTATATATTTTAGCTCACTTATGATCTTTTACTGACAACCAAGGTTAGTAAAATCTTTTGTTTTTAATAGCTTATTATGGGAGATTTATTTGAAACTTTTAAAGTATATATATAGTATAGTAGTGTAAATGATAGGAATGTTCTTTATGTTACAGCACCAGGAGCTAAGTGAAACCTTATTTCCAATGCCCAATAAAAGACCCAATGTAACAAAAAGGTAATTAGTGCAGCTTACATTGAAAGAAACTACTGCACCATTTCATGTCATATTGTCACTTACCACTATTGGAAAAAATGGCAGATTACAAATTGTTCCTCTTCAAAAATAATAAATGATAAAACATGATTTTAAAGTAATCTTTATTTGTCCTCATTGTGTGTGTGTGTGTGTGTGTGTGTGTGTATACACTGCTGTTTACATACAGTGGTGTCATCACTTTTCCATTCACTGGTCTCTGATTTGATCTGGCAGCTCAAGATGGTAGGAAATCCTCTGAGAGGTAACTCTTAAGTTTGGCTGCATGTAATAATTGGGAGTTTTAAAAAATACCAATACCTGAGGCACCAATGCTACAAATTGTCATGCATGGTAGAGCCTCATAAACAATACCCATGTGATATGGGGTTAGGAGTCACCCCTGAACCTGCACTCTTTCTCTGTCCACAGGAAATAACTCATTGAGACCTAATCCTGTAGCCCTTTCCTTAGTAGGGGTGTTAAAAAACAAAAACAAATAAACAAAATGCAACACAACAACAAAAAACGTGATCTTTGGTGACAGCCACGTTGTTGCCTTGGGCCAGAGGATTTTAATCGTGTTGGTAGACCAGCATCCTTCATTTGTTTTCAAGAAAAGCAGAGCCAATGAAGGTTGGGCATTTCCCCTATGTTCATAACAATTCCTAAAACTTCTGATATCCTTTGTCTTGCAAAATAAATCTTAGAAAGACCCATATAAGGCTATCCTATAGAGGTTATGTGTCATTTCCAACTTCAAGGTTATTAGAGGAACAATAGGACTGCTATTGAAGAGAAGCCATGTTCCTGTTCTCTCCTCCCATCTTTAGTTTGGGCAGTGCCTTCCCATGTTGTAGATCTAATCTGATGATTAAATGAAATCAGATTTAACTTAAAATACTTTGGATTTTATAAACTGTACCTTCAGTATGACTTGCTGGATTTATATGGAAAGCCATATAAATATGAAGCAACCTGAATTCTCTGGGTGATTAGGCATGTCAGAATTACCCTGGGGTGACAGAAATGTGTTTGAACAAGCCAGTACCCGCTCAAATCCTTGGTATATGGAGCATGAATCTTTAAGATCTGTGATTGTTTACACATGAAAAGACAAAATACTATTTCAGAGGGGAAAAATCACAACGATCAGAAAGCTTTTGGTCATCAAATCAACAATTTGATGAGTTAACTCAAAATGAATCAGAAACATATGGATTGAATTTCTCTTACCAAACACATGAATTTAAAAGGAAAAGAGAACTCTGAAAATGTGTTTTGAATTTCCTTAACCCCGAAATGTTTGAAAAGTAATTTGATGCAATTGGAGGAATGAGAATGGGCTTGGTGTCTCCCAATTTGGGGAAGCCAACCAACTGACTCTGCAGTGCTAACACTGCATGTTCTTAAATCAGCAAATACTAAGAAAAAGGTTTTCCTCTCTATTTGCCCATAAATAGGAGCAGAAAGTTTGAAATGTATATAGTAAGTTTCTTTATCTCTTTATAATAAATAGAAATCACAATGTCCACAGATGCCTTTGACGACATTTTATCTCTTTGTCGATAGTAACATAAAAGGAGAGATTAAATTTTACAGATGATTTTTATACTTCTTTCTTTTCTATTATCCTATTAATTGCTGATATGCCAACAATTAACTTAAATATAAGGGTTCCTATGTTCAGATCGTTTGCATGAGTGTTTAAGGGATAAAGATACTTTTACATCCTAAGAAGTACTCCGTTGGTACCATGAAAACATGAAATTTATAGTTTGACAAATTTTTCATGTTATTTTGAGAACAAATTATTTTTGGAATTAGTAATGAAATAACAGAACAAAATCAATCAGATTACATTTGGTTCTTGCTCGTAGCTGATATTTAAGCATTTGTACTGAAATGAGATATTGATCTTTTATTTTTATTGAAAATTTGCTTTTTTATAAAATATATTCTTACAGTTTCACCTGTCCCAACTCCTCTTAGCTCTTCCCCATTTTCTTGCCCACCCAAATCTATACTCCTTTTCTTCTCATTAGAAAAAAAAGTTAAGGGCTGGTGAGATGGCTCAGTGGGTAAGAGCACCCGACTGCTCTTCCGAAGGTCCAGAGTTCAAATCCCAGCAACCACATGGTGGCTCACAACCATCTGTAACGAGATCTGATTCCCTCTTCTGGAGTGTCTGAAGACAGCTACAATGTACTTACATATAATAAATAAATAAATCTTTAAAAAAAAAAAAAGTTAAAATAAAAATAAGCAAAGCAGAATCAAACAAAACAAACAAACAAACAGCAAAACAAGCTAAAGAAATAGCACAAGAAACACATACAGACAAAGAGACACACTCATTTGTACACAGAAAAATCCTATAAGAACAAAAAACTGGAAAACATATAAGTTAAAGACCTGTAAGATATTAATAAAAGTCCAGACAAAGCATTGTGAGACAGAATGACAGCAACAACTTCAACCAAAATCTTCCAAAAGTACCACTGAGTTCATTTCCTGTTGGCCAACTTCAGCTGGGCATGCAGGCTGCCCTTCAGCATGGTTTGCATACCCTGTGAGACTCCTTTGGAAAGTGCAGTTTTCCTTTGTGATTTGTTTGTTTGTTTGTTTGTTTGTTCTTTGCTTTACACTGTTGAACTCATTGGCCCACTACATTTTTCTCCTTTATTATGTCTGCATAGATAATTCTATCCCTAGTTTTCTAAGAGTTGTTGGGAGAACACCTCTTTGTTAGAAAGTAGTAGGATTGCCTTCACAGTAAACATAAACTGCCATTTCCCTCTTTAAATCTCTCTTCAGCCCCCGCAAAATTTATGCACAAAGAGGCACCATACAGCTACAATGAAAGCCATAGGAGATTGCAGCATGTGTCAAGTTCCCTGAATTCCAAGGCTGGTCCCATCATTGACTGGTTGAATGGTATACCACAGCACCCCTAAATTTTTCAGCTCTGCTTATCTTCCCTTTATAAACTGGGGATAATGATAATCTTTATTTTGGTTGTTGTATCAAAAGAGATAGTGTGTGGGATGTGTATGGATCAGCATTTGAGAGGCACTTATGAAAGTAAGAGGTAAAGAAATGAGAATGTGGGAATTATATGACCTCATACACAAAGAGACAGATTTAATTCCCAAATTATAATAAAAATATTTATTTTCCTACAATTAACTCAAAGCATGGTCTTGTTCTTTGGCTAAAGATGAATGAAAAAAAGAAAAAAGCAAATAAGAGAGATTTCTAGTGTTATCAAACCAGTTCACGCATCTCTTCTACACCACTTAGTACAAGACACTTATCTGTAGAAAGGGTAATAGAATTCGGTGTAAATTTTAATAATTACAGCAGTGATTACCTTCGGATCCGGTGAGTTCATTATTGGCTGAAGAATTCCAGAGACTCTCGTTAAATGGCCCATGGAATGAATCAGGCATGGAATTAACCTATCTTTAGTTCCCTAAAGCTTATGTTCCATGAAGGAGTACTCAGATTGCTTTGTGCCTACACCTTGAACCATTTGGGAAAAAAATTAGTTCTTTAAAGAAACTAAGCCCAAAATTCTAAGCGAACTGACCCTTAAGTAACTAAAAACAAGGGGAAACCAGCAGCACCAGCAAGTGTTTTAAACAACTACCAAGTGAGTGTCTCCTGCAGCTCTGCTCACTGCGGGTGGCTATGGCTGTGCCCTGGGCCTTGGATGCTAGTTGAAAGGCAGCTGCCCTGCCTCAGGCTGGAAGTCCTCTGCAGGAGAGCCTGCAGAAAAAGAGGTATTTTGGTGCAAAGAAAGAATAGGTACTGGGTTAATAACTCCTATTTTCTCAGAGCTCTACTGAAATTCAAATAGTCTTTTAATTGCTTAGAGTTTTGTCCTTTAAATGTGGACACTGAACTGGATTTGATGAATTTTGTTGCAGTATCTTTTTGCCACGCACACTCACACACACAAACACATATACACATTATACTTGCCATATACATATGATGCATATGGATATATGGCTATCATAGAAAGAGTGGGCATTACTTCTTTAGAAGGACTGTCCTGGAAACCTCTTAGCATCACTTCCTTTTAAAGAAATTGCCATTCACTCATTCTGAAATATCCCTTAAAAGAGTCTAGAGTCATTGACTTTGCAGGTATATGAATTTCTGCCAAATAATTTTGTAATCTGTCTAGTGTTAGAGAACTCAGACTTCTATCACTCTTCAGAGGGCTATGCTTATTAGTAAGTGTTTCTATATGCTCAGGTGTAACTTTGTAACTTATTCATTATAACATTCACCAAATATTCTAATTATATTATTAACACCACACAGTTGAAATCCAATCCCTTCTCCACAATTGCAGCACCTATTTCAAATCTAATTGGATTCATGTACCAAGCATTTCCTGTATGTTGTCATTGATCACTCAACAGCACTGTGGGTCTCTTTTCCCTTCTTTGTGACATGCTCCATCCTTTATAAAGGGCAATAGATTACACAGACAATGAAATTCTGAGTTTAGTGTGATTAATGCATTAGGAAGGCAGGATTGTCATCCACATTGGACTGGTTTCTATGGGGGTCAATAAAAATCAGATTATATTAGCCCTTATGGCAGACTTTTCAGAGTTGACTCGTAATAAACTTGAAGCCAATTAAGACCTGTTTATTTTACTCATAGCAGAGTTCTGTCACATTCCCTCTCTTGTGTATTATTAGAGTTGTTTGTTCGATATCCTATTGACTCTCAACTCTTTGGTATAACTGGGGTCTCATAAGATACAATTACTCTGTATCTAGAAATAAAGAGTGATTTGTGTCAGTTATGCCTGTCCAGGCTAGCCCACCATAACTGTAGAAGACATTTGTACTTGCAACCAAGGGAATTCAGTTTGACCTCTCCATTGCTTGCTGCATTATAGATCATCTCCCTTATTTTCATTTTATTCCAATATATAGAGCAGAGAAGCAAAAGGCAGACCTTTTGTTCCAGCCTGGACAGACACTGGAATTTTAGTGTTGGTGAATCTCAAGGATATGCAAAGGTCATGGTGAAACCATGACTCCCCAAGTGTCACTGGGAAATGTTTTCTATTATTTACTATCTTTATTTTTTCCTTGCCACATTTTCATATATAATTTTCTTTAAATAATAAAATCCAGGATTGTGCCCTGATTCTCATTACTATCATATTATATTTAGGTCATTGTTATCATAGCTGATCTGTTGGGGGTCTTTGTTCTGTCATTTAACATAGGTGTTATATCACCTAGATCTTCATCTTTTGACAGTCAGTCTGTTATCAATTAGAAACCATGGTAATGTATGTGATACTTGGAAAGATACTCAAAGTTAGTTTGTGTTTCAGGCTGTGAGGCTCCCACTTGTTTGATGACTTCAGAAAGAATAATACATTTCCTACTACGACGAGTCCAGCTCTTCCCATTCATAGCCAGGAAGCTTAACATGTCTAGGAAATGGAAACATCTAGTTTTATGTCTTGTAAGCCACTCAAGGAATTTCATATCAATTTAGGTTGGTATAAACAATTCTCAGGGCTATGGATGATCTATCACCAGCGAACTAAAACATGTCTTAGTCCTATGTAGGAGGTTTAAGAAGACACTCTTTATCTCACTTGCCAAAGTTGTTTCCTTATGAGCTTCAAATGTCAAAAGGGGGGATTACAAATTACCTTAAAGATGGAAGGCCTTCATGCGTAACATTTTATTATGTTGATTTTATGAATGTAAGTAAGAAGTACAGTATCAGCATAAATCTTCATCCTGAGAAACAGAATCAAAAATAATGGTATTTTAAAAGGACACAAAAGATTCAAAGGATTGATTCAGATTCTTTCAGCTATGGCGGAGGAGCTACTGAACCCAAAAAGACTTATATATCCCCTGATTGCTAATCTTCCAAGCATTGATTTATAGGATTCTTTCTGCCAGCTGTTTAGAGGTTACCGAAAACACATCAGGCTTTGCTGGTGACCCCAAGTGCTTTAATTCCTATGCGTGCATATTTTAACATTATTACAGAAAGGTTTCATTTGCAATTTCCAGGCTGAGTAGCAAGCCGTCCGTTTCTAAGAGGTCAGTGCTTTCACCATGCCTCCTAGTGATGGAATTATAGTTTAAACAGCTGGAGCTCACTCCCAGGAGGGACACTGGGGTCTGGTTCCTTAACGGCAGAATAAATCCATCAGACATATTTCATGTGTCTGATAACATTAATAGATACCAGGGCTGTTTAAATATTTAATGAACTCACTCAGAGGCTGTTTACCAAAGCGGGGAGGCTATCAGAAGGGATGATCACATCTTTTTGATCTACAGTGATAACAAGAAAACTGAGATCTCAGCCAATAGTTTGTCTTCCTGGCTGCAAACCCCACCACAGGAACCTGTTTGCTACATGACATGTTTCCTTTCCATAGTGTGCAAGGGAGTGCTTTCAGTTTTTGCAGTTGCAATGCTAATCACTTCCATGTGGCTCACTCCTTAATAGAGATGCCAGGAGTCATAGCACAGTTCTCAGTTGGGATGAAGAAAACAGAAGAGGGAAGGCAGTCAGAGACACTCAGAGCAAAGAAATGGTGTGCAGGGCACAAAGCCCGAAAGCACGTGGGTGTGTTAATGAGTGGGCACTGATTAGGAAAAACAAGAGGCAGAAGAAAGCAAGTCACGTTGGCTACTTTTGTGAATAGCCTTCCAGCAGACAGCTTGATAGTGTCTGTTCTTGTTGGAAATAGATAATGCACATTAACAAAACAAAACAAAAAAAACAAAAAAAAATCACCATCTAGTGTTTGGCATACATTTATTTTCATGTGAGGGCAGTTCTGTTTAGATTTGCTACGAAAATCAAATTTGACTAAAAGCAGATTGGTCAGGCTGAATAACAGGTTATTCTTGGTTTCAGATACAAGTTTGATCATGTAAAAATGCGAAATTATAGGGACATAGTCTGTTGCTATCAACAAACATCCCTGTTGGAAATAATCATTGAAACAAGTTTTCTTACTTTTTTACTTTACTTACTTACGTATTTACGTACTTACCTTTTATGTATTTATTACTCAAGTGCATGCCTACATGTTTGTGGGTGCATGCAACCGAGACAACTCGCAGGAACTCATGCTCTTCTTTTACCATGGGAGTTCTGGGGCCTGCATTCAGCTCACTATTGAGCTCCTATCAGGTTTGGTGGAAATGACCATCTTACTGAGCCACCTCAAGGCTCCAGTGCACTCTGTTTAGAGCATTTTTCTCAATTATATTTATTATTATGTTAATCCTGTTCTCTTTATGGGATTAAGGTGTGCTCAAGTCTGGTGAAGAGTCCTTTGGTCTGGGCTAAGTCCTGGTATACTCAATCTAGATTGACTAGAATGAGTTAAGGGAGCTGTCTAGACCAGGTGGAAAATGTCCAGCCATTTGACGATTTAACTCTAAATCTGAGTGCAGATAACAAACAATGAAGCAGTCCAATGTTCTTTGGGGACTAGAGAGTATCTTGGCTTAATTAAAAATGGATACATTTTTGAACATCTCAAATGAATGCCATTAGCATTATTTAGACTCGGTTTTCCCTCAATTCTGTTCTGCTATAGGTTTGTAATATGTTCTAAGAGCATAAGGAAGCAGATGGTGAATTTCCTGAGTGCACAGTGCCGCTCTACTTTTTGAAGGGCTGTCATTCTCAGAAACGAGAGGCTTACACTAGCCTATACCTTTCCAAACAAATCATTTTCAAGTATATAAATAGCATAATTAATCACAATGGAAATATAAAATGTTTAATCAGGAGCAGATGGACTGAAACAAAGAACTCTTATGCATGAGGCTGTTGAAAATGTTCAACATTACATCATTTTGATGTGTTTGTAGAAATAGATTTGGGGCGACTGTTTTATTTAGATGTAGCTGTTAATATTTTAATGTATATGCAAAAGAGATCCATCCTCTGCTGTTCTAGGAGAGCGCTTGAGTCACCACTGCAGGGCATTAGGGAAACAATGAGTAAAATACACACTCACCACAGAACAGAGTAACTTCTGCAAACTCTGCCTTTTGGAGTCCTCAAGGGTAGAATTGGTTTCCATTCATGGAAAGAAGCAACATGGAAAAGAAACTATCTAGGAAGATGTAGCTGGTCTACAACAGTCAAAGGTTTTGGATGCTGCTTACCATTTAAATCTTTTAAATGAGTGCACCTTAAAAAAGAGAAAAATCCTGACAGTAGAGGAATAGGGGCCTCCTTTTGGAAATTTGGTCTAGTTTGGACTCAATTCTGCGGCAATAAAAGCTGAAACTAGTTTCCAGATGGAATAAATTGGTTCCAGCGTTTCTAAAATGTTGGCCAGCATATTGCACAGCTGAAGTTGATCCTTTCTCAGAACTGTTACTGAAAGAGGCAGGGATTGGGGCTAGAAAGGCTTGGTGAATAAGCTTCCCTGAGAGGTCTCCGAGCTAGGAGGCATAGACTAGGGGATGTTCGCTTAAATTTGGCGTTTCTCTGACACGGAGAGAGCAGCTGCTATGACCATGTCTCTGAGTCTTTTCGAGCTTCACCTGTGTCCTCTTGGGAAGGTGTTTCTCCTTGGCTACGGAAAGTCCGAAGTTATAGATCTGTCTACCCACCCTGCATTTGAACTTGTTTGGAGTCAAGTGAAGGGAGAAGAGGACATTGGTGTGCCTGAAAAATGGAAAGACATTTTCTTAGGAAAAGCGGAAAAGCAAAGAAAAGAGGAAGCCCATCTTACCAGACATTTTTGAGAATAATTTTCAGAGAGCCTCAAACATGCCCCTCCCTGACCTCCTTAGAGCCTCATCTTATCAGGAAGATCTAGAGCACCGGTTCGAAAACTTCCTAATGGTGGGACACTTTAATACAGTACTTTATGTTATGGTGACCCAAAGCATAAAATTATTTTTGTTTTTACACCATAACTGTAGTTTAGCTACTGTAATGAATAGTAATGGAAATATCTGATATGCAGGATATCTAATATGTGCCCCCATGAAAGAGTCCCTGGACCCTTGGAGTAGTGACCCACAGGTTGGGAATCACCTATCTAGCGGCTTCTCTAAGGAGCCCTGTCCTAAGAAGTCAATTGAGAGAGTGCTATAAAGTCGTGTGCAGAAGATTGAATCAATGGCATTGCTTTGTAAATTGTTTCACGAATGTATTTTTGTATAGGGTGCATGTTCTTGTGTGTGCACAAATGTGTGAGCATATGCATGTGGGCGTGAGTAGGTCTGCTGGTGCTCTGTGCTTTCTTCAGTGACTTTCCATTGTTTAAGCCTCATGAAGGCAGGACGTCTTGCTGAGCTGCCATATTTGGCAGTCAAGTCTAGTTAGCCAGCTAGCTCTGGAGATCCCCATCTCTGCTTTTGAAGTGTTAGACCAGGCCTCCGTAACTTTTATATAGGTTCTGGGGATCTAAACTGTGATCCTTACACTTGAGGGACAAGTGATATCTACATTCACTGAGCCGTTTTTCCAGCTCATAATTTCAGTGCTTAAACTTTGTATGCATGTAGTACTCATCTTTTGACACTCTACAAGATTCTTCAAAATGAGGTTCCTGTCTCTACAATGAACATTAATTTCCTAGCACAACATTAGGCACATAGGAAATAAACATTTTTTACGTGAATGAACTAATTTCACTTATAAGTCGATCAGAAATCTACCACAATACATGGAAGGCTATGCAAATACCTCATATACAACAACATCAAAAAACTCTAAGCAGTCAACAGCAAAAACAAAAACAAACAAACAAACAAAAACCAACTGTATTTAAACTAATGGCCATGCTGTGGTTATGGCCAAATGGTCTCTGAGTCGTTATCCTCCAGTGTAAAACTTCTTCCTTTTAACAGAGGGCACTGAACCTTTTGAAACCCAAGGCACCATGCCCAAGAATTCACTACTTCAAGGTATAAAACATTGACTTGTACATAACCAACCTTCAATAATTTATATTCTTCAGTGTAGTTTATTTAAATAGAACACGTAAATTATTTACCTGAATGATATAGAACGCTCAGTTCTCATCCTCTTTTCTCCCTGTGGTGCTAAGGACATGTATAAATGATGACAGGAAAAGAAATGTCCATCTATAGAGAAGCTCAGCGGCCCCTGGCTCACAGAGTTTCATTTTGATACCACAAATAAACATAGAATAATTCTCAGTATTAATTAATGAATAATTTGACATTATTAATGTTTTGCCATCTTTCCATGAGCTCTTTAATTTTTGAGTAGCTGTAATATTCTAGAAGATCCAATAGACCAAGGTTGGCTTCAATTGTCCATCCTAACACTTCCAGCTGGCTCTACATAATATGGTGATTTATTTTGTTCTTGTTTTTAGTTCTAATCGTGAATTCTATACAGAAGTCCACATAAATATACATTATCTTTTAATGGCCCATTGTGTTAGTCTTATCTTCATGATTTAACCCTGTGTCTCTCTGCTCAAAGACCAGCTCTTACTGTGCACTGTGCTCTCATCTCTTTAGTCAAACTAGTTAGTATTCTAACCGCTACTCACTAATGAACTGTATTATTGGACAAAAAGCCACACGCCATGTTGAAACCTACCATATCAGTGCTCTAAATATTTATTATAAAATTGCCATGTCATTTGGTATAATGAAGTAATGCTATTTAATGTTAAGGCAGCAGAATCCTATCTGTTAATTCTGTTTGTATGAGTATTTTTGTCTTCTGATAATGAAGGTGAAAATAACATGATGAAATTATGCTCATTGTATTGCTACATTTAGAAACATTTTAGAAAAAAATGTATATTTTATTCTCTTTATCCACTTATGGATCTATCAGATCTAATATAATATCTGGTGTAAATATAGAAAAAACATGACACTAAACTATTTTGATAACAAATATTTACTGAATTCTTTAGAAAGACAAAATTCATGACTTTGTTTTCTCCACAATTATTATGTTCAACCCATTTTTATGTTTCATAATTCTATCTATTGAGTACAGTTTGTGAAATGAATAGACAGAGATAATAGATTATATCATGCCATTAAATTATTTCTGATATTGAACTATTGAGAATTTTAGATTAAAGACAAATAACACTAAGAAGACAGTGTAAGGATGCTCTACTATAGACACAGAAGTCAGGCTACAATCAGCTTTCAGCTCAACTGGGAGCAGAGAAAGATCCAGGCATGTTTTAATAATGTCAGTAGCATGTGCTCAGACTACCACACAGACAGGAAAATCAAAATAAGAGGCACTCTACTTTAAGAGGTAATAAAACATCAAGTTATATACACAGTCCTAGAATCAGTTTGCATAGCTGTGAACCCTACTTCTGACATCCAATAATTTCTAATCTTCAGCAAGCTATTTAATTGCATTTATATCTCAACTTCATTTATAGAATGGGTATCATAATAGTTAACATGCAGAGTTGTTGTGGTTTGGGTAAATTAATTTTGTATCTTATAGAATATGACTTATTTTTAAAACCAAATAAACTTATACCACACTAAAGATGACTTCTCACAGGTTTTCAAGCATTACTAAATTTCAGAGATAGAACAAATAGTCTCTGGCAAATTCCAGACATTTATTTTAAATGTTAGAAGTGATTGCTTCTAGTGTTTAGGCGAGAAATTATTAATCATCACAAAGATGCATCCATATTCCCTCTCACTTTCTGTAGAAAGACAATTGTGTTCATTCCCAACACAGGATCTGGGGAAGCAGGTGTCTGGTATGCGACTGACTGTGCAGGTAATTCTAGGAAGAGTCGCTAAGGAAGGACCAGGTTCTCTCAGTGCTCCTCACTTACCCCTCTCATAGCCACAGCCAACTGGAACTGTTGTTGACACTACCACTGAAGTCTATGGAGTCACCAAGACCTTTGGATAGGTAGCACAATTGACAACAGAAAAATAAGTGAGAGCTTTAAAAGTTCTGATTGAACAGCCTACCCCTTCATTGATAAAGAAATCAGGATGTGTTTGTGCATGCACACACACACACACACACACACACACACGTAATTATCTTTGTGAATAGAGTGTGTTCATGTATGCCGGTTTGGTTGTCTGTGTCTTTACTCATTTATTCTTAGAGTAAAACAAAGGCAGCTTTAATGAGCAAGAAATAAGAACCTACATATAGTAGTTCCTAAATCCTTTTCCAAAGGGCAAACAGTAAGCACCATTTACTGAAAGAGTGAAGGGATGGAAAAATGATTCTCCAAATTAAGTGTTGAGTTCAAACAAATAAATAGGGCAATCAGTTCCAATGAGGAGAGAGAAAGAAGAATGTCACATTTTAGGTGACGTGCTGGCATTGTCATCCCACCCAGAAGCAGGGTCACAACACTTTTGGGCAGGAAAGCACATTGTCAAACAGATTAACCCAGAAAGGAAGGGGTCAGTTAAGTCAGTGAAACAGAGTCAAGAGCCTCTAGCAAAATGGAGAGGTTTGTTTTCCTGACTCCCTGCAGCAAGGCCAGGCATTTCCTTTGCTAATAGCAGTGAACAAGCAGAGGGCAGACCATTAATGGATGTCTTAAGTTATGGGAAACAGTTGGGCTTCCCAAATGAATGTTCTTTCAATGTACTAAAAGGCAATATTTGATGGGCAACCTAAAGCTAGAAGAGCTCACACATTAAGGAGCATCCTTTACTTCTCGACCGTGCACCTCTCATTTAGTTAAAAGCAATCGCAAGATGACGAAAGTCCTAACGGACGGGAGAGCATCATGTTCTTGGTGGACAACCCTGGAAACAAATAGAATTCCAAAGACCAAAAGTCTGAAAGGCATTATTCATTAAGACAGGGAGAAGTGGATGAGAAATAAGTTCAGTTCTGTACGTTTTTATCTGTGGCTAACTTGGCTGAGATTTGCCAAGTGTGCTTTCTTAGGTTTGAACGTGTGTGGTGTTATCATAACAGCTGGCGAAGAAGGGCAAAGCTGCAGAACTCCCCAGGGTTAGAAGGGATTTTGACCTACAGGTAGGATTTCTCACTTCACTGGGTACGCGATATTACTGTGGGATCATCTCTTAACTCTGAAGTATCTATCTCTATTATGGCCACAAGAAAACTTGAAAGAGCTGGAAGAGCCTTAATTGTGCACCCAAAACCCAGTTTGCCACGCCATTTACATGTAATCGCAATAGGACGCTCACTGCAGGGCATCACATTGCAATCCCTCTGCCAGTTCCCTTAGCTGACAGGAAGTGAACGTGTTTGTGAGGAAACTGCTCATTGAATTACAAGCTAATGATACTTGCACTCCTAGGATCAAGCAACAACCTGTTCTCTGCTATCGTTGTTTTGACTTTCTCCATGACCTGTACCACTGTCTCAAGTGTGGAGAAAGTCACGGACTTCAAAGGGAGCAGAACAATGCATGGCGGAGGGCAGGAAACGCCGCAGCAAGGTTTTAGCCAGTACTTTACAAGGTCATGTTTCCTTTTGTGATTTTCCTGTGCACATCTCCATCTGTTTTAATCTTTCTTTTTGTCAGAATCCAGGGGATGCTTGGCTCCCTTCCTCTCAGGCCTCTTGAAGTTCACTAGACTGTTTCATCTGAATTCTAGATAGTATAATTATTACATGGACTTTGCTACCCTGCTTATGCAATTCATGCTGCCTGGTTTGCAAGCATTCTTATCAATACCCTCTGGACAAAATAGAAAACTTCATATCAACTTTTATTATCTCGCTCAGATATAAATATGTTTGTGAATAAGGTGGAAGTAATATATTAAAGGATTGCTTTTATTAACACAGAAACAAATCCAGTGGCTTCCATGTTACTTCTCGAAACCACCTCTGCTCCTCTAAATTCACTGATGTGATCCTGTTGATGACAATGGTGGCTAGAAAGGTTTAAGCCTTCCTTTTCCTTTGAGCCTCGATATTAAGCCCCTCTGAAGTCGTATTCCATTTATGAAAAATGAGTATGCATGCGTGCACAATTTCCACCTATGCCAAAGCAGTTCTTTATTATAATGAGATGCAACTTTCTGGATTTTCTGCACAATCAGACTGTAATTAAGCATAGCAAGATGCAGGTAAGTGCAGGAGATGCATGTTTAATTAAAAGAGAAAATGCTGGTTAAGTATCAATTTGTATGACATTCAATTTCCAAGGAGCACTCAGAAAGCCACCCTCTTCCTCATTTATCTTCTTTTATGTGTATGTATGTATTTGCACACATGTATATTTTCACACTGAAGTCATATTCTCATTTCCTATGCTCGAGTGGCTGTCACACGTCCTGCCCCCATCCAAGGAAATGTTGATATATGTTGAAAATCTCCATGAGAAGTAAAATGTTCACATAAATTCATGTAGGAGGGGGAAAAAGCAGCCAGGACCCAGCAGGCTGAATCAATGTATAGCTTGCATATGGAAACAATGACATGATTGTTTACTCACGGGCTTAATGAGATTCACTCTCTCCTAATGGCAATGTAGGAAATGTGAGCACCAGATGCTATGCCCAGAGCAGAGAGAACAGGGAAAGGTCCAGAGTAAGGAATTTATCCTGACACCAGAATGGAGTGTAACTCTTCAGTTTATTAACGTCGTAGGGTTTTTATCTTTTTTTTTTTTTGAGAAAAAAAATACTTTGATGTCTGCAGCTTAAATTTCCATATTTTTATAACAGTTCAGCAACAAATTTACATATTTCCTGGAATCTGCAGATATAAAAGCGGTAAAACACTCCAGGCATTATTAGACAGTAGATTATAACCCATTACTATTGTTTCAATTAGCAATGTAAAAGTGACCTGCAGTGTTCAGATGACCCACTAATGGATTTAAACGCTTTCAAATATTAATGTAGGTTTTCTAAAGATGAATCCCAAACCCATTATTCCTGGAACAACTATGAGCTGAAAGCTGGCAATGACTGTGCATTATGTGGAAAGGCTCATGGTTAATTAAATGAATACCTAGCATTACCCTCTTCACTTCAGTGCTACAAAATTATTTCTCATTGATTTTTACATTCTGAGTCCATGATTCAATTTACTTCTGCAATTTGTGTTGCCATGTCAATAAAGGAGAAGCGCTTCAAGATGGCAGCATTAGAGACTGATAAATACATTAAGATCCAATGAAAATTGCCGTTTTCCTATTGTTTTCCTCTGGTGAGACACCGTTTGGAGCAGCTCTTTGTTATGTATTATTAATACAATTTTGTTTGCTTCCATCTGCTCTCTCCTCTTCCCCTTCTATTCAGGAACTGGAATGTTAGTGATTGCTTGAGGCTGAGTGGCCAATTTTTCAGTTACAAGTTGTCTCACTATCAAGAACAAAAGCATCATCAACACAAATCTGCTATTCCATGTTAAATGGACTAGAAGGCCAGATTCGTCATCAAAGGCAGGGAGAGGGTGACTGTGTGTGTTGATTTCAGGGACTTAATGACAGTGCTGTTTGTTAAATCAGGGAAGGGGGAAAAAACAAACAAGCAAATCTAACTCCATTATCGAATGGATGAGAGGGAGATACAATTTGTTATACTTATGAAATGCACATTTTATTCAAACGTCATAGTTCAAATCCTACAATTAAATTTACACATGCCCTTCTCTTTGCAAACTCCCTTAAGTCGGTTCTCTTAAAATCTGAAGCTGTAATTGAGCTGGGCTCCAATCACTGTCTTTATCCCAAAATGTTATAACTTCAACTTCCTAGTTATTAGTATCTAAAGCAGTGGTAAATAATGTAATTTTCACAGGATTTACACTCATAATCTAGGAAGTGTGTTTTATATACTGTAAAATTTACCTTTCCTTAGGAAAGTGGGCTTGCACCTCAAATGTGACCATCAGCGGGTGTTATGTAGGATGTTTTTTTTTTTTTTTATTGGCACTGATGCTGCCCAAATGATTGCCTCCATGACAATTATTCCTAAATCACATCTTACCCCATGCTTGAATTTGTGTTTGTGTTTTAGACATGATGTGCAATATTAGAATCTCAACAAAGATGTGAGCCCATTCTTTAAGCACTGGCAATTTGCAGTATATACCCATTTTACAAAATCCTTTGTTAAGCTACTAACTTTCTGATCAAGCAGAACTGCTGACTAAATTTTGCGTTTGACTATCAACATGATGTAAATGCACAGCATGAGACATCTGATATTGACCATGATTGTAAAAACATCTCTAAAGTAAGAGGACACTATGATAGCTTAAAGGTATATTAATAACTAATATGGATATACTCATCCATGATGTCCCTATTAATGGATAGCTTCCTTATTAATTGATGAGTGCTGATTTAAACAATTAACTTTTCACCCCCTATTAACTTCTCCTGTTGACAAGAAAGCATCATATTTAGTACTAGTGAAGGAAAGGAAAGTCGATGTGTATGAATGTATGTGCACCGCTCATGACATCCAAATTGATGCACCATTTGAAAATGTAGTTTGAAGATTTTTAAATTTTAAAAGTTTTGTATATACTGTCACAGCAAAATAAAACTTGACTTTCAGAATTTAAGTTTAAAAAACAATTATGAATATATTCTAAAAATTGGCAAGGCTTAGCTATGTAAATGGTTTATCTGACAATAATGGTATCATTTCTGAGAATAAGAATGTATTCCAGGAACTAATATTTATGATACACTGATATAATTATTAATTAGCAATTTAAGATAATGTACAGTTATATTTAATAATCTGGGGAAGCATTTACTGTCTATCATACTTGGATAAAACACATCACACATGTAGCTTTCCAAAATGACCAAACAGACTATGTATTGTGACTTGTATGTATGCCAGGATAATCCTGAAGACATTTCAAAGGATTAGAATTACAGAACTGAACCTTTTTTCATCTAAAAGTAACTCATTTTAGAAGTTGGCTTTGGGGAAAATCTGATTAAAATACTTTGTACAAAAAATATTGTAACTCATATTCACCATACAATGATTTTAAGTAAACTTCATGAGAACTATTATCCTGTCATTTTAGTTAAACTACTAAGCAAAGTTAAACTATTTGTGAACAAATATTTATACAATATTTAATACTAGTGGAGGAAAACAAGGTAAACATTTATGAATGTATTTTTACTGCTACTGACACCTAATTTGATGCACCATTTGTAAAGGTCCTTCGAATATTTTTAAATTTACAATTTTTGTATATATTCTTGCCCCAAAATGAAACTCTACCCCATCTTTCTATGTATCTAGATATGGCTTTATGGTGTTTGAATCCATATCTAAATACATAGGAAGATGGGGTAGTCTAGAGAAACACATACCAAAATATTAATAGATTTTTAGGGGGTTGTTATGAGTAACTCTTTTTTTGGTACTTTCAACTTGCATTTCAAAATGCTTCTACAGGTTATGTGGTCAATATATTTTTGGTACTTAAAACATGATGGAGGGTTGCTATTTAGCCATCCTGCATACAGATAGCCTGTGGAATATGTCCTTGTAACTCTTAACAGTACAAAGATGGAACTATCAGAAATAGCCATGACAGTAGAGACTACTGCTTACCTGTCAGGACAACTGGATTAGCAGCCTAGCACTTTGGGTTACCAGATGGGGAACCCCGAACCCCTCATTTAACTTCTCTGGGTGTTAGCTTTTTCATTAGAAATGGTCAAAGGAGAAACAAAAATGCCCGGTAGAACTGTGTCTGAATATTCAGATGTAGCAGCTTAGCAGAGAAGACCAAGTCCTCTTAAACACCACGAATCCCTCATGCCTGTTCCCCACCATTGCTGAATTCAGCATGTGGAGCTGTACACTCTGAAAATCCAACCTACCTTTACCCTTATGACATGCTGTGTTATTAAAATGAGATGTGCCTTACTGAAAGAAGTGTTAAGCCATGGCTGGCACACTTCCCTCAGTAAGTAGAGACATGTCACCTCTGAAGTTGGAGCCTTTGCCTGAAAAGAGCCCATGCTAGCACTTGTACACCAGGCTCTTACAAATCTGCACCCAGTAGGTCCATGAGTCAAGCACATCAATAAGACACACCCAGAGGAGCATGTCAAAAATGACCTAATACATTTTTAAAGAAATTTTATTTACGCTACTGAAATAAAATATGAACAACTGACTAATGCAGGTGGAAGGAATTGACTACCTGGGATTATACAATACTGAGCTAGTTATCTACTGACCAAAAATCACAATATGAGAGGGCTGAGGTCTTTATATATTGGGGCCATTGCATTTGATGGCCAGCTAGGAGCTCCTGCTTCCCTTTGTGAAATACTATGTCCCCCAACACACATGTCCAGAAAAGGCATAGCTCAGAGGTGTTGCGTGACAGGCAGCCCCAGGCAATGGCTGCATCCTCAAACGTTGCTGGCTGCTAAAGAGCTGTTTGAGTAATCACTCTGAAAAAGACATCTTTTTTCTTTATATCAGAACTCATCACAATGCTGACTGTTTCAGAAATTGTGGTAGATGAAGGCATCCTGTAAGGACAAAGAAAGTTTTGAAAGTGGCTAGGGCTCCTGTTGGCTCTAAAGCTAACCAGGTTATAGGAGACCAAACTTCCGTGTGTTCATCTTTAGAATGGACATGCTCCTGATATAGATATTGTATGAGGTTGGCAAGACAAAATGAGTTATTATCGAGAGAGAACACTTGACAACATTCGTTTCTATTGTTATTATGACTCTTCTGCCTCCTAACTGAAAGTTCCTTAAGGCGAGGCAATAAACTGGAATCCAGACTCTAAAGTGGCACTGTGAAGAAATGGTTCAGCGTGCTAAAGCCACAGAGATACTAGAGTATAACTCCTGTGTGAGCACCTGAAGTTGTTGTTGCTGTCTTTTGTTTGTTTGCTTGGTTTTTGGGTAGTTAGAAAGTTTATAATTAGACACTAGAATGCCCCTCATGGTACATTCACTTTGACTTGTTCTTTTACCAGAGTGGGAGAATGAAGTAATGTTACCCACTAAGGCAGGAGTCAGGGTTAAGTGCAGGTCTGCTGATGCATGCTCTATGACTCTCTCTATTTTTTCTTAGTAGCCTAGATGATATTATTTTTAAATTAAAAATTCTGATGTTATTAAGTCAGGAGTATTAAAACCCTTGTAGTAATATATATAATTTTATATACTAAGCACAGGGTAGTAGGTTAACCAGTAGGCATTAGACCCAGAGTTTACACATACATTTGAATATGAAAATACAGGCTCTCATGTTTGACTGCTTTTTCAATTGTGTTTTATAGAATGACCAACATGATACACTTACCTGTTGTCTGGTATCAGGGCATGGCTATCTGCATAGCAGCTGGGCTGCTCCTTGGTTCTCAGTAGCACTGAGGGAGTATATAGTCATATTCTGTAGTAGTAGTAGTAGTAGTAGTAGTAGTAGTAGTAGTAGTAGTAGTAAACAGCAGTAGTAATAAGCATGTGGTCAGAGCACACCATTCATTCGTTTCAAAAAGAAGCTGTAAAGTTAGCTAGACACAGATCTGAAGTGTGGAGTTTTAATACCGTATAATGGAATATTGCCCATAGATGGCTCTTCATTTGAAGCAGACAGTTCAGGATAATGTCATAAATTAAGGTTTTCTTGTGTTATCTGGGCATTCCTTGTATTTAGTCAAAATTCACATGGCTTTAATTTTTTTTGACCAAGATTATCTTTGTTTTTACCATTACCTCAGTTGGGGCACAGGTTCACAAAAACAAATAAACTTTGGAACATAAACAAGGAGGGAGAAGGAGGTTGGGGAAAGGACATGAAACAAATCAGCAAGTTTCATAATGAGATAGACACAGGAACATGATTTAAACATGTATTTTGATGAAATATTTTTACAAATTAGATTATAATCCATTTATTTAAAGTTCTCTGAGACAAACTTATACCAAAAGGGAAAATATATCCTCAGTTGTATGCTATAAAAGCTATAAAATCTAATTAGATAGTGAAAATTCAATGGGAATTATTATAGCTATAAAAAATTAGAATACAGTAACTAGTATAGATTTTTTGGAATTTACTGTCGAGGTAAGGTGATGCATGCATTATGAAGTTATCTAGAGAAATGCCTATTCAAAAGGGCACTCCACAGATGACCGAAGATCACTGAGGTCCCCACGAAGACAATGAACCAAGAGAGTGATGAGAAAGATGCTGAAAACAGAACTAACAGAATATTTGCTTTTAGAAATTTACAAAAGGCAGAAATATGTAATTGCCAAGACTAATTGCATAAATACATTTGGACAGTTATGTAATTTCATTTTTCACAAGAGGCAGTGTATTCTACATTCCACAGGCAAGAAAGAAAAACTGCATCGGGTGTAAAGCTTGATGTGGGTTTATTTTCCTTTGTTATAGTTTATAGAAGCTCCAACTTCTCACCTCTAATCTCATAGCATGACTCTTTCTGATTAATTATGTCTCAAGTTCTAAAGACAAGTTAACCACTTACACAGGGAATTGACTTGCATTTATCTGGGAAAGAGGAAAAAAAAGGGGTGAATTTGTGTGTCTATGTGTCAATTAACCATTTAACTGGCCATCAAAGCGACTTTTTCAGGCAGTGGGATGAAGCACCCAACTTACATACTGCATGGAGATGATCCCTAGAACAAAAAAGAAACTGCACAGAGTGTTCCAAATGGGCTCTGTTTGTTGCAAACAGGAAGACTGAGGAGTCTCCTTCTGCTGAGAACATCAGCACCCTTAGAGACAATGGTGAGTAAAGTTGCTAGAAAGAGCAGGCTGTCTTCCAGAGAACATGACAGGGCAACTTAACCCTTCATCCACCTTAGAAAAATCAGTTCTTTAGCTTACACTTGCAATTTTAATTGCAAGGCTGGTTATATCACAGAAGAGAAAAAAGTGTAATTTACTTTGGTAATTGGATACACACACACACACACACACACACACACACACACATGTCTTCAGAAAAACACAGGCTTACAGAAAAACAAAAATAAAAATTAAAAGCAACAAAAAGTAAACAAGCAAATAAAAAACAACAAAAAACATCAAGGCAAAAGCCCTCATGTGGAGGCTGGACAAGGCAATCCAATAAAAGGAAGAGTCCCAAGGTCAGGCAAAAGAGTTGAAGATACACTTGCTTCCACAGTCCTCCAAAACCACCAAGCTAATAGCCATAACATGTACGCAGAGGACCTGGTACAGAGCCTTCGGGTGCTATGTTTGCTGCTTCAGTGTCTGTGAGCCTGTAGGAGGTCTGCTTCGTTCATTTGGTCCACCATGTTCTCCTGGTGTTCTCCATCCCCTGTGACTCCTACAGTCTTTCCTCCCCTTCTTTCTCTGGGTTATTCTGTCTCAGATGGGGCAAGACTGATTCCATTTTAGACTCTTTTCATAGTATCTGGCTGTGGATCTCTGAACACACTCCCATCTGCTGGACAAGTCACAGATCTGTGAGTTTAACAGAATACCATTAAGAATCATTTTTCCCCCCAATCATGTTTGGTTCCACCGTATGTCTCTGGGCTATCCTCTTAATATGACCAAAATAACTGACCTGACTTTAAAGTGGGGTAGGAGGTAGGAGGTAGAATGCTTAAAAACAGGGAAGGGAAATCTAATGGCAGTAGCTTGTGCCTTAAAGGAATCACTTAATGGCCAAAGCTGAAAGTGAGATGAAGTCCATTGTTAAGAAAAAACTGAATGTGTTAGACTGAATGGGACTTTGCCTTCATAGCAGCTTAAAGTATTTGATGTAATAAATTCTCACTTTTCTGTGTTAAATTCTTTCATGCAATAGAAGCTTATAAAGAAAGAATATAGACTGAGGAGTAAGTTGTATAATGAGATTTAATCTATGTAAAATATGTCCCAGAAGAAATGTCCTTTACTTTGATCATATCCCTTGAAACAAGATGCCCTGCTGGAAATCACAATAAAATGAGAGCTTGGGAAAAAACTCATGTGGCAAAGAAGGTTGCTCTTTAATATAAAAGTTCACCATCTCTACGATCCTGGGGTGGGCTTAATTAATGTCAATGAAATCTCCCAGGCTCACTGAGGCTTAAAAGAAAAATAAACCAGAGAGTTTTTCTTGGCCTTCCCTCTGAAGTATTCAAGACTAGAGACACCTCCCCAGCATGTGCATACAAGCATGTCGCGCGCGCGCGCGCGCACACACACACACACACACACAGGGGAGGGTGACCCAGCCACACATAGTAGGTGTCTGTTACACAATGGAATGCTCTTGATAAAAATTATAAGCATTCAAAAGGTTCACATGTCATTTCTCTTTGTTATCAACATGCCTGAGTGTCAACAGCTATCTTGTCTCCTGTCACCAGAAAGATCTCACCTCTTCATAAATGGGCATGGTTGAATTTCTGTTTTGCATTTGGGTTCTGTTGTTTATTAGTTTTTATGCAGAATAAACAATGTGGCTCTGTCAGGTTCAACTAAAAAAAAAAAAAAAAACCCTAAACAGAATCTTCAGAGTCTTCTACTGTTATTTTTATATTTTTCATTAAAACTGAAGTCCATTTTAAACAGTTCCTCATTGGATGGAAAGACTTTGTTTTTCCCTAAATGTTCACTCCAATTCCTGTCCTTCAGATCTACTGAGATACTGATCCTCCTTTATAAATAAGTTAATATACATGCCAACACAACGTTGAGGGTATTTTCTTTTTTAAATTTGCTTACATATAAAAACATTTACCAAGAACAGATTCTCAAGTACAGTGAATGAATTACTCCTAGAAACAGCATCATTTGTGCTAAATGTGTGTTCAATGTTGACTCACAGGCTTGGAAATGATACCCTCTGTCCTTTAAATAGGTATATGGATCTGAAAAGAAACACACACACACACACACACACACACACACACACACACAAGTATATCTAATGTTGTGCCACACCCAAAACACCAATGACACCTACTTCTTGTCTTTGCCATAAATACGATGTTTTTCATAAGAATTCTTTTTCCATTTTTCTCCCATCTTTCCATTTATAGTGGTGACTAAATTTTGAGCCTATCTATCATTTCCAAAGTTTTGTTTTGCAGACTTCAGTTTTTCTAAAAAGAAAAGACTCAGTGGTCTTAAATACGGTGTGATTGCAGTGTGGGTTCATGCTGCTTTTGTAGTTTTTAAGACATTCTAACACTATTTAATTAGCTAAAATTTCTCCTCTCTTGAGAACTGGAAACTCAATGAAATGTCAACAATGCTGGCAGTCTGCTTCAGGCTAAACTCATTACACAAAAACCAAAGGTAAAAATAGTCCAAGGCAAGAGTCGTTGTCATAATGTTGAAGCCCATACCTATGCCGATGCGACCCAGAAAGGATCCCATGAAAATGCCAAATTAGGAAGGGGATCTAATGAATTATCCCGGCACTGGCTGTAACTGATCACCCCTTGCACAGAAATTTATCTAATTAGTCAAATAGCATCAAGTTTTGCCTAGGACTACTTGGGTGCAATGCTCATTGCTTAATGAATTGAGTTCTGATTTGGAATTCTGTATTCTAAGATGTATATTGGGTTTTTTTCCCCACCAATAAATAAATAGAAAATACCATATCCTGTTAAGGACTGGACATAAATACTTTTATCTGAATTATAGAAGGTTTGGCATCCATGGGCTCATTACCAAGGGCAATAAAATTTGGCATTTTCTATTGTCTGAGGGTTTATAAAGGATAAATTTCTTGATTCATTTGAATAGATCACTGGAAAGAGCAAACTACAAAAACAAGTGCTATATACTGAAGGTATGTGAATCGCCTCCTTCCCAAAGATAATGCAAATTAGAAGTACGTAAAGCTTTGTCTGCACCTGGGATCTTTAATGAGGATAAAGAAAAATCAGACAGAGATTCTCCTGGGGAAAGAGAGGATCGTTATTTGAATAACCTGCAGTGAATTCTAATCAATGCGACGTGACTTTGAAAATGAATGTGGTCTTTCAAGCCGCTGTACTTGAGCTGTGATATTAATCATAACTTCATGGTACAGTAAAGCTTATGACAAACGCTTATCAAGAGGACTCAGAAAAAAAAAAGCTGGTTTGGGTGTGACAAGAAAATTTAGAAATAGAAAGATTCTTTTCTGTTCCCCATTGCCAGCCCATTTATTGGCTACTGTGTGTGTTCTGTTGTCTTTCTTCAATTATCTCAAAAGAGGTTGACGTGAATTGCATGCCATCGGCATAATTGTTTTTCCCCCTCCCCCCAAATGTGACATTTTGCACATAGCTTATTTCCTCACACAGTCTTGGGAGTGTTATTTAACATTAAATGGTACCAGGGAACTGGTGTGCCAGTCTGCTAAGGATGCATTAAGTAGCGCAGCAAACCTCCTCGACACAGGAGGGAATTTTAGCTTTGCCCATTAGAGCTCTGAATTCTCTGTAAATGCACCCTGGACCTGAAGAAGGTTGAGTATAAACATAGAGGTCTCCTGGTAGGCAAGAGAGAAAGGGATGCTGACTTAAATAATCATTTAAAAAAATCAGTTATCAAGTGTTTTCTCGCTTAAAAGGAAATGTAATTAGTTTTTGACAAGTTGACATTAAAAGGCTTATTACAGAACACAATGCGTTAAAGCTCAAATCTCAAGAACGCATGAGGAACTAAGATGATAAAATAAACATCTTAAGGTAATTTAAATAATCTTTGGTCTGGAAGTAATTCCATGAGAGAAGTAGAGCACACATTTTCCTTGGCTTGATGGAAGTGGTATTTAATATTGAGAGCTGTCATTCTGGCCATCGCTGTGGCTCTAATATGTGGCTCTAAAATGACTGCCCTATGATGGCACTCAGCACACTGTTTAGAGCATATCATTGTCGTTCAGCTGGCCTGTCCAACAACAAACAGAATACCTGTAGTGAATCTTGTCACAGGATAAGGGATTCTCAATTCCAGGTATAAAGTGTGGGGGTGGGGTGGGTGGGAATTCAAGATAGTTCACTACAGCCTAAGGGCAGTCAAGGGAGATGGATTTGTTCTAAACGTACTCCATATATTTCTTAAATAAAATTTAGAACACAGAAGGCTTCATGGGACATCATTTATTTCATCTCTTGCTTTATGGACATACAAGTGGAATATATATATATAGTATGTAAGAGAAATATGCATGTATACATCTGCATACATGTAAAAGTGAGAAAATTATGACATTTATACAGAAAATATGAGACATACAAATACACATGTATATATGTAGATGTGATGTTCATAACTGGGTAGATAGTAGTTTTAATTTCATAATCCGTCACATCATCTATGGTCCTTAATACATATTTTAAGTGTCATTTAAATGTTTGCATAATTTTTTGATGATAATTCCTAGTTAAAATAATTATTTATGCAATGGTAAAATTTGTATTTACAAGTGATTTTTAACATTCTCTCTAATAGTGGTATTTTCGAGCAAGTTTTGGTTCTTTTAATATGCTAAGAAAGTAGACAACATATGAAATGCACATTTTTATTCCTTTCCAGAGATGAGAACTCAAGGTGTGTGTTCATATATCTCTGCTCTACCAAGTCATTGGATGCCCAGTTATTTATTTTAATGTTTTTATTGTATCATCAATGATGCTTCTAGATGTGGTTGACCATTAAATCAATGGTCTGGATGAAGCAATTTGATCTGCCTGATATAGTTTGTGTCTTGGTCTATTGCTATATCTAAATACCACAGGTTGATCTACTTGTAAAGATCTGAGAAATCCAAGGTCAAGAGACCTCACCTGATAAAAATTCTCTTGCTATTGTGGGGATATATCACAGATCATTATCTGATGAGATGGCCAAACTCATTTTTAAACTTGATCCCTTTAGCCTACCCATGAAGAAGACATTAAGCCATTGATTCATGGGTGTACGGATCTATTTATGAGGAGTAAAGCTCTCATAACCCAATCATCTCATAAAGGGCCCACCTGACACTACCTGTTAATATTTTACAAAGGGGATGAAATTTCAACTTGAGTTTTGACAGTGATATTCAAGCAATAGCTGTGGGCTTTGTTTAGATTAGGGATTGAGTAAAAAAATAAATTATACAGGGACAAAGAAAAATTCCCTCTTGTCTCTGTCTCTTCCTCTCCTTCTCCTCTTTTTTCCTTCTCCCTTCCTGTCTCGTCATCATGTTGAGCAAGAACATTGGTACTCTCTTGTTCTCAGACTGAACCTTGCATTTTTAACTGTCTTGGTTCTCTGGACTTTAGACTCACACTGTAACTATACCATTAGCTCTCCAGACAAGTGTGTGTGTGTTGTGTGTGTGTGTGTGTGTGTAAGAGTATGCATGTGCATCCTATCAGATTTATTTCTCTTGAGAATTCTAGTTCTTAGTGTCTTAGAAGCATGTGTTACTTTCTCAATTTATTTCAACCTGTGAGTGATGGATCCTTAAATGATGTTTATACCTTTACTTTATTTAATACTTCATATTTTCAAAACCCAAATTTACTGAGTTGTAATTTGCGTGCTACAAAATTCATGTGTTAGGTGAACAATTTGATGCTATTATTAGTGAATTTCATTGGGCAGATAACACCATAATCCAGTTTTAGGACAGTTCTATTTCCCAGTAAAATGTACCATACACATTTACCTTTATTTCTGTCTCTACACTTAATTCTAGACAACCGCTAGTCTATTTCTTTCTCAACAGGTTTCATTTTCCTGGATCTTTTATATAAATGAGTACAGAATGAGACCTGTTGTGTTTGTCTTATTCCCTTAGTACAATGTTTTGAAGGCTATTATACCCTGTGCTTTTGTAATGTCTTCACCTCCTCTCCATTCCACCCATTCCTTTGGCTCTATTTTGAGCTATTTCTATTTCAGTTTTGACATAGAATGAGAGACAAAAAACTTTCCCATACAGCATAGGGGAAAGGATGCAGAGATTTGCAGAAAAAGTTGACCCCACAAGCAAAGCAATTCTCTTTCAATAGCTTCATGCGTAAAATGATGGTTTCTGAGAAAACCCAAAGGAAACAATACTTTCAAATAGCACTTATCAATCCCCAAAATGGTAGCTTGTTGTCACTTGTGTTATAACAAGATAAAATTAATGATATCAGTTTTTAAAATGCAATAGGCCTTGCATTCGGGGAATCATGAATTTAGGTGAGAGAGGTTGATCAATTGTCTCAAAGATAAAGAAATTGAGATGTGCCTGTTCAGGCCACCATACATCGAGCAGAATGCAAGCTAAAGTTTCTTTGTCTCAATTTTCAATGGAAAACAAAACTTCCCAACCATTTTCCAAAACCATTTGGGCAAGCCTGGAATAGTGGCCCTCAAATCTAAATTTTAGCAGCTACATAAGAAGCACACATGCTTTCCATCAAACATGTAGATGCCCTGGGTTACAGATTAGAAATTAATTTATTAATATTACTACCTCTAAAGTTAATCCATGTATCTTGAAATTAAGAGTCAGATATTAGGGAAATAGTTCTTTGTTGGCAAGTACATGATATACATATGAGATCCACACATCCTCTAGTGTTTCAGGGAATCACAGATAGTTTCCAAGGTCCATCCTTTCTTCTCCTTTAGTGGAGTAGCTCAGATTTATGCTTGTTCAAGATTTTTTGTTGCTGGGCATGACCATGTGATGAACTATTGTGCTATTCTTAGGAGAAAGGGGTTTACTTCTTCTTTTCCTCCCCTCCTTTCCAATAATCTCCCATATGTGAAAGAGGTAGGAGCCACACCTGATATTTTGGATAAGAAGAATACTAATGAATTTCAAAGAATTCAGGCAGGATATTGGGCATTGGATAATCTCATGGACTGCCTACCATTTTTTTTTTTTTTTGAGACAAAGCTTTTCTAGCAAGCCTGGTCCAGCATCTACTTTCCAGCCTGGCTTGAATTTGCAGTATTCTTGTCTTTGCAGCCCTAGTGCTGGGACTAGCAGTATGTGTCAGCTGGCTTGTCCTCAGGTTCTTATGTGAAGGAAATCAATTTTTAGTTTTAAAACCATTAGTATTCATGTCTCTGTTAAGCAATGCAACGTATAACCATTATATTAACAAAAAAAATCATTCGCTGTTTAGAAACCTAAGATATACCATTTTTAAATGTAATTCCTAAGAACTTTACTCTCTGGACATATCATTTTCTCATGGTTAAGATGGCCTATCTTTTACCATCTTCTGGTGGCTTCCAGCAGCCCTCGCATGAAGGTCTAGCTGTGCAGTTCATTGGGTACAAGATTTACCCCTGAAATGGGCAGAACTATGCCAGGACAAAGAAAGTTTTTTTCAGTACTGCAGAGATGTTTTGATTGCATTTCCCTGATGACTAAGGACTTCGAACTTTTCTGTAAGGGCTTCTCAGCCATTCGAGATTCCTCTGTCGAGAATTCTCTGTTTAGTTCTCCACCTCATTTTTTAAATGGGTTATTTGGGTTGTTAGTGTCTAACTTCTTGAGTTCTTTGTAAATTTTGGATACTAGCCCTTTGTCAGATGTAGGGTTGGCGAAGATCTTTTCCCACTCTGATTTGTCTTATTGACAGTATCTTTTGTCTTACAGAAGCTTTGACGTTTCATGAGGTTCCATTATATCAATTGTTGATCTTAGAGCCTGAGTCATTGAAGTTTTGTTCAGGAAATTGTCTCCTGTACCAATGCGTTCAGGGGTATTTCCTACTTTCTCTTTTATGAGATTTAGTTTATCTGGTTTTATGTTGAGGTCCTTGATCCACTTGGACTTGAGTTTGTGCTTGATGATAAGTATGGATCTATTTTCATTCTTCTACATGCAGACATCTAGTTAGACCAGCACCATTTATTGAAGACGCTTTCATTTTTCTATTGTATGGTTTCAGCTTCTTTTTGAAAAACCAGGTGACCATATTTTGGGGTCTTTGATTTGATCCCATTTGATTTGATCCCATTGATTAACATGTCTATTTCTGTACCTGTACCATGCGGTTTTTATTACTACTGCTCTGTAGTACAGTTTGAGCTTAGGGATGGAGCCACACCTCTGAGGTTCTGTCTTACACCCATTAGAATGGCTAAGATAAGAAACTCAAGAGATAACACATGCTGGTGAGGATGTGGAGCAAGGGGAATACTTCTCCATTGCTAGTGAAAACTTGTACAGCCAGTTTGGAAATCAATTTGGCAGTTTCTCAAAAAATGGAGAATACTTCTACCTCAAGACCCAGCTATACCACTCTTGGGCATATATTCAAAAGATGGTTCAACATCCCACAAAGACATTTGCTTAACCATATACATAGCAGCTTTATTTGTAATAGTCAGAAACTGGAAACAATCTCGATGTCCTTCAACTGAAAAATGCATAAAGAAAATGTGATACATCTACACAATGGAGTATGATTCAGTTGTTAAAAACAATGACACCATGAATTTTTCAGATAAATAAGTAGAACTTGAGAATATCATTCTGAGCGAGATAACACAGTCCAAAAAGTGTATGCACTCACTTATAAGTGGATATTTGCCATAAAATACAGGTACCATATTATAGTCCACAGACTCAAAGAAGCTAAACAAGTAGGAAGGCACAAGTGAGGAAGCTTGAATCTCATTGTGTAGGGAGAATAATATAGTCATAAAAGGCGGATAGAGGGAGGGAATTAAAATGGGAGCTATGGGAGGTGTATGGGGAGTTCAAGATCAGGTGTGGGCAAGGACAGGAATGATGGCTATTTGGCTATGAAAATGAACGGAAATCTGCAGCTTACAGGGGTGAGGAGGTGAGGGCATCTCCAGAACAAGATAGAGACCTGGGATAAGGGAGGCACCCAGGAATAAATGGGGGTGACCTTAGCTGTAACTCACTACATTGGGGATATGGAACCTGAAGAGGCCACTTCCTGTAGCTAGGCAGGAACCCAAAGGGGTGATAGAGGCACCAACTTACCTACAAAACATTCAACCCAACATTTATTCTGTCTACAAGAAATGCAGGCAGAGGGGATGGAGCAGAAAATGAGGTAATGGCCAACCAATAACACACCCAACTTGAGACCCATCCCATGGACAAGCACCAATTCCTAGCACTATTAATGATACTCTGTTATGCTTGCAGACAGGAGCAAGTTGTCTTTTGTGAGTCTCCATCCAGCAGCTGACTCAGACAGATACAGACACCCACAGCCAAAAGCTAGATGGAGCTTGGGGACTCATGGAAGAATAGGAGGAAGGATTGAGGAGCCCAAAGGGGATAGAAACTCCACAGGAAAACCAAAAGAGTCTAACCTAGACCCTTGGGACCCTCAGAGTCTGAACCATCCACCAAAGAACATACACAGGCTGGACCCAGGCCTCTCGGCACATATGTAACAGATGTACAGCTTATTCTTCATGTGGGTCCTAAACAACTGTTGCTTGTGTGTGGGATATATTCTTCTAGCTGGGCTGGCTTGTCTGGCCTCAATATGACAATGAGGCCTTGCAGAGACTTGAAGTGCCTGGGGGGGGATATCTGGGAGGGGGGCACCTGCACAGAGAAGAAGGGGAGGGGTGCTAAGGGAAGGATTGTGGGAGGGAGTGACCAGGAGGAGGGTAGTGAGTGGGTTGTAAAATGAATAATTAAAAACATTAATTAAAAAAAATGTGAGTCTTCATTCCTTGTCAAAAGGAATTCTTGGTAGATAAACTGAACCACCCTCTTCAGAAGAAAACACCAAAAAAAGGACAATTGGGAAGAAAATCAAAAGAAAAGAACCCACTATGCAGTCAAGTTCCAGTGAGCTGTTACTAGTGTATCTCTTCCAAATATAATGGCCTAGAGGAATCAGAAGCCACAAGTTAAGAAAGCTCAGAGAGAGGAGGCTATCAGGTGTACCAAGGAAGCAAAAAAGGCTACACAGGCATTACAGAAGACGACCATGCCTGTTGCCAAGACTCCACAAAGACAGCACCTCTAAACACAAGATTTTTAAGGTTATGAAGGTCACTGCTCCCCAAGTTGGTGGAAAATGCTAACTTGGCATATCAGAATTTAAATAAATATCCATCTCTAACACTAAAAACAGAGACCCAGTGTCACGACTATTTTGTTGGTAAGGTGTTTGACTGAGGTACCTCCACATTTAGCATCATGACATGAAAGCTCATGGGCAGGTAGCACGGAGACTCTAGGATGTGTAGGCAGAGGTTTCCACTTGATAGGGCTTGTTCCCCAGGCTTTGTAAGTTTGAGATCATTGGCATGAATGAATTGAGGGCAAGTGAGTAGCCTTAGTCATCTTTGGTTTCTCCAGAGAACCAGCACACATTAAGCACTCTGAAATATCTATTTATCTGTCCCAAGCAAAAGCCTCTTGCATTGCATGAGTGTTCACAGGATGAGACTTAAAGGTTTAGGCACATACAATTCACATTGCTGCTGGATCTTTTGTTTTCTAAGAGAGAAGGGAGTGTGCAGTATCCAGCAGGTGAGATAGATAATTGCTGGGTTCCTTCCACCTCTAAAAAAGAGAGCTCATGATTTCTTTTCATTCTAAAATTCATTTCTGCTTTTCCATTTTCTTAGATAAAGTACTCAAAGATTCAGTGCCCTCCATAAAAGCCATCCAGCCTATTGTTTCTCCAGTGTCTCTAACTGTACTATGACTTCCCTGTCCTTTCTTTCCCGACCTTACATTCTGCTCCAGCTGTTTCCTCTTCTTGGGGACACATCTGCCTATCAAATTCCCATCCACTCTGCATGAGTGAATGCCCTCAATGTTATGAACACACAGATCCCCTGATGCCCAGGGAAATAAACAGCCCTGATAGCTGCTGGACGTCATTCTAATGAATTTTGAATGATGATCTCTCACTAAGAGACTTCATGAGGCACAACTCCAGGACAAAAGGCAGAACGAGCCATGAAGATGCCTGCTGAGGAGGGAAGGGTCTCCATCTTCTTCTTGGCTGAAGATATCTGGTGAAAAGGATTCAAATTGACTAAGATCAGAGCTGTCTCTAGAGCATAGCCCTTCTTTATATCTCTTTTCCTATTAGAGTTGGTGTGAGTTTGGTCATAAAAACATAATCCACATCCTCTCCTTCCTCTTCAGAGCACCCAGAGACTTCCTGCTTCTCTGCTGGTACCACTATCTTAGCCTTGAAGACCATCATGTGTCACCTGAATTTCTTTGAGGTACAGCCATAACCACCTTGCTAGTTACTCTTCTCTCACTGAAATCTCTTCACATCACCAATTCTGCGTGAGAATCATACGAGATTTAAATTCCTCCAAAGACTTGTCCTTGCACTAATCATGGTTCCTAGTAACAACTTGAATGATCTAACATGTACATGTCTATGATGTGGACACAAGCTTCACTGCCTCTGACCACTCTTCCCCAGTTACCACATCAATTCTCTGAACAAGCTGAGTTTCCTCTTACTCAGACTTTGTAACTGAAATATCTTTTATCAAATATATCTTGTCCTTTCTGTTGTGTGACTTGTTTCTTCTTAAACAGACATGTCTCAATTCAAAAGCAATCTCCTCACACAGAGCCCACACTGTTTGCAGATTCATGATTCTCTTTTGCATTCTACAAGAATCTTTTCCCAGAGAAACAGATAGTATTAAACATTAATTTATTTTATTTGAGCACATTATTACATGTCAATAAATTGTAGTAAAAGATATGAGTTCTACTGGATAAAACTGAACCACTTCAGCCAGTTTTTCCAGTCAAGCTGATGTTGTGATTTATGACGTTTTCTTTTTTACTGTGTCCTCTTTTGTTTCTTCTTCTTCTTCTTCTTCTTCTTCTTCTTCTTCTTCTTCTTCTTCTTCTTCTTCTCTTCCTCTCCTCCTTCTCCTTCTTCCTCTTCCTCCTCTTTCTTCTCCTCCTCTTTCCCCTCCTTCTTCCTCCTCTTCTTCTTCCTTTTCCTCCTCCTCCTTTCTTCTTTTGAGACAGTCTCTCTCTATAGCCTAGGCTGGCCTTCACGAGCAAGTCCACCCTTTTCACCCTCAACAGTGTGATTATTACAAGCTTGTATTATCATGCTTGGTTTGGCTCTGATATTTAACATTTATGTGTCCATATTTAGGTTATATTTCCTTGTGACTCACTTTTCTTCTCTGTGAAATACAGACAATAACACTAGCACTTACAGTCCCATGATGGATAAGGTTGCTTTCTAGAAAGAGTAAAACAGAACAGACAATCCAGTGGAAAAATGGGAAACACTGTGTGAAGTTAAAAAGTCAACCCACAATTTAAAGAACTACATTTAAAATGTTAACCACAGCTAAAGCAGAAAAATGTGGGTAACAATGTAGGTTCACCAAAAGCTTGCTGTCCTAGGTAGTGTCATATTACAGGATGATCACGACAGACAAAACATTTCACTTTCAAGAAAGTTTTAATGTTATCCTTGTATGCTGTGACTTTAGTACATTCTAAGTGGGAAGATTGGACAGAGTTAAGGTAAATACTAGTGAATATTCAAAGTCTGATAGAAGTGAAGAGCCATGAGGCAAGGACAGGGAAGTCCTCTTATAACTCTCCTTCTAGACAGGCATGCTCTTGGTTCTTGCAAAGCAAATTGAAGGACAGAAATAACTTTTAGGGAATCTACAACCTTTGTGAGTACATAACCAGGAAAGACTGCAGAATTGCTCGATCTACCCAGCAGCATGTGAATAAATATGCTGCACATATGTATTTACACAAATGTGGAATTATAGACTTGCTCCAGAGAGGGAAGGAGGAGAGTGTTGAAACCTGATGGCACATCCAGCATTTCCTCAGGGAGCTTGTCTGTCAGTCTGTTTGTGCTGGCTGATTGAAAATCACATGTGGCTTTCAGATGTAGAAAAGAAAAAGTATTTGCATATAAGAATGGGAAATTTTGAGTACAATTCTTCATGTTGAGTATAATTCTTCATGTTCAGTATAAACTCTGCATTTAGCCAACCATACCATATTTCTGGGAAAACATCTAAATATGGAATTGTGGGAAAAGTTATGAAGTCCATCTTCTTAGTGATGGGGCCTCCTCCTCCTCCCCTCCTCCTCTTGTTCCTCCTCTCCCTCCTTCTCTTCCTCTTCATTTTTCTCCTTCTCCCTTTTCTTTTTCTCTTTCCTCTCCCTCCTATTCTTCTTTTTTATTTTCTCTTCTTTTAATCTAGTATTTATAAAAAAGATAAAATTTCTTTTACCCTACGCCTTTATCCTATATCCACACCCCTTTCTCTTCTTTCTTTATTTGATGAACATAAAAGTATGAAATTTATTTTTTAACCCTGTTTTTATTTCATCAATGCCAAATTTTCATATAAGGATATTGAATGGCAGCACCATTCTGTAGCAAAAAAGTGCAAAGGGAGTAACAAAAGATGGATGCTGTGCTGTTGGTCTTGGACAAAATCATATGCACAAACAGCACAGAAAAAGTAAAGTTTCCCAAGAACCACAGCCCTAGCTATGTCATTCTGAGAATGGAGTAACAAAGTACATTAAGTCCCTAATCCACTAGAAGACATAAAGCTGGGCCCCACATGGTCAGTCCATGAACAGAGTAAATGAAAATAGGAGGAGACCTCTCACAGTGTTGAAGGTTGATATAGATCATTACTCAATTTCTCAAATGGTATGCCACAGGAATTGCAGACAAGTATGTTGCTCAGGGTCTCTCAGAAGTGCTTTCAGATATTAGAATTTCTTGCGCATCTAAGAAGGACCAGACTATTCACATTTTGGCTTTCTTTCTTCTTGAGTTTCATGTGGTTTGTGAATTTTATCTTGGGTATTCCAAGCTTCTGGGCTAATATCCACTTATCAGTGTGTGCATACCATCTGTGTTCTTTTGTGATTGGGTTACCTCACTCAGGATGATATTTTCTAGTTCCATCCACTTGCCTATGAATTTCATGAATTCATTGTTTTTAGTAGGTGAGTAGTAATTACTCCATTGTGTAAATGTACTACATTTTCTGTATCCATTTCTCTGTTGAGGGACATCTAAGTCCTTTCCAGCATCTGGCTATTATAAATAAGGCTGCTATGAACATAGTGGAGCATGTGTCTTTATTATATGTTGGAGCATCATCTGGGTATGCCCAGGAGTGGTATTGCTGGGCCCTCAGATAGTACTATGACCAATTTTCTGAGGAATGGCCAAACTTATTTCCAGAGTACTTGTACAAGCTCGCAATCCCACCAGCAATGGAGGAGTGTTCCTCTTTCTCCACATACTTACCAGCATCTGCTTTTACCTCAAAATACCCATGGAAGGAGTTACAGATACAAAGTGTGGAACAGAGACTGAAGGAAAGGCCATCCAGAGACTGCCCCACCTGGGGATTCATCCCATATACAGTCACCAAACCAAACCAAAGTTTGGCCATTCCTCAGAAAATTTGGTGCCTGGCAAATACAAAGGTGGATGCTCACAGACAACCATTGGACTGAGCACAGGTTCCCTAATGGAGGAGCTAGGGAAAAGACCCAGGGAATTGAAGGTGTTTGCCGTCCAACAGGAGGAACAACAATATGAACCAACCAGTACCCCTGGAGCTCCCAGGGACTAAACCACCAACCAAAGAGTACACATGGTGGGACTCATGGTTTCAGCTGCATATATAGCAGAGGATGGCCTTGTCAGTCATCAATGGGAGAAGAGGCCCTTGGTTCTGTGAAGGCTCTATGCCCCAGTTTAGGGGAATGCCAGAGCAGGGAAGTGGGAGTGGGTGGGTTGATGAGTAGGGGGGAGGGGGAATGGTATAGGGGGCTTTCAGAGGGGAAACCAGGAAAGGGGATAACATTTGAAATGTACATAAAGAAAATATCTAATAAAAAAAAAAAACTCTCGCCCAGTTCCATACATATGATGGCTATCAAAAATCTCCCTTATGAGTGCACAGGGGGCACACATAAATCTTCCTGAGAAAGGGAAATAGAAAAGATGCCAAGGGAGGACTAGAGGAGGGTAGATATAGAAACAGGAGGGAAGGAGTTGAGGGATGATGGGTGGAGAATGTATTGGAAAGGACAACTGAAATTGAGGGGCAATCTTGGAGACAAGCTAGAAACTTAGTGCAATGGAAACTCCCAGGAATCTCTAAGGGTGACCCTAGGACTCCTAGTAGTGGGAGATAGAGAGCCTGAAGAAGCCATCTGTTGTAACCTGTAAGACTTCCACTGGAGTGACCGAGACACCAAACCAACCAAAAAACCTTTGACCCACAATTTGTATTGCTTACTTTGGTGTAAAGGTGGCACAGAAATTATGAACGTGGCTAACCAATGACCGGACCAACTTGAGACTCATGCCACAAAATGAAGCCAACTCCTGACATGGCCTGGAGGTACAGGAATCAGAAGCTGGATAGTTCAGAGACCTGTGAAAGAACCAAACACAACCAGCATTTGTTTTTAAAGACAATGAAATGATCCCTAATGATATTCTAGAAACACATAGACAGGAGCCTAGCATAATCAGAATTGGAGAGACTTCATCCAGCAACTGATGAAAATAAGTGCAGAAGCCCACAGCCAAGCATTAGGTGGAGCTCAGAGAATCCTGCAGAAGACAGGGGGGAGGGTTGCAGGAGACAGAGGGGCCAAGAACAACACAAGGAAACCCACAGAATCAAAGGGACTCATAGAGACTCTCAGAGACTGAGTTCTACAGTCAGGGAGCCTGCATGGGACTGACCTAGGCCCTCTGCATGTATGCTATGGTGTGCAACTTAGTCTTCTTGTGGGACTCCTAATAGTGGGGTAAGGGGCTGTCTCTGACCCTCTTGCCTGCTTTTGGGACCCTTTTCTCTCCTATTGTATCGCCCTGGCCAGCCTTAATGCAAAGGGAAGTGTCGAGTATTATTGTAACTTGATATGCCATGGTCATATTAACTTGATATCCTGGGCAGGCCTATCCTTTTCTGAAGGGAAGCAGAGGTAGAATAGATGGTGGAGAAAGAGGAGGTGAGGGAGGAAGAACTGGGAGGAGAGGATTGTGTAATATATGAAAGAATAATAATATAAAGCAATCTCTCTTGTGTGCTCATCTACTTGGTTTCTTTTCTACCAGTCATTGTGTACTTTGCCTGTTCCTCTTTCTCACTGCTGTCACCCTGCTGGTGATCAAACAGGAATTTGTCACCTGACATTCTGGTCAAACCAATCCACACAGCTAATACCTCAAGTACCAAGTCCCATGCCTGCTTCATGTTGGAAAGGGTGTGGTACTGTGAAGTGTGGTTTTAATATTCCTATAAGAGCTTGTTTATAAAGCATTCTTAGGGAATATTTTCCATGAATAACATTCTCCTGATTAATATATAGTATGGTCTAATGACCAAATTAGTTGCCCTGAAAAAAGATAGCATCAGATTGGAAATTGAAAAATCCATTCTAACAATAAGCAGTCACAAGTCATTCTCCACAGTCAAAGAATAGTTAAGAACTCATCCCAGGGTAAAAGAGTTGGTCTTGCACTCCTGTCCATAAAATGCTAACCAGAGCCTTTCTGGGACAACAGGTTGGTGGGAGGACTGATCTGCTAGCAGGAGTACTTCAATCTGGTTTTGCTTTGACACAGTTCATATAGGAGTAAGTATTTTCTGATAACATTTCTTGCTTATGACTGATGTCTGAAATAGTCACAATTATGACTAAGATAAAGACACTATGATATTGAATGTTTCTTTTATTCGTGAGCAATAAATATAGTTGCTATTGATAATAATTTTCGCCTTTCCTTTAGGCATAGTTATCTAGTCACTGAAGAGTTCAAACTCTAGTTGATTATTGTTAGATGAAAGATGTAAACCACCAAGTTGAGGTCCTAATGGAGGAGGCAGCCAGGATCTTCCCAACCTCTGGGTCCTTCAGTTTCTCAAGCTACTGTAATCAAGGCTGTTAACGTTTCAAAGGCCTGAGATTGCACAAGGCTTGCAAGCTGGCACAGGACATGTGACTCCCCAGCAAGAGCCAAACTTTTGCTGCTACATATGTCATTGTTTCTTCTGTCATGTAAGCACATGGAGTGGGTTTAAACCATAGATGTGGAACTCTACACTGAGGATGAAAGGTTTTGCTCCAGAGAGACAAAGTATCTTTATTGTTCTGGATATATAATAATATTGTTCTGGATATATAATTCGGCCTGTGCTCTGGATGGAGACACTGGCTCGCCCCTCAATGCTGTTCACTCTCTAGGTGATTTTGAAAACGTGGTTGGAGCAAAATGGCAGTGTTCCTGTTCATTCAATGTACAGAAGTATGAGAAATTCATAGAGAAATGTTTCCTAACAACAACAGTATAAGTAAGGTATACAGAGTCAGGCCAATCCACCCACTCCACCATTATCATTTCACAACTTTCAAGGTTACTTGTATTTCTATTTGTGTCTGTAAAGTTGAAAGAATAATAACTCTCATTTATAGTTACTGTAAGAATTAAATAAAATTATATGTCAGTGTAAAGCATGTGTGTGTAAATGTAATAATTTACAACTTAATATATGTATAAACATTGTAATATAGCACTGCAAAGTATTTTTTATGTTGCTTATTAATTGCGATTGTATTTATCTTTGAAATGTTCTTTAATATATTTATACTGAATGTAATAGAAAGTGCTAAGTAACAAGTTACCTTGGTCCCAGCACCACTACAGACCATCTGGGAAGCTTTGGCAAGTCATAGAGCATAATTGGTCAAGAACTACTATAGATAAGGAATCATGAGCGCCAGTGCCAATCTTGAGCAGTGGGTACTTGCTGTATAGGAAGCTATGCTGAAAAAAAATATAGGAGTCTGTATATTGACTCCTTAGGAAAGTATATACGTGATGAAATAGTCAGATTTCTCAGTGACAGATCTGAGAGGACCTGGGGATTGAAAGGGGCACTAAAGGGGGTGACATATGCTAGCAGGCATGCAATTACTTTGCATGAAGCAGTTAGTGGTTCATTTAAGACATTTAAATCTGTTAATTAATGTGTTGACTAACATCACTTCTGGAATCAAGTCAAGGACGTAAAATGAGAACACAAGGTGATGAGTGGAAGAAAGGGGTGGTAACAGAGCCAGTTTACAGTTTCACTTTGGGATGAAGGGAAGCCTACTTTTAGTTAGGCCATGACCTATAAACCAGGTTAAGTACTTCTGGAAATCTCAGCTGTTGTCAGGTTGTGTGGAGCCTAGCCAAGCTTTTTTCAAACGACCCAGTATGCTGCTGTTGCTGCCTCTGGCTTCTCCTGGGCTCCAAATTGCTGCCTGAAGCAGCTGCTCAAACACTTTAATGGCCACAATTAAATCGTCCCAGAGGCTGACCTTTAGACATGGCGGTGGTGAATCAGGCCAACTGGCTTCGGGTCTGCCATCTTTGGCAAAGCCTTGCAAGTTGTGTGTGACTTAGTCTTTCATTGGCTTCCCAGAGCATAGACTGAGGTCTCAGACTCCCAACAACACTGGTAGAAATGGGCAAGACAGGGATGTACAAAAAATTAAAATGCCCTGCTAAGAAATGTTCTTTGGAACAGTTCATCTAAAAAACCCTCAGAACTTTCTACCGTCCTGAAATTCTTTCAGCAGATAGAGCCATATTTTTACTAGAAAAAAGGAACAGAATTCATGTCCAGAACTTACTGTTTTAATCATTGGTTATGATCAATGAGGCACAGGGAATCCTTCAAATATGAGATGAAGCTGTGGCCTATGCCTAGCCTGTGCTCCATAGGAAAAAGGGCTGTCTATTTACATTCACTAAAGCTCCCCTCTGCTCAGCCTGCTGACTGGCGGTTAGCAGAATCTCAGTGGATGGATGTCAGGTAGCGTGTTCTCAAAAACTCCCCAAAATTGGCAATCTTGGGACTCAAAGACAACATAAAGCCCAGATTTCCCTTAGCTGACTACAAGTTCCTGTCAGACTTTGTACAACCCCAACATGCGCATTAGATCTGCTCTGTCCCCCACATTATTAGCAGCTCCCTTAAATTTCTCATCTATTCCTTTTTAAATAGTTTCTAATAAGATTTATTTGTAGCTGCCAATTTAATAACTGTATGAATGAGACATTCATCATTTTTGAGGAATTCTGTGAAAGAAAGAACTGTGTGATATAAAGTCATAGGGGTAATTTATCAGCATGCGGGGACAAGCATTTTGGTTAGCAAGGTTCAAGAAAGTATATTTGACTTGAGAGGTTTGTAACAAAAAGGATTTTCATCACATAATGCAGAAAGCATCAAGTAGGCAAAGGTCTTTAGCAAGGAAATAACAGGATTTTTAAAAAAAACAAAACAAACAAACAAACAAAAACCCAAAGAAACCCAGAAGGTATCAGCCTGGACGGATAGCTCAGTGGTTAAAAGTGCTTGTTTATATATGTGTTTTCAAGTTGTATTTATATATTCAGAATACATATGTATTTACATATATGTATGTAAAAACAAATAGTGAGAAAAGAGGCCAGGAATTTGAAAAATAGTAAGGAGAGGCACATGGGAAGGTTTGAAGGGAGGAAACAAAAGGTATGAATAATGTTATTATACTATAACTTAAATAAAGCATTTGATGTTCCTACAGAGGACCCAGGTTCAATTTTCAGCATCTACACAGCAGCTCACAAGTATTTATAACTCCAATTCCAGTGGATCTAACGTGTTTCTGCTTCCTTTTCACTGGGCACGCATGCACATACATGTAGCAGAATACTCACACATGGAATAAGAACAAATAAATCTTATTAGAAACTATTTAAAAAAGGAAGAGATGGGGAAAATTAAGAGAGCTGCTAATAACATGGGGAACAGAGCAGATCTACTGTGCATGTTGGGATTGTACAAAGTCTGACAGGGACTCCTAGTCAGCTAAGGGAAATCTGGGCTTTATGTTGTCTTTTGAGTCCCAGGATTGCCATTATAATGACAGACTGAGAGGACTGAAAAGCCACAGAAATTTACTCTCACTGTTATGCAAGCCACAAGTCTGGGTCCGAGGTGGTAACAGGTTGTTTTTTTTTTTTTTTTTTTTTTTTTTTTTTTTTTTTGAGGCTGTTACCTCTGAGCATTCCCTGGCTGTTCAAGCTCCTTAGCATCCTTGGCTGGACACCACACATCACTCTAGCCCTTCCCTCTGCCTGCTCCATCCCCTCTCTTTTCTGGGCATCACCTTCTGTGCTTTTTCTTCTTATACAACACTTGTCACCAGATTTGAGGCACAGTCAGGGAAATCTTGGTGAGGTCCTCTCAGGTTTGTGAATTTTGTTACAATTTACAAGGATGGTTATTCTGGGGTCACATCTCATGCAGCCGTGCTTCCATCTTTGGTGGGAGTTCAGAGAGTTCAACCCATTAAATTCTACTTGAAATGGAAAACCACTGGAAAGGGCCATGTGGAGAAGTGAAAACTGTCCTCTTACTTCCAGGCAAGGAAGAGAAGGGAAGGAGGGAGACATTGGCAGTGAGGTAAGGGATCTGAAGATGGCTGCATGTGCGGGAGGGGAAGCAGAGAAGCCTGAGTTGGGATTAGGGTCAGAAGCTTTAGTTAAGACAAAGACAGAAGGATCTGAGTGGAAATGAGGACATGAGGACACTAGTATACAAGTGGCAACTGGGTTCGGGTACGGCTATCATCACACAGACCTTGGTTGGATATCAGCCAGACATCTTCCTTTTCTGTCTCCAATTCCTAACTTTTCGCCTCCTATGGGCCTCCTGTTCTCCTGGATATGGTTTCTGCTGGACCCTCAGAGTCATTGCCTTTTAAACCCTACCCCATGCCATCCTCTATAGAACTCCCATAGATCTTAATGCTCGACCACAAACAGTTCCGAAATTCCAACATTACACTTCTCATAGGCTTTGAGGTTTCCAGTATGTACTGGCTATCTATGAGAAGCTAAAGGTGCCATAGGGAAGAAAGTAAACCTTCCCCCGGCCCCCAACTAGAAATTAGATGTTGGCAAGTTCTCACTTCCACTCTCTGGAAGGACTTCCAATATTATTCGTGGCAAATTTCCTTTAGAAGAAGAAAAAGTACCTACATCTAATCTGTAGATACTGTGGACAAAGCCTTCCCTCTGTAATTTGTTAGTCCCAGCCAGATGCATGGAAGCAAAACTGGAATTTGTAACCAGCCATTAAATGTGGAAATGAAGCATTTCTTCTTAGAAATACAAAGTGAATACATCTAGATATAGGACCACTGAGACGTCTCACCCTTCTACCTGGTCAGTGCTAGAGCAGGTGCTGAGTGTGATACAGAAGTGCAGATATGTTTTGAAACTGGAGTGAGTGCATCTTGTTTTTTAAATGCATTTTATGTATTTGTTTGTGTGTGTTTATGAATTTGTTTGTGTATGTGTCTGTTCCTGTGTGTGTGTGTCTGTGTATCTGTGTATATACGTCTGTGTCTCTGATGTATATGTTTCTCTCTGTGAGTCTGTGTCTGTATGCATACAGGTATATATGTCTAGGTCTATGTGCATGTCTCTGTGCCTGTGCATGTATGTGTCTATGTCTTTGTGTGTGTCTGTACCTGTGTATGTCTCTCTCTCTCTGTGTCTATGTGTGTGTCTGTGTCATGTCTGTGTGAATGTGCACACGAGAAGACCAGAAGAGGGTATCAGATGCCCTGGAACTGGAGTTATAGGCAGTTGTAAGCCTCCATGTGGTGCTAGGATTTGATCTTGGGTCATTTGCAAAAGAAGTACAAGTTTTGACCAATGAGACATCTTTTTAGCTTGAGTGAAATTATTTTTCCCTTACTGTGACATCTGTCTTTCAGTTATAAGAAACACTTGATTCAAACTGGCATAGCCAAGTACAGACATTAATGGGAAGCTTAAGAATAAAACTAAGATAGTACAAGATCCTAAGCCAAATGTGTTCCTGTGGCTCTATGCTTTTTTACTGTTTCCCTCTATATAGAATTCACACACTTCTCACTTCCTCGATAGAACAAGAATATGAGATTGTTTCTCAGTTGATCTGTCTTTGTATATCACCTGTGTTTTGTAGGAGGCACTGGTTGCTGGCTAGACTGCAGTCACATACCTTCACCCAGGGCTGTGAGTAAAGTCAGCTTTACTGGATCAGCAGAGCCTAGCGTGGGGAAAGCACTGTGTCTTCATGGGGAAACACGGTGCTCTCGTGTTTTAAAAAGCAAGGGATGAGAATTAAGAAGAAAAATACCAGCAGCAAATGTCCATTCACTTTGGGCAAATTATCCATTTCTTGTTCCTGTTTCTTCATTTTTAAAGTTGGGATAGAAGCCACAGCAGCAGCGGTCGCCATCTTGGTCCGGGACCTGCCGAACTTAGGAAATTAGTCTGAACAGGTGAGAGGGTGCGCCAGAGAACCTGACAGCCTCTGGAACAGGCAGAAGCACAGAGGGGCTGAGGCAGCACCCTGTGTGGGCCGGGGACAGCCGGCCACCTTCCGGACCAGAGGACAGGTGCCCGCCCGGCTGGGGAGGCGGCCTAAGCCACAGCAGCAGCGGTCGCCATCTTGGTCCGGGACCCGCCGAACTTAGGAAATTAGTCTGAACAGGTGAGAGGGTGCGCCAGAGAACCTGACAGCTTCTGGAACAGGCGGAAGCACAGAGGCGCTGAGGCAGCACCCTGCGTGGGCCGGGGACAGCCGGCCACCTTCCGGACCAGAGGACAGGTGCCCACCCGGCTGGGGAGGCGGCCTAAGCCACAGCAGCAGCGGTCGCCATCTTGGTCCGGACCCGCCGAACTTAGGAAATTAGTCTGAACAGGTGAGAGGGTGCTCCAGAGAACCTGACAGCTTCTGGAACAGGCGGAAGCACAGAGGCACTGAGGCAGCACCCTTTGTGGGCCGGGGACAGCCAGCCACCGTCTGGACCGGAGGACAGGTGCCCACCCGGCTGGGGAGGCGGCCTAAGCCACAGCAGCAGCGGTCGCCATCTTGGTCCGGGACCCGCCGAACTTAGGAAATTAGTCTGAACAGGTGAGAGGGTGCTCCAGAGAACCTGACAGCTTCTGGAACAGGCGGAAGCACAGAGGCGCTGAGGCAGCACCCTGTGTGGGCCGGGGACAGCCGGCCACCTTCCGGACCAGAGGACAGGTGCCCGCCCGGCTGGGGAGGCGACCTAAGCCACAGCAGCAGCGGTCGCCATCTTGGTCCGGGACCTGCCGAACTTAGGAAATTAGTCTGAACAGGTGAGAGGGTGCGCCAGAGAACCTGACAGCCTCTGGAACAGGCAGAAGCACAGAGGGGCTGAGGCAGCACCCTGTGTGGGCCGGGGACAGCCGGCCACCTTCCGGACCGGAGGACAGGTGCCCGCCCGGCTGGGGAGGCGGCCTAAGCCACAGCAGCAGCGGTCGCCATCTTGGTCCGGGACCCGCCGAACTTAGGAAATTAGTCTGAACAGGTGAGAGGGTGCGCCAGAGAACCTGACAGCTTCTGGAACAGGCGGAAGCACAGAGGCGCTGAGGCAGCACCCTGCGTGGGCCGGGGACAGCCGGCCACCTTCCGGACCAGAGGACAGGTGCCCACCCGGCTGGGGAGGCGGCCTAAGCCACAGCAGCAGCGGTCGCCATCTTGGTCCCGGGACTCCAAGGAACTTAGGAATTTAGTCTGCTTAGGTGAGAGTCTGTACCACCTGGGAACTGCCAAAGCAACACAGTGTCTGAGAAAGGTCCTGTTTTGGGCCTTCTTCTTCGGCCAGGAGGAGGTCCAAATACAAGATATCTGCGCACCTTCCCTGTAAGAGAGCTTGCCAGCAGAGAGTGCTCTGAGCACTGAAACTCAGAGGAGAGAATCTGTCTCCCAGGTCTGCTGATAGACGGTAACAGAATCACCAGAAGAACAATCTCTAAACAGAGTCAACTATAACTACTAACTCCAGAGATTACCAGATGGCGAAAGGTAAACGGAGGAATCTTACTAACAGGAACCAAGACCACTCACCATCACCAGAACCCAGCACACCCACTTCGCCCAGTCCAGGGAACCCCAACACACCTGAGAACCTAGACCTAGATTTAAAAGCATATCTCATGATGATGGTAGAGGACATCAAGAAGGACTTTAATAAATCACTTAAAGAAATACAGGAGAACACTGCTAAAGAGTTACAAGTCCTTAAAGAAAAACAGGAAAACACAATCAAACAGGTAGAAGTCCTTACAGAAAAAGAGGAAAAAACATACAAACAGGTGATGGAAATGAACAAAACCATACTAGACCTAAAAAGGGAAGTAGACACAATAAAGAAAACTCAAAGCGAGGCAACACTAGAGATAGAAACCCTAGGAAAGAAATCTGGAACCATAGATTTGAGCATCAGCAACAGAATACAAGAGATGGAAGAGAGAATCTCAGGTGCAGAAGATTCCATAGAGAACATCGGCACAACAATCAAAGAAAATGGAAAATGCAAAAAGATCCTAACTCAAAATATCCAGGAAATCCAGGACACAATAAGAAGACCAAACGTACGGATAATAGGAGTGGATGAGAATGAAGATTTTCAACTCAAAGGTCCAGCAAACATCTTCAACAAAATTATTGAAGAAAACTTCCCAAATCTAAAGAATGAGATGCATATGAACATACAAGAAGCCTACAGAACTCCAAATAGACTGGACCAGAAAAGAAATTCCTCCCGACACATAATAATCAGAACATCAAATGCACTAAATAAAGATAGAATACTAAAAGCAGTAAGGGAAAAAGGTCAAGTAACATATAAAGGCAAGCCTATCAGAATTACACCAGATTTTTCACCAGAGACTATGAAAGCCAGAAGAGCCTGGACAGATGTTATACAGACACTAAGAGAACACAAACTGCAGCCCAGGCTACTATACCCAGCCAAACTCTCAATTATCATAGAGGGAGAAACCAAAGTATTCCACGACAAAACCAAATTCACGCATTATCTCTCCACGAATCCAGCCCTTCAAAGGATAATAACAGAAAAAAACCAATACAAGAACGGGAACAACGCCCTAGAAAAAACAAGAAGGTAATCCCTCAACAAACCTAAAAGAAGACAGCCACAAGAACAGAATGCCACCTTTAACAACTAAAATAACAGGAAGCAACAATTACTTTTCCTTAATATCTCTTAACATCAATGGTCTCAACTCGCCAATAAAAAGACATAGACTAACAAACTGGCTACACAAACAAGACCCAACATTTTGCTGCTTACAGGAAACTCATCTCAGAGAAAAAGATAGACACTACCTCAGAATGAAAGGCTGGAAAACAATTTTCCAAGCAAATGGTATGAAGAAACAAGCAGGAGTAGCCATCCTAATATCTGATAAGATTGACTTCCAACCCAAAGTCATCAAAAAAGACAAGGAGGGACACTTCATTCTCATCAAAGGTAAAATCCTCCAAGAGGAACTCTCAATTCTGAATATCTATGCTCCAAATACAAGAGCAGCCACATTCACTAAAGAAACTTTAGTAAAGCTCAAAGCACACATTGCGCCTCACACAATAATAGTGGGAGACTTCAACACACCACTTTCACCAATGGACAGATCATGGAAACAGAAACTAAACAGGGACACACTGAAACTAACAGAAGTGATGAAACAAATGGATCTGACAGATATCTACAGAACATTTTTCCCTAAAACAAAAGGATATACCTTCTTCTCAGCACCTCATGGTACCTTCTCCAAAATTGACCACATAATAGGTCACAAATCAGGCCTCAACAGATTCAAAAATATTGAAATTGTCCCATGTATCCTATCAGATCACCATGCACTAAGGCTGATCTTCAATAACAAAATAAATAACAGAAAGCCAACATTCACATGGAAACTGAACAACACTCTTCTCAATGATACCTTGGTCAAGGAAGGAATAAAGAAAGAAATTAAAGACTTTTTAGAGTTTAATGAAAATGAAGCCACAACGTACCCAAACCTTTGGGACACAATGAAAGCATTTCTAAGAGGGAAACTCATAGCTATGAGTGCCTTCAAGAAAAAACGGGAGAGAGCACATACTAGCAGCTTGACAACACATCTAAAAGCTCTAGAAAAAAAGGAAGCAAATTCACCCAAGAGGAGTAGACGGCAGGAAATAATCAAACTCAGGGGTGAAATCAACCAAGTGGAAACAAGAAGAACTATTCAAAGAATTAACCAAACGAGGAGTTGGTTCTTTGAGAAAATCAACAAGATAGATAAACCCTTAGCTAGACTCACTAAAGGGCACAGGGACAAAATCCTAATTAACAAAATCAGAAATGAAAAGGGAGACATAACAACAGATCCTGAAGAAATCCAAAACACCATCAGATCCTTCTACAAAAGGCTATACTCAACAAAACTGGAAAACCTGGACGAAATGGACAAATTTCTGGACAGATACCAGGTACCAAAGTTGAATCAGGATCAAGTTGACCTTCTAAACAGTCCCATATCCCCTAAAGAAATAGAAGCAGTTATTAATAGTCTCCCAGCCAAAAAAAGCCCAGGACCAGACGGGTTTAGTGCAGAGTTCTATCAGACCTTCAAAGAAGATCTAACTCCAGTTCTGCACAAACTTTTTCACAAGATAGAAGTAGAAGGTATTCTACCCAACTCATTTTATGAAGCCACTATTACTCTGATACCTAAACCACAGAAAGATCCAACAAAGATAGAGAACTTCAGACCAATTTCTCTTATGAACATCGATGCAAAAATCCTTAATAAAATTCTCACTAACCGAATCCAAGAACACATTAAAGCAATCATCCATCCTGACCAAGTAGGTTTTATTCCAGGGATGCAGGGATGGTTTAATATACGAAAATCCATCAATGTAATCCATTATATAAACAAACTCAAAGACAAAAACCACATGATCATCTCGTTAGATGCAGAAAAAGCATTTGACAAGATCCAACACCCATTCATGATAAAAGTTCTGGAAAGATCAGGAATTCAAGGCCAATACCTAAACATGATAAAAGCAATCTACAGCAAACCAGTAGCCAACATCAAAGTAAATGGAGAGAAGCTGGAAGCAATCCCACTAAAATCAGGGACTAGACAAGGCTGCCCACTTTCTCCCTACCTTTTCAACATAGTACTTGAAGTATTAGCCAGAGCAATTCGACAACAAAAGGAGATCAAGGGGATACAAATTGGAAAAGAGGAAGTCAAAATATCACTTTTTGCAGATGATATGATAGTATATATAAGTGACCCTAAAAATTCCAACAGAGAACTCCTAAACCTGATAAACAGCTTCGGTGAAGTAGCTGGATATAAAATTAACTCAAACAAGTCAATGGCCTTTCTCTACACAAAGAATAAACAGGCTGAGAAAGAAATTAGGGAAACAACACCCTTCTCAATAGCCACAAATAATATAAAATATCTCGGCGTGACTCTAACGAAGGAAGTGAAAGATCTGTATGATAAAAACTTCAAGTCCCTGAAGAAAGAAATTAAAGAAGATCTCAGAAGATGGAAAGATCTCCCATGCTCATGGATTGGCAGGACCAACATTGTAAAAATGGCTATCTTGCCAAAAGCAATCTACAGATTCAATGCAATCCCCATTAAAATTCCAACTCAATTCTTCAACGAATTAGAAGGAGCAATTTGCAAATTCATCTGGAATAACAAAAAACCGAGGATAGCAAAAACTCTTCTCAAGGATAAAAGAACCTCTGGTGGAATCACCATGCCTGACCTAAAGCTTTACTACAGAGCAATTGTGATAAAAACTGCATGGTACTGGTATAGAGACAGACAAGTGGACCAATGGAATAGAATTGAAGACCCAGAAATGAACCCACACACCTATGGTCACTTGATCTTCGACAAGGGAGCCAAAACCATCCAGTGGAAGAAAGACAGCATTTTCAACAATTGGTGCTGGCACAACTGGTTGTTATCATGTAGAAGAATGCGAATCGATCCATACTTATCTCCTTGTACTAAGGTCAAATCTAAGTGGATCAAGGAACTTCACATAAAACCAGAGACACTGAAACTTATAGAGGAGAAAGTGGGGAAAAGCCTTGAAGATATGGGCACAGGGGAAAAATTCCTGAACAGAACAGCAATGGCTTGTGCTGTAAGATCGAGAATTGACAAATGGGACCTAATGAAACTCCAAAGTTTCTGCAAGGCAAAAGACACTGTCTATAAGACAAAAAGACCACCAACAGACTGGGAAAGGATCTTTACCTATCCTAAATCAGATAGGGGACTAATATCCAACATATATAAAGAACTCAAGAAGGTGGACCTCAGAAAATCAAATAACCCCCTTAAAAAATGGGGCTCAGAACTGAACAAAGAATTCTCACCTGAGGAATACCGAATGGCAGAGAAGCACCTGAAAAAATGTTCAACATCCTTAATCATCAGGGAAATGCAAATCAAAACAACCCTGAGATTCCACCTCACACCAGTGAGAATGGCTAAGATCAAAAATTCAGGTGACAGCAGATGCTGGCGAGGATGTGGAGAAAGAGGAACACTCCTCCATTGTTGGTGGGATTGCAGGCTTGTACAACCACTCTGGAAATCAGTCTGGCGGTTCCTCAGAAAATTGGACATAGTACTACCGGAGGATCCAGCAATACCTCTCCTGGGCATATATCCAGAAGAAGCCCCAACTGGTAAGAAGGACACATGCTCCACTATGTTCATAGCAGCCTTATTTATAATAGCCAGAAACTGGAAAGAACCCAGATGCCCCTCAACAGAGGAATGGATACAGAAAATGTGGTACATCTACACAATGGAGTACTACTCAGCTATTAAAAAGAATGAATTTATGAAATTCCTAGCCAAATGGATGGACCTGGAGAGCATCATCCTGAGTGAGGTAACACAATCACAAAGGAACTCACACAATATGTACTCACTGATAAGTGGATACTAGCCCAAAACCTAGGATACCCACGATATAAGATACAATTTCCTAAACACATGAAACTCAAGAAAAATGAAGACTGAAGTGTGGACACTATGCCCCTCCTTAGAAGTGGGAACAAAACACCCATGGAAGGAGTTACAGAAACAAAGTTTGGAGCTGAGATGAAAAGATGGACCATGTAGAGACTGCCATATCCAGGGATCCACCCCATAATCAGCATCCAAACGCTGACACCATTGCATATACTAGCAAGATTTTATCGAAAGGACTCAGATGTAGCTGTCTCTTGTGAGACTATGCCGGGGCCTAGCAAACACAGAAGTGGATGCTCACAGTCAGCTAATGGATGGATCACAGGGCTCCCAATGGAGGAGCTAGAGAAAGTACCCAAGGAGCTAAAGGGATCTTCAACCCTATAGGTGGAACAACATTATGAACTAACCAGTACCCCTGAGCTCTTGACTCTAGCTGCATATGTATCAAAAGATGGCCTAGTCGGCCATCACTGGAAAGAGAGGCCCATTGGACACGCAGACTTTGTGTGCCCCGGTACAGGGGAACGCCAGGGCCAAAGGGGGGGAGTGGGTGGGTAGGGGAGTGGGGGTGGGTGGGTAAGGGGGACTTTTGGTATAGCATTGGAAATGTAAATGAGCTAAATACCTAATAAAAAATGGAAAAAAAAAATAAAGTTGGGATAATGATATTTGTACACTCCCCACTGAGTAATTGAGAAGATAAAGTGAGTTAATATGGGTAAAGTATATTAGGATGGTGCCTAGTCATATCTATATTAGCTTTAATATCTATTTATTTACTTACAATGGGAGTTTTGTCTCTGCTGAGTTTTATACAGACAGGTATCAAGCTGTTTTATTGAGCAGAGAGATATTGCAAATTCATAACAATGCACACAGAACTGGAGAGAAAGCAGAAGTTTCAAAAGGGGGACGAAATATTCAGGTTCTGCTGCTCATCCCCATCTGTGTTTCTGCCCCTTCTCCTCACCACTCAGTCATTCACTGGAGTTCCAAAGCGTCTTCTCTGATCTCCTGGCTCATTACTCTGTTCTCAGAGTCCAACTCCCACATGACAGTCCAAATCCTCTGCTTAAAGAAGAAATCTCTGGCTACTATATCATCTGAGGTACTGTGTTGTAAAATATACAATCACCACCTCCAGACTTTCTGCTTTCTACTGACATTTCACCCCATTGTGCCTGTGGTCTTCCACTGTGTAGCTTCCAGTCTTCCCTTTGTGTCTCACCCATTCCAAACTCATTGCCATCTTCTCATCTTCCTTAGACCTCAAGGGGCCTCCTTGTTCTCAAATTGAGACCTTCTACCCTCAATTTGCATGTCATGTCGCTCAGGAGACCTTCCCAGATCAACTAGATGAAGTGGTTTTCTTTTCTCACAGCCTTATCTCTCCATATACTCTTCTTTTAGAGTATTTACTGAAGTGGAAAGTAAGTGTTCTTTGGAAAGTCAGTTGGATGGTGTTTGCTGGAGCAAGTATGTGAAGGAATGTTTATTTGATGTAGACAAATGTGAAAGGTTAAGGCAGAGTCCTGAGGAGCATTTTGCTGAAACAGACACAAGAGAAAGGATGTTCTGCTATGTCATGCCACCACTGCTGCTAACCCGACTCTTTTGACCTGGACTGCTGCTGTATCTGTGACGTGGATGAGGTGCTAACCTGTGAACTGAACTAACAATTTCCAGACAACACACATGGGAGTTGCTCCCCCACCCCCACACACACCCTTGTATCCTTTCTTTTCCACTACCTCTGGTGGGTTGTGGGCTACAAGGGAAGTTAAAGTGTTTAAGAACCATCATTAAAAATAAGATTTAAAAAATTAAAGTTACAATTTACTGTTTATGTCATCTTTGCTTTTTAAGTATTTCCTCTAAAACCAAATGTCTGTGGTGGTAACCAGTTGAAGGTCGTGTTACCTGTGACTGGGAGGTAAGGATTTGGCCTAACATTTGGAAGCTGCCTTTTCACTAGGGCCTTTTGTTCTTACCTGAGTGGTTAGTTGAGTCTTTGCGAGAATGAGAAAATGAGCAGGAACTCTCTTCATATGTAGGTTCAGGGAATAGAGATTGAGATTCAGAATATTCTGAGTGTTGGGGCTTTAAATAAAAAAAACAAATAACAACAACAACATAAAATGATACTAGTGAGGGTGGAGGAGAAGAGAGTTGATTGTTTTTATTTTCTTCGTCACCAAAACTAAATTTCAAGCCATTGGTAGCACCCTATGTGGTCTATAGATATAAATGCAAGCTAGAGGAAAATGATATAATCCTTAAGTAAAATTCGTTTTATAATTCTATGAATGTAGTTTTCACAATGAAAAGTAAAAAGGACTGTAAAGAGACAAGATCCCAACAGCAAAGACCAATAAAGGAAAAAACTTTCAGACAATAAGAAACTATTAAGAAGAGGTTCCAGCACATGATATCAGAAACCACTTAAAAAATCCCAAATCTATAAGTTTGTTCAAATATAAGAAAATAGATAAGAAATCTAGCAGAGACTAAGTGCCCATTACATAGGAGAAAGCATAGGCATTCTAGAAATCAAAATGAAGCAAAAGTATTTAAAGTTAAGGATTTAGAACACTCAACAAGAGGTTATATTCAGCTGAGAGAAGAATTAGCATAGAACAATGCACTTCAAAGAAGAAGTCTGTGTAGTGGGAGGTGAGTGAGTGCCAGCCAGTTGCCTTACTCTTTGCTGCTGTTGAAGACTGGAGGGCCATAAAGAAAGGACCTTGGAAAGAGCCCTTAGAAATTGACACTACTGCCAAGGTAAAGAAAGGTCAAAGAGCTTTAGAAATTTAATGACAATAAAGAAAAGGAAACTTTCATTCAAGGAACAACAGAAACATATCATAATAGAATCCATGATACTAGAAAACAGAGGATGACAAGTGTTAAAATAAATGGAAAATGATTTCTATAAATGCAATAAGACATACTTTAATTTTCTTTTCAGAGAGAAGGAAAGAAATATACTAGGTGGAAATTTGGAGAGTCAAGTGGAAATGCAGAGCAAAGATAAGGAGGTACACGGGCAGATCTAAGAAAATAGTGCTATAAAGTCAAAAGCATTCATGCAACATCCCTGTGAGCTGTGGACCACATATAATTTAAATGTATGACAAAAAATTAAACTAGAGGAATTTAAATGTGCAAGATTATTATATTCTCCCAGAAAAAAACCCACAATTAACACTGTACTTTGATATATCAGTGCAAACTGCAATGTCTAGAATAGTGAAAAATGTGATTTTAAAACTAAGAAAAAGTTGAAATAGAATGAAATTAATACATAAAAGTCAAGGGAGGGAAAAGCATTAATATTTATAAATCATCTTAATGTTTTAATTAGTTGAGAGAAGTTGTCATATTAAGTAAGTCAGAACCCAACTGTATTTTATTTATAGTTCTTCTGTAACACTAAGATTAAAATTATTAACAGTCAAAAAATAGAAAACGTATAACACACAAACATTGGCTTAAAGAAAATTTGCGTGACTATACCAATGTCAAGCAATTAGCTTTCAAGGTAAAGCTTTTTAAAAGAAAATGTTAAATTGCATATGAAGATAAGTCAGCTACATTGTATGTATCTAGCATAGTCTCATAACACAGAATACATATACTGGCAGGGTGTTAAGAAGAAACAGTCTTGAGATTCAGCCACAGATTTTTCAGTGATTTATAGGAAAAGAGGAAAATAAATCTTTTATTTCACTTTATATCCTGATTGAGCCCCCTCTCTCTTCTCCAAGTCCCATGCTTAAAAACTCCTCCCTCCTATTACCTCCTCTTTTTCTCCTTTTTTTTCCTAGTGAAGCCCACCTAGGGTACCACTCCTGCATGGGACAACCAGTCCCAGTAGTGGAAAATAAACCTTAAGGAAATAAATATTCCAATGCTTACATGGTAATTCACCTTGTGCTAAAACACTGATTTAAAAACAAACTAATTATTATGAGACCTTTGAACTATTTCTATAAAGAGTTAATTTTTAACTTGTTTCCAATACTTAAGAGAGTACACCATAGATATGGTGACTCATAGTTAAAAACTGAGAGGACTGAGCTAGGCTGACTCCATGACAGACTCAAACTGGTAGTTCAGGAGACTAGGGCCAAGTTTCAGTTTCCTAGAGCTGGGAAAGTCAGTCACTGGAAAAACCACAGCCAGCAGGAGCCATACAGAAAGAGGCTGCCCCACCACCGGGCCTGAGGCAAGAGCAGTGACTCAGCAAGTTTCCAGGCTGCCCCAGCAATGGCTCTAGAATGTCCCAAGAGCCCTAGCCAATCCCAAAGACACTTACACTCCAATCAAGGTGAAGGTCACCAACCCCTTCATGGAATTCCCCTAGTCTACTTTAAGTTGAGCCTGCAAGCTCACGTGGGTACCTTCATCTTGGTAAATGGTAGACCGCTGCATATACGTCTGCTGCAGGATAAAATGCTCTTTGCTTTTGCATACTATTTGAGTCTGGGGTATCATTCTCATCGAATCATGGATTCTTACAAACTACGCTTTTCTTCCTTATATTCTGTCCCTCCCAGTACAGTTCCACACTCTGTACACCCACCTCGAGGGAAACACAGGAGCCAGTGGATCTTTCCTTTTCCCTCACTCTGAGGATCCAGCAGTTCTTAAACTAGTGTTGACTCTAATTTTTTTTTTACCATTAACTAATTGTATGAATCTGATAACTTCAAATTCTTTGAGCTTTAATTTCCACTTCAATAAAAAGCTTAAAGAACATCGAGCTACCATGATTGTTGTAGTAATAAAGATAAATGATGTTATCTGCATTTGTGTGCTTCTGTAATGATCACCAAATCTGTAAGACAGATACACTTAGCTCTGTAGTACTTTTGCTTAGTCTAGCGGTTCAGTATGTAGCAGTACTTCCCAGTTTGCTGGTGTCTATGCAAAATCTCCTGCATTCATTAGAGTGCAGATGTTTTCCACTCAAGGCCTTCAAATGTATTTGCTTATAGTAGAAAGGTTTCAATGGTTCATCTCCATCCTCAAATTTTTTTTGGGGGGGGGGATCTGAGTTATTCAGGATATTTTCTAGTTCCATCTATTTGCATGCAAAACTCATGATGTCCTCATTCTTTTTTATTTTCCTCACATTTTTTATTAGATATTTCCTTCATTTACATTTCAAATGCTATCCCAAAAGTCCCCTATACTCTCCCTCTGTCCTGCTCCCCTACCCACTCACTCCCACTTCTTGACCCTGGCATTCCCCTGTACTGGGGCATATAAAGTTTGCAAGACCAATGGGCCTCTCTTTCCAGTGATGGCTGACTAGGCCATCTTCTGATACATATGCAGCTAGAGATACAAGCTCTGGGGGTACTGGTTAGTTCATATTGTTGTTCCACCTATAGGGTTGCAGACCCCTTCAGCTCTTGGGTACTTTCTCTAGCTCTTTTATTGGGGGCCCTGTGTTCCATCCTACAGATGCCTCTGAGCATCCACTTCTGTGTTTGCCAGGCACTTGCAAAGCCTCAAGGAGACAGCTATGTCAGGGTCCCTTCAGCAAAATCTTGCTGGCATATGCAATAGGGTCTGCGTTTGGTGGCTGATTATGGGATGGACCCCTGGGTGGGGCAGTCTCTGGATGGTCCATCCTTTTGTCTTAGCTCCAAACTTTGTCTCTGCAACTCCTTCCATGGATATTTTATTCCGTATTCTAGGGAGGAATGAAGTATCCACATGTTGGTCTTCCTTCTTGATTTTCTTGTGTTTTGGAAGTTGTATCTTGGATATTCTAGGTTTCTGGGCTAATATCCACTTATCAGTGAGTGCATATGAAGTGACTTCTTCTGTGAATGGGTTACCTCACTCAGGATGATATCCTCCAGATACATCCATTTGCCCAAGAATTTCATAAATTTATTGTTTTTAACAGCTGAGTAGTACTCCATTGTGTAAATGTACCACACTTTCTGTATCCATTCCTCTGTTGAGAGACATCTAGGGCAAAAGATACTGTGAATAAGACAAAAAGGCCATCAAAAGATTGGGAAAGAATTTTTACCAATCCTAAATCTAATAGGGGACTAATCCAATATATACAAAGAGCTCAAGAAGCTGAACTCCAGAAATTCAAATAACCCCATTAAAAAATGGGGTACAGAGCTGTGATGGTTTGTATATCCTCGGACCAGGGAGTGGCACCATCTGAAAGTGTGGCCGTGTTGGAATAGGTGTGACCTGGTTGGAATGGGTGTGTCACTGTGGGTGTGGGTATAAGATCCTCACCCTAGTTGCCTGGAAGTCAGTCTTCCACTAGCAGCCTTTGGATGAAGACATAGAACTCTCAGCTCCTCCTGCGCCATGCCTGCCTGGATACTGCAATGCTCCCACCTTGTTGATAATGGACAGAACCTCTGAATCTGTAAGCCAGTCCCAATTAAATGTTATTTTTTATAAGACTTGCCTTGGTCATGGTGTCTGTTCACAGCAGTAAAACCCTAACTAAGACAAGAGCTAAACAAAGAATTCTCAACTGAGGAATACAAAAGGGCTGAGAAGCACTTGAAAAAATGTTCAATGTCCTTAATCAAGGAAATGCAAATCAAAACAACCCTGAGATTCCACCTTACACCAGTCAGAATGGCTAAGATCAAAAATTCAGGTGACAGCAGATGCTGGTAAGGATGTGGAGAAAGAGGAACACTCCTCTATTGCTGGTGGGATTGCAAGCTGGTACAGCCACTCTGGAAATCAGTCTGGTGGTTCCTCAGAAAACTGGACATAGTACTACCACTAGATCCAGCAATACCTCTCCTGGGCATATAACCAGAAGATGTTCCAACTGGTAATAAAGACACATGACCCAATATGTTCATAGCAGCCATCCTCAAATTTTATGTGTTCCGAGTTCTTTACATTTCCCTCAACTTCGGTGATTCTCAATCTTTGCTATAACAACACTCACCTATGGGATTTTATATAGTGAGAGATGCCAATGTTATATATGAAGATTCTGAATTGTAAAAGTATGAAGCTTTTCTATGCCTTCCCTGGCTTTGAATAACAACATGGAGGATGGCCTTGTTGGTCATCAATGCGAGGAGAGGCCCTTGGTCCTATGAAGGTTCTATATCCCAGTCTAGGGGAATGCCAGGGCCAGGAAGCAGGAGTGGGTGGGTTAGTGAGCAGGGGGAGGAGGGATGGGATAGGGGGGGTTTCAGAGGGGAAACCAGGAAAGGGGATAACATTTGAAATGTAAATAAAGAAAATATCTAATAAAAAGGACCTTAGATATGAAAAATATGTACATTTCAGTAGCCTAAGTATTTTAATATGCCTCTACATTAATAACATCAATGCAATGAACAACATATAAAAAACTAAGTTATAAGTTTTACTAATCAAATTGGCAATGATAAAAGCTGGTACCTTTTTATAAGCAAACACTTACCGTCATATGACAATGAACAAGCTATTGGCTACATCTCCTGAGGGCATTTGGTAGTATGTATCAAAATTCAAAGCATCATTTTTGACCATTTATTTCTATTTCTACTAGTTTTCCTGCTGACAACTAACCAGATAAACATTAATGAGTGCACAAAATATCAGTATAGCCTTTAATACAGAGAAAGCCAACTGTACATTAATAAAAGATTGGTAAAAGAATGCTTGAGGATTACGGAAAAAGTAATAATTTTGCATAAATGAAAATACAGTAAGTGGAAATTTGGAGTGATTTGTCTCCCTTTCATTGTACAGTAATTCCCTCAGTGCTTTTTAGTGTGTGGTGGGGTCAAACCAAGATTTTGTTGTACTGTATTTCCAATCTACATTTTTTTTCCTTTGTCAAATGAATATGTTTATTATTTAGAAAATACAGCAATTCTCATAAGGGAAGAAAGAAGAGAAGTGTAGAAAATTGGAAGATGGGTTTCCTGAGTTTATTGATGTGCTGGTAATAGCTAAAATTTGGGATCTTGCTCTGACAGAATAATACATTTAGCACCTTCACCTGGTGATAGCTGAGTTAAATTTCAAAGACCGACATATTCCCTGTGCTCACTCTGTAGACAGAGAAAGTAGGCCAATTGGAAACTATCCTGATACACTCTGATAGTCCCCTACACAGTGAGTATTGCCGTAGGCATCTGATAGGCATATGAAGGCTTTTAGTATTCACATTGTGGACACCTTTACAAAACAGGCTCAAGTGAACTGGAGAAAAGGGATGGGGGAGGGAATCTTGGGGTGTTTTGTCTTAAAATGAGAATTGATTTTTGGTAACTAACTAGGGTCCAAATAGTCTAACTGCAACAGACTCCTTTTTCCAAAAGTCTCACTATCACACCTTTTGTAAAGTGTCACGCTTTAATTGACAATTAAACCTACCTGATGCACAATGAGGTGTGTGAGTTTGTTTGTGAAGAAGTGCAGGTGGATGCCTGAGCTAACTGCTTTTATCTAGACCACAGGTGCCGCATTAGGTGTGTGTCCTGTTAGAACCACTGGTCTTGTTTAGTGGTGCTGTAGACTAATCTGTTCAAATGATATCTTTTTCTAATTGGTATTACTTAGCAAATCGCTAAAAACATGATGTATTACCTCATTAATATTCAAGAGCTTTCTGTAAGGGAGATAGGCCAACAGGTGCTTTCTTCCACCAAATATCATGAAAATTAAAAATGTTTCTTTGTAAGTTATTGCCAATTGTATAGAAGAAAAGACTATAATACAAGATTTATAATAATGTGGTTTTGCTCCAGTTGTCTTGACCATAACAGACTATTCAGAGTTAGATAAGATGTTGTCCAAAATTATTTCTGGGCTGAAATTTGCCTCTTTTTTTGGTCTACCCCGTTAACAGGCCTGTGGCTACCTTAGCTTTGGGTTCTAGCAGCCTCCTGATCCAGGAGATTTGATCTGAACCAAAATAAAAGGCTGAATCTTGGTCCAGATTTGGGATTCTGGCATCCCTCCCACAGTCACACTAAGGAGGAAACAGCGTAAATGATCAGGAAGATGTAAATCAAACAGGAATGAGTTTCACTTTATCCCGTAATATTAGCAAAAATTAAAAAGACTAAGACAGGGCTTTTGAGCCTATATGGAAATAGTAACTTTCAAACACCATTGCTGGGGCTATAAATTGGTACAAAACTTCTCAGAGCATTTTGGCAGTGTCTTTCCAATCTGCATCTCTTTCAATCCAACATGTCATTTCTTGGAATCTGTACTCTGAAATCCGCACATAACTAGGTAAGGACAGATGAACAGTGTGCTTATTGAAACATTTTTAAGTAGAAGAGTAAATTAAGACCATTGAAACATTCATTACTAAAAATGGTTAAATACACTAAGCACTAAGAAAATAGTTGAATATCTTAAAGTAAAATCAAGCTATGGCACTGGATGCTACCCTTGGAAACAAACACACGTATCACACATACATCAAGCACCACACACAGCACACACTACACACACAGAGATCACTGACACACACACACACACACACACACACACACACACACCCCACATACCACATGCATGCATTACACACCACACACATCATGCACACATACCTCACACACACTCCAGACACACCACACACACCAAATACATACACATCACACACATATCACATACATCACACACACACTCCAATGTATGGATTTGGAGTATGGTTCAGAATGTAATATTAAAAGGAAATGGCTAGTTATAAAATAACACATACAAGATGATATCATGTCTGTTGAGATAGAGACAGAAGAAGGGAAAGAGGGAGGAAATGAGACTAAAAAAGGATGGAGAGGAGAGGAACCCATAGCTTATTACCACCAATAATTAATCTGTGTCATGGTATTACAATAGGATCTCAGCATTTAATATTTCTCTTAGTCAGGGTTTAGTCTTAGTCTCCTGCACAAACATCATGACCAAGAAGCACTTGGGGAGGAAAGGGTTTATTCAGCTTACTCTTCCACATTGCTGTTCATCACCAAAGGAAGTCAGGACTGGAACTCAAACAGGTCAGGGAGCAGGAGCTGATGCAGAAGCCATGGAGGGATGTTCCTTACTATCTTGCTTCCCCTGGCTTGCTCAGCCCGCTCTCTTATAGAACCAAGATTACCAGCCCAGAGATGGTTCCACCCACAAGGGGCCTTTCCCCTTTGATCACTAATTGAGAAAATGCCTTACAGTTGGATCTCATGGAGGCATTTCCTCAACTGAAGCTCCTTTCTCTGTGGTAACTCCAGCTGTGTCAAGTTGACACAAAACTAGCCAGTGCAATACTTTATTAAATTCTGTAAGGTTTCTATCCTAAATTAATATGCTGTTTAAGTATTGTAAGCATAAGAAGAGTGGGTAAGGAAAATAAAACTGTTTAAAATCACTGGTCACTGGATAACAATTTCTACTCTGAACCTTCTCTTCACCATACTGTTATATGCATGGTCCTGTCCTATTCCTAATATCTTGCCATTGTTGTAATTTGATAAATTCCATGCAACTGATGATGTAGCCCCAGTGAATTTTAAAACAACTCCTATGTCAGACAATCTTTCTATGCCATAAACACAGTGTGGAAATGCCAAATGACAGTCTGTTTTACTATTAGAGAATATATAATACTTTATTATAAAAGACTGTAGAGCTGCCTCATTAAGATCTAAGTATTGCATAGTGATTACTTGAGTGACAAACGACGGTGGATTTTGTTTGATTCCTGTATTCACTGTGATGCAATGATATCTGGAACACGGTTGTTTTATGCCCCACTTTGTCCCAGACTTTGCCCTGGGATCCCTGTGGAGTGAGTGAGATGCTAGCTCTGCTGTTTAATATCCCAGTGTTCTTTTCTCTTCTTTTGGCTCCTGGTCATCCTGGTTCCAGTTCAGGGTGATTTAAGGATAATTTTAGATGCCTCAAAATTTACCTTTTTATAAGAAGGACCATGGTCACAAGAAGAACCATAATGTTGCTTTTGTTGGATTGTGGTGGGGTGCATACAGTTTGAAGGATATAACATTATTCTTAAATCATTCCTCAAGTTGTATCTAAAGCACTGAGCAGCATTTAAACTTGTTAAACTGATGCCTCATGTAATAGTGATAGACAGTGAAAGTCGTGACTAAACCCAGGATATTTAATGGTGAGAGACAGGAAGGATCCTTTTGCTTCTTTACTTTCAGTGGATTTGAACTTGGGAGGATTTGAAGATTTAGTTTATGTTTAGTTATGTTTATCTTTGTCTGCCTGTGTGTGGCTTGGTGCATTGAGTTCAGGTGCTCTAGGTGTCAGAAGAAGCTGTCAGGCTTCCTGGAGCTGGAGTTACAGGCAGGTGTGAGTGGACAGGTGTAGGTGCTGGGAACTGAACTTGGGTCCTTGGTAAGGTCCTTAACTACCAATCCTTCTATCTATCTGGCTAAGTTGGAAGGTGTGAAATCAGGAGCTGCAAATGGGCTGCTTGGAGAACTTGAAGGTAAGCATGCATGGGGTGCATAGAGGTAGCCACCATCTGGTTGCTGTGAGTCCTTGAACTAGGCCACATAAAGCCAATAATATCCCAGGAGTTTTAGTTCATGGTTCAGTAAGTTTCCTTGTTTGTTGTTGTTATTGTTGTTGTTGTTGTCGTCATCATCATCATCATCGTCACTGTAGCAGAATTGACATTTCTTTGTGTAATCTGACTCACTAAATTTGTAAAGCAATATATTATATTGTTTAAAAAATAATGTGCAAGTGTTATTACTGTAAGCATTGGACAAGCGATTAAAATGATAGATTTTTTTTTTCAGTTCTTTAGTTATAAAAAATAAATAGTTAAATTGAAAGAAAGTCTAAAGGCTTAGTGCTTCCTGCATCTGGAAGGTCTGTCAAATGTTTTCCAGTGGAGTGAGGCTCATGCATGCCATCTCAATTCAGCGAAAACAACATCATGATTCTTACTGTGAACATGATCCTTGTTATAAACAGGTAAAAATTGCACCTAGCCTTGCAAATGTTTATTTCAGTGCCATTAGTAACATGAACTCATAAGCAGCATTAGTGGTTAAGGATGCTGTAACACTGCAGTGTTGGAAAGTCGGTTTCTTCTGACTCACGCGGAATCTGCTGCTCACTCATCTGTGCCATTCGTTGCTGTTTTCCACTGCTCTAAGCAGAGTAACCACCACCATTATAATCAATATGAGATCATATTTATTCAAGGTGTTGAATATTATCATTTCCTTTAAACAACTACTCTTTTGTCTTTAAAGGGGGACCATATGTGTTCAGGTACTAGTAGGGCATTTGCCCCAATGTGATGAGCTGATATTTGTAGAACAGTACATGAAAAGGTATATCATCAGTGAGGAAACATTTAACTGTGTTCAACATTTTGTGATTCAGATTCATGAGGTGATTTCCAGGAGTCTGATTACAGCATCACATCTCGCTAAGTGCCGATGGTTGAGAGGGACTTAGAAGCTCATAACTGCATTTTCAACAATCCAAGCATTAAGTGACTGGGAGCCAATGGAAGGCACCCATGAAACACTTTATGGTCCCCCCAAACCATGATTTGCTTACATGATTTGAGAAAATTGAAGAAGTTATTCACTTAACAGCATGTGGTTCTGATATATTTCATACTTAAAAAAATTTTTCTCATTTTTTTTTCTAATTTCAGATTTGGAAAACTTAAATTGACAACATCAAGATGCGTTGTAATTTTTGTAAGGTATGGAATCAATAGTATTGGTTGCACAGGAGGCCTGAGACTTGAAGCTTGAGTCAATCATTAGTTTATGAAATAAAGATTTATTTAAAAAGCTGGGATTTCTTTACTAAGAGCATTTTACTTGTTAGTTTAGAGGCTATGCATATGTAAACACCTGAAATTAAACCTGAAAATGAGGATGGCGTCAAGGCTATGTAGGATCAACACAGTGACTATTAGCCATTTTAGCATTCATATCTAAGATTAAATAGTTCAAAATGTCCCATTTTACAGTTAGGAAACTGAGGCTGGAGATGTACTTGCCCAAAGTCCCAGTGGTAGCAATGATAGTCTTGGTTCCAAGTTGGCTGAAAGCCAAGAATGCCCCACGGGAGCTCATGCGTTTTAAAGGGAGCTTTAGATATTAGCTTGTTTCCTTTAGTTTCTTTAAACTAAATGAGCACCCAGGCAGGAACACTATCCTTGAGAATGTGAACAAAATTGAGAGTCACCTGGATAACTCCAGGGCCAGCTGCTCTTACAAGTACATCTCTCCACGTTTTATATCACTTTTTACCCTCAGTCCTACAAAGAGCCTCTAGACCAGCTGCTGAGTGTAACCATTTCTAGAAGCAGCTTTGTTTCATTCCAGAGCTCTGTCTCCGTCCTGTCTCTTAAGTTTCCACCTACAATCTTATACTAAAACTCCAATTAAACGCACTCTACAGTTGCTAAGAATCTCATTTTTCCAGCTCAAGAGGCAAGGGACCCAGAAGCCACTGGCTTGTGGTGGCTTTGGTGGCCCTTGATTCTGCTCAGCACCATAGCTTTCTAAGCCATGAGTGCCTCATGTCTGAATGTCTCTATAGCACTAAAGAATCACAACACCGTCGCCCCAAAAGGTATCAAGCAAAAATGGCTTTTCCTGCCCCTTGGCAGTTGTGATAGAAAAAGGGTGGCAAATATTTCAGTAATAAATTAATAATAATAGCAGTAGTTAAGATAGCAATCTATAAAGCCCTTGCTACGCATCTGTTATTAGAAGTTTGGCAAGCATCAGGCAGGTGCTACTTTGGCCCAGTTTAGGGAGATTAAGTGACATCTTCTGCCTAGTCCAACAGGCAATAGAGACATGAATAGCTCCCCTGTGGCTCTGTTCTATAAGGCTCTTCTTCCCTGCTCTTTGAAAATCCACTCATGGGCTGGTGTGGACTTCTAAGATTTGCATAGTTCTGCAATTTTTCCTGGTTCGAAAGAAATTCAATTTACCCCACTATTTGGCAACTGTTTAGCTCTTAGCCATATCTAATGCCTGAGTCGTGATAATTAAATCCATTTTATTTCTATGAATTGGCAGTAACCTCACCTTGATTTTTTTTTTTTGAAAAAATTGGCAATTTCAAATCAAAGTGACATTCCATAGGTGATGTGGTCTTAAACTGCCTCATGGGAAAAGAAGAAACTTAGGAATTAGAAAGGGAAATTTGGCGTGTGAGATTTTTTTTTTTCCTGGTAAAAATAGGTGTTGAATTCTGGAAGAATCCATCACTAAGCACTGCACAGTGAGACTGACCCAGCATTCCACCACGCAGTGCCTCTGCAGCCCACAGCAGCTAATTTCCACGTGGAAAGCTACTGTAATAATAGCCAAGGGAGGCTACTTTCCCTCCTGTTCTCGCCCTAAGGGTTGAATTCTCCCCACAGAAACACACGTGTGCATGCATATTCACGCACACCACACACAATGAGGAGAGGCTGGGAGAAACAATTCCTGTTCAGGCTCAAATACTCCTCTCTGCCTGAAATAATGAAGATCGACATGACAAATGATGCTGTGCTCTGGTATTCATTTTAAGATATAGACAATTAGAAGTTTGAGAACTTTACCTATGTGATGAAATTTTATTCTAAACCCCCTCCTCAGAGTGGAGGACATTGGAAGATTCCCTGAGATTTTCTTTCAAGAACCACCATATTAATATTGCAGTATCTTTGAGATTTCATATTCCTTCCTGCACACCTTTTATTGTTCCTATTTACAGCGCACCTGAAACACATTGTGTAATTGGCAGAGAGCCCAGATTTTCCATTTAGAAACAGTTTGATGATTTCACTTTTTCGTCTTCCTTTTTTTCTCCCCTAACAGCAGGTGCTACACATTGTAAACAATGCCAGTCGCCATAATATTATTAGCTTTTGAATTTTTATTACATTCTTGCCTCCCTACATATTTTAAACTTCAGTACAAGGATTTTTTGGCACCAGCTCAGCAAGCTTCTTATTTCATACGGAAGATGGATCCCAGTGAATAGAGCGCTTCGTTGTCATTTATAATTAGAAAGTGTAAGATTTACCTAATCATAAAATCACCCAAGATTTTCAGGTTTGTTTCCAATTTTCGAGGCAATACATTCACATCTGTACTGAGCAGAACACTAATTCCCTCTCCAGTTACATTAGTTTCACAAATGTTTAACCCTTCATTTGCCCAGTATCTATCTGTAATTCTCCTCTTGCTTATTTTTGCAAAGCCTATAGTTAAAGCTAGCTTAAAAAAATTATAAAATGGCCAGACTACATCATATTGATGCATTCAACTGAGCTGTTTTAGCAATCAATGCGTATCACTGCATGATCAATTTGGCTTCAGCTGTCTTTGTGGAATAAGGAGATGGCCAAGGTGATATAATTGGCCCTCCTCACTGCCAAATGCACCATTAAAGCCCCAGCTATGGTGATCAAACGCTCAGCAAACAAACAGTATTCTGCATACAGCAAGAACTTAAAAGGTATTTGCTTAAAAAAAAACACGAACAAACAAACAAATAAGAATACTCCACAGTAATCCATGTTATTGGACCAATTCCCCATTGTTCTCAGGTGTTAACATTTTATGTCCTATAATTAATTTATGCATTTTTGTGAATTTGTGAAGAAACTAGTGAGCTAAAACAAACAAACAAACAAACAAACAAAACAGCATATAGTGTTCTCAGAGAGACTGAACCGAGCTGTTGTGGATGAATTAGCCATATAGCTGATGCTGTCTGCAGACCAGACATGATTGCCAGCCTTGACACTGAATAGTCACATCATATTTTGAGCTAAATTTCAAGATAACACTTAAGATAAACAATGTTTAGTATTTTTTCCTCCCAGATTGTGAGGACCTTTCCATTAGCTAACAGGGGGAGGGGATGGATCACGCTATTCTGTCTATTTCTACAGCTAAGCTCCTCCCCCCTAACCTGCATTTAGAGCTACATTTTTTCCAGATCACTTCAATAAGTGAGAGCCCAGCAGAGAGCAGATGCAATACAAGAGCAATAAAGGAAGGAAAGAATTAAAAATCCTTTGTTCTCCCTGCAGTGCATCCATAAATCTATTAGCATTATTTTCCTTTCTTCTCTCTTCCTTTCCCCTTTCTTATTTATTTATTTACTTTTTTTCCCCTCTTACATCCCAAGCCAGATCTCCAGTTCTCTGAAGCAACCCTTAATCAAGCTCCCCAAAGGCCTACGACTGCATGCAGCAATTTCTCCCCTGCTCTCAGCACAGATGTTTCGCGCACATTCCATTACACCTACAAGCCATTACAGCTAATGGCTTATTCTGATGAAGAAAGCTGCTTTCTGCTCAGTGCAGCAAAGGGGAAAATCTCCTCCTGTACAGTTCGATCCCTGTAACAATGAGATGTGGGGGCAGGTGGCACAACAGAACTCTCTAATGTTAATTACATACTGTATTACCCCCAAATTTGGCTGGTCATTAATTATGCTAATTTACCTTGCTCAAAATTAGCACCATCAATGTGAACATTTGAGCAGATTATAGTAAAATGTAGTCTATCACGGTTGCTTGTAAAGCCTGAACCTTTGAAGCCATCCACAGAAAGATTATTGTTACTAGACAGAAAACCTTAAGGAGAAATGGGTGGTGGTGAGGCTTGGTCCCATTTGTGGAAAACATCCTAAAACTTCAGGAAGACAATATGAAGAGGAAATAATTTGACTAAGTCCTGGCTAATATGTTCTTTATTAATTGCTAGGTGTAGAAAGATTAGTTTAAAATAGAAAACATCAAGAAAAATAAGGCTGCTATGTTTTGGATTGAACACAAATCACAGGTGTTATTTTGAAACAGAATGCAGGAACTGTGGAAAATAACATTTTCTGGCAGGGTTTGGAGTTTTAACACTATGGAGTGTAGTGAGTTCCCTGTATTCATTTTTCATAGAAACTTGATAAGGACAGATGTGAATTGTCTTCAACAGCTCCTATCGTCAGAGACTGTATTTCTTTTATTTATTGCTCTATTAAAAATTAACATGTCTCCCCTTCTAACTAATGCTCAGATTTTCCATATTGATTACAGACTTAATAAAGTGTGTGAATCTGGTTAGGCTTATTTTTTCCATGTGAATTAAATAAGTACAATTGCATTTTGGCCTGGTGAAATTGATTGGATTTCAGAAGCAAATAGAATATCTTTTCGATGGGGTGAACAGCCTCCATTTCCTCTTCAAGGCTGCTATATCCTTCTATCCATCTCCAAGAAGCCATCATCATATTAACATAGATGACAGTCTGGCAAGGAGGTGCTGATCAAAGATAAATTTCACACTCGCACTTCGCATTTTCTAATTACACCATCTGTGTCAGACTCTTTCGTGGCAGTTCTGCCCAATCTGTCAAATGCTGCGTGCCTGTGGGAATGCAGAGGAGCTGAAAAAATCGCCCCGTCTCCCTCCCCCCTCCCAGCCTATCCATCACCCCCAATCGGAGCTGGGCAGAGATATTAGTCTAATTGGGGACCAGAATGAAAGTTCCAGGTTGCAGGGGAGATGAAGTGTTTGGGGAACGCAAGACATGAGATTGCAATTTGAATCATATTATAGGGCCTGCCCTAGCTTGTCTGGGAGCAGGCTGAGAGCAAGCCATGCGTGCAATATCAGGAGACCAGGGAGAGGGCAGGAGAATGCTTTTTTTTTTTTTTCTTTTTTTTTTTTTATTTTAAGAATCATGAATGAGAAAGTGTCTTCTTTCATTTCTCTGTTTCTTCCAGGCATATTAAGGATAAATGATTGTGAGCAGGCACTGATGGGAAGTGGTCATCCTTTTATTGTAAGAGTAAGGAGTTAAATAGAATGACCTAGCTGATAAGGCTAAATCTAATCTAATCAAGACCAGGCAAATCCGTCCAACAGTTCTACCTAAGTTAAAAAAAAAAAAAAAAAAAAAAAAAGTAATTCTTGGGGGATGCACTTTCAGACCTTTGGACACAATTGGTGAAATGCAAGAAACATAGAAGGCTGCTAGTGACTTTAATAATAATAATAATAATAATAATAATAATAATAATAATAGTTTTCAAATGCTTAGTAAAGTTCAATTGGACTTTGATCTCTTCTGTATTAATTTACGGTGACAAAGACCATGAAATATCAAAGAAAAATGAAATGATTGCCCTTTGAAACTAGTACCATGGCATAGCTATTTCTAGTTATTGATTTCTTTTTGCCCCAGGTTGCTGCCTTGAAGTCTTGTTGCATCTGATGCCAAGGTAAGTAAATAAGACAAATAAGTCATTTTAACTCTTCAGTGGGTGGACTCAGTTGTGTTTACTGAATCATTGGTCTGCTATCAAACCAGGAATTCCTCTCACTCTCCTTTCTTCCTCAACAGTATTATTTTTTCCTACAATCACTTTTTGTCCTACATTTCTCCATAGAGAACGTTGAGGATGGACAGAAAACAGGAGAGTCAACAAGAGAAAACTTTGCCTGTAGACCTAACTCTGCCATTTTTCCAATTCTGTTTTCTATGCATGTCATACCTTCCACTTCATAAGTCTGAGACATACACAAAAGCCTTGTGAAGATTTTCAAGCATCCCGAGAGCTCTAAGGTCACGTGATCTATGCGTTTGTTTATACCTTGTCTTGAATGAGGTGATATTTGAAGTATCTCTTTAATTATACTCAATTTGAAATTTTTCACTCCAAATGTACTCACTATCTTAGTGTCTTGATGCTAAAGGAGGACCTGTTTGTCCTCATTCTGTCCCATGGGAAATCACCTCATGAAGGAAAGGGGATTTGCATAATTCTTTGTCTTTCACATTGTACATGGTTACAATTTTATTGTTGACCTCTATTAAACATTAAGTATTAAATATTAAATAGCACCATTAAGTACCATTGGTAAATTTAATACTTGGACAGAAAGCAGAGTCTATTTGAGTAATCAAATGAGCACAAACTGGGAGCTCTGACATGATTCTACTTGTGAGGGGCAAAAGTTCACAACAACATGGCTCTTGAATAGGTCCTTATTTGTGGGAAATTGGAATCTTGTAAACAAAAAATCCATAGTTTTTCTTAGACTCTAGAAGTTTTCCTGGGCATAGCAACATAATGCAAATAGTTCCTGGAGTTTTCATCATGAAGATAGAACTGAATCTTTTGAAGACACATCTACTCTAACCATAGTGTGTCTGTGTGTGTGTGTGTGTGTGTGTGTGTGTGTGTGTGATCATAACTCAAGAATTTGGGAAAATGTGAGAAAGGACAATAAAAGAGGAAATGGAAGCTTAGAGACTATACACTAACTAAGTACAAAAGAGATGACCTACAGATTAGAAAATTCTAAGCGGTTTTCTATTGGAGTTGTGTCCAATATTAAAGGAAATGTTCTTCCTCTCAAAGCTTTTGATCGTACTGAGCCTGGATATCAATGAGGGAACCACATAGGAAATCCATTAAATGACTTAATCACTCTGCTTGCTTAAATCCGTTGTGAATGACAGTGGGGATCAGCTGAGGCAGATGATTTTTTGTTCTTTTATTGCCATGCAACTGTGTCCAATGTCCAAAGCCTGTCCTGTGTCCTGCTTATTCTCAGGAATAGGTAGGCAGCTAGCAGTAAAATGGACATAAATCATGGGCCTATTTATGAGAGTAAAATGATGACTTCTCTTGCGCGCACTGGACTGGCCAGCAGTAACGATGCTGCAACAGGATCCTTCTGCACACGTTTATTGGGAGAGCTTGATTGTAGAGGCGAAGAGACCCCGAGCCCAGAACTGGTGCTGCTTATATAGGCCTAGGAGAGGCGTGTCTCACACCCGGATTGGTTATGCACTACACCTCATTTGCATGTTCCTCATCTGATTGGCTACTCTCTCTCTCTCTGTACCTCACAGAGCCTCATTATCATACCTCATTTGCATGTCTCACATCTGATTGGTTGTACTCTCAAAACCTCATTATCATGCCCGGGCCAGGCAGTGTCTTTGCAAAAAACTTTACTGCATATGTACACATTGGTTGTTTGTCCAAACTTATGCGTGGTGGCCAGCAGTAGTCAGTGCCACTCTGCAACGACACATGTGGCTTCCCACAACTTCAGATACTATTTGTGAAGCTGTGTATCTGTGGAGTGTGACCTTCGCCCCATTGTTCTTAAGACAGGTAAAGACACAAGTCCTGATATGATAGGAAACCTTCAGATTGGTAGCTGTGCTGTTGGGATGTTTTATTCAACTTAATTTATAAGAATGACTTCCCTTGTTAGATATGTTAGCTAGACTTTTAACAGTTTCGTGCTATTTGTACAATACTGTGATTATTTAAAAAATGATATTAAAAATGATTTTTTGGAGAACACCATGAGTTTTGCTACAAACAGCTGCCAAGCATATAATGATTTACTTCTCTGAAAGCACAGATTAAGAAAAAAAAATCGTTCAGTATTTTGAAGAAATAAAACAGTGCAAAGTCTTTGGGGTGGGGGGGCATCAACAAGTTTCTTAATCATTTCTGGTCTCTTCCCTGGCTCAGTTTCCACCTCAGCCCTCACTGCCATGTCATGTCTCCAGGAAGCATTCCAAAATGAAAATGAACTATGAAATCCAATCTAAGGAATCTTGCATCCTTATTTCAGTAATACACTTATGTATAAATATTTAAAGAAAAAAGATTATATGAGGGCTTCCTGGCTCAGTAAAACTCAACAATTCTAAGTATAATATTTACAGGAAAAATGAAAGTGACATTTTGGACCAATATTCAGAGAGTTGTCTCATAGATAAGTCACTAGGATGGGAAAATTGTGGTTTCACCTTGACCATCCTGGATACAAAATGCAGAACAGCCTCGTTGCCAGCTCTGCGTGTCTTGATCCTTGTCCAATCCCACTCCGGTAAGCTTTATTTCACACCCCATTTAGAGCATGCTTGGAGGATCACCCAAAGATTTGAGAGAAGGCTCAAGGCTTATCTCAACTCTCCAGACATCAGTGGCATGAAACATGGGACTTTAAAAAATAATGTTTCCTGCACTTCCTGCTTCTGGTCAAGCTGAACAAGTGGCTCTTCTGATGGAATACTTGACAGTGCCTACAGTAGGCACAGCCAGAGTCTGGGTACACACAGGGGCATGGAGATTAAAATTGAAAAGTCTCAAATGAGGACCAAAAGATCCCCACCCAAAATAGAGCCACCATTCTTAGGGTTCTCAGGAGTGCTGTGCGGGAGTCCAGCTTTCCCAGGGACACAGGCAATGGCCAGCCATGTCCCAGCACTTTATTCGTAGCATGACTCTCATGGTTAGGGACTTCTGGTTTTGTACAATTTATGAGTTTTACCAAAACATTCCTGACAACCAAGGGTTTTGGTTACCATAAATGAACAAGATGGGTAAAAACAATTGTAAATAAAACAATCTATATACTATTGTTAAATAGATGATATTGAAATAAAAAATAGAGAATGAAAAATTTTCCATGAAGGAAGAATGTATCAAAGAAGCTGGATTTAAGAGTGTAAGTTACATTTTAGATATTGGTAAAATGGGTGAGTGGGATGTGCTATTAGTAGCTGCTGTGCACACACACACACACACACACACAAATGCACACACATCAGAATTTTTTAATTTTCTGAGATATTGAACAAAATTTTCCCAATCACTTACTTTTTGTCTGAAATTTCTACTGTTTCATACTTCAGGTATTCCACAATTTTAAATTTCATTCTTTTACAAAGCAATTGACACGTGCAAACGTTGGCTGGGAATATCATCATATGCAACATTTTTTAGCAGCTCTGTTTATGAAGACAAGTTTTGCGATTGACCCAAGCTCTGTTTCTACCACTGGGGTTAATTCACCACTGGAGTAAGTACCAAAAGAAGGAAGGTTTTAGTTAGTGAACAAGTGAACGGATATCCTCAGTGCTAACATTAACCCAGCCTGGCTCTGACCACGGGCACTAGGTTCTGAAACAACATGAGCCATCCCTGACAGAACAAGCCCCACCATCCTGAGATTTGTATAGCTCAATGTCTCGGTATTGAAAAATAATAGTTTTTTTTCTTTTCACAAGAAAGAACAATACTTGAATTATTACAAACAACAATTTATAATCTTTATTTTACATTAATTATATAACATCCAAACTTAAGCTTTTTCTTTGAATACTAGGTCTTCTCTCACTTAAAGCTTTAATTTGTTTCATTTATTTATTTTGCTTATGTGTATTTGTTGCCGTGGGGTTTGCATATGCCACAGTGTGTGTGTGGAGAGAGGCAATTCTTCCTCACCTTCTACTCTGGGGGTTCTGGGGATCAAACTGGGCTTCGGAGGCTTTGTATCAAGTGTCTTTACTGACTGAGTCATCTCACCAAAACAACTTTAAGGTTTTTACATATTTATTTATAAAGCTTTGCCATGTATATTTGATGCCCAGAAGCACCCAAACTAGAAGCTAGACTCCAAGATATGAGTTTCACATTCAGAAAATGTCTATAGACCCAGAAACTAGCTGAAAGTCAAACGTGAAATAGCCATGCACTGACAATGTATGTAACAAACAGACTAAGATGGTGCTTGGTGCTAGGCAAGAGCTCTGCCATTAACTTAAATCCCAGTGGAACCTGTGTATCTATGATACAATTTAAAGAATATCACTTATTTGCCTTTTCAAGTTAATTAAGTCAAAGAATTTTTTCCAGACATTCAAGTCTTTTTTTTTCCTCAACAGATACAACCAGTTATGGTTTTGATAAACCTTGCTCTGTTATTATTTTTTAACAACATAGGAATTATTCTTAAATAAAACAATGATTGATCATGTTTACTATATTTATTCTGGCTGAGGTTCAACAAACTTCAATATGGAAAACAAACAAACAAACCCAATGATGATAAAAGGTATCAATTTGTAATAATCCATGCTGGGAAGAAGGCCTCTCCCCTTATTTGGGGGGGGGGGTAGCCCCAGAGAAATTGCTTAGCTTCTCATCTTCAGTTTCCTGCTAGATAAGTACAGTGATATTTATCTTAGGTTTAAATGAAGCCATAATCAGAAAACTGCATACACATATGTGAATGTGTGTGCAGAATCATATATACTACTTACTACCTAGGCACGCTAGAGAATTGGAAATACTTTCAGATCCCATCTCTTCTCTTCTGTTGGAATGTGAGTGGGGATATTCTACTATGACCATTGCCCTCAGATGTGCCACTAAAGAGCTTTTCTTGTTAGTAGGTGCCTAGTGAAGTCAGTGTCACTCTGAGTTGTCGGAAGAGTGACTTCCTTACTTCTAAGCCTGCATCTTCCTCTTCTCAATGTGGTGGAGCTGGGTGGAAAACAGAAGCCAATGTTTGGTGTAGGATGATGACATAATCCCAAATCATACTCACTTTGGATCCATTTTGGTTAAGGTTTCTTCTCCATTAAAACTGTTTTTCTCACAAGTTGGCATCTGGTTAGGATCAGAATTTCTGTAGCTTCTGATGATGCATGAGAAGAGAAGATGGATGGAAGAGAAGGTGCATCCTCTATTCCACTCCTGTTTGTGCATCTGTCTTAGTAAGAGTTTTACTGCTGTGAACAGACACCATGACCAAAGCAAGTCTTATAAATGACAACATTTAATTGGGGCTCACTTACAGGTTCAAAGGTTTAGTCCATCACCATCAAGGTGGGACCAGGGCAGCATCTAGACAGGCATGATGCAGGCAGAGCTGAGAGTTGTACATCTTCATCTGGAGGCTGCTGGTGAAAGACTGACTTCCAGGCAGCTAGGATGAAAGTCTTAAAACCCACACCCACAGTGACAAACCAACTCTAAAAGGGCCACCCCTTCTAATTGTGCCACTCCCTGGGCTGAGCATATAAAACCATCACAGCATTCTTGTTGATGACCTAAGCACACAGGATGTCTTAGATTCATCAACAAAAGAACTACATACAACAGCATCATAGAAAATAGGTGAATTCCACTTACTGATTTAATATCATTCTCATTATGCTGAATATATGTCTATGTATATATATATATATATATATATATATATATATATATATATATATCAAAATATCCATATAACAAGACTATGAACATCCTCAGCAAACTGCTACATGTAGCACTTTCTGAGGTGGAGGACTTTTTTTTCCTTAGAAGGCCTCCTTATTATTGTAGAACCACTAGATTATTGGCTTGCCAAGAGGTGACAGGAGATAAGCTTGGCACATGTCATTAAGAATCCCTAGCTATAGAGAAAGCAAGAATCTAACCATTTTAGGAGTGATCTCTTCTTCCTCAGAGCAGTCAAATGCTGTCTGACTCCATTCATTATCCCAAAATTAACCTAAAGTCCATGGCTAGTCGTGGTCATGACAACCAGTTAAGACTACTTGCTAGTTCTAAATATTGTCTCCTTTCTTTTGTGCTATGACTGACTCACATCTAGACATTCCCAGCCATCCCTTTTCCCATGCCTTAAGTGGTGGCCTTTGATTTTAAGTTTGTCACCTGTCACCTTGAGGACTCCTTACTTTTTCAATGACTGCTTTTTTTTATTTGAATTCTTTTTAGTTGTTTTTATTTTACTTCTATGCCAGCTTAGTCTACATGCATATCTGTGTACCACATCCATGCCTGGTGCTAGAGGAATCCAGAGGTTCAGAAGTTAAACTGGAGATACTGAGGGTTGTGAGACCCCATGTAGGTTCTGGAAATTCAGCCTAGGTCCATGGAAGAGAGGCCAGTGCTCTTAATTTTTAAGCCACCTTCAGCACTGGTTCTTTTTAATTTTACAAATTGCACTTTATTTATTTATTTATTTGTTATTTATTTATTTATTGTGTGTGTGTGTATGTGTGTGCATGTTTGTGTTGGGTGGTGAAGCCAGGCTTTGAGCCATGCATGCATCTTGATATATACAGCTATAAAAGAAAGAAAGAAAGAAAGAGACAAAGAAAGAAAGAAAGAAAGAGACAAAGAAAGAAAGAAAAACCGTCGTTCACACATCTATTTTGAAGTGACTGTCATTTTTATTACATTTTAAAGTAGAATAATCTTAGGAGTGAGAGGGTAAGAGACTTTTCATAGACATTAAGAAAAAAATCTTCATATTTTAATGCCTGGACTGACAGCCACCAAGTATAAATTGCTGACTTGGCTTTGTTCTGTTTATCTTATTAAATAAGAATATTCTAAAAAGGGAAAGAAAGTTATGCAATGTATAAGGCAAGGCATGAAAGAGGTTATATATACTTGTATTGTATCTGTATCTGAGGCCAAGAAAGTCAAGGGTGAGGGGAACTTTCTTGGGGAAGCTTCAATCCCAACAAATTTAATTATAAATATGTTATACTCTGAGCTACTGATAATGATACTTTAAATGACCTCTCACAGAGACTGTAAAATCTAATGAGATTTTGTAATATCTTCATTTTTTTCCAAGGGCACCAGTCATCAGATTGCTGGGATTGTATACATACATGCTGTGTTTTACTTTTTAAATGGAAACTTTAGTTCATGTAGTCCCATGAATTTAAGAGGGATTTCTCTCTCCTCAGAAGACTTCAGGATTTCTTAAGTTTTTTGTTTTTTAAATCACTGTTTACTGATGGTTTATTACACTAAGAAAAAGTAACAACAACAACAATAACAACAACAACAACAACAACACTACTACTAATAAGCCTATACTCCTCTAGTCTCCAATTCAATCTCTGCAGGGAGAATCATCTCAGAGCCAGCTGGTCTCAGAATTTAGCATGCATTCTATTTTTCATTGTTAGATGCCATCCTGGGCATTGTAAATCAGGTGTATATACTATATAATTATATTGTCCATGGATTTATGCAACTCTATTGCATATTTCATTACTTTTTCTTGGTCTACTTATTAAAACTACATTTTACGTGTCTAATAGTGCAATTCAGATTGTACCAAATATGAAACTCTGACATACAGGCATAGGCAAATGATGCTTGAGCAATTTACCAGAGTCACTGAAGGACAGGAGAATTACCTTTCTTTTGTAATGAGCTGCAGAGGGTGGTTCAGGCTGCTTTTTGACTTTTGTGATTCCTCTATCCACCTTTCTTTCAAAATCTAAAGCCCCTGTCACGTGATGAAGGAAACTTGGATCTTTCTCCCCACCATGCCCTAATGCAAGGCGAGGTGGTGATTAAAGGAGGGTGGGGGGGGGTCCCTTGTTGGTTTACAGGGAATCCGAATCCTAAGGGATGCTGTTCAGAATCCAAACAGAGTTCAGAACATAAACATTCCAAGTAATTTGTTGTTTCCATACATCATTTGCCTCATAAAAAAAAAAAAAGGAGCTGAAAAAAAAATTTAATGTGTGACTACAGTGACAGAGAGTGGGTGCCAACAGCTCTCTGGATGGCTTTTTATCTCATTCCCTTAGTGAAAACAGTTAACTAGGCACTGGTGAGAGATTCTGTAACTGCGCAACACAAAGCTGGCGCCAGCGCCAAGTGTGGCGTGCCAGATGTGCGAATCCATCCTGAGTGTGGCATCAGCAGCCCCACAGCTCGCCATAGCCATTAATCTGGAGACCTCTGGGAGTTCCGGGGAGCGCTATAAAACCCGGCCCCTGCCAAGGCTGCATCAGATAAAGCCATCAATGCATTGTAAAAAAGACACAAAACCTATTTCATGGGCTGCACTGATCAAGCAATTACAATCATTGACTACATTAAGCAAAGAAACAGCGGGGTGCCCTATAACATTGACTGCCAACTTGAATAATCAATAGACTCCATGTAGAGTAAATTAAATAACTGAAAAACTATTTGGAAAAGCTGAAGTTAAAAAGCCAATCAGTAATCCCTCACCCATGGCAAAACAATCCTGGTTCCAAAAGATTCTTCGGTTTGCTTGAATGTTTTATTCCTGGGAAATCCTAGGGCAGTGTGCTGGGGGAAGGGAACAGTCTTTCCCGTCTTTTTTCCTCTTCCATAACTGTGCACTTAATCTGAATGTGTTTATAATCGATCCAGGGTCTCTTCCTTTCACCCGTAACCAAGTGCATACCCAAACCAGGAAGGTTTTGACTACAAGTTACTATTCTAAAGGGAAACATTTAAGGTTTGATGGAGTTCAAGGTATAACCTCAGGCTGGTAATCACAAGACATTATCTTATGCATGTAAAAAAATTCAGAAGATAGGCGTTTCATAAGATAAGGCCTGCAGAGAGAAGACTATCTATATACAAGCTCTTTGGAGACAGTCACTGCTTCATCTTGTCTTCATAAATTCCTCAAGAGTATTTGGAAAACACAAGAACCATGAGAAAATTTCACATTCTCTTCTCTCTATTTTCTTTTTGTTTTTGCGCTACTGGAAAGTAACACTATATTAATAAAAATAAACATTAATTTATATTTCATGTTATTGGTGCCGTGAAAAGCTTGCATTATTTTTCAAGGCATTATTTATTCATTTATATATATCCACATACACATTTGTCTGTCTTGTTTCTGGCTGGAGAAAACACAATTTCACAGGCAGTTTATTTACTGTATTATTGGAAAATCCAGAAGAAAAATCGATGGAAATATGAAAATGATTTTTTTTCACAAATAAATGTGAACATGTACACATGTACAGAGGGAGGGGAGGGAGGAGAGGGAGAGAGCTATTTTTGGCAAATTTCCTTTGTGATTAAAGTGTAATAATAGCGATTTTAGATCTTGGAAATTAACTTAGTAAGTAGTCACATATCTGGATGTAAAATTTATACAACAGAGGAAATATCACCAGTATTTATGTGTGTTTCCAAAGATACTTTTCCACTAAGAGAGGTTAAAAAAAAAGCATTATATCACAGACAATAGAACTTTCTTTGTAGTCAAGCCTGTTTCTAAAACACAATATGTAACAGTAATAGTACACAGACACCCACCCCACCGCCCTGATGAATACATCATTAAGCAGCATTATTGCTGTTCCTACTGAATAGAAGATCACCCTGATATCATGGGTGATTTGCATATTAACAAAAATAATATTGAGGTGTATTTAATGTGGCATTTGAATTAACTCTTCATAGCATGTCGATTCTCTGGAGCCAGACTAGAAAATAAATTTTGAGGGTGAATTTGGAATTAATTGTCATCCTGAACCTAGGTAACTTGAAAATATTTTGGTGGTATTATCATTAACTCGTTCGTGTGTTTTATAGTGTTGCCTACAGAGGAATACGATAAATTAGTTGTCAATAACAGCTTGCTTTAATATTCTGCCTCCTTTCCTATTAAATCTAATGGGGCCAAACCCCTCTGAAATGGTGGCTTTAATGAGAAAACTTTAACTTTAAAAAATGCACAGGAAAAGGGGAAATATGATGAACTTAAAATGATTGCATGTCACAATAAAATTCTCCAACTTGTCTGGCTGATGAGATGATAATGTCGCCTATAAAAGCAGAGCGAAGAGCTGCCGAGACCCTGATAAAATGTCTTGGTGAAATCTATTGTATTTGCTTCTTATTAGACTCTGAACTCAAATAGATCTCAATTGTTGAGAGCTTGGGTATTTAAAAGCTTTAAGATCATCAGTTACATTGCTCATAATTTCCACATTTGCCTTCCCTGCTATAATTCAGAGAGAGAGAGAGAGAGAGAGAGAGAGAGAGAGAGAGAGACTCTTTTAATAGTCTTCCTTTGACTTGATTACTGGGAGACTTTGTTACAATGTGCACTTGGAATGCTGTTATGATGTGAACTTCACTGCAATTTTTCATTTTATGGAACTACTCCTACATGGGTAGCTTTGGGTAATAATTGAAATAAAAGGCTAAGAATTCTGCCAAACCAGGTGGGAGAAATGGAGGGTCACCCTACACCTAGACCTCTGTAGGGCTACATGGAAAGCTTCCCTCTTAGAGCTACCCTGTTTACATGCTTTCTGGGAGCTAATATGCATTTTGACTTAAAAAATAATAATTAAAATGGCCATTATGTAATTGAAGAACAGTTTGGTTATGTTTCTGTTGGGTAGAAGCAGGCTGTAGAGATTAGGGACCTGGAGAATTCCTGCTGTCAGGATGTTGCCAGACAGCACATGTTCACAGCATCCTGGTGGAGGGAACAACTTAAGGCTAGTTTCCAGCTCCCTGTAGGGCTGCAATGTTTTCATTGTTCAGGTGCTTACATAGAAACAACTTAAAATATAACAGGTTTATCTTTCACTGGAGCAGCTCCTAGCATGACATTATAGATACATATAAGAATGTTTATGTATCTCACTGGGTCTCACCTGAGCCAAGGAACAGGATGAGGGAGGACCCAGAGTTGAATAGACATACTAGGGGTTGGGAAGGTGGCTCAGTGTGCAATATGCTTGCTGAAAAAACATGAGGACTGAGTTTAGAATTCCAGAAATCATGTAAAAAATAAATAAAAGAAAAAAGAAAAAAACCCAGGTTCATGGTAGCATGTGTCTCTAATCTCAGCAATGGAGAGAGAAATGGGGAACCTCTCAAGCTTGTTGGCCAACTTAGCCTGGCTAAACCAGGAAGCTCCAAGTTCAGAAAGAGACCTTGGCTTGAAGCATAAGGTAAGGATGATTAAGAAAGACATCCAGCATTGAACTCTGGCCTCTATAAGCATGCATGTGAGAGGTGGGAGAAAACACAGGTATGTGTACATGTGTACATACACAATACCTACACATATATTTGTACCACTCTCATAAACATATATCTCTCATACACACACACAAATATGCATCTCACACATATGCACAAATGTACCTCTCTCAATAGTATATGTATATAATTATATACTATGTATATAATAGTGTACATGCAGAAGACCTGGTACAGACTCATGCAGGCCCTGGGCTGGCTCTCTTCAGCCTCTGTGAGTTCATATGAGCTTTGCTCTGTGGTTAGTGAGGATCTTGTTCTTGTATTCTCCATCTCCTCTTCCTCCCCGGCCCCTTCTGCCAACTCTTCCATGGGATTCTCTGAGCTCTGTGGTGATGGCGACATCTTATTAGAGCTGTGTGTTCCAAGGTCTCCCTCTCTGAGTAATGCCTGGCTGTGGCTCTCTGTATTTGTTCCCATCTGCTCCCTGAGGAATCCTCTCTGATAAAGACTGAATAAAGCACTGATCTATGAGTAAAGCAAAAGCTCATTACAAGTCATAATTTTCTTACTCATTTTTTAAACCAGTAACTATCCTGAGCTAGTATCTTGCCAGCAAGAATTCATTCGGACAGCTGGATTCTTCTATGGCAAAGCTTTATTGCTTCATCTGAAGGAAGACCCCGAACAAGAAAAATGGTGCTGCTTCTATACCCCTCCGTGTGATGTGTCAGCTCCTGATTAGCTGCTCAGTCATCACCCCACTACTACGCCCCGGGATGGGCAGTGACTTGGCACGAATTTACTCTTGCACCTGCGCACATTACTTGTTTACCAGTTAGGCACAGCGGAGGCTCATGATGGTGATTGCTCACGGCTCTCCACAAGTAACTTTTGGTTTCTCCCTAGATCCCTGAATTGTCTGTCCCCCAAACAATGTCAGGTATGGGCTTCATCTCATGGAGAGGGCCTTCAGTCAAATTGGACATCAGGTGGTTATTCCCACATTGCCCTAGCATATTTTGCAGACAGGACAGATTGTAGATCAAAGGTTTTGTGATTGGGTTGGCATTTACATTTCTCTTTTGGTAGCCTGAAGATTACTTTTCATTGTCAAACATACTAGAACATGGGGCCAAGGTTCTATGCTGATACCAGCTCCATGTTCTTTTATTTATTTATTTTTGATATTTTTTTTATTACGTATTTTCCTCAATTACATTTCCAATGCTATCCCAAAAGTCCCCCATACCCACCCACCCCCACTCCCCTACCCACCCATTCCCACTTTTTGGCCCTAGCATTCCCCTGTACTGGGGCATATAAAGTTTGCATTTCCAATGGGTCTCTCTTTCCAGTGATGGCCGACTAGGCCATCTTTTGATACATATGCAGCTAGAGTAAAGAGCTCCGGGGTACTGGTTAGTTCATAATGTTGTTGCACCTACAGGGTTGCAGATCTCTTTAGCTCCTTGGATACTTTCTCTCAGCTCCATGTTCTATCCATGTTCTATGAGATGTGAGGGTGTAGCGTTCAGCAATGGGTCCTTGCTGTCAACTTGTGGAGAACAACATATTGTTTTTGCAACAGCTTGAATTATTTGGTGATTTCCATGGGACCCTTTCAGTCAAAAACTTTGTTTGATAGAACCCAGTCTGTGTATTGCAAGCTTCCTTTAGTGATGAGTGAGAGGCAGTTGGAGTTTGTCTCCCTCATCATTTTGAAACTTCATTATGATTATGTTCATATAATATAGTAAGTTTCCACTGTACTGGTTTATATTTTGCCCCTCAAATAGCCTTCATATCTAGCTGTTGTTTCTTCCCACAATACCATATCCCTTCCTGCTTCCCACCTGATCCTCCCATTCTCATCTCTTCCCCCCAACTCCAGTCTACCCATGAAAATCTTTTTGTTGTTGTTTTGTTTTTCTTTTTTTAATTAGGTATTTTCTTCATTTACATTTCCAATGCTATCACAAAAGTCCCCCATACCCCCCCACTCCCCTACCCACCCACTCTCACTTCTTGGCCCTGGTGTTCCCCTGTACTGAGGCATATAAAGTTTGCACGACCAATGGGCCTCTCTTTCCACTGATGACCAACTAGGTCATCTCCTGCTACATATGCAGGTAGAGACACGAGCTCCAGGGGGTACTGGTTATTTCATATTGTTGTTCCACCTATAGGGTTGCAGATCCCTTTAGCTCCTTGGGTACTTTCTCTAGCTCCTCCATTGGGGGCCCTGTGATCTGTTCTATTTACCCCCCCTTAGGGAAAACCAAACGTTCTCCAGTCGCTTCTTCTATGCCTAACCTCTCTGGGTCTACATATTGTAACTTGGATATCATTTATTTAATGGCTAATATACAGCTATAAGTGAATACATACTATATTTATCTTTTTGAGTATGGGCTACGTCATTCACAATTATTTTTTTCTAGTTCTATCCATTTCCCTGCAAACTTCATGATGTCACAGCCACTATGCAAATCAGTATGGCAGATCCTCAGGAAAAAGGGAATTGATCTGACTCAAGATCCAGCATATACCCATGGAATGCTTCATCCTACCAGAGGGCACAGACTCAACTATGTTCATTGATGCTTTATTCATAATATCCAGAAATTGGAAACAATGTGGATGTTCCTGAACAGAAGAATGGATAAAGAAAATTACAATGGAACATTTTCTGTACATATATACATGAAAGTAATGAAATTGGTACCAAATATATTTGGAGATTTTTTTTTTATTAAACCCATTCCTACCCCCATCCCAGAAAAATATAGTAAGAGAAAATAATAGATGCCTCTTCACTTAGAGGAGTGACAAGTTATAGGTCTTTTGACAGTATTTACATATTAGAAACATTTGGAATACATGTTAGAATGGACCATAACAACTACAAAGTACTTAGAAATATATATATTGTTACATAGTTACTAAACTATTCTAAATTATCATGAACAAATGTGAAATATAAACTGCCAGGGGCCGACTTTGAAAAAATTCCCACAGCAAGCAAAAGAGTGCTTGCCTAAGAAGAACAGAGAGTATGCATACTCAAATCTGGTGGTGACTGTATCAAAAGGAATAAATGCAAGTGATGCGAAATTATAAGTGTCCTGTTTAGGTCCATCCAAAAACCCTCAGTTTCTAGGGTTGCCAAAAACTATAAAAAGGGAATTTGTTAAGTTTATGTTTCCATCAAATCAGGACTACCTAGCTTATGTTTGTGTATAAATGGACATATTATTAAGTATAAATTTTTACCTGTGGCCTTCATATTCATATTCTCTCTGTCTCGGTGTCTCTCTATATGTCTCTCTCTTTCTCTCTCTCTGCCTCTCTTCTCATCTGTATCTTTGTTGCTTTGTCTTTTGAAACAGAATCTGGATCAGTTGACTGTATTGTAGACTCTGTGGACTCATAGTTAACCCCCTGCTTCAACCTCTCAAGTACTAGAATTACAGACATGAGCCATCACTTCTGGCCTATTTGTTCTTTATTATTTTCCCTCCTCCCTTAAGGATGCAGAAGGGAAGCTAACATTTTCCTGTGGGTTGGGCTATGCAACATATTCTGAATTTGCATCTTCTTTACAAAAACTTGTCACATGTGGTGACAGACATCAGGTATGCCTCTGGTGGACATGCCTTTTTGTGTTCACTGTACTCTAGCTCCAGGCCATGGATAGCCAAGCTAAGATGTTCATGAAACACATCAAAAAGAAGCTGCTGGTGGGGTACTGGAGATGTAGCTCAGCTAATAGAGTGCTTGCTCAACATGAATCCCTAGGTTCAACCCCCAATCTGCCTAAGCTGGATATAGTGGCGCATGCCTGTCAGATGTAGTGGTGCTATCTGTAACTCCAGTACTCAAATGAATCAAAAAAATTTGAGGTCAACCTTACTTGCATTTGGAGTTAGAGACAAGTCTGGGTTACATAAGACTCTCGTTCAAACAAAGAAAGAAAAGGAAAGGGAGGGGGGAGGAGGAAGATGAAGACAAAGACTACGAAGAGGAGCCACAGTCTATGGAAAGAAAGCAATCCTGACTCATGACTTGTCTAGGTGTAAGGCTTAGGTTCTGCTTTATTTTTGACTCCTTATCCAGATTTTCTGTTCAGCCTGCCTCTTCACTACTGATGGAACCACAGTATGAAGCAATGAGCACAGGATCTGGTTGACAGAACATTAGTTTTGGCCTAAAAAAAAAAATGTGGTCAGATGCACGGAAGGAGGGAAGGAGTAACAGATTTGATAATGACATCTAATTTTATTATCAGGAACATCCCCAGACTGGCAAGTGTCAAGTTAATTCTACCTAAAGTGTCATGGCACATGTTTAGCGAGCTGTATCAGGATTGCAAATTTACATCAAGGACTGAGAAGAACTTCAAAAGAAATCTATTTCATTCACTTCTTTCACGAGTCCCTGTGTTCAGCTCCCTTCCACTGGCAGACTGGCTCTTCTCTCTGCACCTTCAAGAGAATGCTTCTCCCTCTTGAGCCATGGAGGAATAGTGTGACTTTCTCGTGACTTCTTCTCAAGGACTAATAAGAGTGATGAAATCTGATCACCCATGTTTAAAATAAAACAATTTCCTTCCAATTAAGATCGATTATGTCAGATATTTTTACTTGAGCAGTAGACTTATGCTTCCTTAAAAGTATGTCACAGTTACTAATTATAGTAAATGGCTCTGAACAAACACAGACGGCGTCTGGGTATACACAGTCTCATGGCATACAGGGTCAATGTCACGGTGTTTCCCTGAAGTGATTACAGAAAGTAAAAAACCGGGTTTCTTAGTTGAAATTTAAAAGTGAATATATGTTAATTGGTTAAAAAAATCACAGACTTTTAAGATTGATGGACCTGGTCTTGCAATGTGTCTGTCACTAGTTATATTTTGAGGGTTTTGGAATCTGTTTCCTTTGGGTGAGAGGGGGTAAAGCTCACTTTTTATATGGGTGACTTTAAAGATTAGAAATAGCTGAAATGATACATTAAAGCAAGAGTGTGGCTTGTTACAGACCATCAATTATAAGCGCTTCTGTTATTGTTCAAAGAGTAGATGAATTGTTCTGAGAAAGTGTGGAGTGAGGACACAAGAAATAAGATAAACCAGTAGTGATACTGTAATAATGACCTCCTGACACTGACCACACTTGAAATGTGCCTCTGTCCCACCAGCTGAAGACCACAAGACGTCATTTCACAGAGATGACTCAACTGAGCTCAGACACAGTGGAGGTTTCTACCTCACAAACCTTCTCTGTGCTTAACACAGACAACGCAAGATGGAAAGATCATAATGGACTCTCAGTCCCCTTAGCACCCCCAGTTCAGCAACCCTGGAATTTTACATCAGCTCTCCTCCTCAGCTAATGGCTCTTGGGGAGGCAATGCATCCAGTCGGGGTGTCTATTTGGTTGAATGTCTTGTTGCTGTCTTCCTCTCTTTTGAAGTTGGTTTTGGAGGAAATTAACTCTAAATAAACCGGTTCAAACCCAAGATATAAGAATAGCTGTTTTTCTTCATAAAATGCAGTTGTTGAACAATTGCATAGATATTCTGCCACAGAAACCCTTCAAACCCTATTCATTCTCTCATTAAGAAGAATAAATCAGCATGCCATGTGGATGTGCTGTCAGAGGTTTCCTGCTGTCAGAGGTTTCCACCTCTGGGTTTCTGCTTTTTTTTATGTTTGTTTGTTTGTTGTTGGTTTTTTTTGTTTGTTTTGTTTTGTTTTTTTCACTCTGGATTCTTTACACAGGGCACAGTGATTATAGCACTATTTTTACTTTGCTAAGAGACACTGTCAAATAAAATTAGTTTTTTCCACTCTATGTGGCATCATGGATTACAGCCTTTATTTAAGATATTAAGTATATTTGTGCACACTTGTCTTTATACATCATAATAAAATCCCTAATGCATTTGAGAACCCTGAAGAATATTCACAGAAGATAAAGACTCAGTTCTAAGTGTAGTCTTGCAACTTCCCTAAAGAAAATAGAACATTGTTTTTTATCTTATGGTAAAGATGGTATTTGCTATATATAGATTGAGATACATGAGATGAAGTATTTAGTTCATAACTTTGTCAATAGCTTGTTGTGTGTGTGTAACTTGGTGTATGTTCCCGTGTATTAGGAAAAAGGAAAAAAAAATATGTTGCAAGACATAGAGAAAAAAAAAAGGAAATGGATAAGGGAATAATATGTCATGGGGTAATGATGAAGACGTCTAAGGCTGTCCCCAGACACCAGTGAGTAATCTAGTCAAAGGAGAAAGTTGTCTGTATTAGTAGTAAAAGGAAAACTGACCCCACCTGAGTTCATAAGCATCTGGCACTGAAGACATTTGGAGGGGACCAAAAGAGGCCCAAAGCCCTAGTCTTCTGCAAATGTGTATAGTAAGCAAATGAGCCATTGGGAACAACAGAGCCTAACAGGCAAATAAACATAAGTCCCAGCACTTTGTACCCTCACTACCTCAGGGAAAATGCAGCTAACCAAGAACCCAATGATAACTTCACCTCACACTCTGGACAAGATGGTCTTAACTCTCATTTCCAGTTTGAGACCACTGTTTTTTGATTGTAAGTCAATTTCATTATGGCTGGAGCTCTGCATTCTCGGAACTAGATCCTGGGCTCTTGCTTTTCAGTTAGATTTCACAGCAATTCAAATAAGAAGCTTTCAGATCCAAGCTGGAAGCTTCAGGTTGCTCCTTGACTGTAATTGTGCACTCTGGCAATGGTCACTTTGAACATAGGACAGGATATTGTAAAGAATAAATATCTCTAAGGTAGTACTTAGTTTTAAAAGTCTGTTGTGTCTGTGAAATGAGACACTTTTATTGATTCTTGATAGTGGTGGCAGTGCATTGCCATTCTGAGCTGTTCTTTTGCATTTGAGGGAAGTTACTTGAGAAAGTCACTGAGGTATTGACTGAGGTCTTAGCAAACCCACTTTCAAATGTTTTGTTCTTAGAGCAATTCCTCAAGTCTTGCGTGCTAAGATTTAATTTCTCATGAAATGTAGTTACTCTGTGAAATGGTCATTGCGGATCCCAGTAATCACAGGACCCACTGAGATTTTATGTGGGAAGTACCCAGCCTCGTGGCTGCCGTGGCTGCCGTGCAGAAATGTTAATTGGTGAATGCCATTTCCTTTTTTCACTGTCCTTTACTTTATGAATTGCTTTGATCTTTTGTTTTATGAATTTGTTCAATGGTAATTACAAGGAAGTGTGAACAATAAATACAATAGAAATTTTGCTAGGGCTTTTGGTTAAATGAGATGGTATGAGTATATGCTATTATATTTTTATAGCATAGAATTATTACAAAGACATTCAAAAAGTGCAGTATAACAGGTTGGTTTGGTGCTGCTATGTATTCAAATACTAAATACTATATTTCAAGATGGGACCTCTCACTTACACCAGCTTTTGTTATGAAAACCTTTCTCCCACCCCCACCCTAAAGTTATCTCTGATTGGTTAATAAAGATGCCTACAGGCCAGACTGGGCAAATGAGTTGGGGTGGAGCAAAAGTTCCAAGGGCTTGAAGTCTGAGGCAAGGATGAGGAAGAGAGGAGAGAGAAAAAGGAAGTCACTATGGGATAGCATGGATCATGGATCATGAGCACTTAGCCATGAGGAGTAACCTTAATAGGCCTGATGGAGTAGGAGTGGCCCAGGCAGAACATGGCATGTGATATCTTGGAATCACACAAAGAAGTAGACAAAACAGCATAGTTGGTGGATATCTACCCAGCTATAGTGCTTTTTAGCTTATTATAAATCAAAAGGTTTCTGTGTCTTTTATTTGGGAGCTAAATGATCTGAAGTGGGGTAGAAACCCTAAATAGACACTTAAAGGCAACAAGAGAGGTGTCGCAAACCCCCATAATAGTAATAACCACCATAGTGCAGTTCTACAAAACCAAAGGAAATGGAAGAAGAGACAAATGTAGGGCAGATGATGACACACTTGCATTATAGATAATAGGTGGATGGCCTAGGAGATCATGACAAATGGAACCCAAGAGCATCAGTCATAGGTGCTCCCGAGAAGCAAATTCATTCAGGCCAGAGAAGGCATGCAAGAAACACCCAGGTTGGGGTCTTTCTTCCACTAGTTAAATGTGGAAGAAGTGGGGCTGACATAAGGAAGCATCCTGGAAGCTATGTGAGAATCAGTGAAGTCTTCAGATCTTGCAAGTCCTCTCACCCATATCACATCTCCAGCAGGGTGATCTTCCCATCTTTCTGCTGAGAAACAGAGGCTCATTTATGGGAGAAACTAAACCATAAAGTCACCAGACTCTGGACACCAAGCATTAGAGAGAATAGTTGATGTGCCAGCATGAAAAGGAGACAGTAAGAGAAAGTAATCGCATGGCACAAGACACCTAAGTCCATCTACCTTACACTTTGCTTAGAACATGGGCAGATGGATTAGCTACTTTTCTTGTTGTTGTGACAAAAATACCCAAGAAAGGCAGGGAGGAAATGTTTATTTGGCTCCCGGCTTGAAGATAATAGTCTATCCTAGAAGAGGAGGCAAGGCGGCAGGAATGTGGGGCCACTGCTACACTGTCTCTATAGTCAGCAGGTAAAGATGAACATAAATGCTCACCCAGGATTGCCTGCTCCTTTTTCTCTATGTTGTGCAGTCTGGACTCTTAGCTCACATTTAGTGGGTGTGAGGTGGGCCTTGCAGCTTCATATAAACATCTCTGTAAGTCCTTTCACCCCTGAGTAATGATGTGCACCAGCAAATGAGGATTAGTCATTATAGCAACCAAACTAAAAGTCTAAGAGAAGAATTAAGAGACTTTTACTCTGAAGCAATTATTAGGGGAAAATTGAAGTCCTTATAGACATATCCAAAATCCCTGATGAAGCACCAGGCAGTGCAGGCTACCAATGGATACTGCTTTCACATGCCTTTCAACCAATATTACTTAATATTATGAATAAATAGATCATCAAGGATCACAGAAAATGTTATTTGAGTAAATGGATACAATTTTTGTACAACAGAGGGGTTGCAAGGAACATAAGAAAAAATGTAAAATATCTATATTTGTTTGCATAAACATTCAAGCATCACTTTAGACCAGTGGTTCTCAACTTTTCTACTGCGGCAACCCTTTAATATAATAATTCATGTTGTGGTGACCCCCAACCATAAACTTATTTTTTTGTTGCTGCTTCCTAACCATGTTTTCTCTTGTTATGAATTATAATTTAAATATTATCTGATATGTAACTCCTCTGAAAGGGTCATTAGTCTCCCAAAGGGTCAAGACCCACAGGTTGAGAATCGCCGCTTTAGATTGAACAGCTAAGGATTGTATATTAGCTTCGGGGCAGCAGGGTCGAGACTATGAAATTACAAACAAGCCAGGAAACAAGAGAAACAGACAAAGGGGCAAATCAGAGACCAAGAAAGAGCTTAGAGCAAAACAAAATGTTGAATAATGAAGGAGGAAATCAGCTAGAAAATAGGCCAAGCTGACAATGAAATGTTAAACTATTTGAAAAAACAAGACAAATGAGGGTATTAATACAACAGTAATAGCAAACCTTTCCAGAATTGAAGGACATAGATTTTAAGATGAAATTCACCCTTCACACAGCTAGTACATTATGTGAAAATGTGAATGTGAATTAACGTGGAGTGAAAAGGCAAAAGATACACATACAGAGATCAGAGACTGGGAAGACACCAGGTGTCACAGACAACCATAGACTGAAGTTCAAAGGTCTTTCAACTTTGAGCAAAAATAAATATTAATGTAAAATTTTACTCTACAAAACTATGAATCAGCAAGGATGGGTAGATTAAGTATATTTTAATATGAGCCAAATCTCAGAAATTTTAGCTCCTTTGTACTCTTTCTTAGACAAGGCTGTGTCAGATACATCTATGTAGATATGGCAAAAATACCAGGAAGAACAAGTTGAATGGAGGGAAGATTTATTTTGACTCATGTTTGAGTGGGTTCAGTCTATGACTGATTGATCTCCTTTGCTTGGGCAGTGTGTCAGAGCAGCAGTGTTTGAGCAATAGGTCAAGGTCATGGTGCTCCAGCAGCAAGGCATGGCAGTGGTGTTTGGGCAAGAGGTCAAAGCCACAATGCTCAGGCAGCACCTCATGGCCATGGTGCTTGGGCACCATGGAACGGCAGTGGTGCATGTGGAAGTGTCTATCCTGCTAGACAGAAAGCAGAAAACAAGGAAGTGCCTGAAGTCCAGAACTCAGCATATCCTTCCAGACCACGCCCCTTGTGGTGACCAACTTCTTCCAGCTAAGGTCTACCTCCCAAAATTTCCAGAGCTTTTCAAAATAAAAAGCCACAAAGTGGGAAGCAAGAATTTACTATGTGCCCACAGGGCATACTTCATATTTTAAACCATAGCAGGGGCACAGATAAGATGGAGATGTGGCTCCCAAAACATATGTGATAGAACCAAGTCAGCCTAGGTTAGAGAAGAGAAACTTGGGATGGCTGTGAGTCAAATATATAGGTGGATGAGTGCAGCTTACACAGAACTAAAAAGGTGAGGAAAAGTTCCGTGAAAAACGATCTGTTTAAAAGTCATTCTGAAAGAAAAGATGATGACAATTTGTGATTTGTTGAAAATATAGAGACAATTTTTTGATAGCAAATGGCGGCTGAAAAACAAGTTCTAGAAAGCAAAATACATCCACAACACTATGGACTTTAGAACATATTTATTGGTGGTGATGGTTTATATTAATTATCTACTTGTGACAAGACCAAGGATCACTGTGGAGACAATCTCTAGCTATAGAGGGTGAAATTATCTGTATTAAATGAATTTGACGTGAGAAGACCAACTTTATATGTAGGCAACACCATTCTGTGGACTGGAGTCCTTGCTTACACATTCAGGCAAAGCAAGCACAGTACTGGAATCTGTCTTTTTGGTCTCTGATCCTGAATTCTCTGCTATAGTGCTTTATACCCTTGAACTAGGAGCTAAAATAAACCCTTCTTAAGTTGCTTTAGTCAGATATTTTTGCCAAAGCAACAAAGAAAGTAGTATCAGTATATTTAACATTTCTATAAAATACTGCAATAGTTCATCCACATATATGTTAGAGGTACAAAAGATAATTTTTCTAGATGTAAAGGGTATAATTTGGGACGAGAGCTCAATACTTATAGTTTGATGCATATGGATATTTATGAATCTACATGATCTCTGTGTATGAATGTGTGCTTGTTGTGTATGCATGCATCTATATACATGTGTGTGCACATGGAGGACAGAGAATGATATTAGATTTCCCCCTAACACTTTCCATATTCATGTTTTTTTAATAGGGTCTGTCTGTCACTAAACCTTAAGATCACTGATTGGCTAAACTCATTGACCAGTGTGTTCTCAAGAGCTTCTTGTGACTGGCTCATACACATAGCATTACAGCATGAGCTGTTAACCTTGGCGTTTTACATGGATACTCCCGAATAACTTGGGTTCTAATACTTGAGTGACAAAGCCTCTATCCACTGAGCCATCGTCACAGCCTATAGGCTATGCAATCTTTACAATTGGAAATATCAGTATATCAGTGATTAGCAGAGTCGGACTATTGGTCATACTATTATTTAAATTGTTTGTAATGTTTATCCAGCATCACATTTTCTTCTAGTTCTAATCCAGAGCAGAAATTCTAGGTGTCAGCAGAGTCCTGTCTGAAACACAGGCTTTGACCCTCAGTATCCTTTCAGAGTCTGGATGAGCCAGTGGGTCTTCTGCAAGACAGCATCCTTAAAGTGCAATGATAAGAAATAAGACCTGCAGGGTGATGGTCATTCCCATGGTATGAGAAGCAGTGAGTGTGTGATCCAGTCCTCTGTCTTCAAGGAAACAACTCCTAAATATACTGTGCTTCTCCAGGTGTCCTATAGGAACTGACTTGTGAGACCTACTCAGTTGCCTACAGCAACAATCTATATCTTGTCCCCTAGACTCTGTCTTCTCTCTTTTCTTCCTCACAGTTCCTCCCCCCACACAGCCTGCCTCTTACAATCCCCTCCATGCTTCACGGGAAACTGCCTCCATCCATGGCCTTTTCTTGTCTTTATTGTAAAACCAACCAAATCAGCTAAAACAAACAAACAGACAAACACCAAACTTCTATTGTAAAACATATTTTTTAAAAATTAGAATAGTAAATATCCATGGTTTATATATACTTTAATATGAAATAAAATATATTACTAAGATGGTTTTTATAGCTTGTATATTTTAATCACAGCTTGACACTTTGTTTCAAAGTTTTTTGAGTCTGAAGATCAGGATATATTTCCCATGACTGAATGATCTCTAATTAAGAAGACACTGGAGATCAGAACTCATGAGCTGAGGCTGTTCCACAGTTCGCTGTGCACAGGTCCGGCTGGAGAGTCCTGTTCTCCCAGGAATATTTTTACTCCTGGGCTCAAGAGTGAGACAGCCACTTTCACTCCAATAACTGCGTGGAGTGGGGCTGGCCAGGAGCACACGAGGCATAAGATCAGTGGAGTAGCTAGGACAGGATCTTTCCCGCCAGCCATCTCCACTAGCGACCTTGGGCTCGGGAGTGCTCACACAGCCTTACAGACCCACAGGAGGACCAAGCTCCAGCCACGGACAGCAAGAACATCTAACACCAGAGATTATCAGATGGAGAAAGGGAAACATAAAAATCTTACTAACAGAAACCAAGATTATTTGGCACCATCAGAACCCAGTTCTCCCATCACAGCAAGACCTGGATTCCCAAACATACCAGAAAAGCAAGACTTGGATTTAAAATCATATCTCATGATGCTGATAGAGGATTTTTAAAAGGACATAAATAACTCCCTTAAAGAAATACAGGAGAACAGTAAACAGGTAGAAGTCCGTAAAGAGGAAACAAAAATCCTCTAAAGAATTACAGGAAAACACATCCAAACAGGTGAAGGAATTGAACAACTATCCAGGATCTAAAAATTAAAGTAGAAACAATAAAGAAATCACAAAGACAACTCTGGAGATAGGAAAACCTAGGAAAGAGATCAGGAGCCATAGATACAAGTATCACCAGGATGGAAGAATACAAGAAATGGAAAAGAGGACTCAGGCACAGAAGATACTATAGAAAACATTGACTCAACAATCAAAGAAAATGCACAATGCAAAAAGATCCTAACTGAAAACATCCAGGAAATCCAGGACAAAATGAGAAGACCAAACTTAAGAATAATGGGTATAAAAGAGAGTGAAGATGTCCAAGTTGAAGGACCAGTAAATATCTTCAACAAAATTATAGAAGAAAACTTCCCTAACCTAAAGAAATAGATGTCCATGTACAAGCAAGAAGCTTACAGAACACCAAATAGATTGGATCGGAAAAGAAAATCCTCCCATCACATAAGAATCAAACCACTAAATGTACAAAACAAAGAATATTAAAAGCAGTAAGGGAAAAAGGTCATGTAACATATAAAGACCAACATATTAGAATTACACCAAACTTCTCTCCAGATACTATGAGAGCCAGAAGATTCTGGGCAGACATCTTACAAATGCTAAGATAACACAAATGCCAGCCCAGGCTACTATACACAGCAAACTCTAACAACCATAGATGGAGAAACTAAGATATTCCTTGACAGAAACAAATTTACACAATATCTCTCCACAAATCCAGCCCTTCAAAGGATAATAAATGGAAAACTTCCAACATAAGGAGGGAAAATACACCCTAGAAAAAGCAAGAAAATAATCTTTTAACAAACCAAAAAGAAGATAACCAGAATAACATAATTCAACCTATGACAACAACAACAACAACAAAAACAGGAAGCAACAATTCTTTTTTCCTTAATATCTCTTAATATCAATGGACTCAATTTCCCAATAAAAAGACATAGACTAACAGACTGGCTAGGTAAACAGGACCCAGAATTTTGCTGTATACAGGAAACCCACCTCAGTGAAATAGACAGACACTACCTCAGAGTAAAAGGCTGGAAAGCAATTCTACAAGCAAATGGTCCCAAGAAACAAACTGGAGTAGCCATTGTAATAGCGAATAAAATCAACTTCCAACCTAAAGTTATCAAGAAAGATAAGGAAAAACACTTCATACTCACCAAAGGAAAAATCTTCCGAGAAGAACTCTCTATTCTGAATACCTATGCTTCTAATGCAAGGGCACCCACATTCATAAAAGAAACTTTACTAACGTTCAAAACACACATTGCACTACACACAATAATAGTGGGAGATGGGAGACTTCAACACCACACTCTCAGCAATGCACAGATCATGGGAACAGAAACTAAACAAAGACACAGTGAAACTAACAGAAGTTATGAAGCAAATGGATTTAACAGGTGTCAATAGAATATCTTACCCTAAAACAAAAGAATATACCTGCTTCTCAGCACCTAATGGTACCTTCTCCAAAACTGACCATATAATCGGTCACAAAACAGGCCTCAACAGATACAAGAAGATTGACATAATCCCATGCATGCTATCAGATCACCATAGTCTAAGGCTGGTCTTCCATAACAACATAAACAATAGACAGTCCACATACATGTGGAAGGTGAAAAAAACTCTATTCCATGATAATTTGGTCAAGGAATAAAGAAAGAAAGAAATTAAAGACTTTTCAGAGTTTAATGAAAGTGAAGCCACAACATACCCAAACTTATGGTACACAAAGGAAGCAGTCCTAAGAGGAAAACTCATAGCTCTGAGTGCCTCCAAAAAGAAACAAAAGTGAGTATATACCATCAGCTTGACAGTACTACTGAAAGCTCTAAAACAAGAAGAAGCAAATTCACCCAAGAGGAGTAGACTTCAGGAAATAATCAAACTCAGGGTTGAAATCAACCAAGTGGAAACAAAAAGAACTATACAAAGAATCAACCAAACCAGGAGCTGGTTCTTTGAGAAAATCAATAAAATAGATAAACTAGTCTAACCAGATAGCCAGTCTAACTGGAGGGCACAGAAACAGTATTCTAAATAACAAAATCAGAAATGAAAAGGGAGACATTACAACAGACTCTAAGGAAATCCGAAAAAATCATCAGATCCTAGTACAAAAACCTATACTCAACAAAACTGGAAAATCTGGATGAAATGGAAAGTTTTCTAGACAGATACCAGGTACCAAAGTTAAATCAGGATCAGATAAATGATCTAAACAGTCATATTTCCCCTTAATAAATAGAAGCAGTCATTAATAGTCTCCTTATCAAAAAAAAAAAAAAAAAAAAAAAAAAAGGGCCAGGACCAGATGGGTTTAGTGCAGAGTTATATCAGACCTTCAAAGAAGACCTAATTCCAATACGTCTCGAACTATTCCATAAAATTGAAGCAGAATGTACTCTACCCAATTCATTCTATAAAGCCACAGTTACTCTGATATCTAAACCACACAAAGACCTAACAAAGAAAGAGAACTTGAGACCAATTTCCCTTATTAATATTGATGCAAAAATACTAAAAAAAATTCTTGCAAACAGAATCCAAGAACACATCAAAACAATCATCCATCATGATCAAGTAGGCTTTATTCCAGAGATACAGGGATGGTTCAATATATCGAAATCCATCAATGTAATCCACTGTAAAATAAAACTCAAAGAAAAAAAAACCATATGATAATCTCACTAGATGCTGAGAAAACATTTGAAAAAATCCAACACTCCTTCATGATAAAAGTCTTGGAAACTACAACCCTATAGGTGGAACAACAATATGAACTGACCAGTACCCCCAGAGCTCATGTCTCTAACTGCATATGTAGCAGAAGATGGCCTAGTCATCCATCATTGAGAAAAGAGGCCCCGTGGTCTAGCAAACTTTATATGCCCCAGTACAGGGGAATGCCAGGGCCAAGAAGTGGGAGTGAGTAGGTAAGGGAGCAGGGTGGGGGGAGGTTATAGGGGACTTTTGGGATAGCATTAGAAATGTAAATGAAGAAAATATCTAATAAAAAAATGTGAAAAAAGAAAAAGAAAAAAAAAAGTCTTGGAAAGATCAGGAATCCAAGGCATATGTTTTACCTAAACATAGTAAAAGCAATATACAGGAAACCAATAGCCAACATCAACCTAGATGGAGAAAAACTTGAAGCAATCCCGGTAAAATCAGGGAGTTAGAAAAGGCTGCCCACTCTCTCGCTATCTATTCAATATAGTACTTGAAGTCCTACCCAGAGCAATTAGACAACAAAAGGAGATCAAAGGGATACAAGTTGGAAAGGAAGAAGCCAAACTATCACTATTTGCAGATGATATGATACTATACTTAAGTGACTCCAAAAATTCCACCAGAGAATCCCTAAACCTGATAAAAAAACTTCATCAAAGTGGCTGTATATAAAATTAACTCAAACAAATCAGTGGCCTTCCTCTACACAAAGGATAAACAGGCTGAGAAAGAAATTAAGGAAAACAACACCCTTCACAATAGTCACAAATAATATAAAATACCTTGGCATGACTCTAACTAAGCAAGTGAAAGATCTGTATGATAAGAACTTCAAGTTTTTAAAGAAAGAAATCAAAGATCTCAGAAGACAGAAAGATCTCCCATGGTCATGGATTGGCAGGATTAATATAGTAAAAATGAGCATCTTGCTGAAAGCATTCTACAGATTCAATGCAATTTCCATCAGAATTCTAACTCAATTCTTCACAGAGTTAGAAAGAGCAATTTGCAAATTCATCTGGAATAATAAAAAACATAGGAAAGGGAAAACTATTCTTAATAATTAAAGAACTTCTGATGGAATCACCATACCTGACCTCAAGCTGTATTACACCCCACCTAGTCCTGGGCACCCCAACACAACCGAAAAGCTAGACCCGGATTTAAAAGCATATCTCATGATGATGGTAGAGGACATCAAGAAGGACTTTAATAACTCACTTAAAGAAATACAGGAGAACACTGCTAAAGAGTTACAGTCCTTAAAGAAAAACAGGAAAACACAACCAAACAGTTAGAAGTCCTTAAAGAAAAACAGGAAAACACATCCAAACAGATGATGGAAATGAACAAAACCATACTAGACCTAAAAAGGGAAGTAGACACAATAAAGAAAACCCAAAGTGAGGCAACTCTGGAGATAGAAACCCTAGGAAAGAAATCTGGAACCATAGATGCTAGCATCAACAACAGAATACAAGAGATAGAAGAGAGAATCTCAGGTGCAGAAGATTCCATAGAGAACATTGGCACAACAATCAAAGAAAATACAAAATGCAGAAGGATCCTAACTCAAAACATCTAGGAAATACAAGACACAATGAGAAGACCAAACCTACAGATAATAGGAGTTGATGCGAATGAAGATTTTCAATTTAAAGGGCCAACAAATATCTTCAACAAAATTATAGAAGAAAACTTCCCAAACCTAAAGAAAGAAATGCCCATGAACATCCAGGAAGCCTACAGAACTCCAAATAGACTGGACCAGAAAAGAAATTCCTCCTGACACATAATAATCAGAAAAACAAATGCACTAAATAAAGATAGAATATTAAAAGCAGTAAGGGAGAAAGGTCAAGTAACATATAAAGGCAGGCCTATCAGAATTACACCAGACTTTTCACCAGAGACTATGGAAGCCAGAAGAGCCTGGACAGATGTTATAAAGACACTAAGAGATCACAAATGCCAGCCCAGGCTACTATACCCGGCCAAACTCTCAATTACCATAGATGGAGAAACCAAAGTATTCCACGACAAAACCAAATTCACACATTATCTTTCCATGAATCCAGCCCTTCAAAGGATAATAACAGAAAAAAACCAATGCAAGGACAGAAATCATGCCCTAGAAAAAGCAAGAAAGTAATCCCTCAACAAACCAAAAAGAAGACAAGAACAGAATGCCAGCTCTAACAACAAAAATAAAAGGAAGCAACAACTCAGTGGGGTCCTGGAATTGAGATGTCTGCTGCTGATGCTCAGGCAAAGCGCTGCCGCTCCGGGCAGATCCCTATCCTCAGAAGTCTTAAGATCGCTTGGCAGGTGTTGTGGGTAGCTGGCGGTAGTCAGCCGACTGTGCACCCTAGCTACCCCGGTGCTGCTCGGACCGGAAGGGGCTTCTGCCCCTACTCAGACCGGGTTTTCTGCTTCCCTAACTAATGCAGTCTCAGGTCCTGCATGATTGAATTGGAGCAGATGCTGTGTGGAACAACATTATGCACTAACCAGTACCCCGGAGCTCTTGACTCTAGCTACATATGTATCAAAAGATGGCGTAGTTGGCCATCACTGGAAAGAGAGGCCCATTGGACACACAAACTTTATATGCCCCAGTACAGGGGAACGCCAGGGCCAAAAAAATAGAAATGGGTGGGTAGGGAAGTGGGGGGGAGGGAATCGGGGACTTTTGGGATAGCATTGGAAATGTAATTGAGGAAAATACGTAATAAATAAATAAACAAACAAGCAAAAACAAAAAAGAAAATATTGTCCTGAGTGAGGTAACCCAGTCACAAAAGAACACACATGATATGCACTCACTGATAAGTGGATATTAACCCAGAAGCCTGAAATATCCAAGATACAATTCACAGACCACATGAAACTCAAGAAGAAGGAAGACCAAAGTGTTGATACTTTGATCCTTCTTAGAAGGGGGAGCAAAACACCCATGGAAGGATTTACAGAGACAAAGTGTGGAACAGAGACTGAATGAATGACCATCCAGTGACTGCCTCACCTGGGAATCCATCCCATATACAATCACCAAACTTAGACACTGTTGTGGATGCCAACAAGTGTTAATGACAGAAGCCTGTCATAGCTGTCTCTGGAGAAGCTCCACCAGTGCCTGACAAATACAGAGGTGGATCCTTGCAGCCAACTAATGGACTGAGCACAGGTTCACCAATGTAGGGGCTAGAGAAAGGACCCAAGGAGCTGAAGGAGTTACAGTACCATAGGAGGAACAACAATATGAACTAACTAATACCCCCAGAGATCCCAGGGACTAAATCACCAACCAGAGTACACATGGCGGGACTCGTGGCTCCAGCTGCATATGTAGCAGAGGATGGCCTAGTTGGTCATCAATGGGAGGAGGGGCCACCATAAGGGGCTGGCACATAGCTTCTCTGTGTGACCCACACAGACTTCTAGCCTGCCATTCAGCTTAGGCCTCAGTAGCATTTACAATCCCTCTGCCTCAGGTTATTGAGAGCTGGGATTATAGGTGTTAACTACCACTTCAGGCCTCAGTGGTTTTTGACCGACAAATCCCACTGCATTTTTATCAGTAATAACTGAAGTACTTGAGGTGATCTATGTGCTACCTACCTTAATGTAGTCATTTTATTCTACGTTGTATACATACATTTTAGCAACATATATTGCATCAATGTATACAATTTTAATTAGTTAATTGATCATTTTTATAAGGTTTTATACATTGATTATTTTTAAAAGCCACTGTGTATTAATATCATCTGAGGCATGTGCTATGCCCTTCTATTGGATGGTTTTCACTTTCCCTCGGTGGGATTCTGATTGTTTTAGGGAGAAACCCTACAAGAGTCCCCAGGTGATCCAATTCACATTATTCAAGGGATGCTGGTAACTAGCAGGACCTAGTAGGGGTTGCTACCTTATCTTCATTCCCAGATCTGTCTTTCCAAAATACACTGTGGTTAAAAGGTGACATTGGCAAGTGATTTGAAAGGTTGGTTTTACACTGCAGTCAAATCTTTGCTTTGGAAATACTGAGGATTAACCCCAGATCCTGGTGTATGCAGGGCAAGTGTCTACCCCAGGAGGCATAGTAGCCTTGCTTTGTTTTTGCTAGCCTTGAACTTGCACAAATTTAAGACTTTGCTTGCTTTTCTGTAAAATGGGGTTAACAAGAGCTACTCATAATGAGGAGTGATAAAATACTATTATGAGGCATTTGATGTAGGGTGTTAAAATACAGAACACACTTTAAACAAGGAATCTGTGATTGTCATTTATAGAAGACTTTTAGATTTCTTAATTTAGCACATTGAACTTGTACTTTTAAAAATATCCTCATTAAAACACTATTGTCAACAGTAAAACCTGAGAGACACCAAGTGCTCAACAATGGGGAGTTGGTCAAGTGAAATGGGATGTTTCCCTGTGTTAACACATTGCATTATGGGGCCATTAAAGATAGCGATGTAGTAAAACGTCTAGTTTCTATGCAAATGCATGACATATTGTAAATGAAAAGCAATCTATGCTTCCATTTACATAAAATGAAAACAAGAAAATAAACACAACTCTCTCTCTCTCTCTCTCTCTCTCTCTCTCTCTCTCTCTCTCTCTCTCTCTCTCTCTCTTTCTCTCTCTCTCCCCCCAGGTGCTTGTGGCCACAAAGCAAAACTGAACTCATGATCATGGTTAGAAGGCAGGAGCCTAATGGAGCCTTTTGTATTCCAAATTTTTCTAGAATTGGGTACTTACTGCCATATATATATAATATTAAATTCATCATATTCTTTTTAACCTAAACTATTTTTGACTCTTCCTTGCTGATGTTAAGAATTTGAGGGCTGGTGAGATGGCTCAGTGGGTAAGAGCACCCGACTGCTCTTCCGAAGGTTAGGAGTTTAAATCCCAGCAACCACATGGTGGCTCACAACCATCCATAACGAAATCTGACTCCCTCTTCTGGAGTGTCTGAGGGCAGCTACAGTGTACTTATATATAATAAATAAATCTTTAAAAAAAAGAATTTGAATATCATCACTAAATTAGAAGCTAAGGGGCTCAGCTCATTTGTCATAGACTAAGACTCCACTTATTTTGTCTGAAGTTTCTGTTTTGTTTTGTTTTGTTTTGTTTTGTTTTGTTTTGTTTTTTGCCCCTTTGGGTCTGTGCTTCCAGCACTGTCTTACTGCTGTTACCCCCTGTTATCTGATGGGCTATCAACTTTTCCCAGCATCTTTCTGTAGCCAGTCTTCTCTCATTCGGCTCTTGTCAGTCAACAGACTTACTTCCTTAACAACGATCAAATGTTGCTTTGCTGGAAGCACTCACTGGGTTGTGTTGCTCACTAAATAAGGTAAACGCAGTTTCACATGGTTATTGAACTTTCCACGAGTGAGTACAACTTTAATTTTGCACACTGAACTCTACCAATCTGTGCTTTCCTCTTTATATTAATCCCTAAAATCGTTGAGTCCTTGAGATACAGCCTTCTGCATCCCGTTGCTGTTGTGTAGAAATGGCTTAATCACTTCTGTCACATGGCAACGGCTTCTTTCTCCTTCTGTACACACCTTTAGTCATCCTGCTTCAGGTTTACATTCTCAGCTTTTCTGTTTCACCCATGAGGGTCTTGCTAGGCTTACCGTTTTGCTTACTTGCAAAACTTGTTTTATGACAAATTACTACAAATAAAAAAATCTAGCAGATTTCATTCAGACATTCCTTCCATTTTGAGTGTCTACTTATGGTAGGTTCTCTGCAAGAATGTGAGAATAAATTTATGAGCAAGATGCACCTAGAATATTATATTCTGGGGACCTAAACTGTAGAGAAGATGTATAGCAAAAAGGATGAATGGAAGCATGTGGTGTGTTCAAGCCAAAAGAGTGGAAAACACTAGACAGCTGCGGGAGGATGCACTATATGGGATATTAAGGGTGGGCCTTTTGGGTATCAATTTCAAGTTGATACGGAAAGATGAGATTCAGTGACCCATTTGAAACAGGAAGACGAGTTAAGGCAGGATATGTGTGGCTTGTGCAGTAGTAGATCAAAGAAGGTTGCAGACTTGACCCATATGGGATTCATGAAGTAGGCCAAGTTTTTTAAACCAACACAGCAATGAGAATTTTATTTTGTGAGTGATAAAATGTTATTATAGGGATTTAGAGAGAAGTGAGGCACTCTATTGATTTTGTTTGTGTGAGTGCTTGTACTTGGATTGTACACATGTCCTGCTGGATGCATGGATAAGATCTCCCTGAACAGGAAATTTGTTGATGAAGTCAGAAGATCTGCCTGTGTCTTCCTCTTCAACGCTGTAATTACAAGTGTGTACCATAACGGCAGGGGTTTTGTTGTTTTGTTTTGCGCTGGTTTTGATTTTGGTGTTTTTTGTGGGGTTTTTTTTGGGGGGTGTTTGTTTTTCACTTAGGTGCGAGGATAGACTTCAGGTTTTCATCTTTGAACAACCCTCTCTCCTTTTCCTAGGTGCTACGTTATAATTTAAGACTATTACTGAAGCTCTTTTGTAAAGAAATATGGGTGCTTACATAATTAATTTTACTGAAAACCTCATGTATTGAAGACTCAGTGCCTTACTGAGGGTACTGTTGGTGCTAGAACTTTTAAGAGGTGGAACTTACTGAAGGGATCACTGGGTACTTTCTCCTGAAAGTGATATTAGGATTCTGACTGTGTTCTTCACTCTTTTAGTTTCCTGGTCACCCATGGAAGGAATGAGTTAATAGGCTTCCATAGCCAACACACTCTCTTTCATGAAGTTCTCTATCATTATAGAAGAAAGGCAAGAGTGCCAAGTCATCACTAAGTAAAACCTTTGACACAGAGGGCCCAAATAAACCTTTATTTCTTGAAGTTGATTTTTTTTTTCTTTCAAGTATTGAAGCATGGGGATAGAAATTGAAGAACACAAAGGAATTGGAAAGACCCATGTTCTAAGGAGACAAAATACCTCCCATATCCCCCCATGGAAGCCCTATCATACATGGTGGTATCTTATGGCAGAAAGAGCTACTGTGGAACAATTTCCCTCAAGTAGAAACATTCTCCCCTGTAGAAAGTCTCTTGGAGGAGGAGGAGGAGGAGGAGAAGGAGGAGGAGGAGAGAAAAACAGTTGTAAGTCACAGCATTACTTTCAGGAAGGAGAAGGAGGGAGAATCATGAAACTCAAGAAGTAAACAACTCGGCCCCCAATGAAGGAGCTAGAGAAAGTACCAAAGAAGCTAAAGGGATCTGCAACCCTATAGGTGGAACAACATTATGAACTAACCAGTACCCCGGAGCTCTTGACTCTAGCTGCATATGCATCAAAAGATGGCCTAGTCGGCCATCACTCGAAAGAGAGGCCCATTGGACACGCAAACTTTATATGCCCCAGTACAGGGGAACGCCAGGGCCATAAAAGGGGAGTGGGTGGGTAGGGGAGAGGGGGTGGGTGGCTATGGGGGACTTTTCGTACAGCATTGCAAATGTAAATGAGCGAAATACCTAATAAAAAATGGAAAAAAAAAAAAAAAGAAGTAAACAACTCACAAATCTCAAGAAGTCCATGAAACTGCAAGATACAGAAGGCCCTTCTCTAAGATTAGAGAAGCACAAACACCTGAAAAACAGGAAAAAGAGGAGACCGAGTTTCCTAGAGGAGATTCCTCTACCAGTTGAACTATCTGAGAAGACCTAATGGAATGCCTATGATTGGACTAGGAATGCAAGGCCTCAGGGCAAAGAACATGTGGTGGTGGGTTGCTTCCATTGGTCAATTCTGTGGCTGCAGCCATCAGCAAAGCAGCAGCTGGAAGCAAGCAGACAAAAATCCCTGGTTAGGATAGAAACTGGCGTAAAAAGCCCAAAGCATAATTGGGAGCAAGAAACAGGCAGAGGCTTGCAATGATGATGGAAGGTCAGAATGACCTGCCAATGTCTATTTAAACCAGATGTGACAGCAGCTGGCAGCTCCTGACAGATGTAGCAGAAGTAGCTCTGGGTATGAAGGTGATCAGACCTTTTAATGACCGATTGAGCTCAAGCTGTCTTGTGGCAAACTGTGACACCTTAGTCTGGGTGCTCTCCCACTATTGCAGAAAGAACAGTATTGCTGAACTGATTGGAACTGCTTTCTGCAGGATCAACTTCTCCTTCCAGTTATGATAGCTCCTTTCTTGATTGACCCTTTTTATACCTCATTTGCATGTACACAATTCAATCAATAAGTGCCCACTTTGGCAAGTTGTATCTTATATCTTGGGTATCCTAAGTTTCTGGGCTATTATCCACTTATCAGTGAGTACATATTGTGCGAGTTCCTTTGTGACTGGGTTACTTCACTCAGGATGATGCCCTCCAGGTCCATCCATTTGCCTAGGAATTTCATAAATTCATTTTTTTAATAGCTGAGTAGTATTCCATTGTGTAAATGTACCACATTTTCTGTATCCATTCCTCTGTTGAGGGGCATCTGGGTTCTTTCCAGCTTCTGGCTATTATAAACAAGGCTGCTATGAACGTAGTGGAGCATGTGTTCTTCTTACCGGTTGGGACATCTTCTGGATATATGCCCAGGAGAGGTATTGCGGGATCCTCCGGTAGTACTATGTCCAATTTTCTGAGGAACCGCCAGACTGATTTCCAGAGTGGTTGTACAAGCTTGCAATCCCACCAACAATGGAGGAGTGTTCCCCTTTCTCCACATCCTCGCCAACATCTGCTGTCAACTGAGTTTCTGATCTTAGCCATTCTGACTGGAGTGAAGTGGAATCTCAGTGTTGTTTTGATTTGCATTTCCCTGATGATTAAGGATATTGAACATTTTTTCAGGTGTTTCTCTGCCATTCAGTATTCCTCAGGTGAGAATTCTTTGTTCAGCTCTGAGCCCCATTTTTTAATGGGGTTATTTGATTTTCTGGAGTCCACCTTCTTGAGTTCTTTATATATATTGGATATTAGTCCCCTATCCGATTTGGGATAGGTAAAGATCCTTTCCCAATATGTTGGTGGCCTTTTTGTCTTATTGACGGTGTCTTTTGCTTTGCAGAAGCTTTGCAATTTTATGAGGTTCCATTTATCAATTCTTGATCTTACAGCACAAGCCATTGCTGTTCTATTCAGGAATTTTTCCCCTGTACCCATATCTTCGAGGCTTTTCCCTACTTTCTCCTCTATAAGTTTCAGTGTCTCTGGTTTTATGTGGAGTTCCTTAATCCACTTAGATTTGACCTTAGTACAAGGAGATAGAAATGGATCAATTTGCATTCTTCTACATGATAACCGCCAGTTGTGCCAGCACCATTTGTTGAAAATGCTGTCTTTTTTCCACTGGATGGTTTTCGCTCCCTTGTCAAAGATCAAGTGACCATAGGTGTGTGGGTTCATCTCTGGGTCTTCAATTCTATTCCATTAGTCTACTTGTCTGTCACTATACCAGTACCATGCAGTTTTGATCACAATTGCTCTGTAGTACAGTTTTAGGTCCGGCATGGTGATTCCACCAGAGGTTCTTTTATCCTTGAGAAGAGTTTTTGCTATCCTCGGTTTTTTGTTATTCCAGATGAATCTGCCGATTGCCCTTTCTAATTCGTTGAAGAATTGAGTTGGAATTTTGATGGGGATTGCATTGAATCTGTAGATTGCTTTTGGCAAGATAGCCATTTTTACAATGTTGATCCTGCCAATCCATGAGCATGGGAGGTCTTTCCATTTTCTGAGATCTTCTTTAATTTCTTTCTTCAGAGACTTGAAGTTCTTATCATACAGATCTTTCACTTCCTTAGTTAGAGTCAAGCCAAGGTATTTTATATTATTTGTGACTATTGAGAAGGGTGTTGTTTCCCTAATTTCTTTCTGAGCCTGTTTATCCTTTGTATACAGAAAGGCCATTGACTTGTGTGAGTTAATTTTATATCCAGCTACTTCATTGAAGCTGTTTATCAGGCTTAGGAGTTCTCTGGTGGAATTTTTAGGGTCACTTATATATACTATCATATCATCTGCAAAAAGTGATATTTTGACTTCTTCCTTTCCAATTTGTATCCCCTTGATCTCCTTTTTTTGTCGAATTGCTCTGGCTAGGACTTCAAGTACAATGTTGAATAGGTAGGGCGAGACTGGACAGCCTTGTCTAGTCCCTGACTTTAGTGGGATTGCTTTCAGCTTCTCACCATTTACTTTGATGTTGGCTATTGGTTTGCTGTAGATTGCTTTTATCATGTTTAGGTATGGGCCTTGAATTCCTGATCTTTCCAAGACTTTTATCATGAATGGGTGTTGGATTTTGTCAAATGCTTTCTCAGCATCTAAAGAGATGATCATGTGGTTTTTGTCTTTGAGTTTGTTTATATAATGGATTACATTGATGGATTTCCGTATATTAAACCATCCCTGCATCCCTGGGATGAAACCTACTTGGTCAGGATGGATGATTGTTTTGATGTGTTCTTGGATTCGGTTAGCAAGAACTTTATTGAGGATTTTTGCATCAATATTCATAAGGGAAATTGGTCTGAAGTTCTCTATCTTTGTTGGGTCTTTTTGTGGTTTAGGTATCAGAGTAATTGTGGCTTCATAGAATGAGTTGGGGAGAGTACCTTCCGTTTCTATTTTGTGGAATAGTTTGTGAAGAACTGGAATTAGGTCTTCTTTGAAAGTCTGATAGAACTCTGTACTAAACCCATCTGGTCCTGGGCTTTTTTTGGCTGGGAGACTATTAATAACTGCTTCTATTTCTTTAGGGGATATGGGACTGTTTAGATGGTCAACTTGATCCTGACTCAACTTTGGTACCTGGTATCTGTCCAGAAATTTGTCCATTTCGTCCAGCTTTTCCAGTTTTGTTGAGTATAGCCTTTTGTAGAAGGATCTGATGGTGTTTTGGATTTCTTCAGGATCTGTTGTTATGTCTCCATTTTCATTTCTGATTTTGTTAATTAGGATTTTGTCCCTGTGCCCTCTAGTGAGTCTAGCCAAGGGTTTATCTATCTTGTTGATTTTCTCAAAGAACCAACTCCTCATTTGGTTAATTCTTTGAATAGTTCTTCTTGTTTCCACTTGGTTGATTTCACCCCTGAGTTTGATTATTTCCTGCCTTCTACTCCTCTTGGGTGAATTTGCTTCATTTTCTTCTAGATCTTTTAGATGTGTTGTCAAGCTGCTAATGTGTGCTCTCTCTAGTTTCTTTTTGGAGGCACTCAGAGCTATGAGTTTTCCTCTTAGGAATGATTTCATTGTGTCCCATAAGTTTGGGTATGTTGTGGCTTCATTTTTATTAAACTCCAAAAAGTCCTTAATTTCTTTCTTTATTCCTTCCTTGACCAAGGTATCATTGAGAAGTGTGTTGTTCAGTTTCCACGTGAGTGTTGGCTTTCTGTTATTTATTTTGTTATTGAAGATCAGCCTTAGTCCATGGTGATCTGATAGGATGTATGGGACAATTTCAATATTTTTGTATATGTTGAGGCTTGTTTTGTGACCAATTATGTGGTCAATTTTAGAGAAGGTACTATGAGGTGCTGAGAAGAAGGTATATCCTTTTGTTTTAGGATAAAATGTTTTGTAGATATCTGTTAAGTCCATTTGTTTCATCACTTCTGTTAGTTTCACTGTGTCCCTGTTTAGTTTCTGTTTCCATGATCTGTCCATTGGTGAAAGTGGTGTGTTGAAGTCTCCCACTATTATTGTGTGAGGTGCAATGTGTGCTTTGAGCTTTAGTAAAGTTTCTTTAATAAATGTGGCTGCCCTTGTATTTGGAGCATAGATATTCAGAATTGAGAGTTCCTCTTGGAGGATTTTACCTTTGATGAGTATGAAGTGCCCCTCCTTGTCTTTTTTGATGACTTTGGGTTGGAAGTCAATCTTATCAGATATTAGGATGGCTACTCCATCTTGTTTCTTCATACCATTTGCTTGGAAAATTGTTTTCCAGCCTTTCATTCTGAGGTAGTGTCTATCTTTTTTTCTGAGATGAGTTTCCTGTAAGCAGCAAAATGTTGGATCTCGTTTGTGTAGCCAGTTTGTTAGTCTATGTCTTTTTATTGGGAAGTTGAGACCATTGATATTAAGAGATATTAAGGAAAAGTAATTGTTGCTTCCTGTTATTTTTGTTGTTAAAGTTGGCATTCTCTTCTTGTGGCTGTCTTCTTTTAGTTTTGTTGAGGGATTATCTTCTTGTTTTTTCTAGGGCGTGGTTCCCGTCCTTGTATTGGTTTTTTTCTGTTATTATCCTTTGAAGGGCTGGATTCGTGGAGAGATAATGGGTGAATTTAGTTTTGTCGTGGAATACTTTGGTTTCTCCATCTATGGTAATTGAGAGTTTGGCTGGGTATAGTAGCCTGGGCTGTAATTTGTGTTCTCTTAGTGGTCTGTATAACATCTGTCCAGGCTCTTCTGGCTTTCATAGTCTCTGGTGAAAAATCTGGTATAATTCTGATAGGCTTGCCTTTATATGTTACTTGACCTTTTCCCCTTACTGCTTTTAGTATTCTATCTTTATTTAGTGCATTTGATGTTCTGATTATTATGTGTCGGGAGGAATTTCTTTTCTGGTCCAGTCTATTTGGAGTTCTGTAGGCTTCTTGTATGTTCATGGGCATCTCTTTCTTTAGATTTGGGAAGTTTTCTTCAATAATTTTGTTGAAGATGTTTGCTGGCCCTTTGAGTTAAAAATCTTCATTCTCATCCACTCCTATTATGCGTAGGTTTGGTCTTCTCATTGTGTCCTGGATTTCCTGGATGTTTTGAGTTAGGATCTTTTTGCATTTTCCATTTTCTTTGATTGTTGTGCCGATGTTCTCTATGGAATGTTCTGCACCTGAGATTCTCTCTTCCATCTCTTGTATTCTGTTGCTGATGCTGGCATCTATGGTTCCAGATTTCTCTCCTAGGGTTTCTATCTCCAGCGTTGCCTCACTTTGGGTTTTCTTTATTGTGTCTACTTCCCTTTTTAGGTCTAGTATGGTTTTGTTCATTTCCATCACCTGTTTGGATGTGTTTTCCTGTTTTTCTATAAGGACTTCTACCTGTTTGGTTGTGTTTTCCTGTTTTTCTTTAAGGACTTGTAACTCTTTAGCAGTGTTCTCCTGTATTTCTTTAAGTGAGTTATTAAATTCCTTCTTTATGTCCTCTACCACCATCATGAGATATGCTTTTAAATCCAGGTCTACCTTTTCAGGTGTGTTAGGGTGCCCTGGACTGGGCGAAGTGGGCGTTCTGGGTTCTGATGATGGTGAGTGGTTCTGGTTTCTGTTAGTAGGATTCTTACGTTTACCTTTCGCCATCTGGCAATCTCTGGAGTTAGTTGTTATAGTTGTCTTTGTTTAGAGATTGTTCCTCTGTTGATTTTGTTACCCTCTATAAGCAGACGTGGGAGACTAGCTCTCTCCTCTGAGTTTCAGTGGTCAGAGCAGTCTCCGCAGGCAAGCTCTCCTCTTTCAGGGAAGGTGCACAGTTATCTGGTGTTTGGACCTCCTCCTGGCTGAAGATGAAGGCCCAAAACAGGATCTTTCCCAGAAGCTGTGTTGCTTTGGCCAGGAAGGTGGCCGGTTGTCTGGAGCCGAAGATGGCGCCGCCTCAGAAGCTCTGTGGCTCTCGCCTGTCCCAGAAATGGCTGGCCTCTGTATTCCACACCGTCACCCGTGCAGCCTGCCCTCCTCGGAGTCACGGAGCCAAGGAGGCTCCCGCCGGGGCCTGAGGCACAAACCTCTCGGGCCGGGCGGACCCCTGTGCTCTCACCAGGAAGGTGGCCAGTTGTCTGGAGCCGAAGATGGCGCCGCCTCAGAAGCTCTGTTGACCCAGCCATTTTCAGTGTTTCTTTTGTCACTATACCTTTAACATCTAGCACTAAGTGTAATAATGAAAGATCTGTTGGAAAGTTTGCTAAAATAATGCACACATGTAAGTCAGTGGCAAGGAAATTCACCGGTTATTTCATAGTGGAGATTTGGTTCTTCACAACATTTATGTTTGCTAATATTGTAGGTTTCCAAAACAAATGATTAAATTGGATCCGAGTAAGGGGCTCAACACTCAGAGTTCAATGATAAAACAGCATTGTTGAGGAAATCTGATTAAGTAGGACAGAATAGTAGAGCTACTTTGTCACACAAGTGTATCCATGCTTCCTTGAGTCACTTAGTCTAGCTTACAAACCTCAACTGACACTGGACTTTTACAGCCTGAATAGTAGAAACCACAATTATGATTGCTAATGAACAACATGTTTATTCCAGATAGGAGAAGTTAATACACTTCCATTTATGTATTCTACATTCCCATCCTCACTAACCAAATGAAGGATTGGGGAATGTATTGCTCTTCTGCTCTCATGAGCCACTGTGGACTGGAGAAGTCAAATCTTGTATCTAGTGGTAGGGGATTAGGCTGATCCATAAAAGGAGGCAATCAGGCAATCAGGAAGCCACACACTTAAGCTTTTTCTCTGTCCTCTTTATACTATGCTTATAGTTTCCTGGTTGTGTTGATACAATGAGCTTGTCTGACTGTGTGAACCACACTGAGAGTATGGATTTATGTCTTTAAGATGGTATTATACATTTGTAAGACTTCTCGATCTCCCTAGTTAAGTAAAACATTATTTTATCTTTCAAAGGGAATAGAACTGATTTATGAAACAGAGTTAAGTTCATCTCTTCGAGACTCTGAGTTTTTGTACCTTCCAAGTATCTTTCCCTTTCCAGTAAATCCTTCAGCCAGTGGTTCCATGAAAGTAACAGTGTTGAAGTTCTTGGACAGGTGATTCTGCATCACTATAAAGCCAACATACTCCTGTACATTAATAATCATTACCAACCAGTTGTTTCTGAGTCACCAGTCACAACAAAACCAAAGAGAGAAAGAATTTCCTCCCGTGCCTAAATCTGCAGGAAAAATCCTCAGGCAAGGGAGTTCAGGGGGCTGGATCTACTTCTAATCCTTCTGACTGTTTTATAGGTCATAGATTTAGCACTCATCTGCAGTCTGTTTTATTTTCTCCATCTTAATTCCCACGATACTGTTTAGTAAGGAAGATGTCAAGTATGTGCCTGTCTCCGTCAAAGGAATCAAGATTCTTTCAGAAAGGACCATATGTGCAGAAATATTCCAATGGAGTTGATTTCTCCTATCTGGAATAATCACGCTATTCATCAGCAATCCTAATTGTGCTTTCTGCTCCTCAGACGGTAAAAGTCCAGTGTCAGATGAGATTTGTAAGATAGATTACAGGCAAGCATACTTATTTATATGAGTGAGTTTGAAGTCACATCTTTTCCCAGTGAGAACTGATGTACAGATACTACAAAGTTCAGATGGGTTTTTAGTAGGGCCAATCGTGACCTGATGTAATGTGAAGTCAATCTTGAAAATTCACTGTGGTCTGCTTTTGCTTGTCCTGGAGGGGAGTCATTAGCCTGAGCTCACAGTATTGGAATTTAGTTTTAAGGCTGGGGCAAAGTTTCCCTGCCATAATTGCTTCCATCTGGCACACTAACACATGTGTTCCTACAATAAAAGTTTCTAAAACTCTCCAAACCCCACATGCCCCCTTTAGGCTGAGCTCTCTCAAGCTCTGCTGCTATCTCACCTGCATTCCGTCTGCTGGGAATCTGTCTTGCAGCTGGCTGCTGCTTTGTGGGCAGTGGTGGTTTGGTTGGGGGTGGTATTCAGTCTAAGACTCCAGTAGCAAATTGAATGCAGAACTTTGCCTGCAGCACTAAAGACTGTGGTCATGTGTTACGTCATGTGTGCTTCTCAGGCCTCAGCTCATTCCAATGTCTTTCCCTGTAATCCATTTTATTTATTTGTTTTAACTTCAACAAGTAATATACAAGTTTATTCTTATTGTGAAAATGCTTCTATTGGAACAGAAAAAAAAAAAAAAAGGCTTCCCTCGCAAGTGTTTCCCTTCCTCGACCTCACGTACGAAGTGAGACAGTTTCCAAGGAGTTGGAATTCATTCTCTTTAAAACAAGCTTATTTTAGACTTTTGTACATGAAGAGATTTCAAAGAACGATAAATTTCTACAAATGGAAAGTAATGCCATGAAATCATACTGAGTCAAAAACAAACAAATGAACAAGCAAAGCAACTAACAGAAATACCAAAAGAAAGAATATACTTCACGGGGAACACTAATTGGAGTTGAGGGTAATGGACTGATGAGTTCAGTATATACCTACACCTGAAACTATTTGAGGTGTATGAAGATTATAAAGTGTGGCAAGGCAGAGTGTATTAGTGTATCTATGAGTCAAACAAACAAACAAACAAACAAAAGCAAAAGCAAAACACACACACACACACAGACACACACAACTGACCTGACCTTGGTTATGGAGAAGAGCATCCCTCTGCAAAGCTGCAGTGATATGAAACTGATATGGCCTAAGAGCATCACTGAGCCTATGCAGGCTGAATGGTGGTGACCAGGACCAAGTTGGTGCTGAGGCTGCTACTGAGGGATAAAGAATGCTGATGCTATCACTCCATTTAGTTCCTAAAGTCGTACTTAGCATGAATCCTTAGCAGAATCTTTAGAAATTGTTTTTATTTTCAAGTTTGTCATGATGTATATATGCACACAAATATGCTATATACAAATCTGTATTTTCTTAATTTTTATTTGGTGAATACATTTCACATACTTCTCACATACTGCATGCTATGAATATGTCTGCATGCATGCATGTGACTCCCAGTGAGCATTAGCATTTTTACGGAAGGTGAAAAGTTCAAAGTCCAGAGTTGATCACTTATTCTGTAAGATTTATTTGAACCTTCTGGGTGCCTTTTCCAAGATGTACCACTCACTTGAAAATACACTACATTCCTTGGGAAACTGCTTTAGGTAGTCAGGGAAGACTCAAAGAGAAAGAGCGAGGTCATGCAGCTGTCAGGGCTCAGAAGAGAATGATCTGCCCCAGAGACCCAGAGTCCCATCCTGAAGAGGGTCAAAGAGGCCATCCAATTCATGTCCTGGACATCAATCCTCGCCCTTGACAGGGTGACTCCTAAACCATAGAAGACATGTGACAGTCAGGTCCTCACTAAATGTCTCAAGGCACACATTCTCCCTCTGAATCCTGTTTTGATTCCAGTAGACCTGCTAGAAAGTTCTTGCAGACATATCCCCTACTACCTAATTCACATCAATTCAGAGTGAGTGATCACATTTAACACAATAGCATCTCAGACTTCAATACCTTTCACAACTGAAGAGTTATCTTTCAGTGCTTGCTTTGTAGGCTCCACAGTGTAATATTTTATATAGCTATAACTTATTTAAATGAGGAAATGAAGATACTATAAAAGGAATCAAGTGATTCAACATGCCATCACTATTTGATCTATACATTGGTACTGTCTCAGTCACCTATACGATTTTATTGAGCCTCCATTATCTTATTCTGAATATTTTATTTAATGTTCTTTTATATTTTTATTTACAAGTTAGATAGTTTATTTATTGGCTTAGCTTTATGAACATTGTATTATTAATTCATTATTTTTAGTTTTCAAAGTAAGACAATATTTCCAATGTTCATTGTATTTTAATTATCGCTGGTTTTCAATAGTCTTTTATCTGAATATGTTGCTTGAAATGAATATGAAAGGGAAGACAGAATAGGAGAATGGAGGTGAGGGAGATGAGAGGGAGGGACAGGGAAGAGATGGGGATGGTAAGATGTGATCAGAAAGTAAAGTAATTTTTTTAAAAAAGTAAAAAAGAGACAAGAAAACGAATGTTCCTTATAGGCTCATATATTTGAAAGCCAACTGTCAAGCATACTTAATTACCAGTTACTCTTTAGCCCTATTGAGAAGGATTAGAACAATTAGTGTGTGTGGTTTTGGTAGGAGAAGTATGTTCATCCTACATAAAATACTATTTTTAGTGAATGCTATAATTGTTTTATATTTTACATGTATTGGCAATCATATCTGTGACAATGTTATTGAAACCTTTCTGGTCTTCATGTCTTAAACTCTTTTCTTTTAATGTTTTAATTCATTTATTTATCTATCTATTATCATTAGGGAAAAAGCACATATGCAGAAGTGGAAGGACAACATGGAGTTAGTATCGATTGAAGATCGCGTGTTAGATGTTGACAAGGATGTGACTACCAAGCTTCTGGCCTTTGCTTCTCCTCATTTCTGAGTGGGTGGGATCTTGGCTTAGCATTTTGGAGACAAGAGGAAAGAATATTGTAACAAATTGCAACACATTTGATTATTTGAACACTAGAAGTTTATTCTTATAAGCGTTGAAATCAGAACTCCCAAACCAAGTTGTTGGTAAGATTAGTTTCTTCTTCAGGATTCCAGGAAATATTTCATCCCTCTTTGATTAAAAAAAGTTTTAACTTATTATTTTATTTTATGTGTACGACTATTTTCTTTGCAGGTATGTTTGGGCACACAAGCATGTCTGGTGACTATGAAGGCTAGAAGAGAGTTTTGGAAGTCCTGTAGCAGTAGTTACAATTGTAAGCAGCAGGCAACATGGTGGGAATGGATCCTGTGTCCTCCACAAGAGCCTCTCTCCGGCCCCTCCTCTCATGGTTTTAAAAAGAAAGGTTAACACCTATAATTCAAATATGCAATAAGATACTATGTAATACATATAGACAGTAAAATGGTGTTTATGCAGAAATAAATCAAAACATCCAGAAATTTACATACTTTTAAAATACAAACCTTTTTAAAATTTACTCATTTAATGTAGTTTTCAAACATAGTCCAACATTGTTGCCAATAATTCTCAAAGATACATCATAAGCCTAGAGTGCTCACTCTCACCATTTTTCATCCATGTAGTATTGACAGTACTACCAGAAATAACCAGAAAGAAAAATAAAATAAAATAAAATAAAGATACTCAATTGAAAAGAGAAAAGTACGTTATGAACATTTGAGTTGGTCATTTTACTAGTTCTAGTATGTAAAAATATTAATATATTTATATAAAATTGACAACCAACGTTTTGTTGCAATGAAATACCTAAACATAAAGGCAACATAAAGAAGAACAGCTTTCCTTGGCTCACAGTTATATATTAAGGATCATCATTGTGGGTAAGTCAGAGACAGCAACTTGAGACAGAGACAACTGGTCACACTGCACCCACAGTTAAAAAGCATATGTGCATGCTTATGCTCAGCTTGCTTTGTCCACTCTTAAATAGTTTGGGATACCCTGCTTAGAGAATGGTGTCTCCTAGAGTAGGCAGGTCTTACCACCTCAATTAAGTAATAATATCCTCTTTCCCCAGCCATGCCCAAAGGCCAACCTGAAAAATGAAAACCTCTCTCTCAGATTCTTTGAAGGTGGTTCTACAATGTACAGATTTGACAGTTAAAACTCACCAGTATACCAACAGAAAAGTCTGGGAGACATCCCCATTTACAGTTGAATAAAATATTTAGAGACGTCTCACAAACACTATGAAATAATATTTACACTACTTACTTTTCTGTTGTTGCGATAAGATACCATGACCAAAGACAACTTATGGAAGACAGGTTATATTCCCAGAGGTCCACAGCCTGTAATGACAGTGAAAGCATGACGTGGCAGCCCGAGCAGAAAGCTCACTCTTCAATTTTATCTGAGCACAGGAAGCTGAGAGGGAAAAGAAGAAGTGGGGTGAGGCTATAAACTGGTAATGCCCACTCTCAGCAGGGCAGTTTCTATAAGGGATCCATAACCTCCCCAAACACTGCCATCAACTGGGGACCAAATGCTCAGACTATCATAATGCCTACTGTTAAGGATATAATACTCCATTAAAATCGAAAACGATATGAGAGTAGAAAGACACTCCATGCTCATGATATGAAAGAACCCTTAAAATGTTTATTCTACTGAAAACAACCAATGGATTCAACAAGGTCTCTATGAAAGTTTCATGTCATTCTTCCTTGTAGTATTGACAGTACTACAAGGTATCCCAAACTATTTAAGAGTGGACAAAGCAAGCTGAGCATAAGCATGCATATATGCTTTTTAACTGTGGGTGCAGTGTGACCAGTTGTCTCTGTCTCAAGTTGCTGTCTCTGACTTACCCACAATGATGATCCTTAATATATAACTGTGAGCCAAGGAAAGTGTTAGGAGTGCTCCTTTCTATGATTGCTGATACCCCCAGCCTCTCTTTCTGCCCCACACGGCCATTACTCCTCTATTCATCTCTGTGATCTCTTTCTCTCCTATAAGGATACTCACCAAGTATTGTTTGGGACTCAGCTTAAATCTGAGCGATGCTGACTTTTAGATCTGTAACTAGATTAGAGCTGAAAGGATCATTTGACATATAGTCAGTCTCATTTACAGGCCGTGTCTTTTAGGGAGACTTAATTCATCCTATTTCAGATTGTTAGAAAATATTAAATAGAAACTGGCTAATATGTTCAAGTACTTCAGTTCTTAATAGTAATGCTACATATCTTGCTTATTTTGTTTTTATTTTGAAATAGTGTCATGTAATCTAGGCTGGACTCAGACTCATTGTAGAGCCAACAAACATCATGAAACTTTTGATACACTTGCTCCCACCTCCAAAGTTCTAGGATTATGGTGTGCGCCACTAATGACTTGGGTAAGATAACCCCCATAGATTTGGGTATTTGAATACTTATTCCTAGTTGGTAGTTTTCCTTGTGTGTAGTAGGTGAGACCTTGCTGGAGGAAGTATGTGAGTAGAGGCAGAATTTGAGAGTTCAAAGATTCAAACATTTCCCCTTTGCCCTATTCTTGTTTGAAGTTTGTGAGGTGAACTCTCTCAAATTGCTTCTACAGTCACCATGTCTGTCCAGTGCCACACTTGTCTGCCATGTTGGTGACATGATGGACATTTATTCTTCTGGTACCTTTTACTAAGAATAAACTGCCTAATGGTATTTTACTACAGCAATATAAAGGTAGGTAATATAACCACTGTGGCAAGCTTGTGAAGTCCTAGAGATCGAAATCTGGGCTTCTGGCATGCTGAGCAGATATTCTACCAGCTGAACTAGATCTCCAGCCCAACCAGGCCATGTTTTTATTGATTATTTTGATAGACTGGTGTGTGTGTGTGCATGAGTGTGTGTGATGTATTATCTAATTTATTTGATTATATGCTTCCCTTATTTTTTACCTATGAGATACATGTTTTTAAATTTTCTTTAGTAAATTATGTCTGCAGATAAACTTTTACAACTTTTCATTTGCATGAAAGAATCTTGCTTACTTTGACCAACAACTTAGCAAGGAGGAATACAATATGTAGATTTCTACACTGACAATTCTTTTCCGTTCATAGCAATTCCCGCCCCATTTTTCTATTGTTCCTTGCCACTTTTATTCTGTTCTTTATTAACCTAATGGTGTTGCCTTTATATAACTTTTCTGTGGATGGTCTTAAAGGCGTTCTTTTGTGTTTGGAGTCCTGAAGAAATTTTACCCCATGATGAGTCAATTTGATTTGATTTATTCTGATAGCTATACATTTTGATTTACCTGACTAGACATTAGTTGATATTATAGAGAATTATTACCATCAGCACATTGACTGTTGCTTCTTTGACTACTTTATATTTGACACATTATTTCTAATCTTTCCCTCATACGCCTTAAATTTTCATTTTCTCTGCCCTTTGTCTTTATGCGGTGTATTATCAATGTCTCAAATTGAGTTGTTCTATTTATGTAGTTTCATTTTAATTTAAAAAATATTAATTGGTTCTTTTCAACTTATCTAGATATATTTGAGAATTAATTTTAATTTTCCATTATTTTTTGCTGTTAGCACACTATATACACAGTTATATTCCTTGATATTTTCAATGTCTGAGGTTGGGAATCTAGTCTGCTATTTGTTCTTTCTGTTGACTATTGCCATACTTCCCTGGGACATTGCTTGTACCATTTTGTAGTTAGGAAGACATATTACATGTAACCTTACTTTTGTACTATCTTCTAGATAATTGAATCTTGTAGCTCAAAACTTGCTCTGTAAAAATACTAAGGACTTTTATATATTGAAGAATGCTTGTAGGTAGAGATAATTGGTGTTTCATTCACATACGAAGTAGGACTGCTTCTAGCTTAGGTCATCAGCCTCTCTTTCTCCATCTCACCTTCAATTTTCGCTTCTTGTGTGGTCCAGATTTCATTTATAATTTGTGTTGAGCTGTAAATCTTTCTATAAGAATGTGTAGCCCTTGCATTACTTTACATTGTTTTCTCTAGTTCTTATTTTCAGTTCATTATTGTTTTTTAAAAAACGTGTTTGACATAAATTTTTGTGAGAGAGCATAGAGGTCTAGTATTCAATGTGAAAGAAACGTACATTAGAATTGTCTTTGTCATTTCATGTTGCTGTTTTTCTTCTTACTCCACTTAATATAAATGAAAATGTTGATCCTGTTTCCCTTTTCCTTTCATATTACAGAGTTTGGCAATAATTTAAAGTTAAATCTTTTTATTTATTCCACTGTCATAAAAGTAGGTATAAGCCATTTAAAATATGGGTCTCAGATTTAGGTCTGTGCTCTGAATTTATAGATCCTTCTGTCTATTCAAAATCAACTCTAACATTCCTTTTTAAAAAAAAATAATGCTATAGTTTCTTAGAATGACTCTAAAGTCTTCTTGGAAATTATATTATTCTTAAAACAGATTTCAAAAAGTTAAACTTAAGTGAATTAGAACATACGGGTTACACACTCATTAAAACACACACATGGGATGAGAAATGACTGAAAAATGTAGTTGGCAAAATCCATTTGGCAGTTTCCCAAAGCCTAAACATTATAAAAAAATAGTATTTAATCATTTTCTAACCCTGAAACATAATCACATTTTTTTAGTACCCAGGAACTTTATTCTCTGATATATTTCTTTATGGACTAGTCATTGTTAACGCTCACTTTATAGATAGTAGTAATAAAATTAAATATGCCAGCTTGCTTTGCATTAGATCTTCTAACATTTAAGAACTCAAAAGTATCAGATTTAATTTTGTACATTGAATGCTAGTCTACAAAGGCAAGCTACCACATCTGCAAGCAACTCATAAATGATCAGGTTCCAAATTTAATTGGTATTTTTAATCTGAAATTAATTGACCAAAAAGACTAGAGAACATTTTGGAGAAGACCTCTGATTATCATTTTTATCTTTAGTGAAGTAATCATTGTCTTCTTGGTTCTTGGAATCAAGCCATTATTTTCACATTCAATTCCTGGGAATCAACCTTACCGATTGCAAATGGGGCTATTAGACCATGTGAGATTAGTCTGATTGAGGAAATTAGGTCTACTTACTGAGAGCTTAATGTGGCTGTACTGCAACTTGTTCAGAATCCCTGGGGGATTCACTTCACTTCGACGCCAGCGTTGTGATCAAGATTGTTCACATCTAGCATATTGATGAAGAATTACTAGTTACCTCAAAGGATAGATGTTTGGTATTTTATATCCATCGGATGATTTGCAGTGACCACATGGTCTTTTAGAAATTATACACTTTTTCCAAATTCAATGATATGACTTTTGACTTCATGTCTCAAGGGGTCATATATAATAGCAATATTCAAGAAAGTGTAGGCAAATAAATAGTACCTCATGTTAAATTCCTCAGTGGTGTCTTCCTAGACTCTTCTTCTAACACTAAATGTGGTTTTTGATTAAACACTTACTCAGAGACAGTGACATTTTGCATACTGACTACCTTTACAGCAATCCATAAATAATTTCCCAGGACAAATACAATGAAAATAGAAGATGTAGTTAGAGTGACAATGTGAATTCCAGTCAATACCAGGAGCTTGAATTGGGGACCATCTTCTTGGGTTCTCTCTCTCTCTCTCTCTCTATCTCTCTCTCTCTCTCTTTCTGCATTTTTCTTTATCCCTAGAGGTTCAGAACCAAGATCATACAGCAACATTATCTCTCATGGGCAATCTGAAAAATAAGTTTCTAGAGATATATTCTTGATTCTGATTCACCTTCTCTTATAATGAAATAATTCTCATGGACCACAGTGTACTGTTTTGTTTGTAAGAAACCCTTCTACCTCATTAAGCTCATTCCCACCAGTACTCTAAGTTATTGGTGCATGGCCCACAAAAATTCAAGGATATATGCTCTTCCTAAGTGAGTGCCAACCTCATCTTTTCAGAAGGTAAGAAATGCAGTAAGAAATACAGAAGATCATGGAAATAGTTCTCAAATGTTTTGTTATAGATTTCAGTTTAATAACCTGGTTTTATCTCTAACAGAATATTCAAACATAAAATGTTTATTTCCAATTAGTGGCTATTACTTTGCAAGTACCTTTCTATTGTCACCCTCCAGCAATAAAGATTTATCTATTTTCATTAAAACTACCAAACTCATTTGTAATTTGGGTTTAGTTGGGTGTGCTGTAACTGTCCGTGGTCCTTAAAAACTTAGCCAAGGAAAAACTCCACTAGACTCACAGAACATGGCAAAAAGTTGCCACTGACTCGAAGGTTGCGCAGTCTTATAGAACTAACTTTAGGATTTTATGAGTTGTACTTTTTTTTAAAAAAAAGAAAAGAAAATCAAGTGGGAAATCTTTCCTTTTAGTTTATTTCAACTTAAGTGCGAACCTGGATAAATATGAAGCCATTACTTATTGAACTTCAACAAAATGATTTTAGCCACAAAGCAGGATGCCCAAACTGCATTTAGCATATTTTAAGTGTCTTTGTATTCATAGAGAATGCATCAGTCTTACACAGAAGAGATGTTTCTTTCTTTCTTTCTTTCTTTCTTTCTCTCTCTCTCTCTCTCTCTCTCTCTCTCTCTCTCTCTCTCTCTTTCTTTCTTTCTTTCTTTCTTCTTAAGTAATTGAAATTGTGTTACAGGTAGGAGCTATGTACTGGCTAGTTTTGTGTCAACTTGACACAGCTGGGGTTATCACAGAGAAAGGAGCTTCAGTTGAGGAAATGCCTCCATGAGATCCAACTGTAAGGCATTTTCTCAATTAGTGATCAAGGGGGAAAGGCCCCTTGTGGGTGGGACCATCTCTGGGCTGGTAGTCTTGGGTTCTATAAGAAAGCAGGCTGAGCAAGCCAGGGGAAGCAAGCCAGTAATGAACATCCCTCCGTGGCCTCTGCATCAGCTCCTGCTCCCTGACCTGCTTGAGTTCCAGTCCTGACTTCCTTTGGTGATGAACAGCAGCATGGAAGTATAAGCCGAATAAACCCTTTCCTCCCCAACTTGCTTCTTGGTCATGATGTTTGTGCAGGAATAGAAACCCTGACTAAGACAAGCTGCTACAGGAAATAAAAAATTAAAAGTAGAAAAGCTTCTTTTTCTTGAATTCTTACTAAAATAATTTGTGAATTGTAGCCCAGTATTAACATAAAAAAGGAGTAAGATAGTTTAAAGCTGAATTGACAACCCTGAATCTCAAAGCCAAAAGAAGAGTACTCGCATAAATGTTGTACAGAAGAACATCATAGCATTTGGGTTTGCAGGGCATCTTATTCTACTTAATAATCTTCATATATTAGAGGTTTGTGTTGAAAAACTGTTTATAGCATCCTGTGAAGAGTATACAAGAGATCTATCACAGTATACAAAAGGCATGGGGAAAAAGCTCAGTTACCTGTTTTCCTTTTTAGCTTTTAATCTTCAAATATTTATATCCATGAAAATTACAAAATCATTTAAATGGAATTAAATGTTTTTAATAAATTCAATTAACAAAATATATTTCAAAGTGGACAAAATGTAATACTTCTTTACCAAATTTCAAGAATTTACTACCGAGAATAGTACTTGTGTGCATGTGTGTGTGTGTACTACAGACATGTACATTCTTGTATGTGTATGAACAAGTGCGATTAGAGACTAGTATTGGGTATGTTCCTCATAAGTTTCACCCTATACTTTGAGATATTTCTAAGATGATTACTCAGTGATTTCAGAGCTTTCTGATTTGCCCCTATAGTCCTGGCATTACTGGTCCACACTGCCACACATGGCATTTTGCCTGGGTGATATAGATCCAAACCCAAAGACGTCTATCTCTTAGACCAACCTCATCTTTTCAATTATGATTTTGAGTACAAGCCATGGGAGCTTTATTATGTCCTCAATCATAATTACTCTCAATTTTTTTCTAGGTCATATGAAAGCACATACATTCCTTGTATGATTTGGGGGTTCCCTCACTGTATATGAAAAATATATTTTTGATTGTATCCCATACCTATTTTCTGATCCCTGTAGTTTGATTTAAATTTTAAAATAAAAAGAAACTCACATGTTTATATAGACAAGAATTAACCTCTTGCTCCAGGAGTGTGAAAGTACACAGTGATCTAATGGTGTACTTTTTATATTCAAAAAGGGGCAATTTGGTTTCCTGTTCCATTTCTTCCCCTTTAGTTCCCTTCACTTGTAAAGACAGAGTTAATTAATTAACTAATCAATTAATTAACTTAATTTACATTAAAATGTTTAGATGACTTTCAATCATCTCTCATAATTTCAGGTGTTTTTATAAATCTATTTCTTTCCTAAAAGAATCATGCAGCCTTCCTAGAGGATCTAAAAAAGGGCTTTAAGTCAATAAGACTCAACTTTTTTCTGTTTTTTTGTTTTTGTTTTTTTAGATATTTTCTTTATATATATTTCAAATGCTATCTCAAAAGTTCCCTATACCCTCCCTCTGACTGCTCCCCTCCCCACCCACTCCTGCTTCTTGACCCTGGCATTTCCCTTTACTGGGGCGTATAAAGTTTGCAATACCATGAGGCCTCTCTTCCCAGTGATGGCTGACTAGGCCTTCTTCTCCTACATATGCAGCTAGAGATATGAGCTCTGGGGGTACTGGTTAGTTCATATTGTTGTTCCACCTATAAGGTTGCAGACCCCTTCAGCTCCTTGGGTACTTTCTCTAGCTTCTCCATTGGGGGCTCTGTGTTCCATCTTATAGATGACTATGAGCATCCAATTCTGTATTTGCCAGGCACTGGCATAGCCTCATATGAGTCAGCTATAACAGGGTCCCTTCAGCAAAATCTTTCTGGCATATGCAATAGTGTCTGGGTTTGGTGGCTGATTATGGGATGGATCCCTGGGTGGGGTAGTCTCTGTATAGTCCATCCTTTTATCTTCGATCCAAACTTTGTCTCTGTAACTCCTTTCATGGGTATTTTGTTCCCTATTCTAAGGAGGAATGAAGTATTCACCCATTGGTCTTCCCTCTTCTTGATTTTCTTGTGCTTTGCAAATTGTATCTTGGGTGTTCTATGTTTCTGGGCTAATATCCACTTATCATTGAGTGCATATCTAATGACTTCTTTTATGATTGGGTTACCTCACTAAGGATGATATCCCCCAGATACATCCATTTGTCCAAGAATTTCATAAACCCATTGTTTTTAATAGCTGAGTAGTACTCCATTGTGTAAATGTACCACATTTTCTGTATCCTTTCTTCTGTTGAGGGACATCTGGGTTCTTTCCAGCTTCTGGCTACTATAAATAAGGCTGCTATGAACATAGTGGAACATGTGTTCTTATTACCAGTTGGAACTTCTTCTGGGTATATGCCCAGGAGAGGTATTGCTGGATCTTTCAGTAGTATTATGTCCAATTTTCTGAGGAACCTCCAGACTGACTTCCAGAATGATTGTACAAGCTTGCAATCCCACCAGCAGTGGAAGAGTGTTCCTCTTTCTCTACATCCTCGCCAGCATCTGCTATCACCTGAATTTTTGATCTTAGCCATTCTGACTGGTGTGAGGTGGAATCTCAAGATTGTTTTGATTTGCATTTCCCTCCTGATTAAGGATGTTGAACACTTTTTTCAGGTGCTCTCATCCATTCAGTATTCCTCAGTTGAGAATTCTTTGTTTACCTCTGTACCCCATCTTTTAATGGGGTTATTTGAATTTCTGGAATCCAGCTTCTTGATCTCTTTGTATATATTGGATATTAGTCCTCTATCAGATTTAGGATTGGTAAAAATCCTTTCCCAATCTGTTGGTGGCCTTTTTGTCTTATTGACAGAAGACTCAACTTTTAACAGAAGTGACAAAATTTCCTTCATGATCGATAATAAAACAAAATCCTTCTAGACTCCATTTTCTAAACTTATATGTGAAGGTAAGACATCCTTCATTTCATATATCTCCATAAACTGAGATATATTCTAAATCTTTTTTATTTTAATTTTAAAATATATGAAACACTGCCTTCTGCCCAAACAGAAGAGTGAGGCTCCACTTTCTCACCCGGACAAAGCAGGCATAGTGAGATGTTGTTCTTATATAACTCCCTTTCTAAACACAGGTCCAAATGAAGACACAACTTAATAGAGAAAATTCTTCAAGACATACTTACACCTCTTACTATCACTCCTCTACTGCCACAAAATGCATGGAAGAAAATAGATAGGGAACCCTCCTTATACTTGGTTTGGTGTCTCGACCTTTCATACTTTCTATAATTTGACTGTCCTTCTATTATCCTTGCTCTCTTAGAACACCTATCCTTCATCTGAGCCCAATAATTTCTATTGAATCCCAACTGATGATGTCTTTCTCAGGATGGTTATCGTATTGTACATGAGGAATAACCAATTGTCAGCAGCTCTACTTGCCTCTGGACAGCATTCTTTGTGGACGAATCCCATTCTGCTTTGCAGATACTCTCTTTGCTTGGGTTCTTTCTGTTGACACACTCTTTGCTAATTCATTTCCAAGTCACTAGTTTCTGACACTAATTAATTTATAAGTGCAATTCTTTCAAACAGGTCTCCTCTACATGCTGGTGTTTGGGGCAATAAGTTCCAAACTGACTTCCCTTTCCTCTCCCTATGTTCTCTCTTATGGAACTTATCTAGTTCTCCAACAAATGTCTCTAAGGTGACTATCATAAATTTTCATTTCAAATCACAGCATACCTCAATTACTTGACTTCTTCCTCAGTATGTCAGTAGAGATGAGTCAGAGATATCTGAGGCTGATCTCTTCCAAGCAGAACTCTGAACTTTTCCAACAGGCCAAGCTAAGCCTAGTTTTTCTTATCTTGTTAAATGGTACTACTGAATTATTCTGCAGTCTATTCTCCATTCCTTCATTTTCCTCATCATACCCTCCATTCCACCTCACAATACATCCTACCTTTTAAACATACACTGCCTGGACCGGCCCCAGTCAGCCTCCCTTAATCCTTGGAAGAAATCAGGGGTTCCGGTTACAGGCGAGCAAGGAGTTGGCATTGGTGACAAACAAATACAGACACAAGGGAGTGTGTATCTGAATGTATTTTTCTCAAATCGAGTATCAGACTTTTAATACAGAAGAAAGTAGGGAAGTTAGGTGACACATCAGCAATGTACAATGAGGTTACTGGATGTTTAATGGCTCCTAAACAAAACAGAGGAATGCAAACATAAAGACTGGCAGGAACTGGGCAATAAAACAACTGAGACAAAGTCAGCTCTATCTAAGGTCAGCTATATTCTTAGAAGCCAGGTGTGAGGTCTTTACACTCCCAGGACAAGGGCTTTCCCGCCCAAGTCATGGTTCTAATTAGGGAGTTCCGCTCTAGCTAACCTTCTCATGAATAATGCAATATTCTAGTTCCTCTATCTCTCTTACAATACTAGAGGCAATTCTGAATGTTACTGAATAGGTAACATTCTTACTGAATTCCAAGCCCAGGGTCGGCTCAAGGACTACCTAGGGCATTGGTGAAGGCCAGGAAGTAAAGTTCAATTTTGCTTAGGTATTTGGCAAGTCATTGCTTGGAGGCATCTATAATAAAACAATACTGAAAGAAAGCACACAGACCCATTCGCAAGGACAAGTTTGGAGCATTCATTATACGGGATGCCACGGTTCCAGGAGACTAAGTTTCTGTGAAATTTTTGCCTCGGGACTTCATCCAGGTTTCTAGGCCTGTCACACAAGTCACTTCTGGAGTGGGTGTATCAATACACCACTGTCATCTAGTACATATCCCTCTGAGTCAGCACTTGGCCCCTGATTATTGCAGTTACCACTTAAAGCATCGCTTTGCTGCTGCTGCTCACCCACATCTCCCCATAAGATTCACTTCTTTGCACCAGTTACTTTTCTACTGACATGGCAAAATATTATAACCAAGGCAATTTATAGAAGGAGATGCTTAATTGGACTTACAGTTCCAGAGAACTAGAGTCTATAACAGAGAGTAAAAGGCATAGAGAGATAACTAGAAATGTTACAAGACTTTGTAAACTTTAATGCTCACACCCAATTACCCCTTTCACCCAATATTCCCACCAAGTAGGGACCAAATACTCATGCATGAACCAAGCTTATCAGTGTCTTATAATCAGTTCCCAGCATACTCCTAGCACTTCCAATAATTACAGTACTTTCTATTCTTTACTGCTTTGAGATAAGGCTCCTAAGTGTTATTTCAGGACCTAGAACATACTGTGAGAAAGCACTGCCTCTAAGAACACTTTCCAATGGAGAATCTTTAACTCAGTCAACTCTTTACATTATTGCTCACGGATTCTAGGGGCCATTTTTATTTATTTTTAGCAGTTTGCCTAATTCTTTGCCACTGTAAGTCACCTCTAAGGATGTCAATCTTTTGTACCCTGACATCCTTCTCACTTAGTCTCTGGCATGAATGGATATCTAGTAAATGACAATTAAATAAACAAATAGTGTTTTCATGATAACAAGAATTTTCCCACATTGCACATATGACACTGGGCTGCTAATTGGGATTCTAAATATAGAGCAAATAAATTGCATAAAATAGGTCATGTGAGAAAATAAATATTTCTTGGAGAACATGAACTTTGCATTCATTTAGCTCATAGGTCCCAATTTAGGATCCAAAGGCTACATTAATTTTGGTTTCTCTGTGATTAATTATTTAAAGGGAATTAAAATGATCTGTGCCAAAAAGCAGATCCAGCTTTGAATAGCTTCATCTATCTGAAGGCACTAGGAGACACAAGTCACAAAATCTATACACAGATTATTGCAGGTTTACAGAAATATATTAATTACACTTGCTATCACACAACATGGGGAAAGGAAATATTATTTGAAGAAATTTGTAAATGATTAAAGGAGCAGCTGTTTCAAGATCCAGGTGCCAAAGAGAAAGCAGAAATCTACATTCAAGACTTTCGTGAGGATTCTGTTCATCAGGATTTGTCAGGCTTAGTTTCCTAATAGTCATGTGATGTGGACTTCATTTACCTCAAGAATTGTTATTTTCCCTAACTTCTACATTGTTTTCTAAGGCAGTAAGTGGAGACTTTTGTAATTCTGTGATGCTAAAGAGGAATGGCTAACAGAAATATTTAATTTATAGCAGACAATAAAGAAAAATATGTATGCTAAAGAATAGTGGGATCATCAAGAGGAAGAAATATCCTTTTACTGGCTTGTAGAGGGGATGCTTTATTTAAAGTAATTTCTGAGTTATGATATGTAATATATACACATACATACATATGTATCATACCTAAATGAGCACACACATGCATAATCTCCTATAAAGAAGATTTGTGCAGATGAACAAATGGATCCTCCACTTTCAGCTCTGTTTTCCACCCTTGGCAGTCATTACCTTATTTATTGAACCATCTCAATCTTTTACAATAGGATGAATATTGGGGTTTTAAAAGTCATCCATAATATGTATGCAATTAACTTCTCTCTACTGCCTTTGGTACAGTACCAAGTATATACTATTCTAAGACAATAGAAAAGTTGTCAATTCAATTTTTGTTTTCTGTGATTCAGATTAGAAAAATCTATAAGGCTATGAATACTTTAAAAACCTCTGCTACAAATACAAAATGATGGTTATAGCATTACATAGGTTTGTCAAATACATTGGAGAAATTCTACCCTGCTTTTTTTACTTCCACTAAACACCATGCCCTAAGTAGTCATTATCAATCAGTTGCAATTAAGAACAGGAAATAAAGCCAAGCTGCTACACAGTTGTAGAAGAGATTTAGAGTGATCGAAAGGATGGGTGAAGAGCCAAGACAATGTAATTAAATCAAGAGTTGGATCTCAAATTCACCTTCTCTACCTTAAGAGTTGAAAATAGTATTAAATGTGTTAGACATATTAGAAAAATTATAGTATCATGGATGAAACCATGCATTGTGTATTGTGTGCTCTACATGTTATTATTCATTCTTTAGGTTATTTGAGATATTACTGTTCTGAGTCATATGATGCACATATAATTTGACAGGACATAAAGAAAAAAGATATTGTTCACCTATAAGGAGAACAATATCAGCTAGTGACCAACAAAATGAGAAATTAGCATTCTTAACATATGAAATAATGCTGACTGGTGAGAGGTATCACGCTTGTATATGCCATAACCTAAAACTACAGTGTCTTTGAAGACAGAAGAAAAAATATGATGTCCCAAAAATATGTAGAAAAAGTTTCAAAAAGAGCCCACAGGGAGGAAGAACATCATTGTCTTCTGTCCTGGAAAGCACTTTTCTTTGCAGATGAAACATCTGTTAAAGGCATGCTGATAATATGTGCTCCTGTATGGCTTTTGAGGAAAGATAGATAAGCATTTTTACTTTAATAACAAGAAAACTTCTCCTTTCCCTTTTTACTCATGCTTTATACAGGAGTAATAACATCTCTTTCCAGAAGGCCTTACTTTGTAAACTAGGTGTGGTGGTTTGAATAGGTATGCCCCCTCCCCTCACCATAGACTCGTGTCTGAATGCTTGGTCCATAAGGACTGGCAGTATTAGGAGGTGTGGCCTTGTTGCAGAAAGTGTGTCATTGGAAGCGGGTGTTGAGGTCTCCTATGATCAAGTTATTCCCAGTATGGCACAGTCTCCTCCTGCTGCCTGTGGATCAAAATGTAGAACTTGTGGATCTCCCAGTACCATGTCTGCCTGAATGCTGCGATACTTCCTGCCATGATGATCGTGAACTAAACCTCTGAGAGTAAAAGCCAGCCCCAATGAAATGTGCTCCTTCAAAAAACTTGCCTTGGTCATGGTGTCTCTTCACAGCAATGAAACTCTAAGACACGAGTTTAGTGCTTTCTTTCTCTGTGTCTGAATTACTGCTGGGGTTCTCGCTCCTGAACTCCTTATTTTTGTTGCTGTTGTTGTTGTTGTTGTTACTGTTGTTGTTACTGTTACTGTTGTTGTTTGTTTGCTTGTTTTGGAATGAGAGTAATGCACACTTAAGTCTTGCATTTAATTTTCCACCTGATTGATAAAGTCCTTGTCACATCTGCAGCCCATGATTTCTTTGCTGGAGCTAACAATGGAAAGACGAACAATACAGCCACATTTAAATGGAGTTTTACAAGTATATGTATGTATCTCACACATTCTTTAGATTATTTGTACTTATTTTCATTTTGTGGACAAAGACACTTAAATTAATTAAGAAGTTGTTCAAAGTCCACTGATAGGACACAGTAGAAGTCCAGGCTGCCTCCTTCCTCCCTCTTTCTTTCCCTCCCTTTTTCCTTCTCTCCCTCCTTCCTTCTACCTTAATTCCTTCCTTCCTTTATGCATATCCTCATATAGAAGAATAAAAATAGTTTCAAGCCTCTCACCATGTACATAATCAATTAAAATAAATAAAAGCTCTAAAACTTAGAAATTGCTGAAGGAGGAAAATATACGTAAAGCACTTCAAAATATGGATATGCATAAGGATTTTCTGCGAAGTATCAGATAGGACAAGAAATATTACCAAGAATTAACAGATGGGACTACAAGAAATTAAAAATCTTCATAGCATAAGAAACTAGCAATAGAATAAACAAAGCCTATAGGATATGAGAAAATGTTTTGCAATTCTGCCTCAGGTAATAAAATAGTATCTAGAATATATAAAGAACAATTAAACACAAATTGAATATCAAAATCTCTCCAAATAATCTACTCAATAAATGAGCCAAAGAAGTGATCATATAGTTCTCAAAATAAGTAACATGAAAAGCCAATGCATTATTTAGAACATATTTAAAATTGTCTTCCACTAGGAAATATAAGTTAAATCTGCTTTAATAGTTCATCTTACCCTAGGCAGAATGAATATCATCAAGAAAAAAAAAAACAAGGAATTATGGTGACTGTGTAGGAAAAGAAAGTCCTATTTACTGATGATGAGTATTGGTGATGGTCCTACAATAACTAATATTGACATTCAGCAAATAATATGAAAATAGAATTAGTATAAGACCAAATTAGATCCTTGTGTGTATATACCCAATGGATGCTAAGTCAATATACTACAGAGATACATGCAGATCTGTGTTGTGGCTGCCACAACCACAGTAGCCAACTTATGGACACCACTTAAATGGTTATCAACAGATGAGTGGATAAAGAAAATTTGTACGCAAACACAATAAAAGTTTTATTTATCCATAAAGGATAAAGGAGTGATGACATTTTCAGTAGAAAAAAATGGCTAGAACTTGTAATCATTATTTTAAGTGAAATGCAGTAGAATTAGATAGACACCATATATTTCTATTATGTGTGTAAACTAGATAAACATGTGTGTGTGTAGGTCATTAATAGAGATTGTGATGGGAAGGAGAAAGCAGTAAGGAAGGAGAGAGCAGGAAATAAGAAGGGAATGTGATGTGAGATTTGGAGAGAGGATTATTAGAGGCAAAGAAAGGCAGCAGCAGAGGGTGGCAGGAGGGTGGAGTGTCCACAGAGGAGTGGGACAGACAAGAACAACGTATAATGACACACATGTACAAACTACCATAGAAACACAATATTTTATATGTGAACTCATAAATAACATTAAAACCATGGGTAGAGGGTGGGAAGAATCATGTAAATGTCACAAGGAAACTCATCATCCTGTACAATTCACACACTAGTTAAAATGTATAAAAAATTAAAGGTGATAACATAAAGGAAAAGAAAAATTTTTTAAATGATAGAAATTTGAATTCCTAAGAATGGTCGACAGTCAATGACACACACACACATAGCTTCCTCGGGCATAATTTTGCCTCTTTGTTATTACCTAGGAACATGCAGCGCAAGAGGATAGACTTTCTGACTATAATAATCACTTGCTGTTAATTACAAACGGAACAGAAATGCTGGTAATATTCGAGACTTGTGCTCTGCATAAAACTGGAAATTACTGCTATTACTCTTGTTTGCTCCGAGACTATTGGGTCATAGATGCTAATTAGCAGTTCATAGCCCTCCTACAGAGGGAAATCTCATTACTGTGTGAAACTGTCTTAGTAGTCAAACCCAACATTCAGGGCACTCTGACCACTTTTGTTTGAGCAATTATAAGGTGTAATAAAACAAAAGAATTACTTTGTGTGTGTGTGTGTGTGTGTGTGTGTGTGTGTGTGTGTGAGAGAGAGAGAGAGAGAGAGAGAAAGAGACAGAGACAGAGACAGAGAGAGGCAGAGAGAGACAGAGACAGAGAGACAGAGAGACAGAGAGACAGAGACAGAAACAGACAGAGAGAAAGAAAGACCTTAAAGGCTAACAACACACACGGTCTCCTATTTGCTCACTAGCTCAACACACCTTGTCATGCTTTGAGACTCATAGCTAATGTTGAGGGACTGATTAAAAACAACAACAAAATAAATGACCAAAGTTCTCACCAACATAGAGCAGAGATCAGAGTCTCAAGGTAAAAACCTGCTCCCCAGACAAAAACCTAAAGCACACAAGAATGTGTGGTGTAAGGAAAGTGAGAATGGTTTGAGTAGAAAAAAAAATATATATATGCATTAAAAAGTTCATAGTTGTGCTTGAATATATCTATACCTCTATTCATAATTGATACAAATAAGTAGAAAAATAAAAACACTGTTTTTAATATATGCAAATACTTATAAAAAGACATTTCTTGGTTTTATTTTGGTATATTTTAAATTGTAATATGCATATTTAGCATATATGTGTGTATTTGAATAACAGTATGTTGACAAAAGAACATATTAAAACTGAAGTCTGAATTTAATTATTCCTACTAAGCAAAATATATTATATCATGTATTAAGTCCCAGCTACTTAGTCAAATTAGGTTTTGAATTGAAGTTTTAGGAATACTTTCTCTGAAAAAAAATAGTTTAAAAAGGTCTTTCTTTTTTTAAATTTTTACTCTGGAACTCACATGACAATGTACATGAATGCATAGTAAGCCCTTGGGACCAAACATCCCTTAGCAGTGAACTCAGAGGCCAAGAAACGGATCAGAGATGGAGGAGTAAATGCATTCTTTAAAGAAGGCCTGTGCTTTCTTCTCAATGTACCAATGGATCCTTACTTTTAATTAAGCTTTTTACTTTTACCAGAAAAGAGACATCCATTTTCATCTGTGAAAGAAAAATTACTTAAAGGAGTAATAACTTGAAAAAATTGGGAGCGTGAATCTGCCTTCTTTGTATAGTGTCCGACATTTCATGCAGCTCAAAATACTTTTGATCTACAGATTTAATGTCCAGCATTAAATATAGTTCAGATTCAAATATGAATGAACTATGATTTCAATAATTGAGTGAAAGAAAGAATTGGAGATTGAGGACGGCACAGTAGGGGAAACAAGCTAATGTCACCTTGAATCAATAGTAGTAGGTGGTAGGGATTTCTTAGATAGGTGAAACTTGGAGAACCTTGGACAGACTCCATGCTTCAACATAAAGCTTTGCTGTTCTCTAGAATGGAATTCACTCTCTATAAGAGAAATTTCAGATCATGCTTTGGCCCACTGTTGAGTCATGCATGCACCACAGTCTCTTTTTGAAAACAGGTAGCTGGTATGACCATGGTATATCTGGACCAATAATAGGCACCTGTCAAGAGAATAATCAGACACCACTGTTTTATTTCAGTGTAGTGCATGCTAATTGGAAACTCATTAGAAAATTAAATAACTCATTCCTATAAGAGATAGCAATATATTTGGTTAGCATTTACGTGCCTTTCTGTGTTCTCCACCCACATAGCTATAAGTCACTATTTAAACAGCTCAAATCTTGCAGAGGTCAGAGATACTTTTAGGACTGAATTTTCACAGTAACTCAGAGAGGACACTGTAAGACTGCACACTTGCACACACGTGTATTCTCTCCCTCCACTAACTGTCCCACCCTTTCTATCAACAGCAGCCATTCCTCAGATTTCATGGAGCTCTACAGTGAAAGGCTACTTTTCTCCCTCTAAGTTATAAGCACAGTAAGTTAGAGGTTTTCAGAACTTTAGAGTTTTTGATTGATGGATTCATTAAGTCACCTTTTCAAATGCTTTAAATATTTTATGTACAATTTGCATGCTGGAATTTTAAGGACTTAAAAAAGTTTAGTGCTTAAGAAAAGGTCAAACTGATCACTTTGGGGTCTGGAAGATGCAGAATGCACACACTGGGAGGAAGGGGGAGAGTTTCCAGTCTCATGCTCCTGCAAGGAACAGTTTGCCTCCCCGAGCTTTCTCGGTTGTTCAGTTGAAAGCATGTAAGAGTGTTTCCTGACATTTTAAACTTCGACATCTTCCAAAGGGTTTTTGATTACGCTTGGGTAGATTTGGAAACTAGTCAGCAGTATGAGTGGGTACTAAAGAATACACAGGGCTGTATAGTCTTTCTCACATGAACCCTGCTACTCAAATATTCCATTCTCTAATATAATCTGAAATCAATCATTGGCATATAGGCCAGTCTCTCCCTTTCCAAGACTATAAACTGTGCCTATATATTCTGCTTAGCCAAGTTAGAGCATTCTGTTTGTTGATTTAAGGGAACACACATTATCTGGGAACACATGAGAAAGCAGAGAACTAGAGAAAACAGGACACTCAATTGGTAAGCACTGTCATTGTTTGTTTTCTCTCAACAATGAATGCTTCCAATATATACATCTTCTGACCACCTTCTCTTATCTCTTAAATTACTTTGACTTTTTTTTCGAGAATTTATGAAGAAAAATAATATTACAAAAGATGGGGTCAATCAGCTGATACAAATTAAGCATGAACTAAAAGAACAAAGAGAAATAGAACATCAGACAAAATGATCGTTTATCTTTCCTACTAAGATCACGCGGCATAGGCAGAAGAGAGTAGGCAAATCTATATCCTGGCACAAATTACAGGACAAATTATATAAGCTAGGATTTTTTAAAAAGACATCTTCACAATAACAAAGAGATCTTACTTTCAATGTCCAACCAATTAATGTGACCCCACATCAACTTGGCTCACGCATGGAGAATCTTAAGCAGGGACCTGGGATAGTGACTGAGGGTGCTCAAGACATTGAACAGAGAACATTAATGATACATTGACTTTCATCCTTATTAAAATCCGAAGCAATGCCTATGCATCTCTCTGTTGGTGAGACCACCCTCCCTCCTGCTGCACACAGCAGTGCACTCCTGCCCTTGTTCTCAGTTCTTAATTTGTAGTTGAAAGTCTATATGTGTTGAGCCAGATGCTTCCAATGCCTAAGCTAACTGTGATAAATTGGGCACTTGAGAAACAGGATGAGCTCAAATAGAGCTCAGCATAGAAGCCCTCTCTACCTCATATAAACACAGTGGTAGAGAACCAGAATCTACCAAAAATCAGTGAGAAATTTTCATGATTTTTTATCCCACACTCTATCCTTAATGCACGCAAAATATACTTTAATTTACAAAATTCTCACCATTTCCCACCAAATACCTCTTTAGAAATGTCTCTTCTGGATAGAGCTATGTATATTTAAAATGATAAATATCTTTGTGTCCAGAGGTAGTGGGTAGTTACCAAATGTACCATAGTAGTTGTTATCCGTGATGTTAATATATGTGCATAAGGGAGGCACCCAGGGAGTGCTAACTAAATGTTGCCAGATTGACTACAGTAGTCTTAACCTGCCTTAAACGAGGACCTATTCGTTATCAGTTTGGAAAACACATTACTGAGCTATTGAAATATTTTTGTTCTAAAATCCTCAACAATTGGTAATAAATAAAACTAAAAAATCTTTACATGGCTCCAGAGACTTCCCCTGGCTGAGGCTGGCAAACAACAGATAGGAAGTAAGTACACAGAGACGTATGAGCACATTGGAAGATGGGGCCAAGTGGCCTGTGCTCTATGATAGGAAAAGTGAAGCACCCTACAAGTGGAGCACGTTTATTTATATAACTGTTGAATAGAGATGTGGGGATATTTCCTGCAGCTGAATAAGGAGGCAGGTAATAATATACTGATTATAAAAAATGGATGCAGGGCTTATAATATATAGCTAGAGCAAATAGACAGGTTTAGCTAAACTAAATAGAGGCAGATCGCAAGCAGTACACATCAGTGGGAACAAGTGATGTGAACCCTTTGGGTCTGAGGCTTGGTTCTTTTGTGTTCCCATGCGTGCCCATGTCAATAGTACATATTCACTCAGGACTTTCTCTACTCCTGACAGGACTCTAAGTCAGCATACTACAGAAACATCTGCTCATCCCTGTTCCCTGAGGCACTATCATAAAGAGTTGAGTTATAGAATCAGCCTAGGTGTCCATCAAGAGATGACTGAATAAAAAAGATGTCTCTGTCTCTCTTTGTTTCTCTGTCTCTGTCTCTCTGCTTCTCTCTCTCTCTCTCTCTCTCTCTCTCTCTCTCTCTCTCCCTCACAAACACACACACACACACACACACACACACACGTACACACACACACAGAGTGAAGTTTGGTTCAGCTACAAAAAAGGGAATAAAATGTTACTTTACAGGGAAATTTTGGGGCATAATATTTTGTTAAGCAAGATTAGTCATATTCAGAAAAACAAATTATCATATTTTCTTTCATATATAGAATTCATATTGAAATACATATACATAAACACATACAATAGGAAATTAGAAAGGGACATGAGAGGGGAATAGGAGTGAATATGTGATAAACACTTAGGAACATTCCATAATAAAAGCAACTATTTTGTATATGATTATGTACATCACTTGGTAACAGTCCCCTTACCCCTGTCACCCTTTTTTCTCTAGTAAAGATGACTAAATGCTCTTTGACAAGAGAGGCTTCAAGGAGAACTAATCTAAGCTGTCAGTTGAGAGGTGTTCAGGATAAACTTCTAACACAAAAAAATTTGGGAGGATATTTGAAAGGAAAAGAGGGACTCAAAAAAACAGCATGGACCCTCCAACACTAATTACAGTATAATAGTTGTTAGTGCAGTGCTCTGTTCAGCATTATGTTGAGTGCCCTAGTGACACTGGGTACTTGCTTATGCTTTTATGCCTTGCTGATAATTCTGTGAATAGGGGATTATCTACCACTGACCCACGTGCTACCTTAAAGAATCCTAAAGCTAACATCTGTTGTGTCCCAGTGAACGTTCAGCAAGTTGTCCAGAAACTTCTAGGAAAGGTGTGGGAGTCTAAGCAGGATGAAGCAAGCCCTGCCCTTAGAGCTAACATAGGTCTCAGAGGAAAATGCTCCAATCATAAACACTATCTTAGTTCTCCAAGTGACCCTCAATCTTGTCTGCCTGTGGAGAAAATTGGAAGTTCCTGGGGAGGGAAGGAAACCGGGCTCACCCCTCTCAGCATGGCAAGCTGTCTTTTATTCTGTTGACTGCGGACACAATCCTGTAATATATTTCATAGGATGTCAAACTTTATCAAACACGTCTTTTATTTGACACAATTCTGCCACTTGCTCTCCCTTCTCGGTTTTTCTGATCTTTGCCATCTCCCTGTTTCCTAATTCCTGGCAATGTTTTGTTTCTTACGGCAGTTCTGTAGGCTAAATGTGCTGCATTTATTCCCGTATGTTCCCTTTTGTAACAGAGTCTAATTTGTCCTCCTCCTTTTGTTGTCATGAACATCTGCCCCCTCACAGACTGTTGAAGCCATTTAAAATAAGATAATCTGCCAGGTGCAAGCAAATCTGCACCACCGCACCCCTGCATGAGCAGAGTGTCCTCTCAGAACTGTCAGCTCTGTGATGACCGAGCCAACAACATCTAATTTTAATCAGTGGAGATATAATAGAAAGATTTTACAAAGGATTTATTTTTACTTGTGCGCGCACGTGTGTGTGTGTGTGTGTGTATGTGCATGCTTGTGCATGTGCACACATGTATGCCATGTATATACTACAGAAGCCAGAGAAGGCATTGGGTTCTAGTGAGCTGGAGTTATAGGTGCTTGCAAGGCAGCTGCAGAGGTTGTGGGAGGTGAACTCACTCTATCCTCTGACAGCAGTATTTTTAATAGACCACTTCTTGTGGTGCCCATTTCTTACCTTGAGGTCCCCTTTGTCTTAGCCTAAAACTACTTATACTTTGGGATGAGATGTTAGCCAGACCTCAGGTCTTTTCAAACTTCACAGTCCTCTATTTACAGTGTAAGTAAAGAATGGAGTCTTGGCAAGGAGTCACACAGCACAGATTGCAAATTCAACCTGCAGCTCAGGACAGGCTTCTCACATCCTAGGTTTGGTATGCTGCACTGCTAAGTCAAAGTAAATATAAATGGTTATTTAAAAAGCAGCTATTCAAATGGAGATAGGTGGAATTTAAGATGGAAAACAACAGCCCTCTACTTAGTGTCTATTTTAATTTTATTTGCTTACTCATAGTCATATATAGTGTACATTGTATATGTGTGGGAGTATATATTTGCATTATGCTTTCTACCTTGCATGGAAGCTGGGCATCCATCCATCTTGGGTGTCTTTCTCTCCTACTCTCCACCTTAGTTTTTGAGATAGGGGCTCCTATTGAACCTGGAGTTCCTCTTTCAGTTGTACTGAATGGCTGGCAAGCACCGAGTCTCCATTTCTTCTCCCACACTGAAATGGAGTTACAGAAAGATGTCTCCACAGCTGAGTTTTACACAGGGGCGGGCTGGGATGGGGTGGGGGTTCCACCTCCCACTGGGCCATCTCCAAGCCTCAGTTTTTAAATTGTTTTATTTGCCATACAAGGCAACGGGTTTCCTTGTGACCTGTTCACAAATGACATTGCATGTCACTCCCCTTTTAGAGTGCTTTCAAATGGTCACTGGAAGGGTAGGTGGTGCATGATAAGGTTTCCTGAGTGCTAAAACCAGGCCTGGTAGAGCGTCACAGAAAAATATGTCGGCTATTTTCTAAAATATTCTGACTTTCAATCCCAACAATGACATGAAGAAGGGTTTTTGGGGGGGGGGGGCGGGCTTTTTTTCCCCCATAAGCAGATCATTAACCCATCAAAATTCTATCTGCCTGGTTGTTGCAGAGACACCTGAATGCCTATCCACCTTGTAGAATATCCATAGTCTAATGTCCACAAACAAGCTGTAAAACCCCAAGAAGCTATATAAACACAAAATCCCATTATTATCCAGCAATAAAAATTAATGTACTTCAAAAATGCTCATTTTGGGTCTGTACTTCAATAGAACCAGTTATTAGAATACCGATTCCCTTTAAAGAATTTAGATATACTTATTGAAGCTTTAACTTATTTGAAAGCTTTATTGTTTTGCAGTATTATATAATCATTTAGTCCATTGGTTACTTTCCTGTTGTGTTTCAATTAAAAGGAAGAAAGGTTGCCTAAAAATATTAGCCTATGCTTGATCTAAAACCTTCTATGACATCCAAAATTTTGGGTTTGTCACTTCAGCTTTCATGATACTAAGCAGTAATCTATCCTTTAGTGCAGTTTACTTCATCTATAATTCTGGATATTAGAAGCCAAAAAGTAGAGCTTTACTGTTATTTACCGTGGATACAGGTTCTAAAACTCCTCAGGGCACAGTGACTAGTGAGTTCTAGAGCCTTGCTTCTGGGGGAATACAAGGTTAGGGTCATCAGCCCATCAATTCTTTACGTTGATTTATGTCTAAAACCATGTATTTTGTATCTTTTCTTTATCTAACATTGCTTCTTCTTCATAGGCATTTTGCAAGGTTCTTATGCTGAAGGTAAAAAGACAAAAAGCAAAACAGGAACCCAGAACTCAAAACTTAATGAGAAACATGAAGTAGTGGTCTATGTAAATCTGGCACAGAGGACAGACAGGGTACAGCCTGACAGTACAGCCTGACAAGCAGGGTACAGCCTGACAAGCAGGGTACAGCCTGACAGATAAGGTACAACCTGACAGATAAGGTACAGCCTGACAAACAGGGTACAGCCTGATAGATAGGGTCCAGCCTCAGAGTACAGCCTGACAGACAGGTTACAGCCTGACAGACAAGTTACATCCTGAGAGTAAAGTCTGACAAACAGGGTACAGCCTGAGAGATAGGGTCCAGCCTGAGAGCACAGCCTGACAGATAAGGTACAGCCTGAAAGATAGGGTCCAGCCTGAGAGTACAGCCTGCCCCATCCCAGCAGAGCAGGCATACAGTGCTTTACCACTGGGCAAACCTAGTGATAACTGCAAAAGAGTCAGTGCTTTGGGCTTTCAAGACCATTCTGCAGCTATGCACAAAAAGCTGATCAGAGTGGACTCTGAATGGTGAAGCTGGTCTGGAATTCCTGAGACTGTCTGTGAGGTACGAAGGACTTAGTGGATGGTTGTGTTGTCTGTGTGTCAAGCTTGTGTTTGCAATGGAAAAATCTGAGGCTATTATCAAAGCTGTTAAGGAAACCACTCCTTACTGCTTATAATCTAATGCCTGCCTCTCCCTCGATTAACTCCCCATTTAAAGAGCTGTACTGTGATGTGTTTGCAAGATCTTTGTGCAACACAGATTAAATTATTAGTTTTGAGATATAATTTAGGAGTTAGTTCATGTAAACAAATTATTTTTATGCCCCTTTTCCATTCCCAGTTCACTACAGCATCTTATCATTTATGGCTCAAAAAGGCATGAATCTTGCTCCACCTTGACAGATTTCATCCTATTGCCACTAAGGTAGAAACACCTTCATTTGCTGGTAGATTATATTGGCTTTAACTTTCTATAGCCCGAAAGTGAATTTTGTGTTTAGTGCATTAAGATAGCCTAGTCTCCATCATCTAGACAGTACCCTGGACATGTCACTCATTACACTGTCATCACAGTATCATGGGCTAAAGACACACGTGTAAATTCGGAAATGGAACTGATTCTAGATTCCGTGACTGGGTCTAGTCATTACAAAGCCTGCCTAGCCCTCACGGCACACACCTGCTCCTCGGACTGCTGCTTAAGCATTTTGTGACTTGACTTCTGAAGTTCCAAAAATACTCCACAGCATGAGTATTCACTCAATTCAGGTAGATGGTCTAATGTGAATGTTTTTCAAGCTCGAGGAGCTAGAAAGCTAGGATTTAGTTCCTGCTGCTGCCAGCTGCGTGAGGTTAGGCAGGTCACCGGCACAGTCTCCTGAGCGCTCTTCCTTTCATCTGTTACATGCAGGCAGTGATGGCTACCTCCGAGAGTAAATACACAGGTCTAACAAGATAATAAATGCAAAAGAGTTTTGTAAACAGTCAAGGGCTTTGGAAACAGGATCTTGTGTACCATGTAAGCCAATGTCAATGCACTAAATAAGCAGCCACGCCGCTATTTCCAAGGCGGCGTTGAAAAATAGAGCAAAAGCAGACATGTTCGGAGCTCTCGCTCTTAATTGTGTCATCACTGCTCATCTTAGAGAGAGAAAGAATACGCATGAGTTTGAGGAAATTCATATACTGCTAAATGCCAAGAAAATAGGAATAAAATCCTGGAGCTTAAGGTTTGTAGAGTTAGTGCCATCTCTAACTTACAGAGGAAAACATCCTGCTGTTTCCTAGGACCCGGCTGTTTCCTAGGCAACAAACCAGTATAAACCAGTTTCCAGAGCCTTCAAAGAGGAGGTGGGCCTCATAGCATTTGTATGAGTCTGGGGGTTATAACTGAGCTAAAACTCTTAGGCATGCCCCTCAGAGCATGTGCAAATCTATGCTAGATTCAGTCACACAATACTAATGTGGAGGGAGGGTGAGGAAAACTTGCTGTGGCTTAGTGCCAGTTTGGCTCACCTAATTAATATTGTGCAAGTGTCCTCATAACTGCCATTCTTCTCGGTGTATAAATTGGCTTTCCTCTTTACAACCAAGAGGCCTGATTCACATTTAGATTTGAGAGCATTTGTTTTGTTTTGTTTTGTTTTGTTTTGTTTTGTTTTGTTTTTTTCCTTAGCTGGACTTCTTTACCTTGTGGCGGTACAGCTCACTGCACTCCACCTTTTAACTCTCCACAGCCAGTCATACTTTGGATGTGAAATCTCAGAAGAGATGAGCCTAATGTAGAATCTTCTGACAAATCCCTTCTTCTATGGTGCTATGTTTTCATACACACACACACACACACACACACACACACACACACACACACAAATCTCCTCGAACACAGATGTGTGTGTCCACAAGCCCATATGCAGAGACCTGAGAAGGACATGTGTACCTTTCTTTATCACGCTCCTCCTTATTTTTCTTTGGTTCAACCTTTTCTTTCACAGTTTCACACATGTATATACTATATTCTAGTCAGTCTTACGTACATACAACCCCTGTCATAACCTCTCTTACCTATTTCGGACAACCATACGTTTTATTTTGTCTGTTTGTTTTATGATTCACTGAGGTTACCAGCCTGTGTGGACACGAGACTGGAGTTATCCATGGGACTCAGTAGGCTCACAGGTGGATAAAAAACCTTAAGACAGTGCCCCCCACCCCAAATTCTCAGTAGCCAATACTTCAGTAGGATGGGTAGAGCCTACAGTTTCTCCCATACCTATAACACAGCTAGGCTGCTGCAAGCTTAGGGCAGATAATGACAGAATTCAAGATTGCAATGGCTGTATCATGTTCAGAAGATGGCATTTTGAAGTCATAACTCCGTATCTTCCAGGTTTTACTTTTTTTTTAAACTCTCTCTAATGCAGGATTCCCATTTGGCACAGAAACTGAAACTCACTGGTTTTGGCTTGGCTTACTAAACAGAAAGTCCACAGAATCCACCTCCCTGCTTCATGATGCTGGGGTGACCTGACTAGGGCTATGCCTGAGTTTTGCTGCTTGCCAAGGAGCAAAAATCAGATCTTAGTTCTTGATCAAGGGAAAAAAAATGGTATTATACACTAAGACATCTCCCTAATCCCTAATGTGTTTTTATGATATATAGTCAATAAACATTTCAATAAAATAAAACTTGGGCCAACCAATTGAGACATCAGCTTTATAATTTGATGGGCGAATGGCACTTTAAGAACTCCTTTAAATGTACAGTAAATAAAGTGTGAAATGCTGAGATAAATCTTTTTGAGTGTCCTAGGACTTTGAGACAGTATCATCAGTAAACAATGAAGAAATCAACCCTGTCGCCCATATTAAGACAGAGGAACTTCTGAAGGCTGGTGATTTTCACCGATACTTCAGTTTCTGCTCTCATAGCAAGATATAGATCTATTCTACTACTCAGTCTGACTGAAATTCATGCTATTAGCTCCATAAATGCCTGCATATAAGGAACCAACACTGTTTTTTAGCAAGTATCCCTACATGCCCCATTAGTTACCTAGAAGCAGATGAATCTCTTTGAGGCTGAAAATCGGGTCTCTTCTGTAGCAGCAGGGTTTCCTGCTTACCAGAGCTACAGAGCATTTCACAAGGGTCTTTAATATTCTGAGGAGGGCTTTGGCTGATCATAAATCTCACCTTTGTCTCTCCATCTTTTGTGGCATGCTCCACTTATAATCTATAAAGCACCATGGAATGCACTTGAAAAAAATCCCTGTGCAGGAGCGTGTCAGCCCTAAGGCCACTGCATAGGTCCCCCTGTTTCCAATTCATTGTACAGGTCCTGTCTCTCTAAGGATCTGCTTGGCCCCCTGATGAACATGACAGGCAACTGGAATTCGCATATAAGAGAAGTCACTGTGGAATTTGTGGCTTTCATTCTTTTCTCTGGAAAACCATGAAGTTGAGAAGCATCAGGGTAGGGAATCTAATACTATTTTCAGCTTGAATATCAAAACGTAACTTCTTCTCCTCTCCCTTTGCATGATTCTAGCTTACTCACCTTTTACTAATTCTTAGAGTGCATCAACTGGAAATTAAGAGAGCCGATTTTGTGGAGCATGTTAAGTTTTTTCTAAGAAACTTAGTGCCATTTTAGCATACCCAAAGCTTATAGTGTAAATTTACTGTTAATTCATTAGTTGTTACCGCTACCTCATTTTATACCTCAAGAGAATGTCAAATAACCTGAGTATGTCCTTGGTGCTGTGCTGAGTGGCTTGAGAAGACCCAAAGACACTTCAGACCTGTACTTGGTGACACTTGAGTAGAACCAACTAAGTCATGTCATAGCGCTGGGTGGGTGTGTGGGTGGGGAGTTGTGAGGTTCTTCCAAAAATGGTGTGAGCAGAGACATGATGGCAGCATTGATATTTTTTAAGTAGCAACTTATTGTGGGGAGGAAGGAAGCTTAGTGTAGGCACATGTTTACAACAATCTCATCTCTTCACAATTTCAAGATAAACACTATCAAATGAAATTTCTCTGGGAAAACTGTTCTGTGGATAGAGGCAAATTTAGATCTATCTAGAGGTACAACATTTTTGTCTAGGTATGAGAAGAACAGTTGATATTATCCAATCCACATATACAGGGTCAGTGGCAACCTTTCCAAAGGAGATCAGAATTGATCAACCCCTGAAACATTGTGGGACATTCAATAGAAAAGTGAAATCACTCGGGTCACTTAGCTTTCAGTTATGAAGATACTGCTATTTATCAGATGAGAGGTGCCTTTGTTACTTTCTTATTGGTGTGATAAGACACTACGACCAAGGCTACTTTCAAACAATGTTGGATATTTATAATTTTAGAGGAAGGGACCTCTAAATGGCAGGGCCAGAGCAACAAACAGGCTGGCATGGCGCTGGAGCAGTAGCTGAAATCTTAATATATATTATCAGCAAAGAACAGGCAGAGATGGTATGGCATGGACTTTTGAAACATCGAAAGTGACACACTTCCTCCAACAAGGCCACACCTCCTAAAATCCCTTCCAAACAGTTCTACCAACTAGGGACCAAGTATTCAAATATAAGAGAGTATTGAGACCATTCTCATCAAATCACCACACGACCAGGGGTATAAATTTTTTTTATCAGGGTTTACAAAGATTCCATCCTTGATCTCAAAGACACCCTTTTCAAGAGCATTTAGAAGCCAACGGAAGGGCATTCCCCTTGCATATTCAAGACCTAGGATGACATCCCTAAGACTGCACTCCTGACCTCAAACAGTAAGCTCTATCCACATCAGGAATGTCTAATAAAGAGCTATCCCTGCTCTTTGATTTGTAAAAGCTCTCTGCTTTGGAAAGCACCCTTTAAGGGGCCAAGAGCAGAATAGTTCTAAAATCCTTGAATGTCTCTAATAGCTGTGTTTGTTAAGGAGTAAACTCTAACACAGGAGGATCAGCAATACAATACTGTATGCTGCTTGGTCCCTTCCTTGTTCTTCAGCTCTTTTGTTGGTCTGTGCTAGTCTGCCTTTCAGCTACTGTAAGACACTCTTGAGAGAAGCAATTTAAAGGAGAAAAATGGATTCTTCCGCTCATGAATTCAGAGGTTTCACTGAGAGCTGAGTGGCTATATTGCTTTGGACCTGAGGTAAGGCAATATAGTACAGTAGAAAATATGTAGTCGAAGAAAGCTATCCATCGCATGTCAGCCAGGAAGCAGAGACACAAATGGGCTGAGGAGAAAATATTCCCGTGACCTACTTCTTTCAAAGAGGCCCCTCATAAGGTTTGCTTCACCTTCCCCCACCCCCAATAATGCCATCACATTATGACTTTTTCACTGGATTAAACAGTGATGAAGTTGGAGCCCTTAGGATACAGTCATCAGCTGGAAGCAAAACCTCGAACCCATGAGCCTCTAGAGAGAATTTCATAGTCAAACCAAAACACAGCTCACCTGGGCTCTAGTCATACTGAAAAGCCTACAGTTCTCTAACTGTGCTGCGGAGCAAACCTTGGTATATCAGGGGACTATCTCTTATCTGTCAGAATGCAGATCAGCTGCCATTCCATTGTCACCACAGCTTAATCCAGGGCAGGCACACTGTCTCATCCTTTGCCCTTTATCATAAAACATAGTCTGTATTGGAACACATCATGTGCTCTATTCTGTATGCTCTTCAAGAGGAGAGCCCATCAAGACCATTCATCTTTGACTATCCATCATCTCGAAGTGCTCAATAAATTTCAAGTCAGTGACTGAATAAATATCTAGCTATTTTCCCTAAATTGAATGTGAATTGCTCAGCTATGGGTCATATCTTATTTATCTTTATGTCCTGTTTGAGGCAAATCCAGTCAGTTCAACATGAATTGTTTGTGGAATGAACAAATTAAAATATACCTGACTTCCTGAAGTCCACTAAGTGGCCAAGCTTATAAGGGAATACCTGGCTATAATGTCACTCTCAAGGGGGTCTGGGGTTTAGAATCATTTTCCAGTATAATTAGTAATTAATTGTAAAACTTGTTAAGACTCATTTAAAACATTGTTTAAACCTGTAAAAATTCTGTGCTTATTGCCCAAAACAAGAATTTTACCCAGAAATTGATAGGGACGAAGAAGAAGAAGAAGAAGAAGAAGAAGAAGAAGAAGAAGAAGAAGAAGAAGGAGGAGGAGGAGGAGGAGGAGGAGGAGGAGGAGGAGGAGGAGGAGGAGGAGGAAAGAGAGAAGTCTCATTTTATTCTTAGACCATAATAAATTGATTCTAAAAATGTTGGTAGTTGATCTACTTCTAAACTAAACCCCAGGGCTTCTGGTCTGTACTGACCACATTTAATCTCACTTCATGATTACAATCACCCCACATGGTTTCAGTTCTGCTATCAACTTCACACGGAGAAGCTGAAGTTGAGAGCATCATTTCTCCCGAGCACAAATAAGACACATTACTGGGATTTTAAATCAAGCTAATTATAAAAACAAACAAATAGAAAACCTAGTCTCTTTGCAATAACCCTAATAATCTCCTACCCTCACTGTCTATTAAAAAAATATGATGTAAAAGCCATAGGTTGAGCACCTAACTACTGTAATAGAATGAGTACTGCATCTATCCATTCTATCATCAATTAAAATGCAGAGAAATAGCATTGGTTGCCCAATGTAATACTGAGAAGATGATTCATCATCTAACAATGTCCTCTAGCATTATTTCATCTACTGAAACACTGGCCCTTTCTTCATATTTGCAACCTTCAAACACCTTTTTGAGTTTTTTTTGGAACACATAAAAGGTGAACTGTAGCTACCTTGCTGGATTATAGTACACTATGACTTACTCCTGTGTAAATTATACTTTGGTATGCACTGTCCAACTTTCCTCTACTTCCTCTACCTATTCTTCCTAATATGTAGGGAGTACACTTTATTTCTATAAAGCTGACCTTCCTTTAGAGTTCATCAAAGTTTTAGGTTCAAATATTTACTAAGCGTAAACTGGTTAAACTGTTTTACTGAAACAGTTTAATCCCTGAAAGCAATTTTTCAGAAGTATTTATTGACAAGGTGTCTGTCCAGTTATAGGGAGACGGAAGAACTTGCCTTAGGAGTAGTAAGATACAAAGATGAAGGGTTACCTGAGGTACGCAGGGAGGTGACTTGAGTCTGGGAAAAGTGAAGTAATTCATGTTCATGGCTCCTCATAGGATACATGTACAGAAAAGGGCCTGGCGGGTGAACTTTTGAACCTCTGGCCTCAGTCATTTCCACAGGTACATGTGAAAGGCTAATGGCTTAAACCAGTCTAAGCTGCCTTCAAGTTTCTTTACACCAACCTACGCAACTGTTACCAATACTGCCAATGTGAAAGAAGTGTTACTTATGGTCCAACTAATGGAGATATATATTGCATAGCCATGTGATCTTTAAACTTGGTAATAAAAGCAAGCAATAAAAGGCATATGAAACCAGCGTGTTTGCCATGTATTTCCTCTTTGATTCCAGGGTAATAATTAAGTTCTAAGTCAAGGACTAGAATGTAACTGTGTTTCTGAATCCCTTTTGGTACTTTCCTGGAGATACTCCTGTGTGATCTCTGGAAGTTTTTTTGTTTGTTGTTTACATTTGAAATGTTATCCCCTTTCCTGGTGTCCCATCTGCAAATCCCCTATCCCATCCCCCACTCCCCATCCCCCTGCTTCTATGAGGGTCCTCCTCCCCCCATCTCCTCCTCCCCTCTCTAGCATTCCCCTACACTGGGGTATCAAACCTTCACAGGACTAAGGGCTTCCCCTCCCATTGATGCCAGGTAAGGCCCTTTCAGCTCCTTCAGTCCTTCCCCTAACTCCTCCATTGGGGTTCCTGTGCTCAGTCTGATGGTTGGCTGTGGGCATCCACATCTGTATTGGTCAGGATCTGGCAGAGTCTCTCAGGAGACACCTGTATCATGCTCCTGTTTAGCAAGAACTTCTTGGCATCAGCGACAGCATCTGGGTTTGCTGTATGCATGTGGGATGGATCCCCAGGTGGGGCAGTCTCTGGATAGCCTTTGCTTTAGTCTCTGTTCCACTCTTTGTCCTTGTATTTCCTTTAGTGAGGAGCAATTCTGGGTTAAAATTTTGGAGATGGGTGGGTGCCCCCATGCCTCAACCAGGAGAGGGGGGCATGCCTAACCTCTGGATATGGTCTTGACACATTCTCCCTTCCCTTTGTGTGATATTTCAGCTAATATCATCTCATGAAATTTACAGGCAAATGGATGGATCTAGAAAATATCATACCTGAGTGAGGTAACTCAGTCACAATAGAACACACATGGTATGTACTCAATGATAAATGAATATTAGGCAAAGAACATGGAATAAACACAATAAAATCATATGTGTATATGACCACATGAAGCTCAAGAGGAAGGAAGACCAAAGAGTGGATGCTTCAGTCCTACTTAGAAGAGGAAACAATATAATCAAGGCAAGTAGAGGACTTGGGAGGAAGAGAGGAAGAGGAGGGGGAAAAGAGGGACAGAATCAGGTATGGGAGGAGATGGAGATGTTCAGAGGGTCAGGAAATTGAACAGAGGTGTGTGGCAATGGGGGATGGGGAACTGGGGATCGCCAATAGGAAGTCCAGGATGCCAGGTAAGCAGGAGCCTCTCTGGAAGTTTCAGCTCCACAGTTTAGGATTTGCAGGACCGATCCCCGTGGACTTTTCAGATCACTGTGAACTTAACTTTATGCATTGCTGTGTTTGTAAGATTAATCTGTGCTATTTCCATAGTACACCTATTCTTTGTAGATACTTTCGTTGTGATTGAACTTACATACACATACATCTGTGCAGCATCAAGTATGAATGTCAGAATACTGTTCATGAATATTTATGCTGACTCCAGTTATCAATTATTTTATGTTGTAACTAATAGTGATTATTGTATATTTTAAAATAGCTGCAAGAAAGAATTTTAAATGATAAATATTTGAAGTGACAAATATACAAATCACCTTGATTTGGTCATTGTGAATTGCATGTGTTAAATGACCATATTACACCCCACAAATGTGTTAATTGGAATGAAATACTAGGTCAATGGAGAACCTCCCCAACTCTCAACTTCAGAAAGAATGGGTTTTTTTCTTTTTTCTTTTTAATTCAATATGAGTATCCTCTAAGTCTATGAGTTTCAAACCCTTCATCCATGTTCAAATAATAGGAATAGACTTTACTAAAAAGCATGCAACATACCACCTATAACATATTTACTTGGAGCACGTTCCATTGGTTGCTGACCCGATTGTCTTTGAAACGCAGAGGATGCCTTGGCATCAGCATCACTGGTTTTGCTCCATGCTCAACATAGTGCTTTGGGGTTGAGCAAGTTCTCCATGCATAAGCCCACAGATTGCAGCAGACATATGGGCTAGCACAATTGAGCATCTTTCACACTGGAGGAAGAAGCTTCATGCCTATTACCAGCAAGGCCCTCGGTGCCCCCGAGGTATTAGTATCCAGGCCAGTCTGGATCTCTTCTGTGATCTGCCTCAGATGGGTTGATTAACTTTGATTAAAGCCAAGTCTGCTCTTGTTCTAAGTAACACGGAAAACACTCATAGGCCTCTGTAGTTTCTTAATCTCCTTATTATAACTTTCCAGAATGGAGTCCACTTTGTTTCTGGATAAGTAACAACTCTACTTGGAATGAGCCACCGTTATGGGAGTGATGCAGACAGACTAATCCCACATCACAGTATACATTACTGAGCCAGCAGCCTGTGCTCTGGGTGTGTGGTGAGGCCCTGGGCAGATGTCGCTGGGAGGAAGTATTAGTAACAGGGCAGCTGTACACACAGACAGCAGTTGAAATTATTCTTCCTTCAACAGACCCCTTTAGATTCTAACCCTGATTTTTCTCTATCCTGTAACTCTGAGATTTTTACAAGTTGATCTTTTGGGGGACAGGGATTTGTAATTTTTTTCCTTGTGGGTGTGAATGTTCATGAATACTCAGGTTTGCATATGTGTGCAACTGAAGGTGTAGTCCAGAGGACTCAGGCATTGTCCTTGTCTTGGAGACAGGCTCTCTATCTTGGAAGTGTGACTCTCCAAAGACTCTATACTGGTTGGCCAGGTATCTGCCAGGCTCTCCCTCTTCAGTGCCAGGATTCTAAGCATCCATAAGCCTGCTTACTTTGTCCAGAAGCTGGGAACTGAATTTAGATCTCCACAAGTCAAGAATTAGTGTTTAAATGTTGGATTCAGGAATTTAGCCAATGCAAGTGGTAAAGGAAAACCCTCTCTTGTGCTGCTGAGTCACTGTAGTGAGAATAATGTGGATGATAAGAAAAGTAAAGATTTTTCCTCTTGATGAGAGCACCCTCATTTGAAAGACAATGAAGCCATCTTTTCTTAAAGGGAGATGCCCACTTCCTTCCTGGAACCTGGCACAGGCCAAAACTATCTAGAGAAAGTGAAGGTTATTTCCACATACAAGGGTGCTTCCTCTAAGCTTGGACTTCCCAGGAAAATAAAGCACTGCTTCCAACCCTGGCAAGCCAGCAGAGAGTCCTGTGTGGTCTCAACAAGAAAGGAAGGCCTGATCTTAGGGGAACCCTCCCACATGAATTGCTTGTCTTCCCAGGCTAAGATGTACAGATTAACTGAATCCTGGCTAAGTCATTACTAGATGATGGTTTTGTTTATCTGGTTGTTTGGTTGTTTGGTTGGTTTTACTTAAGGAGTAGTTTGGCTTAAGCAAAAAGCTGTAAACACATTCAATGGAGACACTGTTTCTGCCTGTAATGATCCTGAGGACCCAAGGCCAAATAGAACTACTCTCAGCGTTTAAAAATAAAACATCCCTGTTATTGAAGGAAGGAGGGGGAAAGCTATGCCTGGAATTGCCACTTCAGAACATCAAGTCTAAATGACTTTGTGTACCGGTATTTAAAGAGTTTGTAAGAGGTACTGGCTACATTTGGAAGGAGAGCAAGAAGTAGGCCTCCACTACCGCCATTTTCAAAGACAATGTCAGGCTAGTGCCTGCAGCTTCTGTACTTTAGAGCAGCCCTCCCCATCCAGCTGCAGGCTTCTGTACTTTAGAGCAACCCTCCCCATCCAGCTGCTGTCTGTGTCACTCCTGCAGCTGCTTTGCTTTGTCTGTGGCCATTTTCTTGAGTAGAACAATGCCATGGGGTTAAGAAACATACAGTTGTCAGGCCAGGTTCATGGCTCCCACTCAGTCCCTTAGACCCCACAGCTGCTGTATGCGACCCTAATTTTTGCTCTCAGCAGAATCCTACGGTGGTCAGCAGGAACTTTTACTCGGGCTCAGAGACTGGGGTCAACTGACCCTACAGGCAGGAGCCATATTATGAGCCTGGATCAGGCTTTCCTAGGCAGGGTTGAGAATGGAATTTGAGTCTTGTACCCATGTGTCATTGGCCAGAGTCTAATCTTAGAGCTACACCTAAACACAAGATGCTAAATGACTGTCCTGAAGAGGTGAACACCTTTCTAGACTCTGCTGTAAGGTAAAGGCCTTTATCATACAAATCTATTTATAAGAATTTTTGCATAGAGACACTCCTTTCTACTTTTTTAAAGATTTTTTTTTTCATTTTATATTGCACAGGACAAATACCACTAAGAGAGAGAGAGAGAGAAAAAAAAAAAGGTTAGTTTCAATAAAGTGGAGAATACATTACATAGCGGTTACTGCAGGCTGGGAGGGCCAGTATGTTTAAGAAATCACCAGATACAGAATTCTACTTAGGAATGAAGAATACATTCAAGAAGTTTGTGCTAGGAAAAAGAAAAAAGAAAAAAGATTTTGACACAAGGTAGAGAGCATACTGTTTGTTGGGTCCTAGGAGAAGAAATCTCCGTTTAGCACTTGGCACTCAAATATCACCAGGTGGTTTTGTGGCCATAAAAATAAAGCTGTACTTTTCGGCAAGGGGGAAGCATCATTATGTTCCAGGTGAGTCAGGAAGGACGGAAAGGGAAAGTGTCTATTTTGGGGCTGTGCACGCAGCTGACAAACCGAGCTGCCTGCCAGAGAGACGCAGCTGCATCCGTGCGCGGCTGTCTGTCCACCTGCGCGCCCAGCCGGTGCCCCGCTGACTGCCTCTCTGTGTTCCTGCTCTGCTTTTTCTGAAAGTTAGAAGCAGCAGAACCAAATGTGACAGCATTTTCTACAGTGTTATGTAGCCCTGATATCTGGCCAATAAATAAAAATACTCCAGGCAAGAAAAACACTCATCTACATAAAAGGAACTTCATCCAGATTGCCCATTTGACCCTTGAGCATTTAAATCCATGTCAGGAGTAGTGAAATACCTCAGCCTTTCTTCTAATCCTATTTACCCAGCGGTGGTGGTCTTTGGGTCATTAGTAACCAAGGTCTATCTAAATACTTTGAAGTATACACCAAGGCAGTTTCCAGGTACAGTAAACACCGGATTAAAGTGATATTACCAAGCAGTATTTTATGAGTGTATCTTAAATGGTAGCCGGGCAACAGTCTTGATGTTGTCCAAATGGATCCTGCAGTCATCATTTTTGCTTGGAAGTAATTTCCAAATAAATTTCCTGAAAAAGGAATGGTACTTCTCAGTAAATATTTAAATGGCAGGGACTTGGAAAACGCTCGAAGCAAACTTCCTTCCTAAAAAAGAAAAAAAAAAAATACTGTTGTTGTAGACAAAAGAAACTTCGAAGAATTTCTTCAGTTAAGTAATTAGAAAGGAACCAAGAATTGTGATTAATCAAATTATCAAATTTAATATCCAGGCAGGTTCTTCAATTTGAAGAAGTGAACATAAATACACTAACTGCACAGATTAAGCTAGAGAACTGTACAGGAGACTTCGATGGGTAAGTCGGGAGAGACAGATGTTCATGACTCCCACAGGAGCAGATCGGGCTCACCAATGGTTAATGACAGCACTCAGGTTTGATGGCCACAGGGATGTGAGGTGTGAGGTGTGAGCTGAAGAGACCCACGACATGAGTCCCCTGGATTCAGGCACTCAAAAAGAAGCCTGGCCTTCACTGGGAGAAAGTTTCATGGGCTGTAACATCAGCAAATGCTTTTGAGAAACACTGACCTTGAAGCTAAATTCTCAAAGTCAGAACTAGAATGCTGGATGTGAGGAAGGGGTGAGCTTGAGAACTGTTTCATATGGCTTCGGAAGCTCATGTCAAAGAGCCTAACCATCGGAGGCTTGTGCCGACATTTACCTCAAGTTAAAGGAACTTGAAGAAATGAAGGTGTTGAAGAGCAATTCAGGGCCACATAAGTAAGGAAAGCAGGTTGCCAGCTAGTTCATCAATGGAGGAGGTTAAACACTTGCAACAACACATAAAATGTGTGATGCAATATTAAAGTAAAGCAAATATATTATTTATATACACAGAATATATACATGCATGCATATTTTAAACTATATAAATAAACATAATAAACATATAATTCACACATATACACAGAGACATATTTCTCTACAGTAATGTTCTCTCTCTGAAGAAGAAATGCCCAGGAAAGAAATTTTGTATGGACATAAATAAAGGAAATGAAAAGTCTAGAATCACTTTCCATTTATTGCCCAAGAAAATTTTTATCAGCGATTAGAATTTTGGAATTGTAGTTTGTGTGGGCAGTCACCAGCACTGAGTGCCCACTGCATTTCTAGCATATATGCTTCTATCTAGCATATGGTTAAGCAACTGAGAATAACAAAAAGTTGTTGAATGAATCACTGATGGCATATTGTGGCTAGGAATGACTGAATGCCGGGGTAAGGAAGCACAATGGAAAAACATAGAGAGGGGCAGAGCGGAAGACAGAATGTCAGGCCAAAATTAATAAAGATATTAATATTAGGCCCTGATGATAAAAATGGGGGGGTACAGCAAAAGATATGGACAGTCTCTAAGCAGAGGCCTTAAACAAGATAGGGAAAGGATGGTTTTCACAAAGATGGACACCATGTGCAGAGAAGGCTGCAGGCAATCTAGCAGATTCAGGTTAGTCACCCTGTGTGCCGACCCTGGACCAGTTATAAGGCATGACCAAACCATGAATTATGAAGTTCCTGACTTCAAGGAAAAAAACACCTCCCTTAAGTATGTAAATTCACAAAAGCAAATATGGAACTTATATATGTCTGGGTGCACACCTGCCTGTTTGCAGGAGACCAGGTAAGTACACTTACCTCATATCACTTTCTGCCTCATTCTCTTGAGTCTCTTAATGGGATTCTCACCAATCCTGGAGCTAAGGTCAAATCTAGCAAGCCTTAGTAATTCTTATGTCTCCATACTCTACTGTGCTGGTATTGCAGGGTCTTGTATAATCATTCCAATTATTTTATGTGTGTGCTGGGCATTTAAATTCAGGTCCTCATGTTCCTCAGCAAGCACTCTTACCGGCTGGACCATGTCCCTAGCCCCAACATGGAGTCTTTTAAGGAAGACATATGCATGAGAACTTTTAACACAGCAGATACTTGGAACAGCAGATACTTGGAAACATAGGCGTAAAGCGTCAGGTAAATTTTGAATACTGTATACTTTGAGTTAGGAATGATTGACTGCAGCTCACTGAGCCAGAGAAGGAAGGGGACTTCACAATGATTGGCAGGATTTGAGTGTGTGAATACTCACTTCTGCACCACATGTCTTATGCACTTGAGTAGTCTCATCACTATGTTGTTTTTAGCTCATATCTCTTGTTTGGTTGCTTTTATAATACTCAGTGAGTATTTTTGCTTCCTCCCTCTTCTAAGCCAGTAACTTCCTGTTCCAGAAGGAAAGTGTCTGTTCTTTGTAGCACATAGACTACATTCCCCATTCTGTGATGTCTGCTGTGGAAATATCCATGTGAGTTTTATCCTTTAGCCGTAAAGTGCTAATGAAAGACAGCCTCAAAGATGTTCCAAGCAATGCAGATAACCAACTACCTAGGTGCACAGCTACTAAACATATGGTGCTCTGGTCAAGTCTGCCTCAGGGTGCCATGCCAATGGCATTTACTAAGTAGTCCAAAGAGAGGGAAAGAAGGAGAGAGAGGGAGAGGGAGAGGGAGAGGGAGAGGGAGAGGGAGAGAGAGAGAGAGAGAGAGAGAGAGAGAGAGAAGACAAACAAATAGCAAATGAAGAGACAGCAGTACTTCTTGGCTATATCTGAAATACTTTTTGATTCCTTGTTTCCAGATTGAGTTTAGGAAATATAGAAATGGATAATTTTCTCAATAGATACCACAGATCAAAGTTAAATGAACATAGTATAAACTATTTAAATACACCTATAACCCACAGAATTCTTGACTTTCGACAAAGAGCTAATGCCAATACTCCTGAAATTATTCCACAAAGTAGAAACAGAAGGAATGTCGTCCAGTTCAATTTATGAGACTGCATTTACCCTGATATCGAAACCACATAAAGACTCAACAAAGAAAGTGTTACAGACCAAATTCTCTTATGAAAATAGATGTAAAGATACTCAATAAATACCTGAAAACTGAATCCCAGAATATATATATATATATATATATATATATATATATATATATATATAAATCATCCACCATGATAAAGTAGGCTTCATTTCCGAAGATACAAGGATGGTTCAATATACAAAAGTCAGTAAATATAACCCACCATATAAATATACTGAAATTAAAACAAACAACAACAACAACAACAACAACAACAACAAAAAACCCAAACATGATCATCTCATCAGGTGCCAAAATGTAAAAAAAAAAAAAAAAAAAAAAGCCTTTGACAAAATCTAACATCTCTTCATGATAAAAATACTGGAGAGATCAGGGATACAAGGGACATACCTAAACATAAAGGTAATTCATAGCAAGCCTGTAGCTAACATCAAAGTAAATGGAAACTCAAAGCCATCCCACTAGCTATTATTGAGAACATGTCTTTGTCCTGTCAAGTACTGAAACAGATATATTCACCAGCACCATCTCGGGTGAGTAGAAAACACAGAGCAAATGGTTAGGCTGCAAACAACTTGTCCAAGGTTGCACATCACAGGGAAAAGTGACATCACATTGTTATACTCAATTCTGATTGGCTGGCACTTCCACGACCTTGTCTTTCTAGTTTTGGGACCAGTGGTAAGACATTTGGCATCACTGGAATACTTTTCCTATGTGTCAATATCAATGCTGATGCCCAATGGTGGAGAAATACACCTGAAACATTGACCCAAGTTGGCAGCATGAGGTTTCTTGGGATGCTCACGGGGACACTTTGATGGCTAACTTTGAGAGACTTAATTTTCAGTCACTGGTTTATTGTTCAGGGTACTAAGTGGGAATTATAGGAATCACAGGCACAGACACTACTCGAAGGGCCATCTAGAGTATCTGCCTCACAGCCTTTAAGGTAGCACCATAGTATAGGACCCAGGCATTCAAATCAGAGCCTATGGGACACAGTTCCAATAACAGAAGACAGTTTCTAACAATTGGGATGTAAGCAGGAAGAAAGACACACTTTCAGTGACTTTCTTTAAACCCAGATTTTCCTTTTATACTAGTGAATTTTTCTACAGGAAAGCTAACACCAAACTTCCTTCTGCCTTGCCTTTTTAATTTTTTCACTGCTGCTCTGCTTCTATTCCAGAATAATTATAGCAATCAAAGAAGAACTATGAAATGGAAGTGCCTCAAATATGGATTTGCAGTTTAAAGTTACCGAGACAGAAAACTATCAATAATATTTAAGCCACTGATATATTGGGTTTTTCTGTTACTCATAGTTGAAATTAACTTAATTGATTTACTATATATAAATAAATGCTTCACGTAACATCCATCATAAAAGGGTAATGTTTGGGGGATTGCTTTTTTATTTGATATGCTATGTCAGCATGCATGTCATTGAGAACAGCGAATAAATATTAATCTTTATGTATCTGATAGCTGGTAGCATCAGAATATTACTTGTGATAATCTTTAGAACTTTCCTCTGAAACCTGTATTGAGGAGGGACAGGATAAACACACAGTTTGATAGGGATTGGTGATGGAAGAAAACAAACCTGTCCATCCTGTGACCAATAACCTGCTCAAAACAAAATTAAGTCACGAGACTCCTCTCACTCTCTCTGTTGCACTAGACAGCATCATTAGTCTTTGTTGTAAGAAGTCTGCCAAATTTTCTCCCCTGATTCCCCACTCACAGTCATTTAATGAACCTCATAAAAGCTAATATCCCAATTTAGCAATTCCCTCCCTTGTGCTCCACTTTTTTTTAAAAAGCAGATCTTGCAATAAAATAAATATGCAGAAGGATGGAGGTCAAAGGTATAATATGTATATGGTTTTAAGACAAACATGTTTTATTTTGCAAAGGGGCAAAACACCTAGTGATAGCCTAAAATTTAACACAGGAGAAAATGTGCCACTCATCTGACTGAAATATTCATAACATGTTATCTCAAATCACCACCATTTCCTCCCATCAGCTCCAGTTAAGATAAGGTTTATGACCGAAGCAAGGACAGAGAACATACCACAGAATGATGCAGAAATGTTCAAAGGCTGTTTAGGGCAAAAAGGGGTCAATCTTTAGATCCAAGGCAGTATGGTAAGGCCCATGCAAACTAAATTACCATTGTATCCTAGCCCATGGCAATTACTGTATCGATGCATTTGAAGGGGCTAGGAAGATAACAGTACATTCTAGCATAGTTCTTAGCTCTGATTTTGTCTGAAATTAAGGAATAAAACTGGAAGGGATTCTTGGATAATCTAATGCTTCTGGTGTTTCATGCAGTCAAAGATTCTGATTGCTTGAAGGTTGTTTTGAGGAATCTCAGCAAATCAGGACACATTATCAAACATCATTGTCACCCTCTTTTTTGGGAGAATAGAGCTGGTTATGGATTCAGAGGAAACTGAGAATATGTTCTCTGCTTCTGTGAAGGCAGAAGAAAATTCCAGTGAACAGCAAGTAAAATTGACAAGTTTCGAAAAGCACTTTGTGTATCTACATACATGTATACATATGTGCCAAAACACATGACACATATAAAACTTCCTGATAGTAAAATCTATATATTGGTTGAAAGCAATTAATGATAAGCAAACCAAGTGACTCCACTTCATCAATACTTGTATTCCAATGTACATCTCTATTTGCCTATTCACATTATAGATTAAGTAACAATTTTGATTGCTTTTTTCAATATCAGTGTATTTAGTATGGCTTAAGAATGGTCTCTACATGTGTTCACACACTGTCGCTCTGGCATTTCTAATACGAGAGGGACCATAGCCAACACCATGCCTGCTATCTGACAAGAACTCATTGCATCTGTGCCTTGTTGGTAAAACAATCATCTTGTGCTTACATAGTTGCTGAATACATGTTTCTTCTACACAGCACTGAAAAGTCACAGGGCCAGGGCCTGCATTTCCCTCACTTGTCGTGACTGTAACATGGCTCTCATAATCCTGGTAAGTGGGAGATGAGTAGTAGATGTTTATTGACTAAAGAGGCAAATTTATTGAAATACAGATGAAGCTTTTTGTTTTCATTAACCACTATGGGAAGTTCATAAATAAATTAGACTGGGGTTAACAAGGGAGAAAATACATGAATAAAAAGTGTGGTATTGCAGAGCAGAATGTCATCAATATCAGGGAGGAGATACAAGTACTGAGAAAGCATTGTTTATGGAGAGGTTGATTAATTCTGTCTACTAATGAAGATAGAATGATTCCATTACATAACACCCATGGCCAGAGAAGATATCTGAAGGCAGCGTGCACAGCTCTTGGTCCACGGACTTATTAAGGGCCAGGGTAGGATCTGTTTTGTATCATTTGGTCATAGCATGGGATGCTACCTTGAACTCCTACTTTCTATTCTAGAATAAGAAAAGTCAACACCACACCTAACAGAATAGAGTGTTAACTGGAGAGCATGACTTTTGCATTGTGGGAATTTTGTTCTCCAGACCCCATTCAACTGTGATTGCTAACTAATGAAGGGATTTAAGCTCCATGGTGAATGTTTTTATTCACATTTGAACATTTGAAATAAGTAGAACATTCTTAGTTAACTGAAAGGCATGCAGAGAAGAAAGCTTAAGGAAGATAGAATTGTAGCGAGCACATATTCTCAAATACCACTTACAGGAGAGAAAATTGAAATTTCACTTTCAGGACAATAACTTTAATGCTTTAATATTCTTTGCCCAAGAAATTCTGTCTTGATGGATTAATAGTCAAATATTTGTGGATGAGATATATGTTGAAATTTAATTAAAATGCTAGAATATTTAGACAAGCACATCTAAAATATAGAATTGGTTGAGTTACAGAAATTACAAATCTATAAAATCCATGATTATAGGAAGGGACTTTTTCTAGTTGAGATGTGCAATCTTATGTAAACCTTTGACAGAAATAACACAGCATTGAAAGTACTCTATTAAAGTAGTCTAGATAACTATGCCTTGATATGTTCACAGGATACAGCCATTTATAGCTCACATTAAAATATAACACATTATATATTCCATTTTAGAGAGTAGAGGTAGAGAGAATAGCATGCAGTGTGGAGGTTAGAGGATAATTTTCAGGAGTCTGTTCTCTCCTCTTCTATGTAGGACAAGTAGGCTGTGCCAGCAGACAGGCAAAGGGACCGGTGAACTTGAGTGAGCTCAAATCCTGTAATCTCAGAGATTTGAGAATGGCAATAGTGGAGCCATTCCCTTCCTGTTCCTGTAACTTTTCTGGAACTCAGAACCACTACACCTAACTGAGAGAACCACATGCACTCAGTCATGTAGCATAAAATCTGGAGATCTTCTCCATGCTCCATCTAGAAAGCCTTAGCCTTACAACCAATGACCTTCCTTCCTGGATATTCTAGTGCCCTCCCATCCAAAACAGGGTATAATCCCTGGTTCACCCTGAATAAAGTATATGCATTTACATCCATCCCCAATAAAGTAATATGAACAAGCAAGGGTCATCTGAGAGAGTTGTTTCATTAAAGATCACCATGGGGAAGTCCTCTGTCTAAATGAGCTATGACATTAAAACTCCCGAAGAAAGCTTTGCTCTTCTCTAGCTTCTCTGGTACTTGGCACTCACTCATTCCGGAGCAGACTGGATCCTGCTCATCTAGGGCTCTGCTTTGCCCTTCCTGCGTGGCATGCAGATACCCTTATGGGAAAAGTGATGTTGGACCCCCATTCTTGACTTCCTCTCCAGGCAGTACACCAGCTGTGCTTGGGTATCCAGAGAGGAGACTGGCAACCACAACATTCATCCCAGACCTTGCTTTCTCCTCTGGTCTGGCTTGTAGCAGCTTCTGACACCCAAAGTGAAACATAAGCTGCGGACTCCCTGGCAGGACTCTGAGCCGGCATACCAGCGATACCTGGACACCCCAGGCAGAAAGGTGGAACTCAGAACATTTCCACAGTGTGGATCCTAGGAACCAAACTCAGATGTCCTGGCTTGGTGACAGACATCTTTACCCATTGAGCCATTTCACTGGTCTCTAAAAGTGTATCTAAATAAGAATACTAGTTTATTTATGTTTTTTTTTAATTTCAATGATAGAGTTCCATAGGAAGAGGATGCAGCTACATCTTTAAAAGTACTGAATATCACCAGTCATTATATTGATGGAATTACATGATATCTGCTTCAGAGTACATTAATGTTATAATTATAGAAAAAGTTATTTTAAGTGATAAATGTAACCTGATTTCTTTCAAAATGGAAGGGTCCATGATTCACCAAAGAATAATAGCCTGGATTTAAATAGTATGTAAACACAAAGAGTGTTTTATTTTACAAAATTCCAGCATGCTACCAAGACAGAGAGACAACAAGTGATCTTGCAGGCCTGATTTAAAGCATGTTAGGGGATTCCTCAGTAGATGATCTTTATCTTGCTCCATTTCTAGGAACATTTCAGTACCAGAGTGTGGGGGCTAGAAACTGTTTTTTGGAAGATCTGGAATCTGTTGCTAAGGAAGTTTGGAAACTGCTGCTGACCCATTGTCCTTGCCAGGTGGTGGGGCACCTTCTGAGGCCTGGACTTGCCCAGTTCTTGGAAATGGAATGAGGCCTTGTCTCTGAATTGCTGATTTGAAGCCTGTCATGGAGTCAACCTAGCCTTCTCAAAAGCTCCACAGTACTCAAAATTTTATATGTCACATCCTTGCACAGCTCCAGTGATTGTCCTAACTGGATTGTCGAGGGAATGAAGATTTGACAGACATATGGAAATAAGGAGACAGAAAAGCTGAGGTCAGGTGGTCTGGGTTCTCAGATAAGACAACCACAGCACCCCAGAAGCCCATCCTCTTTATTATATACAGTGAACAGGAAGCTGAGGTCATTGCATCCACCTGAGCAAGGAAGTCGCTCTATTACATACAGATAAAATAAGGAGTCATGGCTATTATACACAGCTGGACAAAGAGGCAGGCTTAGTTCATCTCAGTATGAGCTGTCTCTGTAGGGGAGCAGTCTTCAGGCTATAAACATCTGGGATTTTGCAGGGGCTGAGCTATGGTGGTTATTCCCTGCGTACACTGTGGTTATATCATTGTACAAAGAAAACAAACTTTTGCTACAACTACACAAATGTTTTATACTAAAAGAATGTTGCCTAGTATTGTTTAGTGATGATATTCAATAAACACATTGGTGCTCAGAAATACTCTGGACCTTAGGCCTCATGACTAATAAAAGAAAAAGAGATTTAGCCTTTACAAGGATAATGGGACACAATAACTCTCACCCAAGGCTAAGTCTTTCTCCTGGGCTTTCTCCTAAGTCTTTTCAGTTGAGTAAAGATTAAAGGGAGTCATTTTTAAAAAATTAGATATTCTCTTCATTTACATTTCCCCCCACCCTGCTCCACAGCCCACCTACTCCTGATTCCTGGCCCTGGCATAGGGAGTCATTTCTTGATGGCTCATTGCTACTTACACCTTGTCTATGGGCAGGCTAACAACATCCTTTATGGGAACTGTTAGTCTAGAATAATGGAATAGAATAATAGCCCATGTGGAGTTGCAATTATCCTCTTGACCACAAGTCTCCCTTTCAACTGTAGCTTCAGACATCTCCTGGAGATGTTGCATTAGGTCCTTGTCTCCATTTCTCATCTCTTGTCTCATGCTCTGATAAAAGAATAGGGCTCAATATCTCCATGGCTTTCTCCTACATTTTCTACTGTGTCTTTGTAAGCCTTTTAATTTTTTACTTTTTCTGGACACAAACTTTCCATTCAAATTGAGTCAGGCGCTTCACTTGCATCTAAGCATGACATATTTTTTGAGGCACTAAATAAATAATAAATAATGCCAAGTCTTACTTTTCGGCACTTATGTGCTGGTAATTTAGTATCTGCATGGGTACCAGATGATGTCATTCCTGCAAGCTTCAAGACTTTCTTTATTACAGACATGCTAGCATTATTTTTAGCACAGCAGGTGTCAAAAAGGTTTATTTTGAAAGAAAGAAAACATAAAAATGAATTATTTATGTGAGTTAAATCAAAATGTACTTGATATAAATGTTTAATCAGTTTTTCACCAACTTCTTTCCATATGCTGTGCCCTGCTTGATGGTGCGGTTCTAATGGAATTACTAAATATATCTTAATATCTCAGCACACAGCATTATGCAATGGTACTTACACAAGAGGAATCTTTCAACTTATATTAAACAGGTCAAATGGTGAAAAATATGTGTAATATTCACTGTTTTAAGAGAATTATTATTCAATTGGTGTAGAAAATTCAGTAAGTTTGACACTTAAAATGTGCTATGTTGACCATATTTAAAATTTCTCATTCCTTAAAAAAGATGAGAAGATTAGAAAATAACTTTAATTTTGACTGTAATTGCAATTTTTATCCCCTGCTTTCATAAGTAATCAGCAGATTTGCTGTTACTCCTGAATGTAAATTTTACAGAATTAAAATAAAGATGCCCAGAAAGACTACATCATGACGAAAGAACAATTTTTATACTGTGGAAGGAACTGAAAAGCAAAGGCAAGACCAGCATTTGAATTCTATACCAGCTTCTCAACTGACCTTCAGCAAGGTGTCTCCATGACTCCGCTCTTGTGTTTCATTCTCACTTGAGAGTAGTGAGGCACAACTCTATACACACCACTGTTTTAGCTGTATCAATGTCTGGAAACATCTCTTTCTCACATTTGTATGCAGACACTTGCTGTTCTCAGAGATATAAGGATGAGTCACTCAAGTACAGGGACAGACACTAATTTCATGAGAGGGTTCTTAAGTTTCGTCTGAGCTATATTAGCAATCGTCAGTATATTTTGACATCATTGAATATTTGTGCAGGGCATTCTAGGGACCAGGGAACAAATCAATGCTCTCGGTAGGCTGTACACAAATTGTTAATGTTTAACTCTGTGAGACAGGAGCCAGCTATTTTCACAATAAATTGTGAAAACAATAGGAAAGGGATTAATTGGTTAAGATATATTTAAGAAGAAATGGTATTTTGTTAGAGAAAAAACTATTAAATATATGGTATAGATGTAGGAGGTAATAGTGCTTCTATTACCACTCTTAATCACAAAAGTCATGCAAAACACACATGTGTGTATGCATATACACATGTGTGAGTACATACACAGACACATACACACACAGAGTAGAGCTTTTTGCCTTGAACAGTGCAGCAAGTACCTATTTTTACAGAACTGAATTATTGTGGGCCTTCTGCTTACCTCATCTGAACAAAGTAGAGCAGCAATGGGAGACAGTTCGGGGAAAAGCAACTAAATAGATCAAAGAAACTGGAGCTTTCTTAAAAGAATGGACAAACATGGTTGTAATATGGAAAACTGACCCTCTTCACCTAGATGTGGGAGTATTTAACTGCTATTAAAAGTATACAAATTTTACAGACTAAGAATTCTTAACCTGGCATATGAGCAATAGAAGACCATCTTTGAAGTTTGAGCAAAGTAACTAAAGGAGGACCTCCAATTTAGACTCTCTCGCCACATAATGTCTGGCTGTGGGTCTCTGCATCCATTCTCATATGCTCTGGAGGAAGCCTCTCTGATCTAAGAATATAGCAGAATATCATTAGAAATCACTTCATTGATTTTTTTTCCTTTTGGCCAGTTGTGTTTTGTCTACCTAGTCTCTGTGCTATTCAGTCTCCAGTTTCTGGGCATCCAGGCACTAAGGTCTCCATGGGATCCCTTTCCCTCAGAGCTCCTCCAGCCATGTGCAAGGGTATTGAAGGATGAAATGATTATAGAAGTCAGAGGGGGTGGAGGACACCAGGAAAACATGGCTTGTCTAATCAAATAAGCAGGTTTCACAGGGGTTCAGAGACTGAATCAGCAAGCACTGGGCCTACATGGGTCTGTGCCAGGTCCTCTACATATATGTTATGACAGTTAGCTTGGTGTTTTTGTGGGACACCTAACAGTGGGAGTAGGTGTGTCTCTGATGCTTATGCCTGATCTTGGGACTTTTTCCCTCATGATGGGTTGCTTTGTCCAGCCTCCACATGAGGGCCTTTGCCTTCTCTTATTGTATCTTGTTTTGGTTATGTTTGGTTGATATCCCTGGGAGGCTTGCCCTTTTCTGAACAGTAACTGGGAATGGGGTATGGATCTGGGATAGAGGAGAGGTAGAGGAGACCAGAGAGAATGGAGAGAGGGGAAACTGGTCAGGATATATTGTGTTATAGAAGAATTTATAATAAAAAAGATAGTATAGCTTTTGAAAAAATAAATAAATGTAAAGTACATGTCCCTATAGGGCTGTGAAGAATGAAAACATCAAACAACTTCAGAAGGATTAAACAGCGATCTGAATTCTGAATGGGACCCATTTGATGAAGGTAGGAGAACACTCTCCACATTTATAAACAAAATATCAAGAGTCCCTGCTATAGAACAGTGGTAGTGTCATCAAACCCAAGCAATATTGACTCCTTGAACTGTGGTATGTGGTACCGATGGGTCGATAGCAAACAGAAGCAGCTCGCAGGCACGGTCTTTGCTCTGTGGTATGCACTGACCATGTTCAACTGCAAACAGAAGGCCGTACTTGACCTATGTGTCTGTGTTGGTGTTGCTAGCAGAATAAAAGGAAAAAAAAATCTCAGATTTTGTTTGGTTTGAACTTTGTGGATACAGTTTTGAAGAGTAACACCTGTCCTATCCTCTGTTTGTTTTTTCTTTTTTTTATATATATTAGGTATTTTCTTCATTTACATTTCAAATGTTATCCCAAAGGTCCCCTATACCCTCCCCCAGCCCTGCTCCCCTCCCCACCCACTCCCACTTCTTGGCCCTGGCATTACCCTGTACTGGAGCATATAAAGTTTGCAAGACCAAGGGGTCTCTCTTCCCAATGATGGCCGACTAGGGCATCTTTTGCTACATATGCAGCTAGAGACATGAGCTCTGGGGGGGGGGGGGTTACTGGTTAGTTCATATTGTTGTTCCACCTATAGGGTTGCAGACCCCTTCAGCTCCTTGGGTACTTTCTCTAGCTCCTCCATTGGAGGCCCTGTGTTCCATCCAATAGCTGACTGTGAGCATCCACTTCTGTATTTGCCAGGCTATCTCTGGTTTTCTAATTAAATCCCTTTACTTGTCCTTTTCAACAATGGAGAAGCAGTAGTAGTGAACCACTGCTAATGATGGAATGAACTAAGGACCTAGTAACTGACGAACACTGACCCATTCTTGTGTTGTTCCGTTTTATCCACTGAGCATACATGAAGAACACTTTTAGTTTCTTCTTGTTCAACATACATCCCAATCTATTCTTGCTTACAGCCTTCATGCTGGACTGAGAGATACCCCCCTTTCATAAGCATGGCTGCAGATGCCTTCAAGGCCCCACCCAGGCTTTAGGAAGAGGGCCAGCCTTGGCTAAGTGATGCATTCCGTTCTTCTGGGTGTGGTAGCCAGTTCAGGAATGGGTACGTGATCATTGACTCACTCTGGGGACAATGTGTCAGAGGAGCTTCTTAAAGTGTCTTGAAGAAGCACATCTCTTTTCCTAGGGTCAACTGTGCAGGAGTGGGATGCAGCTGGGAAGAAAAGGAAAAAAAAAAGGAGCTGAGTCTCCCAGGAACGAGGCTGGGAAAAGTAGGAGCAGGTCGGAGGGAATAATTCTTACCTGAACACTTCTAATATATTTTAATAATATGAAGAAAAATGCATTAATAGCAGTTCACAAGTTATTTTTAAAGAGTTTCAGAAATATGGAATCACCATCCTACTGCATGTTGGTTTTCTTTTGCATTTTTTCCTTTCAACTTTTCTTAGTTTTCAACTTGTTGTTTATTCATTCTCAATTGCCACTCTTAACATTTTCTCAAATTATTTTTCAAGACAGGGTTTCTCTGTGTGTAGCCCTGGCTGTTCTTGAACTAGCTCTGTCGTTCAGGCTCATCTCAGACTGAGAGATCCACCTGCCTCTGTCTCCCAAGTGTTGGCATCAAAGGTGTGTGCCACCACTGCCCATTCACGTTGTCAATATGTTTAAGGCATATTTTGAGATTCGAAAGCAATAACCTTACCCCTTGCCTTAAAATTATCTCTAGAATGTTTTTGTTCATTGTCCTGAGTCATGTAGAGCAAATTCCACAAAATCAAATTATTTCACATTCACAGCTTCCCCATCTAATGGCTTGTAGAACATTTGGAAATGAGATGTGCATATTTATAGACATTTGTGACATTACTTCTGCATTTAGAAGCTTTTATACCAAATTATAGATTCATGTAAAGGTTATAAATTAGAAGCTTTACAGAAAAATGTCTAAATATTTATGAATTTAACTACATTTAGGAATAAATTTGCAAATTTTACATTTGCTATTTTTTCACATTTATGAGCAAATATGAGTTTTCTAATAATCTATCAAAATGAGTCGACACTCAGAAAAGCACAAACCCCAGATGGAAATGTTGTCTTCATTCGTTCAGAGCATTCCGCTCTCCCTCAGCACCTCTCTCTCTCTCTCTCTCTCTCTCTCTCTCTCTCTCTCTCTCTCTCTCTCTTTCTCTCTCCTCTATCCCTTTCTTAACCAAAAATGAAATATGCAAAATTCACTGAAGAGATTTGAGTGCTACCAACAATCGCTGGTATTTATAAGTTGTCAATCACATTATCTCTTTATTTTTAACTCTCTAATCAGTCATCTGTCAACTGTAAGCATTGAGGAAACATGAAATTATACTGTGAATCTCTTAAGTGACTCAACCATACCAGTGATACTCCACTCTAGGCAAGCATGCCTGGCATAAAATTGAGGAAATCTACTCAGTGCACACAGCCACAGTCCTTGGTAAGTGGACATAAATAGGAGTCTTAAGCTTCCCTGAGGGCATCTGTACTTGCTTTGTGGTAGGTAGTTGTTCCCTTATTTGCTGATGACCTCACCACACAGCAGCACATGGAGCTCCTGTGGAGAGACCAATCAGTGGCCAAGTCATTCCAGTGTCATGACTTGCTCATAAATAGGGTCTTCTTAAGCATCCTATGGATACCCACTTGACCCAGTCATAATGCCCTGAGTATGACTGAACTCTCGACAGACAAGCACCATCCTCTTTGCCATCAGCCATACACTCAACTCACTCAAACATTCTTTGACCTCAGAGGCTTTCAATTAATAAAATTACCATCTCATCATGGTGTTCAGTCTCTCATAGCATCATTTTCCTTCTTATACAGCTAAGGGTCCATGATGTGGTTTTACAATGATCTCTGAAAAAACAGCAGTGAACCCCTTACCTCTTGCTTTCTTTTCATCAGATCTAATCCTAGCCTTTGTTAAAACCCAATGGCATTTCCATACATTCCTGGAGACCAAGTTATCTTATAGTGACTATAAGTTCAGAAGAAAAAACATCCAATTGGTACTCAGTAGTACTGCCTCATATTATCAGCTACAAAGGCATGTTCCTTCCTTGCATAGTTCTGTCTCACAGTATCAGTATAAACATACCATCCAGTCATCACACTGCACCAGTACATACAGCTGAGAGAAAGTCACATTATATGTGGAAATGGTTCAGTAAGACTAACTCAGGGATTATCATGCAATACACCAATCATGAGCAAGATATAAGCAAAGATCTTGTGTGTCCGCTTAATCATTTCACTCTCTAGAATTCCTGGGCATCTCTTCCTCTTTCTTATGATGACATGGATTGCAGGTAGAAAGCTTGAAACGGTTACAGCCACTTTCCTATCACCAAGAGCTCAAGGCCATTTCTGCATGGTGTGCTAACATCATGGTGGATAAAATAACAAACCAAATCTTGTATCTTTTAAAATATGTTGAGTTGAATCGTTCAATTACATTACCTTCCAGGTATATTAGGCAGCAAATACCTTTTATTGTTTCATCTGTCATGAATTCACTTTCTGCCTTCATGCTACAAATAAAAATTCACCATTGATAGGCCTCCTGCTGTTACTGTTTTTTGCATTCCCCAAACACTTGGTTTTAACACACTGTTCTTTGATCAAAGGTATATAAAGGGTTGCAGAATAACAGCTTGTTGATTACTAGAAAACTGATTCTTTTGTCATTCACTTGCCAGGCTCTAGACTACTGTAGAATGGATAATCTGGAGAGATATATATTCAAGGTATTTAGAATATATTTTCAAGGTAGAGTTCACTCTCAAGATTGACCTCATATTATCTGGAATTTACATAGTGAATATCTGTATACCTAATCTTTGAAGGACAAAGGATTTAATGGGTAGTTGAGCCTAGAGCCTCCATCACGGGGGACTTATATTTTTAGTATGAACTTTTAACCTATAACATAGACAGTAATTGTAAATCCTACACATTATGATGATTGTGTGGTGGTGATGATGATGATGGTAGTAGTCATAACTCACTAAGGATTTATGGCAGGACAGGCTTTATGCATTTTGCCTAAGGTTATATAAATCCAATAATTATATAGTAAGTATTTAACTTCTCTGAGGAAGACAGTAAAAAGTGATTTTGAACAAGATTAAGTAAATCTATTAGAATAGTGTCATGGATCAAATGGTGACCCCACAAATGAGCATCCATACCTTGACCCCAGAAACTGAACATAGCATTATTTGAAAGAAAATGATTACTGTAGACATAAATATTATAAATGCCTCTATATAAGATCAGCTAGGTTTTAAGATAATATTTAATTCAATGATATATCTTCTCATGAAAGAACCACATAGGGAGTTTTAAGACCTAGACACAGGACCAAGTGTTGTGAAGATTGTGGTAGAGATTGTTGTAATGTCCCTTGCAGCTATGTGGTGCTCTCTTTGGTGGCTATCCAGACCTGGATAAGGCAAGAGGAGATTTTCTTCCATCGCCTTTAGAAGAATTCAAGCCTGCGAAAATCTTCAATTTTCCTTCTGCTGTCTCCCAGAAGTGTGGAAGAATATTTTTCCTTGTCTTAAGCCATCCAGTGTGTGGTAATGTGTTATAGCAGCCCTGTGATATTAATAAAAAGTTAAAATCATGAGTGCCAGAGTCTTAGGAGTAGATACTTTTATCAAGGTATCATACTGAATAAATACTACTTGAAATGTAAACTCCAAATGACTATAAATGAGAGAAGTGAAGTTATAGAATTGCCAGGATAGAAACACCATTTGTGACAGCCTAAGTGCAAGAGAAGTCTACAAAAGCCTTTCACACAGGACAAGAATATTGAATATACCAGCTAGATGACTGCCTCAAGTCAAAAGAATTCATGCTTCAGAAACACATTGTCTACATTATTATTTGCATTATATTTGCATTATTCTTGTGTAAATAGAAACAAACAAGCACTTAGTGTTTTCATTGTCTTTTCAAAGAACACAAATATCTGTTTTTAGAAAATGTCAGGCATCAATGGGAAGAGAGGCCCTTGGTCCTATGAAGGCTCAATAGATGCCCCAGTGTAGGGGAATCAAGGGAGTGGGTGGGTAGGTGGAGGAACACCCTCACAGAAGCAGGGGGAGGGAGGATGGGATAGAGTGTTTCCCGGATGGAAGGAAACCGGGAAAGGAGATAACATTTGAAATGTAAATAAAGAAAATATCTAATTAAAAAAATTAGGCAGTCTCTAGATGGTCCATCCTTTTGTTGGGATCCACCCCACAATCAGCTTCCAAACGCTGACACCACTGCATACACTAGCAAGATTTTGCTGAAAGGACCCAGATATAGCTGTCTCTTGTGAGACTAGGCAGGGGTCTAGCAAACACATAAGTGGATGCTCACAGTCAGCTATTGGAAGGATCACAGGGCCCCCAATGGAGGAGCTAGAGAAAGTATCCAAAGAGCTAAAGAGATCTGCAACCCTGTAGGTGCAACAACATTATGAACTAACCAGTACCCTGGAGCTCTTGACTCTAGCTACATATGTATCAAAAGATGGCCTAGTTGGCCATCACTGGAAAGAGAGGCCCATCGGACACACAAACTTTATATGCCCCAGTACAGGGGAACGCCAGGGCCAAAAAAATGAGAATGGGTGGGTAGAGAAGTGGGGGGGAGGGTATGGGGGACTTTTGGGATAGCATTGGAAATGTCATTGAAGAAAATATGTAATAAAAAAATTAGTTAGGCAGTGGTGGCACACACCTGTAATCCCAGCACTTGGAAGGCAGAGGCAGATGGATTTCTGAGTTCGAGGCTAGCCTGGTCTACAAAGTGAGTTCCCAGACAGCCAGGACTGCACAGAGAAACCCTGTCTCAAACAAACAAACAAACAAACAAACACAAACAAACAAACAAAAAGATTATCAGTCTCCACCTACAACAGCAGCCTCCACATTCATGGAGGATGATGATGAGCAGAGAGGGGACAAGGGAGGTCAATGGAAATGAACATGATTAGCAGACGATATACACATGTATGAAATGTCATAATGAAACCCATTATTTGTATGATTAACATGCTGTTTTAAATCTTTAAAAGAAAACAAGAGAATTGGGAAATGAACTATTAAATAAACTCTTCTTTCAAATGGAACAAAGAAAAAAAGAAAACTGACTCTGAAGTATTGAGGGATTCCAGATAGCAGTGTTCCATCACGTGGTATCTTTTGAAACAGTAAAACATTGTTATCCTTTTAAAAATGGGAGATTTGGGCAGGGTCATCCACAGCATATGTGCACCTTTATACAAACACAGATGCCTGAACCAGGAAAGATGCACGTTCCACCTGGCCCCATTGCTGCTCCCATGGGCTCTTGTGCACATGGCAAATGGGACCGATGTTCAAGGTGGCCTCAGAGCTGGTGATGGAGTTAGATCCAAACCTCAGTAAATATGAAGTGTGTAGTGAGGGCCCTGACATTGAACTCCATATTTCTGTGATTGCACAGTGGCATCTTAAGTGGCTTCAGGCTTTGCTGTCAGAAGGCATTTAAGCTGTTAATTAGAGGTGACAACTATGGTTGGTAGCCTGTGGCAGGCCAAGCAGGAAACTTCAGAAATGGCACGAAAGACAGACTCATCCTCCCTAGGTAGATATGACACCTATGTGATTCACAAGACCCTGTGTAGAATGAAAATATAACACCATTGTAAAATTCATTACAAGTTTTTATTTCATGTGTGTTTTCTCTAATTTTTTATTAAAGAATTTTTCGTACAATGTGTTTTAAATAATATCTCAACATGACAACACTAGAATATTAGACTAAGTCCAGAGCCCTTCCAAGTGTGGGTGGTAGACAGAGGAGCTGCTAAAGAGATACAGCCAGGAAGCCACTGGAAGCATCTGGCTTGCAGTTCATAGCTCTGATCTCACCCGTGGTTTCTCAAACTCACTTAGGTTCAAATAGAAGAGAGAAGCTAGCTCCATCATACTTCCAGAGCAGCAGGGGCATTTGACAAGCAGGCTACTGCATTTGTCCCATGTTGAGGTTATCACCTAGAAATGTAAATGCTTCCACAAACATATAATATTGCCATGATCTTTTTAATAAAGAGGTATGAAGGAAATCCATTCATTTGTGACAATATTCCATCCATGTGCATATTGGCATAAACAATGGCTTCTATGAAAAGAAATGGGTGGGAGATATTCAACCCTGTTGCTTCAGGGGAGGTCACATCTTATTTAAGTGCACCCTTTGTGTTTGGGAGGTTACACGATGGCAGTTGTTTCTGAACTACTGCTTGGATGGGTGCTTCCCACTGCGTGTCCAAGTGAAAAGCATTTTCAAAGATGATGACAGGGAATTGCACGAGAATAGTTTGATGGCTGAACAGAGAACCCCTGAGCTAACCTGTGTGTTTTATGACAAGATACTTCTGGAGCTTTCTAAGCTCCAGAGCAGAAGTGTGATGCAGCATACATTTTGCATGGCACATCTTGGAGACCTGTGTTCCATGAAATAAATATGCTTTATGAAGTGCTCCCTCACGTGAAATTGCAGAATAGGCAGCATGCCACAGAGGGCATTTTTGTGCTTCCTAAGTTCAGGCACACTTGTTTAAAAGCTTCTGCCTACACAAGAACTTGGGATTTGGTCTTCGCTTGTAACCTTCCTTCCTCAAGGCCCAGGCCCAGGTTAGGACTCCTGTTCTCTCAGTGTCCTGACATTGGTATTCAGCATTCACCAGAGGAGCAGATCATGGCTCTGAGGATGAAAAGCATTCTCTGCTAATCTTAGCTGTGGGGTTAATACTGTTGTGGGGAATCTTTTTGCAGTTTATGGCAATGTGCACTGTTCAAAGATCCATCTAAACTCAAAATGAGCCTCCCTGAGTCTCCGTCTTGGAACTCCAGCACCATAGGAGCTGGCAATGTGCCTGGCTGCTCCTGTGTGGCCTAAGGCGAGCCACTGCATTCACTAAGACGAGTGGCTGCTGTGCTTGTCCTAATTTTAAATACACCATGGAGCCGATGGGGACTTACGGTTTGATAGATAACTGTTTAGTTTGAGTCAACAGTAACTGAGTTTCCATTCCACTACCCTTGAAAAACCCACCAGGCTATATGAAGTGTATTCAACATGCAGGTGCCAAAACACCCACATAACTGGAGGCTCTGAGACTTGGCAGGTCTATAGGAAGGCTGTGTGAGGGGATTAGACATCGAAGTGCAGGGAGGCCAGAAAAAGGTAGATAAATACAAGTGTCATCTATGAGTGAACAAATAGATGTGGATACTATGTAAGAGTAATACAAAGGGACATTCAATCCCACGAATGTGGGTGCTAAATATGGATGATGATTTAAAAAGCATATCAAATTTAATACATGAAGTTCAAACTCACCTTACCTTGTTGATTTAACTCCTAAATCGCTTGGCAAATTACACAAATGAGTCTCATTAATTCCTTAGCACTTTCAAAGGAAAAAAGAGAGAAAACACCAACTAGGTTTAATTTAGGTAATGCCTTCTCATTGAAAGAGCCCATTATTTTTAATTGTGTCAGTCTCTTGAATAACATTAGCCACACTTTTGGTAATTCCCAAGGAAAACAAGGCTGCTACAAGCTTTTGTCGCAGCTTTTGTCAACTACTACTACTGAAACTCCTGTGGCATTAGCATCTTATTGCACATTTATTTTTTTAATACACACAGAGAGAGAGAGACAGAGACAGAGACAGAGACAGAGAGAGACAGAGACAGAGACAGAGACAGAGAGAGAGACAGAGAGAGGGGGGGTCTCTACTTGCTGCCAATCATTCCAACAAAGTAGAAAGATATCCAACGTGTCTAACGTTCTGTGCTGTCAGCTGGCTACGGAGCAACTGTGGCCTCTGTGACTGCAAGCCATTGGGATTCCCTCATCCCTTTTTCCTCTCTCCCCTCGCCCTACAATGTCAATGCATCTTGAATCAAATTCCCCGGTTCCTGAATGTAGGATGATCTACTCAAGTAGCAATTAAAGTGAAAGTACCTCGGCCTTCCTCAGCTCTTCTAGTTTGCTCTTATCAACAACCTTAAGACATACATCTCTTTTTCCTCCAGTAACCTATGAGTTTTTTTATCCAATCTTCCCAAGTCCCTCTGCTTTCCATATCAAGCTCCCTGTTATATCAGATTATTTCATTTATTTAAATGGTTTTTTTTTGAGAATTTCATCCATGAGTGGTGTATTTACATCCTTTCACCACTCCATCTTCCTCTACAACACCACCCCTCACATTACTGACCTATTCTTTATTCGTTATGGCTAGCAGAAGCTTTTCCCTGCAGAAAACCTCTTATCCTTCTAGGGCATGAAACTTATGAAGTTTTCTCCATCCTCATTGGCATGTCAGCTGGTGTTGTCATTGTTAAGGACTTGTTTAAGCAGTTATATTTTGGGGATTTTATATATGTAGTTTCCATGTCATATATAGATGACATTATCTCACAATAGAGACCATGGTACCCTGGATCTTACAGTCTTCCTGTTCTCTCCTCTGTGATGTTCCCTGAGCACTTGACATTGAGCACAGCATGCTTTTATCTACATTTTGACTGACTGTGGAGCTCTATAATGGTCAGGGTCTGTGACAGCAAGAAGCATCATTTATGAGGGATGACAACTACAGTTTTCTGATTGTGTAAAGATAAGTAATTAGAATACTGTTAGGAATTATCTTGGTCTGGGAAATTGGCGGTAGCAGGATCTCCTTTAGGATTCATGATGTCACCATCAGTGGGGAATTGTCAAGGTTTTAGTACCGCATCTTAATTCCTTCCTGTTGAGGGAGCCTTTCTACTGAATATCCAAATAGACAGCTCTTGGTTAGACCTGAGTAGAACCATTGTGATTACACCTTAAGGCTATGTGGCCATGTTAGTTATTATTGTCATTTGTAGCTTTACTCTTGGGTAGGAGTAATGACTACTTTTCTTCCTTGGCAACTAGAATAGAACTTTCTGAGGGTAAGAGATCTAGTCCTTAAAGATGAGGCTTCTAAGTAGGTTCTAGATCAATTCCTCCAAGTCCTGTGTCTGAAGTATATTTTTAAAGGCAACTACACTAGCCGTTTGTTTTGGAGATCCAAGGACAACCCTGGCCAATAACCCATGTCAGGTACTGGAGGTTTTTTTACGATCATCTATGAAGCTTATGATCATCTTTAGTTCAGATCTTTTATGTTGCCCAAGTTAGTAGCTTCATCTTGAAATACAGCCGTACTGGGTTTGTCCCTTTATCAGCAGACTAGAAGGCTTGCCTTCATAACAGAGGCTGGAGGTGGTAGTCAGCCTGCTACAATATTTCCCAAAATCCTTTAGAGAGGTAAGATCAGAAGACATAGAAATAGAAATGAAGCAATCTAGTATAGAAATATAATTTTGAATCAGTACTTAATCAGTAGCATTCCAGACCATGTTTGGTATTGTGGGACAGTTGGACTCCAGGACAGGGGTCAGTGGGTAATTTTCTTTATCTGTAAAATCAAGAATATAGGAGAAGGAATTCTTAAATTGTGAAATCCCAGATTTTAAATAAAGTTAATGATCAGGATTAGTGAAATTGCATGGTGGCTTGGCTTTTCTGTTATGCAAGGAACTAGATCAGTGGTTCTCAACCTTCCTAAGTTTCAACCTCTTAATATAATCTCTCATGTCGTGGTAACCCACAACAATGAAATTACTTTTGTTATTACTTCATAACTGTAATTTGCTACTGTTTTGAATTGTAATATAAATAACGTTTGAAACAGGTTTGTCAAAGGGGTCAAGAACCCACAGGGTAAGAACCACTGAAGTACCTAATCCTAGCAGAAACTATACATAACCAACAGTACAATGCTTTCAATACAGATTTAACAATGGATATGCAACTTCTGGTGAACTTACCCACATTTTCCCTCTTCGTTCTGTCAAGAAGATAGAGGTTAACCATTCTGCATAGCTGATAAATGTAGGTGCTATGGAGTTTAGCTAATGTGGCTTGGACAATTGGCTCAGAAGCCTGAGGGTGGCACACAGTAGTCTTACGGGGAAACATGTCACAATAAAGTTGAATCTCTTAGTGCTGACTATGCTTTTTTTATTTGCAATTGTAAATCCCAATATCTCTGTTTTTTTTTTTAATTTCCATTTTAAAATCGTAACAATGGAACTGTTACCCTATGGGCTTGCTTTATAAATATGATGTAATAACTCAAGGAACCCCTGACCATGGTAAATACATGGAAAATATTGGCTACAGCCAGGTGAATTGTCGTAACTATTTCTCTGGGCAAATGTTTCCCTTTAATACTTTTCGTCTACCCAACAACAGTTTTGAAGTAGGCAATGAATTCAGTCCAATGAAAGTGGAAATGCGTAGCTCTGCTGAAGGAAGCTGTCTGATTCTGAAAAGCCTATTGTGCTAGCAAAACTGCTGGTCATTTCCTCACTCCACCTCGGAGTCTGCACCCTTTGTTTCTCCATCTAGTGTGTAATACTCAGATCAAAGCATTCTTGCCCCGATTATCCTCTGAAGCACATCATATCTGTGGGTTAATAGTTGAAGGTCACCAGCCTCCCCCTTTCTGCACCTTGTCTTCAGCATGCTTGGTAGCAGCCAAGGACCCAGCTGGAGTGGGGGAAGCTGCAGCCAGCATGCTGTCTGTGCTCCCAGCAGATGTAAAAAGCTTGGTGCAGTGATCTGGGTGCACCTGTTGCTTTGCCACCATCTGTTAGTCAAAATGTTAAAGAACCACACCCTCAGATGGCCAGCTGAGGAGAACTTAATCTCTCCTTCCCAGGCCTCCCAATATAAACTACTGATCACAGTTTACAAAAGAAGAGAACCAAACACAAAAGGGAGTCACTGAACCTCACTGGGGGAAAGCTAATCTGCTGTGGTGACTGCAGTTTTTCTACACTAACAGGAAGGGGCTTTAAAAAGTAAACCTAGATAGTTATCACCTGATAAGAAACCCTGCTGTAAATTGCTATTTCCTTAAAGAAAGATATTAGTTTCACATGAATACCAGTATTAAAGGGAATGAAGTGGTAATGGTATTTGGAGATATGACAGGGGACCCAATATCTGTTTTCTCTGAAGGATACATAACTGGAACGTAGGGGCAGCATTAAAACTCCCAGTGAACTCAAGAACAGTTCTTTTTTCCTACAGTTTCAAATAGATGGAGGATGAATAAGATAAACTAAGTTTAGCCATTGGAGTCTCAAGGATTAGACAAGCACTCCGCTAAGGAAACAAAAATCCACTTGACCTTTATCAGACCTCAAGTCAGGCTTCACTGGGTGGTTATTCCATCCTAGCTGTCAGCATCATTGAACACAAAACTGTTTCATACTCCAAGGATCAAGGAACACAGGCGAATGTGCTGGTGAGTGTCATTTCAAAGTTAGGCACTATCTTGTTCAGATGGACACCAAATACTTACTTATAAAGGCAATTCGAGAGGTAGGGATCTTGTACATGTTCAAGACTAGTTCAAATAGTGTCAAGACTTAGAATTGAACAGCTAGAAGACATATCAATTTTATTGAACATATATAATAAGGGCTGAAGGTGTAGCTGAATTGGTAGGCTCCTTGTGTGGGAAGAAGTCCTGGGGTTGATCCACAGCATCCCACATATTGGCTGTGGATACTCATTTCTGTAATCCTAGGATTCCAGATCTATAGGCAGGAGGATTAGTAACTCAAGACCAGCCTAGCTAACTAGTGAATTCAGGGCCAGCTAGAGATTCATGAGACCCTGTCATTACATACATATTAGTTTATAATAAGTGAGTAAATGTTAGCAGACTTTCTGGTTTTTGTAAAGATTAAACAGAGCAAGAAACAGACTTTCTTCCGAAGTTGTAAAATAGGAACAATTTGTTTTATAATTTGATAGTTTAAAATATCCCTTAATTTAATAATGACTCTAGGCAATGATTGGCTTCGTAAATATAAAAACACACTGGCCACATCTTTGGCATGGCCCTAGAGCTTTCACAATGATGCTTTGCCCTGTTTTCCTTCTTATCTAACCACTATTCAACTAATCCTCTAGGAATAGTGGATAGAATTAACATCTCTCTGCCAATCCCATTAGTGTGCTGTTAAATTAATGGGTTCATTTCTGCCCTCAAGCAAGAGATGGATTATAATCTTGAGACAAGCTACCTTTAGGCAGTAAGCAATCACTTTAAAAACCTGCAAGCAAGCACCATATGGCATAGTACAGAGTATGAAAGTGTTTGAGAGGTACAGGTATCCACCCTGGATGATACATGCCCGGTTTTAAATAAAACATAGTGTCATCTGGCTCATGCTTAAACACAGAAATTGAAATGATTGGCCATACTGCCATTTTCAAAACAATAGCTAACGGTTTGCACATGTGCTGTTTACAGATCCACAGCCTGTAAACACAGCCACCAACCACAACTTTGCAAAGGTAAATGACAGCTTGAAAAATCTCAAGTTCCCAGAACTCCTGGGATTTCCTCACTCCCGCCTCCCCCACCTCCTTCATTCATTCTTTCTTCTCACCCCCTCCAGACTTCCCACCCCCACCTAATTATAGACACAACAGAGCCACCTCTGTTGGAGCATGCGTAACCATAACCGAGTCAACCCCCGCCCCCCAGACACATTTTCCTGCTGTTGAGACCAGCTGGGATATATTAGTGATGCTGAAGCACGTCGTGTAACACCGCAAAATATCAGGCAGCCCAGTGTCATGGGAAAAGAGAATCTACTTCATTATCTACCCAGGGAAAGGAAACAGAGCTGCCATGTAAATGGGTCTGGTCTTTCCTTCTGTGCTGTTAATATCCTATTGATATCATCAATACGATTCTGAGGAAAAATTGTGTATGAGCAGTCATGGGTGGTAATACTGACATACCCATATTCACTGGTCCATATTTCCCCTTGCTTTTCACACACAGTTTCTATAAATATCAAGGATTTTTAGCTCTATATGCGGGGGCAAGAGATATTGTCATTGGAGTAGAAATAGTCTCACTTCTCTGTTTGAAATTGTCAGAGTGCCAAAAGACATTACTTTGAAAATTCCAAAGGAAAGCAAAGTAGCAGCTTGTGCCACTGTTTCTTACTCTTTAACACACAGCAAATTGTATGCATGTCCTATCAGGTGTTTTGTTGTGGTTGTTGGGGTTTGTGTTATTTTGTTTTACTGATTCATTGGCCTAAAACAGATTTTTTTTTTATTTGTTATTATTTTGAGACAGAGATTCACCACTTAGTTCAGGCTGTCTTTGAACCCACAACCTTCCTGCTTTGCATCTTAAGGGCTGGAATTACAGACATGTAACATCACACATGTCCAAATTATCCTGTATTATTAATGAACACCAAGGTGATATTGATACTTTTGATCCGCAAACCACACTTTGACTAGCAAACGTGCATTGAAAGGCATTCAGGATAACTTAGAGGATACTGTTTCCTAGAGCTCCTAAGCTTCGGCATTAATCCAAAGCTGATCAGAATGAGTGGGAAAATGCTGAGGTTTGAGTGGGTTTTTGTTTCCATCTAAACTCATAGCGAGGTTGGGTCTTCACTATGAGTGTGTTGATAAGTGGCTTGGTCTTTTAAAAAAATGGGGTCTCACTTTCGTGAAGAGATGGAGGATTATGTACCCCAAAACAGGAGGATATTTCCTAGAAATTTGGTGTTCTTTGTGTTTCCTCTCTGGCAAAAGTGTTCTATCCACAAATACCCACTGCTTCTTTGTGCTTTTCTACTATAATAGGATGCACTAGGAAGCTCACCTGTGGATTCTTTATCCTTGGACCTCAAAGACCAATAATAGATCTCACTCATTATAAAGTACCCAGCCACAGGTATATACCAGCAGAAATATAAGTACAAAACAGATTCTATCCTGACCAGGATGATGGAAGGAAGGGTACCTTTCAGAATTCGCACACTGGCAAAAAGATAAATATCCCTATAGCAAGCATCAGCAAGATTCAAATAATATGCTTATGTCGGGTTTTCTTTTCTTTTGTTTTGTGTTCTTCTATGCTGGACAAACTTGGAAATTTTAGCATCCTCTTGAGGGGGCCTGATGTTGGCATCTTGGATATTTTAAGAAGAGAAGCAGATGTACAAAGGAGATCTTCATAAGCAAGAAAATACAAGGGACTGGCAATGGAATTGAGATCTGATTCTGGCATGGTAACTGTATCCAAGGTGGTAGACACAAACCCTTGAGGATGGGAGCAGCCTGCCCTTCTGAGCAGAAGCAAGCTCAGGAGGGAAGGCTGCTGCATAGGCTCTCATTGCTCTTTGAGTAACTGACATCTCCTAGATCACTTTCCATTTTGCTCACATCACTACTGATGACAGCCAGAAAAGATGTTCTTATCATACAATTGCTTGGCAGTAGGATATCATATTAAAGACAGGATGCATTTCCTGAAACTTAAAATTGACAGGAGATAGAGGACAGGTGCCCGCCCGGCTGGGGAGGCGGCCTAAGCCACAGCAGCAGCGGTCGCCATCTTGGTCCGAGACCCGCCGAACTTAGGAAATTAGTCTGAACAGGTGAGAGGGTGCGCCAGAGAACCTGACAGCTTCTGGAACAGGCGGAAGCACAGAGGCGCTGAGGCAGCACCCTTTGTGGGCCGGGGACAGCCAGCCACCGTCTGGACCGGAGGACAGGTGCCCGCCCGGCTGGGGAGGCGGCCTAAGCCACAGCAGCAGCGGTCGCCATCTTGGTCCGGGACCCGCCGAACTTAGGAAATTAGTCTGAACAGGTGAGAGGGTGCGCCAGAGAACCTGACAGCCTCTGGAACAGGCAGAAGCACAGAGGGGCTGAGGCAGCACCCTGTGTGGGCCGGGGACAGCCGGCCACCTTCCGGACCGGAGGACAGGTGCCCGCCCGGCTGGGGAGGCGACCTAAGCCACAGCAGCAGCGGTCGCCATCTTGGTCCGGGACCCGCCGAACTTAGGAAATTAGTCTGAACAGGTGAGAGGGTGCGCCAGAGAACCTGACAGCTTCTGGAACAGGCAGAAGCACAGAGGCGCTGAGGCAGCACCCTGTGTGGGCCGGGGACAGCCCCACCTTCCGGACCGGAGGACAGGTGCCCACCCGGCTGGGGAGGCGGCCTAAGCCACAGCAGCAGCGGTCGCCATCTTGGTCCCGGGACTCCAAGGAACTTAGGAATTTAGTCTGCTTAGGTGAGAGTCTGTACCACCTGGGAACTGCCAAAGCAACACACTGTCTGAGAAAGGTCCTGTTTTGGGCCTTCTTCTTCGGCCAGGAGGAGTTCCAAATACAAGATATCTGCGCACCTTCCCTGTAAGAGAGCTTGCCAGCAGAGAGTGCTCTGAGCACTGAAACTCAGAGGAGAGAATCTGTCTCCCAGGTCTGCTGATAGACAGTAACAGAATCACCAGAAGAACAATCTCTAAACAGAGTCAACTATAACTACTAACTCCAGAGATTACCAGATGGCGAAAGGTAAACGGAGGAATCTTACTAACAGGAACCAAGACCACTCACCATCACCAGAACCCAGCACACCCACTTCGCCCAGTCCAGGGAACCCCAACACACCTGAGAACCTAGACCTAGATTTAAAAGCATATCTCATGATGATGGTAGAGGACATCAAGAAGGACTTTAATAAATCACTTAAAGAAATACAGGAGAACACTGCTAAAGAGTTACAAGTCCTTAAAGAAAAACAGGAAAACACAATCAAACAGGTAGAAGTCCTTACAGAAAAAGAGGAAAAAACATACAAACAGGTGATGGAAATGAACAAAACCATACTAGACCTAAAAAGGGAAGTAGACACAATAAAGAAAACTCAAAGCGAGGCAACACTAGAGATAGAAACCCTAGGAAAGAAATCTGGAACCATAGATTTGAGCATCAGCAACAGAATACAAGAGATGGAAGAGAGAATCTCAGGTGCAGAAGATTCCATAGAGAACATCGGCACAACAATCAAAGAAAATGGAAAATGCAAAAAGATCCTAACTCAAAATATCCAGGAAATCCAGGACACAATAAGAAGACCAAACGTACGGATAATAGGAGTGGATGAGAATGAAGATTTTCAACTCAAAGGTCCAGCAAACATCTTCAACAAAATTATTGAAGAAAACTTCCCAAATCTAAAGAATGAGATGCATATGAACATACAAGAAGCCTACAGAACTCCAAATAGACTGGACCAGAAAAGAAATTCCTCCCGACACATAATAATCAGAACATCAAATGCACTAAATAAAGATAGAATACTAAAAGCAGTAAGGGAAAAAGGTCAAGTAACATATAAAGGCAAGCCTATCAGAATTACACCAGATTTTTCACCAGAGACTATGAAAGCCAGAAGAGCCTGGACAGATGTTATACAGACACTAAGAGAACACAAACTGCAGCCCAGGCTACTATACCCAGCCAAACTCTCAATTATCATAGAGGGAGAAACCAAAGTATTCCACGACAAAACCAAATTCACCCATTATCTCTCCACGAATCCAGCCCTTCAAAGGATAATAACAGAAAAAAACCAATACAAGAACGGGAACAACGCCCTAGAAAAAACAAGAAGGTAATCCCTCAACAAACCTAAAAGAAGACAGCCACAAGAACAGAATGCCACCTTTAACAACTAAAATAACAGGAAGCAACAATTACTTTTCCTTAATATCTCTTAACATCAATGGTCTCAACTCGCCAATAAAAAGACATAGACTAACAAACTGGCTACACAAACAAGACCCAACATTTTGCTGCTTACAGGAAACTCATCTCAGAGAAAAAGATAGACACTACCTCAGAATGAAAGGCTGGAAAACAATTTTCCAAGCAAATGGTATGAAGAAACAAGCAGGAGTAGCCATCCTAATATCTGATAAGATTGACTTCCAACCCAAAGTCATCAAAAAAGACAAGGAGGGACACTTCATTCTCATCAAAGGTAAAATCCTCCAAGAGGAACTCTCAATTCTGAATATCTATGCTCCAAATACAAGAGCAGCCACATTCACTAAAGAAACTTTAGTAAAGCTCAAAGCACACATTGCGCCTCACACAATAATAGTGGGAGACTTCAACACACCACTTTCACCAATGGACAGATCATGGAAACAGAAACTAAACAGGGACACACTGAAACTAACAGAAGTGATGAAACAAATGGATCTGACAGATATCTACAGAACATTTTATCCTAAAACAAAAGGATATACCTTCTTCTCAGCACCTCATGGTACCTTCTCCAAAATTGACCACATAATAGGTCACAAATCAGGCCTCAACAGATTCAAAAATATTGAAATTGTCCCATGTATCCTATCAGATCACCATGCACTAAGGCTGATCTTCAATAACAAAATAAATAACAGAAAGCCAACATTCACATGGAAACTGAACAACACTCTTCTCAATGATACCTTGGTCAAGGAAGGAATAAAGAAAGAAATTAAAGACTTTTTAGAGTTTAATGAAAATGAAGCCACAACGTACCCAAACCTTTGGGACACAATGAAAGCATTTCTAAGAGGGAAACTCATAGCTATGAGTGCCTTCAAGAAAAAACGGGAGAGAGCACATACTAGCAGCTTGACAACACATCTAAAAGCTCTAGAAGAAAAGGAAGCAAATTCACCCAAGAGGAGTAGACGGCAGGAAATAATCAAACTCAGGGGTGAAATCAACCAAGTGGAAACAAGAAGAACTATTCAAAGAATTAACCAAACGAGGAGTTGGTTCTTTGAGAAAATCAACAAGATAGATAAACCCTTAGCTAGACTCACTAAAGGGCACAGGGACAAAATCCTAATTAACAAAATCAGAAATGAAAAGGGAGACATAACAACAGATCCTGAAGAAATCCAAAACACCATCAGATCCTTCTACAAAAGGCTATACTCAACAAAACTGGAAAACCTGGACGAAATGGACAAATTTCTGGACAGATACCAGGTACCAAAGTTGAATCAGGATCAAGTTGACCTTCTAAACAGTCCCATATCCCCTAAAGAAATAGAAGCAGTTATTAATAGTCTCCCAGCCAAAAAAAGCCCAGGACCAGACGGGTTTAGTGCAGAGTTCTATCAGACCTTCAAAGAAGATCTAACTCCAGTTCTGCACAAACTTTTTCACAAGATAGAAGTAGAAGGTATTCTACCCAACTCATTTTATGAAGCCACTATTACTCTGATACCTAAACCACAGAAAGATCCAACAAAGATAGAGAACTTCAGACCAATTTCTCTTATGAACATCGATGCAAAAATTCTTAATAAAATTCTCGCTAACCGAATCCAAGAACACATTAAAGCAATCATCCATCCTGACCAAGTAGGTTTTATTCCAGGGATGCAGGGATGGTTTAATATACGAAAATCCATCAATGTAATCCATTATATAAACAAACTCAAAGACAAAAACCACATGATCATCTCGTTAGATGCAGAAAAAGCATTTGACAAGATCCAACACCCATTCATGATAAAAGTTCTGGAAAGATCAGGAATTCAAGGCCAATACCTAAACATGATAAAAGCAATCTACAGCAAACCAGTAGCCAACATCAAAGTAAATGGAGAGAAGCTGGAAGCAATCCCACTAAAATCAGGGACTAGACAAGGCTGCCCACTTTCTCCCTACCTTTTCAACATAGTACTTGAAGTATTAGCCAGAGCAATTCGACAACAAAAGGAGATCAAGGGGATACAAATTGGAAAAGAGGAAGTCAAAATATCACTTTTTGCAGATGATATGATAGTATATATAAGTGACCCTAAAAATTCCAACAGAGAACTCCTAAACCTGATAAACAGCTTCGGTGAAGTAGCTGGATATAAAATTAACTCAAACAAGTCAATGGCCTTTCTCTACACAAAGAATAAACAGGCTGAGAAAGAAATTAGGGAAACAACACCCTTCTCAATAGCCACAAATAATATAAAATATCTCGGCGTGACTCTAACGAAGGAAGTGAAAGATCTGTATGATAAAAACTTCAAATCCCTGAAGAAAGAAATTAAAGAAGATCTCAGAAGATGGAAAGATCTCCCATGCTCATGGATTGGCAGGACCAACATTGTAAAAATGGCTATCTTGCCAAAAGCAATCTACAGATTCAATGCAATCCCCATTAAAATTCCAACTCAATTCTTCAACGAATTAGAAGGAGCAATTTGCAAATTCATCTGGAATAACAAAAAACCGAGGATAGCAAAAACTCTTCTCAAGGATAAAAGAACCTCTGGTGGAATCACCATGCCTGACCTAAAGCTTTACTACAGAGCAATTGTGATAAAAACTGCATGGTACTGGTATAGAGACAGACAAGTGGACCAATGGAATAGAATTGAAGACCCAGAAATGAACCCACACACCTATGGTCACTTGATCTTCGACAAGGGAGCCAAAACCATCCAGTGGAAGAAAGACAGCATTTTCAACAATTGGTGCTGGCACAACTGGTTGTTATCATGTAGAAGAATGCGAATCGATCCATACTTATCTCCTTGTACTAAGGTCAAATCTAAGTGGATCAAGGAACTTCACATAAAACCAGAGACACTGAAACTTATAGAGGAGAAAGTGGGGAAAAGCCTTGAAGATATGGGCACAGGGGAAAAATTCCTGAACAGAACAGCAATGGCTTGTGCTGTAAGATCGAGAATTGACAAATGGGACCTAATGAAACTCCAAAGTTTCTGCAAGGCAAAAGACACTGTCTATAAGACAAAAAGACCACCAACAGACTGGGAAAGGATCTTTACCTATCCTAAATCAGATAGGGGACTAATATCCAACATATATAAAGAACTCAAGAAGGTGGACCTCAGAAAATCAAATAACCCCCTTAAAAAATGGGGCTCAGAACTGAACAAAGAATTCTCACCTGAGGAATACCGAATGGCAGAGAAGCACCTGAAAAAATGTTCAACATCCTTAATCATCAGGGAAATGCAAATCAAAACAACCCTGAGATTCCACCTCACACCAGTGAGAATGGCTAAGATCAAAAATTCAGGTGACAGCAGATGCTGGCGAGGATGTGGAGAAAGAGGAACACTCCTCCATTGTTGGTGGGATTGCAGGCTTGTACAACCACTCTGGAAATCAGTCTGGCGGTTCCTCAGAAAATTGGACATAGTACTACCGGAGGATCCAGCAATACCTCTCCTGGGCATATATCCAGAAGAAGCCCCAACTGGTAAGAAGGACACATGCTCCACTATGTTCATAGCAGCCTTATTTATAATAGCCAGAAACTGGAAAGAACCCAGATGCCCCTCAACAGAGGAATGGATACAGAAAATGTGGTACATCTACACAATGGAGTACTACTCAGCTATTAAAAAGAATGAATTTATGAAATTCCTAGCCAAATGGATGGACCTGGAGAGCATCATCCTGAGTGAGGTAACACAATCACAAAGGAACTCACACAATATGTACTCACTGATAAGTGGATACTAGCCCAAAACCTAGGATACCCACGATATAAGATACAATTTCCTAAACACATGAAACTCAAGAAAAATGAAGACTGAAGGGTGGACACTATGCCCCTCCTTAGAAGTGGGAACAAAACACCCATGGAAGGAGTTACAGAAACAAAGTATGGAGCTGAGATGAAAGGATGGACCATGTAGAGACTGCCATATCCAGGGATCCACCCCATAATCAGCTTCCAAATGCTGACACCATTGCATACACTAGCAAGATTTTACTGAAAGGACCCAGATGTAGCTGTCTCTTGTGAGACTATGCCGGGGCCTAGCAAACACAGAAGTGGATGCTCACAGTCAGCTAATGGATGGATCACAGGGCTCCCAATGGAGGAGCTAGAGAAAGTACCCAAGGAGCTAAAGGGATCTTCAACCCTATAGGTGGAACAACATTATGAACTAACCAGTACCCCTGAGCTCTTGACTCTAGCTGCATATGTATCAAAAGATGGCCTAGTCGGCCATCACTGGAAAGAGAGGCCCATTGGACACGCAGACTTTGTGTGCCCCGGTACAGGGGAACGCCAGGGCCAAAGGGGGGGAGTGGGTGGGTAGGGGAGTGGGGGTGGGTGGGTAAGGGGGACTTTTGGTATAGCATTGGAAATGTAAATGAGCTAAATACCTAATAAAAAAAAAAAAAAAAGAATGAATTTATGAAATTCCTAGCCAAATGGATGGACCTGGAGGGCTTCATCCTGAGTGAGGTAACACATTCACAAAGGAACTCACACAATATGTACTCACTGATAAGTGGATATTAGCCCAGAAACTTAGGATACCCAAGATATAAGATACAATGTGCTAAACCCATGAAATTCAAGAGGAACGAAGACCAAAGTGTGGACACTTTGCCCCTTCTTACAAATGGGAACAAAACACCCATCGAAGGAGTTACAGAGACAAAATTTGGAGCTATGACGAAAGGATGGACCTTCTAGTAATTGCCATATGCAGGGATCCATCCCATAATCAGCTTCCAATCGCTGACACCATTGCATACACTAGCAAGATTTTGCTGAAAGGACCCAGATATAGCTGTCTCTTGTGAGACTATGCTGGGGCCTACCAAACACAGAAGTGGATGATCACAGTCAGCTATTGGATGGATCACACGGTCCCCAATGGAGGAGCTAGAGAAATTACTCAAGGAGCTAAAGGGAACTGCAACCCTATAGGTGGAACAACAATATGAACTAACCAGTACCCCGGAGCTCTTGTCTCTAGCTGCATATGTATCAAAAGAGGGCCTAGTCGGCCATCACTGTAAAGAGAGGCCCATGGGATTTGCAAACTTTATATGTCCCAGTACAGGGGAACCCCAGGGCCAAAAAGAGGGAGTGGGTGGGTAGGGGATTGGGGGGGTGGGTATGGGGGACTGTTGGGATAGCATTGAAAATGTAAACGAGGAAAATACCTAATTTAAAAAAAAGAAATAACAATCTTAAAAAAATGACAAAAAAATTAAAAAATAAAAAAAAAAAAAAAAAAAATTGACAGGAGATGCCCTTCACCATGGTGCTAAGAAGCACGAAGATTTGTGGCTTCCCATGGTGAAATTAAACATTATTACCTCTAAATTAAACCAAACTAAACTAAGCTAAGTTTAAGCTAAACTAAACTACACTACAGTAAAATACACTGAATTTTACTAAACTAAACATTTTCTCTTCTCCAAAGTTGAAAAACTACACTAATTCACTTATTATTTCTGAAATTATATTCTGGAGTGTGGCCCAAGGGTTATAAGAACAAGTTATCACAAACACAGTGCCCAGGGTTCTGAATAGTGTTCAGCATCCTTGCCTTGCATCTGCATCACCTTCTCTCCCACTGTTTCATAGGCCTTATTGGGTATCTTTTCTCAGCCTACAGCAGTGACATAAACTTAGGATCCATCCTGATATTACAAGGCTCTATTTTACCTTCTGGCCTCTGAAAAGCCCACATTTCAAACATTTATATTTATAGGTACCAGGAATTTAGGGCTCAACATGTTTTCCTTCTAAAGGTTTATTAATTCATTTGTTTTTGGAGTTCATATATGTAAATAATGTGTTCCAGTCACTCTCATTTCCCATCCTCTTTTATATCTCCTTGCCATTAGCCCCATCTCTTCCTTACAAATCATCCTTCTGCAATCTCATCAACTTGTTTTGTTTTGCTTGTCTACTTGTGATCCCCTGCTTTTAAATTCTATGACCATGAACTTGGAACTATTGGTGGGAGACTGGTGGGCTCGCTAGCAGGTATGCAAGGGAAGGAAGTGACTCACCCACTCCCCCCACTCAGAATCTTTCAATAGCCAATAGTTCAGCACAGAGGCATAAGGTTGCATGAGTCCCTCCCACATCCACCACTGAGATTCTGGTTAGTCCACCACAGGTCGCAGAATAGATGACCTTGTCCTTTGTTGTAAACTACCATTTTGAAATATAGCTTTAAACATTTTCCTTGCTAATAAAAGCAAATATGAGTACACTTTAAGACAGAAGAATTGTAATTATAGTAGAAGAAAAAAACTTAGGTAACAAGTAAAAGTAGTACATATTTATAGTATGCTACACAGTGCATTGCACTACATGTCACCTGTATGCATATGTTATAGACACTTAAAATCTATTATCCTGACAATTTTCATGCAGGCAGTACAAATGCTATAGCTGCCCTGAATTGGCCCCTGCCTGAGAGAAATTCTTTTCTGAAGAACACCTCTCCATCCCTTCTTGCCTCTAAGCAATGCCGCTGCAATCCATGCTTCTGATTTCAGCCAAAACAAAATTTTGTCTTAAACAAAGTTACCAGGTGCATAATAGATATTCTAACGCTTTGTTTTCTTTTAGAGCTAATGTGATTCAAAGTGCTTACTCGTAGAAGACGTGACGTGTCGTGTCTCTATCTGCCAGTGTTTGCTCGTTTGTGGTTAATAACCACTACAGGAAACTCCTAGATGGTGACCTCATGTAGACATCATACTGCAAGTCTCTTCAAAACATTTGTCCTACTATTTTGACTTTTCTCTCTGTTGCTAAAAGTGTACTCTCCTGAACACGGGTTGAAAGGTTTCTCCTAGCTACTTAAACTGAGTCGTTCTGAAAGTAACATAAAACATGTCTACCCATGATCAGGCTCCAGATGAGTGACTGCCTATTGATGCCATGACAAAGGGTTGTCAACAAAGAGGACTGATATCTTATACAGTGCTATTAGCATAAAACATTCAAACAGTTACAAATAGAATCAAACTGGCATGCTGGGTCCAATTTCCAAGTGGTTAAGTCTTGGTGTTCAGGATGGAGATGGAGTAGTAGTCTTCATATGTGTAAGGCCCTGACTCTACCTCCAGATCAGAAAAAAATCATTCTGAAAAAAAATGAATAAGCTCCACATGTTATTCCAGAGTGAGTGCAAGTCACTTGGAAGTCCTGACATTTGCTAACTCCACATGCTCAACTGTGAGAAGTTAACTTAGCAGTTACCAACACTCTGACCCTATGGCATACAGGAGACAAGATAAGAAAGTCTGATAGGAAATCACTTCCATTTTGTTTCTTCCCAGAGTCCTTTCCTGAACTGCTCTCTCCCAACACAACCACATCCATGCAGAAGTAATCAAGAAAGAGTCCTCCCTGTGGTTAAGATTCAGAAACTCATCTTGAACTCAAAGCTAGCAAATGTCAGCAGTTTCACGTTAGTTTGTCCTAATGTTCTCAGAAATCTAAACTATGGTGTGTTGCCACATTTAAAATTCTTCTCTGCTTGCTGCAGTCCCTAATAATATCCTGGCCATGTACCTTCATCTATATTCATGAGGGTGCAGATGCAGCCAAATTAGAGGCAGCAAATACAATCTGGCTTCCTTTAAACATTTTTTTTTTGACAAAAAAAAAAAGTTTTATTAAAAAAAAAGCCCAAAAAGAAAGAAAGAAAGCAAAGCAGACAGATTTAAATTCAGCAGCACCCGTTGGAGGAGCCTGTTACAAATGCACAGCTGGCTTGATGATGACTGACAAATCAAAAGTCAGGGAGAAACTTCCCGATCATCTGAGCCCTTGCCACCCGATTAGCAGAAGAAAACCAGGGCAGATGGAGGGAGACGTAGCAGTTCGGAGGGAACAGATGGCCACTACGAACTTGATATATGAAATTAATAACACTTTCTCAAATACAATTAGTAACAGGAATACATTACCTGAATTTTCATAACTGTGAGCAAGCTGACATTAAATGAGGTTTTTCAGATTAACAGTTGATGTGGCATTGATATTTGGAGGGAAATAAAAATATATAGCAACCTGAGAAAACTCTTGCTTTTTATTTTTGTGCCATTGATCATGGTGTTAAAATATATGAAAGGAGAATCACCAAAGAAATTCTATATTTAAATTTTGCTAATTGGGATTTTTTTCCTAATGTAGCCATTTGGGCCACAGAAGGCATGAGATCCTTGGGAGCCTCACAGATGTATCCAACATCCACTGCCCTCAATGAATTGTTCTTTAGGAAAAAAATTAAGAAACATACATCCCCTCACAGAGGAACTGACGAAAGAGGCAAACAGAATCTAGAGGCCAGCTCTGAGGTTTCTTTTGTTTCATTTTTTTTTTCAAAAAATAAGTAATTCTTGAAGAAAATCTTCCAGCTTTTCATCATATGATGCCCAGTCTCTCGAATGGGCAAAAAGCTTAAGCTCTACATTTTGTCAACCCCAAATAGTTTTAATTCAAAATCCATTAGGATGACAATTTGAATTGTGTTAACTGGCCCTCTGGGAAGCTAGACCCTCCCTCCATAAGCTTAGGGAGGTCAGCCCCAAGTGCGCACACATCTGAGACTCCTGATGAGACATGACAAGGACAGAGGCTCCCTGAATGAAGTTCAGCTTTGGCCCCTGTGGGAGGTGGAGGCAGTGTCATATATTATAAGATGGAGCTGCATGTGCTTGGTCTATCTTGTTTCAGGAAGACCTCATGAGTGTTTGGATAAGATTTGCCATAGGTGAAGGCCTGTGGGTACATAGGCAGAGGCACCTACACTGGACATGATACAGATCTGTAATACGCATCCACGCTAGCCATATGCACTTCTCCAGGATGGCAAGAGGAGGTTCTCCTGGGTCCCAGGAGGCAAATCATTAGGTCTGCTACAACACAGGGAGGGCTATGACAGCTGGTAGCTGCAGAAAAAGCCAGCCTGAAAAAGTGAGTACATTTCCTGTCTCCTGAAAAAGAATAACCCTGATTAATCAGATAAATGAAGTTTAAAAAAAGGCTTTTCTCTGTAGTGAAACTAGCACCCTTCTGTCTGTATCTTCAGAGAAAGACGGGCTCCCTTCTCCCAATCCATCTAGAAATACATACAATAGATAATAGCACAAGGGGGTACAGCAGAGAAGCAAAGATGGGAGGATGCAGAATACTGGATCAAGCTTTACATGGTAATTATAAGTGATATCCAAATTGGCTTCAGTTGAAAAGCCCATTATCAGAGATATTTTAGATAAGTCACTTCTTAGGTTAAGTCACTTCAAGGTTGTAGATGTTTAATTCTCCAACCTTGGAGTTGTCCCTGGTGAGATGAGAACGTGAATTAGAGACTAGCAGATTTCTTGATACTTTATTACATTAAAAATGTGAAGGTTGTGTCTACATATGTTTTGTAAACTCTTCCAGGTTACAGTGACATGTTTATTATTAATCAAGAAAAATAAAAGTTTCTATAAGGCTTAATATTAGATCTTCCCAAAGGTTTTGATATACTCTTAGATGAAGGAATATTTCTTTTTGCAGTGAACATATTTTGCATGGTTTCTGAACCAAAATTAAGACCATCACACATGTTTAAGTGAGATTATGGGCAAATTCAATTTCCAGAGTTGCCTAAGTTTCTTAGTTTAAACTCCCCCAGAGGCCCACTTGACATCCTAATTTGAATGTAGTTTGTTTATCTCATAGGGGTAAGAAAGTTAGACGTGATGACTCACACTTATAGTATCAGTACTTGGGAGTCTGGGGCAGGAAGGCTAGTCTAGGCAATATAACAAGATACTGTACAAAAAGTGACTGAATAAGACAACAAGGTATCCAATAAATGTCACCTACTCAAACCATTGGCCACCAAGAATGGATATTGCCTGATCTCATGAGAATACTCTTGGAGCCTGGGGTAAATCACTCATTTTAGAATCAATGCACACAACACTGGATAGGGGAGTGTGCTGGGTGTTCGGGCAACAGCTCCAGCCAGTCATTAGTTAAGGGCTTCCCCTGGGGATTATTAACTCTATGGAACTTCTGGCCTGTGCAGGTGGCCAAACAGAAGCCTCAAGAAGCAACAGAAAATCTTCTGGCAAAAAGTGGCATGTTCTGGGAGTTGAGTTTCTTCTTTTCTAAGTGCTAAGACCAAGAACCCCTGGTGGCATCTCCTGCATCTTATAATGTTAAAACTGTTTTGTTTTGCTTTTCAATAATTCCCTGCCCAATAGCTGTGTGTTCTTGTATTGGATAATGAGCAACTGTATCTGTGTTATCCTCTCACCCCAGGGAACAGTTAGAATCAACAGGATATCCAGATGTCCAGCAGCTGTTCCTGCCCCAAAGTAGAAGCACCTGTACAAAAGAAAGAGCAGTTATTCTACCCCAGTCCTTCTAACACATCTCAGTATTCGCTGGTGTACTTCCGGTGTCCCAGAAGTAATCGCTTCTTTTCTCTGAATCTCTCTCTCCCTCCTTAGCTGGCTTTGCTCACTCTGGAAATTAGGTAGGAAGCAACATGGAGACAGAGAAGTTGCTCTAAGGATCCATTTAACACTGAGTGAGGGGAAGCAACTATTCTAACCTTCCCTGCTTCTTGCTATTACCCGCCTGAGGCTGAAAACCTTAGTTCAGGGTGATATACAATTAGACTCTCCTTTCATCATACTTAAAATGCAAAGGAAGTCCTCTTCTGCTTTGTTGAAACGTATAAATTCAAGATAGCTAGTAAGCAGGTCATCTAAGTGGAGGGTCTTTAAGCAAGTCATTTGACGGTGCCTTCTGCTATCCCTTGACGCTGACAGCCAGCCTGTCTTTTGGAAAAGGCCACAGCAAACTTGACACAACTGACCTGCATGCTGTAAGCATCACCTGTTCTATAACCTCATTAGCTGGAAGTGCTATGGGGCTCAGGTGTCACTCAGAGATTTGTCTCAAGGACCTCCTAAGTAGGAATAGCCACATTACCTCTTAGCATTTACTTTACTCTCTAGCTTTGATCCTTAAGCGTTGGACATTATTTTATTATTTTTTTTAAAAAAGCATTTATTGAGCCTATCTCAGGACTAAGAGCTGGACCAGGTAACATCTCAGATAAAGGTTCTCCCTTCTGTAAAGTTTACATTGCTGCAGAGTAGCTTGGATAATGTTCCCTGAACCTTGAATGTCTGAGTTTCATTTTACATGTACTGTTTGGTCTGAATACTCCATGGTCACTTTTTCTCTGGCGTTTGACCACTATGGATTACAGTTTATTAGGAAAATGGCAGTAGAAGATTCTCTGCTAAGGTCTATGACCTCTCCAGCCAGGAGGAACTGGCTAGCTCTACCGTGCATGAATACAGTTCTAGTGAATGGATTTCACATCTGGTCAGACAGCTGTTGGTTAGCCCTGGGACAGAAATGCCACTACTGCATCTAAGGAGCTATCTTACCAGGCTAGTTGTGGTTCACAGATATTACAGCTGGATGGGACTACTGATTGCTTTCCTCTGTTTGCAGCTTCCATAGTATCTTCTGACAGTAACAGAGCTAATTCTCAGGGAGGTTTCCAAGTCACTTTCAAGTCCAGCTCAATCCTTCCAAGTTTTGTGCCTGAAGTATGTAGTATCTTCTCCAATACAGTATTACTTCCAAGTGCTGCAAGGCAAGCAAAGCAAAGGGCAATAGCCTATATTATTTTGTGGGTCTCTTGGATTCCGTTGGCCTACAACTTGAAGGGAAGTTTTGTTGGCATAGGTGATTTAGTCAGATAGTACATAGCTTTGCTTGAGGGGCCATTATCACCTTTGTAGCATAACAACATTATATATATATATATATATATATATATATATATATATATATATATATATATATATATATATATATATATATCCCTCATCAGAGAAACTTATTCTTGCAACAGATAGAGGCTACTATTGAGATCCACAGCTAGCCACATTACAGAGAATAAGGGAAAGGAAGATTGTAAATGCTAGAAGATCATTATTAGGTGGCAAACCCTGGACAAATGGCCAAAGTGCTTATTTAGCATATTGAAGCTAACGGCACTGGCTGCCAGGTTCTCCCAGTTTCCCTCAGTTCTAACCTTGGTCTGGATTGCTCTTCCCTATAGAATCCAACCATTTTGATAATCGACTCTTTAGGCCTCCTGGCTGCTGTTCCTGGTTCCTCTCTTTCCCCTCCCCCACACTCCCTACCTGGTCCAGCTCAGTCTGACCATGTCCACTCTGGATTCTTCCAGATGTCTCTGCATCTAGTTATACAATCCCCGTTATGCAAAATAAACCTTCATCTCCATCATACCTAGGTGCAGCCCTGTTCTTTGCTTTCTTTTTTTGTTTTCTTTCATTCAACCATGACACCTGCTGACAATATCTTCTAAAGAAGTCAAGGGAAGCTGTACTCATGAAGTTTCACAATGTGGATGCTGAAAGAAGATCTGCATAATGACAACATGAGTTGACATGGTAACTGGACAAAGACAATTTCACAAGATCTTACCCCTAGATTAAGAGCTGCGGGCAATCAGGGGCAGCTGATCAAGAATCAGTTTTCTACAGGGATGATCTCCCTAATAAGTTATCCAATACCAAGAGAGCACCTCTAAACATATATACATACAGACAATTCAAACTGAACTCAGTAGGTGGTGTAGGGGTTTGTGTTTGTGTGTGCATATGTGGGGGGTGTTCTGTATGTAACAGTAATAACGAAAGAGGAAGATGCAGTACATTTGAAAAGGAGGGGATATGGGGCAAATTCAATAGGGAAGAAATAAGAGTGAAAATGTAAATACAGTGTTCATTTTTGAATTCTTAAGACAGATTAAAAAAATATGTAGAGACTGGAAAAAGCCACAAGTTCCATATTTATGTCTGAGAGGAACCCTAGAGGAACCTCAGGGTTTTTAGAGGCATCACTGGGAAAGTGGCATTTGCTCAAGGACTAAACGTGGATGGGGTTATAGTTCTAAGGTCCTGGAACATTTCAGAGACTACAAATTCTGTGCTCTGTGTGATCAGGAAACTCTGGAGGTGTTCAGCATCTACGACTTGTCTGCAATCTTTTAGATGAAGAAAAAAGTGTGGAATAAAGATGGGATCTGCCAAAGACTGGAGAGCATTCATCCTGTAAACGGTGAGATAGCAAGTATTTTAAGAACTTTGAGGTTTTTCTCCCTCCTGATTGGCTGTATTTTTTTTCATGCAATATATTTGGATCATACTGTTTCCCTTGCCCAACTCCTTTAGGAATTCCCCACACCCCTGTCTACCTAACTTCAAGCTCTTCCTCTTTCAAACCTTTCTACCCAAATTAAAACAAGAGAAAAGCAAACAAAATACCCCTAAATGATACAAATGCAAAAATTAAACAACAGCAACAACAACAAAAAGCACACAACAACCATGGAGTTTGTTTTGTGTTAGCCAAGTTCATCTGATCAGGGGCCTGCATTTGAGTGTGGTTGACATACACAATGTCACTCCAATGGAGAAAACTGATTGTCTTTCTCTTAGTAGGTAACAATTGCAAATAGGTTCTTGGTTAGGGGTGGAACTTTGTGACCACTGTTCCTTCTTTGTGCTGGGATTTTGTCTGGCTTATTCATGTATATATATCTTATGTATGCTGTCATGGTCTCTGTGAGTTCATATTTGCATAAACCTTGCAATATCTGGAAGACTTCATTTCCTTGGAGTTGTGCACTGCCTCTGGTTCTCAGAATCTTTCTTTTTTCTCATCAGCAAAGAGTCTGGGTCTTGATGAGAAAGGGATTGATAAAGGCATTCCATTGAGGGATAAGCACTCCTGTGTTTTTTCCTCTGTCCAGTTGGAGGTCTCTGTGTTAATTACCATCCACTGTGAGAAGCATCTCTGACGAGGGTTCAGAGATGCTTGGGGGGCGGGGGGGCGTAGTCAATGGTAATCATCACAATGGTCTTTTCTCCTCCTCCCGCCCAAACACAATCATAACAGAAAAAGACATGTATACTCATGGTTCTGAATAAAACAACTCTGCAGTCTTAACAGAGAGCAAGCCAGAGAGAGAGACAGACAGACAGAGAGATACAGAGAGAGAGAGAGAGAGAGAGAGAGAGACAGACAGACAGACAGAGACAGACAGAGACAGAAAGAGAGACACAAAGAGAGAGACAGAGACAGAGAAAGAGAGAGATACTTTTGACTATGGGTATAGTGGTTTGTCATTAGGAGTCGTTTCATTGCTATGTTCACTTAGAATAATAATAGTAGTAGGCTTTTCCTCAGGCCTCATGACCTAGCTAGTCTCAGGTTGTTGGCCACTCACTTTTACAGTGTCAAGTGTGGGCTCTTAGGGAGTGGATCTTATTTCAATAAAAAGTCACTGTCCACTCCTGTAACATTTATACCCCGTAAGTCTTCCTTACACACATTTTCTCTCTTCATCCATCAGATCTACCCCTCCCTATTCCATCTACCATTGACATCACTCATTGATGGTTAGAAATAAAAGCTGTAGTTTAATAAAACAGCTTTAGTCCTTTCAGTTTGAGAGAGAATTTTCTAAAACCCTTTCTTTGAAGCATGTGTTTAAGAAAATGGAAAAAATGATGAAAAAATGCACTCATTTCAACAGGTAAATTTTCCTTGATTTTTATTTAGAACATAAGACACGAGTTGCAGGAACATTATACTATTTATTGACTTGTTGAAAGACAATTTCAGTATAAAGGAAATATAACTGATACAAAAATTTCTTCAGAGAATAATTTATACTAGTATGATCTGGTACTGAGGCTGTAACTAAAGGCAACTTGGGTTACATTTTGCCTTTCTTTATTTTATTTTATTTTATTTTATTTTATTTTATTTTATTTGTTTGTTTGTTTGTTTTTTCGAGACAGGGTTTCTCTGTGTAGCCCTGGCTGTCCTGGAACTCACTCTGTAGACCAAGCTGGCCTCAAACTCAGAAATCCACCTGCCTCTGCCTCCCAAGTGCTGGGATTAAAGGTGTTTGCCACCACTGCCCGGCACATTTTGCCCTTTCAAACTCAAAGGAAGAGGCCAGTGAAACTATCAAAGAACATATGATGCAAACATCCAAGGGCTTCATAGAGGGATGCCAGAGGAGTTTGTGGCAGCTACTGACTTATTCCATGGAGTTTCTCAATGTCGTTATAGCAAGATGGACAAAACCCATTTAAAAGGGGAAGAGCACAGACAAAAGTCACTAGTCATCTTAAAACTCCATGAAATTACTCTCAAGCTTCAACCAATCACAAGTCTGCTTTCCATTCAAGGCACCTGGCAAGCCAAGCGCAGACAGGATTGCGAATGAGAATTGGCTGGTTTGGAGACTAAGGGTCACTGGCCAATTGGAAAGTTATGACAGCTCGCTGGGCTCAGTATTGAAAACTTTTATTTGCTCGTGCATTTGTTGTCACTCAGACGACTAGAATTCCCTCCTCTGTGGGAGACTCAACAATTCCAAGCCTAGCCTTTTCACTTGTTCCTACTACTGCTTAAAATTGAAAAAAAAATTTTTTTTAAATTTTATTTAATTTTTTTCATTCCAGATTTTATCCCTTTCCCAGTCCACCCTCTGACTGTTACACATCCCATACATCCTCCCCCATCTTTGCAAGGATGTCTCCCCCCACCAGACACACACACACACACACACACACACACACACACACACACACACACACACACCAGAAATCCCCACTCCCTAGGGCCTCAAGTCTCTTGAGGGTCAGGTGCATCTACTCTGACTGAACCCAGACCCGGCACTCCTCTGCTGTATATGTGTTGGGGGCCTCATATCAGCCTGTGTATGCTGCCTGGTTGATCGCTCAGTGTCTGAGAGATCTCAGGGGTCCAGGCTAATTGAGAGTGCTGGTCCTCCTATAGAGTCACTCTCCTCGGCTTCTTCCAGCTTTTCTCTAATTCAACCAAAGGGGTCAGCTGCTTCTGTCCATTGGTTGGGTGTAAATATCTGCATCTGACTCTTTCAGCTGATTGTTGGGTCCTTCAGTGGGCAGTCATGATAGATCCCTTTTTGTGAGCATTCCATAACCTCATTAATAGTGTCAGGCCTTGGGGGGGCCTTCCCTTGAGCTGGATCCCACTTTGGGCCTGTCACTGGATCTCCTTTTCTTCAGGCTCTTCTCCATTTTTGTCCCCACAGTTCTTTCAGGCAGGAACAATTCTGGGTCAGAGTTTTTGACTGTGAGATGACACCCCCTCCCTCACTTGATGCCCTGTCTTTCTCCTGGAGGTGGGCTCTACAAGTTCCTGCTCCCCACTGTAAGGCGTTTCATCTAATGTTCCTCTCTTTTAAGAAAACCCAATCATTTAATCAAAGAAAGGCTAACTGCAACTTGTACATCTGAATCTGTTCAAAACATGGAAATGAGGTGTTGCTTAGAGGACCACAGTATCCTTTCCTTTCCCCTTCCCCTTTCCCCTTCCCCTTCCCATTTCTTTCTTTCTTTCTTTCTTTCTTTCTTTCTTTTCTTTCTTTCTTTCTTTCTTTCTTTCTTTCTTTCTTTCTTTCTTTCTTTCTTCCTTTCTTTCTTTTTCTTTCGATACACACACACATATGTGTATGTGTGTATATATATATATATATATATATATATATATATATATACACACACACATATTTTATTTTTTATTTTTTACTTATTTACTTCACATCCCAATCACTGCCTCCCTTCCAGTCACCCCCTCCCACAACCTTTCCCTCATTTCCCCCTCCACTTCTCCTCTGAGCAAGTGGAGTCTCCCCTGGGTATCTCTCCTCTGGTACATCCAGACTCTGTGAGGCTAGGTGCATCCTCTTCTACTGAGGCTAGACAAGACAGCCAACTCGGGGATTCTTATGAAAGAAAAGGAGGGAGGATTGCAGGCCTCAAAGGGGTAGGAACTCCAAAGGAAGACCAACAGAGTCAACTAACCTGGCCCCTCGGGGCTCTCAGAGACTGAAGCACCAACCAGAGAACATACAGGAGTTGGACTTAGGCCCCCTTTGCACATTTGTAGCAGATGTGCAGCCTGGTCTTCATGAGAATCTTAAAAAACTGAATCTTCTAAGATCTCTGGTGATCTTCATGGCATTTTTGTTTTTTGTTTGTTTGTTTGTTTGTTTTTGTTTTTTGTTTTTGTCCTTTTTGTTTTTGTTGTTGTTGTTGTTGTTTTATCACCCTGATGTTACATATTCTCAAGCCGATGAATATGCACAGGTGAGTGCAGGTACTTAAAAGCATCTGAGCTGCCAGGTCAACATGTCATTATGCCCCATTCTCCTCAACACCCATCCCCCACTCCCCATCCCCAGCATGCTGCCCAAGCTGTGACAGATGAGTGACCCTATGGGATTCCAGCCTCCATTGGGGAATATATCAGTGCCTTGATTAGGAGTAAGAGTACAAAAGTACAGTCTTTGCTCCAAACTTACCCATCCAGAAGCCTGTGGTATTGCCCAGACTGTCATAAAAAGTCCCCTTAGCTTCTGTAATATGCAGGTGTATTGTGAAGAACTGTGTCTCTCACTGTCCATGCAGGGCAGTCACAAAAGGTGGGGCTCTTCAGTTGACTCTGTTGACTCCAATATGAGTATTGGAAGGCGAGCATGGCGGTACTCAAGATCTAAATGGGAGATCTTCACCCCATTATTTACCCTAAAGAAATGGGATTGTACAGATGTGCATGCATACAGCCAACAATCAGACTGAGCACAGGGACCCAGTGAAGGAGTAAGGAGAAGGACTGAAGGAGCTGATGGGGCCTTATCTGGCATCAATGGGAGGGGAGGCCCTTGTTCCTGTGAAGGCTTGATGCCTCAGAGTAGATCAATGCTAGGGAGGTGAGGCAGGAGTGGGTGGGTGGGTGGGTGAGGGAGCACTCTCATAGAAGCAGGGTAAGGAGGGATGGGAAAGGGGGTGTGCAGAGGCGAAACCTGGGACAGGGGGTGACATTTGAAATGTAAATAAATAAAATATCCAATTAACAAAACAAAACAAAAAAAAAAAGAAGTGGGATTGTAACCATGATGGTGCTCATGCTAGCTAAGCCTTTAAGCTCAGTCTTCAAGCTCCAACTGTAAAATCACAGCAGATTTGAAATCCCATTAGATTTTATTTGTAGCAGCCAAATGGAAAGATAGCATTATGAATGCCTTTGCAATGATAACTGCAATGATAACTATACTCCAGTTCCATTCAGATCAGGGTCTCAGCCTCTAGGCTGGATATGTTGGTGAAGCTGATAATGATCAGACATGGCTTTGGTGGTGAAATCCCACCATTTGGGATTCCAGCCTTGGAAGCACTATATGGCTCTGCCTCACAAACCTGCATGCAACAATCAGAATCACGTTTCTGAAAAAGAACTTTCTACATACTAAGATGAGGAAGATAAGCCCTTTGGAAGCTTATAAAGCAATACAACTTTAGTTGCTAGACTTATGCAAACTATTCACAGCAAAGCTAGGCGAATTTGCAGAACAAAGGTGCCTTAATTTGGAGTGTGTTTCTTAGCAGTGCCTTTTGCTCAGAGTGTGATTAAGGCATTGTACCCTGGCAGCCTCAGAAGGGCTCAGTGAGACTAGATGATATAATTATGTGAGTCCTTGATAAACTGGGCTGTGATGGTAAACTTCTTGTCTCCCAGTGATCATTTCCCTCCATTTCTTTATCAGAACTGTTCAAACTATACTTAGCCAGGCCCAGTGTCTTCGCCCTATGGTGAATCAGTTCACACATACATACTCTATAACATCCAAAAATACATTTCTGCTAATAATTTTCATTGTGGCACAATGGAAAAACCTAATTTAACAACTTTTTCATAGATTTGAACATATGGCCTCAGTTCTAATTTATTTTTATAGTATGGTATCGCTTTCTATGGGTGATGGTTAGGACTAATCCATCACATTTAAGTATTATAATTATAGGTGCAGTTATATGCAATTATGGTTATACATATAATTGTCAAATGCTTACCACTTGCCAACTATACTTAAACTTAATCTTCAGAACACTTATCACTATTTTACATATAAGAAATTTACTTGGAGAGTGATTGCTTTGCCTGAATTCATACATCTACTAGGTAGCAACATTTATGGATTTCTAGTTAGTCTTTACGTGTGTGTGGTATATGTGTTCATTTATGTTCATGTGCAAGTGTGTGTATGAGTGTGTGAGTGTGTGACTATGTGTGAGTGTGTGTGAACATGTATATGTGAGTATGTGTGTGTGAGAGTGAGTGTTTGAACATCTGTGTGAGTGAGAACGTGTGTGTCTGTGTGTGTGTGTGTGTGTGTGTGTGTGTGTGTGTGTGTGTGTGTGTGTGTGTGTGTCAGAGGTCAATATTGAATATCTCACTCTACTGTTTGCCACAGTGGATCTGGGCTCAATAACTTGGCTGGCTTGCTGGTGAGCTTCAGGGGTCTGTCTGTTTCTGTCTTCCAGCACTAGGACTAAAGATGTGTCCCAGGACCTGGGTGAGTATCTGAACTCAGGTCTTCCTGCTGGCAAATCCATTACTGTCAGCTGTCTCCATTCCCTCCTGCTAGATATTATTTATCAGTTATCTGATAATTCCTCTAATTATATTTTTAGTATAGCATTATTACAATTCTTTATGCATATAAAAGCTTGAAATTGAGAAAAATTTAGAAAGTTAATTTCCTCAAGGGCCTAGTTCCACACCAAGAATTAGAAGAAGCTGACTTTTACATCAACTGAAGCTTTCATTCAGAAACTGCATTTTACAAATTGGCTAGAATTTTTGGCTTGTTCTTATATATTTGCTAGAACTACGTACCTACATTTTGATGTGCAGTCTAATCCCCATCGACGCCTTGTGGGCATTATGGCTATCATGACAAACCACAACTTGATACTGTCTTTGAAGGCTGGGCCATAAGAAATGATGTAGCCTCTACATGGCTTGCTGCCTCAGGAAGCTCGTCCTTATGGCCCAGTCACTGTGGAAGGTAATGTTTGCCTGAGACATATTGATGTCCTTTCCCAGGAAGCAGTGAATGATGATATAACCTATATTTAAAAAACTTGGCAAGCATCATTGAAGTATCGTACTTGAGATGGGGACATTAATATAGAATATCTGGCTTGCCCAATATATTCACAAAGGTCTTTAACACTGGAAGAGAAGTGGAATGTTTAAAGCCAGAAAGAGATATTGAAGTGGAAGGAGAGCAGAGAGGCTACTGGAGACAAAGGATGTGGGCCATGAGCCCAGGAATGTGGGCAGCCTCTGGAAATGAATAAACGGAAATGGAGTCTCTCTTGAGCCTTCATTTGGAAAGGAAAGCAGAGTGCCAGTAAATGGACTTTGGCCCAGAAGGACCCCTGTCACACTTCTGGCCTACAAGAAGTAAAAGATAATTTATTTGGATAGTTTTCAGACACTACATTTGTGGCGATTTTTCAAAGCAGTGATAGAAAACTAATATAGTCATTATACTGTCAAGCCACTAAACTGACAACCTCAGCTGAGGTCTCCAGCATCAGCCAGCACTGTTTGCTAGAAGGTATGTGAAGAACCAAAAAGGTGAAACCATGGAAAAGAACTGACTGACTGTATACACAAACAAACAAACAAACAAACAAGCAAGCAGTTGAGGTTGTTTCTTACTTGATTTCATATTCTCATGAGATCAGTAAAAAAATTCACCAGTAGAATTAATGTTTAATAGCTGCATCTCCTGCTCATAAAATATAGTAAGTCTCAGCTTATCCCTCCCACTGTGCAGGTCCTGGGGACTTAGTGCAGGTCAGCAGCCTTGGCAGCACGTACATTTTCACACTGGGAAATCTCTCTGGCACATAAGACTTTTTAAAAATCTTATCAAAATGTCAGACTATTTTTAAGAACAGGATACCTGAACACCATGAGGATACTTAAAAAGGTAAACCACCTGATAGCCAAATGTCTTTGTGTTAAAATGATAGAACAGGAAAACAAAACAAAACAAAAGGAGGAGGGGGGCTGGAGAGACGACTTAGCCATGGAGAGTACACAGTGCTCTTGAAGGGAAACCAAGTCTGGTTCCCAACACCCATGTCAGGTGCCTGTAACTCCAGTTCCAGTCATTCCAATGACCTCTTCTGGCCTCTGCACATCCCTGCCCTCATGTCTACACACACAAACATATCATGTAAACATTAAATAAAGAACCCCACTATGGCTGGAGATGGAAGCCGCTGGCTGAGTGCTCACCTACTCTCCTGAGGCCCACATTAGAAGTCTAGCAGCAAAAGAAGAAAGAAAATAAAGGACAAAGAGCTGACAAGAAGTGATCCTCTCAGGGATCACTAATCCCTCCATTTTTAGTTTTTTGAAAAGAACTTCTCTTGAATGGTTCTCAAGGTTCAGAAAACTAGTGGAAAATACCAGCTCCCTATTATGAGCAGGAGAACACACAGGAAATTGGGGAATCCCACCTATCAAATGTAGGCACATGCTATGATCATCAATTTCATATTTGTAAGTTTCAGATGTGCATGATTTTCTACTTTGTGCACCTTAGTTTATGTTACATTTTATACCATTTTGCAGCCTTCCAGAATTTATGCATGATATCAGCGTGAAACTTAGCTCTTCGTTACTGTTACAGTTTTAAGACTTATTTATGTTGGTACACATAGGGCTAGCTTATTGCTCGTGGCTAAATTTGCTGTTGATAATGGATATTAATGTGGGTTTTGTACTTGTTATTTTGGTTTTCACACTCAAAAGGAGAAAAATGCTTCATTTCATATTTAGTAGAGTTCACTATATTATATATTTAGGAGTTCAACTTGGTAGGATAAGACAAACATGTACCTTTCAATCTTTTGGAATTTATTGTTCTTCAAACAATTTCATTTTGTACTATTTTGTGTAACATTGGTCTTATTCTATCTTGTTTCATCTGCTATTTTTAAACATTTAATGTTTTGGCAAACTCATAAATCTTAAATTCTGTCTAATTTTGGTTTTCTCAAATTACTAAGGCAGCTAAGCAATCTTTCATATAAGCAACATTCCATGTATTACAAAACAGTAGTTGTTATAAAAATTCTGGTATATATCCATTTAACAGAGTGAGGGATTCTATAAACAACTTCTTTCAAGGATGCAATTCACTTTGACAGTGTTCACTTCCCAAGCCCTTCATTTTCTTCCTCTTTCCTCTTCCTTCTTACTGTTAGTCTCCTTCCTTCCTCTGTTCTCCTTCTGCTTTATGGTGTATATGTGGTGTGTGTGTGTGTGTGTGTGTGTGTGTGTGTGTGTGTGTGTGTGTGTGTGAGTGTGTGTGTATGCATGTGAGTGTGTGTGTGCATATGTGTGAGTGTATGTGGGCACAGTGTGTGCACTCAGTGTGCTTGGTGTATATGTGTGTGTTGAAGCATCAATATACAATCTAGAATCTACAAATGAGAGGAAAATGTTGATCCAAATCTGGTATATTTAACTCACTTCCGTGATCTCCAGTTGTATCCATTTTCAATAAAACAACATACTTTCATTTTTTTTATCTATCCATCTGTTGACAGTCACCTAGGAGGACAACAGCCAAATAGCCAAATTAAGGGAAATCTTTGCTTCCTCTCTATGAATTTTTGGGTTTCAATCTTCCATTTTTCTATTGAGTTTTATATATATATCCTTATTTATACACAGACATTTCTTAAAACTTCCTGATTGTAATTTATTTTGTTGTATTCCCAGGTGTTGAGGTATCTCTTTGTGGTAACTTTTGGCATAACACTGGTTTGTGTTTGAATATAGTTTGAAAAAAGAGTATTTTCTTTGATGAGAAATGGACTTGTCAAGTGTTCACATTATTGAGTTTATAAACAGAATCCTTTTATTTTTTCCTAAGGTTTATGTATGTTTTGTCAATCTGGAGCTCACCTTCCAACAGAAGTTAGTGTGAAGTAAGGGGTGACACCTGATTTTGCCTGGACACAAAGGTAAATAACTTTTCAGCAGCATCATTAACAGTTGACCCATCTCCTTCATTTTGCTGACTTATTTTTTAGATTTCCTTCTTGTACATTTGAGTTGGAGACACATTATAACATCTGTATTTAACATCTGTATTATTTAATGAGGTTATAATCTCTGTCTATCCACAATGTCCTTTATCTGCTCTGTTGTCTCACAGCTGCTCTGTTTTTTGTTAGGTCCTATTTAGATGTCACCACTTTAGGAGATGGCTCCTACATTTCTTCCTGCTTCTCCAACATTGATTACAACTTTAGTTGCAGTATGGATTCCACCAGAGAAATTTATGTTGAGAGAGATTTTTTTTTCAGCACCACCAGACTTTTTAGCTTTTATGGGGCCAAACACAGCATCCTACCATTTTGTACTATTAAGTGTCTTGTAGCTGTTTTTGCAAGATTATCCACAGGAATAAATTAATGAGCGAATCTTCAAAACAGAACAGCTTGAGTGACACTTGGTAGATCTGAATAATTCATCTTAACTCTCATTTATTTTTTTACCCCTTGTTTTGCTGACTTTAGGTAGAAATAAACCATAGTTAGTATGGATAACATTTTTTTAAAATTACTATTTATGTCTGTAGTTTGTATGATACTATTTTATTTTTTTAAAATCACTTCATTTCAGTCCCCGCTTTCCATTTGAACTAAGGAATTCAGTTAGCAACCTCACCTACCTGGTGACCAAAATACAACCAAAATTTCCTAAAGCTTTGAAGCAAAACAAGAGCAAGTTCTACACTCTAAATAACTGCTGTTTGCTATGTATTGCTAGAAATGTATAAATCAAACCAGAGATTGTAAATTTAACCACTTTTACTTAAGTATTTTCGTGTATTTTATGGCCTTCTATTTTAAGTCAGGGTTCCGTAAATAGTTATTGAATATTTTCATGATAATAAACATGTGTTTCATAGCATGCCTTACCCTTGAGAGGGTTTTATAACCATGCAACAATGAAAAACATAACGGATTTCTGAACGTTTCCATCAGTACTCATGCATCATGGGAAACAGAATGGAGATCAGCATTATTGCCATGGGCTTGGAGTTGCCATGGCCACTAGTTATCATGAGAAGTAGATTTGGACCACCCATCCTTACTTTTGTTTAGAAGTAGATTTGGACCACCCATCTTTACTTTTGTTTTCACTCTGTGGCCTTTTCTAAAGTGAGCACTAGTCAACATGATTGATAGTTGCGGGAAATATTTTTTTTTAAAAATTGATCTGTCACGCTCTCCCACTTGTGCCTCTGCCACAGCAGCCTGGCCTACCATGCACTGGCTGGCAATGGCCAACTTGTTTTTATCTTGTGGAGGCTCTGACTCAGAACTCCATAATCTCTCCACCTAGCTCGCTAAGTTCCCACTCTCAGGTCTTTACACTCCAGTCCCAATGCCTCATTTTTTTGGGGGGTGCACATCTGCAGCCATACCTTTCTCTCTTGAACCCAGACGAGCTGTAGTGTGAAGGAAAACGCAACACAAACTAAGTTCAGAAATAATGGGAATTCAATCTCTGGATGCAACAACTAAAACCTCATCTTGTAGGCCTTATTAAAATCTGATTCAGAGCAGAAGGGGTCTGCAACCCTATAGGTGGAACAACAATATGAACTAACCAGTACCCCTAGAGCTCATGTCTCTAGCTGCCTGTGTAGCAGAAGATGGCCTAGTCGGCCATCATTGGGAAGAAAGCCCCCTAGGTCTTGCAAACTTTATATGCCCCAGTACAGGGGAATGCCAGAGCCAAGAAGTGGGGGTGGGTGGGTAGGGGAGCAGGGCGTGGGGAGGGTATAGGGAACTTTCGGGATAGCATTTAAAATGTAAATAAAGAAACTATCTAGCTAGCATGATGGCGCACGCCTTTAATCCCAGCACTTGGGAGGCAGAGGCAAGTGGATCTCTGAGTTCGAGGCCAGCCTGGTCTACAGAGTGAGTTCCAGGACAGCCAGGGCTACACAGAGAAACCCTGTCTCAAAAAACAAAAACAAAACAAAACAAAACAAAACAAAAACCCGAAAATATCTAATAAAAAAAAAATCTGATTCCTTCGGTGGTGAATCCTTTCGGATCTGCCGTGATACTGGGAAACTCTAGCAGTTACATCTTACCCTCAAGCTGTCCAAAAAGAGACCTGACTGGCTCCTGCTTCCTCTCTTCCTCCATCCAACCCGGAAGTCCCGCCTACTAGCCCAGTGATTGGCTCTTTTATTCATTAGTGGATTAGTTCACAAGAACAGCACCAGGCCCATCCAGAACAATTGAATCTCAAATGTCTCATAAAAACTGCCAATTCCAAATAACCAGAAGTAATGGAAACACAGCAAAACAAACAAACCAACCAACGTTACAAACAGTCCAACAGACAGACATGATCTTTACCAACCAACATTCACAAACAGTCCAGTTGACAAGCATCATCTTTGGAATATGCTTAGCCAATTCTTTAGGATGTAAAATTTCTTTATCCTGGAGTGTGGAGACATGGGTTTCACATGGCTTGCAGGATTCAGGACCATAAATCTATAGTAATCTCATTTGGGTAAAGGAGTGAGATTAAGGCCAACTCTCCACCAATTCTGCAGGAAGTAATGTCCTGCTTTGAATTCCTCTGACTGACTTAAGGAAAGATCAACCATTTCCAATATTTTGCTCGACTTCATTCCATGGAAGCCATCTTTATCACTGACTTTCCCTCTTGTGCTTTCTCTTGCTTATTCCTAGAAATTTCCTTTATCCTGGCTTTCTGAAGTTCTCTCTACACAGTTTCTGATCTCAGTTCCCTTTCCTGAACTGCTATCTCCAGCTTAGTATTCTTCTCTAATGAATTTTCTCTCTCAATACACTGCGCTCTTGTTTCCTAAGCTTCTTCCAATCCCAGCACAATGTATTCCTAATATCTTCCTGATCTAAGTCTTCAGCGTCTGAATTTTCCTGATTTCTTCTTGTTCCCTGTCCTTTTAAAAAGTCTGTTTTGTCTCAAATTGGTATTTTAAGCCCCAAATTTACATTTAAAGGGCATAAATAACCCTTATCTACAACCCCTGTCAGGCCCTTCCTTTCCTTAGAGTTCAGCTTCTTTGTTTGCCAAGTGAGGTAGATGGGAGAGATCTGAAAAGTCTCTTTCAGCATAAACACCAGGGCCCTGCAGACATTAGACACTGTCCTGTTCGGTATGTGTAGGTTCATTGGGGTTACTTACCACAGAATAGGTTTTTGTGTTCCATAGTGTGTCTTGAGCACTTTGACCCTCAACACATTAAATGATCAGCTGGGTCATAAAAGGAAGAGGCAGAGAGCCAGTGTGCCACATGTACCTGTGTCTGGGCTCATAGCCAGGCCTGCTTGGGAGGACAGGAAGCGGCAAGAGCACAGGGAAATGTTCTGTGTGAAGTGACATGGGGCCGTGTTACACAGGGTCTTTGTGAGACTCCACAAATAATGACCAAAAGTACAGGGACTTCACAGAGAAAGTTAATGAAAGAGAGAAAAAGAAAAAAAAAAGAAACTTTAAAATTCAGAATGAAAACAATTAAAACAAAAGAGCAGAAAATGGAGAGGTGGGTTTTTGTTTTAGCTCCAGTAAGATTATTTTCTCAGATCATGAGCTAACCACCAACTAGGCAGGGAGCTAGGCGGTTACCAGATCTGCCAGGCAGGCAGAGATGGATTTATTTATGTGTGTGTACTGTGGAATGAGACATGAGTCCAAATCTTTAGTCTTTCTAGTCCCTAAGACAGAAACCTTCAAAAATCATAACTCTTGAATGCCACAGGCAGAAATGGCCACATATTTCTTCTTCCTAAGACATTTGTAGGCCGCTTTCCACTAGATTGCTAGATCATTGATGAATCTATAATATCAGGTACAAGGAAAAAAATTATATTCCCTCCATTCTATAGCAGACAATGCGTCGACTATAACTTGTCAGTTTCAGAAAACAGCTCTTTGTAAACAAGCAGAATCCTTGCAAAGGACTTCCTGATTCTTGAAGGGAAAACTTGTAAACTTTACGTATTCTGGGAGTTTATTTTAATTTTATTGAACCATCTTTGTTTTTAAAATAAATAAACAAACCATTTATGTGTATGTGGGTATGTGTAATTTTTGAGAAAAGGCTAGCCTCTTCTTTGGGGCAAACATCTTGCCTCAGCCTCCAAGTGCTGAACAGGTGAGAACTACCTCATTCTGCAGCTTGTATGCATGCATGTATGTATGCATGTATGCATGTATGCATGTATTCATGTATGTATGCATGTATGCATGTATCTAGTATTTATATCAGACACATATGGGCTATAAGGCTTTCTGGAAAATGAATGACAGATGCTTAGATTGACACACTTTTAAAGATAAATCCACAATAAAAAAAGACTCTGTTTATACAAGTAAGTAGCTATCGTTGCTATATCCCTTTTCCAGGTGGGCACATAGAGGTTTGAAGTGATGTAATAAGTTGAAACTGGTCACACAAAGCAACAGATAAGGCTGGGGTTTAAACTCAGCCTCACTGACCTACAGTGTATTGTTAACTGTTATTCCAGCATTCTTCCCCAGATGGTGAGAAGAGTGTACTCATTGCACATTAGCAACTTGTAAGTACTTAGTAAATTAATGATGAGACTGTGACATAATGAGTCTCTTGGCAGTTGCTAGGTGACCACCTGGCATCTCCCTGCCCTCCCATCTCCCTGCCAACTCCAGTCTCATCTTCTGAAACTAGATCATTTTCTTTCCTTGTTTCTTCAGCAGTTTCCTCTTCCTGATTTGTGTGAACAATGGTCACTTGAGATTCTGGAAGAGGGCCCTTCTTTGACTCTTGACTTACATCATTTATTCCATATTAAGTGAGTATGCATATTATAGATGACACTATAAGAGACAGTGAGAAACATAGCTTACATCATGGAGTACTTACACCAATGGAAATACCTCTTTTATATTACTTGTGCTGATAGTTATTCAAAATTAATTTGAAAAGTTAGAGAAAAGGATTTGGATGGTTGAGGTTCAAGGAACTTAAGAAAATGAATCTCACTTCAAATATGTTAAAAGTCCATATAAAAAAGAATTTTCACTGATTGATATTTGACTAAATTAAAACACAGCTGAACTCTTCAGCATGGCTTAAGGGGAAAAAAAAAGTGGAATTAATACAGACGCCAAGGACAAAACTATCTGGTACTGGGTGTCTCCATGTCAGGGAAAGAATGCCAGACTGCTTCCATTAGTCTCACACGCCCTTCCCTCCACCCCTCCTGGAGGAAAACGTCAGCCCGTGGCACTTCCTGGCACAACAGGCAACTATGATATTTCAGTGTGCTTTGACTTTTGATGCTCCTTTAACTCAATGACCACCAGTGCTGACCAGGGCTGCATTAAGCAAGTCTAGCCTGCCCAAGAGAAATTTCTTTCATTCATCAACAGATAAGGAGTTTTGGCAACCCTCTCAGGGGAACAAAAGGAAGAACACACACACACACACACACACACACACACACACACACACAGAGAGAGAGAGAGAGAGAGAGATTGCCCTATAATACAGAAGAGCCCACAGGAAAGGGGCCAGAGAAAGATTGAAGGGAGCTTTAAGGAGTACAGGGTAGACAGGGAGTCGGCTATCAGAATTAAACACGATGAAGTCCAGAGCCCCTCTCAGTCTCTACCTGCTTCTTCTCAGTGTCACCCTGGGCTGAGCACTTGATACAAAACAGATCTCCAGAAGTATTCCAGTAACTCCACAGGACCACCAGGGCAAAAACAAAAACATTCAGGGCTTGACACTTACCAGGGCAACTTGCCAAGCTTATCACATGTGAAAAGATCTGCTAAGAGAGAGGCATCTTGTTCAGAGGCTGGGTGCTAAGTCTCTGAAAACCAAAGGGCATTTTCCTTTCTGAGGAGCAGGCTAGGAGGTCAGGAGTAGCATTTCTCTATGAACTGCCAGAAAAGGCAATTACTGACTTTATTAACATAAAGGTTGGAGGAGAAGCTGAAAGGTGTGCAGTGGGGGGAGGTGGCAGGGGAACGAGAAAAGACCTACTGGGGACACTGGAATGGCCAGTTGCCAGGATAGCTCCCACATTCTTCTGGTCAAGCTCTTCTGCATTCTGGCTTTGAGGGGATTTTGACAGCAGCCGAAAGCTTGTCCCAGGCACATTTTTCTCTCCCTGTAATCTTCATGGGAGTTGCAGCATCTTCTAATGCCTTCTTCACAGACATGATTCCAAGCCTCTTACATGTCTCTTTCCCACGAGGTCACCATAAACTATCCCCCCCCCCAAGGTTTACCATCGTCCTTTTGTAGATAAGAACATTGAGGCTTATCTGTAGGATGTAGCTGGTGCTCAACAAAGCAGGAATTTAAATGTGTGTCTTATGGAATCTTCAGACATGGAAACAAGGCTTCTCAGAGACTCCTAGCTCAGGCTTCTCTGTTGACTAAACAATCATTTTGTCTCCAAGCTTTTCTTGTCCCATGATGCCATCTTATTTGCCTTTAGATTTCCCATTTCTCAGATAAGACTCCCCTCAGTATTGTGCTTCTTAGTTACAGTTACTGTCACTGTGATAAAACACCATGACCAAAAGCAACTTGAGTGAGGAAAGATTTTTGTCTCACTCACTCTTTATTACAGTTTCATGGAAGGCAGGCAGGGCAGGAACCTGGAGGCTGGAAGTGATGTAGAGGCCACAGCAGAGTGCTACTTCCCAGCTAGCTTCTCGTGGCTTGCTCAGCCTGCTCTCTCATAATACCAGACAAAGAGTGAGACCACACACAATGGTCTGTCTCCCCCCACCCCATGTCAATCATTAATTAAGAAAATTCTTTAGAGTGTTTCTACAGCCCAATCACATAGAGGCATTTTCTCAAGTCCCTTCTCTCTTTTCAAAGGACTCAAGTTAGATATGTCAAGTTGAGATAAAACTAGCCAGTGGGTGCATGAAAATTCTAGTAAATGTGGTTCTAAGTTGAAAATGTTACCTTGGGAAGGAGACTATGCTGCAAGAAGAACATGTTTTTTAGGGAGTGGACATTTTAAAAAATGATAGCATAGTGTGTCTGTTGTGAAGTATAATGGAACACTTGGAAACACAGAGAGCACTGGGGTGGTGGGGCAGTCCTCTTATATACTGCCCATACCTGCTGGCAGGTAATGGCTAGGTCCCTGGGAGGAGCCTGGAAGTACTGCCTGTAAGCCAACAGTGTCTATCCATCATGAGATCATATGGGTGAAGGAGCAGGATTTTCTTCTTGTTCTGTCATTTGCTGGTGTGTTTTGCTTAAAGAATGGATAGATGCTTGACCACATTTGCTGTTGTGCTCTTCATAGTTCTGAAAACATATAGAAGATGGTATCCATTTTGGAGCTAACATTTTGATTCTGGTGTTTATTATTTCTGGTTCATTGGTACCTTGGAAGAAGGTAATGTTATTCTTCCTTGGATGTTATATCTCTTAATTTTGTAATGGATGCCTCTCCTTGGAACTGGTGATCTTAAGGGCCCAGAACAAGACAACTTCCACAAAGCTACTAAGAGTTCATTATGCAACAATGGGAACCAGACTTCCCATTTTAATGGTTACCTTGTAACTTTTGTGCCTGCATTTATTCTTGCCACACCATCATGAATAATGAAATATTACCTAGTTTGGAGACACAAGATTAGCCCCAAGTCAACATTCACAATAAAACTAGTGACCTGCCTTGCTGCCCTGCTTGCTTTCAGGCACTTCAGCCAATCCTATTCCTCACAGCCTCATGTTATTTGAAAAGAGTCACTTGTAGAAATCTGGCTTGAGTAATAGCTAATTATCCCACAGCATTATGTAAGTAGGTGAATAATCGGAAAAAAAAATTAATACTTTTCATAAACAAACAACCTGTGTACATTTGGAGACTTTGAACGATAGTAGGCAGTATATGTGAAAGGCTGAGTATTACTCTCAAGGGTTAGTGTTAACCTTAATAGGTCTTCCCTTTTTTCTGGAAAAACTTAGTTTCAGTGATTCTAAGTCACTTCTTTATATATTACTCCTGCTCAGAATAAAGGGACATTTGAGTATTTATTGACTCAGTCTCCATAGTTGACATGAGGGCTCTTCTTTGTTACAAGAAAAACTTAATATACAATTGAGAATTTATTTTAGAAATGTCACATGCATTTTTCAGAAATTGAGAACATTTGAACTGGCGTTCTATTGAGTTCTTAGGTTGTTTTGCACTTCTACCTATGGGGAGGCAAACACTTCTAAGTTCTAACAAGAGAGCATTGAGTTAGCTGTAAGGATGGACTTTTTTTTTTTGAGTCAGGCTGATTAAACACTGGTGCAAATTAGCAGGGGAGCTTATGGAATGCCATCTGTGGAGATATTTCAAAAATAGAATTGACAATTTTCTTCTTTGGATGATTTAGGAAATGCCCCCTCTGGCAAAGAGATAGACCAAATGGGCTCTTGAAAGCATTGTGGGTTCTCTGCTCCCAGGAGTCTTCCTCTACAGCTCTTGGAAGCATTTGTTTTCTAAGTTGAATGCAGACCAAGGTGACTTTAGCAAAGTTGGTGGTGGCGCATGAGTGTGCTCATCTCTTTCTACTCATGGAGTAAGGTAGAAGGTACAAAGGAAACATTTTAAATACTACCATTTTTTCATCAGCTATGTTTGTCTACATCAAATAAATAGGACTGCTTTAGACTTAGTGGGAGTCTGCCAGCCTAGTGCCACCTCACTCTGCACTTTCTCTGACACACTTCAAATGTAGGACAGATTCTTTCTTCTTCTCCTCTCCTCTCCTCTCCTCTCCTCTCCTCTCCTCTTCTCCTCTCCTCTCCTCTCCTCTCCTCTCCCCCTCACTCCTATGTCATTTTCTCTTGTATCTCAAAGCAACAGGGAACTGTTCTGACAATTCTCTTTTTGAACAACTCAAAAGAAGTCTCTGTTTCTACAACCATGACTGTATGCTGATTTTAGAACTGAAATTCATGCCCCTGTCAGGTGCATTCACTTGAGAAATACTCAGCATTGCTAAGACCTGTTAAAGGGGACTTTTAGATCTTCCTTCCATCTTACCCTCCCTCTATGCCTCCTGTTACAGCTTTCTCATCCCCACTCCTCACCCAGAGCCTCTCCCATCTCCCATCTGGCCCTTACTATCTTACAAAGCAACTTCTTCCTGTGACAGGACTTCCTCTTGCATAGTCACAGAAAACCAGTCCAGCCCCTCCTAATTGGAACCACCCTCTCTGTGATTTAGTTCTCCAAGTGAGTCTAGACTTTCTTACTCTACAGTTATTTCTCTGCGTTGAATATTCTTCCCTTTCAATTGCAAAAGTGTGCAATTGAATTTGACCTCTAGTCAAAGAAGTTAGAAACTCATCTATGTTAGAAACTCATGTAGCCCACCTGTCCCTTAGCCAATGGTACTTTCAGTAGCCTTTAATGACTATGGAGAAGGTACATAGGCTAAAGGGTGCATCAGGCATTATGTGGACTCTGGGACTCTGATGATTGACCTACTATTTCAGTGACTCCGTTTCCTGAAATAGAGAAATGGGGTTATAAGCAATACTACTAAACATTTTTGAAGATAAAAGCATTCAGCTAGATACTATATAAAAATGGAACAATAATGGGTTGAATACAAAGAGCTTATGGTCAAACACTAAATAGGGCATATAACGAGAAGATGTTCCAACTGGTAAGAAGGACACATGCTCCACATGCTTCTTACCGGTTCAACAATATGAACCGGTAAGAAGGACACATGTTCATAGCAGCCTTATTTATAATAGCCAGAAGCTGGAAAGAACCTGGATGCCCCTCAACAGAGGAATGGATACAGAAAACCTGGTACATTTACACAATGAACTACTACTCAGCTATTAAAAAGAATGAATTTATGAAATTCCTAGGTATATGGATGGAGCCAGAGGGCATCATCCTGAGTGAGGTAACCCAATCACAAAGGAACTCACACAATATGTACTCACTGATAAGTGGATATTAGCCCAGAAACTTAGAATACCCAAGATATAAGATACAATTTACATGAAACTCAAGAAGAACAAAGACCAAAGTGTGGACACTTTACCCCTTCTTAGAATTGGGAACAAAACACCCATGGAAGGAGTTATAGAGACAAAGCTTGGAGCTGAGACAAAAGGATGGACCATCTAGAGACTGTCATACCCGGGGATCCATCCCATAATCAGCCTCCAAACGCTGACACCATTGCATACACCAGCAAGATTTTGCTGAAAGTACCCAGATATAGCTGTCTCTTGTGAGACTATGCCGGGGCCTAGCAAATACAGAAGTGGATGCTCACAGTCAGCTATTGGATGGATCACAGGGCCCCCAATGGAGGAGCTAGAGAAAGTAACCAAGGAGCTAAAGGGATCTGCAACCCTATAGGTGGAACAACAATATGAACTAACCAGTACCCCCTGGAGCTCGTGTCTCTAGCTGCATATGTATCAGAAGATGGCCTAGTTGGCCATCAGTGGGAAGAGAGTTCCATTGGTCTTGCAAACTTTATATGCCTCAATACAGGGGCACACCAGGGCCAAGAAGTGGGAGTGGGTGGGTAGACGAGTGGCGGGGGGAGGGTATGGGGGACTTTTGGGATAGCATTGGAAATGTAAATGAAGAAAATACCTAATTTTTAAAAAGTAAAAAAAAAAAAAAACAGTCAAATAACTACAATCATCTTTAGACACCATCATCACAACTGATGTTCCTTTTTAGCAGTTGCTTTCTTGCCCAGCACTGTTCTAAGGTAAATGAATCATTCAGCAGAAGTTACGTTGTGAAAACCCTCAAAATAATTATGCAGAACAAGGTCATTTAGATTCATTGGCCTTTCTCCTTGCCAGGCAGGATAATTCCCTATAGTATCTGCTTGAATATTTCATTAGTTTACTTTTTAATGACTGGAGCTACTTAGTTCCTACCACACCCCATGGAAGAGTATCTTACAATGTAATAAAAATTAATTTCTGGGAATTTCTTTGTTTGAGATTTACATTTCCTTCAAGCACTTCCAGAAACCTCATCTCCCATCATTTCGTTATACAGAAGTGCTACCACTGTGCAGCTCCTCTGCTTACTGTTTATATAAATAGTTATCTTATTGCTTCTGATTTCTTTCCCTCTAAGATGCCATAACACATGCAATTACTCTCTTATTCTTCCAAGATATTAGTCCTAAGTAGCCAAATCTTAGCTATATCTGAATCTATTTGTGTCTTCAAATTTCCTCCCGTTTATTTAAAGTTCTATGGCAGACTCAAATATTTAAATATCACTTTATCTGGTGTAATGATGAAGACAATAAAAGCAATAAAACCAACAGGAATTGAGAAAAGGAGAATATGAAGATAGCGACGCCTTCAAGAATCTATACCATATAGCAGTGGAAAAACTATGTACCTCAATTAGAATGGGAATAACATCTTACATGGAGATCAGGCTCTCAAATCAATATGTAAAATGAAGATTGCCTACAGTTAAAATCACTCTTAAAAATATCTTAGGAAGCGCCACATGCAATACCAACATACCGTTTCTCAATAAGTCCAAAGATTTCTTTTTTGTTCTGTGATTGGAACAGAATCTCTGTTTCTTTGGTTGAGCTCCAGATGAAGCAGTTGGCTTGCATTGAGAGACCATGTTGCATGAAAAATAAGTATCTTTAAACACTAGAATCACACTCCTGCACCATCAGGTGCCCATATTACAAAAAGCAGCCGCAGGATGACAAAGGCCAAGTAAAACCAGCCTGTCCTGTCACTTGCCCCCTGGGACATGTACTCAGGAACCAGAGGGCTGTGTGGAGTGGGCTATACTATTTTACATCTCTTTTCAGGTCTCTTATCTTTTATGTTTACCTCTCCTTCTCTACTCCATAATGACTTTCTCTTTGTCAAGAATAGGGATGGGCATCTAGCAGAATATGTGGTAAGTCAATAAACTCTCATAATACCCTGTAATTCTTAGCCCTTTTGATTATGTCTAGAGTATGAAGAGAGAGAGACAGAGACAGAGAGAGAGACAGAGAGACAGAGAGAGAGAGAGGGAGAGAGGAGAAGAGAGAGATTGTTATCTTATTCACTTAAGTGGTTATTCTATATATGTCTGACAGTCCTCACTCAGAAGGAAGTTGGCCTCAACGATGTAAATTTCCACATCTCTTACATTATTAATTCATGGCACTGCCCCTATTTTAAATGTATGATTTCTTGTACTTTCTTTGTTTACACTTGAATAATATACTTAACTGCATTATATTTATGATTCACATAACTTTTGTCATCTTCTTAAAATGCTTAATTTAAAAAACAAGCACAATATAAAATATGCCTTAGCACTAGAGTAGTTTGTAAATTAAGATTCTGTTCTTGACAAGGAATTAAATATCTTATACTTTTATAGATGAAATAGTCATTGAATTTTACTTCAAAAAATGCTGAGTAACCCAAGGAAAAGTTACTAATATTAGCAAAATTCTTTGGTATTGAGATGAAAATATCTAAGCCAAAAGAAAACAAAAATGTAAAAGCCACATTCACACATTGAATATGCCAGGCGTGTGTTCATTATGACACCATTTATAGCTTATTAGGAAGTTCTCTTGGTTTTCAGCTTTCTGACTCCATTCCACAATAATTGATACTGATAGCATTTTATTGTAGATATACTCTGCTGGCACCAAGCTGGTTGAATTCTGATACAGAGAAATGTGATGTTAATAAGGCAAGCGCATGCGCATGCACATACACACGCACATGAACATGCACACACGTCAGGTTACCTAGAAGGCAATTGTAGTTCTGCACTTGACCATTGTTTTCCAAGAATAACAATCATAAAATGTTTAGTTTGGCCAATGCAGAGTCTATGACAGACTACCTGTTATGAGGAAAATGAACTATTTCTGTGAACTGAAGAGTTAGGATAAATCATACACGGTTTTAAGACATGGGATACCTTATTATATTGGCTGCAGTCCAAAATCTATAAAATGAGGATAATTAAATAACAAATATATGGATATTATAGATCTTTTATCTACTCTTCAACACCATCCACCAAATGCTACCATCCATTAGTAGGGATGGACGGTCCTGACAGTCATAGAGTCTGAGTTGGAATGTCTATGGCTGGTCTTGAACTGGTATTAAGATTCCTGAGGGATATTTAGAAAGCATCTCTGGGGTCAGGTGGCCAGAACAGCTGACTTTGAAGCACATTTAATAGTGGTCTTATGTTTATGAGCTTCTGTTGTCCACATTTGGAACAATTACTCGGCTTGGAACTTACCTCAGTACCCTCATCTGCAAATGGAACACCAATATTATCAGAGTTGCTTGGAAAAAAATGTTGTAAATAAATGATTCCTTAAAATACAAAAAATGTCAGTAAATGAAACTATTATTAGTATTATTGCTAAGCTGTGTGCTTGTATGTGTGAATGCATCATATGTCTGCTTATAAACTGCATGTGTGCTCATGCATATGGAGCCCAGAGTTTGATGTCGGATGCTTTCTGGATAATAATTCAGACACTCTCCACTTTTCTTCTCAATTAGAGCCTTTCACTGAATCCAGAACTCACTGATTGGCTATAGTGGTTGTGCAATGAGCTCTAGGGATATGCCTGTCTCTGCCTGTTCCTATTCCCAGCTATGGTTAGAGATGAACATGACACGTGACTGACTACCTTTGGCTTTTTTCTTTTTTCTTTTTTAAGGATGGATGCTAGGGATCTGAACTCAAGTTCTCATGCGTATATAGCAGGTAACTAACTGGCTGAACATTTCCATAACATTCTTTATTCTACAAGTGTTGAAGGCTCGGGGACAATTTTCTAGATCCTGGAAAAGACTTTTTATCTATAAGGTTAAGCTCTGTCTCTGGCTTTCTGTCATAATCCCTCATCTCAATTGATATTCCTATATAAGAGCAGAAGGATATATATGATGATATACAAAGTGAGCATGTAGTACTATGAAATAATAGTTTTTTGTGTTTAAGACTCTAGAGTTTATTTTCATTTGATTTTACTACATACAGCAACATCTATGTGAGGTGTTTATCATGCTATCAATAGGAATCTCACCAGCATATCTGAACTGGTGAATGACAAAGCTGGGATTTGCAACTAAATTTGCAGACATATGAAGTCTACTATCGTAACTAAAACAGTCAGTAGAAAATGCCTGAGAACTTCTAGTGATTCAGTGTCAAAATTTATGAGAATGGAGAAAAGATCAAGTCCTTTGTCATTTCTCCATCACTCAAATTATCATCTCTTGAGCCAGCATGAAAGCTGCAACCTAATATTTCATATCAAAGTGACACTGGGCAAGTTCTTTGGTACTCGTCCACAATTATGCATTCATTAACTTTTATGGTGTTGGTCCCCCTTATTGTTGATGTGATCAAAATGAAAGGGTTAAGGAATTAATCCACATTTGCTAAAAAGTGATCTCTGTGGACACTATATGTGGTAATTCTAATGAGCCATTTTATAGCAAATGTACTTACAGAGATCACAAGAGAAACAAAATAAAATTAAAGTTAAAGTCAAATTAAAATACAGTAACAAAGAAAGGAAAAGCAAATTTGAGCCTATCTCAAATACTATATTTTAAACCCACACATTGTTTTTCATCAAAGATGTCACAACTATTTAGCAGTGGGTTCCCACTCTAAAATATCTACCAAACAATTGATGCAAAGGTTACTAAGGTAAGATGAAGACTCTGGATTATGAGCGAGTCTCCGGAGAATCTTTTCAGTGAAATTTAACCACCAATAAAAGCCCCAGAGTGCCGAATCATGAAGATTAAAACAAGAGTGATCATTTTCTTATTTCTTGACATGGAGACATGGAAATAGAACTACTTTTCTCACTGCTATGTTCAAATACCTAATAGTAGAGACTCATAGGAAGAAAGGTTTCTTTTGGGTTAGTTCCTTATTTCATCGTGCAGGGAAGAAAGGATGGCGACTTATCTGGTGACTATGGACAGATGAATACTGGAGCTCAGTTTGCTTTCTTCTTGTGTTTCTTTGAGAGCTTTAGCTATGGAAATGATGGGATATGTATTTAGGGCAATTTTTCTCTCTCAGGTTGAACATATCTAGGAATACTCATTTCTAGAAAAATAACTATCTTACTCTAGTTATCAATGAAGATTAAACATACCAACTTGAGAACTCATCAATTTGATGCCCAAACAAAATATTTTAAAACATGCCGTTCCCTGACCTCTAAACTACTTGCATCAGACAGTACAACAAGCATGCAATCCATCTCTAAAAGTTATATGGTCTTTAAAATTTCTAATCATGTTCAAAAGCCCAAAGTCAAGTCTGTTGTTCAAGGCAATCTTCCAAGTGTGGGCACCTATGAAATAAATCAAGTTATATACTTCCAGGATGTAAAGCAAAAGGCAAATATTTATGTTCCACAGAAAAATGACCAAAAGGTTTATCACCTAGCACAGCAAACACTATATCCTGAAGCTCTGTCTGATACTTAGGGCACATGATGGAGCCACCTGGACCCACAGGTCTTGGGCTCCTCATCCTTGAAGATTTGTCCATTCAGATCTATATTAGTTACTCTTTCTAGTTGCTGTGATCAACTGCCTGAGAACACTAATTTAAAGGAGGAAGACTATATTTGCATACAGGCTGAGGGGACATAGCTCACTATGGCAGTATATATAGCTCTTGGACCTGCTCTTCTCCCTGACTTTAACATTCCTTGGTTGACATAACATTGTTCTGGCATCTTCAACATCCTAGTGATTCCAGTGCAGACTTCATATCTGCTGAAAGATCCCCTAGGGCTTTCCTACAGGTATTCTGATTCTACTACACATTGCTGGGTTTCAGCATCTCTCTGGATCCTGGCACAAGACTTCATGTCCCATCTCCATCCTGTATCTTCAATGCATAGAAAACCAGTATCACATAGACAGTGTGTCTAGTTCTGCTCCCAACTTGAATTGTTGTCTGTCCCACCTCCAAGACCACAGTTACACTGGTATCTACATTTGTGCTTACCTGAAAATATTCTTTTAGGTTGATATTTTTAAGCATGAAATTTCTTTAGCTGTATTCAAAATTTAGGCTCCTTCATTTCAAATGAACTTGAATTTTCACTAATTGGTGCCTTTGGTGGATGGGGTCTTACCCTTGGGGTGCTTTTCTTCTCACTCTAAGGAATACCATGAGTTTTTTTTAATGGCATTACATTCTTTACAAATTACAACTGCTTTCTCAGCCACCGTGTCTAAACAGTGCACCTTCATATCGGTTTGCCTGCCTTGTTGTTTTCTGGTACTGTGGACCTGGCTGAGAGCAGAAGACAGAAATTCTGTCAGAGCCTTAATACTAACCAGTCTGGAAATTTCCTCTGCAAGGCAGATTAGTCCTTTATTGATGTTGGAGTCATCTTCATTCAAGTTCTCAGGCCACGAGCAGAAATCAGCCATATTCTTTTAGAATTCTTTGTCACCTGAGAGTTCCCAGGAGAGTCCTTGCTATTCTTGATAGCTAATAATCTAGACCTTCACTGTCCATATTGATCTTAGCATTCTGCTCTTGCAAACTGCCGGCAGAATAATTCCATAAGCTTGGAATACACCATTATGGAACTCTCTAGTCTGAAGTCTAAACTTTGCCACATTCTTCCTTCAGACAAGCTTGGAAGACCTGAAAAACATATTAATGCATCTATCCCATCCTTGTTACTGCCTTTTGATACTGGTTATTTTTCTTGTCGTAAAAAAATATATCTAGCAAAAGCAACTTATAAGATAATTGTTTATTTTCACTGATAGTTCCAAATGAGAAGATTGAGTTCATCGTGACAGGAAGGTTTCTAGCCACCCTGCATCAACAGTTACAAACAGAAAACAAACAAAAACAGAGAAAATTGAATTCTACAGATCCCCCCGTTTTTGTATTTCTATTCAATCTGGGAATATGGGTTCATAGAATGGTCCTGGCCATGTTCAGGCTGGGCCTTTCTTTAGTTAAACACTAAACACATCTACATCCACACAGAGGTATATTTTCATGGTTATTTTTAATACAGTCAAATTTATACTGAATATTAATATCATGAGCTCCTTTTTAAAATATCACAATATTTCATTACTGCATTTCCATATGATAGTCATGTATTTTGAATCATAAAGAGGGCACACAACATGTAATGCTTAGTGTAAAATTTCAAATATGAGAATCCAACTGAAACACATGATCTTTCAGTTCAGGCAAAAGTATGTGCATGCCAATCACCCTGAAGTCTTTATGTGTAGGGTTTGCATTTATGAAGAAATGTCACAGTCACTGGAGACAACCTTAGAGGGATACTTGAGTAACAAATTTAATGATCATACAGAAAAATGAAAGACAAAGAAGTAAGAAGTCCCCATCCTCATGCTATTCCCAGGATGGCTTGTATGAGCAGAGCAGCTAAGCTCCTGCCTTTAGAAGCACCTGAATCCAGAAGGTAGCTATTTACACATTCACAGATTGAAGGACTGCCATTCAACTGTGACAGAAAGAATAAAGTGAGTCTGTAGAGCACTTCCCTGTCAATGAAGAAAATTTTGCTTTATAAAGGATATTTCCTAAGTGTTCATGATTTAATGGTTCTCTCTCTCTCTCTCTCTCTCTCTCTCTCTCTCTCTCTCTCTCTCTCTCTTCCTCCCTCTCTTCCTCCCTCCCTCCCAACCTTCTCTCTCACCTCTCATGAACAGTCGTGACATTCCATCAAATAATTTGTCCTTTTGCAGTTCCTCATCCCCCTTTTATGGCATCAATTGATCTTTCTTTGTTATTTTTGCAGGCTTTCTTTGTTTTGCCCTAATCCTAGTCCAGTCTCCTTTTTTTTTTTCTTTTTTAATCATTTATTTATTTATTTATTTATTTACACTCCAGATTTTATTCCCCCCCAGGTCCACCCTTCAACTGTTCCATGGCCCATACCTCCTCACTGCCCCCTGTCTCCAGGAAGATGTCCCCACCACTCACTCCCCACGACACCAGACTTCTAAACTCCCTGGGGTCTCCAGTCTCTTGAGGGTTAGGTGCATCATTTCTGACTGAACCCAGATCCAGTCATCGTCTGCTGTATATGTATTGGGGCCTCATTTTAAATATTCTCTAGACCTTTCTGTGAACACAACCATTTTCTTCCACTCACTGTTGTATGTTGGACATATCTTAGAGATAGTTATTCCTTCAAAAGCTATTGATTGTGAGGAAGGGTGGCTGACAGCACAAGGGGTTATGCCTGAAGGTGCTTTGAGCACAGGGATGTCCTTTGTATGAGACAAGCTGCTATTTGTCAGTAGCAGATATGGTTTTTTCAGAATAATGGATTAGGACACATCTGAGGTTGGGCCCTCTTACTGACACTGTAGTCATGAGAGAACGCACTCTATGCTTTATGTTTCAGCCTTCTCAACAATGACATGAAAGGTTGGAATAGGCTCAAGTGAAATTTGACCCTCAGGTTTCTTTTCTCTGCATATTGCAGGGTATGCTAGATTACCGATGCACAAATGTAGGAGGAGTCACAGCTAACATTCCTAACTTTGGTCTCAGACAAGCAAACTGGAGCACATTAGGCAACTTTACAACTTTAAGACTATTTTTCCCACTTTGTATGAACTGATGGGAGTTCCCGGCAGCAGGGCCTCTCTCTAAGTTTTCCAGTGGGCAGACAGTGATTGGCAGGCACTCTGGAGTGTTTTGGGAGCTGGGTGATATCCTGCCTATGCCTGTACAGGCACAGTCACTTCTTTCCTCAATAACACAGAAAGAACACTACGAGACAGACTCTACAGTTCATAGTGATGAAAGAGGAGCTGGGAACAGGGGGCTGAGGGAGGATGGGTGTCTTAGTCAGGGTTTCTATTCCTGCACAAACATCATGACCAAGAAGCAAGTTGGGGAGGAAAGGGTTTATTCGGCTTACACTTCCAGACTGCTGTTCATCACCAAAGGAAGTCGGGACTGGGAACTCAAGCAGGTCAGGAAGCAGGAGCTGATGCAGAGGCCATGGAGGGATGTTCCTTACTGGCTTGCTTCCCCTGGCTTGCTCAGCCTGCTCTTTTTATAGAACCCAAGACTACCAGCACAGAGATGGTCCCACCCACAAGGGGCCTTTCACCCTTGATCACTAATTGAGAAAATGCCTTACAGTTGGATCTCGTGGAGGCATTTCCTCAATTGAAGCTCCTTTCTCTGTGATAACTCCAGCTGTGTCAAGTTGACACAAAACTAGCCAGTACAATGGGAGACACAAATTGAAGACAGAAGACAAAATAAAACATATCATAAAAACGCAAAATATTGAAGGGGAGTGTTTAGGAATAAGAGCATGCAATGTGCCTCATCTCCCCGTGATACTGTGGCAGCTTGGCTTACCCCATGATACTGTGGGCAGCTTGGCTCGTTTGAGGGCTCAGCCGGTGGGCATCATTGCACAGAATGACTTCCAGATTCTCAGTATTGTATAACATTGACCAGTTGTTCCCTGGAAAGCTTAGAAATATTTAGAAATCTTCCAGGGAACTAGCAGTTTGGAATATCTAATCTACCGAAAAGAAAAATACAACATAGAACAAGCTGGATTCTGGAGATTAGTAAACATACATTAAAATGATATTAAGTGATTGATTGTAGCATAGTTTCAAAGAACATGCCACTCTGAATTGATTAAGAATCAGCTTGATGGCTGGCTAGAAGAGCATATTTTCTAGCAGGATATGCTCACCAGGCAAACAGAGACTTCTTCCTCTCCTCTGGTGAAGTGGTTGGACCCTAACTTTTGAAGTTGGTTTTATTAACCATCTCCACTGAACAATTTGCTATCACCAGCCAGTGGTTTCTAAAGATACAGCAGAGAAATGTCCTCTCAGGGAATGGTATACGGTACTGCATACTGAGAAACAACAGAGAGCTTTAGTTCTTTTCCCTCCAGGAATACTAAAACGTATCAGTTTAACTTTTCAGTGACTTGGAAATGATCGGAAGCCTTTTCCTTCCTTCTTTCCTTCCTCCTTCCCTCTTTCTCCTATCTTTTCTCTTACTGTCTTCACATAGGGTCTCAGTCTATAGCCCAAATTAACCTGGCATTCTTAGCCTTTCACCTATTGATACTATAGGTATAAGCCACCATGTTCAGCTTGGGCAATTTTCAAATGAACATAAGTTTATGGTTTAAAAACAAAACAAAACAACAACAAAAAACAAACAACAAAAATAAATCAAAAGACACACAAAGCCAAAATAACCCCCAAACACTTTTCTTACCTTTAAAAGAGGTAAACACATACATGAGTCTATATAAGAGAAACAGCTGTATGAGCCCAGGGGGCAGATTTTTGTGACTCAAGTCAACATTTCAGTTGTTTTCTTAATTTACTTCTGTTTAGTCAAGTGAAAAGCAAACTCTTGTAAGTTCTGGGCTTAACTCAAATTCAGAAGACTTGTATACTTCATTGATATCAATATTGTTTAAATGCTGGGAATATAATTCAGTGAATAGAGTCCTTGGAGCATGTGCAAAGCCCAGGGTTTAATGTCCATCATGGATGAAAGCAGGTATCATGGTGCCCAGCTGGAATACTGCACTCTGGACAAAAAGACAAGAGAATCAAAACTTCAAGATCAGTCCTGGCTACACAGTGAGCTGAAGGGAAGCCTTGGCTACGTGAGACTTCGTTAGGAAAAAAATAATTTACAAAATATATATACAAATATGGAAAAGCATATACTTAAATGTATAATAGTGAAATAATTTAGTGAACAGTTTTTATAAATGTACTTTATAAAAATAATCAATGTTTTATAAATGTACTTCTATATATTATATTAATGTTCTAGATAGTTCAGACAACAACATCCAATGTTCCCCAAAAGTTAATGACACTAAATTTTTATAATGTCATTTGAGAAGACTCAGGAGAATCACTGATTTTGTGTTCAAGAGCTGCTGATTGGTTATGCTTTATATTAATTAATTTTGGAGTTTACTTGAATCACTGTATATGGCAATAAAAGGAGCCCAAAATTTGAGTTAGAGAGCCTACATCAAAGAACTACATAAAATAAATCAAATGTATTCTTCTAGACAAGTTTCTTAGTAATATGGAGCCTCAGATTTTTACTGATAATTGAGAAAGGTATTCATATATTGTTGGAAAGATTATGAGAGATAATATATAGAAAGTATTTTTATATTATGAACACAATAAGGAAAGAACCATTTTAATCACTAACAATAAGCAATATTTTCTTCTATTTAAGAAAAGTGACTGGAAGAATAATTCCTTTTCTCAGTCTGTTTTGGAAAAAAGAAACAAAACCTTAGTGTTATTATCAAAATCTCTGTTAAAAGAAGAAAAAATCTAAGGCATCTTAATAACTTCAGTTGACTACTAAATCTTTCTCATTTATGAAGACACTAATTTCAGTTTGTTAAAATAAACAAAGCAGTTATATATGCATTTCCAATTACTCAAAGATGAGACCTATTAGCCAATGGAATTAACATGTAGTAGTAAAATATATAAAGAGAAAGACAATCTTGAAAGAAATTATTTGTAAACATCTTTCCCACGAAACAATTATAAAATAAAGGAAGTATCTTAATCCCAGCATTGTTTTAAAGGCCATGATAAATTAGCAAGTGCTTTGGTCACTCTTGGTTTCTAAGGCTTTCTGAGATATTGGAGAAAGTAAAAGCACTAATATGAAGCTACATAAACCTTGGTATATTGTAATTCCTTAAATGACCAAAACAATACTGACTGTGTATGCATCTCTTCTGCAACTGGGGGTTGCCAAGTCCTGCTGGAGGATGAGTCTTCCACACCTTCTGACAGTGTCCTCTCTCTAAGTGGCAAACATTACAGGTAATCATTTCTATGACACAGCAGCCATGTTTGTCTATGGAATATTCATAGCAGCGAGTCTGCTGCTCAAAATGAGTGAAAGCTCTGTTGCAGATAGTCTTATCCAGCAAGAATTCTCTAGATTCTCAGGAAAATCTATGTGAGTGAGCAGGACTAGAGATGTGTCTCTGAAGTTGATGGGCTTCCTCCACTATAAAGGAATTCTTCAAAGAGAATGGACAGGAAGTCACTTCTCTATTTTTGGAACTCATTAACAAACAAAAGCAGACTATATGTGCCTTCCACACCTATGAACAACTTCCAAGTGACCTTTTATTTATATCACCACCACCCCCCCCCCCAAAAAAAATTCTCCGGTAAGCAATTTTCTATGCACAGAGTTATTCCTGTAGTTTGGCAGATGAGGGGCGGGGGAGGCGAAGAGGACCACAAACACTAAGAATCAAATGCAAGCTCAGCTCGTCAGTTCCTCTGCCAAAAAGTGCGCTGAAGCCAACGGACCTCCCACGTTCTCCATAGTGTGCTTCTGTGCATGGTGATCTGCAAATATTATCATTCCATGACAATGCAGTTTCATCAAGGTACGTCTCAATCCATGGGATACGAGTCCCACACAACAGACGGGGACTTTGGCGGAGCTGTGTGCACGCTGCGTGTGTTACTTACTGGTTATATTGCGGTGGCCACACTGAGTCCCGTATGGCGCAGTATTAACGAATGGCATGCAAGCACCTTCTGTCGAAACATCTGCGACAGGGAAATTTCAGGCATTTTTCCAGAAAATTTTTGTGCTCTGGACCAAATTTTCATTAGGACTCTGAAACCTGGCAAGCAGCATTGTTGTGTATGATTTTTTTTTTTTTTAAATAAACTGGGACATGCCTTTGTTACAGGAGCGAGGGAAAGGGCCCTGCCATGGCTCCCTTCTATTCTAAAAAGTTCAGGAAACATATGACAGCTCACAAAATAACATCTCCCAACTTTTGGCTTTTTGTCGACATACAAATAAAATTCACAGTTTGGGATATGTAGCTTTTCCCATCTCAGGGTAAGAGATTCCAATGGAGGCTTCCTCAAGAAACGGTTTGTGAGGAGGACATGCTAGCAACAGGGATGATTTGTTCGTGTTTCATTTTTGATGCTGGCTGCCAAAAAAATAAATAAAACAAATCCACGCAAGAGTTTTTACTTGTTTTAAGGGGACAGCATGTCCCAGAATTAGGAAAAATAAATCAAAGAGCAGGGTGCATTTTGTACATGCCTGCTTGAACTCATAAAACACACGAATCAAACAAAGAGCAGGCTTCATTAATGTCACTCACAGAAGTATGAGTTTTTTTCCATTTTCTTTCTTCAATAATCTCTCTACTATACTAATGGAAACTAGAAAAACACCCTTTCATAATTTTTAAATTCCCTATGCCCTTCTATAAACACTAATGCAAAGCAAACATGTTTGGCAGTTAATATGTGCATTATCATTATGTAAATAGGCATGTTATCATTATAATTCAATGATGTTGTTCTTGGTAAGCCCCCCCCACTACACATATTATCCAATTTCAGTCATAATGCGTATTATACCGCCGGGGCTTTATAAGCCCTCTAGATCACAGGGAATAAGTAGACTGTATATAACAAGAGGTTTCCCACATATGCACAGATACTGGATGCAGCGACTGCCAGACAGACAGAGGCTGCTTCCCATTGTTCAGTTCCACCACAGCAATGTGCGGAAGCCTGAGATTAGTATCCATTTTACTGTTCAAATTGAGTACCACATTATGACATTTTATACTGACAACATTATAAGTTGAAATGATACATTTAAACTCCATGAGATGACTTGATCTAGCACTAACGTAAAATAGGCTGTGTATCTGAACCTTATATGAACTAGGAACAACTCATGTCACAGTCTGTTTGGAAATGTTACAGTGTTTGCATAAATCCATTGCTTATGCATAAGCACCAGGGAACCAGAATCCTGAGGCAGGCAGTAATCTATAAAGTTCTCACGGCGCTTGATAAGCATGCAAGGTGCATCGTACATCCTCCTTAGTGAATTGCAAATGTTTATGCAAGAAGGAGCACATAGCTGCATCTTGCATGAAAAGATCAGCAGAGATTTCTTTAGTAGGGATGGGAAGACAGCAGAGAAAGAATTGGCAGAAGGAAGATGAAAGGCTTGGTATATCATTTAGTCTATTTGGGCTCTTAAAACAAAATCTATTGTAAGAAATAGATTTGGAGGTTTTTAATCATCATAGTCTGTGGTCCAAATTACTCGACTTATCACTATTTTTTGTCTGTTTGTCTGATTTACCTATAATAGAAAGGGTTAAGTCATTAATGAAAGGATGCCGTGCCTCATTGATTCATAGGTTCTTTGTTTTTATAGAATCAGTAGCTATGATGTCTGAAGCAACAAAACAAATGATCAAATGATGTTTTCCCCCCTTTGTTTAAATAATGCTGTCACTATTCTGTTTCACATTCTTAAGGAGAATGCTGCTTGGCTCATTGTTAATCTGATAAGACAGCATAAATTGCTTAAAGATTCAATGTCTATAAGTTTAAAATGCATTAGCACTAGGTTCTGATTTAGAGGGTGAATTAGGTGCTATTTTTCATTTGTCCGCCACACCTTTTGTTAAGCACCTGCTTTGTGTGAAGCCTTCTGATTTGAAATGTCCTATTCAATTTTAGTTATGCATAATGCACCACTAGGCTAGAAACATATCTACCCTGGCATTGAGATAAGCAGATATTTAAAATGCAGAGCAGAACTTCTGTTTTAACCCAAGAAAGGCCATTTCTATTCCATCATCAGATTGCTGGCAGGCACAGTTTAAACAGTGGAGCTGGTAGCAAGATAAAGCAGGGATGTTCTCCCTGTGGACCAGCACAATACTTTGTTGGGTCTTTCTGGACAGAACTATTCTTCACTCCAATTGTTCTGCCTGTTGTTTCCAACCTGACCTCTCTTTCCTTAGTCTCTCTCTCTCTCTCTCTCTCTCTCTCTCTCTCTCTCTCCCTCTCTCATTTGCTACAGACTTCTGTCTACAAAACACCACAGACTGAGTGGCTCAGACAGTCAACTTTATTCTCCTATAGTTTCAGAGTCTAGAAAAAGGCCAAGACATGCCAGCACTGTTGGTGTCTGGTACGACCTCTCTCTGACATGGAGGTGATCCCTTTTTCTTTTCTCTCGTGTTCTCACATGGCCCCGTTTCTGTACTTTTACAGATTAAAAAAGAGAGAAAGAGAAATATCTAGATATCTCTTTTCTGGTATCTCTTCCACTTATTAAGACAGCAGTTGAGTCTCACCAGATCACCAATTTTGGACTTCATTTTACCTCAATTATCTCCAAATTGAAGAACATTGTGGTGACAGTGTCAACATAGAAATCTTAATGGGACACAATTCAGTGTATAGCACCAATAATCAGTCAGATCAAACAGGCTGTCCTGGAAGGGCTACTTCTTAAGGAGGTAAGGTTAAGGATGGTTAGGTGACAGTTTCAAGTTAAGCCATAAATCCATTCTGTATGCTCTCTTTGTAGACCTGAAATTCTTTCTAATGTATGTTGATGACTTGTAGTTATGAACTGGAGAGTCAGCTGTGTGAGTGAAGCATTTGTGCCTCTGATTTGAGTTCAGAGTATGAAACACAGAGAGTGGTCTTGTGTTTTAAATTTGTGCAAATCCAAGAAGCATACTGAAAGACTTAAAATTAAGGGCTGGGTCCACAGATGGCGTTGTTGCAATGGCTGATGCAAGAGATAGTATGGAGTCTGATTATGGCACGAGTAGAAATTGGGAGAAAGAGATGTACAAGTCCTTTGGAACAGTTTCACTCCCTCTGGGAGCTGAGCCATGGAGCACCAGAGCATCTAGTCACTTGTCTATATTATCTCAAGAACTATATCCTCCAGTACAGACTTGTGTCTTTCTATACCATGCATTGCTTTGCCCCTTCCTTGGAAAGGTGAGCAGGAGCCTGCCATCTTCTGTGCATTATTGAAAGTAAGTCTGTAATGCTCATGGAGGTTGTTCTTTGGAGGAATCCCACCTGGTTTCTGGCACAGCTGGGGAAGAAGGACTGTCATCCACAAGCTGGGTTTCTCTGCCAGGACCCATGGGAAACCCTTTGTGCTCTCTCTGCTATCCTAAGATTGCTAAAAAAAAAAAAAAAAAAAAAAAAAAAAAAAAAAAAAAAAAAAAAGAAATGCAGTGTGTCACTCTTGGACAAGGGTTGGGGATTCATGAAATGCCCAACAAAGGGGAAGGAGAACCTGAAGAGATCCTATCCAAAGGTTAAGCAAGGCCCCCCAGGTTGGGGAATGGGGCCACCCACTTGTCTCCAAATTCTTAACCCAGAAGGGCTCCTGTCTAAAAGAAATATGGGGACAAAGTGTGGAGCAGACACTGAAGGAAAGACCATCTAGAGACTGTTTCACCCAGGGATAAACCCAAACATTATCATGGATGCCAAGAAGTGATTGCTGACAGGAGGCTGTTATAGATGTCTCCTGAGAGGCTCTGCCAGAGCCTGACAAATACAGAGGCAGATGCTTGCAGTCAACCATTGGACTTAGCACGGGGTCCCAATAGAGGAGTTTGAGAAAGGACTGAAGGAGCTGAAGGGGTTTGCAACCCCATAGCAAGAACAACAATATCAACCAACCAGATCCCCTAGAGCTCCCAGAGACTAAACCACGAACCAAACGGTACACATGGAGAGACCTATGGCTCCAGCCGCACATGTAGCAGAGGATGGCATTGTCTGGCATCAATAGGAGGAAAGCTCTTGGTCTTGTGGAGGCTGGTTCTGTTATAAAAATAAACTGAAATAATACATTGAATGGGGTGCATGGACATATACTAATAAGAACTGACCAAACGCAGGTCTCTAGAGTAATACATTTCTAAGTAAACAAACTTACCCGGATTAGCAGCATCTGCTAGATTATGAATTCATGTGGGTAATTTGTGAATGTTCTGGAGTAATGAAGGTAGGATGCTTGAGAGACTAGGACATTGTCCATGGTTCTGTCATTATTCTGGAAAGTATAACTATTGTAAGATGCATGGAAGAAGAATTGCCTTCCCAGGCAGTAAAAAAAAACTCATTTCTTTAAAAAACATTAGTGTCTATTAATTGTACAAAATAATGGGTTTCGTTGTGACATTGAATGTCATGCACTCTGTACACATTCACTCCTATTACTGTCTCCTCTCTCTCCTTTCCTCCCTCACTGCTCCTTTTCCTCTTCCCAATAATATTTACTCAACTTCACTTCTGAACGACTCTAGACTGGATACGGAGGCAAAGACAGAAGCTTGTCTTTCTGGGTCTGGCTTACTATACCTAACACAATACCCTCCATATCCAGCCTCGAGTTTGGAATCCAGCAGGCTGAGAGGGCAGGAGAAAAGCATGAAAAAGACTCCCTGGCTCATTAGCCAAGAGAGAAATTAGAGACTGAAGGAACAGGAGAAACTGGTTAGGAAGAGGCAATGCGGTAGAAGCCTGAGGAAGAGGAAGAGGCCCAGGAAACTTCATGTTTCCTTGTGGGTTTAAGTTCTCAGTCCAGCATTTTCCCCTGTGCCACAGCCTGGTGCCATACGCATCCTTCCTTTCCTGCTGAGAATGGGTTTAATTTTCCTTTTAGGAAAACATGTGGAGCATAATAGCTATTTAATCAAGGCCTCGGCTGTAGTTACTTAGTAGAACTGTCAAAAAGCTTTTACCAGCATCAGGGAGCTGCTCTCCACCCCTTCCATCTTGTACCTCACCTCCCGAAGGCTCAGCCAGCCCTGGGGCTCTGAACAAGAGGAAATAATGGCTCTCACAGAGCACTGCCCAAACAGCCGCCTGCCTGCTATGGGCAGTGAGCCTGCTGGTGTGGATAAGTTACTGTGAATCGATGTATGTTTAACATCAATTGAAACCTAAAGGAATTTTAATTGTGTTTTTGTTTTAAACACCAGATATAAGAACATTCAAAATTTGTACAAATCTAGGTTATTGAACCTGGTATTAGAATTTTTGAGAAGTTGAATCTTTTAGGTTAACTTTCTAACACTAGTGATAACATGATTTGCTATTTATGCTCCATATACTATCTATTTATATAATAGCATATTATTTAGAAAGATTAACTCATCTGTGTCTCTCTGTATATCCATGCCTGTGTGTCTATATATATGTATGTCTTTATGTGTCTGTTTGTGTGTGTATTCGTGTGTCTGTGTGAGTATATATGTATGTAGTATGTATGTCTTGGTGTGAATGTATGAATCTCTGTGTGTATCTATGTTTGGGTATCTTTTTCTGCTTTTCTCTGTGTCTCTCTCTGTCTTTTCCTCTCTGTGTGTCTGTGTCTTTGTGTGTTTTTCTCTGTGTGTGCCTGTGTGTATGTCTTTGTTTGTGTCTGTGTATCTCTGTGTTTATCCGTGTGACTCTATGTTTGTCTGTGTCTCTATGTGCCTGTATGTCTGTGTATCTTGAGTGTGTGTGTCTATGTGGTTTTTTTGTCTATGTCTGTGTGTGTCTGTGTTTGAACTCAAATTTATTTCTGTAACTGTCAGGCTCTCCCAGAAGTGAAGATCTTGAAAGGAAACAGAGCTTGAGTCCCAACCCACAGTGGTCATAGGGCGAGCACGGTTCCCTTAACTCCTTTAAAGTTGAACACACTTTTGAGGAAAGTGGGGCTGGGGAATGCCCAGGCTGGAGAAGTCTTTTATAAACAAACCATTTAAACTTCAGTGACAATTAGCCCCCTGCCCTGCTTTAACTTCTGGGTCTCACAGACTGGGCTTGCTAGATGATTAACTTTCAGGCTTCCCAGCCGTACCACGCTGGCCTGGGGACGTTCTAGCCTCACATGTGTAGTGTGTGGGGAAGTTGAGCCGCCATGGCCGATTTGATGAAGTATACATAAGTCCTGGCTCTGCATATCTGCAATATCGCGGACGGTCAAGGAGGCGCCTGTTATAAAAATACACAGTGAAACACAAGCGAAGGACTGCTCTTTCTCAAAGACCAACGTAATGCATTCCTTCTGTTTAGGCTCATTTTCCAGCCTCTCACATTCTTTGCGAACAAGAGTTATAAAACAACCCTGATGCAGGCCAATTATTTTTACTTTGAAGGCCATTAATCAAGATTGACTAAGAAAATGAAGACAGCTAAGCAAAATTTCATATGTGACTAGAGCAAGTTTAAAATAAAACCAGATGGGATGGACAGAGACACCGAGCGTTTCTTTAAAAAAAAAAATTGGACTCATGTAATAAATGTCTTACAAATTACAGCACTCTTATTTTCTTACAGTAAATCAACTCAGGCCGTAGTGTACAAGTGGTCTCTTTGCTGAAATGTCAAAAATAGAACCTGCCTTGTTCTTGTGGAGTAATCCCGCAAATCTAAAGCAGCAGTGTGGGCTAACAGTCTATAAACCATCTACCTGTGTTCAGTCAGACCAAGGCCTGATGGATGTGTTTCTCAGGGTCTGGGAGCAGAGCACACAGGGAATCCATGGAACTCCTGATGCGGGAATTAGCATTTCATATTGCCCTCGTGCAATCCGATGGCCTGGAAGCTAAGGAAAGATGTGCAAGAGTCCAGATTCTCCGTAACAGAAAAATCGGAAAGGCAAAACATTCTACCTGTTTCAATATTTAAAAATTGTCTTTCCCAGAGATCTCTCAGTGGGAGAATTATTTTTCTCATATAAAATACAGTTTTGAAATTCATGCTTTCTGAAGAGAATAGTAAAATATCTATACTTGGTATGGGAAACTGAATTCTCTTCTGAATTTTATGTGATTTTTTTTCCTTTTTTTCAAAGAAAGGTCCTCTCTCTCTTCTGCACACAGCAGCAGTATCTTGCCACAGTGACAAAATGGCTGAAAATAACCATCTGTTCCAGGATCTCTCTCAAAACACACACCATAATCCCAAAGAATTCTCGCCATTTAGCACTGTCAGGTTGAAAAGTCGGCAGAGGAAATGAAACTAAACTTGCTTTTCACAACACGCAGCAAACCATTTCCACAATGAATTTGGAGAAAACATATATGCTCTTCTCAGACCAGCTCCAAAATAATCTGGGAAGAAAATGAAGTCAGTTGTCTTAATACATTTTTTTAAGAAGGCAATTTGGTTGAAGTTCAAAGAGGACTCTAAGATTATTTTCCTGAAAACAGTCAAAATAGGTCAACCCGTGAGAATCAAAGCGGACATTCATTCCATTCTTCCTAAGTCTCCAAACAAAGCAGGAAATGCTTGTCTAAAAGTCCTCAGAAAAACACAGCTCCCCAGACATGGTCATTCCTTATTTGGTGCAGTGGATGTAAGATCCTGAACACTGTGCGTCTGTCAGTGGGCTCTTTGTTTAATTGCTTCCCATTTGAAGCCTCCTGGTGAATCCTTCTTTCAATAAAGCCTCAGCCTGAGCTATGTGGACAAACACCAGGGAAGCGCGCCAGGAGAAAAGAAATACCGCGGGAATTTACTTTTGCGAGTCTAGGACTGTGTGTGTTTCTTGACCAATGACTTTCGCTGCGACAAGCTCTCTCCCATATCTTTATAGTAAATCCAGGAATAAAGGACTCTACACATGAGCGTGTTTTTGATGAGAATTGTCTGTTTCTTTCTCAATAAATCCAATACCTTTTACTGTCTCAATATCTAAATTTCTGTTGAGTATAACTTTTACTCCTACCCTGAACCTTAAAGTCCCTAGGTTTAAGTATTTTAGAGTCTTTGAATGTCTCAGTGCCCTTGGCTGCCTCCCCTAATAGTTTTCTAATTACTTTTTTTTGAAAGCCAGGATCATTTCTGCCAAAGACCTCATTTTCACTGTGCTCTATACACATAGCTTCTTATCTTTTAGGTTTCTGCTTAATGTCACCTCCTCAGACGAACATATTTACACTCTTTCTAAATCCCTGCAGGCATTCTTTGACACATTAGCCTTTTAGATTTCTGCTCTTGGTCAGATACTTGACCACTGTTTATCAACAGTGGAACATCAGCCTCATGAAGCAAGGAGTCCTGTCACTCTGGCCATGGCTATATTTCTGACATTAAATATGTACTAGGCACTCAACAACTTATAAAGCAAGTTTCTTGAAAAAAAATGTGATAAAAAATGAACATAAAGGAGAAACTAAGTAGAATAGAATGTGACAGAGAATAGATTTGGGATGCCTTGAGGATGCTGATTAAGATGCTGAAGTTTCACAGTATTCCAACCCATTGTTGAAGGTCTGCCTCTGCATGGCTTCCCTTCTTCATATGGGCAGCTTCTTTTTAAATATGCAATGTCCTAGTGGGTATAATCAGTCACTCCATGAGAATGAGTAAATTTCCATCCCTTCCTTCCTTGGCACAACTACCTTTGTTCACATTGCCTTTCTTTTCTTCCTTCCATGCTCTCCTGGGAGGGGTGGGACATTTGCTCCCATCTTGCCTGTTCCCAGTCTATCCAGTGCATTGGCACCAAATCAGTCTTACTAAAAACAGTTTTGTGATGTCACCTCCAACCTCAAAAACTCAAGTGGTTCTCATTATCTAAGAGCAAAGGTCAAACATTTTAGCTCAGCATTCAAGACCATGAGGTTGCACCCAGACAATGCCCCAGCCTTATCTCTCATGGCTTCTAAACAGGAATCCAGGCCCCAGTTAAGCTGAACTCCCCAGTCCCTTGTACTCAGATTGTTTCCTCTCCATCTTGCTCATGAAACTCTTGTTGAGTTTCTCTTCTATGCAGTTTTTAAGTTATGATTATGATCCAGATGGAATCATTAAGGATAATTTTAAAATTCTGAAATGCTTATTGTTATTACAGATTGTGTCTTTGGCCATAATCACAATTCCTTCTAAAGATTATTTACATGAATTGGACTCTCTGTAAAGACTAAAAATATTTTTTTTACTTCCATCCAACACTAAGCCTTAAATGTTGATGATGAATATCAAAAGCTTTCAGGGACTTTATCTTCTCAATGGAAGCAGAAAAGAAATTTAGGATTTATTAGAATAAACAGATGATATATGAAATAGTTTATGTGGGATCTAGCAAATACACATTAGTGTTTTAATATTAGGTTGCTGAAAGAAAAAGGTTAACAAACTAATTATCAAGTGATTTTTAGAGCACTCATAAAACACAGATGATTGCACCACAATTTTATTGATACTGCAAATGTGTCTCACCAAACCATGCACAGAGTAAACAAATTAATATTTCAAAGAGGGTATAAACTGCTTATTTCTGATGCTGCCACCATATTTTCTAATCAAAATGCTGTAATCTTTATCTCATGTTAGGACTGTAATTCTATTGAAAATATTAATTAAACTTTTGAAACTCTTACTAGGAAAATTGTAGATGTAAATTCTAGAATACTATTTCAGATAAGGCCGTGGGAACCATAGAATCATTTCTCTTTGTCACTACAACATATGAGGATATGAGCTCCAATGTCTGGTCCTGGCATTAGTACTTTGATAATGCTGTCCATCCTATCTCATTGGCAAGACTGCATGGATAGTCATCTATCAGTCAACCAGTAGAGCACATGGATTCTTCTGCTATTAAGGCAAAATAAAATGAAGCAAAAGCAATGCAAACTACTGACAGAGGCTATTTCATTGAACAGCTCTGTATCAGTGCATGTGACAGCATCATACTGAGTTTGAGATGCATACACTACTTACTCACTGTTTTTCTTGTATGCATGAGATAGAGACTACAGTGTCAAAGGAGAGGCCAAATCAATGTTCACATTTGGAGATTACTTCTCATCAAACCTCCCCATCGCTACTCTTTACTTCTTTCAGTTCTTTCCTTTCTCCTTCATTTTTTCATATTTTTTTCTTGAAGCTATTAGGACTTGTTCAGTGCCATACCTTTACTAAAACTTAGTAGCATTTTTCCTCATAAAGGATATACCATACTTTCTTGGAAAGTACAATGCCAATGAGTACTAATATAAATGTGTTAACATTGTCAGTAGTGTGTGTGTGATACTAGAAAATTGTTGGATGTTAAAGCGTATGTAAGTGGGAGACTAGCAGTCATTAAGAGTACAGGCTTATCTCATGTAAGGCTATAACCCAGCCTTGAGGGATTCAGAAACAGGAGGAACCCCAGAGCCAGCTGGCTTCCCACCTAAAAGGAACCTAAGCCTTGGGTTCAGGGAGAGACCCTGACTGAAAGGAGTAGGTGGAGAGTGAGATTGGAGAACTCCAGGGACTCTTTAGGCCCTGTGATGTGGACAAAGGGCCTCACATTCAATTAGATATCTGCCTCTAGAAAGGCACATGTGTGGACACTCTCAAATAAGTGATCATTTCTGAAGAGAGTACAAGGATGAAGAAGACAATCCTATTCAGGGGCCATTAAAAGTGTTTTTGAGAAAGACACATTTTAAAATGAGATTTGACATGGCAAAAGGGGTAAAATGTGTGACATGTTTAGTGTGGGGGAAATTAGAAGGTGCAACAGAGCAACCACAGGATTGGGAAGAACACTTGAGCCACTCCCTGGACGTTAGTAATATTGGGGCTTCTGAGAACAGCACAAGGAGTTGAGAGCTTTGTGCTGCTGCTACGGATGCTTCTGATTTCAAGGTACAGGAGAGCAGGGCAAGGCTGAAAATGTAGCTTTCATTTTTCTTACTTAACAAACATTCTTAAAAATCACATTGACTTTAATTTCAGCTAAGAGTTTATATCACTGAATACTAGACTAATTCAACTTTTCCTCTTTTCATGATTAGCATTTTGTCTTTTAAACTCAGGGGTCCTTTCCATAGAGTTGGTATCACTGCTATATAAAAGGTAATAAAAGCTGATCCACAGGGAAAAACATAAGATATGTTTGTCTATACCACATGAAAGAATAAAATCATTTCTGTCCTGGAATCATGCAGATTTCCAATAATGCCCCATTTTACAGATGTTGTGCCTATGTAGCAACTGTCAGTCAAACATCTGAGTCTGTACCATCTCAGGAGGAGGCAGTAAGGGGAAGCTAAAAGGAGACACATATAGGGTCAGTCAAATAGGAATATAGATTCGTCATCAAAAGGACATTGTACTCTATTTTGGATAACAAAATTGAATAAAGCCATTGAGCACTGTGAGGTGAGAAGCCATATTATCATTTGAAAATATATCTCTCTCAAGCCGTCATGGGGAACTTTGATTAGAGATGCAAGAACTGTTTTAGCATGGTGATCTGGAAGCTATTGGCTGTGTGAGAAGTAGCGGAGGCTTGAATCAATGTGGATAATTTTAGGAAAGCTGGGGTATATGAAATAGCTCCTATATAATCATTCGCAGCAGAGCTACAAGCCAAAAATGTAGCGATGTGTATGAATTTAGATTATAATATTTTGTAACAAATATGCAGTGTGGTCAAATTTTGACAAATATTAAAATACACCTTACCCTTGGACTTAAAGCTTTTCTAATAGAGGAACAGTTGAGTGATAGAAAGTTGGTTGATTTGTTTATCTAAGCCCCCTTTCTAGATTTTTTTTAACAGAAAGTACTACATTTTCATTTTTGATATAACAGAATACAGCAAAAAATATCCTCATACCAATTGTATTTGTGTTTTCCAGCTTGATAAAATAATTGGGCTTTTGTAGTCACACTAAGGAAAACCCAAATGCAGTAGATAGATAAATGATATTTGTAAATCCATAAGGAAAATTCGCAGCCTTCCTATGTAAGAAAAACCATTCAACACGGGTGAAAAGGAAGAAATCAAACTCACATCCTAGCATAAATCTCATAGAAAAATATTGGAATTTTTCAGTTTTCTATAAATGCTACTATTAGAATTCATTTCTGAGTGGAGACATTTTTTTTTCTTATTTCAACTTTCACATTAACAGCCCAATAATAAACCCTTGATTAAAGAAAACGGATTACAGTGAAGGGTTGAAATAAGCTTAATTGTAGAGGTGTGATTAGTGCCACAGTGAGAGACTCCTAGGTAATGATTTTTAAAATTTTATAGGGAATGTTTAACAAGATGATTGCCTGACTATAAAATGTCTCTGTATAAGAAAATAGTCTTTGAAAGCAGCATTGGGCCCTGTTGCACTAATACGACCATGAATGGCAACGTTTCTTTTATAGTCTTGACGAATGCTGGAATAGAAATTTTATTATAATGATTTTGGACCCAGAACTGTGAAAATAGTGGGCAGGATATGAACACTTTACCAGATCAATCAATTTTCATTTAAAATTCTGCTTATTGTGTATGGTATCAAACTATGAAAATGTAACATTTCAAACTAGTGGTTTCTGTCCTACCAAAATTGCAGTACTTATTCGGATGTAAGTAGATAGGATCAGCATTAGAGACAGCATGGTGTAACAGGAGGGGGCTGGGGGACAAGAATTGAAATGTCTGCCTTCAAGTCCAACTGAACCCCTCCCTGGCAAATGCTGCCACAGATCTTCACAAGGCCAAGACTCTAAAATTTGTACCTTGCAATTCTCAAATCCATGAGGAAAAGAGGTGGGACAGGTCATTATGGAAACCTCATTAGTGGTATGACCTGTGTTCATCTGTAACAAAATCTGTAGTAGCAAAGGGGAGAACTTGTCCCAGTGCAGCGATAAGAACAGGAGCAGGAAAGATAGCTCATGGATTGAACTTGAGGTCTTACATATCATAGGACTGACTGAACTAGTTCAGCAGGTGAAAGGGTTGAAACAGTAGTGCTATGAAGAAGCCCAGGCAACTGGCATTAACCAACTGTGAAAAGAAGTTGTAAGAGATGAGACATGACAACGTTAATCAACCTTGTCTAACGTGTACTGGGTGAAAAACCATGCATGATCTCTGACTAAAGAGATTGTACTTCATCCCCAAAATAACAAAGAGCAATGTGAAAATGACACATACATCCACATTTAGTTCTGAAACAGTCCAGTTGGGTGCCTCTGTATAGGGCTGATTTTTAATAGGTACACCTTTTGGCAATGAGGCTATTGTAAACAAGTTTTAGAAAAGCCAAAAACATATTTGAGAATTAAATGAGAGTTACATTTAAAGAAAACAAAAAAGAAGAAAAGAAAAAGAAAAAGAAAAAGAAAAAGAAAAAGAAAGAGAAAGAGAAAAAGAAAAAGAAAAAGAAAAAAAGAAAAAGAAAAAAAAGGAAATCTTTCAAAAGAAGAAGTACACAAATAGGACTGAAGATGCACTGCCCCCCAAAATGATGGAAGCAAAGCTGGTATGGGTGGGGAGGAGGGAAGTATTCAGACTGGTGATGTGTCGGCACTTATGGGTATGCATAAAGACCCAGCAGAAACCTGTGTACATGACTTACAAAATTCAGGGACATTCCCAATTGTCTTTAAGTTTCTACCTTCTTGCCTTCCCTACAGTGATGAGTTGTAGCTTGAAATTGTTAGACATGTAAACCCTTTCTCTTAAGTTGTTTTGCTCAGGGCATTTTGTCACAACAGAGAATGAAACAAAGACAGCATCCTAATCCCTAGGAGATGTGGCTACATCATAGTACATGAGAAAGGGGATTAAAGTCTTAAAGTTGCAGATGGAGTTCAGGTTCATAATAAACTGACCTTATACTAGATAGATTATCCTGGATTATCTAAATGGACCTAATTAATCACAAAAACCGTTGGAAGCAGAAGTGTAGAATAGGGAAGTGTGTGTGTGCGTGTGTGTGTGTGTGTGTGTGTGTGAGAGAGAGAGAGAGAGAGAGAGAGAGAGAGGGAGAGAGAGAGAGAGAGAGAGAGAGAGAGAGAGAGAGAGAGAGAGAGAGAGAGAGAGAGAGAGAGAGGATGTCAGGACCAAGGTCAGACTGATATAGCACTCAGTCCTAAAGTTGGAGGAAAGGGTGTGAGCCAAGAAGTGTGAGCAGCATTTAGTGAGTGTCTACAAAGAACGCTGCCTTTCTGGTGTCTTGATATTTGTGTGGCAGTGTCTATTTTGGACATCTGCCGTGCACCACTGTAAGACAAGAAACCTTATTTTAAGACACCGCTAAATGTGATAATTTGGTTAGGAAGCAATAGAAAGTAATACATAGTGCTGTGACCGTACAAATGTCTAAGCTAAAGCTGCAGAGTCAAATATCTGGAAATAACAAGAAGGTTCATGCAATAGACCTGGTAAGTTTCAAAGTCCTTTTCCATTTGGAAAGGGCAGATCCTTCTAGTAACTGCTCAAAATGATAGTGAAACTGGCCCCCATACTACAGGTCTAACAAAGGGGTACAGATAGCTAGCTCTCCCTCTCTCCCTGGTTCCCCCACCACACAATTCATGTTTCATTTTTCTTTTTCCATCTGACTTCATCAAACTTTACTTGAGGGACCATATTATTTATACATAGTTCAACATATAAACGTATGTATGCAACTTGTGTGTATGTTGTGTGTAGTAACGCCTCTGTACATGTGCACACATGTGCACAGTTGCACATGTGTTCCATATGTGTGCCAATATGGACATCAGAGATTACTTCAGTCTTCACCTTCTACCTCAAGGTGAGGTCAGTTTTGTTAACTTTCTTTTTTTTTTTTTATTATTAGGTATTTTCCTCGTTTACATTTTCAATGCTATCCCAAAGGTCCCCCATACCCACCCCCCCAATCCCCTACCCACCCACTCCCCCTTTTTGGCCCTGGCATTCCCCTGTACTGGGGCATATAAAGTTTGCAAGTCCAATGGGCCTCTCTTTGCAGTGATGGCCGACTAGGCCATCTTTTGATACATATGCAGCTAAAGACAAGAGCTCCCAGGTACTGGTTAGTTCATATTGTTGTTCCACCTATAGGGTTGCAGTTCCCTTTAGCTCCTTGGGTAATTTCTCTAGCTCCTCCATTGGGGGCCATGTGACCCATCCAATAGCTGACTGTGACCATCCACTTCTGTGTTTGCTAGGCCCCGAAATAGTCTCACAAGAGAGAGCTATATCTGGGTCCTTTCAGCAAAATCTTGCTAGTGTATGCAATGGTGTCAGCATTTGGAAGCTGATTATGGGATGGATCCCTGCATATGGCAATCACTAGATGGTCCATCCTTTCGTCACAGCTCCAAATTTTGTCTCTGTAACTCCTTCCATGGGTGTTTTGTTCCCATTTCTAAGAAAGGGTAAAGTGTCCACACTTTGGTCTTCAAAGGTTTGCTATTTTACCTTAGGGGCACATGTACTGTATACCAAGCTTAAGATGCCCTTTCTCTGGCAAGTTCTCTAAGCAGTGAAACACCTCCCCAGCTCACAAATTTACTTCAAGAGTAACCGAACTGATACAGTAGGAGTCCAGGTAACATAGGAATTAAATCGAAACTGTTAACATCATTCAAGGTGAAAACTACTGGCATGATTTTTTTTTCTAGTAAGGAACTCTTTTTTTTGTTTGTTTGTTTGTTTGTTTTGTTTTGGTTTTTTTTTTTTTTTTTTTGTACTTTCAAGATAGGGTTTCTCTGTGTGGCCCTGAATGTCTTGGAACACACTCTGTAGACCAGGCTGGCCTTGAACTCAGAAATCTACCTGCCTCTGCCTCCCAAGTGCTGGGATTAAAGTCATGCGCCACCATGCCCGGCTTAGGAACTCTTGACATGGTCATTCTCTCTGCAGTACTTTTTGTCTGCCATGTTACTAAAAGAGTTAAGCTGAAGAGCACAGTAAGGCAGGGGTCTGAAGAGCACAGTAAGGCAGGAGGGTCAGCTTACAGGTTATCCAAACACAATTTAAGGTGCAACCTGGGTGATTGGGAAGCTAGGAATGGAATCATCATATTTTCCTTCAAAGCCTTTCACAAAGGTAATTGGTTTTCAATTTGAACAATTATATGTTTAAAAGAGCTTCTTCTATATTAAGTTATTGATTTTTTTCTTACCAAGTCTACTGACTACAGCATTCAGCTGGTAAGAATTATTTTAGCTTGAATTAAATGTGGATGGGTAACTCAGACCTATTTCAGGTTTAGCAGACATCTTGAACTATTTTTCAAAAATTTGGGATTTGGCAAAAAATGTTTTGCTCAATAATCTTCTGCTTAATTTTTAACACCCCCCCCCCCGCCACAATCACTTTAAGGGGAATACAAACCTTATGCTTCTGGTTCATTCACTCTTAGTAGGCTGGGTTATGTTTGTTTGCATGGTTGGTTGGTTTGTTTGTTTGTTTGTTTTTTTGTTTGTTTGTTGAGTGTTTTAGCTTTTGGAGAAGGGGGAAGATATTTTAGAGAAATTCTCAGGGTCTTTGAAAAATGCTTCAAAAGATAGTAACAGAAAGGAAAAATGATAAAACTTAGTTTTGCCTCAGGAAAACAAGATGAGAGAAGTTCTAGCTTTCTGTCAGCAATTCAGCAGAGGAGAGGAGGGTATGGTGAGGGGGAAAAAGAAGTAGAAGAGGAGGAGAAAAGAGAAGACAGGAGAAAAGAGGAGAGAAGAGGACAGGAAAGAAGGGGAGGGGAGGAGGGATGGAAAGGGGAGGGGGAGAGGAGGTAGTGGAAGGGGGGGAGAGTGGGTAGCAGAGAGAGAAAAGGAGGGGAGGGGAGGGGAGAGGAGGGGAGGGGAGGGAAAGAGAAGAGAAGAGAAGAGAAGAGAAGAGAAGAGAAGAGAAGAGAAGAGAAGAGAAGAGAAGAGAAGAGAAGAGAAGAGAAGAGAAGAGGAGGAAGGAGGTGGACAGAAGAAAGGAAATCACTTTCTTTCCATATGACTGCTACAGAGAAGATGTTTGTAGATCTTGATTTTCAGGCAGAAATTGGTGCTGAGGGAGCCTGGGTTAACGTTTGGCTTTGTGCAGGCTCCAGCAAGTCTGCAGAGGTGCATTTCCTCTAGCAAGGGGCAGAGGGAAGAGCCAGGAAAGCAATGTTTCTAGCAGAAATATTATTTATGATTCTACACACAGTGGAGGGAAGGAGAAAATGAAGAAGCCAATGGGAAAAACAGAGGAAAAAGAAAAGAGTGACTATTTCTGCAAAAGTTAAGCAGTATATCATTTTTCTTTTGTCCTTAAAGGGCAAGTATAGACCTAAAATAGCTCATCCCAAGAGTACCCTCCAACTCCGGATAGTTCCAGAATTGACAAACAACCAATGCTATGATCATTTGTTATAAACTGAATGAGTTTTAAATAATGCAATTAACATGGCTCTATTTCTGCCTTTTTACCCCCAATATATTGATTTGAAGGAACTTTTAGAAAGCCATTATTGTCACACTTCTTCAATTGTCCTCTTGTTTCTCTCCTACTTGTTTTCATTTTTTATGCTACTTCAGAAGCAAGAAGTGTTAGTCAAGAAAAAAGAGCATTGTATTATTTGTATAGATTTTGATGTCTCTGCAGTTTCATATAGATTTTTGTGGTTTTGTGTACAACTCGGTCATTGAGACCATTAGGTTTCAGAATTTTCTATCATAAATATTGCAGTTATCTTGAGAATAAGAATAGCATGCTTAATTGATAAAATGTACAAAATTGTGAGCCTAAATTATCTTCTCTAAAACTCATATTTATCGAACAGATTTATCCTGAGGAAACGTTGTCTTGGAGCAGAGAGCTGCTTCCTAAGCTGAAGTGTCTTACAGGATCCATTTTTAACTATTGAAAAACAAGGACCAGCAAGATGGCCCAGTGCTTAAAAACACTTGCTGTGAAACCTGATACCCCGAGTTTGATTCCCAGAACCCATAATGGAAGGAGAAAACAGACCCAGGAAAGGTACTATGTCCTCTGAGCTCCACAGCAACTGCACACACATGCACGCACACACACACACACACAGATGACGTACATAATAATATTAATTATAATCCTAGTGTTTTTAAATGAAAATAAATGTGATCTTAAGTGTCTAGTTCAAACTCTAGAATTACACTCGCCAACTTCTGGTGAAAAGACATCAAGTTCCCGGACTCTAGCACCCATTCTATTAGGCCCTTCAAATTCACAACAAATTATCTCAAATCCTATTTTCCATTCAAATTCCAGCCAGTGTACAGTCCTGGCATTTCTTCCCTGGAAATATTTTATTTTTTTAATTAATTTTTATTTATGTACATCCCAAATGTTATCCCACCCTCCCAGTCCTCCCTTCCCCAGAGTCCTTCACCCCAAACCCCCTCACCTTCACCTCTCAGATGGTGTCCCCCTCCCCAGCATTCCCCTTTTTCTGGGGCATAAATTCTTTACAGGATTAGGCACATCCTCGCCCACTGGGACTAGACAATGCAGCCAGTCCTCTTCCTCATATGTACCAGGGGACTTTGACAAGTCCTGGCATTTTGTAAGAATGACAAGTTGACCCCAAAATGACAGAGAAGGAGGTGGTGAAGAATCATCTCCATGCTCCATGGCTGTCTATTGACTTCAGGATCTCTAAGACTTTTGTTTGACAGATATCAAGTTGCTAGTAGACTAAGCTATTCCTGCCATGTGGCTGTGCTGACCCCAAAGTAGGAAGAATTGAATTTGATTTAGGTAGCAAAGTGCATGATTCAGAAGCAACATAAACATCCATTATTGTGCTTTTTTAATTTATAAATCGTGTGGATCTTCAGGATGGGTCAACTTAATAATGTGAGAGATGGAGGACTAGAACAAAAAACATTGCAAGTCGAACAAAGTATGTGTCCTGTTGAGGAGTGGGGTATGGGGACAGACAGACAGGGGGAGATAGTAAATGGCCACACTGAGACAGAGAGGAGATAGGAAAAGTTCACAAGATGAGACAGGAATGCCTAACTTGCTTAAAATGACCCATGGTTGCTGTAAATGATCCAATCCCAGGAGATCTGCTGCACTCTTGGGAGATAGGGCCAGTCCTTTTAGAAAGGTGGATCTTATGTGACATAGTCACTTCCTGTTACAATGCTTCCCAGTGTACTGGGTCCAAAGCATTAGCATATGAGCCTTTGGGTGACATATTGTACCCAGTCCATAAGAGGGGTAGAAGCCACTTTCTTCATTTGCTAAGACAGATTCTACTGTTCTGGGCATTTTCACAAGACACTGCTTTATAGTAGAATTCATTTCTAGAGGTAGAGACTCCTAGAGTTGAGACTGATACTGCTTTGTGTCTTTCTGATGAAGATCATGGTAAGAAAAATTCCTCACCAATTGTCTTCTGTCTCCTTTGGACTTTCTTCACACCTTGAACTTATTCATTGTCATAAGAATGTAAAAGTGAACAACTGCTGCTTAATTTGAAATCAGAATTTGTCCAGGATGGCATGTTATCTTCACAAATAATTTTAGATTTTTAAGTTGGTGTACAAAATAATGTATTTTGTTATTACAGTATTAAACATTTGTACAATTGTACTTTGCTCCTCTAAACAGCAAATCATACTATTATCTCACTACCTGTTAATAAAACACATGTTAAATAATTACTGGCACAATGTATTTGCTAATATTTCTACACTCTTGAGATTAGGTGTGACTCTGGTAGGCTGGTTCTATCCCCTCAATGCAGTATTTGAGACAGGACTGGAAGAGACAACTGAAAGGGCCACAGAAGTTGATAAAGAGGATAAATAGAGCCCCAGCAAAGAAACAGAAGGAAAGTCCAAGTTTACGGCAGTGCCATGTCTGTGTACTTAAAATCCGTGGAAAACAATATGATGGGAAATGACAATACATTGATGGACAGAAGAAAGAACGAGAGAGAGAAAGAGAGAGAGAGAGAGAGAGAGAGAGAGAGAGAGAGAGAGAGAGAGAGAGACCAGAGAAGGAGGTGTCAGAAGAATTGGGTTTATGCAACCGAGATCCTAGCAAACCTTTGTGTAGATGAGCTAGAAATATGCAAGTGTATATGTGTTTGTAAATGAGTGTCTGTCAACCTCCAAACTAGACGACCAAGAGAATAAAGTCGTGTTAGATCTAGCCAAAGGAAGAAATTTGGACAGGCCTGAGACATCCCCACACTGTGGGCAGAGTTAGCACATGGGAGTCAGGGAAACATTTATTCTTGGATTCAAGATTACCTCCAAGGTGAAACCAGGACAACTGATAATCATGTTTTCCTGTTTAGCCAGTATCTCACTTCCTCAGATTTAGTTTCGGTTCTATGACTATGGAAGTGGAAATTGAGCCAATGGCAATCAGGTTTGGACCAATTCTTTCCCTTGAACCGCTGTATCACTGATTGGGCTCTGCAGGCAGGCATAAGCTTCCTATTCACATCAAAGCAGCACATAGACAGTGCTGTAGTAAAGCCCTTCCGCCCGCCCGCCCGAAGTGTAAGAGCTGGAAAAAAAGTCACTTTGTAACCTTTAGTGTAGGCATGAAATGCCACTAAAGTGATGCTCCATTCCTAATTATTTCCAGCTCGTCACTAGTTGTGGCTATGTGGTTTAAAGGCTAGGGTTTCTATGTATATCACACACGTGACTTCATTAACAGTGTTTAATCATCCCAGCAGTACATCAGTTCATCCCTCCCCAGTGCCACATGCCAGGTTAGATGCTGTGAGGAGCAAAGGACAAAAATAATAGGACTTATTTTTCCAAGTAATAATTTCATCTCATTTTACCCTCCCTGTCTGCCCCACCCTCTCATTCCATCCATCCTTGTTTTTCACTTCTTTGTTAATAGAATAAAAACTGTTCCACAAAGGTTCATTTTGCTTTCTGATGAGTCTGTAGTAACCAACAACTCTTACTTTTTCCATTGCTTATTTTTGTTTTATTTCAATTTTTCATTTTAATATTATGGATGTTGTTGTGTAGCATTCTGGAGTACTTAAATTTATTTCAGAATTTGCCTTAACTCCTCAGCCATTCAACAAACTCACATATACATATGTGTTAAGCCAATTTGCACCAATAATAGTGATTTACAGTAAGTAAATAATCCAGTTTAAAAAAATCATGGGTGTTCAGGGGTTGTTGAAATAAAAGGCAGTTGGGAATATATATCCAAGAAACTATTCAGAGAATCCTATTAATGGATTAAGAAGAGGACTGCTTGGGATTAGCATGGGGAATACACACCCTCCTCTCACAACAGAGAAGAGCTCATCAGATCCCATCTTCTTCTGTCACTAGACACTCCCTTCAGTCCTAGAGGCGGATGTAGCTTTAATTTTATCTCCGTTAGCATCTTTAGGGCACAGTCTATTAATTATCTTCCCCAGGAGAGAGTTATAATAGTTTAAGAAAAAAAAAAACATGTATCCTACAGCCTAAATAAAACTCCCCCTTTGATGCCACCTTCTTTTTGTACCAGCATCTCTCCCACCATCCTGGGCATTCTTGTGTTTTTAGAGGTAGGATGGAGTTTATTTATTTTATCTGTGTTTCTACAAGCTGAAGTCTTAGTCATACTACTATGCATCCACAAATGTCTCTTGAGGGTAAATCTATTGAAACCTCCAGTAGGCAGGTGTTCTGGAGCCTCTGAAGATGTGCACTATGCTCTTCATCTTGATCCTCCCTTCTGCCTCTGCCTTTCCACTGCACTGCTCTCCCATGTTGTCTCGAGCTCACAAAACTCCCGGTCCCACTTCTAACCCCTTACATGTATCTTGCTATTGTATTTTATTTTATAAATGTTGATAATCCTCAAAGTTCCGCCAACAGAGTTTGCGTTTATTAAACATCTCGTGCTAACTCACTTACAGAAGTTTGATGCCATCAGAAACTGCAGTGACATCCAGTTGTCTTAGTGATAGATAGTCTGTCAATAATGCTCAATCCAGCCTCCAGGTCTTCCACCTGTCCAGGAAACCTTTCAAATGCGTTACAGTGTTAACAACATTAACAAAGCTAAAACGGGAGTGTGTGGTGTGGTATCCATTACTCTCCTCTCTCTCCTTGTTCTTCCCAATCCACTCTTCCCTCTCTAGCTGTTGACTCAGTTAGAACTACGCCATTTGTTCAAACAGGCTAAATAGAAGCAAGCTTGACGGTTATTCATGAATGCTTCTCAACCTTGGCTTTCATATCCAAATAAATAAATGATCACAAAGAATTATATACTTGAATAATTCTCAATCACCCTAAATCATCGCGTCAGTTTTTTTCACTGTAGCTCTACAGCTGACTTCCACATAAGCTTATATTATAAATAGCATCCCCAACCCTAGAGCTGTATTAAAAGTCATATTCTCACAGTGAAGGAGAGAAGAATCCATACAAATCCAATGTCAATGACATCGCTTCCCAATTCACATTACTGCTGGTTTCTTTTTACTTGGTTTGCTCCTTTGCTATCACTATACAAGATCACCTGTCTCTTGCTTTGCTTTTCTCTAAGAGTGAGTTTTTTGTAGTTTTCCTGCTACCCTATGCTGTTTATCCCCTATGCTGTTTATCTTGCCTTCCTTGGTGAAGCTGACAACTCTGCTTACATGTTCCCTATGCCCTCCACCTGGCCATTTCCTTCTAATCCTAGAAGACTCTTCTCGGGAAACAATCTATTCAGGGAACTCTTCCTAGTTCCCGATCCATACCTCTGTTTGGATTGAGTAGCCTCCTCTTCATTTTATATTTTATGCTATAATTTTCTACTTATGTCTATTATTGATTAGACGGATTATGCTTTGTGTATATATTTTATCACTAGCAATTATTCAATAGCCATCACACAATAGAAATGATATGTGTGAGTGTGTGTGTGTGTGTGTGTGTGTGTGTGTGTGTGTGTGTGTGTGTTTCTGTCTGTCTTCGAGAGCATCTGTCAGAAGGTTAGACAGATAGACTCAAGGGAAATATGGAAGTCCAGGATAATGGAGTGTGTATATTTTGGACATTGTAAGCAAAATAAAAGCATGCATTGTTTTTAAATGAAGAATGGACATTAGCAGTATTTTAAGGAAAAGTTTTCAGTAGTAGGTTAGTAGCATGATGGGATCACAGTGTAAAATTACCAATGTCTTAGAATTAGTTAGCAGAGGAATAAAATGATCATGATATTATTTAAAGTGATGCTAGTTAAAATGGTGGGGGAAAAGTACACACCAACACGTTGCCTCTGCCCTCATGAATACAGTGGAGGCTCACTGTTAGGTACAGGGAGAGCACAATTAGTTCAGGAGCCATGGCTATCTTACTTGCGCTACATGTGTACTACACAGCTGTGAACTTGGCATAGATGAGGTGGAGAATAAATGGCTTTACAGTAAAAGATAATGGATTAACAGTAATCTGCATCCTTTACATGCACACAGTATAGCATCTGTTCCTTAGGAGAGAGGTGTGCAGCGTGTGTTGCCACATGATTTTGCTTTCTTCATGGCTGCCAGCACCAATGCATGGTTCAAACAACAAACCTGAAATAATGATGGAGTGATACGACTGGGGTCGTTGGGGTTACTCTCATTCTCTCCCAGCTGCCTCCTAGAGTTCCAGGCCTTAGCACAGAAAATGCTCCTGCTTTGAGTCAGCTGGAGAACTTTGATCTCAGCCTCTAAAAATGTTCTCACTGTAAACAAGCAACATATCTAATAATACCCATATCACCTGCTCATCCAAAGGGTTCCATGGATGTTTAATTAATAAGTGAGAACAAATGTCACCATAGTTGCCTCAGTCTAGACAGGGGACAATTATTCCATCTACTTATGTTCCTGCTTGCAGCATGTATTAAGCTTTGGGAAAGGTTATTAAGCATTCAGATAATTAAACTTTTTGGTACATAATGACAATTTATATTTAAAAACAATTAGCATGAATTACTTGTGTGTTCAAAGAACTAATTTTACAGAAACTATTATAATGTACAAAGATAAATGTTCAAGAATATTAACTGTAACATTGTTATTAAAAGTAGTGCAAGTCTGAAAATTATTTAAATGTTCATCATAAATTGTGGCACAGTGTAGGGAGATTTCTACACAAGAGTTGTTTGGGGCCCTTCTCTACTCCCAGTCTCCTCCCCTTCCTCGTGTTCTTCTCCTCCAATAAGCCCTTTGTGCTTTTATGCCAGGGACTATTACTCTCTCTTTAACAACTATAAAAAGTATGTGTGTATATATATATATATATATATATATATATATATATATATATATATGTGAAAATATGCAAGACACATTTTAAGTTGAAAGGCTTCAAATTTGTAGAGTTGAATAGTAATAAAGTAATAATGTTAATAACAATTAGATCTTGTGACTACATACATGCATGTACACATAGACATATGAATACACATACACATGTAGACACAGGTAAACAGCATACATACATACATAACACATGTACACATGCCATATGCCACATATACCCATTTATACATACATACATACATATTCTTCCACACAAAACATAAATATACCACACATAATACACACTTATATATACATATATACATACATACATATAAACATATGAACACATTCTACCACTTGTGATATCAAAACAACAAGATTAGGATTCATAAGGAAATGCTAATTCTTGAATTATTTTAAACATCGAAAAACATTTCTATAATGACTTCATATACTGAGGGACTAAATGCAATGAAACTACTGCTGTGTTTAGAGGTTTAATAATACTGTGATTTCTCCTAGCATTTTTGACTTCTGGAAACTAATATTTAAAGTATTTAAAATATGGCCAGTACAATCTCTAACAACAATCTATGAACATCTGTCCTTATACACACAGTTAACTATATTCTTCACCCCTCATCAAGAAAAATTCTCTTTACAACAGATGGAGACTATTATAAAAAAACCACAACCAGACAAAATGTAGTTGTGGAGTCTAGTCCCAATGGATACATTTACAAAACATTCCTGTACCTAAGTTCATGAACACTGGGAAAGAGGAGGGGTAGAAAGGTTTTAAAAGCCATAGAGGACCAGGGAACTTGCTGTGAGACTGTGTCTCCTAGTGATGTCAGAAGCTACCTTCATAAAAATCTTATCAACATGACTGCTTAAATGAGCCTTAAACAAGGACTACACAAATTCATATGCCAAAGTGGATAAATAAAGTCTACAAAGGGGTTGGTGTGATGGTTCAGCGGGTAAGAGCACTGACTGCTTTTCTGAAGGTCCTGAGTTCAAATCCCAGCAACCACATGGTGGTTCACAACCATCTGTAATGGGATCTGACACCCTCTACTGGTGCGTCTGAAGACAGCTACAGTGTACTTATAATAATAAGGAGCAAGCAGGGCAGACCGGAGAGAACAGGGTTGACCAGAGCAAGCAGAGGTCCTAAATTCAATTCCCAACAACTAGATGAAGGCTCTCAACTGCCTATACAGCTGCAGTGTGTGCTCATATACATAAAATGAATAAATTAATTTAAAAAAAAACAGAAAAGAAAAGTGTACAAAGCCTTAACCTTATACAAGCACTACAGGCAACTGAGGAAGGCTGAGAGCAGAAGTGGTCTTCCTCAGTGAGGAGCACACCAATTTGGCATCCAGAACCAAAATGTCAGCCCTGAAAACATACATACATGTAACATTATATGGACTGAGGAGGTCATATTTATTTTCATAAATATTCACACATATGGATGCAATAACAATTTGTGAAAAAAAGACAATGAATTTAAAGGAGAGTGGGAAGGAGAAATATAGGAGGGCTTGGAGGGAGGAAAGGGAAGAAAAATGTTATAACTTCTTAAAAATAATAAAATACAAAAAAAAGAAAAGAAAGAATGAAAGAAAGAAAGAAAGAAAGAAAGAAAGAAAGAAAGAAAGAAAGAAAGAAAGGAAGGAAGGAAGGAAGAAAGAAAGAAAGGAGAGACAGTTTAGCAGGTAAAAAGGAACTTTCCAGAAAGTCTGATAACTTGGGTTCTATCCTAGGGATCGATCTCCATCTGGTAGAAGAAGAGACCCCTCTTTTAAGGTCACATCCTCTCAAATAAACAATTTAGAGTACTCTTTTCTAGATTAAAAGGTCATCATTTCAAGGCAGGCACGATAACAGTAAAGCCAGCTTCATGGCAACTTAGTGTTCACTGAGATATCAAATAATTAGAGAGGAATGGTAAGTGTTGCATGGCCCACTAGGCATCATACTAAATCCATTCAACCTATAGTATATGGGCTAACTGACCCCTCTGCTCTTCTAAGCCCATTGGACATGGAATAAGAAAAACGATTTTCCTACTAATGTAAATATTTCCTTGTATGTTAAAAATTATTACATTCTTTGATTTTACTGAGTCTTTATTTTTTAGTTCTTTTAGTTTTTTTTTATTATTTGATATTATAATATATAGCTTTAAAACTTCTCTTTTCCATTTCCTCACCACAAACCTTCTAAATATCTCTTGCCATTTTCTTTTAAATTCATGGCCTTTTTTTCATTAATTGTTGATATATACATGCATATTACTAAATATATAAATAGAACCCATTTCCAAGGATGGCCATTTGGTTGCTGATTCTGGGACTATGTTGGCCTCAGGGACTTTCTCTGCATAAGCCATACACTATAATTCTGTGTTTCCTTTCTTGTGTTTGTTCTTTTCTCTCCAATTCATCTTCCATTCTCTGTTCTATTAGCCATGTCTGGTGAGTCCTAAACTCTGACTCTCCTTCAAGCAATAGTTCAAATATTAATTTATAAATTGTTCTTAATCTTACTCAACACAATCAGATTTCTGTTAAAAAATATCATAGAGTGTCAGGAACTAAGGAGACTTATTTTATAGTGTGTAAAACTCAGAAGTCATGGATTAAAGCAATAGTAGATTCATTTCTGGTGAGCATTCATTTATATTCTGAGACACTATCTCCTCTTGGTTGTCTGCATATGGCTTCAGGATAGGGTAACTCTGTATGGCCTCTTTGTAAGGGAATTTGACTGATTCATGATGGCAGAAGCCTTGGACCTCAACCTCCTCCCTCAAGGCCCACCAATAAATTCCACTTTGGGGAAACAGATTTCAATATAAGATCTCAGAGGAACACAAAATTTAAACTCTAATACCTGCTTCTCTCCTTCAATGATTAGAGAGGTAACCACAACATTTTGCTATGAGCTCCTAAAGAACTCTACTCACTACAATGTGATGCTTATTTTATTCCATTGTGTTGTTAAGGTTGGGTTCTGTGAGATCAAAGATGTATCTCACTAATAGTGGGTTTTGGGTTTTTGCATTTAGCCTAGTGCCAAGAATATAATGGGAATATTTATTTTATGAACAAATTAATAGCTATAGATGTGGAAAATATGGTAGTAATCCCATCATTTTCATACTAATTGTCTTGACAAATTAAGTAGTTGGTCAATGAGTAAATGGAAACACCAAGGTTCTCAGGCATAGTTAGGAAGGCAAGATTGAAGATTGGACCTGGGTAGAATGGATGCTAGAGCCTTGCAACAGTATAATCCAGTTTAGTTACCAGACAGGCAATCAGTGCTCAGGCCATACAATCTTATCATATGATAAAATCCACTCTTAGAAAGTGGGTATACCTATCCTGCATGTCCAATATCTTCAGTTCTGAATAAGGGAAAGTGTATTCATTAAAACAACCAGAAGGCCAATGAGGGGAAAGCAAAAATAACTAATCAGAAGGAGGATAGATTGATAGACGCAGACCAAGGTGAAAGGAGACTCTAGATTATTAAGCTATCAAAGAGAAAATCTAACAATGAGGATATGTGTGTATGTAAATATAAATATGTATTATACATATGTTAACATAACAAGAAATGTAATTATAACTCATATAGTCTTATAATGATGATTTTACATGCCCCAGTGTATTTAGACATCACTAAAACTTCAGCCAGTGGATAGTATGCCTGTCTCTCTCTGTATCTCTTTCTGTCTCTGTCTGTCTCTGTCTGTCTCTGTCTGTCTGTCTGTCTGTCTATCTCTCTCTGAGATATGTACATTTGGAAGTGAGAGAAGTTTATTGCTTACCAGAGGCCAGGAAGTATACCATTTACTTGAGGTCACCGAGCTAAAGAATGACAGATTCCAAAACCATTACTAACATATTTGCTCAACTGCTATGCTAGTCTCTATTTTTTACATTGTACCAAACAGTCATTGGGCTGGTATTATATGCCAGGGTGACCTCTAACCTGTATTAATAATTAAAATGCATTAAGTGGTACCAAGCACAGAGAAACTATTCAATGGATGACGGGATCCTGTGGGATAGTATACTCACATCTACATTTGTAGAGAAGAAAGCTGGAGTGCAGGAGGTTAAGTAACTTAATCCATTGTGTAATAAATCATGTAAGTAGGAAGTGCTGAAGCTGGGATCGAAATCCCAGAATCTAGCTACTCGTAACATTTAAGCATCACACTCCAATTTCTGATGTCTGGATAGAAGAAAAAAATTGAGAGTCATTTTAACTAGCTCTGATCTCATTGTCCATATTGCAATCTCCTAGAAGAGAATACTGATGTTAATAAATGTGCAAGACTCACAGTTGCCTTGTAGCTTGAATTCATCTGAAGAGAATGTGTAAGACAGGATGCACCACCCATCATCATCATCATCCTCCTCACTAAGTGTGATGTAACATGTATTAACTGAATGACTACTATGTGCACGGCACAGGGAGCTTTGTGCCATGCTGACCTTTTTTGTCAGGCCTTTTCTCTTGTTGTGTTAGACTGTAAAAGGAACCATAACCAGAAGTTTCACAAGTATGAACTAACAAAGTGAGCAGGATACTGGCCCCTCATCTGAAGTGACAGATGTGCAGTAACCTATAAAATTTGATGCTCTACAAAACCTAAATAATAAAACAAAAAGAGTATGTTTCAAAAAAAACATTATTTATGTTTTAAACAAATAAAAAGCCTTTGTTTCCAGCATCTGTGTATTTCACCATTGTCTACTATTTCTTACAGTGAGTGAAGGGCAGTTTGGTATTATTTATCCACATCAGTTTTTATTTGTTAAGATTTTATTTTTATTTTATTATGTGCACACACTCAACATTCTATCTCTCTCTCATATACAAACACACATACACACACACACACACACGCACGCGCACGTGCACGCGCACAGACCCCTGTGCCTGTGCTTGTGCCCATGGAGCTGGATTTACAAGTAGTTATGATCCACCCAACATGGGCATTGTGAACTAAGCTCAGGTCTTCTGCATGAACAACTGCATTGAACCACTAAGACATTTCTCCAACTTCCATTTTTCTACCTTTATGAGCAGCCTGAGCCAGCACATGCCAAATCTTACTGGATATCACCACTTGAAGCCTGCCATTTTGGCTTCTCAAATACCCAAACTAAACTCTTGGTTTCCCGAAGAAGAAGATACAAGTGCTTGAGTTTCCTTTATCAGTTAATGGCATCCACAGCTTCCATGACAATAGATTTGCATCACAGATTGAGCCTTCTCTAAGACAGGAACTGCCTAGATAGCCCTGCTTCAGTCCCACCCCCACAGAAAAATGTGTAAAGAAGCCAAGAGGCATTATCATTTGTTCCATTTGCACAATTTTAGCATCTTCTTTGAACTCTAAAATGTCAAATTGCCTCCAAACAAGTTTTGATAGCTCTACCTTGCAGTGTCTAAAGTGCTTTCTGAGTAATCCTCCCGGCTGGGCTGACACACCCTCATCTCTACCTCTCTCTTGCTCACATCCACGGCAGCCATCTGCTCTGCAGCTCTTTTCCCACCTGTGTCTTCACATCATCCTTCACAGTGTTGACAGTTCCAGAATAATGTCAGCACCGACCTAATTATATCATTTCTCTTCACGATACTTTTAGGACACTAAGGCACCTCCTATGTTGGCAATGACACACTTTTCTTAATCATTTTCTCCTGTCCTCTCACCACATCCCCCAGATTTCTAGGCAAATTCTCAGCATATATGCTATGGACTTTGCTATCCCCTGTCTGCAACTGTTGGAAGATTCTCTGGGCTCCTCCTTTCCAATCATACAACATTTTGCTATTTCAACAGTTTACTAAAAACTACCTTTTGTTTTTCAAGACCTTATTTGACAATTATTTTTACCCCTTCTAAACACTCTTACATTCATCGAAAAAAATCATTTCTTCTTTTTTATCATCTCTGAAAGTTGGCTCATGTGTTCATAATGCATGTATTTCATGGTGTTGAGACTACAGTCCATGTTCCTGCTAGACCTGACTCCTTTCTTGAATAAGAACCCCTTTTTCTTCTGGTTCTTAAAGAACACAGCTGCCCAAAGGTTTCAGCATGGTTTCTATGGGAAGCCACCAGTCTCTAGACTGGAGTGGAACTCTAAGCCCACTCCTTTTCCACTGGAGTCACTGTTCTTCTCTAAGTTTTACCCTGCTTCCCCCAACTGCCACTCTCTGTTTAGAAACAAGGTAGTCACTGGGATTAGACCAGCAGTTGTCAATTTGAATGAAGCCCAGCCCACCAGCCTCCTCCCCTTCGCTTGAGCAAGAGCTGTTTTCAGCTGCAGCTGAGGATGGGTGACTTCAGAGACTCCTCTTGAGCCATGAGTCTGAGCCAAGTGCACAGCCCAGCTATGCAGAAACCCCTTCAGCAGAACCTTGGAGCCAGCCAACAGAAATTTAGGCACTTTTTGATTTCGCTTTCGTTGCTCCTTACCCCTTGGGTACTTGATTACATGGGAGCCTTGTTTGGATAAAGAAGTGTGACCCAGAGGAAGAGATTAGATAACACAGGGTTTCTCAATCTGTTTTTTTTTTTTCATATTATTCAAACTAAAACTGACACCTAACAATGGGCAATCATACTTTGTGTATTGAGAATAAGACATTAAAACAACAAATCTTCCCTAAACCTTCTATGTTAAGCTCTTCCCTTCCTGTTCCCTCCCTTCCCCCTCCTCTCCCCTCTCCCCCTCCCCTCCCCCTCCCCTCTCCTCCTCCTCTCCCCCCCCTCTCCTCCTCCCCTTTCCCCCTCCCCTCTCCCATCCCCCTCTCCTCCCCTCCCCCTCCCCTTCCCCTCCCCTCCCATTCCCTTATATTTTCTGGTGCTGGAATGAAACTTTAGGTCTTACACATGAAGCAATCTCTGTACCACTGAGATGTATCCTAAGTGCTTAAGATCTTTCTGTTCTCTGTCAGCTTAACAAATGCACAATAAAATCTTTATGGTATTGTAGCTTACACATTAGCTTCTACCGAGTCATTGGCTGGCAATCCTAACAGGATGAGATTAATAACCATAAGAATGTGTTCTCTAATAATTCTTTACTATTTGTTTGCCTGTACCTTTATTTATTTTATTATTATTTCAAACTCTGGGTGTGCAGGCCATTTCTTTCGTGGGATGCTTCAAGTCGATCATCTGTTGATTCTCTCCCACTGACTCCACACTCATGAGGGCAGAGAGATCCAGTTTTTAGGTAAAATTGAACACAGGAAAATTCTTCTCAGTGTGCACTTTTCAAAATGGGAGACTCCCATCTCTGCCCAACGGAGCAAACTCTGCTGTCCACTGCAAACAAAGGCAGGAACAGTAGGCTTGAAGTCAGCTCAAATTTGTCAACATTTCAAGGAAGGTGTTCCTTAATTTTTGTAGGAATACATGAAAGGAAACTGGGTCATTTACTTCAAAGCCAAAGCTGTAGGCTATTCATATGTTCTGCTAAACCCAATCACGATCTCTTTTCATGTTTCAAGTTAAAAATATGTAAGCACCACATGTTTGTCATTGTAATTGATACTATAGTGCTGCTACCTTTTGGCTCTTTCATCCTCAAATATCTGCAATATGCACAGTCCCTTTCTCTCAAAGTTTCCCTTTCCTTCACCCACATCCAGTGCCATGATTCGAGAGTCCTAGCCTCAATACTGACACTACAGAGATGTCCATGAACAGGACCTACGCTTCTCTTTTACAATGTGGAACGAGAACCTTTGTTGTTATTACATTGTTATATTTCTGAGTAAAAGCCTATATTCACATTGTCACCATATCAAATGAGCTCATGTCGGGTTGTATTTTCTCAGACAGTGGTTAACACAGTCTTTGGCTGTGGCACTAGTTATGGCCTGCTCAGGACTGCCGATTTACCTGGCTCAGTGTGTGACCAAACATCTCTGCTATTGCTATAAAATGAAAAGTTTCAAGATCATGGTCATGTAATAGAGGAAACGATTTTATCTCAGCACTAGTGCTCACAGAGTACACTAATCTACAGTAATTCTGTGATTGCATTTGGAAGCAATTCCTTCTATTCACTCAGAGATAACTGTTACAATACAATGGGCTGCCTCCTGATTTTTCCCCTACAGTGAGCAAAATACACTGTTCACTGCAAAGAAAGGGAGCAATAGTAGGCTCTAGTATTTGTTTCTATGTGAATTAACAAGTGTGTGAGGATCATCAGGAGGCCTGGGTAGCATAATGAGTTTGTACCAAAACATTAATGTGGTATATAGGATGCTTTAGAAAAATATGCATGGCGGGGGAGATTATTGCCTTCCTCAGATTTTATTGATAAATCTCATAAAAGACTCATTGACTGTATTCTCGTCAGTGTACACTTGTTCAGAAGTAGGAATCTGTGTGGCTGCAAGACCATTCTATAAAGGGATGTTCTGGTTAGGAAAATGCTACAGTTTCTCTTTATTTCCTGGTCAGCATCTGTCTCTCAGGACATGACTTTGTTTTAGTCTGTTTCTGGGATTTTGTGTTCACAACTAGCACATAATCATTTTCTGCTTGTGGGGCAGAATCTGACCCTAAAATAGATATCACTTGGTATCATAAGTTTCCATAATGTTTCTGGATTTAAATCAATCTTTCTAGGCAGAAGAAAATTGTCTTGGAGAAAATGACCAAACTCCATTGCCACTTCTTATTCTCAACTAATTATTTTTTTACTCATATCTACTATTATCAGAAAATTCTTTCTAACTTTATAAATTGCCGCATAAGGATCTCAAACCAAATTCTTCTTACCCAACCAGAATGTGAAAGAATTGCCAAGATGCCAATGTATGTGGCTGTTTATACTCTTTTAATAGATTCTATTTTTTCTATCATCATATTTCCCCAATTTCCTCCTTTCTCAATCTCCTCTGTCAATCATCTTGTGAAATGACTCCTTGTAAACCCAAATTTTGTCTAGCCTTCTAATAAAGTGAAGCAGGTCAACTCAAAGTGACAGGTTACTTTTCATTTGGCATCGTTCAGTACCCTAGTTATAAGAAGTAATTCTTGTTATAGTGGATAGTGTCCATTTTCATGCAAACAAATCAAAATAAACTGGAATGAGGTAGAACGTCTACCTGGAGAACCCAATAGTATCTGGAGAATGCAGAGAGGAGGAATCTAGTAACCAACACCAAGAATGAAAATCCCAAAGTAATCACCCCACACGGCTTGGCTTGATTTGATCAAAGCATATTTTGTAAGATGGGATTTGTAGATTTTAAAATAGTTGCAAGCTTAAGTACAGCAGATTCCATCTCTAAATTGGAGAAATGGTGTCATCACTGCAATCATTCAGAGAAAAGTACGAGCAGAAGACAAAAGCTCGTCCTCAAACCTGACCTTGGAGGTTCCCTGGACATTGCTGAGCACACAAAGCAGGTTGTGACATCATTCTACAACAGAAACCCAGTTGATTTTGGATAGGGTTGCCATAAGGAAGGCATAAGCGTTAGCTGCACAATAAGAAGGCAAGAGCACTTTCTCCCTGTCTATGCAAATATTTCAGACCCTGCCCTTTGACTGAAAAGCTTTCAGTCAAGTGCTGAATGACCTCCAGGCCCCCGTGCTTCTGAGCTGTGCTGTGCTACTGTGCAAAGGAAGAACAGAGGAAGTGCTAAGACCAGATGTGTGGCCATCAAGCACATCTCCCCCATGTTCTTTCTTGGGCTACACATGAGTCAAATGAAGTTCTCCAAGTTCTCTGTAGGAGCTGCACCTTGTCATCTATTTTTATGAATAATTTTTTATCAATAATTTTATTTTTGTCTATGGTTCCATGCATAGCCACTTAGGAGAGGCAGAGAAGAGGCACTGGAGAAAAGAACTGAATGTATAGATGTAATATTGCAGCCTAAAAGCAGATACTGTGGCATGTTATACATTCTGGTCTCTATGCTTCTAAACTGCTCCATTCTTCCCTTTGAACATTCTTGTACAAGGACAAGCATACAGGTTGATTCTGATCTCCCCTTTAGAAAAATCATTACAGCGCTGGGCCTGATTTTCTGCTTCTCTCACACCACTCACCATAACCTTTTAGTTAGGAGAGCCAATGATTTTAAATAGACGATGAATACTTACTGAGTCAAGTTCAGAGGATTCTGTTGGGCTTTGTAGCTTCTCAGCTTGAGCTAATGGTAGAAATCCCTCACACTGCCTTTAGCATCAGAAGCTTTTTCAGTCAGTCCTTACCTCCTGGATGAAACGCCACCTTTGAAGGCAGCGCGGCTTTGTGTTCTGAGCCCAGGACTTGCTTCTCGAACGTTCTTAGCAGCATTAAGCTCATGCCTGGGAAACCTTATATTTTAAAAGATTTCTCACTAATGTGAAAACCCTATGCAGTGACCAATACAGAAAAAAAATTACTTTTCTGTCGTTATAAATGTCACTTCAGTAGGTCTCTTTGGTAACTATGATGGGCAAAAATATCTAGAGTATTATAGAAAGATTCCTCTGGGATTCTTATTTGTTGATTCCTGTCGTAGCATTCATGTGAAATGCCCGCACAAGCTCATGGTTTGTGAGTATCTGGACTTCAGCTGGTGATGCTGTTTGAAAAGGTTGTGGAATCACTAGCAGTAGAACCTCATTGAAGGAGGTACATTCCTGAGGGTGGGCCTTGAGATTGCCAAGTCCTGCCTTCCTTACAGTAACTAAGTGAAATATTGCACCTCTCACCATGGCTTCTCCATTTTGAGCTCCGAATTTGTCAGCCCAAACAAACCCTTCCTCCTTTAAGTAGTCTCTTGTCAAGTGTTATCGCACAGTGACCAGAAATGTGACACCAGAGACTCCTCTCCCTTCTTGTGATATCTTTGGAATCCACATACAAAAAAACAAAAACAACAAAAAAACAAGAAACAAACAACCAACCAAAAAAAAACCCAAAGTAGGCTTGGAAGGGGGTTACATCTGCACTTTCTTAATTCACACTATGAGATGCATGGCAACCCCAGAGCTTCCGAGACACAGATGTACTAGGAGAGTTATTTTAGATAGTGTTGAGAATATCTGTGACAGGACTATTTTGGAGGTCAATTGTATACGTTAGATGACAAGTTCTAAACAAAAGAGCTTTCTTGGAATGAGTCTCCCTTCTGTGTGCTCTGGATTTTCAAGGCTTTCCATTTTGGGTAAAGGTGACAGAAAAAGCAGATCATCTGTTCTCAGTGAATGGGAACATTTTTGTTTGCATATTGTTCGGTTAGTTGGGCATCCACCTGTTGGGTTATCATGTTAAAGGAGGTGAATGGGCTGTCTTCCAACATTAGTCAACGGACTCAATCAAGATGAAGCTGTCTTGTGATACTCACTGTCTTTGTAAACACAGTTCCCACAGACAAGGGCAATGAGTAAAAAAGTTAAAGCTTGTGCAGAAATTTCCTGAAGGAACACGATTTTTCTCCTCTTATAACATTTAATTTAAACAACTGTCAAGTAGGGTGAGTTCAGGTTTTGTGGGGTCTAAAATTATGTTGTTAGTAGTGATCTCTTTAGAAAAATGCTATAAATTAATGACTAATGCTAATTTCATTCTGCATGAGAAACAAATTATAAGTTTAAGAATTGTCAACTACTATCAATATCAAAAAAGTTAGAAAAATAATATAACACCTTCATATAATAACTGGCTTATATTGTAGGTGGTCCTCCTTTGTCACAGTTCCTTTGATCTTTGTTGCATCCCTTGAATGCTCCTTCACAAAGCAATATGATGTTTTATGAGAAGAATAAACAAATAATTTTGGTTTTGTGATTTTTTTTAATCTACAAGCATAGTTGATTAAAAATTTGCTTTTTCAATTATTTGAAATTTTTAGGTTTACGTTCCAAAATCTCTGCAATAAAAAATTATGGGAAAATGTGATCAATCCCCCATATTTACATCTGATTTACAAATTATGAAAGAATTTCTGCAAATGAAGTCACAGCTCTGTTCACCTTGTCACGCCTCTATTACTTCTTTCTTGACTAGAGTCACAAGATAGATCCACTCTGGGGTCAGTATCTGCCTCTGTACCATAAGGTCATGACAAAGAAGGGATCACAAAACCTATAGCAAGTCTGTACCAGAAAACCATGCATAGAAAACCAGATGTATATTACCTGGAAGTTGATGTGATATTCATTCCTCACTGACTTCAAACCAATAGTGACTTCTTGCTTTATAAAGCCTTTAAGTGATTTAATTTCTTAGTCTCTTCTCTAAAATGTTGGCAGCTTTTCTAATACTTTCCAACACAAGAAGGAACTGAGGTGGAAAATGTGAGTGAAAGAGACAAGAATTTAAAGATCTTAATTAAAATACTTATTTTTTCAGACGGTGAGAAACACAGAGTCACGTAAACAGAATTTTCTAAGGCCTTAGGTATATGCCAATGAAACTTCCAAGTTCACTATTTAGATCCTAAAACCATATATTGGTTCCATTATTATTATTTTAACATATTTACATGCATCATCTTTTATTTTCTAAGATAAAACTTACATGGCACTAATATAATTATGTAGACTTTAGTATTTTTCTAAGTCCATCCAACTACCACTATGATTTAATTGTAAGCATTGCAACAGCACCTATGAGAACTCCTGTCTCTATTAGAAGTCATTCCTTACTTTCTTTTCTGTAGTATTTTTCCATTACACTGCCTTTCACTAATCTTCTTTTGATATCTATGAATTTGCTTATTCTGACTCACAGAACATATAATGAATTATATAACATAAAGTATTTTTTATTTTTTGGTTTGATTCCTTCCACTTACAGTGTTATAATCTGTAACTTTCCTTTACTCAAAATATATGCCTTGATGTCAGGTCATGAGGCCTCACAAGATGAAGTGAACAAAATTTTCTCATTTTCTCATTTTTGTTTTGTGAAGAACTGGTCTTAGTTCTTCTTTAAATGCCTAGGAAACTTCTCCAGCAAAGCTATGTGGTCCTGAGCTTTTCTGTGTGGGGAAAGGTGGATTATTAATTTAATTTTTTTGGTTGTTATAGCTTATGAAATATTATTTCCTCTTGAGTCAGTTTTAGTAACTTCTGTCTATGAATTCTTTCCACTTCATCTAGGTCAATACAAAGAAACTAACATCAACTAGGTCACTATAACTCTCCATAGCTCGTGGTCTTTTGTTTAAACCCACATCTATTTGGCTCCCTGGTACAAAGGGGCTTACCACAAAGAGGTGGCTACCCATCATAGACAGAAGGGGAAGTGAAATTGTCAGAGGTTTAACCAGTTGGAAAATTGTGTTAGCCTCAAATGAACTGTACCTCCTAGCACTTGACTAGAATAGTCCTTGAGGAACTACAAAGTTCAGCTTGACCCAATATGCTGAACTAAGTACTGATAAAAGTTTTTATGCTTTGAATATATTTATTTAATGAAATACTATTTTGAAAAGTCTAACGCAATCAATAATTGTTCATAATCTATTGGTTTTAGTGTAATAGCTTTTAAAGCTTTAACTTTGTTCCATTTAATATTACTTTTTAAATTTCAACTACTAGTTAATTTGTATACTTGCCATATTTTTGTGAGTGTAGGAACATTTTTGTTTAGAAAGAACTATTTACAAAATGTATATCTTACACTTTTAAATTATTTTAAAAATTACCTTGAATAATGAGCTTTTTATATGTTAATGGACATTTTAAACTTCTCTTAGAGTCTCACTTTTCTAGGATCATGCAAAACAGCATAAGTCATAATTATTGGTTTTTAGTTTACTTTGCATGACTCAAGATGTTTCCAAAAATTCTAATGTAATTATATTTAATATTGACTGTAATCATATTTCCATGTTATTAGTGAGGTTTCATATTGATAAAAGTTAGTGTACTTAACCTATTTTATGATTTATGACATCATTATGTCATCTTTTAGCAATGATAAAATTGTAGAAATATAAGTACTTTAAAAAGTTATCCAGCAGAAAAAAAAATGAAGTCTGAGACCCAAAGTTACTCTTACCTAGCCCACTTTCATAATTCACATTATATCTGAAAGCCAAGTTCTGTTAACTTTTTAAAAATCTAATTGTAGACATAATCTGTACAGACATCTCAATGCTTAACTTCTTGAGCATATATGTGTCTTAGTCTATAGCAATATTATGTCAAGTCAGATGGAACATAAATATTTTTAGTTCAAACCACCTAAATCCCATTAAAAGTAACTTCTCTTTAAGCAATATGATTTCAAATCTATTACTTATTTAAATCCATAATGTTGAAGAGATAGTGTAAACACATCCATATATACCTGGCTTTCTATTACCTATCTTCCTATGGACATTGCCTCTTATACTGCTCACCTACTTGGCCTTGAACCTAACATGATATAACTAACAATGTTGTCCTTTTAAGTAGAATATTAGTTTGCAAAAAAGGGAAACAGAAACACAAAGTGTTTATTTTTGAATCTGGTTTTCAACATGGAGTTCAAGGTTTACCACTCCACCCATCTGCATCTGAACCAGCAATGCACAATGAGCTCAGCTTCCAAATCAAACATTTCCTGGTTTCCACAAAGATTGCTCTGGGAGTGGCATTGCCACCCCCCTATGTCCAACCCCCAAACTTTGAAGCAATATCCAAATTCTCTCTGTTTCATCCTCTTGCCCCCTCCCTGTAAATCCTTCAAGGGGTCTGGTCCTGTCACTTCTTACCAACCACTTTGATTTCATTCTTCTTCCTGTCTAAGCAGGCCATGTCTCCCTGGGCTGCTGCGGTACTCGTCTTCTCAGAGTTGAACCATCAAGCATCCTTGCCCTCTCTACGGTCTTCATTATCTGCCATGATGATCTTCTTGCCATGATGATTTTAGAAATCTCCAGATCTGGTCAGATAATGCAATCAGATTGAACAGATAATATGAAAAGCTATTAGCACGTCACCTCAGCTAGCTCTGACATGGGCTCCAGTTAACACTTCAGCTCCACACCTTTAAAATTTCAGCTTCTTTTTTTTTACATTTAAAAACATTTTTGAAATGAAAATTACACTATTTCTCCCCTTTCTTTTCTCTTAAAGTCTTTCAGGGTTTCAACAGCTTGTGAGGAGGAACAGGCCGTACAGGCCATATTCTGAGTAACAACTGCATTTTGTCAGCCTCTATGTAGACTTGCACAGTTCTCTCTTTTCCTAAGAATATCATCAGTATTTATTTTCATGTGTGTTTTCTTTATACTCTTCCAAATGAGCTCATAAATGGACTCCCAGCCATGGTGGCCATATAGAAAACACTGTGTTGCTATAATTTCCAGTGGAATACTTTCTGCTTGATTTTAGGAGTTCTCGTTCTTTCTTTGGGTATGTGTGCATGCATGTATTTGTGTGTTTTAAGTACGTATGCATATTTATGTGTGCACACCTGTACATGTGAGTGTAACTATATGCGGGGTTAGAGGTAAATGCTCGTATCTGCCCTTATTAACTCTTACTTTCTGAGGTGTGGCTTCTCTCTGACCCTGAGGCTCTCCAGCCTAAAAGGTTGACTGGCGAGCAAGCTTGGTACGTGCAACTGTCTCTTCCCTCCTGCTAGGGTAACATACATTCATCTTGGTAGTTAACATTTTGCATGGATGCTGGAGATTTGAGCTCAGGTCAGACATTTTACTAACTAGTATTTTAACAACTGACCCATCTTCCCAGACAATGGTCATTTTTCTTGGTTTCCTTACCTGGTACATGGGTCCAAGAAGAAGCCTAAAATACAGAGAGCAGAGGTTTGAGGTACTCAGCTTTGAGGTTTGGTAAAGTCTTATTGTGTTGTACAATCCTGTAGTGTTATCAGACAATATTCTAGTTCTATTAATTTTCTTTAAAAATCTCCTCATCACTGTGAGTCAGGGCTAGCCCCCTGTGTACACTAATGAAAAAAAAAAAGCCTTTAACTTAACATGCACGTTACTTCATAGTCTGCTTTATATCACTCTTGCTTTCTTTGAGTCTACAGCAAAGCCTCCTGGGTTGACACTCTGTTCTTTCAGCATCTACCAGAGTGCCTCGAACATAGGAGAGACACTCCATTAATGTTTGTTAAATAAGCATAGGCAATATAGCATATACCCAGAAATGTAATATTTTGGGGAAAATATAGCAATTATTAAATATACCTTTACTCCTTCTAGGAAAGGAACATTTTGTACAAATTAAAGTTTTACCTTTTTCACATACCATTATAACAGTTGCAACTACAAAGTGCAGAAAATGTCATTTCAGTGCCATTACCACCCCACTCTCTGTCATGAGATACCCCTATGAGACACCAGGTTTAACCTAGAATCCAGCAAGAAGGAAGGGGGACCATCACGGATGGTCAGATTTCTCAGAAAAGCTGAAGGGGTCTGTATTCAGTCAACATGCCCACAATAATCTCCAGATACTGTCTGGCAACAAATTTAGAATTTCCAGAGCTGAAATGTTGGTTTGCTTAGCCATAAATATTACTTTGACGAAAGGCAGTCCTGATGCTGCTTCCCACTCTTTCCCTTTGATAAGCGCATGACCATGGTGTGTATTTCCATAGGAACCCAGGACATATGACCTTTCTAGAAACATCCAGAGAGTTAAAGCAATTTATTCAACAATTTATAGCAACATAAAGAGAGTTGCCCAGATTTAATGTAGAAAGCATTTATATGTATATGTTGGGGTGGAGGAGAGAGAGAGAGAGAGAGAGAGAGAGAGAGAGAGAGAGAGAGAGAGAGAGAAAGGAGATTTTTATTCAAATCTCGAGAGTAATCCAACAGCTTTGTGAGAGAAAGAGCTCCTTTTCATGTCAACGAGTTCTGAATTCTCAAGTTTGGGCACAGAGCCCATCCTGTGATATGTTAACTAAAAGAAAAAATGTCTTTTCAGGCATCTGCCTTCCTTTTTCTCCATTTCCATAGCAAGCTGTTTCAAGGTGCTTCATGAAAAGCTTCTCAAATCCAATGTGCTCCAAAAGCCACAAGTTTGATGGCTGATGAAAGAGTCCCAGAGAGTTTTTGCATCTCTTCTTTAGCAAAGATCTTGAAAAGCCAACTGACTGGGAAAGAACACGATTCATCCTGCGCAGACGCTGTTGAGTGTCTCACCGGCACGCTGGCTCTGCATTTACAGCGTTGCCTATTCATCAGCTCTCTGCAAGCTGCACGGACTGTTTGCAGGAGGCAGAGAAAAACTGAGTCATGAGAAATCTCATACTGAACTTTCTTTCATTTATGGAAATTGTGAGTTTAAATGTTACAAATAGTCACACTTCTGCTCACATTACGTGAAAACACATACAGTGTAAGTCCTTTACTATACAGAACTCCCTGGAAATGAGTGATTCTGAACAGCTGAATATTCCAGATGGCTTGAGGCTGTTTAACCCAATAAATCCCAGCTACTTAAAATGTAGCAGATATCTCTGAAACAGACTACACTTTGGTCTGTCTAAAAACTTTTAGGAATCACACTTAGAGATTAGTCAAATTTATAACGCATTTTTTTCATGAGTATACACAATCTTCAATGCACTTAGAACAGTGGTGTTTGCAGATGGACTCAGGAAATAGTGGACTGTGTCGTTTCATTTCTTTGACTCTGTTAATGTTCCTTAAAAAGTCCTTGCTTCTTTAATTTTTATTTCCAATTAACACTGTATTAGAAATAATGGGCAAACCTTGGACCATTTGACTACTTCAAAACAGAAAACAGTCAGGCATCGTGACTGGATGTGCACACTCTATGTTAATGTAAAACAGTGTAAACAGCAGATGCAAAAGGATTGTGAAACAATACTCAGTGCCTACTACATTGGGCACATAAGACATTTCCACAGTGATCCATCAACATCTGTACAGAACTTTTTGTGTGTTTGAATGTCTGTTCCTTCCTCTGAGTCTATTGCAATTGCCTGGACAATTCGGTTGCTTTTTGGGTGATGCCCTGTGCTTATCAGAGTGAGTGACATTCAGTAGATATAAAAGTATATGTTTAAAAATGAAGTGGCCACCTCTTCAGCACTAAGTCTGCCTGCATCTCGCCATGCCCATCTTCATGACAATAATGGACTAAACCTCTGAAACACTAAGCAATCCCTAACTAAGTGTTTTTCTTAGTAAAAGTTGCTGTGGTAGAGGTGCCTTTTCACAGCAATAGAACACACTAAGATAGTCCCCTAAGATTCTACCACTGATGATCAGTTAGATTTTCTGTTTTGACCCAGAAGGTATATTCCTCTGCTCTAACTGTGGCATAGTTAACAAACATGCCATTAGTGTGATTATTTCTTCTATGGACAATTTCAACCTGGTAGATGGAAACAAACCTTTGGAGTGGAAAATGCAGGGTTAAAGCCTGGCTCCCACTTCCATGTAGTCTTGTGACTTAAACACGTGGCAAGGCTTTCCTATCCCAGTAAAGAGACTCATGTCTGCCAATAGAAGACAGGTGAGTTTCATGTGGTAACAGTGGCCGGTGTTTTTAAGGGGTGTACCTTTCCCATGGGTAGTATGTTGTAAGAAAGGTCAGGGAGTGTGATACAATGTGGCAGCACACACAGTGTGGGAACACATACAGTGTGGGAGCACACACAGTGTGGCAGCCACATACTGTGGGAACACATACTGTGTGGGAGCACTTTCTTTACAGGATACCATCTGAGCTAAAATGTTGGAGCCCCCAAACTTTTGGTTGAGTTTGTACAATTGTTTTGCTTAATTCTTTATTGACAGGAAAATTTTGTTGTCATACATCCATACATAAGATTGTTCTAGAAACATGAAGAGTCTGGAAAGCCAACTCCTGAACTGCCACTATTTTAATTAATCCAAACTATTAGAAACATACTTTTGAGTGTTCAGATTTTGCTTTTCAATTTGTAATTTAACTCTCCTAATTATTTCATATTATAAATGTGGGTGAAGAACACAAAAGGAAGAATCCTTTTCCTAATAGCGATGAATCTCACCCTTTGTTATATATTTTCTTAGAGTAATACTTGTAAAAATACATAGAGACTTAAGAGTGAAATAATTCTGAGAGAGTTAATAGTTGTTAATGAGGTGAGACTCAGATAATCGTTTGAAAATCTATAAATGTTCTATTAAGCATCAAGAATCACAAAAGAAAACATTATATACATCTGGGTGTACCTTTACTAAGCTCATGTAGGATTGGTATAAAACAATAAATAACAACAAAACACCTCTCATAGAAAAAATTGTTAATCTTTGGATTGTGAAAGCATCTAATGCCATAAGTGGGATGGTATCACTGCTATGTTTTTGTTAGAGTGCTGAAAGACTCTAACCCTACACACACGATCTCAATCTATCTTACAAAACAATTTCCAAAAATAAGCCCAGAAAAATTTACCATTTTTACCACTGTGGAAATACAAATTAAATGTCCCAGTGAAACACTATTGCACACTCACGTCAAACAGCTTAAATTAGAAAAATTAACAACACAAGGAGGTAAGGCAAATGTGGGTCTACCAAACCTAACTACTGGAGAATAATTGGGGAATCTCTTAGAGAGTGAGACATACAGTCTCTGTGGATTGGTGATCCTATGACTACATGCTTATACAAGAGACAAGAAGATGCATGTACATGCATTGTTGGTTTGACTGTATCAGCTTTGTCCATAACAATGTAACCTGGAAGCAATCAAAGAGTCCATTAGTTAATGTGTACATTTACTGACTGAAATAAAATACACTAAATTACTGATACATGAAACAAGAAGCATGGATCCCAGAAATCTAATGTTAACCACAGCATATCTGAGACCAAAGATACAGGATGTACAATTATATTTATGTGGATTTCAAAATAGAAGATGTGATCTGATGGAGGGTCATATCGGGTCAGTAGTTGCTGGAGAAGGCGTTCTGGTTAGAAAGGCGCAGGAAGAGACAGTCCTGGTCGGGGGCAATGTTCAGGTATTGACTGAGATGGTGAGTGGGTGGGGTCAACACTTAAATGCATCATTGAGACATTGTATGTATGTAAATTGATACTAGAACTTGTCCCAAGAAGAACAATTAATCTTGATTTCATTCCTTCACTTAGCCATATATTAGTATGAATTCAAATCTGGAGTCACATTAGAGAGATAAAAGTTACCAAAAGAAACACAAGGGAATGGAGAAATGGCTCAGCCATTAAGAGCACATACAGCTCTTGCAGAGAATCTGAGTTGAGTTCCCAATAACCACATCTGGCAGCTCACAGCTTCGTGTAACTGCAGTTCCAGGAAGTTCTGACACCTCTGTCCTCTAAGGACACTGTGCTCACATACACAAACCCATATTCAGATGCACACACATACACAGCATTTCAAATATTTTTATTATATATTTTCTTTATTTACATTTCAAATGTTATCCCCTTTCCTAGTTTCCCCTCCTAAAATTCCCTATCCCCTCCCCCAACCTCCTGTTCCCCAACCCACCCACTCCCATTCCTGGGCCTAGCATTCCCCTATACTGGGGCATAGAGCCTTCACAGGACCAAGGGCCTCTCCTCCCATTGATGACCGACTAGGCCATCCTGTGCTACATATACTGCTAGAACCACAAGTTCCACCATGTGTTTTCTTTGATTGGTGGTTTAGTTCCAAGGAGCTCTGGGGGTACTGGTTAGTTTATATCGATGTTCCGCCTATGGGGCTTCAGACCCCTTCAGCTCCTTGGGTACTTTCTCTAGCTCCTTCATTGGGGACCTTGTGCTCCATCCAATGGATGACTGTGAGCATCCACATCTGTATTTTCCAGGCACTGGCAGAGCCTTGCAAGAGACAGCTATATCAGGCTCCTGTCAGCAGGCTCTTGATGGCATCTACCTAGTGTCTGGGTTTGGTGGTTGTTTATAGGGTGAATCCCCAAGTAGGTCAAATATTTTAAAAACAAATTCAATAGCTACATTCTGGCTGCAGAAACCATGAATTTGAAAGAGAGCAAGGGAGGACTGGTACATGGGTTGGGACAGAATCATGTACATTTGACCCACATAATCAGTAAAATCAATGTATCAATGTTGAAACATATCTAATACATAATTTTAGTTGTAAATTTTTAAAGTAAAAATTGTAAATGGGCAGAAATAAACCTATATTAGAAAGAATAAGGTTTTTATTTTTGTTTTGTAGTAAGAGAATAAGTAAAAATAATTAAAGCAACATATAAATTTGAAAGTAAACATGCATTTTGGTATTTGGATCTAAAATCAGGTCTTGTAATCCTGACAGGTCTTGGTAATTTTTTTCATACTTTCTCCTTATTGTATACCAACTGAACAAGTAGAAGAATGTCTTAAGAATACCCATAATTTAATATTACAAGTCCATCAAGGAGAACTACACTTATAAATAAAAATTTTGATTAAGCCAGATGAAATATACATTATATTTTGTTTACAGGGAGAATGTATTAATTTAAATTATCTTTTCTCACCCTGCTACATTAATAAAATGTGCCTGACAGTCATCACACTCTTACAGGCTAGCGTTGTTATGAAAATGTGGTTGCTAGGATACCTTCATTATTTCATCGTCATGTTATACTGATCTATCAATTAGTAAGAAACACTCGAGTTAATTCTCAGTCACATTTATACACATTCTTAGCATATGATTTCCCTTATCTCCTAGTGACATTTCTCTCTGTTCAGTCACCTTCTACCCCATAAAATATTAAACACAAGGTTATCACATCAGTTTACAAATTACAGCAGCAAACTGTCCCCTCTTAACCTCTCCTCTTACTTTCAATCATGGTAAAAGCTCTTAGAGCCAACATCTGTGCACCTCTTCAATTTTTCTTATACTTCTAAATTTATTTCTAAGAAAACTGATATCTAGGAAAATGTATGTACAGAATTGGCATCTTCACTCTTTTTTTTTTTTTAAATTTGTTTTGAAGGCAATACAGAGGCAAAACAGAAATCCTTTCCAAAATCAGGCCTGTGTATCTTTAGATATTTGCAGTGATCTCATGGTGGGTAGTTACACTTTAGGGTTGTATTCACTAAAGATATTTGTTATGGAGTTCTATACTTAAATTTCTACCAGATTCCATAGACATTGTTTTGAGTTGTTTAGTGTATAATGTAAAAGGGCTTTGGGAAAATACATTCATTCGGTTATACTTTTCCACTCAGATTTTATCCAAACAGGAGCTGGAGAGGGGCTCGGTGGGTAACAACATCTACAACTCAGGTCCAATTCCCTGTATCCACCTGGCAGCTCCTAACCATGGCTACTCCAGTTCCAGGCAATCAAACTCTCTCTTCTGCCATTCATGAACTCCTGTGTGTATGTGATACACATAAGGCCCACATGCATACAAGAAATAAAAATAAATAAATAAATCTAAAAATTTAGTGTCTATTCATTGCAGTCTATTCTCCCAAAATAAAACAGGCTGCATCTTCTTCCAAAAAGTGAGGAAAAACAGTGAGAAAATATTTACTCCCTTAAAATAAATGTGTAAAACTAGAAATCTTTTCAAGAACCTATGTTTTGTTGTTGTTGTTGTTTTTGTTTTTGTTTTTAAAGAATACTTCGCTAAATGAAAAGATATGGTAACAGCATACAGGAACCTGAGCAATGTCTTGACTTAGTCATTGCAAATTATCTTATATAGGCCAAAATGAATTAAGAGTTCCCTACTGTTTATATTCCTTTTAAAGGTGCAATCATATGGAAAATTTAATGGTTAATGTTTTCCTTTGATGTTACATTTAAACTATCAACATTGTAAAATGCAAAAAAAAATTTAGCTAATTAGGGAAAAAGAAGACACTGAATTCAAAAGGTGGATGTCTGAGTTCTTGAAAAATGGTTTTTACACAGTTCAACATATCTTTTTATTTATGTGAGAATAATTTCAAGTCTCTTGTATCAAAACTATACAGATGTAATCTTTCAGGAAATATGTCTGCGCCAAATACCGTCTGCAGCTGTTTTCAATTCACTGCAGTATATGTGTGGTCTTCACTGCAGGTCAGAGAAAATATCTCTTCTGAAATTTCCATGTGTGTCTTGGCAAGTCATCTAGTTGAAGAAAGCTCAAACTCACATGAGAATGTTATCCTCTAATCAATATGGCATTCTCAAAGCTAGGTGGAACATGCTCTCTAATGAACCATGAAGACATTGATATAGCTGAAGTTTTCAGGTCTCCTGTATTAGTTATATGACTTTTGAAAGTAAAACAACCAAACATTTTAAACTGTAAGAAAAAAATTAAGGGCTGGAAGCAGTAGATAGAGTATTTAACCTGAAGTAGAATGATGTGAGGATCTATGTTACATACATACATACATGCATACATACATACATACATACATACATACATACATACACAGAGACAGCAATAGGTTCAACTTTCACCTCTGGGGTGAAACCAAGGGCAGTATTGATAGTCTGTAATGCTTAGGGGATCGTTTGGAAAACCAGATTCCAACATAGATTCTCATGTCTTTTTAAAATTATTATTAGCTGGTCTTGGTCTATTAAAGAGAGTATTATGAGCATCAATTAAAAAATTCTCATATACACACACATATATATATGTACACACATATATATGAAAGTCATATAGAGATAGAGATAGAGATAGAGATGATAGAGAAAGAGAAAGAGAAAGAGAAAGAGATAGAGATAGAGATAGAGATAGAGATAGAGATAGATAGGTAGATATAGATTAGATATAGATATAGATATAGATATAGATATAGATATAGATATAGATATAGATATAGATATAGATATAGATATAGATATAGATATAGATATAGATACAGATATATGGATGTCACAGTAAAGCTCAGGATTGTGGTACTTTTGATAGATTTATGATATTCAGATTTTTATTCTGTGTTATAAGCATTATTTCATTTTATCACTCATTATTCTTGAATTTTCCTTAGCAAAATTGTTACAATTAGGTATAAGACATTCCATCCTTTGTCAGGATGAATATATTTTCATTGTGTCTATTAGGGGGCTATGAAAATATTTTCTCGTAAAGCAGAAAAAATACTGACCATTTATTATATATTTTTATGATTTGGCAATACCTAATTAAATCTAGACAAATAATAGTTTTCTTGTAGGTCCTACATTTTGTTTATCATGTGACCTGTGTCTGAATGTATTATGAAAAGATAAATTTTAATATGACAAATAGATTATATCACCTACAGGTTCCTTTTTATTTTTCAGGTATTAAAAATTGAGTAAGATTAGTATCAAACAAAAAGACCTGCAGTGACTGTGACATACACGTACGTGTCTTCTTTGTTTGCCAAAAGGCTGCAGACTTCTCCCAGCAGCTACTGCAGTGACTCTGTACTTTGTGTTAGAAGATATTTTTATTTAGATATTACTGTGTTCTTTTGCTTAGTTTTATAAATTATCTTTTATCATATCTGTAGTCTTTGGAGAAAGGGATAATTATTTTGTTTGTCATAATACAATAGCTTGAAATGACCACAACATAATTCTATATAACATCTTGTAAAATGCTTATTACAGACAACTTGATATAATAGACTGGCATACTTTACTTATATTCACCATGGTTGAAATGGCATGAGTGTTCTAATTCTAATTTGGAGGTGAATGGGTGTGTTCAACCGTACTTCTACAAATTTGTCTAGATTTAGTTAAGTTTGCCAAAACATAGGTTCTTGAAAAGATTTCTAGTTTTACACATTTTTTTTAAGGGAGTAAATATTTTCTCACTGTTTTTCCTCACTTTTTGAAAGAAGATGCAGCCTGTTTTATTTTGGGAGAATAGACTGCAATGAATAGACACTAAATTTTTAGATTTATTTATCTATTTTTATTTCTTGTATGCCTGTGGGCCTTATGTATATCACATACATACATAGGGAGTAAATTATGTCAATTGCATTCCATTTTATAGGAACATACTTCTGTACTGTCTTATAGATACACTAATATATACAGAACCTTCTGGAACACAAGCCGTAAAGTTTAGCCCTTGAGAGGTGGAGGCAAGGAAATCAGGAGTTCAAGGCCATGCTAGATTAAGTGATGTCTCAAAAAACGTCAACTAAACAAACAAAAATTAGCCAACCCCCCAAAATTAAGACAAAGTGAAATAAGTCATTTTCTTCCTTTCTTGAATTATGAATTCTTTCTTAGTGTTATTTGCCCTCGTATTTGAAGGTCTCAAAGATAATAAAAGAAGTATGCAATAAACAAAATTCACCTAAACAAAAGAAGTAAAGAGAAAAATTAATAGTAGACAATATAAATTTTCATGACTACAGACATGGGAAGCCATGGATGTTAAATAGAAAGAATTATTAACCAATGCGGATCATAGAAAAATGTGAACAGAAGATGAAGGAACAGTCACCAGAAGGAAAGGCGAGAGTGAATGGCAGATGAAAATAAGGGATGGGTTTTTATTTGGTTTATTATTGTGAGTTCACTGCTACCCATAAGTACGTATCAGAGATACAGCTCTGAAAATTAGAGAATTTGCAGTCAGTGTGCATCTCTGTTTTGAGTGGCTCGTTTTTCTTTCTCCCGGGTTCTCTATTAAAATATAAAGTGCAGCTAGTACTTGTTTTGTTCTAAAGCATGGAGTGTGTAAGTTTTATCTGGATATTCTGCCTACGATCCAGTTTTCAAAGTGACATTTAGTTCACTAGCATGTGAACTTTCTGAGAGGCTGTCTGTCTCACAGGGCCCAGGACTCCCTCACAGCCTGTGTGCTTAAGCATAGGCACTGTCTGAACCGAATAGCTCCACTTTACAGATTATTCCAAACTGATGACACTTAATACAAGAGCAGGCTTCGAAGATGATGGAACTCATCCACACTTGAGATGAAAAGAACTGTATCATCACTAATGCTTCCCAGGGAAGCATAACTCTTGAGAAACAACACTTAATCTATCATACAAAAAAAGGATATAAATAAATTTCCCCAACTCCCTTAATTAAGCATCATAGCATTCTGAGCAAACCAGTCTATCAGTATCTCTCTTACAAAGGTGAAGAGATGCTGTATTCCTCTAAAACAAATGGTTACTCTGAAGAATTCTTCAGGACCTACACAGAAGCTTGAAAAATTATTTTAGGGAAGTCATGGAGTATCTGTCAGAGCCAAGAGCTACATAATGTTAATATAAATTACAAATGAAATTATATACAGCTGGCTTTCTATACATTGCCTCTGATTTCTATTTACCTTTATGTATACTCGATTTAAAAAGGATATAAATGAATTTATTCTGCTTACTGGAAGCACTGAGTGTTTAAATTGATTTTTACAAACTCCATAAATTTGAAAGTATGCCATGCTAAAAAAAAAAAAAAAAAAACCATTAGTTACAAATCCCATAATCTTCCTCATATTCAAAATTTAGGTAGCACAAAAAAGCATTATAGTCCTCCAGAGTTTCTGGGTATGTAACTTCATTAAGAGAGAAATTCTCATCACTGCCTCTTCCTAAATTTATAAGTATTTTTGGTCTGTATTGTCTAAATTTGATTCAATTCTTATGTCCATATACTTATTCAGTAGTGGAGTCAACTCAGGAAAGACCTTGCACTACATGACATTACACATTTATGAATTCTGCAATCTACACTGGAACAGACAGAATTTTAAAAGTCTAATTATCTTATCTCTTATCATTCCCTAGTGTCACAATGAATTCAAGTGGAGTGGTGTTAGCTGCATTGGCCTGGTCATAGCACCTAGATATTTAAACTCTGAAAAAGCTGAGAACTGTATTCAATTTTGGGAAAGCTCTCCTAGAAACTTCTCTTCTCCTACATTAGACAAAAATCAAAAACAAAAACAAACAAACAAACAAACAAACACAACTATGCTGTTCTACAGCATTTGACCCTATCAGAAGACTCTCACCTATGAGAGCAATTACTATTGCCTCAAACACATTTTTCTCAAATGATGCATAGGCATGCTCAAAAAATGTATTCTACTTGTCAGTCAATGCAGAAAAGCTCTGAATATTCACTTGTCACTCATTTGAAACCCTGAACTTTTGTACGTAGTCTAGCTCAATGCTCATTGTTTTATAACATGTTTTTGAGAACATAATGAAAAGAAAAATATTCATCTAATTTGGGAGAAGTGGCTGCTCCATTTTGGTGTGGCATGTGGCCTTTCTATGTACACAATGGTCTCCTGCCATGCACCAGCTTTCCACTCTGGCATGTCACCTGGCCTGTGGCATCTCACATTCTCATGTTCTCACACTTGTGCCGTGGTCCAACCAACTTATTAAATCAAAGCCAAAAAGCAGGTGGGACACATGCTTGTTAGAGACTGGAATGGCAGGCCACATGCCTCTCCAAGTGTTTTCAACAACTAGGGTTTGTTTGGAAATTTCATCTCCTGGTTACAGTAAACATGACTCGATGGAGCATCCAGCCGAGAAGTGGCATACCCTTTCTGCACAGAAAGGAATTATCATTGTTATTGGGGAAGTATGTTATTAATTATTTATAGAATAATTTTCCAAATCACCCATTTACTACTGAACTTTATTCTTTTAAAAAGAATGTAAGTTAATGAAATCTAGGACCTTACAGCATGATGAGAATGTGACACAATTGTAGGTATACCCAAAATTCAGATAGCAGAGTGTGAGGGGCACATTATAAGTGGCAAACTAAAAGACTGCAGCTCTTGGATTTTGTTCAGTAACTCTTTTGAAGTGAGTACCCAACCTTATAGGACTCAATTAAGTCACAGTACAGTGTCATGATTATCTTTCATCAGAGCTATTCAGCTCGGAAAAAAATTAGTTCTCTTGTAAACCTAAGGGAAAACATCCCTTAAAAATCACCTTCAAGTCTCAAACTGAGAATCTTGTCAACATAGTACTTCTAATTCCAATACCACCACAAGGTTCACTATTGCACAGAAGTGGTAGCTCGGAAAGTAATACAACCACTCATTTCTCCAGTGCATTTTCAGAATTTAACAATAAGCATAAAACAATAGGATATTGAAGTGGGTCCATAGCTTATAAATTGATAATCTATTTTCTAAGCTGGATTATAGGCCTTTCAAATATTCCTATTTCTCTGATATTATTCTCATAGTCCCAAATTCTTACCATGTTTTTATCTCACTTATACTGGACTTAATTGATCATATGATATTGTTCAGGTAGAAACACATTAACAAAACTCATAGATGACTTGCACGATATTAGTGGATTTACTCTTCACATGAATACCCACTGAATAATTAAATATCTTCATCTACCAAGATTCTAGCTACATTTCATTTCTCAATTTCATCTGCTAGGCTATTTCAAATTAAACTTTAGATTACACATCAGTAAATACTTAGAATGATGCTACAAAAAATGCTCCCTTCCAGAATTATGGCTCTGAACTTACCTGATAATCTACAGGAGATGCTGGTTTAGAATTATCAGCTATCCAGGCAGTTAGATGAATTAAAGCTGTCTAGAAGATACCCTTTTCCTCCCTCTGCAAGGTAGAAGCTTGCCTCTGAATTTTATGAATGAGGCTTCATCTTTGCTGCCAACAGCATAGGTTAGATGACAAAGATAAATGAAACTTTCACTGAGGGCAACATGGAAGACAACGGTGGCATCATTCCTTTCTGTTTTCTTTGAAGTTGAAATATACTTCTAAGTGATCAAAATTATGGTGCTGGAGGAGTTTCACTTGAAGTGTGATCAAGAAGTGTTTTCAAGTTTTTCTCAATTGAACAGTTATGGGTAGAATCCTTTGTATTTAATTCTGATCTGTTTTTCTCTCTTTGTGCTGAATTTGTGAAACTATACCGAAACGTATACAGTGTGCCTTACCTGTTTGAAGTGAAGTATGGTTACTTAGCTAGTTTCTGTCCTCATATAGAACAAAACATCCAAACAGGTAAGGAGTCTAGCAGACCATAGTAACTTGGGAAGTAACTATTAAAGGTGGTAAAGAGAGGAATAATATAGGTTGAGGTAATTTCTTTTTAAATTTTCATGGAGAGGGAAACATTTGAATACCAGTAGACATTTGACAAGGAGAGAATGTGGGGAATATTTTAGGCAAATGCAGCAGCTTGAGGGAAGATATAAATGCCCAATATGTGCTTGGGAGTTAGCCAGGGGGACAGTTTGTCATTCAAAAAAAAAAAAAAAAAAGCAGAAGGAGGCTAGGGTGAAATACCAATAAAAAGGCCTGCTTGGCACAGACCATGGAAGATCCAAGATGCCAGAATGAGGAAAGCGTACTTCATAGGCACTGTGCAGGGACTGAGGGCTGTTGCTAGTCGAGAGATGGTCTTCCAGAAGTGGTTATTGTGGTTTTGTGCTCATCTCTCTCCTGTAACAAAATAATGAGTGTGAATGTAGACAAATGGGAAGCTCGACTGCATGCATTGGAGGAAGGGATCAGTCAGTTCTGAGGTCAGGGCTCCTAATCAGGCATCACAAAACTTGAGCTGATCAGTTTTACCTCCTGGCTTTATTTTTTTCATCCAGATGATTTGGCTTCTTTACAACAGTGTTCTATGATTTTAGCAACAGATCCTAGATGGTACAGTAGAGGCAGGCTAGAATGTAGGAGAAGGCATATGCTGTTTGAAGATGCAGATTCTAAACACATTTCTTACTGGGGACACTGGTATCATCTTAGGGATCCTGATGTGCAATGTACAAGGCTTCCAAGCATTTAAGATGCTTCAGCATCTCTGATCTCTAGCCACTAAATTTTATAACACCTTCTGTTCATGATAGCAATGTCAAAGTCCTCTATTTTTCCTATGTCCCCTGGAGGTTTATAATAAGGGATCCTTCTCTATCTACCAGCACACACACACACACACACACACACACACACACACACACACACACACTCTCTCTCTCTCACTCACTCACTCACGGGAGAGAGAGAGAGAGAGAGCGAGCAAGAGAGAGAGAGACAGAAAGACAGAGAGACAGAGAGTCTATGTTGAGAATACTTGGATACCGTAGAGAACTGGGAGACTATTGGTGTCATTAATGGTCATGGAGAATTCATTAAGATGTCCTTGGTTGGAAGATACTGTTTTATTTTGGACATGCTGAGTCTGAAGTACCACTGGGATATATGAGCCTTATTGGTATGCAGGCAGAAGACAACAAGAAAGAAGAAAGTTGGCAGGGTTTAATAATCTATTCAACCTCGAGAGAGAAGAATTGCTTCTTGTTCAGTTCTCAGATATTTTATTGAAGAAAAAGAAACATTTTGGCTGTGCTAGAATCCAGTTCTTTAAATTTTATTCCAGAGTTTTATTTTGAATTCTTACGAAGCAAATGAAGGTGACACACATTGGTCAGCTACATGAGCCAGACACTTAAAAGCCATTAGCAAATGTATTTTCCATTGTCCATGTGTCTCAGGCTGAATGGCTGGATCAAGGTGACACAGTCAATTACCAAAGAATGATCATTCTGTCCAGCTTCAAAACGCAGGTCCTTTTTACTGCCACAGTGTGACAGTTACTGAGTTTGAATTTCAGCAATCCCAGCAGACATGCAAAGTGCTGGTATATATTCATGCACTGCTCCTCAGACATCCTGCTGTGCTGTGTCTAGGGCATAGTGGCTGATGGGAATGTACCATGATACACAAGGTGGGTTAAGAAGCAAACCGTTTTACATAGAAGTTCCATTTGGGAATACTAGCTCCAGTTGGACAAATGTTACTATGATCTAATTTTTAAAAAATATTTTTGCCATAATGAGACAAATCTTAGAATGTTTTCAGGGTCTATTTGTTGAAGTTACAGGGACCATGCTCCATAAGAATGTGTTCTCTGTGTCTGTCTCTGATTCTGTCTGTCCCATCTCTGTGTAACAGAGTTGAGACAGTAAAAAGTCATATAGTTCCTTATATTACTTTTTAAGTTACCATACAAGATGATAGGTTACATTATTATTTGCACTCATATATGGCAGTATACATTCTTCTTATTAATTTTTCTCTCCCATTGTCCTGCCCATCCCCCCTCTTTCTCTCTTGCTGGTCTCATTGGTTCCACTAAACCATAGTTTCTTCTGCTTTCGTGTCCCATGTATACTGTTACTCTTTCCTTTTTTCTTTCCTTTCATCTCCATTAAGATGTCTTCTAAATAATAAATGGACAAATGAGTTATAGAGACAGTTCTCAAAATAATAAATAAAAATGACTAGTAAGTATTTGAGGAAATGTTAGAAAATATTCTTAGACTTCAGAATAATACAATTTAAAAACTGTTTTAAGATTCTATCTTACTCTAATATGAATAGTTGTCATTGAGAAACACAAGAAATAGTGTTAAAGAAGTAGAGAAATTATTCCTGTACAGTGCAGCAACTAAAACCAATACGGCATTTCCTCAAAACCTAAAATTAGAATTACTATATAACTCATCTATTCCTGGTGATCTGCTGAGGGACTTATAAGTTGGTCTAGTACTCAGATATGTATACATTTATCTTTATTGCTTCATCTTCACAATAGCTATGGAATGAAAGCAGCCTAGATGTTTATCAATAGAAGAAAATACACATAGAGATTTATAACTGGCCAACACACAAAAAATATTGTAGAGTGCTCATTCCTCAATGGAATATACATATCCTCTTGCCAAGGCTCAAGAATCATTGCCAAACAAGGGTCAGAAAGATTGTAAAAGCCAGAAGTGGTGGGTGACACAGCTAAATATTTTGGCTGTGCTAGAATCCAGTTCCTTAAATTTTATACCAGAGTTTTATTTTGAATTCTTAAGAAGCAAATGAAAGTGAAACAGATTGGTCAGCTACTGGACAACCGGGTAGTTGCACATATGGCCTGACATTTGCTGTGACTGCATGCACAAATCCTGCCCACCGTCAAGCCAGACATAAATCCTAGCATCGAGTGAGAGGATGGTTGGTAAATTCTACCCCCATATGAACAACTATTGGAAACTGATGGCTGTAGGAAGAGAGTCGGTTTTCTTCAAGAATGTGATAGATCCCTGCAAGACTGCCCACACTCCAGTAGATGCTCCTATACCTGTGCATACACTGGACACACTAGGTGGACTCCATGTGGAATATGTGTGTGTGTGTGTGTGTGTGTGTGTGTGTGTGTGTGTATGTGTGTGAGAGAGAGAGAGAGAGAGGGAGAGAGAGAGAGAGAGAGAGAGAGAGAGAGAGAGAGAGAGAGAGAGAGAAGAGAGGTAAGATAGACAGACCAAACAGACAGACAGACTGACAGAGAAACAGACATACAGAGAGACACAGACAGACAGAGACATAAAATTGGGAAGGAAAAATGATGGAAGGAAACAGTGAAGGGCGTGTAAAATCACATTGTATACTTGTATTACAGTCTCAATCTTATAAAAAGTAAAAAAAAAATTATTCACTCAAAGATAAAATGAAATCATAACACTTGCAAGAAAATTAAATTTATTGTGTTAATTACAACAAGCCACAATCAGCAAGACAGACATTGTTCTTTCGCTCACATATTAAATCTAGATGAAAGATTGTGTAGTGTGTGCGTATATGTGTGTGTCTGGGGTGTGTGGAAGTAGAAAGGGGACTGTGAGAGAGGAAAGAACCCAGAGCTTCCTCTGGAGCATGAGGCCCACCCCATATCTTCCATCCCAGGTTGAATTTGTCATTTCTCTGTGTTAATCATGACTTCTGGAGTTGTGATTCCCAAGCCTGGATGTGGTGGTTTAGGGTTAATTATGTTCTTCTTAGGATTTTCTATCTGCATTCTAACACTGGTTGTACTGATGTTTTCTGATAACCTCTGCAGACCTGTTTGTGTTCAATGCTTTCTCTTTGGCTCATGCTTTAGACACTCACAGTCCCTTTTCTCTTTAGTCACAACAGCATGCAACTCTCACAAGGCAGCTTTCTGAACACCTATTTCTAACGTCCCTGATTCTCCCTATTACCAGCAACACAAATAAATTCACTTTCTCTAACTATGAAATTAATACATTTTTTTTACATTTTTTTTTCATTTTTCCGCTGGATTATTCCTGTTACCAGGCATCTTGTTAAGCCATGGATCAAAATCAATGGATTCTATTTTAGTGAGCAAGAGATGGCATTGGTATTGAAAATAAATTAATTTAAGTGGCTAAAAATAAAACTGTATACTCCTATCTATAGCTACTGTTAAATTTTAACTTTACTGTTTCCATGATAATAATTTAGATACCTTCATGTTACAAATTTTAAGAGTTTCTATTTCAATATGTTTAAGACCATGTAGGGGTTATAGGTAGGTTGGATTGAGTTCAAGTGATTGATAACCTCACTTTTGTTCTGTATAATAGTTTACTGGGATGTTATATATTAAAATAGCCTCTCTCATTATGTAAGTTCTGGGAAGAAACATCTGTCTTGATAGTTTCTAAGCTCTCATACAGTAAATGACACAGTAAACCATCCAGGCAATCATTCACTGAGTGCCTATTTCTTGAAGGATATGATTTGAACCTGAGAGTATTTATGTGGTCTGGGTTAAGAAGTAAGAGAAAAATATAGCTACTTTTGTCTCACAGAATACATCCAAAGCAAAATTTGGAGGTGAATTTCAGAAAACTAAGTATGTTTCCTTATGTTAAGAAGTTCCAATAAAGCATGTGATTATGTCTCACTTGTTAGCTAAGGCAAGTGCAATCAATCCCGGGGAAATTCACTGAGTTATATGTGGCCTTTTCAAAACAGCTCCACTTTCCTAAAAGTGCGCAGAATTCTAAATAAGAACCCAAACATAGGTTTTCCATTCCTAAAGAGAAGGAGCCCAAAATAACTTTCTGTGGGTCAATAGCCAGCATAGCTGCTCTTTAAAATATCTACCTGGTGAGCTTAACAATGTACTATTTAACAATCAAGAAACAATAGATATATTAGAATTACAATTAAAAATTATATTCTAGGCACATATATGTGTATGTATGTATGTGTGTGTGTGTGTGTGTGTGTGTGTGTGTGTGTACACACCATATGCATACCAAAAATAGCCTGTGGTTAACAACGAGGCATTCAGTATTTGGAGATTGTCTTAGTCAGGGTTTCTATTCCTACACAAACACCATGACCAAGAAGCAAGTTGAAAGGGTTTATTCAGCTTACAATTCCATACTGCTGTTTATCACCGAGGAAGTCAGGACTGGAACTCATGCAGGTCATTAAGCAGGAGCTGATGCAAAGGCCATGGAGGGATGTTCTTTACTGGCTTGCTTCCCCTGGCTTGCTCAGCCTGTTCTCTTATAGAACCAAGATTACCAGCCCAGAGATGGTCCCACCCACAAGGGGCCTTTCCCCCCTGATCACTTATTGAGAAAATGCCTTACAATTGGATCTCATGGAGGCATTTCCTCAACTGAAGCTCCTTTTTCTGTGATAACTCCAGCTGTGTCAAGTTGACACAAACTAGCCAGTACAATTGACCTCTTGTCAACTTGACACACAAACACATCACTAGTAAGCCTCAACCCTTAATTTCTTATTCACCCCCAAGATCTAAACAACTTTAAAAGTCCCACAGTCTTTAATATTAAAAGTCAATCCCTTTAAAATGTCCAATATCTTTTAAAATCCAAAGTCTTTTCACAATTAAAAGTCTCTTAACTGTGGGCTCCACTAAAATAGTTTCTTCCTTCAAGAGTGAAAATATCAGGGCACAGTCACAATCAAAAGCAAAAATCAATCTCTAACCATCCAATGTCTGGGATCCAACTCACGATCTTCTGGACTCTTCCACAGGCTTCACTTCTCCAGCCATGCCCTTTGTACCACACATGTCGTCCTCTAGGCTCCAGATGCCTATACTCCACTGCTGCTGCTCTTGGTGGTCATCTCATGGTACTGGCATCTCCAAAACACTGCATGACCCCTTCAGTCCTGGGCCTTCAATTGCAACTGAGGCTGCACCTTCACCAATGGCCTTCCATGGCCTCTAACAGTGCTGAGCCTCAGATGCTCTTCCTGACACCTTCATGCCTTCAAAACCAGTACCACCTGGGTGACTCTTACTCATTACCAAGTCCAGCCACAGCACACGGTACAACATTGCCTATCTCTGGAACACAGCCTCTGTGCTCTCAGAAAACACTTCCCAGAAGATGTCACCTCAATGATGCTGGTCTCTTCTATTTATTTATTTATTTATTTATTTGGGTATTTATTTCATTTACATTTCCAATGCTATCCGAAAAGTCCCCCACATGCTCCCCCACCCACTGCCCCACCCACCCACTCCCACTTCTTGGCCCTGTCATTCCCCTGTACTGAGGCATATAAAGTTTGCACGACCAATGGGCCTCTCTTTCTACTGATGGCCAAATGGCCATCTTCTGATTCATGTGCAGCTAGAGACACGAGCTCTGGGGGGTACTGGTTAGTTCATATTGTTGTTCTACCTATAGGATTGCAGATCCCTTTAGCTCCTTGGGTACTTTCTCTAGCTCCTCCATTGGGGGCCCTGTGATCCATCCAATAGCTGACTGTGAGCATCCACTTCTGTGTTTCCTAGGCCCTGGCATAGTCTCACAAGAGACAGCTATATCTGGGTCCTTTCAGCAAAATCTTGCTAGTGTATGCAATGGTGTCAGCGTTTGGAAGCTGATTATGGGATGGATCCTCTGATATGGCAGTCTCTAGATGGTCCATCCTTTCATCCCAGCTCCAAACTTTGTCTCTGTAACTCCTTCCATGGGTGTTTTGTTTCCAGTTCTAAGAAGGGGCAAAGTGTCCACACTTTGGTCTTCGTTCTTCTTGAGTTTCATGAATTTAGCAAATTGTATCTTATATCTTGGGTATCCTAAGTTTCTGGGCTAATATCCACTTATGAGTGAGTACATATTGTTTGAGCTCCTTTGTGATTGGGTTACCTCACTCAGGATGATGCCCTTCAAGTCCATCCATTTGCCTAGGAATTTCATAAATTCATTCTTTTTAATAGCTGAGTAGTACTCCATTGTGTAAATGTACCACATTTTCTGTATCCATTCCTCTGCTGAGGGGCATCTGGGTTCTTTCCAGCTTCTGGCTATTATAAATAAGGCTGCTATGAACATAGTGGAGCATGTATCCTTCTTACCAGTTGGGACATCTTCTCGATATATGCCCAGGAGAGGTATTGTGGGATCCTCTGGTAGTACTATGTACAATTTTCTGAGGAACCGCCAGACTGATTTCCAGAGTGGTTGTACAAGCTTGCAATCCCACCAACAATGGAGGAGTGTTCCTCTTTCTCCACATCCTCGCCAGCATCTGCTGTTACCTGAATTTTTGATCTTAGCCATTCTGACTGGTGTGAGGTGGAATCTCAGAGTTGTTTTGATTTGCATTTCCCTGATGATTAAGGATGTTGAACATTGTTTCAGGTGCTTCTCTGCCATTTGGTATTCCTCAGATAAGAATTCTTTGTTCAGTTCTGAGCCCCATCTTTTAATGGGGTTATTTGATTTCCTGTAGTCCACCTTCTTGAGTTCTTTTTATATATTGGATATTAGTCCCCTATAGATTTAGGATAGGTAAAGATCCTTTCCCAATCTGTTGGTGTTCTTTTTGTCTTACTGAAGGTGTCTTTTGCCTTGGAGAAGCTTTGCAACTTTATGAGGTCCCATTTATCGATTCTCGATCTTACAGCACAAGCCATTGCTGTTCTATTTAGGAATTTTTCCCCTGTACTCATATCTTCGAGGCTTTTCCCTACTTTCTCCTCTATAAGTTTCAGTGTCTCTGGTTTTATGTGGAGTTCTTGAATCCACTTTGATTTGACCTTAGTACAATGAGATAGGAATGGATTAATTCTCATTCTTCTACATGATAACCACCAGTTGTGCCAGCACCATTTGTTGAAAATGCTGTCTTTTTCCCACTGAATGGTTTTAGCTCCCTTGTCAAAGATCAAGTAACCATAGATGTGTGGGTTCATCTCTGGGTCTTCAATTCTATTCCATTGGTCTACTTGTCTGTCGCTATATCAGTACCATGCAATTTTTTATCACAATTGCTCTATAGAACAGCTTTAGGTCAGGCATGGTGATTCCACCAGAGGTTCTTTTATCCTTGAGAAGAGTTTTTGCTATCCTAGGTTTTTTGTTATTCCAGATGAATCTGCTGATTGCTCTTTCTAATTCGTTGAAGAATTGAGTTGGACTTTTGATGGGGATTGCATTGAATCTGTAGATTGCTTTTGGCAAGATAGCCATTTTTACTATATCGATCCTGCCAATCCATAAGCATGGGAGATCTTTCCATCTTCTGAGATCTTCTTTAATTTCTTTCTTCAGAGACTTGAAGTTCTTATCATACAGATCTGCTGGTCTCTTCTTAATCACTGCTAATTTCTTAGCTCCAGCTAACCAACATCAATAGTCCGAGTAATGCAAAGTTTTTGCTTTAGTACTTCTGGTATCTTATTAATCACAGCTGATTCTTCAGCCCCAGCTAACTAGAACTACAGTATCTTCACAATCAAAATAGCAATGGCCCTGAAAAGAGTCTTTAATCTTCCCTCTGAAATTTCACAAACCAGACCTCCATCTTCTGCACTGTTCTCAACATTATCTTCCAAGCTCCTACACAACATCTGATAGAGCTCTAACAACGAATGGATCTTCAAGCCCAAAGTTCCAAAGTCCTTCCACAGTCCTCCCCAAAACATGGTCAGGCTGTCACAGGAATACCCCACTATGCTGGTACCAATTTGTCTTAGTCAGGGTTTCTATTCCTGCACAAACATCATGACCAAAAAACAAGTTGGGGAGGAAAGGGTTTATTCAGCTCACAATTCCATAGTGCTGTTTATCACCAAGGAAGTCAGGACTGGAACTCAAACAGGTCAGGAAGCAGGAGCTGATGCAGAGGCCATGGAGGGATGTTCTTTACTGGCTTGCTTCCCCTGGCTTGCTCAGCCTGCTCTCTTATAGAACCAAGACTACCAGCCCAGAGATGGTCCCACCCACAAGGGGCCTTTCCCCCTTGATCACTAATTGAGAAAATGCCTTACAGTTGGATCTCATGGAGGCATTTCCTCAACTGAAGCTCCTTTTTCTGTGATAACTCCAGCTGTGTCAAGTTGACACAAAACTAGCCAGTACAGAGATGATTTATCTTTCAGGATTTAAGTCAAAGTCCATCCCCAAATCTTTATCACAGTATCTCTAGAGAGTCAGGATAGTGCTGTTGGTCAAAATGACATTTGTGAAGACATTCATTTTCTGTACTTATTCTAAAGTTATACCTCTCAAAGACTTCAGTTATTCTTATAACTTTACTTATAATTTTATAACCCAGCTGTAAAATAAATCCCCTTTTCTTGATTACTTTAACAGTCAATGAAAAGTTAGAGTTACAGATGCTAGAAAAACATAAGGTTTATTTAAATGTTGTGTGCTTTTAGACCATTGTCCTGGTGAAAATGAATGTTTCTACTGCCCATGTCAATGGGAAAGTTCCAGTGGTCAGTTCCATGTCCCTTCCCCAACTCTTCCCACCAAGTAGAATATCTTGAAGTTCATAACTAGAGTCTTGTTCTTCAGTTCTTACCCTCTATCTCTCTGCCTTTTGGATTTTCCAGATATGCAAAGTTCTTATGCCAAGCTTCACAGTGCATTTTGTATATCATATTGTATCCTAGCAATGGTCTGGATATCAAGCAAAACCAATATAAAGTCATATATTGTTGTGTGAAAAAATTATTTTCTGAGATAGTTCTGATGCTGTATTTGGAGTAATGGATTCAGCCCCCCTCAAAAAATGCATTTCCCAACATGATAGAAATGTGAACAAGAAATGTCTACCCATGTATTCCACTTTTATCCCATCTTTATTTTATTATCTTTCTTCATTTCATCTGTGTCTAGCTAATTCCTGATAAAAGTACTATAACTGTTCATATTTTTCCCAAGCTTTGCTTAAACTGCTAGTTCAGTAATTCCTCTCTTCCCCATGGTTAACAATGGGGCACTTGGTTACTAGTCCTCACTTCTTTTCGCTATTACCACTCCACTGAATGACTTTACCAACTGTCTACATCTAGGAAAACCATGACTCTTTTGCTTTCTCTACAAGGCTATTCTTCCTGTTGCTAACCTCAACAGGGTGGCTTTGGTAATTAGCCCTGTTGGTTACCCCACCTTGATATCATCTTCTCATTTCTTTCATCATCCCATATTTTCTCTTTATAGTCCCTTTGTTCATTCTCTAGTAATGCATTTATCATCTTATTCATGAAGCATTCATCTACTGACATGGTCCTGATGTTACAGCTAACCAAAGACATCCAAAATCTTCATGCACAGTCCTGAAAGTTCCAGGTCTTTTCATCTCTATATTCTGTTGCACCCACCTCAGCCAGCAAGGAAGACACAACACGGTCAGATTCTTCTCAACAGCCTTTATTGCAGGAACACCTCAATGCTGCTACGGGGACCCCGGGCACCGAGGGAGGTCTGCTTATATGCACCCCAGCACAGGGAAAGGCTTCGTGTCCTCCTGGGATAGGTTGAACCACTGTCACCTAATTAGCATGTACCCGCTCGGGAGGGGTTGGCGCCAGACTCAGGCTTATGCCTGCGCAGTGGTGTTGTTTATGACAACGGCACAATGGAAACCGGCATCATCTTAGAGTTGGCTTCCTACATCTCCCTCTTTTTTGTTTAATAATATGATGCTGGACTAGGTCTGGGCAAATCTGTCCTTCGGCCACGGCTCCTGTCTTAGGTTGATCCTCTAGTGTCACAGCCTTACCCATCATAGGGTTACCCTACCGTCTCCAGGCCCCATGTCTTAGGTTGATCTGTGCACAGGAAAGATGCCCGTCTCTAGATACTGTGGATTTGTGTGACTACAACTGCCAATTGACCTAGGGCAAACTCTTAATTTTTCAGAGGCCAGCCAAATATTGGGAGATGTGCCATCTTCACGGCAATCATGGCCTGATATACCACAGCCTTGTATATGGCATGATCTCTCTTAAAGCGACCTACGAGTCAAAGGCAGAAACCACATCCCAGGAGGACCACCAATCCCCAGGCTAACATGCCAACCCACTCCTTAAAAAAGGAAAAAAGGCATTGATGATCCAAGCGGTGAAGTCTCTGAGGGTGACAGGGTCCATTCTAGTGCTATTAAGAGCAGCTATTTGCAACAGCAGTAGGTGTGATAGTTGTTCAGCTTCCAGGGACCAGCTTCCCTTCAGGTAATTTGAAATTTCTCAGCTCTGTCGAGAAGACTGTGAAAAGTTAGCTTGCAGAGGGGTAATACACAAAACTCTAAGGGAGGAAACACAAGATAGTTGGATCATATGATATAAATCCTCAACCTGTTCCTGAACCAAGTCTATCCTTTGATTGGCTAACAGAATGCCAGATGCCAAATTCGTATTAAATTCTTCTTGTATTTCCAATGCTACTGCAGTTTTCTCAACAATTTGATTAACAGTCTCAGCTGTTTGTACTTGATTGGCCATGGCCACCACAGCTGTAATAGCTGCAGCAGCAGACACCACAATAGTTGAGATAATAGCTGCTGAAATTCCAAAATCCCTTTTTGTTCTAAACAAATTAAATATGGGGACTCTATTGGGATCAGTTTCTACTGGGATAGGCACAAAGGTGGGAATTTTTACCACTACTGCTGTATCATTGTCACCATCCCAGCACTCAGCCAAGTAACAATTTACCTCAGAATCATTACAGTTCAAGGAACCACCACTCACATTATTACTTATAAGAAAGAAAAAGGGTGATTTTACACATACTAAAGTATTGGGGGTAGAGTCATTTGCCACAAGGCTATTAAATCGAATCCTGGTCAATCTGGTCTAATAGTGGAAATATTGTATATCCTGAAACTTTCACCCTTGAGTCTGGCAAAAGGGGTTAACGATGTATATACCCCCTTTTCATTGGATAATACCCATTGATACCAGGGCCAGAAGTTTCTTTTTCCAGTCTCATTCTTCTGCCAATCAAATACTGTCTTATCAAGAGATGGGGAAAATTCAAAACCTGGCAAGAATGATCTTTCTTTATGAAAAGGACTCTGGCACGGGGTAAACTCAGGTGGAAATTCTTGATAAAGAAATGGGATATAGGGACAAGCGGGTAAAACCCTACGGCGGGTAGAGTTATCAAAAGTATAATTACCTTGTCCCAGGCACGAAGGAATGCTACCCTCGTGCATCATAATGAAAGTTGTAATATTTAAATCAGCAGTAACTTGTCACAAAACCGGGAACCTTAACTTGTCCCAAAACCAGGAACCTTATTGTCTCAATCAGAGAACTTAAATTGTCCCACTTACCTGGGAACCTCATAGTCCCAATATCCTGGGAACTTACCGGCACCACCGTTCAGTAGCTGAAGAGTTCTGAATCTGCGAGATCATCCTCGGGTCCCCTTATGGGCCACCATTTGTCGCGTCCACTCTCAACCAGCAAGAATGACATGACCACCAGTTCTTCTAACAGCAGTTTATTCAGCAAGCTTCAATCTTCATCTTTCTTGCTTCATCTTTTTCTCCCCTGAACCCCGGGCCTCTCACTCTTATATACTCTCAGCCCCCATCCACTCATGGTAGGCCAAGTCACCTCACCAGGCACGCAGCTTCAGCCAATCAGGGCGGCAGGGGCATGTCTCCACCAAATATGGACTTGTTTACACCGCCAGCATCATGGTGCACCTGCCGCAGCTCTCACAATGGTCGTGGCTATTTTCAGGTGTATGAGGAAGTCAGGTGCAAGTCATAAGACTTAGCTGCAGTCCCGGACGCCATCTTGGGACTGCTGCCACACCCGCTCCTCCTTTTTTCTTTTTTGGCAGAGAGAATGTCTGTCTTAGATTGCCCCCTGCAGCAATGCCCCTTACCTGTCCTTGGGAGACAAACAGCATTGGTTTGATCCCTGTCTTAGGTTGGTGACACGCCCAGGGAGTCTTATCTGTCATTGACTACTTCTCTATCATGCCAAGCCACACTTGAGGAGATTGTCCTGTCTGCATGCAGCAGGTGCACCAGAGGGCCAGGACGCTGATTAATCTATGGCCCAATTTTGATTGCTGCAAACAAGCCTCATGGGTGAAGGTAGAGGTCTGATCCCCAGTGTGCAAGGATAGGGGCCCTACACAAAACCATCCCTTGGGCTCATCACCCAGAGAAGTCTTGGCCAGCTCCCGTGTCGTTTTTCCTGGGGGAAGGGAACTAGGACACTGAACCTTCATGCAATCAGACATGCCTTCCACAGGATGCCAACAGCAAGCTATCCTCTGTGCAGTGCTTAGCCTCACAACCCACGGCATAAGGCAGCATTATTTCTTTAGAGCAGCAAGCCAAATCTGAGGAGATTGTCCTGTGTCCACTGCGGCAAAGGCCTGTGCCACCATGGCGGAAGTGCGGGCCTGCACATGCTGCACCTAACACATACTCCAAACACACAACACACACACTAATACAAGCATACATCCCACAGCACCCATCAGCCCTGAGGCAAGGGATCAGTGCAACTACCATTCACCCCACATAACCATACATATAAGGGGCACTGCCCAAGGTGGAAGGGAATCAGAAACACTCTTACAAAAAGGAAGGGGGGGCCCATCTAGGTTAGGAGGGTACAGTGCCATTGCCCTTGGATATCCTGGCAGGCCACACCCCTCGAATCCAGGTAGCATTAGCTTTAGTAGATACAGCTGAACACAATCACTCATCTGTGAAATATTTTGAATCATCTGAAAACACAACAATCCCTTTAGCTGAAGCAGCATAGAAAAAAGGCAATTGTAGCGAAGCATTAGATGTAAAGAATTGAGGAAACACTTGAATGCACCAATGGCATGGGCCTCAGGAACACAGACATAATTCCCCAACGTAGCTCTTCAGTTCTCACTAGCGGGAACATTGCCAGCCACAGGAACATCCACGTCCTCATAGCTCTGCTTGTTTTGAATTTCTCTGGTCAGCCGTTCTGGGACCCACAGCTGTTGTTGGTGATCCTGGGGAAAACAAACAGACCCTCTCCCAAAAAACCAACTGAGAGCGCTCCTCTCTCACCTGATTCAGCGCCTCATTACCTCTCTGGAGTTCTGCACCACATCTTTCTCAATCTTCTATGCAATTTCTCACTAACTTCCAGACCGGCAAAACCCCTTTTGGTAAAACCCCCTGTTCCTTTGAAAACCTCAAGTCCCAATGGTGCTTGGTGCAACTTGTCCCAAAACCATGAACCTTAACTTGTCCCAAAGCCGGGAACCTTAACTTGTCTCCAAACCCAGGAACCTTAACTTGTCCCAAAACCGGGAACCTTATCGTCTCAATCCGAGAACTTAAATTGTCCCACTTACCCGGGAACCTTACCAGCTACCTGCCCTGAAACAACGTTCATCATCCAAACAGCTCCTTACCATCTTCCACACTGCCTCATGCCTCCTTTCAAGATCCCCTGCTCCCAGGCAACATCTAAGTCCCTACATAGCTTCTCCCAGCAAGCGACTGTGAGGTTGCCTGAGACAGCGAACCAAGGGGTATCACACTCATCAAGAAACTTTTCTATGGTTTTTCTTTGAATTTTTAAACCTTTGGACTTAAGGAGCTCCTGAAGAGCTGAAGAAATCGGATGTGATGAGGACGCTCCCATGTTTTCACTTTTACTTTGTGCCTGCTTCCTGGCAACTTTATATTTGCCTCTATTTTATCCGAGGTCCTTCCCAAACTCCTGGGGTCATAAGTTTCACTTACTGTGAACTTACCCTGCCAGCAAACACTGACTGCTGAAAGTTCTGAACTCATTGGTGGGGGAATCGGGTCCCCATACGGGCCACCATTTGTTGCGCCCACCTCGGCCGGCAAGGAAGACACAACATGGTCGTATTCTTCTCAACAGCCTTTATTGCAGGAACACCTCAATGCTGCTACGGGGACCCCGGGCACCAAGGGAGGTCTGCTTATATGCACCCCAGCACAGGGAAAGGCTTCGTGTCCTCCTGGGATAGGTTGAACCGCTGTCACCTAATTAGCATGTACCCGCTTTGAAGGGGTTGGCGCCAGACTTGGGCTTACACCTGCTCAGTGGTGGTGTTTATGACAACAGCACACCAGAAACCGGCGCCATCTTAGAGTTGGCTTCCTACAATATTCTAACTATCCATATATGCTATTTAAATTGTAAAAACTGGATGACATTAATTTCTTACATAAGTCTATATTTTGTACTTTTATCTCTTTAATATCATGGTTTGTGTGTTGTTAATTTCTTCAACCACCACAGCAACTAAGACCTAAGTTCCTAAATCCTGTAGCCTTAACACCATGTGCATCCATGGTATAGTGTGTCAATTTCTCCTTGAATTTGTCTTCCTTTTCACTTTAGCTCTAATACTTTTATTCCTCTAATACAACCAGTATATGTATTTACTGGTATAGTTTTCCGAAAATGCCATTTAAATACATTGCTACATATCTAGTATTGCAAAAACTGCTTTAGACTCCTGGAAACACTTTAAGATCGTTTGCCTATGGAATTTGGTCCTCAACTAGAAACATATTTCTCCCAATTGTTCTTATGTGTATCTGCTGCTCATTCCCTCTACTCCCAGTATTTTCTCTGGGATGATCCTTTCTTCTGTTCCTCCATTCAAGGTGACCATTTCCTTTACAATTTTCAACATTTATTCATTCTTAAATGCCTATTCAGAACACTTACATTACCAGATGGTTACTCTTTAGCTTTATCTTTCCTCTGCACATGGCAAATTATTGCAACATATCAGTGCTAATCTAGGAACCATGGGAGGCAGCTTTCAAAGAAAGGATACTAAAAAAGAAGGTTATGTGAAAGGGGAAAGAGAGATGATAGAACAGAAAGGGTTAAAGGGAATGAGAGATGGGAAGCCAGAATAGATGAGGAACTATGTGAAGGAAGAAATAACAGTAAAGACCTTTGAAAAAGCTATGCACAATCTTATTGCTGTAGAAATATCCTAACACACACACACACACACACACACACACACACACACACACACCAGTTTTAAATGGAGTTTCCTAGTAAAAGGGGGACAATACAAGAAACTGAAGGCTATCCAAACAAAAACCCAAATGCCAATTATAGATTACCTCTAACTGAGCTGTTAGTTGGTATATATCTTGTATATATCTCCCCAAATACTACAGGCTATTATTATTGTCTTTAGTTACCAAATTGATGGTATGAACATGTTGCTAAAGATACCACATATTTAGGTCATAGACTATGGAGAAACCAAATTTATGCTAACTGAAAAGCGCCATTCCTATTGGTTAGCTTTCACAGTACTGGAGAGGTCAATGTTTGCTAACATGAGAGAAAAGTCATCAACAATCTTACTCTTCTGTGAACCTTGTCTGTTGAACTTGCCTGACAAAAATATGCACATTGGTACAATGGTGGTATAAAAGTTAAGGAATTAATTAACTACTCTCTGATTGTGTTTAAAGCCTGAGCCACAAGAGAACATGCTCCTCAAAGTGTTAATGGGGCAAAAACTGCCTAAACTGGTCTTAGACCTAGACAAGAGCATGCTGCTTCTGCTGCTGCTGCTGCTGCTGCTGCTGCTGCTGCTACTACTACTACTACTACTACTACTACTACCACTCTCATAACTAGACTTTAATAGAATGCCCCTATTTCTTACTTCACAGTCATAGGTTATTGCATCTCTCAACTGTCATCAGAGAGACTTATTCTCAACTGATAGCAATTAAAACATAGGTTTACAACTGGTCAATATGTAGAGAATATGACCATAGAGTCCTCACCTCTAAATGGGACACTTATATCACCCCCCCCCCCTAAAACACACACACACATACACACTAATATAAGAGCTCATAGTGGAAGAGATGGAGGAAAGATGATAAGAGCAGAGGCAGTGGATATTTGCCAGACATGACAGTGCCATTATACACGTGAACTCACAACAATGTTGACTAAATATATAAGACTTCATAATCAAAAAAGTGAAAATTTCAGAATTGTGGAGGAAGGTCTCATGATGTCCCAGCCCTAGCTGGGGAATTACTAGCAATTAATGACTAAGGAGGTAAAAAAAAAAAAAATCAAGTTTCTGAAGGGGTAGTTTCTGAAAGGCTACCCATACTTGAATAGATTGTTCTACAACTAAGCATTTACAAGTAGCACTTAATAGACACAATAAGTTTAAAAACTGAGCACTCAGAGATGGGGAGGCTCAGCAGCTATGAGTACTCATAGTTCTCAAAGAATACTGGATTCTGTTATCCATATCCACGTGGTGGCTTAAAATCACCTGTAACTCTAGTTCCATGGGGTCCAGCACCCTCTTCTGGGCCCCAATGGTACCAGTCACACATATGGGATATACACATAGGTATGGGTACTCACATTTAAACATAAAGACCAAATAACTCTTAAAAAATATGTAAGTTGGAAAAGTGGTAGGAGGTTAGTGGAGGGATTAAAGGCAAGTAGGAGGTAGATTTTATAAAAACACATTATGTACATCCATGATTCAGAAGTCAAATAGTTTAACATAAAACTAACCCTATAATCAGGCATGATGGAACATGCTTTTAATCCCAGTACTTGAGAGATGGAGGCAGGGGTATCTCTGAGTTTGAGGCCAGCCTTATTTACAAAGTGAGTTCCTAAACAGCCAAGGCTACACAACGAAACCCTGTCTTGACTCCCCCACACTCTCAAAACCCTTCTAAATGCAGTATCTTCTTTACCTTATTTTGAAAACTTATTACATTAAATACAGCCATGAGTACCCAACAGGTGGTAAGTGTAGGTGAACTAAAGAGCTAGGCAGTAACATATTCCATATGGTGCATATTTAGAATATTCCACCTATAACCCCCTCTCTTATCCTATGTATTCCCCTTTAAAAGACATAAAGTAAAAAGCTGTTATTTATGTAAAATAAATGCACCAAGCCAGGAAAGAGGAAATTCTCCAAGTCTCCATTCATCCTGGAGCCCACCCAGGCTGAGCAATGGAGAGGTGACACTCTGCATCAGCTAGCACATCCTTAATTTCTCCCTGCTCCCTGTTCCCACTCCTATTATCTCCCCACTGCCACAGCTGCATACTGCTATTGTCAGTGGTAAAGATGAGACATCTCTAATTAGAGGGCAGGATAGATTGCTTTTATCTACTTTTAACATGCTTTTACATGGCACCTGGTACACAGCCTTAGCTCGGCAGCCATAATTTGAAAAGCAAATGAATGTTCACAGAAATACGATACACTTTAGGGAAAAAAAAAGAAAATTAAATATATAAAGTAGCAAGATCAACATGCTGGAGACTGCAGAGGTTTTGAGCTGTCAGACTCATGTGTGTTCCTGTACTAGATTGAGTTATAATCAGCAATCAGAAAGCCCATATATTCTGAAAAGTCCAGATTTAAAGTCTTGAAAATCACCAGGACAAGAAACAGACTGAGGTTACTCCCTTGACAGTCTCCAGAAAAACAAAAAATGAGGAAAGTCAGCAGTGGAAAATATTCAACCCCATCTTTGCTGATTTTTGTGTATCTGTTCATTTGTATAATAGATCTATCCATTCTTTTTGAATTTATGTGGCTAGTCTTGTACCTGATTTTATTTTATTTTATTTTATTTTATTTTATTTTGGTAGTGTAGAAAAAATTTCAAAATAAAGCAATTTATCATTTTTTAAAACACAAAACAAAGACAAATCAAACACTGTTTGATCTATAGTGTGTGGGACAGCAATGCCATTCTATAAAAATATCTGACATTTATTATCGCTTGGGCTACAAATTCCTCACACAAACTCCACAGTCTCCTCTCCCTCTGATCATTATCAGCAGAAACACATCAAGTGTTTTCCTCTGGCAGCATCCATCACAGCAGGACGCCATGCTCTCTGCTCTGGCACAGGTGGCATTACTGCTGGAGGAGCTACTGAGCTCTACCGTCTTTCCAGGGAAGTTGCTCGATTACTGGCCAGTACTTTCAAGCTGCAGGAACTGTTATCTTTAAATAACAACTGGGATCCATTGCATATTTACTGCTGCTGTAAAACACAGAGCCAGCTGGAGGTCTTTAATGCAGTGGGTAAAAAGGATTTTCAGTTAAGAGGAACAGTACAGTCAACACATGGACACTGCAGAAGAAACTGAGTCTGAATCTCTGGTCTCCCCAGGTCCTGATATTTGGAACTTACAGTCTCTCTCTGTTTCTTTCTCTCTCTGTTTCTCTGTCTCTCTGTCTCTGTCTCTCTGTCTCTCTGTCTCTGTCTCTCTCTGTCTCTCTGTCTCTCTCTCTCTGTCTCTTTCTCTCACACACACATATTTGGCATACTGGAACAGGACAGTACACTTATCAGGGAAAATGAGTTCTATATTTTTAAATCTTAGTTTACTGTGTATGGATGCTTTTCCTACATGTAAGTCTGTGTATGTGCATGCAGTATACATGGAGGCCAGAAGAAGGTTTCAGATTTCTTGAAACTGGAGTGCTAAGTTGTTATTGGCTGCTATATGAGTGCTAGGAACCAAACCTGAGTCTTCTGGAAGAGCACTCAGTACTCATAACCATCTCTGCAACCCCAAGATTATATATTAGCAGTATTTGCAATTTAAACAAATTGTACTATGAGAAATGGACCAGTGATTGCTGCATATGAAATTGCATTTACCTCACTCCTGCAGTTTCTTACTGTATATGTTAGTCATTAGCATAATTGATTTGAGTGCTGTGGTCTCCACTGCAATAGTGATGCATTTTCTGACTTTCTTGTGATGAGTTAACACCTTGTCATTATTTCTGATCAGAGACTTATGAATGGAAAAGACATCATGGTAGATGAGAGACTTTCTAGTTCTTTCTTTCTGCCTTGGCAATCAATAATGATCAATATTGTAATTGATCTGTGAGCTTCAATCTCAGAGTTAAAAGAAAGTAAAGAGTCCAGAACTTTCTTATCCCTGGCATGAAACAAGAAAGAGTTTGCTGTTTGAAGCCATTGAATTTAGTGCTTTTTGCTACTGTAGCTCACTTTGAGTTCTACGCTATTGTTATACATTTTGTCCTCTACCTACTTTAAATTGTAAGTTTTCCTCAGTGGGTACACTTTGATTGTTATAATTACATTTACCTTATCTTTCTTCTTTATCAGGCTACAATCTTCTTGTGGGAAGAGACAGCTCACGTAACTTAGTAACTTGTAATATATGGGGGACTTTTGGTATAGCATTGGAAATGTAAATGAGCTAAATACCTAATTAAAAATGGAAAAAAATATGATCTTTGACTGTAAACAATACTGTTGATTTAAAGTAAATTTACTTTACCCAAAGTTGATACTTCATCTCTGTGTTCAGATGGCAATGAAGGAGCGCTTGCATTGCCCATTCTTAAGGATCATTATTTGATCTGTGCCTCAAAGTAAAAAGACAAAGATGATGAAGTCTGATACAGTAGAAAAATATATTCAAGCTAGCAGGTTTTGTAGCAGCCAGCTATGTGGCATCTGCTAATTCAGCTTGGCAAGTGTGTGTTACATCTCCACTTGTGTATGCCAGAGTTACAGACACTGAGAAATTAAGAGTATTGAGAATTCTTGGGGAATTAACAGGGTCACAGTAAGTGCTATAATGAGTTATATTTTTATCTTCACAACAAATTAAAAATATCTACTTGGTAGACATATTGCAAAGGTTGAAGAAAACATTATTTTGTATGTAATATAAATCTCATGTGTGTGTGTGTGTGTGTGTCGTGTTACATTTTTGTTTTTGTTGTTAATGTTTGAGACAGCGTCTCATTATATAACCTAAGCTATCCCTGAATTCACAATCTTGTTTCAGATTTTAAAATGTGGGGATTATAGACAGACACCACACACACACACACACACACACACACACACACACACACACACACATCTATAATATATAATTTTTTGGAATTTGAAGTATTTCATGAGTTTTAAATAATGTTTTACTAATAGTTTTCTAGATTAAAGAACAATAGCTGGATACTGTAGATAATTTCTTGGCTTGTTTCTTACAACAAGCATAGAACTTCCAAGATGTAAGTTTCGTAAGAGGTTGTCAGAGTGTCTCACTACATTGCCAAAGCTGGCTTTCAACTCATGATGCTTCAACATCCACTTCCACAATGCTAAGATTTCATGCACGTGTCTTTATATCTGACTAAGAAATTAAAAAATAAAAACCTTAAATACCTTTATACTGTTTGTTAATCATTATAAAACTTAGAAACATTAGTGTTTGGTTTAAAGAGAATGTCTGTGTTTAAAAATAATAATGGCCACAAACACATCCATTGTGGGCAGAATGCAATTTCTAACTTAAAGTTTTAAAACTGACACTGTGGAGTTAGAATAGAATTAAGGTGTCCTCTAAGAACTGAAAGAGCTCATCCAAGTCTAATGGTGACATTCATGGAGAGTGGTTGTGATTCAGAAGGCTTGTCCAAAGTGTTCATGGACCTGAGTCATTCTTTCTACAGTTGATTAGGTCAGTAAGGACTTTGTGGGGGATCATGGGAGAGCAGTCACTGTCTTCCAGGGCCATGCAGTTTAGTGACTACTGAAGCAAAACGAAGGCCTCGGGCCCTAGCTCAGTGCCCACAAACATGAGATCCAAGCTCTTCCCTAGTACCAAAAAATATGGCAAGGGAGCTTACAAATCACCCAGATGTTCTCTGTCACCACTGGACTTTCAAATGTAACTCTGTCCATATCCTGCATAAGAAAGACAGATCAGTGTACATTTAACTCAATGTGTTTTGCAGGAAAAACAAAAACAAAAACAAAACAAAAAGACCAAAAATTTCCCCAAAACTCTGCTCTTTCAACAGCCAAATGTACAATATCCTAAGTCTTTCTCTGATGGGCTCAGTCATGTCCCATAGTAGACTCCCTCTGTGTACCCACACCTGCACAACTGTGTCTTTCTTTGCAAATATAAGGAACTTGTTGTTTCCAATGAGTGGCTTTTATATACAAATTATTGTTTGCTAATTGTTTCTAGTTTTAAAATTTAATATTAAATTTATTAAGGTAGCCACTCATAAGACTGCTTCCTCCTTAATCTATGTAATTCAAGTTGCATTTAATAATACGTATTTTGATAACTACTAAGAACACTTATAACTTGATTTGTTCTTCTTAAAATTTTGAGTGGTCCTTATAAATTTAAAATTCTATTTCATTTGTTCATACTTTAGGTTTTGATTACTGAATACAATTTGTCTGAGTTATTAAATTACAGTTACACAGAATTAATACATTAAGTTTATGGATATGGTGAATCTTATATTACTTTCAGTATTTTACTACTCTTTGATACATCATAGTCTCAACTTTCAAATAAATGTAGCAACTTAAATCTGTCACTCATTCACATTTTTAAATTGAAACCTGTTAGACACTTCAAAGGCTATATTCTCTCAAATATTGTACATTCCTAAAATAGCAAAATAACAGATTATTCTACCATAACAACTGGAATTATGAGTTCGGTTCAGTTCTTCATTTCTGTATGTAACTATATACTTTCCCGGGTTTAAAAACAACTCACATGGGAATCCACTCATTTCACTACATATAATTTGGGGATTTCCTTTCCAGGTAAATTGGAATTGCCATCTCAGTTAGCAAGGATGGTTTATCTAGAATGATTACTGCAGACAGAAATGTAGGACCTTGTCTCCATGAGGAGAAATTGGGACTGCCAATGGGACTGTCTGGCTTGGGGGTCTACAATGAAGTTTAATTTCACCAAAAAAATCTTTAATTTCTTAAATTTTATAACTCACTTAAAATTTTTAGTTGACTTCCTTCATAGTGTACTTGAATTAAAAACAATTTCATTGGTTCCTTTGAGGTATTAAGTATGTCAATCTGAACTAGGTTTTTTCTTGTACTTTTATGGTTTAGTGTCAAACGTTCTAAGAGCATTCCAAACTCAACTAGTATTGTCAAATGGTATGTTGTCTAGGTAACGCATAAGAAAGAAATTTGCTATTGTTTGATATTCCTCTGAAGCATATTTTGTAACTCAGTGTAATCTGTGATGGCATATGAAGAAAACAAAGCTCTTTTACTCGGGAAATGTAGCACAAGGGAGAACACGAGCAGAGAAAAGCCATGCATGTCATATGCAAGTGCAACTCAAACCGACAGAAAGGAGATCAGGTCTCTTTCTAGGATGATCAAAGCTTTCTTCCCGACGGAAACACTTGTTTCATTAAGCCCTGTAAGCCACTGTAGTGCATTTTACTAGGTGGTGAAGCGCAGTGCTCCTCAAAAGCAGTCTGGACCAGCATCACTAGTAGCAGCGCCCTCGGACGTGTTGGAAATACAGACTTATAATGTTAGACCTACTGTATTGGAAACTGTAGAGGGCAGGAAGAGACCCTGCAAGCTACGATAAATCAATTCTTTTGGTGATTGCTGCGTGATAAAATTATGAACCAATGTATTATAAAGGTACTAAGTTATGTAAGTAGTCAAATTACCCTTACAAATGATCATGTTTCAAAGTGATAATTTTGTAGATTACCAAGGATTCCTCAGAAAAGCTACATATTTTGGGTTGGAAGCCTGAAGACCATTGGATACTGACAAGAAAATATAAAGAGTGAAGTCACATTTTTCAAATTTTCACAGATAAAATATTGCATTCAAGCATCCACAGTGCTTCTAAACTCGCATGACATGCTGGCCTGCTGCAAGACTCTCAGGAAACAGGAATGTCCTTTGAGCTGTACCTTTGATGGCAAACTCAGTTCCTGGAAGCACTGAGCAAAGTAACACTGAAACATTGCTTAATGGGATTATTTTCTACTTATAAAATAACGAGTAGAGGTAGATGGAATAGACCTTGCATTGGACTGTAATTACTAGTGTAAAGTCCCTTGAGATCAATCCTATTTCAAATCACTAGCATGTACTGCATGAATGAAGGTATCTTAAGCAAATCCAGCTACATGCAAAACCGAGGTCTTCAACACTTTCTGATATCAAGATAAGAACTTTTCCATAGACTGTGTCCTCTTCCTTTATATATGACAAAGTGAACTAAGAAACTGGTAGTTCTGAGATTTAGCAAAAGAGGTAGGGTGAAATTAACGAGTCTCCTGTGCCCTTCACAGATTCAAGAAAGCCAGTAACTTCTCTTGTAGGAACTAGCCATAGCAGCAAGGCTGGAACTTGACAACCAACTATCACTACTTGACTCTTCTGAGAAGTAAACAAATTTACTCAAAAATCTGGAATAAAAATTGTGAGAATCATGCTTTGTCACAATTGGTTAACTAAAAATTTCAAGGTCAATTTATGATTAGTACTAATGATAAAGGACCAAATTTTGTTTTTAAGTCCCCACCTCCTTTTCTGAAGTAGGTCATTTAGATGCTATAACCAGGAATTATGACAATGTGATTGTGAACACATTATTTCCCTTCTGTAACTGACTTTTCTACTTGAGCACAGAACACCTGTGTTAATGGTCAGATTTCTTAGCTAACTCAGAAGGTGCTGAAAACTCACACGTAAGGAGACCAACCAGCATGGGAGAACAAAGACACCTTAATCTGAGGTGGGAAGAAGTGTCCTTGGGTTCTGCATAAATCTTCAGAGTTGGACAGATTGCTGTGACTAATTTACTATGTGCTAATTCATGTGGGGTTAAACCAAGAAGAAAATGTGAGGTGTTCAATAGTAATTAATGGAGGTTAGAGATTACATTTCTGGTTCTTTGGGACATGTGGAACCTGCTGCTTGACTATAGTTAATGTGGGTTGTAACTGCTTTGAGATATCCTGATTAACTCTTTCCAACTCTGTGAGGGTTAGGCAAAGTCATATCTGCTAGTGAACAGGAAACTAGATTTGAAAAGGTATTTCTTCACCTTGATATAATTATTCTTTCCAAAAATATAGTAGATATTGTAATTTTAATATTTAATGTGTGATATATTCAATGGATAGCTATACAAAATAGGATGAAATGAGACTGAAACAATAAAAAATACTGATTGTAGCTTGAATCGTTTTTTTGTAATCTGATATTTTTATTGGTTATTTTATTTATTTACATTTCAAATGTTATCCCCCCATTCCCAGTTTCCCCTCCACAAACACCTATCCTCTCCCTCTTCCTCCTACCTCTATAAGAGTGTTCCCCAACCGCCCACCCACTCCTGCCTCACCACCCTAGCATTCTCCTACCCTGGGTCATCCAGCCTCCACAGGACCAAGAGGATCCCATCCCAGTGATGCCCGCTAAGGCAATCCTCTGCTACATATTCAGCTGGAGCCATGGGTTCCCCCTCCCCCCACCCCATATGTATTCTTTGGTTGGTGGTTTAGTTTGTGGGAGCTCTGAAGGGTCTGGTTGGTTGATATTGTTGTTCTTCCTATATGGTTGCAAATCCCTTCAGCTACTTCAGGCCTTCCCCTAACTCCACTATTGTCTCCCCACCCCCACCCCCGCTCAGTCCGATGATTGACTGCAAGCATCCCCATCTGCATCAGTAAGGCTCTGGCCAAGCCTCTCAGGAGACATCCTTATCAAGCTTCTGTCAGCAAGCACTTTGGTATCCACAATAGTGTCTGGGTTTGGTGGCTGCATATGGGATGAATCCCCAGGTGGGGCAGTTTCTGGGTGGCCTTTCCTTCAGTCTCCGCTCCACTCTTTATCCCTGAATTTCCTTTATACAGGAGCAATTCTGGGTTAAAATTTTGAGAATGGTGGGTGGCCCCATCCCTCAACCCAGAGTCGTGCTTAATCTCTGGATATGGTCTCTACAGGTTCTCTCTCCCCCCTATGTTGGGTGTTTCAGCTAATGTCCATCTTCTTGGGTACTGGAAGCCTCTTGCTTTCCTGGCATCTGGGACTTCTGTTGGCTACCCTCAGTTCCCCATCCCCCATCGCTACACACCTCTGTTCAATTTCCTGACCCTCTGTACATCTCCCTTGTCTCCTCCCACACCTGATCATGCCCCTCTTTTCCTCTCTCCCTCCTCCTCTCTTCCTCCCAAGTCTTGTGCACCCTCTACCTCCCATAAATATTTTGTTCCCCCTGCTAAGTAGGACTGAGGCATCCACACTTTGTTATTTCTTCTTCTTGACCTTCATATTATCTGTACTAAATCATTTTATAAGAAAAATATTATCAAATGACATCCTATTCAAATCTTTTTAATTTAATTTTTTACTTTTTCACTTTATATTTCATTCACCGCCTCTCTCTAAGTTATCCCCGCCTACAATCCTTTCTCCAGCCCATCTCCCTTTCTCCTCTGAAAGGTCCTCCCTCCCTGGTATTCCTTTACTCTGGCACTTCAAGTCTCCTCAAGTCTAGGTGCTTCCTTTCCCACTGAGCCCAGACAAGGCAGCCATGTTAGAAGAACATATCACACATACAGGCAACAGCTTTTGGGATAGCCCTGTTCCAGTTGTTTGGGATCCATATGAAGACCAACCTGAACATCTGCTACATATGTGCAGGGAAATATATCTTCAGTCCATGTTAGTTCTTTGGTTGGTGGTTCAGACTCTAAGAGCCCAAGGGTCTAGGTTGGTTGACTCTGTTGGTCTTCCTGTGGAGTTCCTATACTCTTCAGGCTGTAATCCTTATTCCTATTTATAAGAGTCCCCAGGCTACATCCACTGTTAGGCTGTGGGTGTATGTACCTGTCTGAGTCAGATACTGGATGGAGCATCTCAGACTCTAAGAGGACAACTTGTTCCTGTCTGCAAGCATAACAGAGTATCATTAATAGTGTTATGAATTGGTGCTTTCTCATGTGATGGGTCTAAAGTTGGGCCTACTGGCTGGCCATTCTCAAGGAAACCTTCATTCTCCCAGAACCTCTCCCCAACTTCCATCAGACATCTGGACCATAAAGATAAGCTTTCCTTCCTTCAACCATTTTCCCTTCTCTCTGAGCTCTCTGGGCCAAGTCAAACTGCCCTGAGTAGCCTGCTAGCCCATGGAGACCTCTTTTCTCCTGCCACCTCTCCACCCACCTTCATTGGACCTGAGGCTCCTGAAACATACAGAACTTTAGGTTAGGAACCATAAAGCCCAAGGATACCAATCAGAGGCCAGCCACACCAAGACCTATTCAAATCTTATTGGGCTCTTATAGGAAATACATCTGATTTCCGCAAACACCTCCTATATGGAATTATTTCCTAGAAAATGTCACCACTCCAAAGGAATGTACTCCTTTGCCAGTAAGTCTTCTATCATAATGTCAAGGCTACTTGCTGCACCTTAAATAACCGATCTCTGTACCGTGTATGAGTGAATTCCCCGAGCAGCCTACACTCCCAGCTCTTCCGAGCCATAAGCTGAAAATTAACAGCAATTTTTCATTATGACACCAGAACCCCAACTGTGCTCATAAGTGATTCAGAAAAAAAATACACTATGATATGATTTCGGTTTATCTATAGACTTTTTTGAGTTTTCAAAATGGCACAGCATTTCTCAGCACTACTTACATAAATACAATGATACTGTAATAGAAAGGGGAATTATCAGCATATTTCACTTGAAATGTTTAAGAGAGAAAAATGTCATGGCATAAATGTGAACTAGTACATTGTTTTCCTGATTTGCAGAGTTTCGGGAGACATTGAATGAATAGCCCACCCTAATGCAATGTTTCACGTACATTCTATAAGTCTGTGAAATTTCTATAATGCAGCAGCAAAATAAGCCTTGCCTCGGGTTTGACGTCCTCTGTTTACGAGCAGAATGCTGTGCACCTGCTGAAGCCACCTGCACATTTTAACTTAGCATTTTAAAGCAACTTCAATCAAGTATGCATTAGCACACAAACTCACCATCTAGTACATTAAGCATTTAAGGCTCAATTCATAAATTGCTTAGAAAGATGGATGTCCCCTCTCCTCTGCCTCCCTGTTGCTCTTCCAGCCCCTCCACTCTGAGCCTGGGATTATCTATCACAGTAGAAGGGTGCCTTATCCTTACTGTCAAATGGAATTAGGATGTTATTTAACTCTTGGGAGGCAAATCCATAAGACTCATGGTCTGTTGTTCATAAGACAACACAAATTTTATTTATGATTATAAATAGCCACGTTTTTGAAAGAAAATGCCCATCAGTCATGAGAAGATGAACCTTGTGCATGACAATTTTCCTTTTCATTTGTAACAGCAGCTGCCAAATCTGCTTCTTGTAGGTAGCAGGAAAAGAATGCTCTTTTTATTTCTTTGAACTGCATTTGGATTTATTGTTACTGTAGGCTATCTCAAAATGTTTTTATTTATTTTTCAAGTATGACATGAAACATTAATAAAAATCATTTATTTGGATACGTTCTCTCACTTCTCTCCCAACATCTGTGACCATCCGTCATCACTACTTTCATTAACTAGATTCTGTTTGGGGGTTCGGCCCTGCTGCTGGTCCATTCAGAAAATGGCTTTGAATTCTCACTATCTTCCCAACAGTAACATAAATGAGAGAAAATAATATTCAACTACACACAGAAACATCTTTGGTTTTGACAATCTGAGGGAGCTGCAACTGGCTTCTCTCGAGAAAGGGGATCAAGGATGATGCTTAGCATGCAAGGAACAGTCACCTCTATAAAGGACTTTCCAGATGCAGATGTCAATAGAGCCAGCACCAGAAACTGTGGCATAGAAGAGCAAGTTAAGTAGATATAATAGGCTCACTTAGTATGATGGCTAGAATCAGAGCAGGCCCAAGTTATGAAGTCTAAGTCCTCAAATTCTAACCATGTCAAGTGAGGTGCCTATTTTTTCATGATTGCTCATCTTCAGAGAAGATGCCATGAAAGCAGATATTCTTCAGATGGTTGTATTTGCTGGCATTTGCTTCATTGTAAAATGCACAGATATTTCATTTGGTCAAAATATATTACTGAAATGTTCTAATTACTATGGAAAGAATCCATAACATGTGGATACACTAATATTTTTTTTAAGATTTATTTATTTATTATATGTAAGTACACTGTAGCTGTCCTCAGATACTCAGAAAAGGGCATCAGATTTCGTTAGGGATGGTTGTGAGCCACCATGTGGTTGCTGGAATTTGAACTCCGGACCTTCGGAAGAGCAGTCGGTGCTCTTAACCACTGAGCTATCTCACCAGCCCCGTGGATACACTAATATACATGCAGATTTAAAGACCAGATTTTAGAATAGGTTATAATCTAGTACTAGTTGATGGAACAAGAATATATAAGAAAGTAGGCCTAGTTAATGATAATGCAAGCTATATTTATTGAGTGTTCACTAGGTGTAGCTATCCTATGACATTTAATTCCTTGTCCACTTAGTCTTCTTCTTTGCCTTTAAATCATTATGAGGAAGATGTTGTAACTATTTGCATTTTGCGAATAAGAAGAACAAATAAGTGTGCAATTCATGAATTATTCTAAATTCCACAAACAATGAGGGTGGGGACCATTTTCACACCCAAGTATGCTACTCTGGGCTACACTCATCCCTTCCCCATGCTCTCTTTCAGTGTAGTTGATGCAGTCATAAAAATATTGCAGTGTTTTACTTTACCTGAAGCTCACAGAATTGGCTCATCTATTTAGTTAACTCACCCTACTACCTCATCATAAGCCCCTGTCTCCATCCTCTCAGTAATGGGTTGTCCGTAGCCTCTACATCTGCCTGGTTTTATATGACTGCTGGAGATGCAAACCTCCTGCTTTCAGGCAAGCACTTCATCTCCTAAAACATCTCCTCGGACCTCCCATAGCTGGTATTCATTCCATCAATCTATTCCAATACTAGGAAATTTTACTTTTTTATTTAATTAAAATATAATTCCACCATTTATTTCATTCCTTTTCTTTCACCTACACCTCACCTCTTAAGTCCCCTCAAAATTTACAAGTTCCTTATTTTAACTAATGTTGTGACATATACATATAAATGAATCAAGATATAAATATGACCCTCCAAGTGTTGCCTGCATGTATGTGTTTCTAGGGCTGATCTTGGTATTGGATCACCAATTAGGAAAAGACTAATTTCTTTCTCTCAGAGGAGCATTGGGTGACCACTTTCTTCCCTTTCTGCTCACAGAACACATCATTGATTTCCTCCCTCACTTTATTGTAGCAGTGGGTAACTTCACCTTCAGATTCAAGGGGCTATAAGTCTTTAATAGTTTTACCAGGATTAGGGAGTAGGATTTCTACCCTGTCCCCCTTTTTTTTTCTTTTTGGTTTAGTCTATCTGGAAATAGAAAAACAGATAAAAATTGCCCACAAAATATATGTGCACACTAAAAATTATGACAAGAATGTTCTCCAAGATAAATAGGCGGTGATTCTTTCCTCAGAGGTCCTGCATGGGTTGTCGGAGCTTGGAGTCTCTGGCCTGCTACTTTGAATTATTCATGAGCAAATGGCTTAAACTGTAACTGATTTTAAAAAGTTAATAGCAGCAAATTTCCACTATAGAAATTCAGTGTTTGTTCAGAGGTAAGTTAAATTCTCAATCTAAGTATCTAGAAAATACCACCCCCCCTTTTAACTCGTCAGATAGATGTTTAAGTAAGTTATTTATTTTTTCAAAACTTGTTTTTAGATCAAATGTTCCTGGAGAAACCGCATTCCTAACTGCAAGCTACATCATGAACCAAGAAAACCATGTGAAATAAAAAGAGATGATAAGCAAGAGAGAAACACGAACATTTATAATTCCCTCCAATGTCCTCCTTTTGGAGTAAATGAAATTTGAAGTGAATCATAGTCATGCATGGGGAGAGTACAGGCTTTTTCTCCCTTTAATCTCATATTCATTTTTTAAAAATTCTTTAGTGAGAAATTCTTTGTAGTTTTCTAGCACATCTTCCAAAGAGGTTTTGGGGAGCAATACCAAGGCCCCCTTCACATAACAGTGACCAGAGGAGAAGCAAATGAGTCCCCCAACTCTTTAGCTGCAGAGTTAAGGGGGGAGTAACTGGGCATTATGTTAACTCCTGTTACGACAGACTACTCTTGAAATAATATTATAGGAATGCTCTTCAAGATAAGCACATGTTCTACATAGTCCACTGTAAAAATGATTCACAGCAGCAGTGAAGAAAGAGTCACAGAGTTAGAAACGTCTGTAATTTGAGTTAGCTTGGATTGTATATTGTGGGCAGGCAGAATTATTCTAGCATGTTTCAGAATTGTGTTGGCATCAGATCGCTTAAAAGAACCCTTTAATCTAATCATTTGGTGATAGATTTTCACTGTGTATTGATTAACTTTCTGGAAAACATATTTATAGAGTTTCCAAACATTTACCTCTCATTTTTATGCTTTTAGGCTCTACCTCAGTCTCTGTATGGACAGGACAACTCTACCAATACCATGATATATTTGAATCATAGAAGTAAAATATCTAGACTATCATTCAAAGTCAAATATCAATCAGAATCATAAAACCTCCAAACCAAGGATGGGCATTTTCTAATAGGCTATCTGCAACTGAATATTTAATGCTTTTTAATTATTTAACTAGCATCACCACTTTAAATCTTCAGAAAAAAATGTATTAAAGAGATTATTAGAAGGATTTCTAGGCTGGATTAAATGAGGTATAAACTATTATCTATTTCATAAAAGTGTTTCAAAGACCTTTAAAGTGCAAGTTTAGAAGAGCAAAAATAAACTGTTAAGTTTTTTTTTCCTTCATGTTTGATATAAGAGACAAGAAGAAGGAAAGGAGTAGTTAATTTAATTTTTTTAAAGCAAATTCCTAGGAAATGTGGTTTAAAGAAAACATAAAGTAGCATTTTCAATAACCTTGACAGACCTCTTCAACAGTGTGGGTCTCAACTCACTCTTTCCAATCCATAACAAGAACAGGACAGCTACAAACATGACCAATAGTCAGATGGCACATACCTACAGCCACATTGTTCTGGTCAGGATCAGAACCTATCTTACAGGCTGAAGGCTTCAGCTGTAAGAATAGCTCTTACAGCTTAATGGAAGGAATAATCACTGAAAGATTCGTGATTTCATGACATGAGAGGTGTTGGAAAGTCAGAGGCAGATGGGTCTAGTTGTCATAATAGGCTACTGAAGGGGTGGCACTGAAGGCTTCACCTTGTCCCAGTCATTTCTCAGGTCTTCAAGTTCTTGGTAACTATGAGGTAGACAGCTCTCTTTTACCACACAATCACCAAAATTATGTCCTACCTTACTCTTGTCTGAAAATCAATGGAGCAAGCCAATAATGGGGAGGAAATCTGTGACATCATGAGCCAAAGCAGTATTTCCTCCCAAAATTCTGTTTTTTTGTTTTTTGTTTTTTGGATTTTTTTGGTCATAGTGACCAAAAAAAAAAAAAAAAAAAAAAAAAATCACTTACAAGCACACTCTGAATTCTGGAGATCTCTCATCTTCTATAACAGTCCTTCTAGAATAATTTTGTGCCCATCACACCCAATCCCTTTGTCTCACACATGACTCAACACTAAAAACACAAACCAACTGTCACTTCTACATGAAGGTGACTGAAAAAAAATATTTGTAGTACAGTATTTGCCTCTGAGCTACAAACACAACTTCTTCATAGTACATAACTTTCTTGCCACTAGTTTATGAAGTATCAACCATATTGTACTTCATACTGCATCTCAATAACCCAGTATAAGTGCTTAGCTTGTATTTGCTTCTCAATAAATACATGGAAGTTGAGTGACTGAATGAATGAGAAACAAATGAAGGTGGTAGATTTACTTAAAAGTGTATCCATCCAGGAATAGTGGTGTGCATTCCCAGCATCAGGAGACAGAAGTAGATGGATCTCCGGAGTTGGAGGCCCTCCTGGACTGGTAAACTTCAGCATAGCTAAGATTATCTAATAAGATTTTGTTCCAAAAGAAAACAAACAAACAAAAAATGTTTCCTAAGAGACTTTTCACTTCTAAGTATTTGAGCATAGTATGGCCAGAATAAGCCATATCTGACTTTCCAAAAAATGAAATTAAACCTAAAAAAAAAAGTAGCATTCAAGATGATAAAATGCTAAAAAATGAGAAGACTACGGAGCACACGTGTTCCCCAGTTAAGTACTGTTTAGAGTCTAGTATTTGTGGTGGGATAAATTACTCTAAGCTATTTTGTTTTTTTTTTTTTCCATTTTTTATTAGGTATTTAGCTCATTTACATTTCCAATGCTATACCAAAAGACCCCCTTACCCACCCACCCCCACTCCCCTACCCACCCACTCCCCCCCTTTGGCCCTTACTCTAAGCTATTTTGAATGCATTCTGGTAGGCAATATTTTCTACATGTAAGATAGGCATGTTTTCTTGTTTGGGTTTGTTTGGGGGTTTTTTGGTGTTTTTTTGTTTTTTTTTTTTTTTTTTTTTTTTAGACAGGATTTTACTCTATAGCCCTGGATGGCCAATAACTCACTCTTTAGCTGCCTTATTTATCTCGTTTGTGGCTGTGATAAACAGCTTGACAAGAGTAATTTAAGGGAAAAGGGGTCGCTTTTGCCTTACAGTTCAAGGTTTCTGTCCACCATGGTAAGGAAGTCATGGAGTGACGAATTCCAGGCCCCTAGCCATATAGTTCATCCACAGGCAAGAAGCCAAGAGCAAGGGATGCTTGATTGTTTTCAGTCCCTTTCTTTTCATTCATATTACCCCAGATCCCAGTCAAGGAATGGTGTTATACAGTGTGTGAGTCTTCAAACTCAATTAGCACAATAACATAATATGAGACCCACACATTTGTCCAGAAGCCCACCTGGTCTCCTCATTCTACCAAATTGACAGAACTAAGCATCTGAGTAGTTGAGGCTGGTTTTGAACTCACAGCATTCCTCTTGCCACATCTTCACAAATGAGGGCATTATACCCACGGTCCACCAGGTATGGCTAAGATGAGTAATTTTTCTTTTTTTGTACATAAGATTTTAATGAGCACTACTTTACAAACTTTAAACAGAAGTGATTATCCAAACAAGGCAAATGTAATAAATTCACTCAGTCAAACATTTTGTTATATGTAGAGAATTCTAACAGGATTCTACAAGAAAAGAAAAACTTGACATATATAATCATCATGTTTCTCTAAAAATATGTGTAAAAGTACTGGTTTAACAAAATAAATGGGACCCTTTTCATTTATTTACTTCTCTAAGGGCTTTGCTTATTTGTGTGGTTTTCTCTAGAGCAAATAAATGTTCTTAGGACCCATATTTTAAAATGTTGTAACAATGCACTATCAATATGGGGTTTTAAAATGTAAAATTTGTGATGGATGAAGAACGGAAGGTTTACACTTTCCTGAGTCAATCTTGGGCTTCAAAGAGTTTGTTTGTGGATAACAAACAGGGTGGCTTTCACTCAGAATACATTTGTTCTTACCACTTTCATTGACTGTGGTTCCATTTCCTGTAAAATATATTGTATATAATGAAAATTTTGTCAATAAAATTTTGAAGAGTATAGTTTTGACTTGATCTATGTGAGTAGCAGGTATCTCATGACCTCAATAAAAGTTGAGGCTTAGGAAGTTTTATTGACAAGAACTAAGATGCTAAATTTAGTGGACTTGGTGTCGAAACCTTGTTGGCTTCCTGATCTTTCAATTTCAAGTTCTTCAAGATATACATAAAGATGTGTTTTGCCTTAAATTTTTGTACCAGGCACCAATGTAAACCAGACATTGCTCTAAACTCTGTATGCCACTCTGTCAACTTGACCTAGAGTTGTATGTGACACATCAGTACCTGTTTTCCATCATTTTCCACCAAGGATGATCCAATATTCAACGTTTGTTTTTGAGAGATAAGTTCACTCTTGAATTATATCTATAACCTCAATAAACCCAATGTAAGATTTTAACTTATCACTTTCCCCCAAGTTAAGAATATAAATTTGTACCCTTATGTAAAAGATAATGTCTATAAAAAACTACAACATACTAAAGTACGAATTTTTTAATTTATTGAGGAATGACTTATATATTATACACTGTGTCCATTTTAGTGATGGAGTTCATTAAGTTTCAACACATCAGATTCCTGTACCACAATACTACCATGAACACAGAGAGTGTACATATTGCCTTTAAATTTCCTTCATCCCATTTCAAATCAACTTCATCTGACTCCAGATTCAAAGCCACCGCTGATCTGCACTTATTTCCATATTCACTTTGTCTTTTAAATAATTAGCTATTCAGGTTACTCTGAAGGCATCCATTTAAGATGATACTATATAGGTTGTATAGCAACATAAACACACAGTCAATAGCTGGCATTTGATATGTAGTTATGAGCCCTATAAAATGCTAGAAAGGCTGAACCTCTGTTTATTCAGCCCAATAGTTACTAGTCCACATTCAGAGAAGGTGACCTGCCCGTACTACTAGAACGAGTTAGAGCTTTCCATAGACTACTGGTCTTCTTCCTAGCCAGCATTTTATAAGCCAGAATTTTAAAGAATATGTATCTCTTCTCTTTTTCCTTATAAAACGTATTTTTAAAAATGTGACCCTTAATAAAATAGTGACTCTGCTTCAAAAATGATAGTAGAATGGCCTGTAACATGCCAGATGATGGATATTTAAGACCAGACAGGAACCGACTCAGTGCCTCTCCCCAGCTGTTACATTAAAATATTGCCAATTGGTTTTCAAGATTTTCTCCTACTGCAGCAACTTAAAAAATAATTTGGATATCAGTGCTTTTGCTTACTGTTGTGTTGTGATTCCTCCCTCTGTTGTCACAAGTATGAATATCAGGTAATGGGCACCATTCATTTTTGTGCTTAGTAGTTTTCCTGGGGTGCCAGTGACAGAAGAAATGTATGCATTAAAACAAGCGTGCTGAAAAGCAGCTCTCTTTATAATTTCAGCCCAGCTGCTGTATTGATGGATACAATCTCTACCACATGCTCCAGGTGGCTTCTAATGCCTGACTCCCCGCAGAAGCCTCTATTTGCACATCTTAAACCACTTATTGGATTTGAGCAGGGTTTTGCAGCCTGAGTGCAGTAACAGTGTTCACTTGTGTAATATTTGTAAATCCAGGCTTTACAGTCCTCTCGCCAAATCATCCTCCGAAGACATTCAACGGTGCCTTTGTGCATCCCTGAGTCTCCTTTTTTTAGATTAGATTGTGCCCATTTTGAGTGACTAAAAAGTATACTGATAAATATATTTTCACCATGTTAGCATGCACAAAGAGAAGCAATTCAATTACCAGTCTTCCCAGGTAGTCTCTCAAATTCCTATTCAAGGGGTTGCATTCAAGTGCAAGAAGGTTACTAGGAAAGGCTCCATTGAACTTGTTCACTTTTGTTTAGATCTCCATTTTCTACTGTATCAGTTTCTTTAAATCACTGTGCTTAAGACCTTTGTTAGATGCCAATAGTACTTCAGCATGACACCTTTCGGCCTGCAGAATTGAAGACTGTTATCCTTACAGCTAGGACTAGAAAATGACCTGGACAAATGCCTTATTTGCTTTAAATGCATGAATACACAGCAACCTTCAGGCAGATGGTTTCTCTGTCCTTGTATGTTGGCAACATAAACTTTAAGAGTTTCTATAGTCACATCTTCACCTATATGTCTAATATAAGTAATATTTTAATAACTTTGGAATACGTTAGTTTGACAATAAACAGGGACAACAAATGCCTGTGTTTTGTATGTAAAGGCCTACATATGATTATGAAACTGAGCCATGAGGAGATAGTACTTCTTAGCTAGGCACACTAACTAGCATTAATTTTGTAATCATTCCCTGGCAGCTCTAAGCCTCCGTTTTTGTTCTACATGTTCTTTTCTTTGAATCATCTAAAATTCTGGGGAGCTGTAGAAACAAGAATGGTGATTTCGGTAGCTTCAAAGTATCCTTCTCTGAACTCCCTGAAGTACAAAGTGAGCATGTGTGTGCATCCATACACAGCATATAATAAACCAAGGAGTCAAAACACAACCCGTAGTCAATAACCCTAAACTGAGAGAGAGCCACACTCTAGAAGGAATACTTCCTCTCTTATCATCTGTGTTCAACATTGGTTTTCTGGATGATCCTGAAACAGTATATGATGTTACTCAAAATATTCAGCAAAGACATTTCACAATATTCACTATGTACAAAAATCCTAGAAAATTTTAACTCTCTTAAGACCCTTTGTATTTAGAGGGAAACTCATCATGTTGGAGCAAAACTAACCCTTTTAATAGGAAATGTAAGCGAGGCACCTGTGAGTTCTTTAAAATCTGTACATGTTAAGTCATGGGCTGTGTGTACACAGACATATTTATACACTCACTGTGCAAAAGTTCTAGGCGAAGTGTGGGGTGTTCTGAGAGCAGACAGTGGTAACAGCTCTGCCCTCACGTTTAGCTGCACAGGTGGGTGCTGATATCTGGATCGCCTTGTTTTCACTTTACTCCTCTTGTTATATCTTGCCTTCTGTATTCAGACTTCTCATCACTCAGAGGTAGTCTGAAATAGATCGACTGTACTTTAGTAACCGTCACGTGATTTGGCACTATGAGAGCACACGCTGCAAGAATGAAAAGTCACTGTTGAACAAATTAAGCGACTAAGACTTTACACTTGTTTTATTCTGAGTCTCAGCCACCACACAGATGAAGTTCAGTGAGGATTCAGTCCTCTGCTGATAGGGATGAGCACAGCTGAGGGTTTCTCTTCAGGCTGAGTCTCCCTTTACCATTCTGAAGTACCTTCATTCCTACTACGTCTATACCACGGCCTTAGTCAGTGATCCCCTTTCCTATCAGCTGTGGCATGGCTCACTCTGGACAATACTTCTGTCACACTCCCTCCTCACATGACAGTCACTTAAGAGAACTGTCCCAATGAGTTCAGCTCTGTGCCCCTGCCATTTGTGTATTTTTAGCCCCTCCACAGATATTTTCCCACCCCACTTTTCTTCTCCAGTCTCACGATAACAATTGTTAGACAGATTCAACTCCAGCAAGGACAGGCTCCCATGTCTTTCTGAGAGGAGCACACTCATCACCTCATATCACTCAGCAGTGGCACACCAGTGCTTCTCATTCAGAGACAAATGGTTGAGTTCCCTCACTAAAGACAAGAGAGCAAAGCAGGAGGGTAGAACCCTGTAATTACGCCACTATCACATCAAAGATAACAACAACAGTGTAACACTATAACTCTGTAAGATGACCTCATATTCTGATATGACTATATTGCTGTCAATAGGACAGAATTCTTCATTTCTGAGGATTGTTATAAAATGCAGGGTTTTTTGCTTTGGAAGGACAATGTGTTTTGTGGTATGTATTCATAATCAGTTAAAGCGCACACAGAGAAAGGGGGAGGAGAAGGGGGAGAGAGGAGGAGGAAGGGAAGGAAGAGAGAGGAGGGGGATGGAGAGCAAGGAGAGGGAGGGAGAGAGAAGAGAAAGAGAGAGGAGGGGAGGGAGGGAGAGAGAGAGCACATACATTATAGAAAGAACATCATGAAGTAAAGAAGCAATCAGCAGAGTACCAAATTCTCTTCATTGACCATGGCATTACTGTGCTATATGGAACAGCATGCGGTGTCACTTCAAGCCTTCAGGAAGTGACTAATCAAGGTACAAAAATCTATTTCTACTTTTCATGTTGCCACAGACCCATGCTGATGAAGGATACATTAGAGAGACAGAATGTAGTCACACGAATGGTGATATATTATGAAAATGGCTCCCTAGGTTGCCAGCTAAGGAACAACCTGCACTTTCTCATCATGCTATTTAGAATTTCACTTTTCTATAATGTTTATTATTTATGCAATGTAGACCCTTCTGAAGGGCCCACTATAGCAAGTCTGAGAACTATATCATACCATGGCCAGTGGCAAGTTGCATTAAAGCAGAAAAGAAGGTACTTTCAGGCATGCTTATAAAACAAGAGAAAATGCAGGTTTTGGAAGAGCTGCTGAACATTTCTGCAGGCAAAGTGCTGGAGTCCTAGTGGGTGAGGACAACCAGGGTTTGGGAGTTCATAAACCAAACAACCCGGAAAGCATAACAGACACAAATACAAGTCAAGTCAAGCAAATTTAATGAATAAAAGCAGATAAATGTAAATATGTTTTAAACATACGGGCTTGGAAGAAGCCACAGAGCAAATTGAATGCACGTGAGATTTCCTATATGAAAATAAATGTGGTGGAGGTTGCATAAGGACTGGGCAAACAAGTGTTTTGAAGAAGCATCCTAAGAGTTCCTTAGGCTGCCTCACTTCATGCTCCTCACAGCAGTCTTACTGGGTGAGTCTGGTTGGTGCAGTAGTGTTGCATTCATGCAGAGTACAGGATGTTACAGAGTGTTCTCATTGTTTGGGTAAACAACCCAATGAGCTGTGTTTGGGAAGAGCCTGTGTCTTTTACTTTTCCACCCACAACCTTCCCCAGCACATTCCTTCTCCTTTAGAGAATGACTGGCCACGTCCAAGATGGCTGCCATCACCCAGCTTGCCCTCGGGTTGTCTCTGTGGCTAATTACCTCCAGTGCATGACTGACAAAGAACAGAAAAATGCTGTGGCCGTGAGTTCCGGTGCTTTTCACTTCCATAATTATGTATATTGCTTTAACCTCTGCTAAGAAAAACTCAATTACCAAAAAGCTGTAATCTCAAAGCTTACTGTCTTCTGTAAAGTTTTAAGACTCGATTTTCATATTCCTTTTATATAGGCAGGTGTCTATTTTTCTTTATCATCTCATAGTTAACTTAGCTATATCTTCCTTAAGAATTTTTCGAGTCAGAGCCTCAGGTATCCCATCTTGAACTGTGATCCTCTTGTCACTGGCTCCTTAGTGCTGGGAATACAGACACGAACCCCTACACCTGGACAAGTCAACCTCTTGAGACTAAAGAATACAAATATATATCTTAAACCCAATTAAGATCAAAGCCAGTTAATCATACACTAAGGGACATTATTATTTATCCACTTAATGTCTGGCAATGAACTTAATGAGTAGCCTTGGAGGACCTCTGCACAGGCCCTGACCTAGGAACTTTTGCTCTGGTAGCTGGATCCCCAGGTCTCCTGTGCCTTTTGGTATGACAGAAGTATACCAGGACTGCTGCAGGTTAATTTTTGTCCGTCTTCTATATTACTTTTAATTATTTAGTCTTAAATGCTTCTTGAGCCTAAGTTGATGACAAAGATTCAAAGGTAAAGATTGTGCATTAGGGTAAGAATCTAAATGGTCAAATATTATACAGAAGTTTTTTTTTTTTTAAGTCCAAAATAAGATTTTCAAAAAACTGAACCCCAGGCTTTCACCCATAGGGTCCCTGGTAAAGAGCTTACATTGTGTTACAATGTCTGAGTCTTTTCTTGTGACAGCTCAGCCTGCTCAGTATATACCATCCCCCCTCTCTCCCTGAGTAGTTGACATGCTTCCATGCATAAAAATTAATGTTCCCATTTCAACTGTCTCGTTTGGCAGGAGCAAGTTTGCAAGCCAAAGCAAACATGAAGGAGGGAAAGAAATAAAGCACAAACAAGAGAGATGAAGAGTGCATTTGGGACTCTGCAACTGAGAAGCAGTGTTTCATGCCTTATAACAACCAATAAATTGCTGTTTTAATTTTTGAAATGGATACCAACCTGATGCTCAACAGGTCACAAAATTATTAAGGTGAAAGTCAATACTTTAAAAATCAGAAACAAGTATTACAAACTTACATCAAAACTGTAAGGAAATGGGGAATAGGGATATGGCTGGGAATGAAAAGAACTTGCTAGAGACATGTGAGGACCTGAATTTGGATGTCTAGTACTCACATAAGACTAAGTATGGTAGCATACATCCGCCATGCTTGAGCTGGGGAAACAGACAGGTAGCTCTTTGGAATTCACTGGCTAACTAGCTTAGCAGAATTGGGGAGCTGTAGACTCAGTGAAATATTGATGTAAAGAGAAATGTTTGAAGACACCTGATATTTACCTTTGACCTCCATAAACATGCCCACACAGGTTTTTCTGCATGCAAAAGTGTACATATACTCCAAACACACACAAATTATAATGGTATGAATATTATGTATGTTGTGTGACTTCATCTTTTCTATGCAGTACTTTTTCTCTTAAAATTTCATTTACAGAAAATTCATTATTTTTCTATTAATTATATCCTATCTGTCTGTCTGTCTATTTATTTATCTACCTATCTCTGTCTACACACACACACACACACACACACACACACACACACACACTTGGCCTTAATCTATTATGAACTTTACAAAGCATCTCTTCTAGATTACGTCATTCACATGCTTCAACCAAGGGCAATACTTAAGCCAAAGTCATGTGTTTCTCTGTCTTTTCTCAAACTGTGACAACTTCAGAAAATCTGTTCTGTGCCTCTATTTACAGAGATGACTTAGTGTGTAGTTTGCTTGCATAATAACAGGAGACTGAGACACAACAGCAAGAGGAATATATTACATAAAAAAGAGTAAGGTATAATTTTTTAAAATACAAAGAATATAAACAACATATAATTTAATAATTATTTACACTTGGACTTCATAGTGAAACCATTTACAATTTAACTAAACATTTAATAGAATTAGCTAATCATTAACAGTGCAATTATAGAAAATCTATTTAAATCATCTATATACAATATATGTGTATATGTATATATATTATATGTGTGTGTGTATATGTGTGTGTGTATGGTGATAAAATAATTATCTGGAAATATCTATTATTTTATGAATAAAAGGAGAAAGAAAACACTGTGGGTAACAGCTGCATTTGGAGGTAGAACATAAACAGATTAGCACAGTGCTCCTGCTGAATTTAGGCTAAAGGGCACAGAGTGACTCGGTGGATTTATATATGGCCCTGCTCACACAATGTTCTTACAGGTCATAGAAATAAGACGCATTTTCCTCCAAAGGAAAACAGATTGAAAATTTATATTTCTTTCTATCACATCCTATTCTCTTAAGGAGCTGAAGCAAATAAATGGCAGAATGAATGTAAAGCCCAATATTTTACCCCTGAGTATGTGGACCTATAACTCTAGCCAGAAACCTTTCAAGATCCAACGATCCTTTTTATGTGTATTTTTATTTGTCCTGTATTCCAATCAAATTGCAAAGAAAGTCTATAAAAGAGTTTCATTCTGTAATTTTAACACTTGATTCAGGTTGTCAAAATAATAAAGGAATGGATATAGTTTTAAAGCACCATGTCTGCCTGCCATTAGAGTATGTACAAAATATAATTACTGAAAGAGATGCACTGATAAACAAAATTTTTCTCCAGTTAACTTGGGGGCAAAGAAGAATAGAATTCACAACTTTTGTTTTTATTATTTGCCTTCTACCCCAAGTGTTTCCTTAGAATGTTGTTTAAGGTCAAAGCTAGGTTGATTGAATGAATGTCAAATGTCTCTAGTATACTGCATTACAATGTAAAGGTTCTCTTAGTATTTCTGTAATTCTTATAGGAATAAATGAATAGATCATGTTTAATTTCAACTTCAAAATAAGCGACCCCATTGTATGGGTTGTGAATTGGTGTGTTTGAGAACATACAGACAGGGTATTATGATAGGCACACAAATCAGCTTGCAGCAGCACTGCTAACCAATCAGCAACCCCATGATGGCGTTGTGGTATGTCAGAAAACAATAGCACCAACTTAGAGGAGAACGTGCCCATAGCTTTTGTAGCTTTCCTCCTTAGATGTGGCCAAGGAACTTTCACTTCCTTGTTTGTGACTTCCTTTGGTTCTTTACTGCCTAAGAACATTGCAGTTGTGACCTCTTGTCACATTTCTCTCACAATGTCCTGTATGTACTTGTCTTTTGGTTCCTATGAACAATAGGATTAGGTCATCTCTAAAATGTAAACAACCATATTCTTTTCCTCTCTTTGGAGAGGAAATTTCCTCCACTCTTCTGCTGGTATATGAACCCAAAGAACACTGTCCAAGCTTACATGGAAGGCATAATCTCATTCTAAGCAGGGAATTCTGTGGATATAAAATAAGATTGTTTTCAACATTTGTTCATTTTCTGTTTTCTCCCTCTGCCTGAGAAAGCAGGAGGGAGTTCAAGGTCACGTACAACTACCAAGTAATTCACTATATTGAGGAAACCACCATTCCTCCTCCAGTCAAGAAGGGAGATTTTTTTTTCTGCCTTTTTAAGTGCTCTGCCCTTCATAACCATCTTAGTCCATGAATCTCCAAGGCCTGTACATTCCCTCATGTCTTCCACCAGGCGGTCAGTGCATGACTTTACACTGTGAGCACAGACAAAGGTAAAGAAAACTTAGTCCATTGTAAATGTCCCCCATCTCAAATCAATTAAATGTATGCCCATGGGACATGATTTTTTATAAACCTTTGGATAATTTATCGTAAAAGGTAGATGTGACACACACACACCCAACAAAACCAACTAATGATGAAGGTCGCAAGAGTGCTTGAAGTATTATGTAATCTCTCCCCATTCCCTAATTGCAGTGTGCTGCCATTTATACCTTGCTCTCTATTCTTCATAACTATGCAAGTAATGTCATGTTGATGGGAAAAGTGACAATGAGCCTCCAAGGTCTTCCCTAGGCATCTGTAACTCTAGCTACCATTATCTTTGGTATAGTTGCACCTCCAAATGTATTAAGGATTGTTTCATAACAATTGATCAACATAACAGAGAAAAGGTGATAATGTATTAGCTCCCATGTTAGATGGTAAAATATACACAGCTTCTCCTTGGGTTATTTTTAGTAAGACCTTTGAGAGGATACCATCACTCATGATATTAAGGCATTCAAGCAACCTGTGTATTCTTTGACCCAATAGCCCTCCTCAGAGAAAGCTCAGCCCCCATAAAGCTTTTTGATGATGAGGTCCCATTCTGTATAAAACCTGTAAAGATCCATAAGCATCATTGACTTATTTTTCTTTTTAAGCCTTTTTAAAATGGTTTGACTGTATTTCCTTCTCTCTCTGTGTGTGTGTGTGTGTGTGTGTGTGTGTACACGGGAGTGTGCATGGGTGAGGAAGATATTAGGTATCTTCCTCTAACATTCGCTGTTGTATTCTCTTGAGACAGAAAATCTTACTGAACCATAGCCTCTTTAGAAGTAAAGCCGTCTATGCTGACATGAAGGAATGTGGATGGTCATCTAGAGCTTTTGGTAAATTTTACCTTTCCAAGCTCAAAGCCTAAACTTCCTTTTGAGTTAGAAACCTCGGGCAGACGATGGCTCAGCAGTTGTTCCTCTTTCCAGAGGACCTGAGCTCAAACAAACACCATGGTTGCTCACAACGGTTTATACGTCATATTCTGGGAGATCCAATGCCCCCACAGGCACTAGACACATACATACATACATGAAAGCAAAAGCATCGATAAAAATAAATTAAATTATTTTTGTACTTTTATGCATAGCAAGAGATTTCTAGGCCAGAATATTGTGTATTATTATGTATTTTTGCTTTTTATGGAAAGAGAGACCAGTGGTTTTTAGACTCTATGACAAGAATATTATAATCTATTTATCTTTAGTATTTTTACTCATAAATGCTTTTCAATTCATAATTATAAACCTATAATTGATTTAAATTCTTAAAGGGTATGATTCAATACTCATAAAGCTTAAGTAGTTGAGCTTCTTTCTCTATTTGAGCAAAGGGAGAACTAAGGAACTGACAGGTTGAGCAGCTGCTCTAGCTTCCAGGGCAGACGGAGGTGATGTGAGGCTAGGACCCTGCTCTTTAGCCTGTGCCCTCACCCTTCTGGGATGTTCACTTTGTCAATATTCACTGAGTGACAGACAGAAAGAATGGACAAATAATTTGTTACATGATTCATAAATCCAATTGACAAGTATTTTTGAACTCCTATTTTGTGCCAGAAACTACATTTTACCTCCCCTTTGGTAAGACCATTTTGTAGACAATGAGGCAATCTGTTAAAAGGATGGACACTCAGAAACTGTGCATCCCTGAGCTAAATCTATGAAACCAGTTTTCAATATATTGTTTATTCAATTGGAATCTTTTAGGAACTTTAAGTTTTTTCATTAAATTCAAATTTTAATTGCTTTTCTAGATTTATTGTTTAAATCAGTCATATTTGGCTATTATTTTTCAAAATGACCAGTTTACAACATAGACTGTAATTTCTATATAAAGAAGATTCAAAATCAATAACAACAAAATATTCCATATGGTAAAGTATAAGATTCCATTTCCATGAATAGCATTCTCTACAAAATAGACATTCTCTATTAAAAAATATACTGATGACCTTTTACTTAGAGAATGACATCAACTAAAAAATAATAATGTTAAGAAATCAGAATATAATTAGGAGATTGCAGAATGGTTCATTATCATGTGTAGGACAAATTCTCACTCTGCAAACATGATCCACAGCCATTAACTCAGATCTGCATTTGGTTGATTTGGAGACAGGTGACAAAGGAACCTTTAAAACTTTAAACATAAAATCCATATCTGCTTTGTGGTTTGCTGAGAGAGGATCTCTGATGACCATATGTCTCAGGGACCCAAGGGGATCCTTCCTTAGTCCTCAGACCTGTCAGTCTCAGCCTTTGGTTCTAGTACCAATAAGTGCAAAACTGAAAAAACTTTGTGATGATGGCACTCAAGAAAACATCGCTGGTAACCAAAAGTTAATATTGTCAGTTATAAGTGAACTAATTCTCAAATATCCTTGCAAATCAACCATCTGAAAGCAGAACACCAAGCTCAAAATTACTATAACTTTATAAGTTATATAGTCCCATCCTAGGGGAATTTCCTAAGCCACCACCTCATTAAAACTGCACTACTGAGGAAATAGAAGAACACTTTCTTTTCAGTCTGCCTATTTATTTGGAGAACCTTGAGACAGGTTTTTCACTACAGTGAATACAAGGTAGCAATTTAGTACCTGGTCTATAACAAGAATTATTTATAACAACACTGAATAATGTATAAGTTTTGACTGTGACAATTCTAAGATGTCTTTGGACAGCAATAATGAAGGAGTCTTATTCCAAACACCTTAGAAGCTCGTGAAAGAAATTCCAGTCTAATAGAGTTATGAAGAAGTATCAAATATAAATGAGTTGGTTACATGAGCAGAGAAGCTGTAAGGAGCTCAAACCCCAGGGAAGTGTGGCAGTGAGATGTTCTATTCTGACCCATTACACTGCTCGGATGCTGCAATGTTAGCTAAGGTTTAACCTTTAAATTCCATCCCATAAATTGAGATATATTTCCTCCTTGCATTTAAGAGAGAAAATCAAGGATTTAGGTAATGATAAAAGGCTCTGTAACACTATCATCTCTACTTTTCTGTCTTACATTTTTTCTTTACTATTTTTATGATAATTTCTTTTATTTTGGAAATAGTTATTTTTTTCTTGAAAAAAATAACATAGTTTTAGCTCCTCCAACTCAGAATAAGATGCTAATTAATATTTTAACATTTATAATTGATAACATTTTAATATTTTAAAGTTGTTTTAAAGTGCTTTAATTTTGTCATTATAAATTAATAATATTTTTCATATTAAAAAGTTGTTCAGTTACACAGTTAAAGAATCCAAAACAGAGTAGTTTCCCAGATCACATCAGAAACAAAGGGACAGGATGGAGTCGCCCCGTCAGACTCTTACCGTTTCTTGTTCCTTCTATACATTGTGAGGACTGTTCAGGCTTTGCCGATTCTTCACTATCCCTGTCTGTAAACATCAGAGCGACTTTAATACAAAAATGCATTACTGGTTTCTCAATCTCCTTTGTTGTTGTTTACATTGAAGTTATCTATATATTTCTCTTATTTTTTTCATTGAACAAAGTTTAGAAACCCTTCTAAACTGTTGTTTACCCCCCCCCCCTTCTAACTAGCACAAAATGTTAGCAGCTATGCTTCTATTAAACAGACAACAAATATCAAGCAAATGTGGGTGGGGGATGGTCAACATGATTCATGTCAGAAATATGTGACAAAACGTTGAGGCTACCTGAGATATTTAGAATATTTCTTTAATGACTTCTTGTAGGGCTTGGCACCAAAAATAAAAAATAAAATCTTTAAAAGCCAACTTGCAAACTTAAACTGTGGTTGTTCTATAAGCCAGGCTTGCAAAGTTTGAATGCTAAGACTTGGTTGCAAAGCTAATCACCTAAGCAATTCATCTCTGCTGCTTGCTGTTGTTTCACACCCAGGGTGCAGGCAGGGAAATCCCAAATGGAGGAGATACACAAACAGGCTTCAGTATGCACACACTGCTACCCTGGGGCTGGGTATGTTGCATGTTTGTGTACACATTATATGAATATGTGTAGAGCAAGTGGGATTACAGCTGAAATACAGCAGAACTCAATACACTACTACAAAAAAAAAAAAAGAAGAAGAAGAAGAAGAAAAAAGAACGAAAAAGAAAAAAAAAAAGACTTTATCAGAGCAAACTAAAGGTGCAAAACACCTTTTCAGAGTGTGCTTTTAAATGACCTGCCACAGTGTTTTCTAATTATTACAATGTGAAAATCATTAGAGCAAACAGAAGCAAATGTATTTCCTCACTCGCCTGTTTCCTAATTACAATGTACAGGCTGCAGATAATAGCCCTTTGCTGTTGTTACTATTTAGCAACTTTGAGCCAGTTTTTAACAGCCCACCCTCTCCACTGTACGATGCTATAAATTGCAACACAAGTCAACACATCGGTGTATAATTTCCCCCAAGGTTTTATAAGAATCATTAATATAAAACATTAATGTGGAGAGCCCGTAGTACCCCTCCCCGTCCCATTTTTGGTTAAGAGTTTAAATCTATTGACTTGTAGCTGGCTTTTAAAATGACATTTTTTTCCTCGCTGCCTTTAATTCAATCCAAATTAAAAAAAAAATAAATAAAAAGATGCCAGATGTCATGAGGCCAATAAGCAGGTGGGCCGAAGCTTCTGTACCAATTCAAACTGGCACCGCATCAAACCTGGTGGGTATAACCTTTAATTCACTGCTTCCCTGGCACCAGATCTCGTGCCATCTGCTCAGCCTCGCTAAGCTGTGCATGTTTCTGTGTGGGGACGATGCCAACAATGCAAACTGTCTCCTACATGTGCAGGGAATCATCAGTGCAACTAGTTTTTCGAGACCCATATGGTGGCATCTGCGAAGGCACACTGTCAGCATCGCTGCCTGTACCACCCTTCGAGTTTTAAGAATGGGAGGAGAGAATGCCAGTTTTGTAATTCACTACAGAGAGCCAGGAAGAAAACTTTTGCTTTCCTTCTGGTTGCTTTTATTTGGCATCATTTGACCAGAACACCTGAGGCATAGGAAGAGCCTCGACCTCAGCTCAGAGGCCAAGAACTCCAGAAAGGCTTTGTACCCCTCTCACTCCAAGTTTTCAGACATAGAACGGCCGCATGAAGCCCCTCCGTCGCTGCACCCACACCACAGAAGGCTCTCTTTGAAGAGTCCTTTCTTATTTCCCTTATGATTTCAAATACAGAGATTATCTTGACTTGCTGGGAAATGAAGGAAGATAAAAGAATAGATTTGCTTATCACTGCCCACATTTCACAGATCTTAGAGAACCCGCGCAGTTCTGACCTATGAAGAGTTGATCCTTCATCTGCTTAATGGTTTCAATTATAAGCGGAGCATTGATAATATAAATTCTCTCTCTCTCTCTCTCTCTCTCTCTCTCTCTCTCTCTCTCTCTCTCATTTTTTAGAGTGCTCCAGAATGAGAGATTACTTCCTTGATTCTTAACTACCGATAACTACCGCCTCTCTTATCCCAAGACAAGACAAACACTCCCAGCTTATCTTCTAGAAGACTTAAAAACTTGGACCAATGCTCTATTGCTAAATAGAAAAAAACGAATAGAGTTGTGTTAGTTTTGTTGTTCCTTACCTATTCCCCATAGTGACTATAAATTCCATGGAAATACACATTTTGCTTAGCTTGTTTGCCTCAATGTACGTTCTAATAAGGAATCTAAGACCATTTACTGAACAAGTAAAAAAGAAATAAATGTATTTACAAGCATAGAGAAAATTTCATGTTTAGATAGCCTGATAGGAAAAAATATATTCTAGAAAATATGAGACACAGTCAATCCAATTGAATCAGTGTACAAATGTACTGTCTTCTGTATCCTAACTCTGGGCTGCATACTGTGCTAAGCACTTCACAGTCTATATCTTACTTTATTATTTCAAAAACTATGTTAATTACTGATATGCCCTCCAACACACACCACTGTACAGAAAGAAGTCGCCTGGAAAGAACAGGGTTAATTAGTAGTCAAATCTAGCCCCTTATGATTCTAGAGCCTACATCTTAATTACAACATTAAGCAGTGTCTGCTCTATCAAAATATTTGGTAACTTCAACCTGAATCAAATGAAAAATGTGTCAGATAATAGGTGCATGCTTCTACCATATGTTAGGTTTTGTTCTTAATGTTTTCCAGTTTAAAAACTATTATTTTTATTAATACTGAGAATAGGATTTGTGGCAGGCATGCATTTAACTTAACTTATATTTATTTCAAAGACTGTCATGTCATGTTCCAGTATATATAGAACATTTGTGTCTCATTAAGAACCCAAAATTCTCAAGCACAAAAAGTATAATTCTCACTCTGTTAACACCCACTTCTGATGGCTATGTTTCTGCCTGTGCGGAAACTCCTGGCTGCCGTATTAGTGATCTCAACGCCATCTGGCAAAACCAAGATCTTGAAATATAAGACAGACTCGTTTAGGAAAAGGATCATGAACATTGTTGTGCTGTGTTTATCACACGCATTTGAAAATGTGTGTTTACCTGGTAAACATTAATTATTAAAACTAGGAGAGAATATATTTCCTAAAAGATAGTTAAATTAAAATTATCTGCTTTCACTGATATTAATTATCATTGTATTTAGCTGCATAATTTAAGGAGAAGACTCACTCAAAGACATTGTTCCCCTAAATGAAGCATGTTCCATAAAATCATAGTGAATTCACAAGTGTGCTTTCTCTCTCACTGATGTCTACACAACGTATTTGAATACTTGCATGATGTCCTTCTCTTTGACTAGTTCAGGGCCATCTTCTTCCTTGTTCTTCATCCTTACCCTCCTCCAATTCATATATGCAATTCTTAATGATGCAAGGAAAGAGGGAGAAAGAAGAGAGGGAGGGGTGAAAGGAGGGAAATAGAAAGGAAGGGAGCTTAATGTTAACACCAGCTATAGGGAACATAACTAGGAGAAATTCAGCCAAAAGCCTAGTCTTAATGTGCATTGCTTCTCAATAATTGGTTTTACTAATGCTACAGAGCTATTAGAACAAGATGGAAAGGTCAGAGGATAGCAAGATTTTTAAAAAGTCAAATGGATTATAAAAAATTAAAGTTTAAAGAGCAGAGCATATACATCGAGCAGAAGGATCTCACTGTCTGTAGGGCACAAGAGCACACACTCGGATGATTGCTAGAAACCATGTGTCCTGAAACACATGTCTAATCTTAAGCTGCAGTAATTTTTCTTGTTCACTGAATTGCTCCAAGGATCAAACATGGTAATGGATATGTTGTTTGGTGTAGCATGGGACACAAATGTAAGGTGACTTTGTGTGAGCATCATGATGGCTTCTTTTTGCCAGGGATGGTCCAGACACTTTTGCCCACAGAAGAGAGATGAGTGAGATTCTCATCCTCAAAAAAAAAAAATTCTGGGCCCAAATGGCAGATGTCTAGAAAATGACCACTTTGCACATTTCAATTCCACCTCATCTCACACCAGAGCTGCCAGGTCAATTGGCTGGAGCTTCAGAAGCCTAAATCAGCACATTTTGGGTCTCAGGGACCACAGCCTACATTGCATTTAGATGTGCTTTGCAATTCAAGATCTCATCAAAGTTGCAATCTCAATGGAAAATACCCTTTACTGCCATTCATAGGGGAGGCACTAAATATCCCTGTAATGGCCAAGCTTCCAAAAGTGGTAGGACTAAGACATTACCAAGTTTAGAAACACAGACTTGCATTCTCACTGAGGCTCAGCCTCCTCCAATAAAGACCACACAGCCACAAAATAGAAAAATATGCCCACAGGAGAGTGTGTGCAAAAAGACCCTGATTTATCCTGTTCTTCAGCCTGAGCCTCTCTTTTTGCTTTCAGATCTTGCAGCTATTATGTCCCACTCTTTGAAACCCTTTATAAAACTAGGCAAGAAATTGTGACAGCTTTTTCCAGTTGCAGAGGTAATATGGAATTATAACCCTTGTCCATTCACAAGTACATCACAATATGAACAACTGAAAATTTACTAACAAAACCTACTACCTCAATACCTTATTGTATTTAATCTTCATACATCCCACTGGAAAATTATTAACTGGGAAATGTTTGGAGACTTGCTTAGAATACACAAATGCATCCTTATTATATGTTGAAGCATCTTCTGGTATATGTCCAGGAGTGGTATAGCTAGATCCTAAGGTCTAATTTTCTGAGGAACCCCCAGATTTCCAGAGTGGTTGTACCAGCTTGCAATCACACCATCAGTGTAGGAGTGTTCCTTTCTCCACATCCTCACCAACATCTGTTGTCACCTGAGTTTTTTATCTTAGCCATTCTGACTGGTGTGAGGTGAAATCTCAGGATTGTTTTGATTTGCATTTCCCTGGTGACTAAGGATGTTGAACATTTCTTTAAATGGTTCTCAGCCATTTGATATTCCTCAGTTGAGAATTCTTTATTTAGCTCTGTACCCCATTTTTAATAGGATTATTTGATTCTCTGGAGTCTAACTTCTTGAGTTCTTTGTATATATTGGAGCCCTCTATCAGATGTAAGGTTGGTAAAGATCTTGTCCCAGTCTGTTGGTTGCCATGTTGTCCTATTGACAGTGTCTATTGTCTTACAGAAGCCTTGCAATTTTATGAGGTCCATTTGTCAATTCTTGATCTTAAAGCATAAGCCATTAGTGTTCTGTTCAGGAAATTTTCCCTGTGCCTATGTGTTCAAGATTTTGTGCACTTTCTCTTCTATTAGATTCAGTGTATCTGGTTTTATGTGGAGGTCCTTGAACAGCCAGAACCTGGAAACAACCCAGATGTCCCTCAACAGAGGAATGGATATAGAAAATGTGGTTCATTTACACAATGGAATACTACTCAGCTATTAAAACAATGACTTCATGAAATTCTCAGGCAAATGTATAGAATTTGAAAATATCATCCTTTTTATCATCATTTTGTGAGTGAGGTAACTCAGTCACAAAAGAACACAGATGGTATGTATTCACTGATAATTGGATATTAACCCAAAAGTTCAGAATATCCAAGATTCAATTCACAGACCATTTGAAGACCAAGAAGAAGGAAGACCATGTGGATGCTTCAGTGCTTCTTAGAAGGATAAATCAAATACTCACAGGAGGAAATATGGAGACTAAGTGTGGAGCAAAGACTGAAGTAAAGGCCATCCAGAGACTGCCCCACCTGGGGATCCATCCCATAAACAGTCACCAAACCTGGATCCTATTGTGGATGCCAGGAAGTGCTTGCTGACAGAATCCTGATATGACTGTCTCCTTAGAGGCTCTGCCAGAACCTGACAAAGACAGAGGTGGAAGCTCATGGCCAACCATTGGACTGAGCTTGGAGATCACTGATTGAGAAGTTGGAGAAGGGACTGAAGGAGATGAGGGGGTTTGTAGCCCCATCGAGGGAGCAACAGTGTCAACAGGCCAGACTACCAACCAAAGAATACACATGGAGGGACCCATGGCTCCGGCCACATAGGTGGCAGAGATGGCCTTGTTGGACATCAGTGGGAGGAGAGGCCCTCGGGCCTGAGGGGATTTGATGCCCCAGTGTAGGGGAAGCCAGGGAGAAAAGAAGGGAGAGCGTGGTTGGGTGGGTGAGCACCTCATAAAGGCAGGGGAGGGGTGGTTGGTATAGGGGGTTCCTGAAGGGGAGACCTGGGAAGAGGGAAATATTCGAAATGTAAATAAAGAAAATATCAAAAAAAAAAAACCCCACAAATGTAGAGTAAAAACGGAACTGAAACCCGTGTTTACAAAGTACTAACACTTAAGTTCAATGGCGGTACAGTTTATGTGCAGAAAATGACTTTGTATTGTTGAAGGAGAAGAAGTCAGGGATTTACCATGGAGCACTAAGCAAGAATTATTTATTTGAAGTATGTTTTGTGGGGTTGGGGTATGGGGTTATAGTAAAATAATTAGGAAATGCCATGGAGTAGAAAGTTGTAAAGACATCAGGTTTCTGTTTTAAAAGGAGTTAAAAATAATGATGCATATCATAGTTCCCTTGCCATGAGAACTCTATTAACCCCTCAACCAACTCCCACCAACCCCCCACCACCACAGGCATTCGCCTAACAGGATGAGAACAAACCATGAATTCTATAATGTACCATGCACTCAAACTCCTCTTTAGACAATGGCTCTTAAAGCTACCCTCATAGTAGCAAATGCCTGCCTTTTTATAAATACTCTTTTGTTGGCTTTGCACAACAAATTTATCCAGATCAATCCAAGGCACTGCTCACTTTTAGAAGTTCCACAGCTACTGATAACAATGATTTTACAACAGAAATCATCTATAACGGAATCATTTAAGTAAACTTTAATCACACTCTTTCAATACATCTTCAGTCTGAGCAGGACTGTTCACTAGACCCAATGGTATCGGTTCAGGTGTGATGGGATGCATCTCTTATAGGCTTGAGAGATGCTGAATTTGATTGTTTCATTACTATTCACCTCTTCAATTCTGCTCTCAGGTTTTTGGGGGTTTTCATTGTCTTTATTTATTTATTTGGCCAAGTTCTCACTATGAAGCCCAAGTTGACCTCAAAATTATAATCCCCTTGCCTTAACCTTTTGAGTGCTGAGGTTGCAAGCTGTACCCCCATACCTGGCCTGTCTAGAAAAAAAAAACTGCTTAAAATAGTAGTATATGCAGTACTTGTCTCTTCCTAGTGGTAAACAAGATCATAGAAAGAATAAATACAATTCTGTATTTGTGTCACCAAAACACAGTTACTATGGGCGTAGTCCTTGGTAATGTGAAGTAGAATGGGGTGGAAGGTGAGAAAGTAAAGAAATGATAGGATGTGTATAAAAGATGAAATCTGAGTATCCTGTTGAGACTATATCCCTCCCAGATAGGTGAGATGCTGAATGACCACCATGCTGGTTGGCTAGATGAGGTTATTACTTGTAGCATGTAGATATATTTGTCAAAACAATCATTGTAACAGTGATGCTTGCAAGAGAGAGAGAGCAGCAAAGACAGGGAAAGGGTGAAGACAATGAATGGGAAGCAGTAAGAGGAAGAGTAGAAGGAGAAGAAAGAAAAAGAGGAGGGACAGAAGAAAGGAGGGAGGAATAGAGAAAGAAAGAAAGAAACAGCCAGGCTGGCAAAAGGGAGGGAGGAAGAAGGAAAGAAGGAAAGAAGGAGGGAGGGAGGAAAGGAGGGAGGAAGGGAGGGAGGGAGGGAGGAAGGGAGGGAGGGAGGGAGGAAGGAAGGGAGGGAGGGAGACAAGCAACAAACAGAAGTAGCAGATTTGTCTTTTTAGGGACTTGTTCTTGCTGGTAATGTTAAGAGAAGACCACCGATAACTATGGTTATTGCACAGTACAGTGCCTGGTACAATACCTAGAATTTATAAAATGATATTGTGCAGACTCTTTTCATGGTTTAAGAATTCACTTCATCTTCAAGGTGTGTGTTTAAACTGAAAATTTGGTGTGGCCTGATATAGTTGGATAACATACTTAATGCAACATTTAAATGACTACCTGTAGAGTGTGTGTGGTGTGTTTGTGTGTGTGTGTGTGTGTGTGTGTGTGTGTGTGTGTGAGAGAGAGAGAGAGAGAGAGAGAGAGAGAGAGAGAGAGAGAGAGAGAGGGCTGATCCACCATTTTGAATAATTTTGAATATTAATATGCATAAAGTACTGAAGTGGAAATTTCTGGTTGGTTGCATCATGTGATGCAGACTCATGTGATATTTTGCTGAGGCAAACATGTGATGTTTGGAGAGAGTTTAAGTAGGACTCAATAGATAGTGACTGAGCACTTGCACAGCTAGTTGCTAGTTGTTATGCAACTCTTCATTGGCTTCAAGTATTCCCTGATCTTCACATTGTTGAGAGAGGTACACAGAGATCTCCAGACATTTCAGGTAGTCATGGTTGCTTCTGCTGACTAGTGCTGACTATGCAGAAGCCTGGTTTCTGCTGGATAGTACCACCATTGCTGATTCGCATTTGGTGGCACTTTTGAACTGTTGGTATCCTGACACTACTGAACTGGACTGCTGGTATCTTGACAAATGGAGATTGAAAGCGCCCCCAAAGAACTACTTCTAAGCAGGTCAACATCCCCTTGTCCTATTTATCACCTTTTCTCCTCTACCTTAAGATGGTGGGCTAGAAGAGAGGCCAAAGCATTTAAGAACACTTATTAAAGTTGGTTGTGAACAACCTAAGCCTTCAAAGTACTGTTTTCAATGCATTCCGAAGACTAAGCTACCTTGTAACTATAAGAACTGGTCATATGGTGACTGTAAACAACAGCCAGTGTGCTCATGTCCTGCCTCAAGAGACTCCCGAGGAGAGTGGCCAGAACTAGTTGACCTGGGCCTTACACTGCGGACATTAATGTAGCACTCACCTCAAACTCAGGCCACTCAGTCTCATGTGTGTTCCCAGTCACTGACTGAGCACAGGAATGGTACTAGAATCATGATGTTTTATCCCAAATTCTCCTCTAGTGGGTAGTATTTGCTCTGTGACTCCTTATCAACCCAACCAAGGTTTTTCAGAACTTGACTGTGGTACTAGGCTATTTGAACTACAAAAAATACACCCCCTCCTTTCATAAGTTTGTAATGTGACCCGAACATTCTCTGTATTTATTTTCTTTCCCTCCCCCTTTTTGAAGAAACCCCAATGTTCTATGTGTGTAAAATTATCTTTTATCTTGTCCTTGGACTATTAGAGTGAAATTATGAACCACAACAATTTGAACTCTGATTTCCTGACTAAGAAGTAGAATATCTGGCATTTCAATGCAGATAGAGTGTCTCCAGCATTGTTTCATTTAAAAATATGTTGTTGCACATATGTATACATGTACTGAATATGCATATATGTACAGAAAACTCCTGTGAGAAAGAGGGAGACAATCTAGGCCACATCTATGTAACAAAGAAACATGGTAGATTTTAGATGGAATGGAAAGAAAACAGACAAGTGGAGCTGCTAGCAATACACTTAACTGCATCACTCTCAAACTAGGGGAGGAAGAGGATGCTATGCACACAGTTTTCAGGCCTCAGGAATCAGGAGTCAGAAGAGTAACATTCACAGTACTATGGAAAATGTTCATTTTGCCCAGGCTGGTGCACATTGCAACTTGGCAATTACAAATTATTCAGTGTGATAAAAGGAAGAGCTAGGAGACTCTTCGTTAGTTTCTTTGCCAAATTGTTAGGTTCAGACACAAATTATGAAGAACAGCAAGAATCTTCTCCACCTTGTTGTAGCAGGTGTATCTTGAACTTGCATTCAAATCTCCCCTCTACAATTACTGGGACAATGTGATAGCATAAGAAGCCTTGATTTCTCTTTCCATATCCTAGAAATAATATTCTTTACAACTTCTAAAATACAAGATGGAATAATATGAACAAATGTATACTCTATGCAGTAGTCACTTTAAACATGGAGACTGTTTTTTCATAAGCATACCTTTCATGTATATAGTATGGGTCAGTTACCATAGAGACTGAGAAGGTTATCAAGACTGGGACCCTATCGGCAATGTAAATGTATCCCTAATTCTTTTTCAAAACTGTGATAGAGAAGTCAGTATTTGTCTTGCCTCCCCCATTCCTGGAAACTGCAATGACTTCTTATCTTATTTGAGGAGGGAAATTGTTTAACTTCTTTAACCCTTCTGAATGAGGTCATCATTGAGCACTCTGCCCCAGACCTAGCTTCAGCAGGCATTGAGGATCTTCCTTGAGTCCTCTTAAGGCTGACACTGGATTATGAACAGCACTCCACACATTCCTTAGCGCTGTTGATGAACTGTCAGTGGACAGTACTCAGGACAGTACTCCTGAGGTAACTATTTCTCTCTTTGAAGAAAGGACTGGAAGAAAAAGACCTAGAGCAAATTCTACTCTATCATTGTTAGCAAATGGGCAAGAAAGTTCGTGTTTTAAATTAATAAGCATAGTTCAAACTTCTCTTACAGGCTCTTGCCAGGGACTTGGAGAGAATTGATGGGATGACTGCTTCTGGCTCAAGGTCACCTGGAGGTACATGGAGAAGGTGGCCAAACTTGAACAACTGAGAATTGGAAGGGAAACCATAGAAATTCTACACATGGTCAGTTGTTCTACAGACACAATTTTGGGCACTTCCAGCAAGGTGGCCTCAGTCCAGTGACACAACTTACGAAGAGTTTAAGCCTTTTGTTACCAAGAAGCAACAGAAGGTATGCACTACAAGGACTGTCACATTCTGTTAGTTATAAGCAAGTTAAATTCTATACAGCATTAAGAGAAAAGAAGGCTCTGCCTCCAAGAAAGGGTAACCATTCCAAATCAGCATGTGACATTGAGATAGTTATCTTGGAATATATATATTTGACTTTGTAAATATGTATTTAATACACACACACATACAACACTACCATTTCTCTCATGACCTAATCTTTTCAGTATCAGAATCATGTGAGTATTGTTTGGTATTCTTTAGCTGAATGCTAAAAACACTCAATGGTATTTTGTTTTAGTTTCCTTAAGTAACAATAGAGTCTATTATTACCCCTCCTACAACAAAATCTCTGATGTCATTGGGAAATGATTCCAAGTGAGTGACCCTAGAAGCTTAGACTGAGCCCCATAAATAGTAGGATCACGCTCACCACACTCTTACACCCTGGAGAATCTAGATGTAATCACCATCCATCTCATCATAATAGAGGTTACACCTGAGTTCAGCTTTCCCAGAATCCCCCACTTTTGTCTTCTGGCAGGAGGAGCTGTAATTTTCCCAAGGCACCAACCTGCTTAGGCCTCGGGTACTGACAGAAACTTGACTGTGGTTTGAACATTGGTCCTCCTGTGACCAGTGCTCCTTTGAACAGTTGTGAATCTTTAGGTCGATGAGACTTCACTGGTACAAGGTCACTCTGGGAGGCACCTCTGAAAGTGACACACAAGGTCTTATTCACTCTGCTTCCTGATCTGCCCACATAAAAGGAGTCCCTACTACACATTACTCTGCTGTGGGCATCATTTTTCTTCCTTATTATGATGAACTGAAACCCTTTTGAAACAATGGGCAAAGACAAGCAAAAACACAAAACAAAGCACCAAACCAACTACAACAAAACAACAATAACAAGAAGAAAACAAACAAACAAACAAACAAACACCCTCATTCCTTGAGCTATTCTTGTTATGGCTTTTGTTTTGGTTACAATTACCTTTTTGTCCATCACACCTTCTTTTAAACTAAAGCATTTCTGAGGGAAAATAAGACAGGCATTGATCAGAGTCACAGTATCCACAGCCTCACATCCAGTCCTGGACATAACCATACTTCACTTCTCAATGACATCTATAGCAGCTGTTTATTATAGTAGAAAAGAATTATACACATTGAGGATTATGATTTTTTGCTATTTCTATGTAATGTACATATATAAGCATATAAGAATATTAAAATCATTCATAGAAGTTTATGGGTACAAAGATGAAAAATACTGGCTCACTTGTTTGCCATTCCATTCTCTGACAACCTTCAGTCATGTTATGCTTAGATATCTATTTCATATTTTAATTGATTGTTCACTGCAAAATTATTGATCTTTATTTTAGGATTCTTTGCTTGTAGGTACCTCAAGTTTGACATGTTGATGTGTCTAAACATCAAATATCAGAGAGCAGCTTATGACAGAACTAAGTTAATGTGAAGCCATGTGTCCATGACCTATACACTTTAATAGTTAGGATGTAAAACTAGAGTGACAAGTTAACATTAGGTTTCTCCTCTTTCTATAAATAGCATTAGAGCTAGCTCCACAAGGTCCTTCTTGCCATAGTTAGTAGATGGTGGACAATGATGAGAACTCTTCCAAACCAGCACAGTCCGTTGCTAATCTGCTTTTCTTATTTTAAATAACCTCTAAGAGGACCAGCAAGGCATTGACTTTAGGACACCTAGTAAATTTCATACCTTACCTATTTCACAGATCAATTGGTGAATCATAATAAGGCACGTATTAGAACTGAGAAACAGGAGAAGGGCAAACATCAAGGGAACCATTCTGTACATAATCACCCAGGAACAATGGTAGAGGCATTGGGTGGAAATTTACCTGTAAGCCTCAATAAACACCTGGGATCAGAACAGGAACTAGGTCAATACCTTAGTAGTTTAAAGACACGGCATCAAATTCCATCCTAGAAGAGAAGCACTTTACCCATACACCTAAATGTTGATCAACACTAAGTATGCATGGTCTCCTAGTTAGATCATGTAAGTATAGAGCCAAAAATAATAACAAAGGTTCTACAATAAGCCATAGTCCTGTCGCATGCAATAGCACTGCTAGTCTACTATGGAGCCTCCTTAACTTTAGATAACTGCATACAAATTTTAATGAATAATAGTATTACCATGCTGTCTGGTAATGATCCTTTATAAAACTTACTTTCAGTTAATATATCCCCAACCTCTCCCATGCTATTGATTTTCTTCTAAATGTTTTTAAAAACTATAGTATTATGTTAAGCTATTTCCGTTTTATCATTATATATTCTTAAAATCATTTGGCAAACATCCTTTAAGATAAAACTACTCTCCATCTCTGTTTTGTTTTGCTTTGTTTTTCAGTATAATGATTATACCAAGGGGCTATAGATTCAAATGCTCTACATGTAGGCGCATGCTCAAGGCTAGAGAATTTAGAAAGGGCTCCTGAAGTATATCAATTTATACTGTATGTAAAATACAAATGTGATTTTGCATTGCCTATACTCCAGATCCGGCTATCTCAAACTTGATATTACATTTAGATTTCAGTCAGGAAAAAAATACAGAAAACAACACAAAACAAAACTTAGTTCAGGTCTGTCAGTGTCACTGCAGAAACAGAAACAATCCTGAATAACTTCCAAAGTTGTCTCTGGGTCTAGTGCAGTGACTGAAATGAACAATTGTAGTCGTGAGTGAACAAGTCAAGATTAATTGCTGTTGGAATAACTGATTTAAATGCCATAAAGAGTTAATAATACAGTACTTGTTTTAGCCCCTTGGAAAAAAATAATCCATACATAGACCTGAACCTTAGGTATTACATCTTGTGATTCAATAATTAGTTTTAGAACTAGATGTTACAGTGTCTTTGTAGAAATGAGTTAACCAATATCTACTAATGCATTATTTACACTAGCAATGCAATGATCTAATGCAAAAGAAAAAATATGAAAATTAAAGTCAATGAAAATGAACACATGCAAAATTTATAGTATATCTATTTCTAAGCTATTATAAAGAACTATCATGATAGTATTTACTTATAATTTGTAATAAATCCAAAAAATATAAAATCTTACACAAAATGGTCAGAGCTATGTTAAACAAATTTATATGCAAAGAAAGAGATCAAAATATACTATCATAAAATGTATTAAATGTTAGTAATTACCCCTCCTTTGAGTATTCAAACTATAGACAGTTATCTATATTTTGATTTATCAACTACGATGCATTTCCTACAATAGTAATATATTATTTTCATAACCAACAGAATCTTTATATTCTAAGGAATCCTCCTGAAGACTTTTTATTGTAAATAAAGACTTGGCTCTGACACAAAATGTTTGCGTCTGAACAATTCATGTAGTAAGTGTGCTTTTCTGCTCTAAATGATAAGGTTCCAAAGGATTTATGAAATATACCAGACAAATTTTAATTACCTTAATTGCTACTATCATTACTATGTAGAAAAGAAGGCACTCTGGGAATGTCATTTTTAGGACTATGAATGACTGTTACTTGAAAATTTCAATAGATATCAGTTAGCCATTGCTATGATAATATTATATTTCACAGGACTTCAACAACTTAGGAGGAAAAATAAACATTTGTGATGCTTTTTAGTTTGTGGGTCAGGAATGTGGGCAGGTCTGGCCAGAAATACCTGTATTGGAGTGAGCTGTCACATTTTATCTTGGCAATAAGGATTGTGACGCCTTGATTTTGTAGTACACCACCCTGTTTCTCTAACAGGTTTCAGATCATACAGTCAGGTTCCTATGGTGATGGAAAGGGAAGATGCTGACAGACATGGCCAAATCGTTTTTGCAAGACTGCATAGAGCCCTATCATCTCCTTGGCCAGAGCCATATAACCATGCCCCAAAGCACAGTGAGGCACCACAGTTTCACATGATTTAGAGACTAGTTTCATGCTTTTTGTGCTTTTAGATGTTATTTTTTGGATTGGTCTTACAAGCAACACAATGATAATTCCGGTACATTTTTTTGTCCATTACACCAGGGAAAAGGAAGGATGCTATTTGTCATTATAATTCCCCATCCTAGGAACATACACAAAACTATCCAAATGTGAAAAAAACAGCAGTGAAAGAAGCGTCTTTGAGTGTAGCTGGGAAAACTGATATAGAGGGAGAAGAGTTGTTGGCCTTGGCTGACATGTATTCATTTCAGAATACAAAATTGAAAAGAGCATCTGTTATTTTATAATGAGTCTTTGTTATGGTGTAAGTTTAAGCTTGCACTTCATCATCCAACACAAAGATAATTTCATATGAAACTAATTCTATGAGTGAATCATGATAGATAAATGTTCACTGAGTAGCTGAATTTAATCAATTGATATTTGAATTATGTGCTACAACAAATTAATAGTAGACATTTCTGTGCCTTCTAATTCACTCTGACAGAAATAGACAATGCATGCTTTTCCATCTCTCCCTACCACCAAACTAATTGTCATGGAGAGACAAAAATGTAAAGGGATATCAACTGTTCAACTCACAAGTGTATGTCTTATCCAGAAAATGTCATTAAAATAATAAGTTTAAGAAAAATATTAGATAATAATCATAAAAAGTAAAAGGCTGTTAACAGTATTGCTCAATGAGATAATACAATGATGTTTTAAAACTAAGACACACATCAAATCTGTGTTTTCTTTTTCTTTCTTCCTTCCTTTCTTTCTTTCTTTCTTTCTTTCTTTCTTTCTTTCTTTCTTTCTTTCTTTTTTGCAAATTTCACAGAGCTTTATTGGGTGGGACAGAGGGCCACATTTCTGCCTGCTCACCCCAAACATTTAAAGTGTTATTGCTCTGATCCCTGGTGATCTCCTTCATGACCTCCATTGGAGTTTGAAGAGACTATAGCCAGGAAACCTCAAAGCTTCCTTCCTTAATCACGGGCAGTATTATTTACAGTTCACCTTTACACCAGAGGTGAAAATCACACCGAAATTTATCACTAAGTCAAATTTATTTTTCCTTTTTAAATGTCTTTGCTACATAGTTTCACTTTTCTGGTAACTTCTTGTTTTTAACTTCTTGTTCTTAACTTCTTGGTGTATACAATGTCTTCATCCTCCTTCAGAGTTTCCAAGCAAGATGCAAAAACCTGTGTTTTCTTATGAAAACTGTATATTCTACTTAAAAATAATCTTGAATAATAGAAGAATTGATATATATATAACATTATTTATAAAGTAACTGTGCTTGTCAAAAATCTTTCTAAAATATATACATAAACATATACATATACAAAGTAGTTAGAATGGATTTACCTTGTAATGAGTAGGCAGTAACCAACTAGATATCATACAGTATTCAATAGAAAACCCACTACCAGGAATGAGTTACTTTTCTTTTTAAATGTTATCAATGGAGTCCCTTAGGCCCCTTGTGGTGGTTTGAATCAGAATGGCCCAAATAGCCTCATGAATTTGAATGCGTAGTCATCTGGGAGTATCACTAATTGAGAAGAATTAGGGGGTATGGTTTTGATGGAGTAGGTGTGGCTTGTTGAAAGAAAACAAGGATGGGATTTAAGTTCTCAATAGCTCAAGCCAGGTCGAATGTTTTTTGTCTTCCTGCTGCCTGCAGATCCAGATATAAAGCTTTTAGTTATTCTACAGTACTGTGTCTGCCTGTATGTTGTGATAATTCCTGTCATGATAACAATGTACTAAACCTCTGAACCTGTAAGCAAACCACAATTAAGTTCTTTTATAAGAGTAGCCATGGTTCTGGCATTTCTTCACAGCAATAGAACCCTTAGTAAGACAGAAGGTAGAATCAGGAAGCAAGGTATTGCTGTGACAGGCATGACCATACTGCTGACTGGCAGAATGTAGACTTTGGACTTTGAATTTAAAAAGCAGTTGAATGCTTTAAGTAGGCTTCCTGGGCCATACTAGTAGTAGTGTGGAAGACAGTTGCTCTGGGAAAATGTAGATTATGATGGCTCAAGAGATTTTACAGAAGACTTTTAGTAAGTGGCCTAGAGACCATTCTTGTGACACTGTAGCAAAGAATGTGGCTGGTTTTTGTTCTTGTCCAGAAAAATCTGTCTGGGGCTTAATTGAGTTTTAGATTGATGGTGTTGGTAGAAGAGACTTCAAAGCAGCCTGGTATTGACTGTGTCACATGGTTGTTAGTCATGATTTTTATGTGGATCTATAATGAAAATGAGCAAGCTATGCAAGGAAAACCATGAAATGCATAGATGGGGAGAGAAGGTGTACCAGCAAGTGTAATGGATCTTAGTTAAGAGCTCAAGGAGGTAAAAAGTTTGAAGAAAAGCCTGATGCTAAGTTGAATAAAAGCAGTGGTGACCTCAGGGCCAGACCCTACCCAGCTAAGCTTCTGACTTATGAAGAGTTAAATAAAAACTTAAGAAGTAAAAGAAATTACTGAAAACAGAAAGCTGGTGAAAACATAGGTGAATGAGGGGTCAAGTTCCAGATCCATCAAGCAGCAGAACTTGGCAGCTTCAACAAAATGCCACTGGCTTTGGAGTCAAGGATACAAGAAAGTGCTGTGCAGTCTCTCTCTCCATGGTTATGAAAGCTGATGAGGTCAGGGTTGTCCCTGAATGGATGCTTAATGAGGCTATCTCCAGAACTGGGCTGCAGACCACTAGCAGTTGAAGATGCCTGAGTTGCAGAATGGCTTCTAAGGAGAGCTACTAACAGGGTATGGAAACAGACAGAGAGAGGAGTTTGTTGCAGTCAACAAAGCTGAAAGGAGTTGGAGATATTAAGAGCATCTTGATGTCAGACATGGAGATGCAGAATTTGAAGTTTGCCCTACTAGCTTTTGGTCTTTCTTTATTCCAGTATTTCCTCACTACACCCCCTTTCTCCCCTCTTTGACCTGATAATGTATGTTCTATGCTACTGTATATTTGAAGTAACTGACCTGCCACTGAATTCAGTCAGGGGAAAGAAAGCAAACAACAGCTCTTAGTCTGTACTACCTAAGGTAAGCTCACTGATGGTGTCAATGTTCAGTGTTCTGAGTATCCGGGCATATTTTAGGAAAGCAAATAAAGCAAGTTAAAGACGAAATATGTGAGGTTTACCATATGATCCTTCTGGTAACTGCAGCAAACCCATCCAACACACCTTGAACTCCTTGAAGGTAGGTGTGAGTAAGGGTTGTATTACCCAAGAAATCTATTGTTGAAAGTTTTCAATCTGCCACCATCTCTACTCTACACTACTAGTTCTTAGTCATCCTCCTGGGATTCACTCTTCCCCCATGTAATTCCATCAATTCAAGGAATACTCTTTCTTGCTTATGCATTTCCACAAGGTAAGAGAGGTTTTTTTGTTTGTTTTGTTTTTTTGTTTTTGTTTTTTAGAGACAGGGTTTCTCTGTATAGCCCTGGCTGTCCTGGAACTCACTTTGTAGACCAGGCTGGCCTCGAACTCAGAAATCCGCCTGCCTCTGCCTCCCGAGTGCTGTGATTAAAGGCGTGAGCCACCACACCCGGCAAGAGAGGTTTTTATATCAATGTATTACCTCAGTTTTCAAATAGTAGTAGCTACATGTTTATGTTAAATAGGCAATAAATATTGGGTATATAAATATATAGGATATATAATTGGAGATATATATATATATGATGTATAATAACTAATGAGAAGAAGCATAGTGAGTAATAGTGAGGTAGTGAAGTTAAATAGACATTCAAATTCATCTTTTCATTTTAGACTCTCATTTCTATTTGGCACAGCCAAGAACTCTCTTCTTTCTTGCATCTAACCAAGTATATTGATGTGATTTAGTCCTTTACGATCAGACTATCTGAAATACTAGCTGCGGAAATATACTAAAAATATGCACCCAAACTCCAAGAAGTATCCATAAAATTTATTTTTGCAAAGTTATTTTTCCTACAAAACACAGCTTCACTCAATAGCTTATTGGTTTTATTAAGTGGATTTACTGAACCCTGATAGAGACTAAAAAGAAAGAAAGCACAACACCCAGGAAATAACAGGAAGAGATTTTAAAACTTCAATGTCCATTAAACACAAAAGGAAGCCCTGACAAAAGGGAGACTAAAAACATCAAGACTCTTTAAAGACAAAGCCTTTGTCCAAATTCTACTCATCATTTTTGTAGAATTTTAGAATCAGATAGTGAAAAGTAGAAACCATAAAAGAGATAAAATGCTATCACATGAGGAAAGAAGACTGAATAAAAATAATGTATAAAATTACTACTTTATTAATTTCTAGATTAAATAGTATATAATCAATAATTAAGATATGTTCTTAATAGATTTATACTTATAAATTTGAGATTATCATTCAAGAGTACTCTCTGTATTATTTTTACTCCTCTCTATGATGCAACTTTCCTGTGTTGTTTTTCCATTCCCTCCAAATGCATTCATTTATTGACAGACATCGACACATACACACACACACACACATCAACACACACATCAACAGACACACATGCACACACACCCTACTAAGCCCAGACTTTAATTAATGTTGCCAGAAAGTACATGCTTAGGTTGACTAAGATTGGTACATTTCATTCTTGGAGAAAATTGGTTCTCAGTCCCTCAACAGCTACTAGCTGCCTGTATCTCTTAATCTAAGGGAAGAGCCTTGTGAAAATTACCCCCATCCATGTCAACTGTTATAGTATTGTGAAGGTTTTAAGTAGGCAACCATACTGTAAGAGTTTCATGGGCACAACATCCATGTCAAGTCTAGAAGTGACTATATCATTGCAGGTGCCTAGGTCCTCTGGATCTTACAATCATTCTTTTGTTGCAGTAATTCTCCAACCCAGATATGCCCCGGCAATGAAAACACAACTCAATTAATATGAATACAAGCTGTGTGCCTATATTGAGCAGATCTACCACTACATTACCATCTTCCCCATCTATGAGACCCCCTTATAACTTGTGGTTTCTCCAGGACACCTACTTCTGCTCTGCTTTCCTTCCACTTCCTCCTCCATGGTCTTCTTTCTCTCCTCCACCTCCTTCTTCTATCTCCCAACTTTCAGCTCACCCTCCCCTTAATCTGCCCAATCACTGTTTCTAACCTTTATTTTACAAATTAAGGTGGGAAGAAGGTATAGAGGAAATCACCTGAGTGCTGACTCATTCCTTGTTAGCAACTCTCCCAGGAGAATGGAATTAGCATCAAATTAGAAATAGCCTCATGGCTATCAGCAACATTCCTTCCCCTCAAATAAGATCTATTCAGACATAATGGCCTGTTACAAAGATGCTCCATGGTTTGCATCAGTACTTATAAATGCATAGGGAGATGCCAGAAAGAGACAGATATTTTTGACTGTTCTAAAAATAAAAAAAAAAAAAATACTGTGGAATCATGGAATTATTTTTATATTTACAATGAGACTCCCTTTCAAAAACAAGATTATATTAAAAATCAAATAATAGTATTCACATTAAATTATAAAATAACATACATTAAATGTAACATATAACTCTTCGTTGGATAGCAGTTTTTGCCATCCCATTTTTTTTTTAAACGACAATATGTCAAGAATCTAGATATTTTAAATTTAGGAGTAAATCTTGGATCTGAAACCAACCTTCAGATGGAAAAGCAGTTAGCAGCCCAGCCACCTGAGCTCTCTGTCAAGAAGCCAGGTTCTATGTGGGACTCTCTTCCATGGCTTAGCATCTGGGTTTTCAAAGTTGTTACCAAGGGAAGAAAGGAAGAAATCTACCAGAGTTTGTAGTGCTGGGGTTACTGGCCTCTCCAGAACAATAATTTGTGAATGTTTTCTTTTCAACAATGAGACTTACAAAATGGGAGTAGAAATCCAAAGGTAAGAAAATACTGCGTGCTTTAAAATGTGGTTCCTGCATTATTTTTTAATTTATGTGAAGACTGTATTAGCTTCAGAATGTTTATCTATGTCCCCAAGAGAGGATTAGCTGGGAACATTCTTTGAGATAAACTAAAAAAACTATTCAGTGCTGGCACTGTTAAATTTTCTGATGTGCAGGTGTTTGTAGTATTTCGTACAGTTGCCTGATTGGTTTTCATCCAGGTAATTCCACAGAGAATAGGTTTATCGCTTCAGGATGGAGAGGTGTAGAGGCTATTATGGAATATGTGAAAAACCTGCCAGTAGCCACTTGTATGTGGTTTCCTGAAGTTTAATATTCTGACTTGAAGAATATAAGCAAGGTTCCACTTCTTCATAAAACATCTCTGGCTGAGTGTTGATGAGTCATGCTTGACTTACCCAACATCTTTCGCAATCAGCCCTGCTCCTCATGACTATCCTCAGAATTACAATCTAATAATATCCATTGTCAACGGAAAATAATTAAATGCATCACATGATTATTATTTTTATTCATCTTTACAACTGTGTTCAAAATACAGTTCATTTACTTACTCAGCTATTCCAGCAACAAAATTTTATGGAGCATCTGAAAATTTCCAGGCAACTTGCCGAGTGCAGAGAATAGAAAAATGACCACGGCCTTCATGGAGTTTATGGTTCGACAGGGAAACAGATTATAACCAGACACTGTATTGGAATTTTCACCACAATACCAATGTATAGCAAATAATGCATTCCTCAGAAGATTTTAGATCACAAACTGAATTAATCAGTGATTGGAGCCATATGTTAACACAAAGTGGGCAGCACACAATGAACACTTCGGGAGCTCATACCACCTGCCAGCCTCACTATCATGTGATGACATTGCTATGGGTTAGTCACCTTGCATACATTCAGGATTTTCTCTATGTTTTTCCTATTATAATGCTTTTGAAAAGAGCTCTTTAGTACACATTTGTCTGTACCTATATGTGGGTACATTTCTGGGATAAGATCCTAAGAAAAGAAACGTGGAAATGCTTGGCAACAGTCCATGTGTCTTTCATCTCAGTACTAGGAAGGTGGAGGCAGGATGATCAGGAATTCAAGGTCATTCTTGGCTACATATCCATCACTTGAGAGGTTGAGGCATGTGTATCAGGAGCTTAAGATCAGCTCTAGTTACACGACAGGCTTGAGGCCAGGGTCTTCTAGGTGAAATTCAGTCTTTAAAAAAGAGAGATATCACACACACACACACACACACACACACACACACACACACACACTCCGATATACCCTTGGAAATAACATTTGCAAACCTTCAACTTCATTATATCTTCTCAGATCATCATCAAAATGCATCATTGTATGTTTCCAATTTCAGTCTGCAAGACTTAAAACTAGAACACAGCTGTGCCAGCACTTAACATTGCAGAATTTATATATTGCTAATTTGATCATTTTAACATGGTAACTAATTGGTTTTTATCCACATCTCCTAATTAATAATTAAAAAGCATATTTTTATTAAAAAAAATGGAAGTGACTTAGAAATCTTCCTCACTCTTGAAAGAATTTATGCATAACAAAAACCATGGTTTCAGAGACAATGAGAAGATGTCTAGGAAGGGATCCAATAAATAAGGTTGTTATGACACTCTTAGTCAAACAAATCAGGGGTTGAGTGTATCTTTTACTTGTCTCAACACTTTGACATTGAAGAAAAAGTGCCAAAAAAATTTTAAAATTTTTTTGCCGACCCAGAACATAGACATCCCTACCTTAGATGTCTCAAACTATTCTCAGACAATATATATATATATATATATATATATATATATATATATCCTTAGAATAGCAAAACAATAACCAATGAAAGGGTCAACATTACACAAAACACACATAACAGGCTGTCTGTTTGCTGTGGATGCAAGAGAATAGCAAAAAATAGGTAATTTAGATGGAAAACAAAAGCATGTACATAGAGAATTAGAATCCATGGAGCACAGATTATAATGACATCTGCCTAGCATGGGAAAACTCTCTTGCCTGCTTCATGACATGATAGAGCATGTCATGAGGTGAGAAAGACAACCCTGCTGGTTCAAGATTTTTTTCAAGTTTTAAAGTGACAAATGTCATACGGGGTCTCATCTTCATGATCTCTTTGACTCAAAATTATTTCCCAATGATTTCACTTAAAAATGCTAATACTATGTAAATTTTGTCATTAAGTCTTCTACACATCAATGTTTGGGGAATTTATTCAACACTAGCTAATGCTCCACAGAAATGAATGCTGGCTCTTAGCCTAGCAGCAGCCAAAATCAAGCTGTATTGAGCCACTCGTGTTTCCCCTTCATTTTCTAATACAATAATCAACCCCATTCCTTCTGGGTTTGAGTTATAGTCATGAGTGCAGTCATTTTCTTTTTCAATTTTTGGGTCTAGCAGCAAGGTAAAAGCCAACCAAGCAAGGTGGGAAGGGACAGCAAAATGTTCTCTATATAAGTTAAATGAAAAGTTAATCACATATATTATTACAAACTGAGATGCGTTCTTTAGAAAATAGTGTGTCGGAACTTAGGAAATTAGTCTGAACAGGTGAGAGGGTGCGCCAGAGAACCTGACAGCCTCTGGAACAGGCAGAAGCACAGAGGGGCTGAGGCAGCACCCTGTGTGGGCCGGGGACAGCCGGCCACCTTCCGGACGAGAGGACAGGTGCCCGCCCGGCTGGGGAGGCGACCTAAGCCACAGCAGCAGCGGTTGCCATCTTGGTCCGAGACCCGCCGAACTTAGGAAATTAGTCTGAACAGGTGAGAGGGTGCGCCAGAGAACCTGACAGCTTCTGGAACAGGCAGAAGCACAGAGGCGCTGAGGCAGCACCCTGTGTGGGCCGGGGACAGCCGGCCACCTTCCGGACCGGAGGACAGGTGCCCGCCCGGCTGGGGAGGCGGCCTAAGCCACAGCAGCAGCGGTCGCCATCTTGGTCCCGGGACTCCAAGGAACTTAGGAATTTAGTCTGCTTAGGTGAGAGTCTGTACCACCTGGGAACTGCCAAAGCAACACAGTGTCTGAGAAAGGTCCTGTTTTGGGCCTTCTTCTTCGGCCAGGAGGAGGTCCAAATACAAGATATCTGCGCACCTTCCCTGTAAGAGAGCTTGCCAGCAGAGAGTGCTCTGAGCACTGAAACTCAGAGGAGAGAATCTGTCTCCCAGGTCTGCTGATAGACGGTAACAGAATCACCAGAAGAACAATCTCTAAACAGAGTCAACTATAACTACTAACTCCAGAGATTACCAGATGGCGAAAGGTAAACGGAGGAATCTTACTAACAGGAACCAAGACCACTCACCATCACCAGAACCCAGCACACCCACTTCGCCCAGTCCAGGGAACCCCAACACACCTGAGAACCTAGACCTAGATTTAAAAGCATATCTCATGATGATGGTAGAGGACATCAAGAAGGACTTTAATAAATCACTTAAAGAAATACAGGAGAACACTGCTAAAGAGTTACAAGTCCTTAAAGAAAAACAGGAAAACACAATCAAACAGGTAGAAGTCCTTACAGAAAAAGAGGAAAAAACATACAAACAGGTGATGGAAATGAACAAAACCATACTAGACCTAAAAAGGGAAGTAGACACAATAAAGAAAACTCAAAGCGAGGCAACACTAGAGATAGAAACCCTAGGAAAGAAATCTGGAACCATAGATTTGAGCATCAGCAACAGAATACAAGAGATGGAAGAGAGAATCTCAGGTGCAGAAGATTCCATAGAGAACATCGGCACAACAATCAAAGAAAATGGAAAATGCAAAAAGATCCTAACTCAAAATATCCAGGAAATCCAGGACACAATAAGAAGACCAAACGTACGGATAATAGGAGTGGATGAGAATGAAGATTTTCAACTCAAAGGTCCAGCAAACATCTTCAACAAAATTATTGAAGAAAACTTCCCAAATCTAAAGAATGAGATGCATATGAACATACAAGAAGCCTACAGAACTCCAAATAGACTGGACCAGAAAAGAAATTCCTCCCGACACATAATAATCAGAACATCAAATGCACTAAATAAAGATAGAATACTAAAAGCAGTAAGGGAAAAAGGTCAAGTAACATATAAAGGCAAGCCTATCAGAATTACACCAGATTTTTCACCAGAGACTATGAAAGCCAGAAGAGCCTGGACAGATGTTATACAGACACTAAGAGAACACAAACTGCAGCCCAGGCTACTATACCCAGCCAAACTCTCAATTATCATAGAGGGAGAAACCAAAGTATTCCACGACAAAACCAAATTCACGCATTATCTCTCCACGAATCCAGCCCTTCAAAGGATAATAACAGAAAAAAACCAATACAAGAACGGGAACAACGCCCTAGAAAAAACAAGAAGGTAATCCCTCAACAAACCTAAAAGAAGACAGCCACAAGAACAGAATGCCACCTTTAACAACTAAAATAACAGGAAGCAACAATTACTTTTCCTTAATATCTCTTAACATCAATGGTCTCAACTCGCCAATAAAAAGACATAGACTAACAAACTGGCTACACAAACAAGACCCAACATTTTGCTGCTTACAGGAAACTCATCTCAGAGAAAAAGATAGACACTACCTCAGAATGAAAGGCTGGAAAACAATTTTCCAAGCAAATGGTATGAAGAAACAAGCAGGAGTAGCCATCCTAATATCTGATAAGATTGACTTCCAACCCAAAGTCATCAAAAAAGACAAGGAGGGACACTTCATTCTCATCAAAGGTAAAATCCTCCAAGAGGAACTCTCAATTCTGAATATCTATGCTCCAAATACAAGAGCAGCCACATTCACTAAAGAAACTTTAGTAAAGCTCAAAGCACACATTGCGCCTCACACAATAATAGTGGGAGACTTCAACACACCACTTTCACCAATGGACAGATCATGGAAACAGAAACTAAACAGGGACACACTGAAACTAACAGAAGTGATGAAACAAATGGATCTGACAGATATCTACAGAACATTTTATCCTAAAACAAAAGGATATACCTTCTTCTCAGCACCTCATGGTACCTTCTCCAAAATTGACCACATAATAGGTCACAAATCAGGCCTCAACAGATTCAAAAATATTGAAATTGTCCCATGTATCCTATCAGATCACCATGCACTAAGGCTGATCTTCAATAACAAAATAAATAACAGAAAGCCAACATTCACATGGAAACTGAACAACACTCTTCTCAATGATACCTTGGTCAAGGAAGGAATAAAGAAAGAAATTAAAGACTTTTTAGAGTTTAATGAAAATGAATCCACAACGTACCCAAACCTTTGGGACACAATGAAAGCATTTCTAAGAGGGAAACTCATAGCTATGAGTGCCTTCAAGAAAAAACGGGAGAGAGCACATACTAGCAGCTTGACAACACATCTAAAAGCTCTAGAAAAAAAGGAAGCATATTCACCCAAGAGGAGTAGACGGCAGGAAATAATCAAACTCAGGGGTGAAATCAACCAAGTGGAAACAAGAAGAACTATTCAAAGAATTAACCAAACGAGGAGTTGGTTCTTTGAGAAAATCAACAAGATAGATAAACCCTTAGCTAGACTCACTAAAGGGCACAGGGACAAAATCCTAATTAACAAAATCAGAAATGAAAAGGGAGACATAACAACAGATCCTGAAGAAATCCAAAACACCATCAGATCCTTCTACAAAAGGCTATACTCAACAAAACTGGAAAACCTGGACGAAATGGACAAATTTCTGGACAGATACCAGGTACCAAAGTTGAATCAGGATCAAGTTGACCTTCTAAACAGTCCCATATCCCCTAAAGAAATAGAAGCAGTTATTAATAGTCTCCCAGCCAAAAAAAGCCCAGGACCAGACGGGTTTAGTGCAGAGTTCTATCAGACCTTCAAAGAAGATCTAACTCCAGTTCTGCACAAACTTTTTCACAAGATAGAAGTAGAAGGTATTCTACCCAACTCATTTTATGAAGCCACTATTACTCTGATACCTAAACCACAGAAAGATCCAACAAAGATAGAGAACTTCAGACCAATTTCTCTTATGAACATCGATGCAAAAATCCTTAATAAAATTCTCGCTAACCGAATCCAAGAACACATTAAAGCAATCATCCATCCTGACCAAGTAGGTTTTATTCCAGGGATGCAGGGATGGTTTAATATACGAAAATCCATCAATGTAATCCATTATATAAACAAACTCAAAGACAAAAACCACATGATCATCTCGTTAGATGCAGAAAAAGCATTTGACAAGATCCAACACCCATTCATGATAAAAGTTCTGGAAAGATCAGGAATTCAAGGCCAATACCTAAACATGATAAAAGCAATCTACAGCAAACCAGTAGCCAACATCAAAGTAAATGGAGAGAAGCTGGAAGCAATCCCACTAAAATCAGGGACTAGACAAGGCTGCCCACTTTCTCCCTACCTTTTCAACATAGTACTTGAAGTATTAGCCAGAGCAATTCGACAACAAAAGGAGATCAAGGGGATACAAATTGGAAAAGAGGAAGTCAAAATATCACTTTTTGCAGATGATATGATAGTATATATAAGTGACCCTAAAAATTCCAACAGAGAACTCCTAAACCTGATAAACAGCTTCAGTGAAGTAGCTGGATATAAAATTAACTCAAACAAGTAAATGGCCTTTCTCTACACAAAGAATAAACAGGCTGAGAAAGAAATTAGGGAAACAACACCCTTCTCAATAGCCACAAATAATATAAAATATCTCGGCGTGACTCTAACGAAGGAAGTGAAAGATCTGTATGATAAAAACTTCAAGTCCCTGAAGAAAGAAATTAAAGAAGATCTCAGAAGATGGAAAGATCTCCCATGCTCATGGATTGGCAGGACCAACATTGTAAAAATGGCTATCTTGCCAAAAGCAATCTACAGATTCAATGCAATCCCCATTAAAATTCCAACTCAATTCTTCAACGAATTAGAAGGAGCAATTTGCAAATTCATCTGGAATAACAAAAAACCGAGGATAGCAAAAACTCTTCTCAAGGATAAAAGAACCTCTGGTGAATCACCATGCCTGACCTAAAGCTTTACTACAGAGCAATTGTGATAAAAACTGCATGGTACTGGTATAGAGACAGACAAGTGGACCAATGGAATAGAATTGAAGACCCAGAAATGAACCCACACACCTATGGTCACTTGATCTTCGACAAGGGAGCCAAAACCATCCAGTGGAAGAAAGACAGCATTTTCAACAATTGGTGCTGGCACAACTGGTTGTTATCATGTAGAAGAATGCGAATCGATCCATACTTATCTCCTTGTACTAAGGTCAAATCTAAGTGGATCAAGGAACTTCACATAAAACCAGAGACACTGAAACTTATAGAGGAGAAAGTGGGGAAAAGCCTTGAAGATATGGGCACAGGGGAAAAATTCCTGAACAGAACAGCAATGGCTTGTGCTGTAAGATCGAGAATTGACAAATGGGACCTAATGAAACTCCAAAGTTTCTGCAAGGCAAAAGACACTGTCTATAAGACAAAAAGACCACCAACAGACTGGGAAAGGATCTTTACCTATCCTAAATCAGATAGGGGACTAATATCCAACATATATAAAGAACTCAAGAAGGTGGACCTCAGAAAATCAAATAACCCCCTTAAAAAATGGAGCTCAGAACTGAACAAAGAATTCTCACCTGAGGAATACCGAATGGCAGAGAAGCACCTGAAAAAATGTTCAACATCCTTAATCATCAGGGAAATGCAAATCAAAACAACCCTGAGATTCCACCTCACACCAGTGAGAATGGCTAAGATCAAAAATTCAGGTGACAGCAGATGCTGGCGAGGATGTGGAGAAAGAGGAACACTCCTCCATTGTTGGTGGGATTGCAGGCTTGTACAACCACTCTGGAAATCAGTCTGGCGGTTCCTCAGAAAATTGGACATAGTACTACCGGAGGATCCAGCAATACCTCTCCTGGGCATATATCCAGAAGAAGCCCCAACTGGTAAGAAGGACACATGCTCCACTATGTTCATAGCAGCCTTATTTATAATAGCCAGAAACTGGAAAGAACCCAGATGCCCCTCAACAGAGGAATGGATACAGAAAATGTGGTACATCTACACAATGGAGTACTACTCAGCTATTAAAAAGAATGAATTTATGAAATTCCTAGCCAAATGGATGGACCTGGAGAGCATCATCCTGAGTGAGGTAACACAATCACAAAGGAACTCACACAATATGTACTCACTGATAAGTGGATACTAGCCCAAAACCTAGGATACCCACGATATAAGATACAATTTCCTAAACACATGAAACTCAAGAAAAATGAAGACTGAAGTGTGGACACTATGCCCCTCCTTAGAAGTGGGAACAAAACACCCATGGAAGGAGTTACAGAAACAAAGTATGGAGCTGAGATGAAAGGATGGACCATGTAGAGACTGCCATATCCAGGGATCCACCCCATAATCAGCTTCCAAATGCTGACACCATTGCATACACTAGCAAGATTTTACTGAAAGGACCCAGATGTAGCTGTCTCTTGTGAGACTATGCCGGGGCCTAGCAAACACAGAAGTGGATGCTCACAGTCAGCTAATGGATGGATCACAGGGCTCCCAATGGAGGAGCTAGAGAAAGTACCCAAGGAGCTAAAGGGATCTTCAACCCTATAGGTGGAACAACATTATGAACTAACCAGTACCCCTGAGCTCTTGACTCTAGCCACATATGTATCAAAAGATGGCCTAGTCGGCCATCACTGGAAAGAGAGGCCCATTGGACACGCAGACTTTGTGTGCCCCGGTACAGGGGAACGCCAGGGCCAAAGGGGGGGAGTGGGTGGGTAGGGGAGTGGGGGTGGGTGGGTAAGGGGGACTTTTGGTATAGCATTGGAAATGTAAATGAGCTAAATACCTAATAAAAAATGGAAAATAAAAAAAAAAAAAAAAGAAAAAGAAAATAGTGTGTCTTGGGAAAGAGTGGGTGGCAAGTTATATAGGATGGTTGATGAAGCATCTCGGGGTGATCAGAGGAGATAAGACAATGTTAGCCATCCTAAAGTGAAGGTAGAGGTAAAAACTCAAGGAAAAGAACTTGTAGCAGCAGCAGAAGTTGTTGTACCTAGGCACAGACAAGACTGATTAAGGCTACCCAATTCTGGCTTGAAAAGGGTTAGAAAATGTTGGAGGGCCAGCTCTACTGAGCCATGGAAAGAAAATGAATTAAAAACAAATAAACAATAGAAAGGAAAAGAAATCTGTCATTATTCAAGACAATATATCCTGAAAAATCATTAGCATAAGGGCTATAAAGAGTGAAGAAAATATTGCAATGTATTATAATAAGAGATGATTCTCTTTTGAAATCACCTTTATTTTTGCATATAATCAGCAAAAAGAATTGGAAATCAAAATATAGAGCAATTTTATCTTCATATAAACATAAAATCCTATTAAATAAAGTTAATAAAAGATGTAAAGGGTGTCTATAGTTTTAAATCAGTGCTCACTGAGAGAGGTTTTAAATAAATAGTGATGGTGCTATATTAAAGGACCATAAAGTTTGGTAAAGTGGGTGCATTTATTCTCTCTAAATGGTCCTATGAATGAAAGGATACAACTTGAATACATACAAACATGCATACATGTACGCACTTGCATATGTGTGCACACAAACACATACACACACAAAATAATAAACACCGTATTACTGAGTCGTTTTATTGCTTCAACACATCCACACAGCTTCCAGTCTTCAAAGGTAACCTATTCACACTGTAGAGAAATATGATAATTATCTGTCCTCTTTGGCTCCAATAGTGAGATCAAAAGGCCAGTGGAATCAACTGCATTCTGGTTTCATTGCTTTCATGCCACACTCCTTAAGGTACAAATTCAGTTTACTTATTTAACGTTGATTGCAGACTAAAGTGGGGAAGAGTCAAGTTGTCAAGGTGAAATCCATTCTGCTCATTTCTGTTGCGGTGAAATCTTTGCTCTGAGGAACTACTTTAGTTCTTTAAAATAAAACCCTCATTCCAGAAAGTCACGCTTATGTACAAATTTTGTCTTAAAAATCTAAATTAGAGGAAAATGTTGGCGTCCTTGTGCAAATGAAAAACACTAAACTAGGATTAATGGAAACAAAATAAAATAAAAGAGAAACAAATGAAAGTATTCACCAAAATGTATTATTTATTTACAGTAAGTTTATGCTTTCATATCACACAAACTATTTCCATACATGCATACTAATATATTTTATTCTATATAATATTGATAATATTATGTATATTACGAAGTAATCTTTAGGCTTCTCTCTCGGACCCTTGGCACATCTATATATATGGATGAATCTTTTAAGGTTCCAGTTTTCTAATGAATTCTTTCACTACAAATTAAATAGTTATTATGAGCAAGTAATACCTTATACATTTATATTTCTTCATTTTAGGATCAAGTGTATGCTTTGATATGTTTTAGACAATCCACTGCTTTGTAAGGAGTTACAGCTTTTGTTAAAGTATAATTATGTACCATTAAAATAATAACAGCTGTCACTTACTCAATATCTACCATACCTGATGCTGTGCAATGTACGCTAACTACATTATCTCAGTTAATCTTCACAACAGGCCTACAAAGTGCACACAATAATTAAACCCCATTCTACAGAAGAAGATCCAGAAGGTCTGAGAAACTGAGAAGCCTCATTGTTAATAAATACTGAAGTGGTGTTTGAATTGAGGTCCCCATAACTGTGGAGCCTTCATTTTTAAAAGCCAGACTACTGTGGTGCTTGATACACCTGTAAGCAGTATTTGTGCACATCTACTGTCACCCAAAAATAATATGACATCAGATATCCTAGAAACACAAAGAGAAATTGTCTACAGCTTTCCTGGGGCTCTTCGGCAGCCCTGGAGCTGTTTCACTTAATGGCACCAAGCAATATAAATACTGAAATTAAATAAATGTAAACATAACTTGTCACTAGGCTTTTGTGACATCCAATTTCCAGTTGTATTCTACCATAAACTTTGCCCAGAATGATCCCATTACTAGAACTGTCAGGTGGATTGTGTATTCATTTCTTGCCCCTATCAAAACCCTGCTAACACAAAATAGTAAATGTGTTTAAAGTGGTATTAATGCACAAGACCATCAGACAGGAGGAGAAGCAACAGGAAAGGATGCCTTGAAATTGGAGCAGTGGAAAATGGTGTCTTTAAATTTTTAACAAGGAAAGCACCTGATATATAAACTTATATTTGTAACAAAAATCATAGAAATCTCACTGACTATAAAGCAATACAACCAAATTATACAACATATAAAAATAGTAATAAGATTTTCATTGTCTGTGTAGTAACACTCCTAGGAAATGAACTGAGAAAAAGAAGGAAAACCCTCTTATATAAATACATAAATCCATTTAAAACTGAAGGACATATATCCTCAGATATAAAGCGTTCACTGAGCGAGGTGTGATACACATACCCATCGTCTCAGTAGTGAGGAGGGTGAGGCAGAAAGATCACTAATTTGAGGCCAAGCTGGGATATACACAAAGTTTATATACAGTCCAATCTATGCAATATAGTAGGCCCAATCAAATACGCTGTCTTGAAGTCCCAGAATTTCATGAATCAAAGTAAAAATCATTTTAAAAAACAGAAAGAAGCCTCAAAAAAAGCAGGGTCCATAATATTCCAGAGCCTTCAACAATGTCTGTGCATCCTGAAATGCCACTTAGTCATTTCTCCAAAATTCCAAAGGACAAAATAGTTATCTTAAAACTCAATACAAAATTCTATTCAAATAGAGCAACTGGGAAACTGTAGGACTCCTAACTCATCCATTTTCTCTTGTCCTCCAGCAGTCAGATAGATGTAAAGATGCCTTGTTTCTCTCTGCATTCATTCTGGCGGTGATGTCCTGCTCACCACATAAAAAGCAATGGGTCCTCTTGATCATGGACTACTGACCCTGAAACCAGGAACCAAAATGTCCTTTCTCTCTGTAGATTGATACTGCTGATATTTCTTTAAAGGGGCTCAAATAAATGAACACAAGATTAATGTGAGGATTATGCTATCATAGAAAGTGTATCCTATCTTTTAACTCTAGGTTAAAAGAATATTTAAAATTATACACACGTGTCATATAAAATATAAACCATTCCTTGGTCTTTAAAGGAAAATGGGAGCTATAATCTGTAAGTATGACCAGGCTGGCTCTTAAAAGGGACCATAGACTAAAGATAGCCTTTTACCTTCCAGAAGTATAATGTGAGGTTTCACATGCAGGTCCTGGAACAGGAATATGTCTCCTTCTACTTTCCACTGGTCATAATTAAATTTCATAAGAGTAAGAAATTATAATCTTATGCCTAGAATAGAGTGTGCTGTGGGGAGCTGTTAGGGGCCTATTACACATAAAGGCTCCCCAAATATATTTCCAATGCTCATGCTTTAGAAAACTATTGGAAGCCGGGTGGTGGTGGCGTTTGCTTTTAATCCCAGCTCTTGGGAGGCAGAGGCAGGTGGATTTCTGAGTTCGAGGCCAGCCTGGTCTACAGAGTGAGTTCCAGGACAGCCAGGACTACACAGAGAAACTCTGTCAAAACAAACAAACAAACAAACAAACAACCCAAACAGAATTATAACCTCCAGTAGTTTTCTCTTTTTTTGTTTTTGTTTTTTTTTTTTTTCTCTTTCCTTCCATTCAGAGAAATGTTAAAACACAAGATTTGCTTTCCTCACCCTGCATAGTAGAAAGTGACTGGCAGTCCTGTTTCCAAAAGGTAATTGTCAGCAGGAATCTTTTATCCAAGTGCCATTCTTTTGAAAATGTTAAGGAGGGTGCTCTTTTCCACCCCACCCTTCCAACCTATGTGTGTATAGTAACAATAGAAGATCTCATTGATTAATTATTTGTCTGTGACCTCCAGTTCCACAGTTCTAACTGCAAACTGGTGATACATAATTATTCATTGAAGAAAGACTGAGGAGTGTGACCATGCTCTTCTATCATTTGTACTTCCAAACAAAGCAGATGAGATTATTTTGAACTAGAATATATTATAAAATAAACTAACTAACAGCTCTGAACACATTTCATATCAACATCTAATTTCACTCTTATATAGTCTGCCTTAAAGTCTCGTTTGGAGCAGACATCAGGCTACATGCATAGAATCTCTGGCTCCAACTCACTATCCAAGTTTTATAACTCAGTCAGTCACTTCAACTTTTTTTTTTTCCTCAACATTTAGAAGCAGGGCAGAAGTGCCCTAATGAGACTAAAGGTGAGTGCTGGTGTGAGTTCATGGAAGTCAGAATAGCCATTTGATTTGTGTCCAGGAGGCAAAAAAAAAAAGTTTCTTCAATGTGAACACTTGATTACAGCAATGGTACAGGTCCTGGCAATTGTGCAGTCCCTTCTCAAGACTAAGGGTGCTTTCGTCAGCTTTGTATGTATGATTACCCCTCAAGCTAGATATAACGCTATCCCTACAAGTATGATAACAGCACACAACTGTAACTGACTGTGCTCTGGTCTTCAGTGTAAAATGAGAACATTAATTACTACCTCAGAAGCTTACCATGAGGACAGTAGACTGTTGGCACAGTTCAGTCATTGTTCCATTTCCTGGGTTCACTAAAGTATAAAAAGAATTACTTCAGAAAGGCTGGAGAAAGCAGACAATACAGCAATCAGTAAGAAAGAGTAATGTTATGGTCTAAACAAAAATGTAAGAGTGTGCTGATGCCTTTAGGACTAGTAGTGAGATGGAAAGATGATATATCATTGCAGTATGGTGGCTTATATTATTCAGAGCTAAGACTAAGAATTGAGGAGCCAGTGTCACAGCTCAATGGGAGAGAGCATCAAGCTTGATGACTGGGTGTGATGCCAGAACCCACATAGTGGAAGGAGAGAATTGGTTCCTGTATAATTGTCTTTACCTTCACGTGTATGGCATAGTATGTGCCTGTGCACGCACACACGCACGCATGCACGCGCATACACACACAGCATACACACATATAACAAATGAATAAAATAAATTCTTTAAAAACCCTGAGGAAAGGTGACTTGAAATACAAACATTTTAACCTTCCAGCAAATTGCTGTAGGGTAAAAGACAGAAAATATAACAAGAACTGTCTCTTTAAATAAAAGTTTAGGTTATCACAAATCGTTAGTTGGTACAAAGCTTAGAATTGTGCTTTTTCTTCACCCATAATAACCTACACTATTCCAGTAAGCTTTATTTTGCAAAAGCTACTTGCGCTCTGGAAAATGAAGACTTCTTATGAATGAATAAAACAGTACATTAAAAAAAAAACAACTAATTTTCTGGCAACTTTGCACAAGCTATTCTGATTTATAATAACATATATAATGTGCTTAGTGTAATTAAAGCATATAATCACAACAGAAAGCACAAGACAAACCTTTCAAGCCAGGGTTATTGTTTCTCATTGGACAACTTCCAATACATCCATATTTAACTCAAATGCAACTTCCTAACTGAATGATGACCAAATTCTTAAGGTCAATTCATTTTCATTAGTTCTGTCTTAATTTTAAAAACAATGGAAGGAAACATCAGTGGGAAAATTAACATGTGGACAAACTAACAGCTTAATTTCAAGTCCCTGAGAGTCCATTCAAACTACCTACATATCATCTTAATTTAAAATAATTCAATTACATTCATAAGGGCAGGCAAAAGTTTTCCAAGAAAACTACTCACTTACAAGTAAAATGGCCAAGTCTCTGAGTTTTAAGAAAAAATATAGACATATGCTATGAATTGGATTCTTACCACTGCAATTTCTCAAGTCACAGCTATTTTATGTCACACTGACTAAATCCATCACCAAGCCCTCAAACTATAAATCTTAAATAAGGGCTCATTCAACTCTCTTTCCTAGGAAAGGTTAGGTAACAACTGTTTAAACACCCCTGTTATCTGAGGTATACTTCCTCTATAGATTATTGATTGAAAAGAAATACACTATTATGCATAGTGGTATGGCTAAGGAACCAAAGAATGAGTTAAGTAGGGGCTAGTTGCACTCTCTTTAGTCACAGGCTCATGGCGTCTAAAGACTAGACCCCAGAGCACACCTGAGTTCTCTTACTTACTGCTTGGATGAAGTTGGTCAAGCTACTGAGTTTCTTGGTCCTCAGATTGTGACTACAAATAGTAGTATTGTATAATTATTATGAGAATTAAATGAGCTAGTTTTTACAATGCACAAAAAATAAATATCAGACACATAAGATTTTCTAAATACTAGCTCTTATTTTTAGTGGAAAATTACTTATATTGTGTTCACGATACACAAGCCATCAAGAAACTGACTGCAAACTTTATTGGAGTCCTGGAAATGTCGTTGATATAGCTTGAGAATCTAGTACAAGAAACTGAGCACTGTTGTTAATTACAATGCACTCAGAATAGGGCCAGTCAATTTTCCATATTCTCCCTATACTTTCCCTGTCTAGACCTTCCTGTTTTCTATAAGGAAAAGGTTGATTTCTTTGAATCCAAAACTACCTGCATAATTTGATGTATGAGATCTGTCATCCATTACGAGCATGTGTGGAGATGGGCATATTGAATTGTCATTTTCTGTTCTCTTAAACTACTTTCTTCCAAATGAATCCCCGAAAGAGAGAGATGAGAAAGTAGGGTCACTTCAACCTTAAGTATGACAATGCAGTCTCACACAGTCTTTGACTGGACTTTTTCATTGGGAATCAGAGGATAGCACAGCAATTGCTACTCTCTAATACTCTGTATAATTCAGGGTAACTTGGGGAATAACAGAGCATGATTCTAGAAATGTCCATAGCCTTGTCTGCAATGCCATGAAAACAGAAAATGTACGATTGTGTTCCTAACATACTGTTATTGCGCTGGGGAAGAGGGCCAGGCTAAGAATGGTAGATGACCTTAGCTGGTTCTGGCCAAAGATTAGTACAGAAGTCCAATAACTTTATCAGAGCAGGTAGTCTATTAAAGTGGGTGTGATTTGTACAGCACATTATAGTCAGTGCTTAAGCAGAGAACCTTGTACAGCTGGGGGAGATGAGGGAATGATGATTCTTTAGGAAGTCAAAACACGGGGCATCATTGGCATCAGGATGTTCTCAAAGAAGGCTTGTGCGACATTTAAGAAGTGTTAAGAGACCATGGCAGTGGGTCACTTCTTTAAGAAGACAGAGAAAGTCTGACCATCCCAGACACTGCCATATGCAAACCACAGGACCACAGATAGACTGGCTGTCAGTGGCTGGATTTTGCCCCATGAGGCATTGGAGAGTTGGAATAAGCTTAAGTTTTAGAATGATCCTTGAAACAAAGTGTGGTCTGTGAATGGAAACATAGTTTTCCCAGGGTGAAATTTCCTTCCAGGTTTTGAATTAAACACTGTAAAGATAAGGACGAATTTTCCTTAGAGAGAAGAAAAAAAATATTAACTCATGTTGCCATAATCACAAGCAATAACCTGAAAACAGACAATGCCAAACACAACTTTGATTTCATGGCCCTTTGAAAAGGAGACAAATGTAAGTAGCAAAACAGAAACAATTTCAAACCATTAGAATTAGAAATGAGCTCATGTTTAAGTTCAACTTTACAGCTTTTTTAAATGTGGGTTTGAGAAAATCTAGTAGATTCAATAAAATTAAATATCCCGACCACCTGGTGTAATTAAACAAGTAAACCAAGTGGTTAAAAAATCTTTGATTGAGGTTGTGGTTGATGTCTAGCCAAAAAAAGCTACAGATTTTTCTGGCTCTGGAGTCTGAAATAAATAAATGGGCTCAAACATGGATCCAGAAAAGTGTAAGTTACTTCTGGTGGGCCAGAAAGTCGGCCCTTCACAGCCCCACATTTCCATTCCTACTAGGTTTATCCTGTGAAGTATCTAGGGGGGAAGAAATATTACACATCTGTTGGGGAAAAGTGAATCCAGGAATGGAGACGACAGGAAAACTACGGAGTTTTCAAATACTACAACATTTTCTTCCTGCTTACTGGGATGCATTGACCTACCACACACAGCACTTTTTACTCATGGGGAAGGACTAACAGAATTCACTAGAGTTTCCCAGACCCAATCCTTGTAAATAGTTTACATTTCTAAACCTCTGTTTCCTGTCGGTTAAAATGACACCTGTCTCTTATGCATTCCGTATGTTTAATTTTAGCAATAGGTGTAGTGAGCAGATAAATTTTTAAAAGAGTATTTTTAAAAAAAAAAGATTCTAAAGTTCATTAAGAAGTGACTTTTTCTCCTCTAAGCAGGCCTGTGGATGACAGGGACACAAACCCTCAGAGTACTGGTGTTTTAAACTTAAGGCTTTTACACACTGTCATTCTGTCAGATGCATAGTCTCCATAGCAACTACTGTATCATCTAATTGTAAAACTATTTTTGAGATGCAGAAAATTTTCTTAAGGAAACACAGCTACCTCTCCAGGTGTATTTCTACCCCAACTCCTGCCTATTCCTAGGAATACCATCAAATATTATTTTCGTTTTCGTCCTACTAACTGATTCTAACGTTTGTTGAAATTGAATTTCAAATTTCTTTCAGGCAAGCATTTGATTTTAGCTTTTCACATGTGCTTAACTGCTTCGCTGAGGTACAATTAAAAACCCTTTACAGTACAAAGAGATGTTGTTCACATGAAAACCCACGAATCTGGAACCATGACAAAGTGTAAACATTCATCAATAGAGGCACTACATATAATTCATACTAACATCTCCATCTCTCCAATCTTATCTATTGTTTTTTAGAATCCATTGGTCTGTTTTCTCTTGCCATTCATTAGTTTGTGTTTTCTAGAAACTTTAATAAAGTTAAAGTTTACAATGTGTTACTATTTGTTGTCTGTATTCTTTTACTTGCTTGAGACATACCCATGCTAATCTTATGTATTTATTCCTATCAGTAGATTATTCCCAAGTAGGTAATGACGTATTAATAGTTTATTCCTACTGTTTGGATAGATTACAGATATCACGTTTTCTATCCACTCATCTGATGATGAATATTTTCGATATTCCCAGTGTGGGCTATTACACACGAAGCAATTACTGCCATGCATGTGCAAGCATTATTGGGTATTTGCATTCATCCCTCCTGGGTATTTATTTAGAAACAAAAATGTGTGAATCACATGATAGATGTAGTTTAATATTTTAGGAGAGTGTTTTTTTTCTTCATGTCTGTTTTATATCACATTTCTACTAGTAGGGTATGATGATGTAGTTTCTATCCTTGCCAACATTTGGTTTCCTTTGTTACTCTAGCCCCAGGGTTCTCAACCTGTGAGTCATAACCTGTTTAGAGAGTTGAAGGATCTTTTCACAGGGCTCACCTAAGACCATTGAAATGCACAGATGTTTATATTACAATTCACACCAGTACCAAAATTACAGTTATGAAGTAGCAACAAAATAATTTTATGGCTAGGGTCACTATAACATAAGGAACTGTATTAAAGAGTCCCAGCATTAGGATGGTTGAGAGCCACTGCTTTAGCCATTCCAATAGTTATGAACTGATTTATAGTAATTGTAATTCTCTCCATATTGCATACTAAAGTGAACAATACATTGACCAACATCTTTATTTGCTACACATATATGAAATATGTATGGATGTGTATGTGTGTGTCTGTATGTGTGTGTTTTAGTTACTTTTCTGTTTCCATGACAAAACACAATGACCAAGGCAACTTGTAGAAAAAACATACTTAATAGGGCTTACATTTTCAGAGGAAGAGTCTAGAATCCATGACCATCATGATGTGCAGCATGGCAGCAAGCAGGCACACAGGGTGCTGGAGCAGGAGCTGAGAAGTTACATTTGATCACAAGCATGAGAAAAAAGGAGATAAACAGAAAGAGAGAGAGGATGTGTGTGTGTGTGTGTGTGTGTGTGTGTGTGAGAGAGAGAGAGAGAGAGAGAGAGAGAGGGCGTCAGAGACAGAGAACTAGAAATACTATGTATTTTTTTCATGACCTGTGAAAGCCTTCCACAAATGACACACTCTTTCCAACAGGGCTACACCTCCTAATCCTTCCCAAAGAGTTCCACCAGCTAGGTTCCATTACCATTATTGGCAGGGGTATGATCCAGTGACCAGCAAGCTTTTCACACTCTCCCTTCCTGAGCTGCATACTGTTGCTATATCTTGTCAGATACACTTCTCCAGGAACACAGCCATAGCTCATTTACTGCCTCTCAACTTTGAATAATGTTGTTTAGGGATCTGTTATAAGGAATTTATGAGAATGCTGTAGGGAATTGCCCAATAACTCCACATAGTTCTGTTTCAGCTTCTTAAATGCTAGGCTGCATGAGACTTCTGCTTTCACATTGTTTTGTTTTATGTTGTTCTGCCTGGAACAGTGTGACTATCCTCACTGTTCTCCTTCTGAGTAAAATGCTGAAATAAATGGGATGTTCAAAGCTTTCATTTTGTGGGAATAAATTGTAATAAGTTTAAATTAAAAAAGTAAAGTTGTGTTTTGCCTTAGCATAACACCAATAAGAAGAACAACAATATCAACTAACTGGATCCCTGAGAGCTACCAGGGACGAAACCACCAACCAAATAGTTATACATGGGTTGGTCCATGGCTCCAGCTACGTAGGTAGCAGAGGACTGCTTTATTGGACATCAATGAGAGGGAAGACACTTGTTGCTCCAGAGAAGGGAGATGCTAGAGGAGTGAGGTATGAGAGGGTGGGTGAGAGAGCACTCTCTTAGAGACAAAGGGGAGGGAAGATGGTGGGGGGGGGGCTTCAGACACCAGGAAGGGGGAACAACATTTACAATGTAAATAAATAACATAATTTTAAAAAGGAATGGGCTTCTCAAAACACTGCAACACAGGCAGAAAAACACAGTCATTATTCTTTTGCTTTGTCTTTTATGTCATGGGATCTTCTGCTGAATTACTCGACTTAGAAGGTCCAGGCTTGCTTATATGTAATAGCACGTATATGTATATGTATTTTTTGTTTGTTTTTATTATAATGAAGAATTGTTGCTTTTCAAAGGATGGTGTCTCCAGAGGCCTGTTGTAAATTTCCGAAGATGCTGCCAGTAATTAGGCATCTGGGTGGCCTGGAAACTGTCTCCATTACACTGCTGTGTCCTTGCCAGTTTTCCCATCTTTCTTCTGGGAAATTAAAAAAAAAAACAAAAACCAAAAAACAAAAACAAAAAAACCTAGAAAAAAAGCCTTTTTTTTTTTTTACATAGTTATAAGAGAATGAATAAATCTAGCGGGTTTTCTCATTTTTTCTTTTCTTTATTCCTTTCTGCCCTTTCTTTGCTTTGCGATTGACTCTCAAGGACATGTACAATGGATGTTCATGTTCCAGTAGTGCATGTGTTCAAGGGATTCTACTCAGTGGTCCACAAGCTTCCCACTTGCACACATGCTCTCCACATGGATAGCCCATTAAAAGCCAATAGTTCTCAGGTTTTCCCATTTCTCCAGCCATTGCTAGGGCTCGGACTTAGGATGTGAGAAACAGTCTGGAGGACATGGAATCAATTCAGTTTTCTCTTGCTTAATCTCTCATGTGATCTTCTACACCAACATGTGCATGTGAAGAATATCTTTAAGTTGTGTGTGTGTGTGTGTGTGTGTGTGTGTGTGTGAGAGAGAGAGAGAGAGAGAGACAGAGACAGAGAGACAGAGAGAGACAGAGAGATGGAGAAAGAGAGGGAGGGAGAGGGAAGGAGGAAGGGAGGGAGGGAGGGAGCAAGGGAGAGAGAGAGACAGAGACAGAGAGACAGAGAGAGACAGAGAGAGACAGAGAGAGACAGAGAGAGACAGAGAAAGACAGAGAGATGGAGAAAGACAGGGAGGGAGAGGGAAGGAGGAAGGGAGGGAGGGAAAGAGGGAAAGAGGGAGGGAGAGAGAGAGGGAAAGAGAGAGAGAGAGAGAGAGAGAATATGTGGCATGTATTATATTTGGCCACATAGGAATATTAAAAATTCATACTACATACAATGATACTGTAGGCTTGGGATTTTTTTTTTTTTCACAAATTCTAAAAAACTGGTTACCATTGCAAGAATGTTAGTGCTGCAGAATGTGCATCAGAATCCTCTAGCATATATTCTAGATGACACAATCATGGTATATGAAGTAATTGAGTTTAAAAGCTTGAGAAAGGACTTGCACCACATTATTCTGTGAGCACTACAATGCAACCCCATGCATATGAGAAGCAAAAGACAGACGTGCTGTAAAAGGACATAATATAATCGAGAGGCACAGATGGAAATGGAACAACCACCAACTAAGGAGCATCAGGGATGCAGCAGCCACCAGAAACTAGAAGAAGCAAGATAGCAATCCTTCCATAGCCCCCAGGGAGGGGAGGGCTGTCAGTCCCTTGATCTTAGGCCACTGTCCTCCAGAACAGGGAATGAATTCATTGCTTTGTTTTCAGCTAACCAGATTGTGGTAATTTATTGCAGTGGCCGTGGGATACTAATGTGCTCAATGAACTCATGAATCTGTCCGGCAGTGGCTTGGGCATGTGACAGCATAGAAGCCGAGACTCAAACAGTGAGGCGGAGGTGGACAGAAAGCATCTTAGTTCATACGGGAATACAGTAAAGTTGGATCCAGGCAAGCACTGACATGGCCTTAAAAAGAAAGGAAGTCATTACATCAGTAATACAGATGAAAGAAACAATTAAAATGAGTACTGTTTATGATCCATTAATTACAGAGATTAATGGGTGTGGAAAGGAGTTATAGTCTATATTATATAAAATGGGTGATAGCCATAGTTTGGTAAATGTAGTGGGTATCAAATTGTCAGGAGCATGAGTGACTACTTTGTACAATATTTTTGAGAAGCGGTAAAATATGTGGCTTTGGAGAAAATAGAAGGAATTAAACAGGTAATTTGTTTACCAAAGGATATGGCTGTGTTTATTTTAATTAATTATATATATATCTAATATCACATAAACTCACAATTCATCAAAGTTCAAATTACTTCCAATTCATCAGCTTTTACTTATTCAACTTCCTGAAATTCATTGAGATTGCTTTGTCAAAGATCACTCAAGTAATAAAAAACAAACCAACAAAAACCCCTAGAGTAAAATTCATGTATCTGACTACATTAGGCCTTCTATGCCAGTTTGTACAAGCACCAGACAGAGCTGGACAGTGCAGACCCAGGTTTCTCTTGATCCAGAATTTTTCAGCGTGTTCATAGGAGCTGAATAACATCAGAGCTCTGTCCAGTTCTGGATGAAGCTCAAGTTTGTCCAATGCTAGGCATCTATTCTCAACTTCACCTTTATACTCTGAGGAATAATGTCTGTTTCACAGGATCAATCAATCCGTGACAGAGTAGACATGAGAAAATGACAGGTTCAGTGTATAATGTGGAAAGGTCTAGAGTTTAAAGGAAATTAGCCAAAAGTCAACATACATCATTACTAGTATAAACTAGAGTAATTATGGACTTCTATTGAATTTGGTTTGTGGTGGTGGTGATAGGATTTTATTATTTAAGCATGATTTTGCTATGATACCCAGGCTGGCCTTGACTTTCAGTTCTAACCTTTCCCACACAGGTATAGATAATGGATGTACATCATTACATATCATTCCATGCTCCAAAGAGGTTTGGTTTCAGAAATTATCACGTAATTAACATTTTAATAGTATAATGTCTATATCCTTCCTGTCTGAACAATTAACTGCAGTAGATTTGAGAAGCATTTGGATTTCATCCAAATAAAGATTGTAATAGGCCATTCATTGGCTGAAAAAAATATTCTGAAGTTCTGACCTGTATTTTGACATACACATGCATTAGATATCATTGGTCACATTTCTAATTGGCTTGCTTTGTCTAACTTTTAGGTTGTCATATATAGAATCAACTTTGAGGGGCCATTTCTCTCTCAGGCAAAGGTTTACTTTAATGATCAAGCAGTACTCTAATTTCAATGCCATTGTTTGGGAATTCCAAGAAATATATTAAATAAATACTTCTGTTTTGCTTTAACTAATTAGCTATTTTAAGATGTATGCTTTTTGGAATTAAAGGAAGAGTGGTGGTGTTTGCTTGCTCGCTTGCTCGCTTGCTTGATTGCTTTAATAAAAGGAAATAAACCAGAGCAATCAGGAAATACTTACAGACTCTTGGGAGGAAAAAAATATCCTTCAAGTAGAATGTAGTACTAGATCGTTAAAAAATAAAGACATCATAAACCCATCAGTTACCTTAACTGTGTCATAACCTTCCGTCTTCTGATCAGCCTTTAGTGACATATGTCTATGAAAAAAAAGGACGGTTTAACTGGAAGATTATGATGCTGGCATACATCAGAAGTGAAGAGACCATCTCCATTAATTATACATATTTCTTAAATGTTTTTGCGATTGTTGTCTTCATCTTTAGTTTTGTTTTGTTTTGTTTAGAATTGACTATGGTTTCTGATAGGGTGAATTCGTTTTCATGCGGTTCTAAAAGCAAGTAGCATATATTTCCAAATGGCAGAATTGGCCTTTGGATGAATATAGCCATCCCTAAGCAAAGTCATAAACATTAAGGTGAAAGCCAGTCCAGGACTCTATTTTATCAGCATTGTTTTCAAACCAACAAGCACAGCCAGACTGAGCTACCTCCATGGCAGGAATCATCAAAGAGGCCTCTTCTTGAGACCTAACACCTCCTTTCTTGAGAACATCAAATAATGATGCAGCCCTTCCATTCATTATTTCTACATTTCAGTCAATAGAACCAATGATACACGAAGGTCAAAGGTGACAGTAACTGACCACACTTCCATATTCTATCTTGCACTGAGTATCAGGATGTTATGAGTATGAATGACTCAAATCTTAGGACTTCCTGGACAAAGTAAAATAGCCCCTAAGATACGTACCAAAAAAAGGGTAAACTCTGTCTTATACATATTGTGAAAATCAAGACACATTAATATATTGGATTTTTAAAATAATTTGAAAAAAAAAAGAATTAGTTATTTAATTAATTAAATTCCACCTAAAGATATGCAATTGACTGGGTTGGATTCATACAAATTAGTATGGCCAGCATTGCGAACCTGAAAATATTTCATTTGTAATAAAAAAAGAAATATCCTCAAGACTCTCAAATGCAGTTAGGGCTTTTCAAGTGCACTGTCTGTCACTTTGTCTTTGTACCAGAAGCAAATTATTTCTTAAGTGCTAATTGGCAGTTCTGTAAAGATTCCACAGTGCCCCCATGCTAATTACATTGCCTGCAGAATTCTCAGTCAGACTCTACCTCCAGCCAATACAGTCAGGAAATCTGACAAGAAATTTTATGCTCAAAGTTCTCACATAGGGAAATACTTCATACTGGGCTATAAACATGTGGAAATACCTGAAAGCCATTTCCTCTCTCTCATTAGGGATGCTCTAACTTGACTAATCTATAGTGTGCTTACATTTTTGAAGTGTTACATTTGTGGTCCACATACTGAACACTTGAAATAATTGTAACCAATAAATGTAGCCGCGTGGCTTGTTGATTGTCAAGTTGATTAAGCTGCTCCACTGCAGGATTCCATGTGGATCTTTCTCACATAAATTATTCCAATCAGAGTGAAATTTGCTTGTGTTAAAAAAAAATTATGTGTCTGACAGGTGATGGTTGCCTCCAAGGACTTGATCAAAAAAAGAAATTTATAATTAGGAGGACTTATTTAAGGTTCATGGGCTGATGTAGTGTGAATCCATGACTAACTGGGAAGAAAAGAGTAGAAGTACTATGCATTTCAGTGTGTGGTTTGGCACTTGCTAACCCTGACTACAGGAAGCTCATTTCTTCATACTTCTGATTTCTCTCTCTCAAATAAAGCTGGTATTTAAATTATACATATAAAAATTGACAAACATTTTAGTTAAAAGGAGTAAAATATCAGCAATGCTCCTACACTGTAGTAATAATATTGATACTGTGAATTATTGTGGTCAGGATTAAACAAGTTAATATACAGAAACATTCAAGACAGTGATCGGGGCCTGTTAAGTAATATATATATATATATATATATATATATATATATATATATATATATATATATATATATATATATATACACATATATATACATATATATACATATACATATATATATATGTTATAATATTTTTAATCTTTTTACAATTCAGCTTATGAGAAGAGAAACAAAGAGTACATATTAGTGGTTTCTGTTCGGCATGCTGTTTCCCTGTCTTAGGTTGCAACAAGAGCACCTCCCACCATTTCTCCAGTATGAGACTAGGATACCTGGTTGAAGGAATGGCTGTATCAAAAGAGGATCAAATGAAAGCTCTCAAGGAGCATAAGGACAAAGTCTTAGATCAGTGTTTTCATTCCAGTGGCTGGTTCTTCACGTTAAGGTTGAAAAATCAAGCGATAACATTTAGTGTGGGCAAAAAAGCCTGTTTAGTAATAGGTCCAAGAAAGTCTAGTGAGCAAGGAAGACTCAAAAGCCACTCCTGTAAGAAAGAAAAAAACAACCCTTCAATTTGTAATGCTTTTGATAAATCTCTTGCTTTATGACTAGGGGGATTTGACCCTCCACAAACCATCCCACCTCATAACAGAATGGCCACTTGAGGTATGTTTTCTCTTCTGAGCTCCAAGTTCATATGAGCTTCTCAGAAAATAGCTCAAAATGCTGCCGTTATGTTTACCCTGAGGGAATGAGAAGAGTAGTTATAGTTCTTATAAGGTGTTATCTCTCTGGAGAAAGGCAGATGTATCAGGATATGAATGCGATAAATTCCCTTGCTGTTCAACTGTAAATCCACAACAGTCCCTTCCAAGAAAATTGCCATAAACCCCATCATCATCTCAAAGCCTGTGTTTCTCCACAAGTTGCTCACTCAGATGTCCCAAGCCTTTCAAAAATTACTACTTGCTCTTCTTACACATTTTCCAATTTCATCATGTGCTCACTTCAAGGTGTAGGGGATAGCAAGAAGAAATGTTAAGTGTCACTTTGCCCAGACTTTACTATAATCTAATTATTGTAAATTATGTGAACAGCTGTCACCAGCATAAGCAAATAACAGATTTTCGTTTTATACTAAATGCATTGATTATTGTTGTCAAACACTTACATTACATATGATCACATGGTTGCAACAATAGTTCTATTCTAAGCTGACCACTGATACATAACATAATTCTAAACAGTGTCGTGCATTGTAAATGTGCTAGTCCTCTGCTATTGAGTGGAAGAGAGGCTGGCCTATCTTGGTTATGTCTATCAGTATTATAGCATAGACTATCTGTGTGCCCATTCTGGTTAATTCTACTTCTTATGCTATTTTACGTGATGTGAATGGCTATTATTTAGAATGGTATAACAAACATAACTTAATTTTTGACTTCCAAATGCAACTCTACCATGTATTGCCACCAGGACTAAAATAGCAGCAGCGTACTCTGGGATGATGTCATTCCCTATAAATAAAACAAAACAAGAAAATCAGGCATAAAAAAAAATCTACAAGCCAATGAGAAATAGCTCAGAACTGAAGTAACTCCATAGTTCTAACAGAACAAAGAAGTTCTTCCTGACTCTTAATTCCCTTGTCATTGTTCTCCAAGTAACAAAACTTATCAGGATTGATTTATTTGAAACAAATAGTGTTGATGTTCTAAGATATAATATTGGCATAGTAATCTTGGAAATAATAATAAGAACACAATTATATAATACCATGTAATTTAGACGATGGTAATTCTTAATACTCATAAGAATACTATTGTCTTTATGTTAGCATAAAAATATCAGGCTTCTGAAACCCTGCAGTGACCTCTATATTAAATCCAGTGTTCTGACTGAAACCATGCTACAGGACCCCATTTCATTTGTGGGGCTTACTTTGTTGATAAGGTGCCTAAAAATCTGAAAATTAGAGAAATGGCTCTTATTAAAAACAAAATATTCATTATAAAATATTTTATAGTTATATTACATATTATAATTATATATTATAATATAGAAAGCAAAACATTCTTAGGATATAAGAATAAGAATCCGGCTACCTGCTGGAGTCTTAACTGGACTGTCTGCTGCCTGAAACTTATATTGTTATATACCCTTCCACTCTAAGTCATGCTTACCTAAGGATAACACACTGAACACTGGTAAAGGACATTTTCAGTTAATTCACTCTCTAGGCAGACACGGATGCAGGGAGGACAGGTCTTGGGAGGACCCTGCCAATTTACCAAGCATCAATTCTCTGTGTACAGAGGGGAGACTAGATACCACAACATGGACACTGAAGGACCAATTCGAGTGGCCACTTAAGATCAGAAATACAATTTGAGTTGGTTAGCACAATGATTAGCATTAAAAAGAGATGGAACGGGCCCAGCAAGACAGCTGGGCAGGTGAAGACTCCACCCTCTAAGTGTCATGATGTGGGCTGGATCATTGGGATCACATGATGAAGAAAACTGACTCTCAGATGTCATCATCTGATCTCCATACCCACACCATCATACACATGTGCACACACACATTCATATAAAGCCAAGAAGTAGACACATTATACGAACATAAAACCACTGACTTAGTGTTTAGCATTTTGAGGATAGAATCTAGAGCCTTGTTCATGCTACACAAATGTTCAACCACTGGCCTACTTCTCAGCCAGCCACAATTCATTTTCTGCTTTAATTATAATTTTAATCTTTCTTTCTTTCCTTTTTTTCTTTCTTTCATCTTTAAAAAAAAATGTGTGTATGGGTGTTTTGCATATGAGCATGTCTGTGAATCACATGCATGGCTGATGGCTACTAGAACCCAGAAAAGGTCATTTGATTCTCAGGAACCCACTGTGTGGGTGCTGGGGCTTGAACCAGTATCCTCTGCAAGAGCAGCAAGTGCTCTTAATTGCTGAGCCATCCGGGCAGCCTGTTATTCCTTTCTTTCTTCCCAATAAATACAGGGTTTTCATTCTTGCAGGTCCTTTACATCAGAGTTTTCAATATAACAATATCTCATTGCCATTACAGAGAAAATAAGGATGATATCAGATATCAAGACTGTCTCATCAATAATGGTCCCATGGGAGAGTGGAAGAAGACAGCATAATTTGTAAATGATAGGATGGGCTAATTTTTCAGAAATTTCTTCTGGAAGAATAGATATAAATGTCAAAGAAATAACTGTCTTTCATCTAGCGCCATAGGATAAAATACTTAAACGTGGCAAACACTTTGGACCTTGAGAAACAAAGCACACACATAAATTGTGAGATGTCCATCCCTGGTTAATTTAATAAGGTCAAAATCCTTTTATGTATACAGGCATCATCGTTCATCTCTACTTGTTTATATGTAAGAGATATGGACTGTGCAGAGGCCATTATGTCTCCTGGTAGCTATAAAGCTACCGTGGACATCTCCTTCCACTTAACTTGTCAAACTGCACCAGCTGCCCCCCCTACTGGTAGTGGGGAAATTGCAGGGTAGACTGTTGGTGTTCCTTGTCAAGTCTACATCAGCCCTTTGAGGTTATAAACTAGGATTTAAAAGGTCGAGCAATGGTCTTGTTTGTTTGAACAGAAAGGTAATCTACACATCACTGTCACTGAAGCCTGGAAAGATGTCAGAAGGCAGGTCATTTCTTTCTACTAAAGTGTCTTTTCTTTTATTACCAGCTCTATAACAAGATTATTGAAATGATTCAACAATAGTCATGGCACTGCTATAGAAACCTGTTGAAAGTAAATAATAAAAGCATTTTATCTGAATGGCTGTCATCTTCCTGTTGAGGGATATATTTGTTACATAAGTGCATTTGTGTGTGAGTCTGCCTATGTGAGCTGCTCTAATTTGGTTATGCGGATAGGTGCCATTGTAACTTCATTTTAACCCTATTAGCAAAGAGGGGAGGGCAAGCAGTCTCAAACTGTAAGTCAAAGGAATTGCAACATGACTGAGTGCACTTGAGTCCCAACTGTAATTTAGCATTTGTATTCATCTTAAGCAGCTCAATTAGAAGAAGAAGAAAAAAGGCCACTGCCTTTAGAATAATGTTTTAAAATGCACTGGCTATTCTTAATGACAGAGGGTTAACCATTTTGTCTGTAAATTGTATCCTGCATTATATGTAGATTGGATCAATTTTAATAAATTAAACTACTATTTATAGCTTAGTATTTAATTTCCTTAAATATCTTTTTTATTATTTATAATACTAAACAACATGGACTGAGGAATTTTTAATTATGCTATGCTTTTCTATTTTATTCTTATCAGGAAACCATGATTTTGCAAAGATTTAATAATATTTTCATTTTCCTTAATTTCAAGTAAGTTATATTATCTGAAACTACTGAAACTGACTTATTAATGAAGAAAATTGCTTATAAAGTAGAGTAAAGAGACCATATTTTATCAATGTATCTAGAGCTTTGTCCTCGTGGTTCTGCCTAGTGGGTGCTGCTTGTTAAAAGTGAGACAGATAGTTCTTGGCTAAAGTTCCACAAATGGGGAAATGTGTGGACCTTTATACAGTCTTCTCTCTTGGATGAGGAGACATTTTTATTCCTAGGGAAGAAATAACTAAGTCACTCCAGGGAAATCTGCGCCAGAGAAGAAAGATTGCACAAAAGCAATGTCTCTCCAATTCTACTGTCTAGAAGGAATGGATAAGACAATGGGACAAAGAGACACTTTGTCTATCTAACAAGAGTATAAGGCAACATGTTACAGGTGGGACATATCTTAGTTGTTGGAAATGTTTTCTATTAAAAACTAGAAGCAATTAACCTAATTGAATGGTTTGCGTTCTCCCTCTCTCTCTCTCTCTGTCCATCTCTATCTCTGTCTCTCTTTGTGTGTGTGTGTGTGTGTGTGTGTGTGAGAGAGAGAGAGAGAGAGACAGACAGACAGACAGAGAGAGAGAGACAGAGATATAAACAGAAAGAGATGTATGTACACCTATGAGTAGGGAAGATATGCTCACTCATGGGTGTGGACAGAGCACAGGTCAAGGGAAGGTGAGCTTTTGATACTTGCTATGTATCCAGCTAATATCCCCGCCCACAGTAATATGTTTCAGATGCTACAAGTATTGTTACACTGATTCTTATTTAATGTTCACAGATCACAGTGCAGTATGGACTTTATGATGCTCTCCCTGTGCTAAGATGACTCAGGGCCATCGTGGGCCTTGCTCGACTGCGTGGATTAGTTTCCTTATTTGGCTTTCTTTTTGAATTGAGTATAATTCAAATATGAAGATAATTTATCCTAGCAAATTTCAAGAGGGAAAATACTTTCTTGGTAACTTGATAGCATCTTGAAATTATACATTAACTTTGCTATTTAAGAGGACAGAACAGAATTTTCAGGTGCATTCTGAATATACTGGTCAATACAATTAGTATTTTTTCTCGCTTTCAATTCTATTAAGATTGTGTTATCTGAAGCTCTGTCTGGAACTTGATTATGATTCTGAAGATTATGGGAACCACAGGACTGTTACTATTAGTGTAAAAGGCAATTAATTTCAAGAGAGTGACTTTTGACTCTTTTTAAATATTTCATTCTAAGTAATAAATATTCACAGTAGGAAATAAATCTGAAGAAAATGCATAAAAAACTGTGCTAAGGTATGAACTGATTTATTTAATGTCTACTCCTACCTTTAAAGTGTAGCTGAAGTCTAGATCTATATGGCATTTGTTCATTCTTGTCAATGAAACACTTTAGCCAAGTAAAACCGAAGTTAGCTTCACGCTCCTGTCTGTGAACAAATCAAAGCTCCGAAAGATTAAACTGCTGCCTCAGATATATGCAGACACGTACACAGCATCAAAACTCCCATGACGCTCAAAATGAAATAACTGACAATTCGTGTGTAAATTAAAGGTGCCTGGAAATATTACCAAAAGTCATTTTCCATACACAGGTCTTGCAAGGGATTGGAAAAGGAAGCAAGTTCCTGCGCAGCGCTATGCGGTCCGCATGCATCCATCAGCTGGCCGTTCTCGGGAAGAAAGAAGCTGAGTTGACAGCAGCTAATGCGAAGCATGAAGGGCACGCCTTAATGGAAAGAGGGCTTCTTCTGACCAGGAGTTTTCCCTTCTCATCCCAGTGGTGCAGCTGTTAGTTTGACATTGACATTCAGATGAGTTAGAAGCGGAAGGACAATTTCCATAAAACAACTAGCTGGCTTTGTTAAGTAAAACAGGTCCATTTACCTTCCCAGCCCAATAAAGTGTAACCAACCAACAGTTACAGAGAAAGGAAACACCCAGTGCCCAGCCCACATTCCTTTATCTGTGCATATTGGAAGTAAAGAGGTTTGATTTTACTGACTTTATATTTGGAATTTTGTTTAGTATTTTCTAAGTATAATAATTGTATACTAAATGATCTTTTTATACATACAAACTCAGCTGACTTGACACAACTTGGAGGATGTGGTTTCTATCTTTGTGACTTAAAATGTGTGTGTGTGTGTGTGTGTGTGTGTGTGTGTGTGTGTGTGTGTGAGAAGTGTATATACATGGGGCGCACATGAGTGGAGGTCAAAGAGACCAGAGTACAATTTGTGGGGGTTGGTTCTCTCCTTCTACTCAGTGGGGCTGGGGCCAGAGCTCAGGACAACCTATGACAGCAAGGGCTTCTAACCACTGAGCAGTCTCACTGACTGATGTTTCCCATCTTTCTTGCCAGTCAGAAGAGTGTGACGGTTCTCTGGGAAGTTCTGAATCTGAAATATGATAGGCGGTAAACAAGTCTTCAGTGCGGCTGGTATTGATTTTACTAGGTACAAAGAGGTTGACAATGAAGGCAATGAGAGACGCAGCCTCCTCCTTTAGGAAGCTTATACCCATTTTTCAGAGAGTTAAATCACAGCTATGTGGCCTCATGTCCATCAAGACATTAGTATGGAGGTGGTTAAACCTTCAGAATAGATTTTATTATGTTCTGTTAATCTATAGTCCCTTGTTAGTCTATTTAATGCCACGGTTATTATCAAATAAATTGTATTTACCAGTATCAGAACATTAGTGCCCAGTGCATATATATGCAGTACACGACATCCTGAAAGCCAACCAGGAACATGAACAAGTTTAAGCCAGTCACTCACCGAGTTGGAGGATATGCTGAGAACATGTGATTTCACCATTCTCTAATGCAGAGCGTGCAAGGTAACACTTTCACCTTGCTATCCTGAAAGTTCTAACCGAAATCGATTAGTGAGGGTAGCATTCAGACACATCAGACCGGGGGTGGGGGGGGGGGTGACTCCGCCTGTTTTGATTTTATTGCTTAATTTTTAAGTTACTTTTCTTCAGATTGTGTGTGGAACCTATCTACTGCTTTCAAACAAGCAGGAAAAATCCTGCTGAAGTAATGGTAGTCAGAATCAATAAATAGAAACAATGGAAACTAAATTAAAGCAACAGCCTGATTATTTTACAACTTGAAACAATATCCCCAAAATGAATGTTAAAAATTGCCTAAAATCGATCTGCAACCCTATAGGTGGAACAACATTATGAGCTAACCAGTACCCCGGAGCTCTTGTCTCTAGCTGCATATGTATCAAAAGATGGCCTAGTCGGCCATCACTGGAAAGAGAGGCCCATTGGACTTGCAAACTTTATATGCCCCAGTACAGGGGAATACCAGGGCCAAAAAGGGGGAGTGGGTGGGCAGGGGAGTGGGGGTGGGTGGATATGGGGGACTTTTGGTATAGCATTGGAAATGTAAATGAGTTAAATACCTAATAAAAAATGGAAAAAAAAATTGCCTAAAATCAATGAACATTTTGGTCTGCTGAATTTCTATTTACCCTTCAAAGATCAGTTGTAAAGATCAGTTGATGGTGGCCTCCTCTGTCTGAATTAATAACCGACTCCAGGGTATATCCACGTCCATTTCAGTTCACATCAAGATGAAATACAATTCCTTCTTTAGCTGTTTTCTTTATGATATTTATAGTTTCATACTTTCAGTGTTTGTATTTCCTTTTGCTCCAAGCTTTGGAACATAGTAAGATTTTAAGTCATGTACAGATTCTGTAGAGATCAATGAAGATTGTAGATGCTAACAATCCGCAGCACCAGCAGCCATCTGAAAAATATTCTGAATTAATCTTTAATGCTTTCTTCTTGTTTGGTTAGTGGCTTATTTCATCCTAACATACATTAAGATTCTGTTTAAGTTTTATTAAAACATCTCAATTCTTTATTTTATACCATAGCACCCTAATATTTTCTGACATTGTATTAAACTTTGAAATAGGCTGTTGTAATCATTTTTCCAAAATTTAGGCTACTTTTATATTACCCATCTATGAATAACACACTTTTTTGAACTTCTTCATTTAATTAATTATTATCAATATATGAATTAAGACCTGTGTCACATCTCCAACCCTAAACTTGACACAGAAACAAGGTCCACTGTGAGCGGTGTGTATTATCTACCTTTTAAAACATACAGGCAACGCAAGTACAGAGATACTGCTTGAAGAGTGGCTATGTAGGAGACTAAAAAGCAAACGCAGAAAATAAATGTCTCTTTCTATAAGTAGCATCCTCCAGAAACCTCAGTTTTCTTTATTTCCATATTAAACAAAGGAGTTAGTCATGTGTAAGTTAATAAAGTAAACACAGGGGAGATGTGCCTCAGAATTAGAGCCAGACTGTGAACAACGGAGCAGGAATGTACTTAAACCCCGTACCAGCTCGTGACCAGGTCTGCTCTCTGTCTTCGCTCCTGAGTTTTGGACAAGCGGCAGGAGCTATGAGAAAAACTTTGAACCTGACAAGCACTGCAGGCCTGGGAAAGGCCCCTGTTTTAACACAGCCCAGATGTGATCCCTAATGAAAGCAGCATGGTCCTGCAGCTGCAGCAGTTGGGGCAAGGCATTTGAAACAGAGTAAATTATTTGAAAAAGACATTTTTCCCCTCTTACAAGTATGCTTGACCTGTCTTGGAGCAAAAAATCTTAAGCTGGATTCAAAAACAATTTATAGCCCTTCTCTTATCTTCTTCCGATTGTTGTGCTAAACTTGGTGCCCACAAGAGTGGTGGAAAGCCACTGGGTGTGTGCCATACAAATGTGTTTATCATCCTGACAGAGGGCCTGATCCAGTAAGTCTCCAAAAGCTAAGTTTTAAGCATGTAGAATAGAAAACTCTAAACTAACCAGAACACCGAGCCTCACACTACAGGCTGAATTATTTACGCATGCAATTCTTGTCCATTCTGGCTTGCATCTTATAATCTCCATCAAGGATGTTTGTGTATGTGTTTATCTTATGTTTTCTAAGTTAATTTTAAAAGATTTAGACACAAAATGAATTTGACTATTAACATAAAACACTAAAAAAAACTAAATCTTAGGAGAAGAAAATCTCACAGGAATCATGTGGCTTATTCCTTTAATATATCAGAAGCATGCTATGTTATAGCATCTAAACGCCAACCTGACTTTGTCTCAGTGTAGAGAGACGGTATCACAACATGACTGCTATTTTCCTCAGTCAATAGAAAAATGGATGCCTGATATTTGGGAGGAATGGAGAGTTCTGATTAGCTTAAGGATGTGTTTGTTTATTGTATTGAAAATGCTCTGTACTGGGAGACAGCCAGTGGGAGACGTGGAGAGAGCATTTTACATATTCATTGAAACATTTCCTAACCATATACCTTCCCAGTGAAAGAAAAACTCCCATTAAGCCCACAGAATATTTTCAGCTGTCCCAGGAAGTTATTTTCTAAGAGGAGCAAGAAAAAGCAAGGGGAGAGAAATAGATGATTGAAAGGTAGTAAATGATGCTGTTTGGGAGCAGGAAGTGCAGGTTATTATTTGCTAACGGATTATTCAGAACGGATTTCATCATTCTTGTTACAAATGTGTTTTTTGACACTTTAATTATGAAGGAACTATTGTGAAAGGCAATATGAGCAGAAGATGCTATAAGTTTAAGTAAAAATGTTATTACATCCTCATTTTACCAAATTCACAATTGCCCTGGAATTAAACAGCATTTCTATTCTGCAGAAAGAAACACTTAGTGCAAAAATGGAATGCATGTGGATCTGGTGACATTTTAATCATTTTATTTTATACAGCATTTAGAAGTCATGGAAATGGAATGCAGAAAGCTTCAGAATTTAGTGCACATATATGCATGTACAGTACTGCACACACACACACACACACATATACACACTGTAACATGAAGCAAAAATGTTATTTATTGAAAATTGAAATGTTGCTGCTATTCAGTGAAAAGTCTCTGTGTTACCGTCATTCAGTAGGGGAAATGACTCTCTAAGACTGCAGGAGAGGTAACAGACGTTGGTCCCTGAGTGACTCAGGACTCTCAGCAAAGCTCCATGTCCTCTGCTTGCTTCTTCCAACCTCATGCCCCCAATTTACTAATGAACACCTTGGTATGTAATTTATTTGGGTACATTGACATTAGAACAGTCAACCAATCAGCCCGGTGACCATAATTTAAACAAATAATCTACAAATCATTTTTTACAAGGTAGGCCTGCTAAGTTGTGATGTGTTGATAAATTGAACGGAAATTCTAATGGCATGTGAGAGCCCTGGTAACAATACCCCAAGGCTGTGCACAAGTCTTCAGAAAACTCTCATTGTGAGCTAAAGGGAGGCAAAGTAAGCCCTATGGTTACAATTCCAGTTTTGTTTTCAGGAGCGCAGATAGGCTGTAATAAAAATATGACCCTTGAATATTAATTCTCTTATTTAGAGACTTACGCGGCTAAATTAGAAAAGTGAGGTTTTGAAAGATCACTTTTATATCATTTTGTAGATACACAACTAGCTTTTGAAAAAAGTTCCAAACTCCTATTGTAAAGAAAATAACAATGTTTACATGCTCTTCATTTATTTAAAAAGTCAAAAGTCTTCACTTTAAGATAAAAGTATATTAAAAACAAGTATCAGTCTTCAGTACAATTCCTTTTGTCCGTCCCCCCCCCCCCCAGGAGATGAGTGGCAAGCGCCCCCTCCTGTCTTATCACAAGTTTGATTATTTTGAATGTAAACATGTCTCACCAGTGCATGGCAATTCTCAATGCCAGAACATCCCACTGCAGACCTCCATATGTCAACAGAAATGCCAATCGGCTGAGGTGATTTTATTCCTAGACAAGTTAGGAAAACACTTCGTCAGAATTTTCTTTGCTCAATAATAAAAGGCTACTCTTGTTTTTATACTAGGAAAAAGAACTAGGTTTATTAAAAAAAGAAAAAGCAAACAACAGCTTTCTTGAGGAGGTTGAGGAAAGATGAGCTTCGGCAACACTGGCCTCTTTGTCTTTTACTGCAGCTCTTAATAATATTGAATTCAAAATCTATGTCCTTGACTGAGATGGGTATTGTGATAACCAACCTCTTCCTATCACTTGAAAAGAAATAAAAGTAATAATAACACAGTATAGCATTATAATTCAATATTATAAAACATGTTTATAAAAGATTACCCATTTTACTTGCACATGTGTAGAGATTTTTGCGTTTTAAATCATGTATATAACAAAAATTTACAGTTCCAGCCTTCAGTAACCATGTAACAACATAGTAATCTATGTCAATGGCCTATTATTGGTGATCTATCTATTCATTAGTTTTCTTTACTGTGGGTTTTTTTATTCATTTTTTAGTATTTAACTAATGTGTGATCAAATGCACACTCTCACAACATTAACTTACGTGGTCAAGCAAGTAGGAGGAAAAAAAATCACATAATAAGACTTTTTTTTAAAGAAAAAATTCATTTTGAGAGATTATAAAAAAATTCTAGAATTCTTTGTTTGTTTGTTTTTTTAACAAATGAAAGTATAATTCCAAGCTGCTTTGTCTGTAATTCCTTCTGCATGGCTAGAAGTTAGTGATGCAGATGGTTCTGAAATTCAAATATAATGCAAAAGATGCTCTTCATCTCAATCCTTTGAATTCATATTTAATGTATTGAAGAATTAGCATAAGTGGACTGCTTCCAAAGTCATACATGTCATACATGAAAATGGCATGAAATTTGATTTCCTTGGCTTTGTCTTACATCCCTAAAGCCTTCTCCCAGCATTTTGACTATAAGCAGCAGTACTGTTTGTCACTTCCGAGAGACATGAGGGCCTTCGACCCTGCTCCGCCATTTCCACTGTGCACTCTCACAGAAGATGTGCCTTGAGCAGCTATACCTGTACTGTGCGGTACCGAGGGATACATAATTGCATTTAATAGAACGTGCCCCTGTTTGCAAGACATACTTGATTTAAAGCCACTTACAGTTTAAAGCTTTGGGGAGATGTAATTAAATTTTACAGAAGCCACAGCTTTTAAATGAAGACACATGATCTGTGCGCATGTGTGCAAACATATACACATATGCAGTCAAAATGGGAACTTCTAAACACTGGTCTTCTACAACTATTTATTTCATAACTTAAAATATAAGACACTATTATTCAAATATTATGAAGGTTGCTCCTATTCATATAATAGGTCCAGCTATAAAAGTGTATCAAGATAATTACTCTTATACTATGATATTCCAAAAGTGGCTTATTGACTGAATTGACAAACATTATTCAATGTATATTACTATTTTTGAGGCATGTCTGTTCTATATTTGACTTATATTCCTGTTGCCATCACAAGTACATAGAGGAATGCTTTGATAGATCATGCATATGTAGGTTTTTTTCAATTCCTATATGGCCAAACACCCTAATAAAATGATACATTGTTATTTTAAATAATCAAAAAATAAAATGGACATGCTTGCATTAAGTTCACAGTTGAAATCACTATATATGTTCTTTTGAACTATTTTTTTAGATAACAACTGTTAATGAATCATAAAATCCAGTTGAATATGCTATTTTTTAATAAAAATGTGAGGCGAATCAAGTAAAAAAATCTGCCATAAACCATCTCTTTCTCTTAACTTGATTTAGGGTTAAGTAAACTGTTAATATTTCTTTTAATTTGATTGTTTTAAATTTTTTACTGAAAGAAAAAACAATATCAATTAATACTCTGAAAGTCACTGAGTAAACATCTTAGGTGCAGAAACAGAGCCTCTTCTGTAGATGGCACCTTTGAAGAAGCCCCATGGAAACCTTTTAGACTGACCTCATTCCTTTAATGTCTGCTTAATGCCTGAGAGAAGATACATTCTGTCTTGACCCCCCTTGAACTTTAGAACTAGCTCAATAAACCACAGAAAGACCAATAGTTTCAGAAGAGAAGGATCTTTAAAGTGGAGCCTTCCTCAGGGCTATAAGCAATGTCTTTACTGTGAGAACAAGGCCAAAGAGGAAGGGAAGAAATGCTGTTGCTCCCACCATTAATTATCCATTTAGAGCTCTCTCCTGCCCCCGGTGCAGAACTTTCCAGACTGGCCATGGTTCTCATGCCCCTAGCCATGTGCCACAAGCCATCTCCAGCCCCACTCTCAACTTCCATGTCCCTCCTTTGTTGTTCATGAATATGAATCTAGGTAAACTGTGTGGAGCAGTTTTTCAACTAAACAATCAGACCTTTATTGTCTGACTGACTGAACCTCCCTCCAACGGAACCACGTGATGTGTCTGAAGTGTGGGAATCTCGGCACCAGCCTCAATTTCTAGCAATTTTTGTTTTTAAATTTACTGTTATCTTTAAATTAAAAATAATATATTGTTTATTTAATATATAATTTTATATCATAATTATCTTGTTAGCTTCTTTGCTTTTGATTTTAATTATTTCCCTCACAATGCCTTGTCAGAATCATTAAAAGTTATATTCTGTAATCCTAATTATATGACTTATGTTTCAAACTGCAGAGAAGAGTCAGAAGAGCATTGGCTAAAAACAAATAACTTAAATTGTGCTTCAAATACCTTCTATGTTTCCTTTGTGGAAAGGAGCAGTATGGTAATTACATTTTCTAACTCACTGCTAATGCCTCCTGTCAGCCTCCTCCACGGTGTTAGGTGTTTAGTAGATTTGAATATCATAAAAATGTGGACAGATGTGACCTAGGTGATAGAATAATGAGGGACACCGAGGTTCCTTGTGTTCCTATGCATTTTAAGTTTCTGGATTTTTAACAGAAAACATATTCAGCTAACTATCCATATATAGTGTTGTGTAAGTGAAAGAATTATTTTAGGTAAATTATCCACATGAGAAATAGTTTTGGTGTGTCCTTATACCAACCATATCATAATATCTATTATCTAGAAATGGTAGAGGCAAATTAGATTGCTTTTTTTCCCCCTCTTCTATTGTCTGTGTTTATCTTACACAGGACTAAATACTGAGTAATTTTCACAATACATTTCCTAAAAAGTACAAATGGATTTTTTTATTTAAATGAAATATCACACCTATTTGTGATTTAAAATTCTTATGTAGCCTTTATTATTTCAATGTTTGATCATTGGTTGTCCAAATCTTGAGAAATTCTTATTTGGCACTCTTGTAACTATGTCAGTTTTTACCAACACTTGTGTATGTGTGTGAAAATGCCTGATTCAAGTTCTACATAAAAGAGAATGAAAAGAAAAAAATAGATCTTGATAGCAGAATAGGAATTCATGATTGATAAAATTAAAGTCATTTTACTATTGAATACTAGCTACACTGTTTTGGTTTTCTTTGTATTATTTTTATTTTTCTGATTACACACACACACACACACACACACACACACACACACACACATATATATGTATATCTCCACACAATAAATGTGAAAATAGTTGGTGTGATGTATCTATTTATATTTAGGTATTTGTAATTTTATGCATACATTTATGTATGTATTGTATAATTTTTAGTCATGCAACAGTGTCTTTAATGGACTTTTTACTTAGGTGGTATATGAAAATAAACTAGGCTTTGTTTCACTTCTTTAAAGAATAAATCAGATACCTCCATACATTCTTGTACAAACTTTCATGATTGCTATGGATATATCACTCAGAAATGTGTTAAGCCTACCTAGGACAAGGGTTGTAGCTTTTCTTTTTTTTTTTTTTTTTTTAATCGTAGCATACCACCTGCTATCAGATTGTGCTAAACTTTTTTTGAATAAAAGTATCAAACATGGGGAACGATGATGAATTTGAATCTCCCCAGTGACGTGTAAAGTGATTTAATCTGTTAAATATACTCATTTTCTGAGACAGACATCATCCAGAGTCATCTTTATAGTAACTGAGTCTTTTGAGAAAATGATTGCAAAACTATATTAATGAGTGTAAAAATAAATGAATGTTAAGATATTAATTTCAAGAAAACGCCAGATTGGAAGTAAATTTGTATAAGCAAGACACGTGAAAGCATTCTTAGAAGAAAAAGAGCTAAGCCGGAGAAGAATGAGTTAGGCCTTACATTGCTGTGTGATGCCTGAGGTCAGAAGACGACAATGAAACAACTTCCTTTAGAAAACGTCCTGACCTCAGTCCCCCGCTTCTCCACTCCTCCCAATTCCCCACCATCTAACCTCTCCCCCAGACTGACTGCTTCTGTTTCTCTTCAGAAGAGAACAGGCCTCCCAAGGGTATATACTGAACACTATGTAAAAAAATGAAATAAGACTAGGCAAAAACACTCATACCTAGCCTGTAGGAGGAAAGGGGTTCCAAGAGCCCACAAAAGAGTCAGAGTTGCCCACGCTCTCATTGTTAGGAGTCCCAGGAAAATCTTGAGCTAAGCAACCACAATGTATATGCAGAAGACCTCGTGCAGTCCCCTGCAGCCTGCTTGATGCTGCTTCAGTTTCTGTGAGCCTCTATGAGCCTTGCTTAGATGATTCTGTACGCTGTGTTCTTCTGGTGTTCTTGACCCATCTACCCCCCAACCCCCCTCGTTTTTCAGTGTTCCCATAGCGCAGCTTTATCTAATGACTGTGGGTCTCTGCATCCGTTGCTAGATGAAGGTCTAGAAATCATTTCATTGACTTGTTTTCCAGTCATGTTTGTTTCTATTGTAGGTTCTGGGCTATCCAGCCTCTGCTTTCTAGCCATTCAGCCTGTGTTAGGGATGGACTCCCTAACCTGGTGTGGTTAAACCAGCAAATTATTGGCCACTCCCATAAGCTCTGAGCCCCGGCACAGCTTGTAGACAGGACACTTTGTAGATCAAAGGTTTTGTGTTCTTGGTTGGGTTGCTATCCTGGTCCCAACAATGGAAACCATGCCAGGTTACAGACCCTCCATATCTAGAAAAACATGCCAGGATCCATATCCTCCATTACTAAGTATCTTCGTTAGAGTCACCTTCATAAATTTCACGAAGTTTCCTCTGCACGAGTTTTCCACATCGCCCCTTAAGTGGCTGCAATTGCAGTTGTCTCTCCCTGTATCCTCTCCCTCTATCCCTCTGCCACTCGATCCCCCCCCCCATTCCCATCCTCACTTGTCCCCAGTCTACCCACAAAATCTATTTCATTTTCTGTTCCCAGGGAAATCCATCTCTCCCTCTCTAGATCCTTCCTCCTTGCTTAGCCTCACTGGGTCTGCTGACTGTAATATGAATATCCTTTATTTAACAGCTGATATCCACCTATAATCACTTATCATCTTTGTATTTCTGGGTCTGGGTTGCCTCAGTCAGGATTATTTTTTTCTAGTTTTACCCATTTGCATGCAAACTTCATGATGTCTGCCCCCCCCCAACAGCTAAGTAATGCCCCATTGATTAATATACCATTTTTCTTTATCTAGTCTTCAGTTAAGAGACATTTAAAACATAAGGACAAAGGATACAAGTCAAAAATGTATCATCTGAGTTGTCATAGAAGGGTAAAAAAATAATGGTCTTGAAGTGATGGGGGGCAAACGAAGTCAAAGGGAAATAAAAGAGGGTTAGAGAATGATAGCAATCAAAGTTGCCAAAGAACAAATTCAACAAAAGATAAAAGAAAACTAACAAGTGAATCTTTTTCCTAAAAGTTACTCAAATATGAGTTTAATAAAGGGACACATTAAGATAGGAATAAAATTGATGATTAGCCTTATAAGAACATAACAACAAAATGTACCATTATATCTAAGTGAATTAAGTTCCATATTCTATAGAAATAAATTTTATATATAAATGGGGCTTTCTAGAATCATATTTTTTTCTTTTTCTCTTTTCCATATGTTCTATAAGAGAGATATTCAATTTTCTTTAAAAAGTTTCATATTATTTTATGTGTTTGAGAGTTTGCTTGCATGTATTCCTGTGTACCACGTACATGACTGGTGCTCATGGAGGTCAGAAAGGGGCGCTGGATCCTCAAGAACTGGAATTGCTACTGGTTATGAGCCTCCATTCAGTTTTAGAAATCAAACCAGGTTTGACAGAAGGCACCCAATGCTCTTAGTGCTGAGTCATCTTTCCAGGCCCTAGGAATACTTTTTGAGCTAAATAAATAATCTTTTGTATTTAAAGCATCCTTTAAAATTGGAGAAACTGTCTACAGACTATCTATCTGATATATAGTTAAAGTGCAAATACAAAAAAATAAAATAAATTAAAAATTTTAAAAGAATTAAAAATGCAGAATACATGAAAACCTTTAATATTCAATAGCACAACAGCACACAATCTGATATTTTTAAATGTACAAAGGATCTGAGTAGATATTCCCTCTAGTAAAACATACATCACTGGAAAGAGAGGCCCATTGGACTTGCAAACTTTATATGCCCCAGTACAGGGGAACGCCAGGGCCAAAAGGGGGAGTGGGTGGGCAGGGGATTGGGGGTGGGTGGGTATGGGGGACTTTTGGTATAGCATTGGAAATGTAAATGAGCTAAATACCTAATAAAAAATGGAAAAAAAAAGGCCACCAGGTACATTTTCTCAGTGCACACACACACACACACACACACACACACACACACACAAAGTAAAAAGGCAGGATGACTGCTGAAGTCATAGACAAATTCTTGTCCAATCACTTCACAATTATAGCTTCCCTCCCCAAATATGCCAACCTGCATACATTAAATATAGACTTATTTTGTCTATCAATCATATCTCAATACATAAATTATTTTATCAATTTTGAGAAATCAGGCCATGTTTACTTTACTTCATAAAGAGAAGTAGAAATCAGTAGGCCGTCTTGATTTAAGGTTTTCTTTCTGAAGATGTGCAGGGAGGATGCTCAGTCAGATTCCGTGGTTCAAAGATCAGAGCACACAGCATCCCAGATCAGAACTCGGGATCACGGGTCCATTTTCACTACCTCTATTTATTGCTAAACTGTATATTGTGCAATTCTGTACTCAACTTTTAATGTCTTTAAGTCATAGTATCTCGTACATGCTGCAGGACTGTCAAGGAATTAGACTAGTGGGGGCATCATGGATTCCAAGACACCTTGAAGGTAAGGTAGAAAATGCATATTCACCAAAATAAAGAACCTTGGGCAAGGTAATAGCAATGAAGAGTTTGTGCAGCTGCATTATAGGGAAGAGAGAAGGGAAGGAAGGTAGGTTAAAATGCAGAAACATTAGGAAAAGAGTTTAGATTTTGTTTCATACTTAGATACCTTCCCATTTCTATTATGAAATGCCTGGGGTAATTCATTATAAAATGCAAAGATTTGTCTTGCAAAGGATACAGAAGTGCCACATTTCCCTTAAAGAACACAGCTCCAATGACCTAAAAATGTCATACTCATCCTGAGCTCCTACAGAGTCAACTCTGTCCAAATAGAGCTCCCCTGTGACAAAAGCCATTACCCGTAGGCCTTTGGCATCATTCTAGTTATCAAAGAAGACATTCGAATTCAAATCAGTGTGATAAGAACACATAATGCTTTTCAAGGTTTATTATGGTTTTCTAATGGAAGACATTCCAAAATTCACCCAACATAGAGAGCAGAAAACTAGCTAGAAAGGAAAATAAGAAACTGTATCGAAATTACTGATTCTTTTTTCTCTCAAATGACATTATTAGAACTAGAAAGACAAAACCTTTGTTATAAACAAGCATGCAATGAAATGTGGAGAGTTTATAGTATGGGTGAAGGGGACAGGATGATAGCAGGTGACAAATCAGGATCCTAGTATGTTGACTAATGAGGCTATGATCTGGCTGGTCAGAGAGATGTTTGAAAGGAGCAGCCAATTACAGTATTGGCTGCTACAGTCCCGTAGATAAACTATGACTGAATTTAGTGCATTGCTTGCCTTTTGCTATTTCACAAGACACTTCAATGCTCAAATATCAATTTTTTTTCACTCCTGTGTCTGAAACTTGACTGGAACTAGTTGATGTGGATTGGACGCTGCTTCAATTAACTTTATTTTGCAGACTGAAACGTCCCTGGTCCCATGGGTAAATTGAGATGTGGATATGAACTTTATACAACTATGGCAATAAGAGGATCAAACAGGGGCAACTGATAGTTGTAAGGCCAAGATAGAGCTGGTATACATCAATTGTGTACATAGTTTAGTGGCCAAAGGCAACGCCATGTTCAAACTTAAAATCAGTTGGATAGGGGTATATACTTCACATCCAGAAGATACTGTGAAATGGCATAGTGAAGGCCAAATACATGCCAATTAGGTTTGTGAATTAGTGTGTAAATGTTTGTGGCAATAAGAAAAACATATTTCAATCTTGAAATGTTTAAAGTTTCTTAAATTGATAACTCCTCAGTTTCAGTCTATACTAGATTCAACAAGTAATATATCCAGTTCTGGATATCGATGCAAAGGGGAATAAAGACTGGGGACAACTAATGAATCTACCATGGAAGAGACACTATGTATAGCATTGTCTTGCTCATGATTGCAGCAATGAGAAGCAATACAAGACGAACAATGAGCATAAGTTGCTGAACATCAACAGTGAGGTAGAGGACTAGAGGAAATGAGAAACCAGAGACAAAAGGATGGAGGAGCCAAAGTGGGAACACTTTGGAAGGTGTGTGTGTGTGTGTGTGTGTGTGTGTGTGTATTTATGTTTTATTGCTGCCAACCTTACTTGTTGAGACACACTCTGTCACCGAATTTGCAGCTCACTGCTATTGGTAAACAATAGCAAACACTAGGGATCCACCTGATTTTGTCTATAAGCACTGGAATTACACGTGTGGGGTCCCATGCCAAGCTTTCTTGTAGGCACTGGAGAACCTAAATGCTGATCCTCATGCTTGGACAGCAGGAGAATTATTCACTTCCCCAGACTCTGGAAATTGGAAGGCTTTAAACCACAGAAGACTAACAGAGATTAAGAATAATTTGAAATAAACTAAGTTGACTCAAATTTTGCCATGGCATTTAGTCATCCACTTGGTGTGAAATTTTAATAGTTTGATAAATATAAGATACTAAGCTATTGAATTCTTTTCATCTAAGAAATATAGGGTAATATTGTTTGAAAAAGATTAAATTTGTTAACAACTCTATAAAGGCAATTAAGATAAGATGATTACGAAGCAGTGTTAGGTTTTAATTAGGATAAAAATCACTTCTTGTTAATTTTACCTGGCCAGATTTCAAACTCTATATTAGGTGATGGTCACTTGCTTTATGACAGGATCATATTCTTCAACATAAACCATCCTAGAATGTTCTATAATTATAACATTTTTAGCTGCCTAGCTCATCATATTTAAGTAATATTTAAATTTTATACTTGTCTATAAATTATTATCCCAAGTCTACATTCTACTAATAATATGCTTAATCCCACCTTTATTCATCTCATCAATCGCTCATCTGTTCATTCAGTTTGTTATGTGTGCACTTGGAGCCTGTGTGTTCACTGTTTTCATGAATGTGGTTACTATGAGTAAAGTACTTCTTAAAACACTTTAACAAGGCTGGGGAGGTAGCTCTATATGTGCATGAAGAACTGCGTTCCATCCTAATGACTCCTCCCACACAAACAAAGCTACACAGGATGTGTGTGCATGTAATCCCAGAACCAGGGAGCTGGAGATGGTTAGGTCCTGGGACTCTCTAAGCAGGCAACCTAACCTACTTTACAACGTTCAAGCTAATAGTAGACCTTGTATTTAAAAATATCAAAAGGTTTTTAAAAGTTATTACCTCAAAACAACACCTAGAGTTGCTGTTTGGCTCCCACATGGGCAGAACCTGCAAATGTACAAAAACACACACACAAACACAATGTTTTAAGGACTTGGACAGTCACAATTATTATAGATATGGCTTACTATTTATTACAGCACATAAATTCAACTAGATTAATAAGAATTGACAGGAAGAATTCTTTAAGTCTTAATTCAGAAGTCAGTTGTTCCAAATGAAAACTTGAAGAACATTTTATGCTTCCCTTCAAAATAGTCAGCCTGGTAACACTGTCAGCTGTCACCCCTTTAACAAGGTATTGGTCTTGAAATCTCTGCTCTCTTGAATGAATTAATGTTGTGATAATGAGAGTAGGTTGATTATTCTAAGAATGAAATCCTATAAAAATAATAAGTTCTCTCCGTTTCCTCTCGCTGTCTCCAGTGTCCATTTGCCCCTCTCCATCTTATGAGGGAAAGCTCATTTCTTGCTCTTGGATCTTCAGCCTTTCAAACCATAGGACAATTAACTTTCTACTATTTGCAAAGTATACAGTCCATAGCATCCCATTATACCATCAGAAAGTAGACTAACACAGAGGAATAAAAATTAGGGGTATAGTTTTTAGCAATAGGTACTACTAATAAATATAGTACTGTAGTAATATGTAAACATTTTCTCATGGTATTCTGACTGAGACTATCATTGCATAGTGCATCTGGAGAAAATTGTTCTTATGATAAGGTGTTTAAGAAAAACATTTGTTCTTGGGAAGCATTCAGGTACATAATTAAAGGCCAATATTGATAGATACCTATAACAAGAAAAAACCCTTATAAAACAACATTTGTCAGTACCCAACAAGGAACACAAAATAGGAGCTTATTCACTCAATAGAAGGGGCTGAACTGATAACAGCTATGAGATAGACTTGTCTTTCAAACATCTTTGATGGGTGTATAGTGAAGACCCAATTTAAGCCCATTTTATGGAGCTTTCTTGGTAGCAAAAACATAAACCATTCGGCTCTTTATCCCCTTGCCAAACTCATAAAATATTGTGCACTGCTCTAACATACCCCAATGAATATTCAATAAACACAAGATTGGGCTATGAGGAAGTTATATATACATAAACCCCCTATTTATGCTATCACAATTTTGCATTTTCTCATCTCCTGAGCCATGAAGTTGTCTATGTTGCTAATGTACAGATTTTCTGCCATTTGCTATCATTTCTCAGAAACTGTTAAAACATAATCCTATGTTTGCTGTGAAATTAGCCTTGAACAGAAAGCTGCCGAAGAGCACATAGCACCTTTAGTAATCCACACCTCCCAATGCCTACTGCCTTCCTATACAAACAGAAAAATATTATACTTATCTAGTCAGTGAACAAACATATTATTAAACACTTATCCTGTGCCAAGCACTGTGCTTGCTACTGAGCTGCACATATGCTTGGGAGAGATATAAGCCAGTTTTCTCATCGAGGTTACTGAAGGGCAATCAGCAAAGGCAGACTATTCATTCTCCCTTCTCTACAGATACTACATGAGGAGGCATAGGGTAGAAGATACCTGGATATGGAAGGGGACAAGACTATGCTCAGAGAGACTTGTCAGGAGGCTATTGGGACAGCGTTGAGGTAGGGCCAAAGTGAGATTGTTCAGATGGATCCAAGGGTAGCAACACAGTTTGTTGGCCAATAGAGTGGTGACTGTTAGAACCATTAACCAAGATGGGAAACAGTGAAAACACATGCTAGAAAGGAATTAACAAATTTACAAATTAGTAATGAACACATCTTTATGATGCCAATAAGACATGTGAAGGTGTTTGGTAGGTAAGGATCATGACACTAGATATGAGCATAATTAATTAAGACAGGGATTTGCTGTGTTGTCCAGGCTGATCTTGAATTGCCTTTGAAGTTCAAGTGAGCCTTAGACTCACAACTTTCTTTGCTTAGCATTCTAGATGCTGGATTAGCATGCATTATTCAACAAGCTCCATTTGGATATTATCCTTAAATAGAAGTACATAGATTGTATTTAAAGCTATGACATAGGATAAAGTAATCAAAGGAGTAACTTGCACACAGAAGATGTTTAGTGTCAAGATATAATTTTTTTCTATGGAAATTTGGCTCATACTTGACATTTTTCGCTCCACTCTGCTCTGTTCCTGACAACACTAGTGTCATCTATAACTCACAAATAGCTATTACATGGATGTGACTAAGACCAAGCTAGCTTCTCTATGATGTGTTGTGCTCTCTCTTGGCTGATCTTGTCTCAACATGCACCCAGCCTCTTTGCTTCACTCTCAGCTAAGCCATGGAAATGTAGATAAATTATGTGTTCAGAGAATTGAACAAAACTGTTTCTCATCCCCAGAAGATCATATGCCTGAAAGAAAGAACTAACTACCACTATTCAAAATAGATTCTCCAACTCAGCTATATACACGAGGAGCTACCACCTGAGCTCGGGCAGCAGATACTATTCTCTTCTGGCCTCTCTGAGCAAGGATTCATCTGTCAATCCTTCCTCCTTCCTTGCTCAGTTCCCTTCACCTTGGTCCTCAAGAAGCCACTTTAAAAAATTATCACTCAATCTAGCATTTTCCTTAATGTCTCAATTGTATACATACTCTTGGTCTTACACCCAACAGGTTTGAAAACTATTTTCAAAATGAAAGATCAATTTTTCCCCTAGAAAGATTTTATCAGCCTCCAGAATGTGAAAGCCACTGTAGCTTTTCCTTGGGTGGCATCTCAGACTTTTGTCAAATTACATTCACATTATGTGAGACTTCTAGATCATGTTTCTAATGGACTTTGTAAACTTGTATGTGGTCATGCTGGGTGTGGTAATTTTAAAACCCTTCATCAGTGTGTGGACATATCAAACTATTACTATTTTGCAGTTTGAATTTTCACTAAGCAAACTATTATCTACAGCAAAAAGAAACAGAAATATTTCAATTGGTTGCTTAATTGTTCAGCTTCGCCTTTCTTTTTAGCAGTAAGTCCCTCCATTCTAACCTAATAGTGAAGTAGAAATAATTGACAAGGTAGATACAAATTTCTGAGAAACTGCATAGCCATGGAATCTTGGAAGATCTGTCATGTTCTACCTCTTTAGCTGCTAGCCCAGTCATGCTGAGATTTGCCTCCAATGATAGCCATTTTCTTGCCTATAAGACCATGATCATTATCCTGGAGAGTTGATAGAAAAGGATAGTACCTGTACACCTCAACTTTGTAATGGCCCATTAAGTCCTCCTCAATATCTAAAATGATCAATCCCTACCTTTGCTGTCCTTGTTGTTGCTGTTAGGGAAGTAGGTCTAGCTAGTGGGTCATGGGTCTTTAACACAAACTAAATTCCTAGAAAATAAAGGGAAATGTCCTCTGGGTTGTCTATATCCCATCCCAAGATTACACCTGACTCCCATCTGCTGTGTCAAAGTCACAGGGCTTCTGCTCTTGGCACTAAGTGTGTGCTGTCACAATTGCTGACAGGTGAGGCCCCCTGGCCCAAGATCAAAAAGCTTGCTTGGACTGCAAGTGCATCTCTTCCTCTGTCAGCTGTCACACATATTCTTTTACACTGCCCCACTCCAGGAAAGGTGACATCTTATTCAGGGCAGTAGCAATCTGAAGTGATCCCTGTATGTTTATCAGGTTATATGTAGTGTTTCCTAGAGCTGGTCTGCTCTCTGTGGGCATCCTTACAAAAGGCTCCCTCCTTAACTCTTTTGGGTCACACCTGAAGGCTTTGAGTCTGAATATCCAGCTGACTAATGGAAACCTGGTCCTGAAATGGGCCGAAATTCATCGGCAGAGTCACCTGTCAGGTGACAGGCCAGACTCAGGGTACGGCTGCCTGGCAACACAGTGAGTGCCACCTGTTAGTTGGGATTTCAGCCAATCTTTCTAATTGTAGAGATCTGGTTTTAAACATGAAATGAAGAGCTATATAAAATCAGTGGTTCACCCTGAGCGTTCGATCAAAAGATAGCATCTATATAAAAACACACAACCAGTAAGTGATGTTGAAGATCTACAACCTGTCCTATTTCCCTCCTGTAGGCATAAGCATCATTTTTAATTATAATACTATAAACTATAACCACGCAATTAAATGTATTCCATAACTCAGATAGACTAGACAACCCCATCTCTGTCTCTGTCTCTCTGTCTCTCTCTGTCTGTCTCTCTCTCTCTCTCTCTCTCTCTCTCACACACACACACACACACACACCCCACATCCCTTTTCATTTTGGGTAAAAATAATCTGCTCTGATAAGACCTTTCATATACCAACTACCTGCATCTAGAAATCCGTTTTCTAACTGAGCCTAGGAATACAATTAAAACTGACAAAATGCTGAAGTAATATAATCAAAACAGACAAAAGCAACTGCCTTACATAACTTTTAGTATAACATCTGTTGTTGCTCTTAAATTTAAAAATGATAGTAGTGTAAAGGGGAATATTTAGTCATTCTATTTTACCCATTTTCAAAGATAATGCAGATTTCCTGATCACTCTTCTTCCTCTACTTAGACTGAACGTTCATTAGAGTCTGCCATTATCTATTGCTCTAAACTTCCAGTAGTATGTGGTATAGGAAGTCATTCAATATACTTTTACTACTTCTTTGAAAGAGGTTCCTTTGGAGCCAAAGCCATACAGACGTTGAAATGGACTCATAGATCAAGAGCTATCACGGTTCTACTTTCTCGAGTACCATCTAAATACCCATTCACACAGTCAACTAATTCATGTTCGAAATCAAGATCTATGACATGGGTTCCATACTTGAATTATACTACAGACTGCTGAACTTGGAAGAATTTTTGAACTAGGAACAATAACTTAGGAGTGAAGAGTCCATGTTACTTTGATGCAAAAGAATAACTAAGCATTATGTAGCAAGACATTTATTGATGGTGTCATATGTGCCTGAAGAAATGGGCTTAAGTCATTTGTAGATGGTTAGATTCTAGGTAAGTTGTAAGGTACTCCACCGACCATAGACAATCCACACTGAAATATAGAAACACTCACCTTACAGAATATATTGAAGAGCATTGGTGGTAGATACTGGTGGCTAGTCTTTGCTACTTTGAGTTCTTTTTATTCCCACCTTTTCCCCTGGTTTTATCTCCTAACACTAGATATGAGAGAAACAATAGAGGGGTGAGAGGAATTAGGAAGATCCCTAAATCTAATTTCTTTTGTTTCTTCTTTGACCATGGATACTAACAAACCACAAACAACCTCCATAAATGACCAACAACCATCAACCCCAACTCTCGGGGCCCTAGTATTTATATTCCTTCTGAAAAGTTCCCAGAATTCTAAACATCACACAATCACAGAAATTATCTGCAGCTGACAAACCATGACTCTGCTAAAGCATGAGGCAAATCATAATCACCTGCTTCAGACACCTGCCTGAAGCAACCCCACATGCCTAGATCTGGATTAAAACAAAAGCACATTCTTATAATATTTCCGTGCTTTATTTTACAAGAAACCAAAATTCCAGAATTCTCACTACAGATATCCTCACTCTCATCCACATGTAGATTAAGATTCTTGCTTAGCACAAAGTCAGGTCATTTCATTAAGAACCATATGAAAATTTCTACCTCAGCAAAGATGTCTCAATCTTGCCTAAAGGCACCCTTCATATGGACTCTAGCTAAAAGTTCCCAATCTAAGAATGAGAAATCTGGATCTTATTCTTTATCAGATCAAGACATCAGAGAGAGGAAATAATATGAATTTAATTAGTCCTTGTGAGATATTTTTGTTTTTATAAGAGGAAAGAAAGTACTGTTGTCTTTTTAATAATGATAAAATTTTATTTGTGCTGACTTAGCTCAGTGGCAGAGCATTTGCCTAATATGTACAAGGTCTTGAGTTTCTTCTTCAGGATTAAATAATAGTAAGTAAATTAAATTTAAAATGTTCGACTTTCAGCTTTGCTATATTTTACAATTCCATTTGATTTTGGTTGGTCGGTGTAATTCTCTACTTGGTTGCTGGTGACTACAGGGTCTTTGGTCCATCTTCCTTAATCCAGTTTCAAGGGAAACAGCCTCACTGCCATCAATTTCATGGCATTATACTTTCATTCTTCCTCTTGGCTTTTGTCCATTGTCAGTTATTTTTCTATTGCATGCATTGTAATCACCTTATTATGCTATTTTTTTCTTGTCAGGTTTTTGGAAGGGTTTTAAATAATCAGGCATACTCCAATATACATCTTTCTGTTTAACCCAGCATAATCCCTTTCTGCTTCTTATGTTGGTCCCTTCTTTGCATTCATCTGTATCTAATCTGGCATCCATCCCCATTTTATGGCTTCCTTTATATTTATCACGGTTTGGCTCTGCAGATGCTGAAGGCATCTTTTGTCATTTGCATATAAACCTTCTTTTTTTTTTTTCACCAGATCAATACTTGTAATTCATAGTCTCCCTACTCCATGTGGGTCCTTTGAAGACATCACTCATCTGTTCTCACCTGGGTGACTTCTGACTAGCACTCGGCTAATATCAACGTCTTTTCTTTCTTTTGTTTTGTGTTTTTTCACTCTGACATCTTTTAAGATTTTAGTTTTAAAATCACCTTCAGTGGAGATTCAAATGGTCAACTCTGATGGGCTTTCTTTTTTCTTCTTCTTGCTTGACAGAGTATTTATATATTCTCAAAATTGTGCATAAATATTTCAACTTGATGTATTATATCTAAATAAGTAGTTTTCTGTATAGTCTTTAGATGATAAGATTTTTTCCGTATAGCATATTTGCTATTGGTGAATGTCCAATTGTAAATATATATATATATCATCTATCTATCTATCTATCTATCTATCTATCTATCTATTTATCTATTGAAGGTCTGGTAGAACTCTGCACTAAACTCATCTGGTCTGGGGCTTTTTTTTTGGTTGGGAGATGATTAATGACTGCTTTTATTTCTTTAGGGGAAATGGGACTGTTTAGATCATTAATCTGATCCTGATTTAACTTTGGTACCTGGTATCTGTCTAGAAAATTTTCCATTTCATCCAGATTTTCTAGTTTTGTTAAATATAGGCTTTTGTAGTAGGAGCTGATGATCTTTGTAATTTCCTCAATTTCTGTTATATCTTCCTTTTCATTTCTGATTTTGTTAATTTGGATACTGTCTCTGTGTCCTCTGGTTAGTCTGGCTAAGAGTTTTTCTATCTTGTTGATTTTCTCAAAGATCCAGCTCCTGATTTTGTTGATTTTTGTATAGTTCTTTTTGTTTCCACTTGGTTGATTTCAGCCCTGAGTTTGATTACTTCCTGCCCTCTATTCCTCTTGGGTGAATTTGCTTCCTTTTGTTCTAGAGCTTTCAGGTGTGCTGTTAAGTTCTAGTGTGTGCTCTCTCCAGTTTCTTTTTGGAGACACTCAGAGCTATGAATTTTCCTTATAGGACTGCTTTCATTGTGTCCTATAAGTTTGGGTATGCTGTGGCTTCATTTTCATTAAACTCTAAAAAGTCTTTAATTTCTTTCTTTATTTCTTCCTTGACTAAGTGATCATTGAGTAGGGCATTGTTCAGCTTCCATGTGTATGTGGGCTTTCTGTTGTTTTTGTTGCTATTGAAGTCCAGCCTCAGTCCGTGGTGTTATGATAGGATGCATGGGATTATTTCAGTCTTCTTGTATCTCTTGAGGACTCTTTTGTGACCAATTATATGGTCGGTTTTAGAGAAGGTACCATGAAGTGCTGAGAAGAAAGTATATTCTTTTACTTTAGGATGAAATGTTCTGTAGATATCTGTTAAATCCATTTGCTCCATAACTTCTAATAGTTTCAATGTTTCTCTGTTTAGTTTGTATTTCTATGATCTGTCCATTGATGAAAGTGGGATGTTGAAGTCTCCCACTATTATTGTGTGAGGTGCAATGTGTGCTTTAGTAAAGTTTCTTTTATAAATGTGGGTGTCCTTGAGTTTGGAGCATAGATATTCAGATTTGAGAGTCCTTTTTAGTAGTTTTGATGAGTATGAAGTATCTTTCCTTATCCCTTTTGATAACTTTTGGTTGAAAGTTGGTTTTATTCAATATTAGAATGGTTACTACAGCTAGTTTCTTGGGATAATTTGCTTGGAAAATTGTTTTCCAGCCCTTTACTCTGAGGTAGTGTTTGTCTTTGACACTGAGGTGCATTTCCTGTATGCAGCAAAATGCTGGGTCCTATTCATGCATCCAGTGTGTTAGTCTATGTGTTTTTACCAGGAGATTGAGTCCACTGTGGTTAAGGGATATTAAGGATTAGTGATTGGTGTTTCCTGTTACTTTTGTTGTTAGAGGTGGAATTATGTTTGTGTGGCCATCTTTTTTTGGGCTTGTTGAAAGAAGATTATTTATTGGTTTTTCTAGGGTGTAGTTTCCTTCCTTATTTTGAACTCTTCCAACTATTATCCTTTGTAGGGCTGGATTTGTGGAAAGATATTGTGTAAATTTGGTTTTGTAATGGAATACTTGGTTTCTCCATCTATTGTAATTGAGAGTTTTGTTGGGTATAGTAGCCTGGGCTAGCATTTTTGTTCTCTTAGGGTCTGTATAAAATCTGTCCAGGATCTTCTAGCTTTCATAGTCTCTGTTGAGAAATCTAGTATAATTCTGATAGGTCTGCCTTTATATGGTTCTTGACATTTTTCACTTTCTGCTTTTTCATATTCTTGGTTTTATGCATTTGATGTTTTGACTATTGTGTGACAGGAGAAATTCCTTTTCTGGTCCAATCTATTTGAAGTTCTGTAGGCTTCTTGTATGTTTATGTACATCACTTTCTTTAGGTTAGGGAAGTTTACTTCTATAATTCACTGGCCCTTTAAATTGGGAATCTTTACTCTCTTCTATCCCTATTATCCTTAGGTCTTCTCATTTTGTCCTGGATTTCCCGAATGTTTTGGGTTAGGGCTTTTTGCATTTTGTGTTTCCTTTGGCTGTTGTGTCAATGTTTTCTGTGTTATATTCTGCACCTGAAATTCTCTTGTTTATCTCCCGTATTCTGTTAATGATGCTTTCATCTATGACTCCTGATCTCTTTCCTAGGTTTTCTATCTCCAGGGTTGTCTCCCTTTGTGATTTCTTTATTGTTTCCATTTCCATTTTTAGATCCTGGATGGTTTTGTTCAATTCCTTCACCTTTTTGGCTGTCTTTGCCTGTAATTCTTTAAGGGATTTTTGTGTTTCCTCTTTAAGGGCTTCTACCTGTTTACCTGTGTTCTCCTGTATTTCTATAAGGGAGTTATTTATGTTTTTAAAGTACTCTATCATCATTATGAGATGTGATTTTAAATTAGAGTCTTGCTTTTCTGGTATGTTGGGGTATCTAGGGCTTGCTATGGTGGGAGAACTGGGTTTTGATTATGCCAACTAGCCTTGGTTTCTGTTACTTATGCTCTTTCCCTTGCCTCTCACATCTGGTTATCTCTGGTGTTAGCTGGTGTTGCTGTTTCTGACTATGGCTTATCCCTCCTGCAAGCCTGTGTTTCAGTACTCCTGGGAGACCAGTTCTCTTCAGGAGGAATATGAGTATGGAGAGTTGTGGCACAGGATCAGCTCTGGGGTGCAGACTCAAGCCAAAAGGATCCCTAGGTGTCCCCAGCTGTTCCTTGGTTACTGGGTCCTGATGGCTCTGGGCGGTTCCCTCTTAGACCAGGAATTACAGCAGAAGTGGTGGTCTTACCTGTGCTCACAGGTGAGTAAGCACTCCTGGGAGACCAGCTCTCTCCCAGCGGGTTTCGATTATGGAGTGCTGTGGCACATGGTCAGCTCCAGGCACTGTGGCACAGGATCTGCCCCAGGAGTGGATGGAAACCATGATACCCTCCACTCTTATGGGTCTTAACCATTTCTGTCATTACTTCCCCAGGGTTCCCTGAACCCTGACAGGAGAAATTTGATAAAGACATCCCACTTAGGGATGTCTCTCTGTATAATGTCTGGATGTAGGTCTCTGTATTTGTTCCCATTTGCTGCAAGAGAAAGCTCTGATTGTGGCTGAGCAAGGCACTGATCTATAGTTATGGAAAAATGGCATTAGGAGCCATTTTATTGCTACTATTTTCTCTTTAATTAATTTATTTAATCAATTGACATCATGATTGAAGACCACCCTCCAATCCTATCCTCACCCCTCCCTTTCCCCCTCCCTTCCCCTCCTTCTTTGAGAAGGGAAGGCACCCCCGGGTACCATTCTGTCCTTACACATCAAGTTGCAGCAGGACTAGGTGAAACCTCTCCAACTGAGGCAACAGATAGCAGCCTAGCTATGGGAAAGGGACCCAAAGGGAGGCAACAGAGTCAGAGTCAGTACCCACTTCACTTGTTGGGGGATCTGCGTGAAGATCAAGCTGCAAGTCACCCACATTTGTGTAGGAGGCCTAGGTCCAGCGCCTGAATGTTCTTTGGTGGTGGCTCAGTCTCTGTGAGGGCCCAAAGATCTAGGTTATTTGACTCTGTGGGACTTTTTGTGGTGCCCTTGACCCCTCAGGCTTCTTCAATCCTTCTTCCCATGCTTTCAAAGACTCCCTGAGATACTCCTAACATTTACCTATAAATCTCCGCATCTGTTTCTATCAGCTGGTGGATGAAGTCTCTCAGAGGACAGTTATGCTAGGCTCCTGTTTGCAAGCAAAGCAGAGTTATCATTGATAGTGTCAGGGGTTGCCTCTCTCAAGCTAGGCAATCATTGGCTAGCCACCCCCTCAATCTCTGCTCCTTCTTGACCCCCACACATCTTGCCGGCAGGGCAAATTTTGGGTCAAAGGTTCCTGCCTGGCCACAACAGCTTCTATATCCCCCAAAGCTAGGAGTTTCAGCTAGAGTCACCCCCATAGACTCCCAGGTGCCTCTCCTGTCTTATGTTTCAAGCTTGTCCCAGAGATGCCCCCATGCACCAATGTCTATTTTTCATTTTGTTATGACATTTCATACATGTACATAATATACTTTGATTATGTCAATCACCTATTACCATATCCTGTTACCACCTTCCATGGTTTTTCCTCCTCTATCTCTCAGTTTTTTCTATCTCTAAGCCCTCCTTCACCGTTTATATATTTTCTATTATTTGTTTTTCTTTAGTTATTACCACTATATATAAAATATATATCACTGTCTTAGTTAGGGTTTTACTGCTGTGAACAGACACCATGACCAAGGCAAGTCTTATAAAAAACAACATTTAATTGGGGCTGGCTTACAGGTTCAGAGGTTCAGTCCATTATCATCAAGGTGGGAGCATGGCAGTATCCAGGCAGGCATGGCACAGGAGGAACTGAGAGTTCTATGTCTTCATCCAAAGGCAGCTAGTGGAAGACTGACTTCCAGGCAACTAGGGTGAGGATCTTATACCCACACCCACAGTGACACACCCATTCCAACCAGGTCACACCTATTTCAACAAGGCCACACCTTCAGATGGTGCCACTCCCTGGTCCAAGGATATACAAACCATCTCAATCACCATGTATAATACACACACACACACACACACACACACACACACACACACACACACACACATTTAACTCAATGAGTCTCTTTAGTGTTGCTCATATTGCCTGCTAGCCAATGAGTCAGAATCGTTATACTATGTGTTTTGTCTACATTTGTGTTTGTTTGCTTGTTTCTTTTGGAGAATCAGATGTTAGTTTGATGAACCTGGTTTCTATTAGCTCATAATCATAAGAATAAATCTAACTTGATATTCATTGTCTAACTAACAATAATGCTTAAAATTCCTTCTCTTCAATAACAGGATTAAGTTAGGTAAATAATAATTCACTCCATTACTTTTGAGAGTCAGTTTGCTTTGTGTCTTGGAATATTTATATTTTCTTTCTGGGAGTAAAATATACTGTCTGTGTCTGAAAACTGAAGGTCTATAAGAAATGACTGATTTACTCAGGAAAGCTCAGTGCTACCCAAGTTTCCTGTAAATGAAGCATTTCAAGGTAAAGCCATTACTCCAATACCAGACACTCAGCATCTTGCCTAACTCCTAAAACCTCCACATTGTACATGACAAAGTTCATAAATACATTCCAGGCGCTTCCTTGAAAAAAAATAACTGTGGAGTGATTCTCAACAGATGTGTCAACTTAGAAAATACTGTAGATAACTCTTTCTACAACTACAAATTGTATCAATTTACTTGTATCATTGTTTAATTCCCTGGTAAGGTTTTTGGCAAACATTAATTTCTATAAGACACAGGTTGTACAACTTTTCCAGACTCCTGAAATTCCTACCTTTTGTTAGTCTCTCTGTATTTTCCAAATGCTCCTCTACTCTAGCATTTACTGGACTGCTTGGGTGTTACTTGTTGACACTTGTCTGTACCAGGAATATCATCATGATTCATAGGACAGCCATGCTTTGTTCATATTTGTATTGATACTTTCCATCTCTCCTCTGTGCCATTAGGCAATAATCCTTGCTACATTGAATTTTCACAATGTAAGTCATTTGAGATGGGGAAAAGGGTGTTACAGAGACAGAAGCCAAGTAAAACTAATAAGTAGTCAGGAGATATAAAGACTGATCAGGAGGTGAGTGAGACCAAAAAGGATGAAAAAGTCATTAAGATCATTCCCTTAAGTAAAGCCAAAGAGAAAATCAGCAAAGATTCTGGTTAGCGTAGACCACACATGCTGCACAGAACCACACTGATGGGTTTTCCTTTCCCCGAAAAGTTTAGTTTGAACATTTAATTTTTTTCTCATAATATCAGTATTTGTTAAAGTCTTAAAGCAAGTAAAAAATAATTATTCCTCAAGCCCACCCACTCTCCTCAATGTCTTCCTTTCAAACAGCTGAAGGCATTTTCTAAGGAGTGTAGAGTTCTTGTAAAAAAAAAATCTATATAGCAGTTCAGCATTTTTAAAATTAATTTAGAAATATCCAGTTTATCACGGTCGTTGAAATTTTATAAGCAACCTTTCCATTGCCTTTAGTACTTGGAAAACAAATTAGTATCATTTCAAGCAGCATCTGTCAACAAAAAGAGGGAGAGATTTTGAAGATGACACTGAGGAACTTAAATGCTCAGAATGTTTGCTATGTAGAACTGAGAGAGCATGATTGTCTGTAGAGTATTAAGAGACTTTAGCGCAAAGCCATATATTTACAAAATTAACTTCTGATCTGCCAAGTATGATGGCTGACAATCTATAATTCTGACTTTGAGGCAGCTAAAGCAAGATTGTGAATTCTTCTGTTTGTTTATTTATTTGTTTGTTTATGAGCTAGCCTGACAAACAGATCAATGGATAGATATAAGATAGATAGATAGATAGATAGATAGATAGATAGATAGATAATAGCCAGCCAGCCAGCCAGACATATTATGTCTAGTCTTTGAATGCATTAATGTTGGATATTGTCCTTGGTAAATACAGTCATGGGCCACCTCATGACAAGAATATGTTCTGAGGAAAACAGTGCCAGGAGACTTCCCTTTGGAAATACAATAGAGTGCCCTTACACACACTAAGATACACTCTTAGGAGACCACTTATATCCATGGTACATAATGGATCAAATAACAGATTCTGTGGCATGTGATGGCAGTTTCCTTCTTTGAACTACTTAGACTAGAGTAAGTTCTACAAGCCTTTGCCTGATATAAACATGATAGGAGCATTAAAAATAGAAATATGAAGGGGAGAGAGACTGGTATGCTTTGTACTGACACATAAATACTGACACATAAAACATACTTATTTTCCTAGCACATGGGTAGGAAGACAGAATTGGGAATATGAGACAATTATAATAAAAAACACAAGTAAGAGACAGACTAGCATGTCTGTTGCATTAATTAAGAGTAACTAAATCTTGAGTATGAAGTTTACTAAAGTGGTTTTCTCTCAATTCCCTGCTTTCAAGGACTGCTAAGCTTGGTAAAAATTCACCAAAGCTACAGCTTTTTGTTTTGTGTACCTGCCTTGCAGTGCTCTGAGATGGGCAAGACCAGAATGGAGAAGTGGACAGCAATGCCAAAGAAATCTCCAAACAGAATACTGAAGATGCGATGTCCATATGATCTGGCAAAGTAGTACATTCTTCAAAACAATGTATCAGAAAACCAGGCAAAAGAGAACACTGCACACTACAATGTGCTGCAAAGATTGCTGTGTTATGCTCGTGCCCATGCCTTGCCCAGGTTACTGTAGATTTAGTGACAGGGAACGGGTCCTTTATCCTTTCTTGGATGATTATGGCAGTTCCTTAAAGTATCATTTAAAATATCATTTAAAGTATCAGAAATGTACCTGTTCAAAGCCTGATGATGACAAGGATCTTGGAGGAGAACCATAACCACCGTATCATTATTTTCTAACTTCATTCTAAATATTTATCCCAAGATATTTATCCATATACTTGTAGATAAGTATATCTATCACTCCTAATAAAAGAAACTTTTTTATTATTCATTGTATTTCTTGACATAATAATATAATTATATCATTTTCCTATTGCTTTTCTTCCCTCTAAACCCTCCCATATACCATCCCTGCTCTCTTTCAAATTTATATCCTTTTTACGTTTTTCATTAATGTTATTGTTGTTGATGTGTGTGAGTGTGTGTGTGTGTGTGTGTGTGTTTCTAAAAACATAAATAGAATATCTTCAGCCTGTATAATGTTTCTTGTATGCATATATTTTAGAGATCATAATTTAGGGTAATTATTTCAAAAAATGAAATAATTATTTAAAAGAAAAACAATGCCTGTATATTATCACATAAGAATTTCTATAGTAAATAAATGCATTGTTATAATGGAAACTTTTCCAAATAAATTTAACCACAAAATATTTCTTTATTATTTTTATCTCTGGGATAATTTTCTGAAATGAGTTGTGCTTGCTTAGGTCTTCCGAAAAACAATGCCTAACGCAAGGTCCAAGTCTAGGACTGAGTAAAAGAAAATGGAGCAGGCACGTGACGTGATGTCACATGACCCAGGGAAGGGTTGTTTATCTGTCACTGTTCTCCTTTGCACTGGCCAAGGATTCCGCAGGCAGCACTTACTCTTCAGATTGCAATACCCACTAGAGTAGGAGGCTTAAGCTGCTCACTGGAAGCCTGAGGTGGGGACAGCGAGCAGTGAGTTCTTAGGTGCATCCCTGCCCTGTTTGGTGTCCAGAGGAATTTGGACTCAGTCCTTAGTGCAGACTATAGTATGTTCTTAAAACTTGGCAAAGTGGGAACAACATTTGCAGTGAAGAATAATGGGCTCCATGGAAGGTGTGGGAGGGCAGACTTGAGTGAATCAAAGAAAGCATACAACCATACCTTACATGTCTGACAAATGTGAATTCTTTCTCAGGGGTACCCTTTTCAGCTATATCTAACGATCTTAGGCCTTTAAACACCCAAGATTGGATCTCTTGCTGTGTCTGTCCTTTGGTTGCTTTTCTGTTTCTTTATCATTTTACTTTCAGAGGACCTGACCTGATACCATTGCATAGGTATTTGTTGGGTAAGTTGAGGAAGGTGGAGTCTGTACCACGTTTTGAGACTGAACATTCAATCTCTCCTTGACAAGCTTCTAAGTTGTTTCTTTGCATATTCCTACTTGTCCTAGAGTTGAAGAGCTGAATATTGATAATGTATTAGACGTTTCACTTAAAAAATATGCTACAGTTACCTGGAGCCCATTGTTTTAATAAAATGCTATAACCTCATGTCTTAAATCAATATGCTTTCAAATTTAGAATATGTTTGTGGGTTCCCAAAATACACTCTCTAGATTTGCATTTCAGCGCAGAGTACATGAACTTTTAATTAACTGGGGAGGGGGACTCTGAATGGATCATCATTCTTTGTCTTCGACTTGGATGACAAGTACTGACATTTTGACTTCAATATTTTCTTGTTCTCTTGTGCTTATATTATCACTATTATGTTTGATTTATAAATACTTTTTTTTTTCTGAGTCAGGGTTTCTCTGTGTAACAGCCCTGGCTGTCCTGGAACTCACAGAGGTCTACATGCCTCTGCTTCCCAAGTGCTAGAAGTAAAGGCAAACACCATCATGCCTAGCTGATTTCTACATTCTTTCTTCTTCTTTTTTATTGTTTTTTTAATTTATTTTTTTATATTCCATATTCTATTTCCCGCACCCACATCCACCCTCTGAATGCTCCACATCCCACACCTCCTCCCCACCACCTGTCTCCACGTGGATGCCCCATACCTCACCCCACCTGACCTCTAAACTCCCTAGGGCCTCCATTCTCTTGAGGGTTAGATGCATCATCTCTATGAGCAAAGACCCTGCAGTCCTCTACTGTATGTGTGTTTGAGGCCTCATATCAGCTGGTGTATGTGGTCCAGTGCTTGAGAGATCTTTGGGGTCCAGATTAATTGAGACTGCTGGTCCTCCTGCAAGATCGCCCTTCTCCTCAGCTTCTTTCAGCCTTCCCTAATTCAACAACAGGGGTCAGCTGCTTCTGTCCACTGGTTGGTTGCAAATATCTGCATCTGACCCTTTCAGCGCTTGTTGCATCTTTCGGAGGTCAGTCATGATAGGTTCCTTTTTGTGAGCACTCCATAGCCTTAGTAATAGTATCAGGCCTTGGACCTCCCCTTGAGCTGGATCCAACTTTGGGCCTGTCGATGGACCTTCTGATAAAGGACTAATAGCCAAAATATATAAAGAAATCAAAAAGTTAATCACCAAAAAACTAAACAACCCAATCAAAAATGGGGTATAGAACTAAACCAAGAATTCACAACTGGAAGAATTTTGAATGGCTGAGAAGTGCCTAAAGAAATGTTCAAAGTCCTTAGTGATCAGAGAAATGCAAATCATGTGGAGACAGGAGGTGGGGAGGAGGTATGGAATGTGGAGCATTTGGAGGGTGGATGTGGGGGGCAGGGAATGGAATATGGAATGTGAAAAATAAATTAATTTTTTTTTTGTTTTTCGAGACAGGGTTTCTCTGTGTAGCCCTGGCTGTCCTGGAACTCACTTTGTAGACCAGTCTGGCCTTGAACTCAGAAATCTGCTTGCCTCTGCCTCCCAAGTGCTGGGACTAAAGGCGTGCGCCACCATGCCTGGCTTAATTTTTAAAAAAAGAAAAAGTACAATAAAAAAGGAAAAAAAGAATGTAAAACTCAGCTAGGCATTTCAATCTGGAGGTATCCATCTACCTGAAGACCCAGCTATAGCACTCTTGGGAATCTACCCAAAAGATTCCACACCATGCCATAGGGGCATGTGTTCCACCATGTTCATAGCGGCCTTATTGGTGATAGCCAGAAGTTGGAAACAACCTAGATGTCCCACGACAGAAAAATGGATACAGAAAATGTGGTTCATTTACACAATGGAATACTACTCAACTATTAAGAATTTTGCAGGCAAATGGATGGAACTAGAAAATATCATCCTCAGTGAGGTAACTCAGACCCAAAAGGACATGCATGGTATGTACTCACTAATAATATTAGACAAAAAAAAAAAAAAGAAAAAGTACAGAATATTCAAGATACAGTCCACAGAACTCAAAAAAGTCAACAAGCTGAAGTGCCCAAATGAGGATACCTCAGTTTCACTTGGGAGAGAGAAGACCACAATCAAAAGTGGGGAGGGACAGAGGAACCTGGGAGGGAAAGTGGACAGGGTGTGGGGCAGGAGTGAGGGGGAGAGGGAAACCTGATCTGGTATTGGGTGAGGGAAAAGGACTGAAGCCCTGAGGGCCAGCAGAAAGAATGGAAACAGGCAACCTTAGGAACTAGGAGATTGGAGGGACCCTCCAGAATGCACCAGAGACCTGGGAGACAAGAGAGTCAGGAATCAAAGGGAGGGACCTTGCATGAAATACTGGACAATAGGGAGAGGGAACTTATAGAGCCCACCTCCAGCAGGAAGACAGGGCATCAAATGAGAGATGGGGTTGCCATCCCACAGTCACATCTCTGACCCATAATTGTTCCTGTCTGAAAGAATTGCAGGGATGGAAATGGAGAGGAGCCTGATTTCTACATTCTTAATAGGCATCTTTATCTATTGAGTGAAAATGTTCATTTACGTAGGATAAGGTAACCTAAACATTAGATCTACTTAATAAGATGTATCAGAACTCAGTACACTCAATTCACTCAATATGCTCAATTCAATTCACTGCAGTGAATGGGTGTGTGTGTGTGAGATGAGTCTTTAAATCAGTCTTCACTAAGAATTCTGTGTGTTTTATATAAGTGATCACCTTGTGTATAACCTAATACAGGTGAATTGCTGAATCCTCTGCTAAATATTAATACAGCACAGTGTGTCTTCTTAACATAATATTTATAAATATGCCTTTCTAGTATTTCCTTGGTACACTCAATGGAGTATCTTGTACAATCACTTTGACAGACATGGTTGTGAATTATGTCTTTCTACGTGACACAGCTGGTATGTTAGGCTAGCATGTTTTTCTTTTTGCCTCCGAGTAATGTGGTGAAAATGAAGATGGCTCACTCCTGTTGTTGCTTTAGATACATATCCCACCTCTCTGTCAGCATCTGAAAGGATGGAGCATAACACAGAGCTAAGTGAAGGCCTGTGGTGGATGTCTGCTATTCCTAACGTATATTTATTTTTGCATTCCACAGGATGATGATGTGATTAATTGAGATGAAAGGGGCTGTCTCCTATTTCCTGCTCCAGTCTAGACCTCCCTCTTCCCATCCTAAAGAGCAGCATGTGCATGGCATACTAATGTGAGACCTGTGATTGGAGAACATGTTGGAAAGTTACCTGCAGTGAAGCTCACAGTTGCTAAGGAAGAAGAAAGACACAGAGCTCAAGACTGTACATTGGCTTCTAGAATTTTCTATGGGTCTTCAACTGTCAAAGAACAGAGAGCATTGAGAAACTGATTCATTTTCTTCAGACACAAGTGCTTGGGACAGGAGCCAAGATGGGCTTGTCTCTCAATGCTGAGGGCCTATAGTATCTGGGACATGAGTACTCCTTCTGGTAGGCAAGGTTTCATGGTTCATTGTACTTAATCTTTCTGTCTTGGCAGAAGAACAAGTAGGAAATAGATAGTATAAATCCAGATATGTTCCCTTTAAAACTGAGAGATCATTTTTTTAAATCCCTGTCATAGAAATATAAAGAGAGAGAATAAGGAATGCTCCCTTAAATGTCTACCTAGCCATTTTAGTGTTTACTGCTGTGAAGAGACACCATGTCCATAGCAAGTATTATAAGGGAAAACATTTATTTGGGGCTTGCTTACACTTTCAGAGGCTTAGTCCATTGTCATGGCAGGGAGCATAGTAGCACACAGGCAGACATGGTGCTGGAGAAGGAGCTGAGAATTCTACATCTGGATCTGCAGGCAACAGGAAAAGAGAGGCTCTAGGCTTAGAATGGGCTTTTGAAACTTTGAAGTTCACCCTAGTGACACACTTCTTTCAACAAGGCCACACCCTCTAATCCTTTCAAATAGCACTACTTCCTGCTGACCAAGTATTCACATCTGTGAGTCTATGCAGGCTATTCTCATTGAAACCACAACACCAACAAAACTGGTAAAATGACATAAAATCCATGTGGAAAGCTCCTAACAATGATTATTCACATAGTAGGTATCCTATAAAATTAGTTATAACGATTCCAACAGTCTTTGAACGAATAGTTTGAGCTATGATGGCAAGGAGTTGCTGGTAATTACTAATAATGCCACTTTTCACCCACTGCCTTAGTACTCTTTATATATTACTGCTATTATTAAGTACCTAACGAGTTTGTTGACATAGAACAATGTGCTTCCTTGAATTTAAAATAGGCAGTAATTCAATAGAAAAATTTATAGGCAGTATAGAACCCCTTAAGTTGAATTACATTGTTAAATACAGTACTTATAGTACCCTCAATGTAAGCTTTTTTTTTTTTTTTTTTTAAAGCATTAGAGGAATCAAACAAACAAAGTCTATATTTTTGCATAGGGTGTTTTATGTTCAACACTGCAATATTTATGTTTGGCACTAATCGCTGCAGGGGAAAATATAGGCTGTGTGTCTTTTATGTGCTTGATAGTTCAGAATCATTGATACCCAAGAGCTTGCTACACCCACTGATTTGTGCCACAATGCTTACACACTGAAAAGGGATTTTTGCTATTTAAAAGCAAGCTAAGCCTAATTTTGTAATTGCTATATACTACAAGATTCTATTTAGTAAGTGAAGTACCTAAGTGATCCATCGTTAGTAAGTGACATAATATAGTCTGTTTTACACAAGAGAATGACTTCAGGAATTTGTTTCATTTCAACTAGAGTGATAACTTGAAAAGTCTCATTTCTTTTGCTGCATAGCATGGAGCTAAGTGGAAATCTCTTGGAGAAAACTGTAATTCCTAAGATACAATGGTCCATGTGTCATATGAAATAGTGATTTGATTGATAATTGAGATCCACCAGACTGCCAGGTATTAAATTTATTTTCAAAGCAATCACAAGCAAATCTATCAGCTCTGTTACCTCTATTTAGAACAAATGGATTCAGATTCCATCATTTCAATTAACAGTTTCCTGTAGAGTTTTAAAGTATTCTTTCTCTTGAGGGATTCTAATAGTGAAACTCTTAAAACAATAATAGTGAAGGTCAAACTGGGGAGATGGTTCAGTAGATAAAATGCTTTCTGTGTAACCATGAGAGACAAGTTCAACCCCCAGTATCCAGGGGACAGAGGGAGTAGAGAGCCAGCAGAGGGAGATGGATAGAAGCAGATCTCTGGGAATCTGCTTTTGTTCAGCCAGGGTAACCTACATGGTGAGCTCCAGGTCTTTGAAAAATTCTGTTTCAAAAGACAAGATGGATTTGCACTGGAGAATGATACTTGAGGGTGACTTCTGGACTCTACACATACACACATTCACCTATTAAAATGTGTATACATTTACCCCCTTGTGTATATGTTAACATGCACACACTCACAATTGAACCTAAATTATAGTGAGCATTAATTCTACAGTATATTGACTTTCAAGCTTTATGTAAGGTATCAACTTCTGTCTTATAAAGAGCCAATGATAACGATACAGTGCTGCATGTTACTTGGAAGTTTATGGATGAGAATTGCATGGATGAGACTTCATTATTCAAGGGCCTTTGAACCCCACATCAGAGTCTGAGGAAGGAAGAAGTGACTATAGAAGACTGAAGTCTGTCTGAAAAGAAGAAGAGTGCATTATATAGCTTACTTTTTCTTTTTCAATCTGTTCTAGTATTTATTCTACTTATAATATGTACAAGCTAAAAATATTTCTGGTACTAAAATAAATGTAAATCCATGAGAGCAATAATGTACATGTCACTTATGTGTCAGCAGCTTTTCTGTCTGTCTGTTTGTCTCTGTCTGTCTGCAAGGAAAACTGAAGCTCAAAGGAATTAAATCCATTGAAAATTATCATTTCGTTCATAAGTCAAGGATCAGAGACTGAGGCTAAGTCAGAATGTCTTCTTTTCCCCAAGAAGAGAGACAAATCACCACACTGATGGTGTGCAATGTGGTTGGAAGGTCTAAGTGGATGTTGGTCCCTTGCCATTCACCTGCAATATTAGTGGGAAGAAACCGAAGCAATTTGAGTTCAAACATCCTGGGACAGAGCTTTGTGTTTATCATTGGAAATACTTCTGTGATTAAAGAAAAGTGATCCTCCCAGTTTTCCAATCCTTCTAGTTAATTGTTTCAGAATTAAACTCCTGGTGTGGCTTTTGAAAATTCATGCAAGTTGCTATTTCCTCAGTGCTCCAATGATTTTGTGATCCCTCTAATAATCTTGTATTATATGCAGTGCAATGTAAATGCATGGTTCTCTGCTACTAAGATCACAGAAATACCATGCTTTCCTCATTACATCTTGAATTAACTGAACAATAAGCAGCTGAGTACACATGTGAGGGATTATTCTTAATTAAATCAATGAGGCTGGAAGAACCTCCTGTAATCTGGGCCACACCTTTTCCTAGAAGCCTTTATCAAGGACACAGAAGGAGGAACGGTTTGTTCTTTAACTACTTGTTCTTGCTCTCAGTGGTAAGGTCTTCATTGGCATCATTCACTGCTTCTTAGGGGGTTGCAGTGTATACATGCTGAAAACTAACTGAGACATCCAGCTCATGGACTGAACAACAACTGGATCTGCATTCTTGAACTTATACAGGCACTGTATTACACTAGCCTGTAAGCCACTCTAATAAAAAATATGTACATATATTTATTTGTCATGTGCATACATTTTATACACACACACACACACACACACACACACATTCTATCAGTTCTGTTTCTCTAAAGTACCTTGACTAACGCAATGCTTCTTAATATTTTGGGCCTAGTACTTGAAGAAAATGTACACACCTATTGTTTCGTTACCTTTGTACTAGATGGTTGGACTCAAAAAATTTGGCAAGATATAAGGCAACTGGGAGTTAAAATACTACAGCAGTAGCAGCTGGGATGGGATGGAAGCTAAAAAGCAGCTTGTAACCTTCTTTTTACGCATATTGCCTCGTCTCTTTGCCATGTGTCTAGTGAGATTTAGAAAGTCTAAGGAAGCATGTGTGATAAGCATGGTCAATGGGTTAAAACATATAGAAGGAGAGTTGCCAGAGATCAGATCATACAGGACGATTTGATTCTCAGGAGATGATAGTCTATTTCCTCCATGTTTGAATAGAAACCTCCTCTTACTACAATGGAAAAAAAGTCTCCCTCTCTATAATCCTATAATTCAATTTCTCCAGTTTTTGAAAGCATTCAAAAACATTGCTGAGACATGACTAATATACAATAATTGTACCCATTGAATGAATTTCTTAAATGAGTTTGAACATATGCAAAATACTCATTATACTATCATTGCAATGAAGGTACTAATATCTTTCATTTTCAAATATATTTTTTGTGTCCTGCTATTTCCTTTTCTGTGCTTGTTTATTTGTTTTTGGTAACAATACCAGACATGAAATGTATTCTGAATATATCAAGCATGCATACTATATTGTTAACTGTGCTATTAAGTTATAGAGTAGCTCTCTAGAGTTCATTCATCTTGCATAATAGAACCCTCATACAAATAAATGCTATTTATTGTTCAGAAACTTGATGTTAAAATACTCATTCTACCCAAGGCTACCTGGAGATGCAGTACAATCTTTACTGCTATCCAAAGCAGAGACAGAAATCCTGATGTTCTTATCGAGCCCCCGTGTACTCTGAGCATCCAAAATATTTTGAGAAATAAGGAAGCTGTAGACATCATATTTACTCATTTCAAAATACTCCAAATTTACAAGTAAACAAAAGTAACCAGGAAAAGTAAACAATGCGGCTATGTCAAATTTAAAATCTTCTTACACTGAGGCTGGAGAGATGGCTCAGTGGATCGGGGCTTTAGTCTCAATGTCTGCTGCCTTCTTTATGACTTGATGGGTGCTGTACCCACATTGTGCCCTGACATACATGTAAGCACAGCATCTGTAGATATGGGCTTTATTAATTAATAATTAATTAAAGTGAAGCTTATAAAAAAATCCCAATATGCCAAATGGAAACATCAAGAGACTTAGGATATTCTGTAGAATATGGGAAAATATGTCTCAGTCTCTCTGATAAGGGGTTATCATCTAAAATATGTAAGAATCCCCAGAGTCAGTGAAAACACTAACATAAAAACTAAGCAAAACTCATCTTTAAAATGGGCAAAACACCTCTGTAGACTTTGGCTTCCAGGTTTCTGAAGGAAGTATTCAATATTATTGATCATCACAGATACTAAGAGCAAAACCACGATAAACTATTATCACCCCAGTTAGGATTATCACCAAAAGATACAATTATAAAGATAACAGTAGAGAATGTATAGTTTGGATAGTAAAACTATTCCACATGTGTATGTGTCTGAAGACCTGATGGTAAGGCTAACTTGGAAGTGACAAGACAGTTAGGAGCTGGGGCCTCAATAATCAAAAGTGTGCAGTTGGAAGCAGACTTGTGAGCCGGAGGCCAATCCCAGGTCCAGCTCTATTTCTCTATGCCTCACGACCAGCAGTGCTATGTAAACACTTGCCTCATGTCCCACTGTTTTCCAAAGCTTTCATATCACCATGCATTCCCTGCCCTGAGGCTCTGTACCCTCTTAAACCACAAACCAAGATCCACTTCTCCCTAAGGTTTCTGTCAAATATTGAGTCCCAACATGAAAAATAGCATACAGAGAGAATTGGAAAAATTAGAATCCTTAAGTTGTAAGATTGTAAATTTCAGCAGTAACTATTGAACTAGGTATGGAGTTGCCTCAATAAACTAAGCATAACATATAACCCAGTAACCCCATTTACAAATAAATCCATACATCAGAATCTCAAAGTATTTCTAACTTCTAATGCCCACTACCTCATTACTATAAAAGCTTCAATATGTCAACATCCCAGCTACCTATGGATGGATAAATTAATAAAGAAAATATAGGATATGGATACCATACAATGGTACCCAACTTTATGGAAGAAAATGTCCTGCCATTCTAAAACTACAGAAGAATCTTGGAGGACATTATTCTAAATGAAAGAAACCAGACACAGAACAACAGAAATTACATGGCTCCAGTAATGTGTATCTTGAAATGGTCAAATTTCTAGAAGAGTCGGAAGAAAAGGGAAGTGGGAAGATTGTTGTTTAATAGGCATGAGTTTCCTGTTAAAGCTAGAAGATTTAAAGGTGTCTCCATAGTTGTATTTGAAACATGAATTCAATCCTTCTAAATTGCTCTATTTTCTTTTTTTTTCCTTTTTTTAATTAGGTATTTTCTTCATTTACATTTCCAATGATATCCCAAAAGTCCCCCATTCTCTTCCCCCTATTCTCTTCTCCTCCCACTCCCACTTCTTGGCCCTGGCATTCCTCTATACTGAGGCATATAAAGTTTGCAAGACCAATGGGCCTCTCTTTCCACTGATGGCCAACTAGGCCATCTTCTGATACATATGAAGCTAGAGATACGAGATCCGGGGTACTGGTTAGTTCATAATGTTGTTCGAGCTATAGGGTTGCAGATCCCTTTAGCTCCTTGGATACTTTCTCTAGTTCCTCCATTGGGGGCCCTGGGATCCATCCAATAGCTGATTGTGAGCATCCACTTCTGTGTTAGCTAGACCCAAGAATAGCCTCACAAGAGACAGCTATATCAGGGTCCATTCAGCAAAATCTTGCTCATGTATGCAATGGTGTCAGCGTTTGGAGGCTGATTATGAGATGGATCCCTGGGTATAGATGGTGCATCCTTTCGTCTCAGTTCCAAGCTTTTTCTCTGTAACTCCTTCCATGGGTGTTTTCTTCCCAATTCTAAGAAGGGGCAAAGTGTCCAAACTTTAGTCTTTGTTCTTCTTAAGTTTTATGTGTTTTACAAATTGTATTTTATATCTTGGGTATTCTAAGTTTCTGGGCTAATATCCACTTATCATTCAGTACATATCATGTGAGTTCTTCTGTGATTGGGTTACCTCACTCAGGATGATGCCCTCCAGGTTCATCCATTTGCCTAGGAATTTCATAAATTCATTCTTTTTAATAGCTGAGTAGTACTCCATTGTGTAAATGTGCCACATTTTCTGTATCCATTCCTCTGTTGAGGGGCATCTGGGTTCTTTCCAGCTTCTGGCTATTATAAATAAGGCTGCTACGAACATAGTGGAGCATGTGTCCTTCTTACCAGTTGGGACATCTTCTGGATATATGCCCAGGAGATGTATTGCTGGATCCTCCAGTAGTACTATGTCCAATTTTCTGAGGAACTGTCAGACTGATTTCCAGAGTGGTTGTACAAGATTTCAATCCCACCAACAATGGAGGAGTGGTCTTCTTTCTCCACATCCTCGCCAGCATCTGCTGTCACCTGAATTTTTTTATCTTAACCATTCTGACTGGTGTGAGGTGGAATCTCAGGGTTGTTTTGATTTGCATTTCCCTGATGATTAAGCATGCTGACCATTTTTTCAGGTGCTTCTCAGCCATTTGGTATTCCTCAGGTGAGAATTCTTTGTTTAGCTCTGAGCCCCATTTCTTTAATGGAGTTATTTGATATTCTGGAGTCCAACTTCTTGAGATATATATGTATATATATTGGATATTAGTCCCCTATAGGTAAAGATCCTTTCCCAATCTTCTGTTGGTGGCCTTTTTGTCTTATTGGCGGTGTCTTTTGCCTTGCAGAAGCTTTGCAATTTTATGAGGTCCCATTTGTTGATTCTCGATCTTACAGCACAAGCCATTGCTGTTCTATTCAGGAATTTTTCCCCTGTGCCCATATCTTGGAGGGTTTTCCCCACTTTCTCCTCTATAAGTTTCACTGTCTCTGATTTTATGTGGAGTTCCTTGATCCACTTAGATATGACCTCAGTACAAGAAGATAGGAATGGATCAATTCACATTCTTCTGCATGATAACCGCCAGTTGTGCCAGCACCATTTGTTGAAAATGCTGTCTTTTTTCCACTGGATGGTTTTAGCTCCCTTGTCAAAGATCAAGTGACCATAGGTGTGTGGGATCATTTCTGGGTCTTCAATTCTATTCCATTGGTCTACTTGTCTGTCAGTATACCAGTACCCTGCAGTTTTTAGCACAATTTCTCTGTAGTACAGCTTTAGGTCAGGCATGGTGATTCCACCAGAGGTTCTTTTATCCTTGAGAAGAGTTTTTGCTATCCTAGGTTTTTTGTTATTCCAGATGAATTTGCAGATTGCTCTTTCTAATTCGTTGAAGAATTGAGTTGGAATTTTGATGGGGATTGCATTGAATCTGTAGATAGCTTTTGGCAAGATAGCCATTTTTACTATATTGATCCTACCAATCCATGAGCATGGGAGATCTTTCCATCTTCTGAGATCTTCTTTAATTTCTTTCTTCAGAGACTTGAAGTTCTTGTCATACAGATCTTTCACTTCCTTAGATAGAGCCAGACAAAGGTATTTTATATTATTTGTGACTAATGAGAAGGGTATTGTTTCCCTAATTTATTTCTCAGCCTCTTTATCCTTTGTGTAGAGAAAGGCCATTGACTTGTTTGAGTTAATTTTATATCCAGATACTTCATTAAAGCTCTTTGTCAGGTTTAGGAATTCTCCAGTGGAATTTTTAGGGTGACTTATATATACTATGATATCATCTGCAACAAGTGATATTTTGACTTCTTCCTTACAATTTCTATCCCTTTGATCTCCTTTTGTTGTCTAATTGCTCTGGCTAGGACTTCAAGTACAATGTTGAAGAGGTAGGGACAAAGTGGGCAGCCTTGTCTAGTCCCTGAATTTAGTGGGATTGCTTCCAGCTTCTCACTATTTACTTTGATGTTGGCTACTGGTTTGCTGTAGATTGCTTTTATCATGTTTAGGTATGGGCCTTGAATTCCTGATCTTTCCAAGACTTTTATCATGAAGGGGTGTTGGATTTTGTCAAATGCTTTCTCTACATCTAACGAGAGGATCATGTGGTTTTTGTCTTTGAGTTTGTTTACATAATGGATTGCATTGATAGATTTCCCTATGTGAAACCATCCCTGCATCCCTGGAATGAAGCCTACTTGGTCAGGATGGATGATTATTTTGATGTGTTCTTGGATTCGGTTAGCGAGAATTTTATTGAGGAATTTTGCATCAATATTCATAAGGGAAATTGGTCTGAACTTCTCTATCTTTGTTGGGTCTTTCTGTGGTTTAGGTATCAGAGTAATTGTGGCTTCATAGAATGAGTTGGGTAGAGTACATTCTGCTTCTATTTTGTGGAATAGTTTGTGAAGAACTGGAATTAGATCTTCTTTGAAGGTCTGATAGAACTCTGCACTAAACCCATCTGGTCCTGGGCTTTTTTTGGTTGGGAGACTATTAATAACTGCTTCTATTTCTTTAGGGGATTTAGGACTGTTTATATCATTAACCTGATCCTGATTTAACTTTGGCACGTGGTATCTGTCTAGAAACTTGTCCATTTCATCCAGGTTCTCCAGTTTTGTTGAGTATAGCCTTTTGTAAAATATCTGATGGTGTTTTGGATTTCTTCAGGATCTGTTGTTATGTCTCCCTTTTCATTTTTAATTTTGTTAATTAGGGTGCTTTCCCTGTGCCCTCTAGTGAGTCTGGCTAAGGGTTTATCTATCTTGTTGATTTTCTCAAAGAACCAGCTCCTTGATTGGTTGATTCTTTGAACAGTTCTTCTTGTTTCCACTTGGTTGCTTTCACCCCTGAGTTTGATTATTTCCTGCTGTCTACTCCTCTTGGGTGAATTTGCTTCCTTTTGTTCTAGAGCTTTTAGGTGTGTTGTCAAGCTGCTATATGTGCTCTCTCTAGTTTCTTTTTGGAGGCACTCAGAGCTATGAGTTTTCCTCTTAGGACTGCCTTCATTGTGTCCCCTAAGTTTGGGTATGTTGTGGCTTCATTTTCATTAAATTATAAAAACTCGTTAGTTTCTTTCGTTATTTCTTCCTTGACCAAGGTATCATTGAGAAGAGTGTTGTTCAGTTTCCATGTGAATGTTGGCTTTCTATTATTTGTGTTGTTATTGAAGATCAGCCTTAGTCCATGGTGATAGGATGCATGGTACAATTTCAATATTTTTGTATTTGTTGAGGCCTGTTTTGTGACCAATTATATGGTCAGTTTTTGAGAAGGTACCATGAGGTGCTGAGAAGAAGGTATATCCTTTTGTTTTAGGATAAAATGTTCTGTAGATATCTCTTAAATCCATTTGTTACATAACTTCTGTTAGTTTCACTGTGTCCCTGTTTTGTTTCTGTTTCTAGATCTGTCCATTGATGAAAGTGGTGTGTTGAAGTCTCCCACTATTATTGTGTGAGCTGCAATGTGTGCTCTGAGCTTTACTAAAGTTTCTTTAATGAATTAGGCTGCCCTTGCATTTGGAGCATAGATATTCAGAATTGCGAGTTCCTCTTGGAAGATTTTAACTTTGATGAGTAAGAAGTGTATCTCCTTGTCTTTTTTGATAACTTTGGGTTGGATGTCAATTTTATTAGATGTTAGAATGACTACTCCAGTTTTTTTCTTCAGACCATTTGCTTGGAAAATTGTTTTCCAGCCTTTCATTCTGAGGTAGTGTCTCTTTTTCCCTGAGATGGGTTTCCTGTAAGCAGACAAATGTTGGATCCTGTTTGTGTAGCCAGTCTGTTAGTGTATGTCTTTTTATTGTGGAATTCAGTCCTTTGATATTATGAGATATTAAGGAAAAGTAATTGTTGCTTCCTATTATTTTTGTTGTTAGAGTTGGCATTCTGTTCTTGTGGCTGTCTTCTTTGAGGTTTTTTGAAGGATTACTTTGTTGCTTTTTCTAGGATGTTGTTTCTGTCCTTGTATTTTTTCTCTCTTATTAACCTTTGAAGGGCTGGATTCATGGAAAGACAATGTGTGAATTTGGTTTTGTCATGGAATACTTTGGTTTCTCCATCTATGGTAATTGAAAGTTTGGCTGGGTATAGTAGCCTGGGCTGGCATTTGTGTTCTCTTAGTGTCTGTATAACATCTGTCCAGGATCTTCTAGCTTTCATAGTCTCTGGTGAAAAGTCTGGTGTAATTCTGATAGGCCTGACTTTATATGTTACTTGAACCTTTTCCCTTACTGCTTTTAATATTCTCTCTTTATTTAGTGCAGTTGTTGTTCTGATTATTATGTGTCCGGAGGAATTTCTTTTCTGGTCCAGTCTATTTGGAGTTCTGTAGGCTTCTTGTATGTTCATGGTCATGTCATTCTTTAGGTTTGGGAAGTTTTCTTCTATAATTTTGTTGAAGATATTTGCTGGCCCTTTAAGTTGAAAGTCTTCATTCTTATCTACTCCTATTATCTGTAGGTTTGGTTTTCTCATTGTGTCCTGGATTTCCTGGATGTTTTGAGTTAGGATCTTTTTGCATTTTCTTTGATTGTTGTGCTGATGTTCTCTATGGAATTTTCTGCACCTGAGATTCTCTCTTCCATCTCTTGTATTCTGATGCTGATGCTCGCATCTATGGTTCCAAATTTCTTTCCTAGGGTTTCTATCTCTAGTGTTGTCTCACTTTGGGTTTTCTTTATTTGGTCTACTTCCCTTTTTAGGTCTAGTATGTTTTTGTTCATTTCTATCACCTGTTTGGATGTGTTTTCCTGTTTTTCTTTAAGGATTTGTAACTCTTTAACAGTGTTCTCCTGAATTTCTTTAAGTGAGTTATTAAAGTCCTTCTTGATGTCCTCTACCATCATCATGAGATATACTTTTAAATTCAGATCTAGCTTTTCGGATGTGTTGTGCTGCCCAGAACCGGGTGAGGTGGGAGTGCTGGGTTCTGATGATGGTGAGTGGTCTTGGTTTCTGTTAGTAAGTTTCTTCTGTTTGCCTTTCGACATCTGGTAATCTCTGGAGTTAGTTGTTATAGTTGTCTCTGATTAGAGCTTGTTCTTCCTTGTGATTCTTTTAGCCTCTATCAGCGGACCTGGGAGACTAGCTTTCTTCTCTGAGTTTCAGTGGTCAGAGCACAGTATGCAAGCAAGCTCTCTTCTTACAGGGAAGGTGCACAGATATCTGACGTTTGGACCTGCCTCCTGGCAGTAGATGAAGGCCCGAAACAGGGCCTGTCCCAGAAACTGTTAGCTTCGGTAGTCCACACACTCACCTGTGCAGACTAGTCTCAAAGGGATCCAGGAACCAAGATGGCACCCCGAGGTGCTCTGGCAAAGCCCTTCTGGGTGGTATAGACACCTCTCCTCTGGCAGGAAAGGTGCCTGGATGTTTGGAGCCCTAAATGGGGTCTGCCTCAGAAGCTGTCCTCTAGAGACCTTGGGCGTGTCCGCCACTGCACACCCAAGGTGACCTGGTGTTGGCACAGACCAGAAGGGATTTGTGACCCTGTTCAGGCCGGCTTTTCTGTTTCCTTAGTGGTGTCTCAGGTCCCACGTGATTGGGGTGGAACAGAAGTTGTGTTCCACTCACCGGTGGTCCTAAGATCAAGGGGAGAGTCCACCAACTCCACTCCCAAGGTGACACAGTGCTGGCGCTGTGTTCCTGCTCTATTTTCTTTCTTTCTTTTTTTTTTATATATTTTTTATTACATATGTTCCTCAATTACATTTCCAATGCTATCCCAAAAGTCCCCCATACCCTCCCCCCACTTCCCTACCCACCCATTCCTATTTTTTTGGCCCTGGCATTCCCCTGTACTGGGGCATATATAGTTTGCATGACCAATGGGCCTCTCTTTCCAGTGATGGCCGACTAGGCCATCTTTTGATACATATGCATCTAGAGTCAAGAGCTCCGGGGTACTGGTTAGTTCATAATGTTGTTCCACCTATAGGGTTGCAGATCCCTTTAGCTCCTTGGGTACTTTCTCTAGCTCTTCCAGTGGGAGTCCTGTGATCCATCCAATAGCTGACTGTGAGCATCTACTTCTGTGTTTGCTAGGCCCCGGCATAGTCTCACAAGAGACAGCTACATCTGGGTCCTTTCAACAAAATCTTGCTAGTGTATGCAATGGTGTCAGGGTTTTGAAGCTGATTATGGGGTTGATCCCTGGATATGGCAGTCTCTAGATGGTCCATCCTTTCGTCTCAGCTCCAAACTTTGGCTCTGTAACTCCTTCCTTGGGTGTTTGGTTCCCAATTCTAAGGAGGGACATAGTGTCCACACTTCACTCTTCATTCTTCTTGAGTTTCATGTGTTTAGCAAATTGTATCTTACATCTTGGGTATCCTAGGTTTTGGGCTAATATCCACTTATCAGTGAGTACATATTGTGTGAGTTCCTTTGTGAATGTGTTACCTCACTCAGGATGATGCCCTCTAGGTCCATCCATTTGCCTAGGAATTTTATAAATTCATTCTTTTTAATAGCTGAGTAGTACTCCATTGTGTAAATGTACCACATTTTCTGTATCCATTCCTCTGTTGAGGGGCATCTGGGTTCTTTCCAGCCTGGCTATTATAAATAAGGCTGCTATGAACATAGTGGAGCATGTGTCCTTCTTACCAGTTGGGACATCTTCTAGATATATGCCCAGGAGAGGTATTGCTGGATCCTCCAGTAGTACTATGAGCAATTTTCTGAGGAACTGCCAGACTGATTTCCGGAGTGGTTGTACAAGCCTGCAATCCCACCAACAATAGAGGAGTGTTCCTCTTTCTCCACATCCTCGCCAGCATTTGCTGTCACCTGAATTTTTGATCTTAGCCATTCTGACTGGTGTGAGGTGGAATCTCAGGGTTGTTTTGATTTGCATTTTCCTGATGATTAAGGATGTTGAACATTTTTTCAGGTGCTTCTCTGCCATTCGGTATTCCTCAGGTGAGAATTCTTTGTTCAGTTCTGAACCCCATTTTTAATGGGGTTATTTGATTTTCTGGAGTCCACCATCTTGAGTTCTATATATATGTTGGATATTAGTCCCCTATCTCATCTAGGATAGGTAAAGATCCTTTCCCAATCTGTTGGTGGTCTTTTTGTCTTATTGACGGTGTCTTTTGCCTTGCAGAAGCTTTGGAGTTTCATTAGGTCCCATTTGTCAATTCTCGAACTTATAGCACAAGCCATTGCTCTTATATTCAGGAAATTTTCCCCTGTGCCCGTATCTTCAAGGCTTTTCCCCACTTTCGCCTCTATAAGTTTCAGTGTTTCTGGTTTTATGTGAAGTTCCTTAATCTACTTAGATTTGACCTTAGTACAAGGAGATAGGTATGGATCAATTCACATTCTTCTACATGATAACAACCAGTTGTGCTAGCACCATTTTTTGAAAACGCTGTCTTTCTTCCACTGGATGGTTTTAGCTCCCTTGTCGAAGATCACTTGACCATATTTGTGTGGGTTCATTTCTGGGTCTTCAATTCTATTCCATTGGTCTACTTGTCTGTCAGTATACCAGTACCCTGCAGTTTTTATCACAATTGCTCTGTAGTAAATCTTTAGGTCAGGCATGGTGATTCCACCAGAGGTTCTTTTATCCTTGAGAAGAGTTTTTGCTATCCTAGGTTTTTTGTTATTCCAGATGAATTTGCAGATTGCTCTTTCTAATTCATTGAAGAATTGAGTTGGAATTTTGATGGGGATTGCATTGAATCTGTAGATTGCTTTTGGCAAGATAGCCATTTTTACTATATTGTTCCTGCCAATCCATGAGCATGGGAGATCTTTCCCTCTTCTGAGATCTTCTTTAATTTCTTTCTTCAGAGACTTGAAGTTTTTATCATACAGATCTTTCACTTCCTTAGTTAGAGTCACGCCAAGATATTTTATATTATTTGTGACTATTGAGAAGGGTGTTGTTTCCCTAATTTCTTTCTCAGCCTGTTTATTCTTTGTTTAGAGAAAGGTCATTGACTTGTTTGAGTTAATTTTATATCCAGCTAATTCACCGAAGCTGTTTATCAGGTTCATGAGTTCTCTGGTGGAAATTTTAGGGTCACTTATATATACTATTATATTATCTGAAAAAAGTGATATTTTGACTTCATCTTTTCCAATTTGTATCCCCTTGATCTCCTTTTGATGTCGAATTGCTCTGGCTAATACTTCAAGTACTATGTTGAAGAGGTAGGGAGAAAGTGGGCAGCCTTGTCTAGTCCCTGAATTTAGTGGGATTGCTTCCAGCTTCTCACTATTTACTTTGATGTTGGCTACTGGTTTGCTGTAGATTGCTTTTATCATGTTTAGGTATGGGCCTTGAATTCATTATCTTACCAAGACTTTTATCATGAATGGGTGTTGGATATTCTCAAATGCTTTTTCTGCATCTAATGAGATGATCATGTGGTTTTTGTCTTTGAGTTTGTTTATATAATGGATTACATTGATGGATGTTCGTATATTAAACCATCCCTGCATCCCTGGAATAAAACCTACTTGGTCAGGATCGATGATTGCTTTAATATGTTCTTGGATTCGGTTAGCGAGAATTTTATTGAGTATTTTTGCATCGATATTCATAAGAGAAATTGGTCTGAAGTTCTCTATCTTTGTTGGATCTTTCTGTGTTTTAGGTATCAGAGTAATTGTGGCTTCATAAAATGAGTTGGGTAGAGTTCATTCTGCTTCTATTTTGTGGAATAGTTTGTGAAGAACTGGAATTAGATCTTCTTTGAAGGTCTGATAGAACTCTGCACTAAACCCATCTGGTCCTGGGCTTTTTTTGGCTGGGAGACTATTAATAACTGCTTCTATTTCTTTAGGGGATATGGGACTGTTTAGATCCTTATCTTTATCCTGATTTAATTTGGTACCTGGTATCTGTCCAGAAATTTGTCCATTTCGTCCAGGTTTTCCAGTTTTGTTGAGTATAGCCTTTTGTAGAAGGATCTGATGGTGTTTTGGATTTCTTCAGAATCTGTTGCTATGCCTCCCTTTTCATTTCTGATTTTGTTAATTAGGATTTTGTCCCTGTGTCCTCTAGTGAGTCTAGCTAAGGGTTTATCTATCTTGTTGATTTTCTCAAAGAACCAAATCCTCGTTTGGTTAATTCTTTGAATAGTTCTTCTTGTTTCCACTTGGTTGATTTCATCCCTGAGTTTGATTATTTCCTGCCATCTACTCCTCTTTGGTGAATTTTCTTCCTTTTTTTTTCTAAAGATTTTAGATGTGTTGTCAAGCTGCTAGTGTGTGCTCTCTCCAGTTTCTTCTTGGAGGCACTCAGAGCTATGAGTTTCCCTCTTAGAAATGCTTTCATTGTGTCCCACAGGTTTGGGTATGTTGTGCCTTCATTTTCATTAAACTCTAAAAAGTCTTTAATTTCTTTCTTTATTCCATCCTTGACCAAGGTATCATTGAGAAGAGTTTTATTCAGTTTCCACGTGAAAGTTGGCTTTCCATTATTTATGTTGTTATTGAAGATCAGTCTTACGCCATGGTGGTCTGATAGGATACATGGGACAATTTCAATATTTTTGTATCTGTTGAGGCCTATTTTGTGACCAATTATATGGTCAATTTTGGAGAAGGTCCCGTGAGGTGCTGAGAAGAAGGTATATCTTTTTCTTTTAGGATAAAATATTCTGTAGATATCTGTCAGGTCCATTTGTTTCATAACTTCTGTTAGTTTCACTGTGTCCCTGTTTAGTTTCTGTTTCCACGATCTGTCCATTGATGAAAGTGGTGTGTTGAAGTCTCCCACTATTATTGTGTGAGGTGCAATGTGTGCTTTGAGCTTTACTAAAGTGTCTTTAATGAATGTGGCTGCCCTTGCATTTGGAGCGTAGATATTCAGAATTGAGAGTTCCTCTTGGAGGATTTTACCTTTGATGAGTATGAAGTGTCCCTCCTTGTCTTTTTTGATAACTTTGGGTTGGAAGTCGATTTTATCCGATATTAGAATGGCTACTCCAGCCTGTTTCTTCAGACCATTTGCTTGGAAAATTTTTTTCCAGCCTTTCACTCTGAGGTAGTGTCTGTCTTTTTCCCTGAGATGGGTTTCCTGTAAGCAGCAGAATGTTGGGTCCTGTTTGTGTAGCCAGTCTGTTAGTCTATGTCTTTTTATTGGGGAATAGAGTTCATTGATATTAAGAGATATTAAGGACAAGTAATTGTTGCTTCCTTTTATTTTTGTTGTTAGAGTTGGCATTCTTTTCTTGTGGCAGTCTTCTCTTTGTTTCGTTGAGGGATTACTTTCTTGCTTTTTCTAGGGTGTGATTTCTGTCCTTGTATTGTTTTTTTTTCTGTTATTATCCTTTGAAGGGCTGGATTCTTGGAAAGATAATGTGTGAATTTGGTTTTGTCGTGGAATACTTTGGTTTCTCCATCTATGGTAATTGAGAGTTTGGCCGGGTATAGTAGCCTGGGCTGGCAATTGTGATCTCTTAGTGTCTGTATAACATCTGTCCAGGCTCTTTTGGCTTTCATAGTCTCTGGTGAAAAGTCTTGTGTTATTCTGATAGGCCTGCCTTTATATGTTACTTGATCTTTCTCCCTTACTGCTTTTAATATTCTGTCTTCATTTAGTGCATTCGTTGTTCTGATTATTATGTGTCGGGAGGAATTTCTTTTCTGGTCCAGTCTATTTGGAGTTCTGTAGGCTTCTGGTATGATCATGGGCATTTCTTTCTTTATGTTTGGGAAGTTTTCTTCTATTATTTTGTTGAAGATATTTGCTGGCCTTTTAAGTTGAAAATCTTCATTCTCATCAACTCCTATTATCCGTAGGTTTGGTCTTCTCATTGTGTCCTGGATTTCCTGGATGTTTTGAGTTAGGATCCTTTTGCATTTTGTATTTTCTTTCATTGTTGTGCCGATGTTCTCTATGGAATCTTCTGCACCTGAGATTCTCTCTTCCATCTCTTGTATTCTCTTGCTGATGCTCGCATCTGTTTCCAGATCTCTTTCCAAGGTTTCTATCTCCAGCGTAGCCTCGCTTTGGGTTTTCTTTATTGTTTCTACTTCCCTTTTTAGTTCTAGTATGGTTTTGTTTATTTCCATCACTGTTTGGATGTGTTTTCCTGTTTTTCTTTAAGGACTTCTACCTGTTTGGTTGTGTTTTCTTGTTTTTCTTTAAGGACCTGTAACTCTTTAGCAGTGCTCTCCTGTATTTCTTTAAGTGAGTTATGAAAGTCCTTCTTGATGTCCTCTACCATCATCATGAGAAATGTTTTTAAATCTGGGTCTAGATTTTCGGTTGTGTTGGGGTGCCCAGGACTAGGTGGGGTGGGAGTGCTGCGTTCTGATGATGGTGAGTGGTCTTGATTTCTGTTAGTAGGATTCTTACGTTTGCCTTTCCCCATCTGGTAATCTCTGAAGCTAGTTGTTATAGTTGTCTCTGGTTAGAGCTTGTTCCTCAGGTGTCTCTGCTAACCTCTATAAGCAGACCTGGGAGGCTAGCTTTCTCCTTAGTTTCAGTGGTCAGAGTATTCTCTGCAGGCAAGCTCTCTTCTTGCAGGGAAGGTGCCCAGATATCTGGTGTTCGAACCTGCCTCCTGGCAGAAGTTGTGTTCCACTCACCAGAGGTTTTAGGATCCTGTGGGGAATTCTGTGTGGGTCCTTGTGTGTGTCCGGAGACTCTGCTGGCAAGGCACCCCGATGCTCGAGTGGACCGGAAGGGACTTGTGCCCCAGGTCAGGCTGGGTCGTCTGCTTCCCTAGTTAATGCAGTCTCAGGTTCGGCGCGATTGGATTGGGATAGACGCTGTGTTCCACTCACCAGAGGTCTTAGGATCCCGTGGGAATCCTGTGTGGGTCCTTGCGGGTGTCGGGAGACTACGCTGGCAAGGCACCCCGGTGCTCGACTCCTGCTCTATTTTCAATACACCAAACCATTCTACTGACTTTGTCTCTATTCAAGGAATGCAAGAAACCAAGTCATTAAGGCAAATCATACCCAAACTAAAATAATCTAGCAATTCTTCTTATACCATCCCCAAAGAATACTTATTTAACTGGGCAGCTGCTAGTCTAGCTTTTGCTGCCTAATTAATAATGGGAAGAAATTCAGGTCAAATGTGAACAGTCAGCTACATACTTTTTCTTTAAAGAGCAGTAAGGCACTAGATTTTGGCATTTTTGTTTCTTGAAAATATGATATTGAGCTTCTTTATTTACATTTGCATTCCCCACCTGACTCAGGTGTAAATCAAACGACAAAGTGTTAGCCTTTTCTAGCTCATCTGTGAATACAGCAGCTGAGTGTGCCTGGACCTTCACCTCTCCTATATTTCCTCAAAATAACAGTTGTCATATATATAAATACAGACATGTCTAAATAAATAATAACTCAAAACTAAACATGTGCAGAGAATATCTTAAGCTCAGACCTCATAAAATACCTAACTTAATCAACTGGTGCATTTGCCTTTTGAAGTGTGTGTTATATTAGGTTAATTTTCCTGCTCTTTCATGTGGTCAACCACATACAAATAAAACATAGCTAGGTTATCTGAGTGCCTGAGTATTGTAAAAAGCAACACAATTATTTTTCCACATTGATGACAGGACTCAGAGACTCATAACCTATGTGGCCCAGGCAGATGCTGTACTGAAGGAGATGGAGAAGCCTCTAATGCTTTCATATAAAGTATCCACTGCAGAACACTATCAAAGGTTTTCCCTTAAGACATGGAGGCTCAGTTTTGTAAATTGTTCTGCTTTTTTAAAGAAGCAAGACAGTTGTTTTAAGAAAAGACATCTATAAATGTGTACACAAATTCAATTAAAAACCAAAACAAATTATTTGCTAAACAAAATACAACTTCAGACTTAAGTCAAGCAATTTGGTAACTTGTTTTAGGTAAATAAACCATTTCCTCTCCCCTCCCAAAAGTCTATATTTACATTCATTTATTTATATACTTCAACAGGGGTAAGACATTTCTCTAATGTTGTTAAGTGGTATTGAGCTAAATTACAGGAAGTGTGTCTCTGAGATGAATTGTCTTAGATGGTGATTGCTGATTAAGATACATACAAACAGTTCTGCCAGATTGAGAGAGAAAGCAAAAAAAACACATCCTCATAGAAATTATATTAGCTAGTCAGGGTCACTGTCCCACAGTGAGGATGGAAGTACTTTATCCTCTCTCTACCAAAAAGTATAGGCATTAGCAATGTGTGGGTGTTCAGCACTTGAAACATGGCTAGAACATTGATCAAAATTCTATATTTTATTATATATATATATATATATATATATATATATATATATATATATATAAAAAATATATATATATATCACTAGAAAGCATAGTTCTAGGATTGCACTTTACAGCAGAATATCTGATTTAAATATGTCAGACCTATGTGCTTCCTTGTACATAGATTCAAAGATATTGCCCAATTCCCAACACTGATCAAATTTTCAACATTTGCTTTTTAAACACTTGGTTTGTCAGAATTTAATTTTTACCTGTTAGATGACCAATAACTGTAGCTATTGAATAGCTTAATCTTAAGTTTCCTAACTAATAGAGTTTGTTATCTTATTATGTGGGCCATCTGATTTCCTGTTTGACATAGCCTCTTCCTTTACATTGAACATCTGTAAAATGGGATGATCTATCTCTCCCATCCCTTCCTCCCTCTTTCACTCTCTGCCTGAATCTCCTTCTCCTGTCTTTTTTTCTTCCTAATTATAAAAATGAACTTATAAACTGACCATTTGCCTTTTGTGTCAATTATTAATGTCTCCTTCCAATCTGTGCATTGTATTCTCACTTTGTATGTCTTATCTTAAACCTTTAATACATGTGACATATCAATTACTATATGGCTTTTGCAATTTGTGTCCTATTGAAAATGCTCTTTCAAATATGATTCATTTTATATGAATTTAAAATAGCTAGATCAATATTATTTTAGCTTTGAGATTGCTAGATTTAGCAAATAAAATCTCAAGATATTAGTTATCTCAAACTTGAGGTAAACAGTGACTGTTTTTCTTTTGCTTTTCAGTATATTAGTTTATCCCAAGAAATATCCTTAAATTGGAAATATTCATTGATTACCTAAAATCAAAATTTATCTGGTTGTCTTTGATTTTGACAGTCAACCTTCATTTATATATTTTTCAAGTTAATTAGCACATGATGTTTTATTTTACCCAACACAAAATTTGGACTTTCAAAAGAAAAATTACTTCCTTTATCATTAATTGGTATTTTTTTATTTTTAGAAATTAAAATTTAGTTGAATCATCTTTCCCTTTTCCTTTTTTCTTCTCACCCCCTCTCGGGTTCCCCTGTTTAATGTGTTTGTCTTTCAAAATTATGGCCTTTTAACTCAATTGTGTATGCATGCATGTGTGTGTGTGTGGTAATTATTTCTAAATAGGAGAATACAGTCATTCAGACAGTATATACATGTTCTCTTGTATAGATTATTTCAGGTCTGGCCACTTAGCATTGTGTAACCTGCCAGGTCCTTTCCCCGAGGAGAGCTGACTCTCCCACTCTCAGCATCCTTAGATGCCTGTAGAGAGTTAACATGTTCTCCTCATGCTTACTTTTCTCCTTTCTGTCTTCTCCTCTATTGATTTTACCCACATACATGTTCCACTAAGGCCACAGAGTGTGTGATCTAACTCTATTCTTTTCCTTGCTGACCTTCATGTTTTATTCAAACTTTGCTTATTTGTTTGTTGTTTGGCTTGTCTGTTGAAGCAAGATCTTTCTAAGTAAGGCAGGCTGACCTTGATCTTACAATCCTCCAGACACCTCCAGGATAGTGGGGCTACATGTTTGCATTGCTATACCTGACTTTACACAAGTTTTCTGGAAGTCGTAGTTGGTTATTATTTTATTTGACCATAGTTACTTTGGTATGAAAACTGGATTGGCACTGGGTACTTTAGATGACAGATATGGAGCTTCTGGCCCATGGAAAGATTGGAAGAGCCAGAAGACAAGGAATTTTTTTTTCTGTGAGCTTCTGTCTCCTGGTAATAACAGAAGCTATACTCATAAATTCTCACCAACACGCCAAATAGACGTGCCAAACTAGATAGGAGAAAGCCAATGAGGCGTCACCATTTACAAATAATTACAGGCAAATAAAGAATTGGAGTGAAAAAATAGTCTTTCCCAGGGAAGAGTATACCTTCTGTTTATCCAATACCAAAGTATCAGTTCTGAGAACACACATCCGAGTAACATTACACAGACCAAGCAGATAATATCTAGGAATATGTTTATACATACATATACATAAATGCACAAAACAGCAACTAATGAATGAGAGACCATGATTCAGAACAGGTGCAAGGAGGGCATATGGGAGGGTTTGGAGGGAAGACAGGGCAGGGGAAAATGATTTAATAATAATCTCAAATATTATTCCCATTTATCTAAGGAAGCAACTTATCATATATCAGATTCCAAAAGTCATCTCTAGCCCTGAAAATGGACATCCCTGTTGTTAGTATTAATAAAAATGTCACATGCCTAAGTATGGATAGGATTCAATATACATGTGTAGGAAAAGAGAGTCTCGGAGTATCAAGATGAATGGAGCGATGTGACACAAGGCTGAGCTATAACACTCATCCACCTTTAATAGCCCATGTTGGCCAGCTAGCCTCACCTCCTTTAGACCCTGCACCCTCATAGCAGAAAAAAACAAAACAAAACAAAAACAAAAAACAAAAAAAACCAACCAAACAAAAAATCCTTCAGGGGAACAAGTGTTTGAAGACATTAGCATGTGGTTTACATCCATATTTCATCCATAACATCTCCCCAATTAAATATATTTAGAAGTAACTGTGCTTATTTTTGCCTTCTCTTAAACAGAAGAAATTTCCTTTAGAGTTCGAAACCTGCTCTCCAAGCAGACCCAGTATCTTTTTTTTTAATTTATTTTTTATTAGATATTTTCTTTATATAGATTTCAAACGCTATCCCAAAAGTTCCCTATACCCTCCCCTGGCCCTGCTCTCCTAGCCACCCACTCCTGCTTCTTGGCCCTGGCATTCCCCTGTACTGGGGCATATAAAGCTTGCAAGTCCAATGGGCCTCTCTTCCCAGTGATGGCCATCTAGGCCATCTTCTGCTACATATGCAGCTAGAGATATGAGCTCTGGGGGTACTTGTTAGTTCATATTGTTCCACCTATATAAGTAGCTCCTTGGGTGCTTTCTCTAGCTTCTCCATTGGGGGCCCTGTGTTCCATCTTATAGATGACTGTTAGCATCCACTTCTGTATTTGCTAGGCACTGACATAGCCTCATATGAGACAGCTATAACAGGGTCCCTTCAGTAAAATCTTTCTGGCATATGCAATAGTGTCTGGGTTTGGTGGCTGATTATGGGATGGATCCCCGAGTGGGGTAGTCTCTGGATAGTCCATCCTTTCCTCTTAGCTCCAAACGTTGTCTCTATAAGTCCTTTCATGGGTATTTTGTTCCCTATTCTAAGGAGGAATGAAGTATCCATCCATTGCTCTTCCCTCTTCTTGATTTTCTTGTGTTTTGCAAATTGTATCTTGGGTGTTCTATGTTTCTGGGCTAATATCCACTTATCAGTGAGTGCATATCAAGTGACTTCTTTTGTGATTGGGTTACCTCACTAAGGATGATATCCTCCAGATACATCCATTTGTCCAAGAATTTCATAAATCCATTGTTTTTAATAGCTGAGTAGTATCCATTGTGAAAATTGTGCCACATTTTCTGTATCCATTCTTCTGTTGAGGAACATCTGGGTTCTTTCCAGCTTCTGTCTATTATAAATAAGGCTGCTATGAACAGAGTGGAGCATGTATTCTTATTGCCAGTTGGAACTTCTTCTGGGTACATGCCCAGGAGAGTTATTGCTGGATCTTCCGGTAGTATTATGTCCAATTTTCTGAGGAACCTCCAGACTGACTTCCAGAGTGGTTGTACAAGCTTACAATCACACCAGCAATGGAGGAGTGTTCCTCTTTCTCCACATCCTCGCCAGCACCTGCTGTTACCTGAATTTTTGATCTTAACCATTTTGACCATTCTGGTGTGAGGTGGAATCTCAAGGTTGTTTTGATTTGCATTTATTTCCCTGATGATTAAGGATGTTGAACATTTTTTTTAACATGCGTCTCAGCCATTCAATATTCCTCAGTTGAGAATTCTTTGTTTAGCTCTGAATCCCATTTTTAATGGGGTTATTTGAATTTCTGGAGTCCAGGTTCTTGAGCTCTTTGTATATATTGGATATTAATCCCCTATCAGATTTAGGATTGGTAAAAACCCTTTCCCAATCTGCTGGTGGCCTTTTTGTCTTATTGACAGTGTCTTTTGCCTTTAGGTCCCATTTGTCAATTCTTGATCTTACAGCACAAGCCATTGCTGTTCTGTTTAGGAATTTTTCCCCTGTGCCCATATATTCGAGGCTTTTCCCCACTTTCTCTTTTATTAATTTCATTGTCTCTGGTCTTATGTGAAGGTCTTTGATCCACTTAGACTTCAGTTTTGTACAAGGAGATAAGAATGGATCAATTCGAATTCTTTTACATGATAACCACCAGTTGTGCCAGTACCATTTGTTGAAAATGCTGTCTTTTTTCCAATGCATGGTTTTAGCTCCCTTGTCAAAGATCAAGTGACCATAGGTGTGTGGATTCATTTCTGGGTCTTCAATTCTATTCCATTGATCTACCTGTCTGTCACTATACCAGCACCATGCAGTTTTTATCACAATTGCTCTGTAATAGAGCCTAATGTCAGGCATGGTGATTCCACCAGAGGTTCTTTTATAGTTGAGAAGAGTTTTTGCTATCCTTGGTTTTTTTATTTTTCCAGATGAATTTGCAAATTGCCATTTCTTTTTACTTTTTTGTTTGTTTGTTTGTTTGTTTTATTAGGTATTTATTTCATTTACATTTCCAATGCTATCCCAAAAGTCCCCCACCCACTTACTCCCACTTCTTGGCCCTGGTGTTCCCCTGTACTGAGGCAGATAAAGTTTGCATGAACAATTGGCCTCTTCTATCTCAGTGAAGAGTTGAGTTGGAATTTTGATGGGGATTACATTGAATCTGTAGATTGCTTTCGGCAGGATAGCCATTTTTACCATATTAAATCTGGCAATCCATGAGCATGGGAGATCTTTCCATCTTCTTCAATTTCTTTCTTCAGAGACTTGAAGTTCTTTCATACACATATTTCACTTCCTTAGTTAGAGTTGTACCAAGGTATTTTATATTATTTGTGAGTATTGTGAAGGGTGTTGTTTCCCTAATTTCTTTCTCAGTCTGTTTATCATTTGTGTAGAGAAAGACCATTGATTTATTTGAGTTAATTTTATATCCAGCTACTGTACTGAAGCTGTTTATCAGGTTTAGGAGTTCTCTGGTCAAATTTTTAGGGTCACTTATATATACCATCATATCATCTGCAAATAGTGATATTTTGACTCCTTCTTTCTAATTTGTATCCCCTTCATGTCTTTTTGTTGTCTAGTTGCTCTGGCTAGAACTTGAAGTACTATATTGAATAGGTAAGGAGAAAGTGGGCAGCCTTGTCTAGTCCCTGATTGTAGTGGGATTGCTTCGAGTTTCCCTCCATTTAGTTTGATGTTGTCTACTGGTTTGCTGTATATTGCTTTTATTAGGGTTACGTACGGGCCTTCAATTCCTGATCTTTCCATGACTTTTATCATGAAGGGGTGTTGGATTTTGACAAATGTTTCTCAGCATTAAGGAGATCATCATGTGATTTCTGTCTTTGGGTTTGTTTCTATACTGGATTACGTTGATGGATTTCTGTATACTAAACCATCCCTGCATCCCTGGGATGAAGCCTACTTGGTCATGATGGATGATCGTTTTGTTGTGTTCTTGGATTCAGTTAGCAAGGATTTTATTGAGAATTTTTGCATCGATATTCATAAGGGAAATTGATCTGAACTTCTCTTTCTTTGTTGGATCTTTGTGTGGCTTAGGTATCAGAGTAATTGTTTCATAGAATGATTTGGGAAGAGTACCGTCTGTTTCTATTTTTTGGAATAGTTTGAGAAGAGTTGGAATTAGATCCTCTTTGAAGGTCTGATAGAACTTTGCACTAAACCCATCAGGTCCTGGTTTTTTTTTGTTTGTTTGTTTTTTTCTTGTTGTTGGGAGACTATTAATGACTGCTTCTATTTCTTTAGGGGAAATGGGACTGTTAAGATCATTAATCTGATCCTGATTTAACTTTGGTACCTGGTATCTGTCTGAGAAGTTGTCCATTTCATCCAGGTTTTCTAGCTTTGATTATAGCCTTTTGTAGTAGGATCTGATGATGTTTTGGATTTCCTCAGGTTCTGTTGTTGTGTCTCCCTTTTCGTTTTTGATTTTGTTAATTAGGATACTGTCCCTGTTCCCTCTAGTTAGTCTGGCTAAGGGTTTATCTATCGTGTTGATTTTTTCAAAGAACCAGCTCCTCCTTTGGTTGATTCTTTGAATAGTTCTTTTTGTTTCCACTTGGTTCATTTCACCCCTGAGTTTGTTTCCTGCAGTCTACTCCTCTTGGGTAAATTTGCTTCCTTTAGTTCTAGAGCTTCTAGCTGTGCTGTCTGGCTGCTAGTGTATGCTCTCTCAAGTTTCTTTCTGGAGGCACTCAGGGCTATGCGTTTTCCTCTTAGGACTGCCTTCATTGTGTCCCATAAGTTTGGGTAAGTTATGGCTTCATTTTTATTAAACTCTAAAAAGTCTTTAGTTTCTTTCTTTATTTCACCCTTGACCAAGGAATCATTGAGTAGAGTGTTGTTCAGTTTCCACGTGAATGTTCGCTTTCTATTATTTATCTTGTTATGGAAGATCAGCCTTAGTCAGTGGTGATCTGATAGGATGCATGGGATAACTTCAATATTTTTGTATCTGTTGAAGCCTGTTTTGTGACCAATTATATGGTCAGTTTTGGAGAAGGTACCATGAGGTGCTGAGAAGAAGGTATATCCTTTTGTTTTAGGATAAAATGTGCTGTAGATATCTGTTAAATCCATTTGTTTCATAACTTCTGTTAGTGTCCATGTGTCTCTGTTTAGTTTCTGTTTCCAGGATCTGTCCATTAGTGAGAGTGGGGTGTTGAAGTCTCCCACTATTATTGTGTGAGGTGCAATGTGTGCTTTGAGCTTTACTAAAGTTTCTTTAATGAATGTGGCTGCTATTGTATTTGGAGCATAGATATTCAGAATTGAGAGTTCATCTTGGTAGATTTTATCTTTAATGATTCTGAAGTGTCCCTCCTTGTCTTTTTTGATAACTTTGGGTTGGAAGTCAATTTTATTCAATATTAGACTGGCTACTCCAACTTGTTTCTTCGGACCATTTGCTTGGAAAATTGTTTTCCAGCCTTTCACTCTGAGGCTCTTGTTTGTGTAGCCAGTCTATGTCTTTTTTTTGGGGGTGGGGGGATTGAGTCCATTGATGTTAATAGAAATTAAAGAAAAGTAATTGTTGCTTCCTGTTGTTTTTGTTGTTAAAGTTGGGATTCTGTTCTTGTTGCTGTCTTCTTTTAGGTTTGTTGAAGGATTACTTTCTTGCTTTTTCTAGGGTGTAGTTCCAGTCCTTGTGTTGGTGTTTTCCCTTTATTATTCTTTGAAGGACTGGATTCATGGAAAGATATTGTGTGAATTTTAGTTTTATCATGGAATACTTTGGTTTCTCCATCTATGGTAATTGAGAGTTTTGCTGCCTATAGTAGCCAGGGCTGGCATTTGTGTTCTCTTAGGATCTGCATAACATCTGTCCAGGATCTTCTGGCTTTCATAGTCTCTGGTGAGAAGTCTGGTGTAATTCCAATAGCTCTGCCTTTATATGTTACTTGACCTTTTTCCCTTACTGCTTTTAATATTCTATCTTTATTTAGTAAATTTGTTGTTCTGATTATTGGGAGGAATTTCTTTTCTGGTCCAGTCTATTTGGAGTTCTGTAGGCTTCTTTTATGTTCATGGGCATCTCTTTCTTTCGTTTTGGGAAGTTTTCTTCTATACGTTTATTGAAGGTATTTTCTGGCCCTTTAAGTTGAAAATCTTCATTCTCATCTACTCCTATTATCCGTAGGCTTGGTCTTCTCATTGTGTCCTGGATTTCCTGGATGTTTTGAGTTAGGATCTTTTTGCATTTTGCATTTTTTTTATTGTTGTGCTGACGTTCTCTATGGAATCTTCTGCCCCTGAGATTCTCTCTTCCATCTCTTGTATTCTGTTGCTGATGCTCGCATCTATGATTCCAGATTTCTTTCCTAGGGTTTCTATCTCCAGAGTTGTCTCCCTTTGGGTTTTCTTTATTGTTTCTACTTCCCTTTTTAGGTCTTGAATGGTTTTGCTCAATTCTATCACCTGTTTAGTTGTGTTTTCCTGTATTTCTTTAAGGACTTGTAACTCTTTAGCAGTGTTCTCCTGTATTTCTTTAAGTGTGTTATCAAAGCCCTTTTTGATGTCCTCTACCAGCATCATGAGATATGATATTAAATCCAAGTCTTGCTTTTTCGGTGTGTTGGGGTATCCAAGACTGGCTGAGGTGGGAGTGCTGGGTTCTGATGATGGTGAGTGGTCTTGGTATCTGTTAGTAAGATTCTTATGTTTGGCTTTTGCCATCTGTTAATCTCTGGAGTTATTTTTTATAGTTGTCTCTTGTTTCTCCTTTGATTCTGTTAGCCTCTGTCAGCAGATCTGAGTCTCAGTGGTCATAGTACTCTCTGCAGTCAAGCTCTCCTCTTGCAGGTTAGGTGCACAGATATCGGGCGTTTGGACCTGCCTCCTGGCTGAAGATGAAAGCCTGAAACAGGGCCTGTCCCAGAATCTCTGTTGCTTCTGCCTGTCCCAGAAGCTGTGTTGCTTCTGCCTGTCCCAGAAGCTGTGTTGCTTCTGCAGTCAGCACTGTCACCTGCACAGACTAGTCTCTGAGGGATCCGGGACCCAAGATGGCTCCCCCACCTGCTCTAGCAGAGCCCTCCCCCAGACCCAGTATCTTTTAAAGTGGCTTCTTGTTTTCAACTGCAGCCCTAAGTTATCAAGGAACTTGACAATCAAATTTCCTTTCACCTGCTCCTAGAAAGTATACTTTACAATTGGATTGTGAGGACACTGTCAGAAGCTTTTAGAAGCTTTTGAATGAAATGAGAAAAGAGATATAAGCCCTTTATTTCAGTTTCATCTCTGATGTTAGGCAATAGATATTGTTAAAGAGAGAATACAGATAGAAATGTCCTGACAAAAAGGTATAGTAGGGAAAGGAGAAGTGGGAGGAAGAAAGGGAGAATGAAAATAAAGAGGAAGAGATGGAAAAGGGGGAAAATAAAAAGGAAGAAGACAAGGAGAATATAGAGAAGAAAGCGAGGAAAGAGATAAAACTGGTGTTCAAGGCTCCACTTTGCCTGTGGATATTAAACTACTCCCATGACCACACATGTGTTATGTGGAAAGAAATAGTTCTTCCTGCCAGAGTTAATGTGAAATTTGAAAATAACTTTCAACCAGGAGTCTTCACACAAACATGTACCTGAAGACCAAATCCTAAAGCAAGGTGGCTGAAGTCCTGATAATAACTATTTCCTACTCACCCTGATATTCCAGCCAGTAAATTGGTCTCCATAGGCATCTAAGAATCATTTCATTGATTTATTTCTACCCCATGGCACTAGCATCTATACCTCTGGACACTGAGTATTGTCAATTAGCTTCTGTTATCTTTTTTATCTCAACTAAACACCATTAATCAACTTGGCACTTTTATGCCCTAGGTTCACCTTAACCTCCCCTAGGCTCACCAAACTTACGTAAGATCGTTTATATATGCCTAGCCTTTTATTGTTAGAAAATATTTGGGAGCAAGGCCATGTCATCACATTTATTCTTTAGAAAGAAAATCCATGTGGATTATAGAAAATGGAGGCAACATAGAAAATTGTACTAATTATGGCGTTCAGAAGGAGGATCCTGAGTAATGAGGAAGATGCAGGCATGATGGGAGGAACTCATAACCCAACGTACAGAGCAATCAGATATGAGGGCCTGGATTTTAAATTTCAATTGGAAATTTAAAAAACAATACACTATTAACTTCGTAAGTTAGTGGAAAAATCATGCTTTTCATGATATATAGTTGCTTGAGATTACAAGGTTAGTATTGATGCTGTCTGTTCTCATGAGGGATGAACTCGGTGGCTGTGTTGGACTGTGAGGTCAGGGAAAGAGTACTGGAAGCTGTGGTATGAGGTAAGAAGGTTTTCAAGATCCAAAGTTGGAAGCAATGTATGTCACAATGAAAGAAAAAGGTAAAGAAAGTACCCCCCCCCCCCGATGAGTAGAGCTAAACATGATATGAAAAAAAGAGGGCATCTCTTCAAAACATCGGATTTCATTAGAAGCAACATGGCAAAATAGTATGGCCCAGAAGGAGAGAGCAGGGTATTTGAGATTAGAGAAAAAATGAGAAACCTGAACGTAGATCCCTTTCTTTTGTCTTCAGATGTTTCTTCCATCTTTAACTTATTAGACTTCATGTATATACACATATTTAGGGAATATCTGCCTTCTCTGCAGACACCCAGTGTTTTCTACATTCAACACCAATGCAGAGATTTGGGAGCAGAAAGAACACTGCACGGAGAAAATGTTAGTTAATGATCTTGATCTCAAAGGAAGGATGGGTCTTCTGTTAACAGAGAGGACTATTCCCATACCACAATGCCCAGGGCCAAATGTAGTGTGGGGGGAAGAAGAAAACACAGTGCTTTGACACTTGAGGTGATATGAGCACTGTGAGGAGATTTCATCACACTTATTGGTACCTCAAATCCCGGGGGCTATTTGGGGATTCTTGGTAACAATAACAAAAAAAAAATGGAATTTATCATCTCTGGACAGACTATGGTTTATTCTTCTCTCATATGGATTTATGTGGACCATATATACAAATAGGGACACAAAGGTGAGCTAATATCAATCGGTTTTTATGTCTGTCTGTCTTGTCTCTTCCTGGGGTAGGTGTAGGAGACAAATACTTTGAGCCAAACAAATACACAAAACAGCAACAACAGCCTCCCCCTAAAACCCAAAAATGCACAAACAAAACAACAACAATAACAACAAAACAAAAAAACAAAACAAAACAAAACAGGCAATTTCCCCTGGAAAAATCAATTAACAAATATAGTCTCATGGCTATCGATGGCAGGCAGCTCCCACCTGCTGCTCTTCAGTAAATAATGGCAACTCTTCAGCATATGTAGGTTGTGATGGAGGGTGACTGTTAGTTCCTACATGTTAATTCCTTGTATCAGTGAGATTATGCTCTCTTGTGCAAAGACAGGACAAGAGATGCAGCTCAGAGCTTCCATACTTCTTTGTTTTCTTCAACATTCTTGTTTTCGTTTCATTCCCTTAAAAGTAAAAGGTATTTCCTGTGCTGGTACTGCATGCTGAAAGTGAGATGAACAATGTCTATGTACTGATCATTTAAAAAACAACTAAATAGACAATTTTATAACTTTTAAAGTTGATCAAAGATAAATATCTAAAAGAAAAAAAGTTAGGCCTATACAGAGAATAGAACTATAAATCAAAGTCTAATTGAAACTTCATAGTGAGTAATCAGGAAGAAGTGAGACCTGGAGCATCTGGGTTTTCTGTATATGAGTTTTTGTTCTTTTTGCTTTTATTCTTGAGCCAGAGTCTCAGTACATAACCAAGAACAACCGTGAATTCATAACCCTGCTGCCTTAGCCTCCCCAGTGCTGGAATTACATGCATCACCATCATGCCCAGTTTGATACATCCTAAAGAAGTCATGAAATAGCTTTGGTTACAAAACATACTAGTGAGTTAAGCTATCAAGTAAAGTCCTTTACATCCAACAGTATCTATATCAGGGAATCCAGGTGATTTTTTTCTTTAATTACAAAAATCTGCATCTCTATGCCCATGGGTTTTCTGATCACATGAATATTAATCTAATGAATAAGGAAGGTTAGAAGTGATGAGGAGACAAATATATGAGATATGGAGAATCAGTTTCTCATATGTCTCAAACTGCCTTCACCTGAATTCACCATTAAATTGTAATCTAAATAGTTTTCTATAGACCCTGAGTAGGATCAAATACTAATTACCCTATGTGAACATCAGTCCCTACCAGTAACATCCAGTGCTTACTGCCCAGATCATCTATTTGTGATCAAATTGTTATTACAAGATTCAGTGTATAAATGTACACATGTGGTTTTAATGAAATTTTCCCATTTATTAAGTTGGCTGTGCTCCCTCCAAAAGCTTAACAAAAACTCCAATACCAAATAACAGATTATCATTTCAGAGGAAGCTCACAAAAAAGCCTACCAATCAGATAGTACTGTTATATTGCTAAGACTCTCTGACTATAAAATAACATGTGATCAGAGGTAATTTGTGAAATATAGATAGTTTGAAGAAGGGAATAGCTATGAAAATATAATTGCAGTCTACAAAGTCATTGCTAAAATGTTATTTATTTTCATCTGTGTGATTGAATGAATAGTGAATGTGCCTATCAAATTTTGTCACTCTGCACAGTCACTGAGGTGGGGGGCGTTTCAGGATAGACCATAACTTCCTCAGCCTGGATGCGAAGATTTATTCATAGGGTGATTCTGTACTTGGAATAGAAACCGTCTTCTTTGAGAACCAGTTTGTCTGCTCAAGTCACAGAACCTAGTCAGAGTTCCTTGCAGGACCGAATGATCAGTGAGGTCACAGGAGTCACACTGTCACACTGCTAAGCTAAGCATTCCTCATGAACTTTATGCAGTTCTTCCTGTCTTTAATTCTGAATGTCCTGGCAGTAGCCTGATAATGAACTTTGTGTAACGGGATCCTTTGTTCTGCTCCTTTTGCTAATGTGGCCAAATCTAATAAATACGTTATTTCTGCTCATCAAACTCTAAAGCTAAAACAAGAGGAAAGGAAAAACAGAGGGGAGGGGGAGAAAGTGAGGGAAGGAAGAAAGAAGAAGAAGAAGAGAGAGAGAAACAGAGAAAGAGACGAGACAGAGACGAGACAGAGAGAATGTTTGTCAAAGTATAGTTGTAAAATCCCTGGCCAATTAAAGGGGAATTTCCTAGCTTCTGCTATGTCACTTTCAAAAAGGGTAAAACTATGTGTTTTATGAGAGGCATACATTCAGATCAATCTGGTGAAATAGTATGGCAAGGGTGAGACTATACCCTGGACTGTCGTAGTTCTTAAATAGGAAACCCACTAAACCATAGCTAAGGACATTCAGTTGAGACTTTGCCAATTCTCAGAAAGTTACAGATATTTGGAGTCTAGACTTTGAAATCGGAAGACTTGAGTTCAAACTCTGTCTTTGCCCCTTCCTTGCTGCTAGGTCTTGAGCAGGATACGTTATCATCACGAGCTATAGCTTCCTTGCTCTATAGGTGATAGCAGTGCCATCTCAAATGACTGAAGATGAGCACAGAGAATCTTATCAGTGAAGCGTTCAGCAGAATATCTGGTACATTGTGTCATTTTTACTGGCACTGTCATCTCTTCTCATACAAGCCCTAGATTTATATGACTCATAAGGTATTTTTGAAAATGTTCAAAAGTAGAAGCTATACATATTTGGTTCTTCAGTGGAATAGAGGAATTAGAAACTAAAATTTCATTTTAAATTTGGAGTGACATTATTTTCAGGGCAAATACTAAAACCAATGAAATCTTTGGACAACAGCAGAAATCTAGATTGTGTGCAGGAAGGATAGAATATTTGAGAAGACAATTTACAATTCAACTTCCAGTTCTGCAAAGAACCTGTTCCTGAATAAAAAGTACCAACATTGTAAAGTCTATCCCATTTTGCTGATACTAAAAATAAATCCTCTCTCTTTCCCTTCAGGCTGTAGAGAGTGTAGAAAGCAATCAGGTCTAAAATGATGCTTTTCAATTTGTACATTATTTCATGATTATCAGTTTGTATTTGCCAGGATATGTTTCTTTCTTTTTCTACTTTTTCTCATTAACATAACAACACAATGGAGAAAAATACAAGAATATCATCCTAACAGATGTTAATTTAGTCTTTGTGGAAGGAAGGTGACGAACAATACAGTAGAGAATTGTGAACTAGGAGGAAGGGTAGGTGGGTCATTTGGATTCTCTTCTGGTGCCATGAGCAGCTGTCTATGTGATCATATGGACAGTACCAACCTCTGCTCTGTCACCCAGCTCTATCATCTGCAAAACTAGAAAGATGCCAGCTGCCCTCTGTCCCTCTGAGACTGTGAATAAGACCAAATGAGATATCACCGTTAGTGCTTTGCAAAAGCATAACAAAAGAACACTTATGCATGGTAAATGATGGTACCTCATTTCTTCAACCAAGTGCACCCATATCTTCTTTTAAGGCACCAAGTAGAATTGAAAGAGGCAATGTAGATTATAATGAAGCTCAAAAAAATCTCTCCTGGGCCTCTTGCTTGCCCGCCCATTGTCATCTCTGATGATTAATCATGAGGCTCCTTGACGTCCCCCTTTGGTGGCTGGCCACCCTATGGTTGTCGACGCTGTTCAAATCCATCTTTAGGCTTTCCAGCTATCCAGAACAGAAGTCTTCCCTGGCGATAGGGCATGCCAAAGCTGAATTAAAACCCCACCATTAGCCTAATTGACAGCGAGGTTTTCCCCTGGGGAGAAGAGTGATAATCTAGTCATTTATCTTGTCTGTAGGTTTATCACCACTGTGCTCAGGCAGAGATGTTTAAATATAGAAATGAGGCAAGGCATATTCTTCCCAGACTATGTGCCATTAGTGCCAGGTTGGGGGTGAGGAGAATGAAAGGGGAGCATGTGGCATTGAGGTCCCCTCTGTTACTGTTTTATGTCTCAAGTGGCCTTGGAGTAAGGGGATGCTCATGAGGGCACTAAGGACATCTCTTTGTAATTGAGAGCAGGCTGAAGCTGCATGGTCACCACTACCTATGGAGCAGCTGCCTACATGCGGCTAGACTGCTGCTTTTCTGTAAGGCAGAAGAGGCCCATTAGAAACCTGAAGGGGAGGCTTAATTCTGCAACAAGATGTGTACAAATGTATGCCTCCCATCGAAACCCATGCAGTAGCTTCCAAAGTTAATTAAAAGCTAATTTTCTAATGAGGTGGTAACACTGGCAACAACATACTATCAGTGTGGGAGCTACAGCCAGCAGCCGGTGAGGGAACAGGCAGTCTCTTTCTTACAGGATGGAACATCCTACCTGCATCCATTAATTAGCCTCCAGCTGCATTGCTTTACTACTAGACACTAGTATAGACTGTCACAAAATCATCAATTGCTTTGGCATTGCCAAGATTGTGTTGATACTTATTATGCAGCAGGCAATTTGTAGCCATAACATCACAGGCAGAAATCCATTCTTGGAAATATTAAATCTAGGGGCAGTGCCATGGACACTCTGTTTTGTCAAGTGCCAGGGGTACTTTAATCCTTCAGGCAATTGCTAATTGTAAACCAGACTTGCAATTAGCCTTAATAAACAGAGCAAAAGTGCCTTAAATTAACTGCACTTATGTTGGTTTTGCCTCTTGTTTTGATTTCAAACCCATAGCCAAACAGGATGACTCTTGGTCATTATCCTAATGATATGGGTCTCCTGGCCATAGTCAGAATGTGCCAGACACCTGTGGCCATTCCTTGGCATTCTTCACAGAAAATGTGTAATGGTGTCAGGCAAATAGATGCTGGGCATCAGCACACTGAGGGGAAAAGTATTACACAGAATCTCAGACCTTTTGATACTTAGGACATAATATTTTATTAAATTGTGTTAGCATATTAGTTATCTTTCTGTGACCAAATACCTGTCACAAAGCAACATAAGAGATGAAGAATTATTTTGTGTCATGATCAGACAGAGCATGCTGCATCACAGTGATGCATGAAAAGGTTCATGGCAGCAGAATATGAAGCTGGGACTCTTCACATGTCATTGGACCCAGGAGGAGAAAAATGGGAAATGATGGTTTCCTTTCAAGATCCTTAGATCAGGGCATATCGTCTGGACCCTCCCCTTATGGGGAAGTGGTTTTAAATGACAAATCTACTCCAGCATCCCAGTTTTCCAGAATTTACAAATCTCTTCATTTATGTTAAGCCAATGGATATCATCATGCTTGCCTAACTCACTCAAGGTACTTCAACCATACTTTAGCTAACAAATTAAATGAACTCTTTTCACTTTTTAAGCAGTTAAGCTTTACCATTAAGTAAGCACCTCTGAGTTCAACAAGATGTAGTTTTCTGTTTCTTCTACCAATATCTCCATCCTTAAATCTATTTACATGTGTATTCACCAAATGTCTGCTTGTATGTATGAGAAAGCTCCAAGTCATGTGTGAGTATAGATCATCTCCCCATGCCTCATGCATGTACTTGAGTACACTTCTAGAGGCTTGATGAGACTTGAGTCTGGTTATCAGTGCAGAGGCAAAGGTCAAGTCGTATGTGAGAATTGGCACTGGAGGGTATCAGCATGGTCAGCATTTCACTCAGAGAAGGTCACTTCTGTGTCCATTGATAATGGATGATCAAATCCCTCAGTCTAGTGCAGAAAGGCTTATAGTACAGAGGTGAGATGGAGGCAGCTGCCCCATACGGATGGGGGAGTCCAGTGTCCGAACCTCATTCCAGTCCTCCCACAATATGTTTGACCCTTGTTGCAGGAGTTATTCTTTCCCTATCCTTGCTCTCACTTTAATTCCAGATACAGTTTGGGAGGTGAAACTCAGATCTATGGTTGCAGAGAACTATCTCAGCCTGTCTCAGGGCATAGTTAAGAAGCCATCACAGTTCTTTGTGCACATACATTGCTGAGAAGTTACTTTATACAGAGATGCTTTTTAAGAAAGCTAGCCAACATCATTATATTTGAAGATTTTTCCAGAAATGCCTACAGAGATTATGTCTAGATCCACCAAACTCCTCACCTTTCACAAGTGGTAAACCAGGATTATAAAATGTATTTATTCTGTATCTTTATCAGTGCTCTCCATACTATCTGAGTGTCTTTAGTAGGTATGACTAAGTAAAGATCCAAGTACCAAAACAGGAGAAAGAAGTTTTTAAAATTCTGTTTCCCTAGAACTATTTCACTTCTCATACCAAATCTGTACAAGTCAGGATTCTCTAGGGAACAGTATCATTACAATGTAAAGATATTGTAAAAGAGAATTTATTTGACTTGCTTATAGAGAAAAAGCTAAGTAATCCAATTTTGTCCATCTCCATGCTGACAATACAGCATCTGGTCCAAGAGCTTGGATGCCTCAGCAGTATCCATCAGTCAGTGAAAGTTGAGTCCACATTGGAAGGCTGAATATGCTGGGTTTGACATCAGTGGAGGACAGCAGCAGGAGTGATATGTGGAGTTGTCCTAATGAAGCAGTAAAGGTACATCTTTACTCACTCTGATTTGTCCTCAGACGGTTATGTATCATAGTAACCCATTGGAAGGCACCAGCCACCTCAGTTCACCTTCTATGAAAACTCTTTCATAAATACATCCCAAAGTGCATCTGCTAGCTGATAGTAAACTCAGTTACATTGACAATCCAACCATCGAAATCATTAAACCATCTTTCTGTAACTCTAAGACATCCTAAGGTATTTATTAGCAATTGTTTAATGGTCAAAAACAGGCAGAGAAATAAACTCTGAACACTTCACTGCTGTCAGAAGGTTCTTATCGCCAGCTCCGCTTGAGTGTATGTTTTAAATAATTTGTTCATATTGGAAAATAGTACAGTTAGGTCATTTCACTCACCCTATCTTCATTTGTAGAATTCCGCTCCTTTTAACATCCAATTTTCTCTTTCTGTATCACTTTCTCTTCTTTTTACTGTAAAAGATTTGTTTTCATAAAATATACCTGAACATGCTTTTTCCCTTCCTGGTCCTCCCCAGTTCCCTACCCACCCAACTTCACACACTTTTTTTCTCTTTGTCTTTAGAAATCAAATACAACATTATCAACTAACCCAGACTCCTCAAGAGCTCCCAGAAACTAAGCCACCACCAAAAGAGCATACATGGACTGATCTGTGGTCCGTGGGACAAATGTATCAGAGGACTGCCTTGTCTGGCCTCAGTGGGAGAAAATGTGCTTAATCCTGTAGAGATTTGATGCTCAGAGAAGGGGATGCTGGTGGGGGTGAGGGAACATCCTCTCAGGAGCAAAGGGGAGAGGAATGAGACAAAGAACTTGGGGATGGGAGGACAGGAAAGGGGCAACATTTGGAGTATAAATAAAATAATTTAATAAAAATATTAAATTATCTTTTTCTCAAAATTTCATTCACTCTTATTTGCCCACCTTCAGTATTCTCTCTCTCTCTCTCTCTCTCTCTCTCTCTCTCTCTCTCTCTCTCCCTCCCTCCCTCCCTCTCTCTCTCTCTCTCTCTCTCTCTCTCTCTCTCTCTCTCTCTCTCCCTCTCCCTCTCCCTCTCCCTCTCCACTCCCTAGCATTCTCTGTAGCTTAAATCATGATGACAGGGCCTAGGTTGTTATCAGATATCATAGCAAGGTGATTTGCCTAGGTTCTTATCAGTTCACAGAAATTTGAAGAGCTTCTACTTTCATCTCAGTGATCACCACAAAGCCAACTGCTCACATTCAACTCATTTCATGCTCTGTTTTACTAATCTATGAACATGCATGTCTCAGAAAGGGTAGTGTAAGCATACTCTAAATTGACTCAGAGTAATAAGAATCTATTCCCTAATTCTTGAACTGTCTTGGTTTCCTTTGAAACAATCTTCCATTCAAAAACAGAACTTGCATTCTATTTGAAAGAATAAATTGGAAAACAGTATTAATTGATGACTTGTACTCTCTTCCATAAGGACCATACGTATGTTTAAATTATAGCAGAGAGGGAGGCACAGGGTCTGAAGAAAAGTTGCCAGCATGAGCACCCGACAGTCAGACAACTGATGTCAATAGAACATTCTGGAGAAGACGCAGAAATGCATGTGCTGTGAGACTGAACTCACTGTTGGGAGGTCAGCAGTGAGACAAGTCTCAGAGGACTTGCCTTGCCATGGAGGAAGGAGATAACGAATTACACGTACAAATAATTTCTAGTTGTGATGAACTCTGTGTAACAGAGTGGGTAGTTCTGGTTCAGAACAAGAACAGTATCATGAGGCACATTTGTCTGGGAAGGCTTAAAGATGTAATGACCCAAGTACAGAAGGGGCACAGCTACACCACCAAAATTAAATTAAACTAAAATGCCATGTTACCAAGGCTTCTTATCTTGGGATGATTTCATTTCTGCGATGCCATCATAATAAGTAGATTAAACATCTTTATTCAACATGTCACCTGCTAAGAATTTATAGTCACTTAATGACTCTTCACTATTTTGGTCAGGCTGAGATCTAAGAAACAGGATGAGCAAAAGCAACACCACTGCTGCTGAGAAGCTGACATTCTCATCATAAACAACAACAACCACAACCACAACAACAACCAGAAACAAACAATGGGATAAACTGTTATCACATTTAGTAGATTAGAACAGTATAGTTTTCAAATATTAATTAATTTTGTAAATACATATTAAACTTCATTTTTAGTTTTAAAATGATATATGTGCATGTGTGTGTGGTGTGCACATGAGTGCACATACTTCTGGAGCTGGAGTTACAGGCAATTGTGAGCCACTCAACATAGGTACTGAAAAATCCCCCTCAGGTCGCCTCGAAGAGCAGTGTGGGCTCTTCACTGAGAAATCTTATCACCCCATAGAAAACATATTTTAAAGCAGTTTACAATTTTAAATTATACACAGCTCCTTAAATGAAAAAAATAACACAAGAAACATTTATAGTTTAAAAATATAGGCAGTAACTAAGTCATATGACCTCAGTATCTTATTTGCTCAGTGAGGGTAGTATGGATGTATGAGGCCCCAAAACAAAAATAGCTAAAACTAAATTATTTATATGAATTATATTATCTTAATAAAATCTAAGTATCCTACTGATGATGAAAATGTAAATATCTCCACCAATGAGGTTTTAAATAGAATTTGGTTCTGAAAGGACTGTGAATGAATATCCCTAGTTTGTCAACTCCTGGCTTCTGTGGCCTTCAGAGGAAGCATCACTGCATGAAAATGAATGTCCAGAAGTTTCAGGGACATTTGCTAATTGAAAATAACCCAGAATCATCAACTTAGATGTAATATAACTCTGGAGGGACCTTTTCAATAGATCTCAAAGTACAAAAACATACTAAAGAGCACACAGCACAACTAAATAAGGAACTAGGGTCTTCCAAAGAATACCACCGGAACACACAGCCCCGAGTGATCTGAAGTGACTAAAACCTGCTAAGGATAAATATCACAGTATCTAATTTACACCAAAATAAGAGGAACGGTAGATTTGCCACTGTCAGGTTAAGATCCCATGATTTTGCTGCCTTCTTCATAAAGAAACATGATCTTCAAATGGGAAACGTTATGTGAAGGATGGTAAGAGAAAACTGAAGCAAAACCTCCCGCAGAAGAATTGAACTGACACACCTCAGCTGTGCTTCCATGTCCTAGGATTTCCCAGAGTCCTTTAGTGGTTATGGAAACTTCTTCTTCGGCTCATCACTGTGCTAGGATATGCTTTAGAGATCATGTAGCTTTGACAGTCTTTCAAGGTTTTGCAAGACTACAGGAGGGTAAATGTGCCTGCTTTTCAAAGCCATATTGGAGAACTGACTCCCAATGAGGGTCTGGCTTCTGTCCTCCAAATGTCACTCAAGCCTGAAAACCAAGAATTTCAGTCACGGACCTTTTTGAACCAAATTCACATTAAAATCCTTACTGATGATATTCCCATTTTTATCCTTATTACAATGATAAAATTTTCATTAAGGCAATAGAATTAACATAAATAATTCAGCTTTAGTAATTTTTATTTTAGGGTCTCATATACATTCCATACACATCCAGCTTAAGTATGTGGGGGAAGATTTAAAGTAGAGATAACATGGGGCTCAGGAAATGGCTCAGTGAGTACAGTGCTTGTTGAAGAAGCATGGATACTTAGGTTCAAATCCACACAACCCACAGAAAAAGTTCCCTGTGTCTGTGTATACCAGTGACCAGTCCTGAGAAGGGGAGTCAGAAGATGCCAAGTGTCCACTGACCAGATTTCCATACAGTTAAAGAGCTCCTATTTCACATAATGGGCCCAATTCTAAAACATAAGTCATAGAATGATAGAGGAAGAATACTGACATCAACCTCTGGCTTCCATAGCCCATACACGGGCATACATCCACACATGTATAGGGGAGCATGTTTATACAAATGAAGCTGGCCTTATACACTAAAAGTCTACCTCAGGCTCACTTTTTAAGCTAATTGTTCTCAATTTACATAGCATGGTAGTGTAATAAAGACAACACAACCTTAGATGTTAAATACAAGAATGGGTTGAGTGGATTAACAACCTCAAACCTGCCACTCACAGAGAGCAGGGACAGAAGCTGAAGAAGTGTTCCTGAAAGGTTAGATCTGAACTGAGACACTTTCGATGGGGAAGCCTGGACTCATAATTTCTAGATTGTGACACTGAGTTTCTTCACATAGCTAAGCTCCAGTTTCTCAGTGTAGAACGGGAGTAATAATGCTAATCATGGGAATTCACAAGGCTCAAAGAATGCCAGGCACTTAGCATGCTCACTGATGGGCTAGGGTGGCAGAGGCCTTGTTGAATGATAGCTGCTGTTGCTATTATCATTCCTAGCTAATTAGATTTGGTGGTTTTGGAAGTGGCAAGCCCACACAATGCTCAAGGAAAAGGGGGCTTGGATAATGGCATAATAAATTTTAAACTGTTAAGAGAAATTATCATATGAGAAAGCCCTAATCTCACATGTTAATATAATGCTCCATTAAAATGTTGTTAATAATCATTAATGTTAATTTTATTTCTTGGTGAGCTCTGCCAAGGTAGTCATAGAACAGTGAAATCATACATAATAAATGTCTAAAACATTGTAAAAACATGTATTAATGCATATATAAATGGCTTGCTGAAAGTAATGAAAGACAGTAAATATTATGTATAATTTTAAGTGTGTTTTTCCATTTTAGTGGCCAGCTATTTAGAATTATGAAAAAATACATAGTTCCCTGTAAATCTGGGTGGTGTCTACTGATATGTTCTGTGAAAATAGTTTTCTCTGGCGCTAATTTGTAAGTACATTGCTCAATTTGGGATACTTAAACAGTGATCTTTGCCTAGTGGCTTACAGAATATTTGCTATTTCTATTTGGTTAGGTGTTCTTGCACAGTGGATAACTCATTGGACTTCTAATATGTATAAACACACACAAGCTCTAGGCATGGCAATATAGAAAAGATGAATTAGACATGGAGCTTGGGAAGTAGAAATCTGCCTGTACAATTCCAATTGTTGCCACATACTTTAGGAAAGGTGCTATTCCTGGGGAGGAAGAAAAAAGATCCACTGTTCGTGGGTTAGTGGTGAGAATGGGGACACTAGAAAGTAGGGTCAGGATAACTGAAGAGAAGACATGTGTGGGTGAGCACTGGAGAATTTAAGTGGATTGAAAACAGGAGTTCATGCAGATTAAATGATTTAGGAAAAAGAAAAGAACACCCCAGACTTATCTTTGAGGACCACTGTCATTTAGATGCAGAGACAAAAGGGGGCATAACCTAGAAAACTAGGTTTTCTAGAGATTCAGGAAAGCTCGCAAAAGCATACCCCGACAGGAGCTAGAAGGAGAGACAGCACCAAGGAGAGGGTGAACATCACAGACAGGTAAGGCAAGACTCAGAAAGGTAAGTGAAAAGGTGGGGAAGCTGGTAAAAATCAGTCAGAGAAACTGGACATATCAGAGAATATAATGAATCTCAGGTAGAACACATGTGGAGATGTTATGATAGACAAGAAACAGCAAAAGGAGAGGTATGGATGCAGATGAAGAACAAAGCACACACTCGGATGATGCTTTCTGCCACACCTGGTTATGAAGAGAAAGAAGCCAGTGTTGGAGACCTGATAGCAGATGTGTGCAAATAGAAGAAACAGCAAGCGTGGGAACACAGGATGCATGGCCAAGAGGACAAGGAATCCAGCAGGAGAGCTATATGGCCACAGAATGTGGGTCATTGTTGAGTGAAATGAGCTGAAATGGATTCTGTGCATAATCTGAAGAGAAACTGTTTGAATCTTATTTTCTGGATCAAGGTTTGTTTGTTTGCGTTTTCTTTAGAGTTTAAATGCAATTTATTTTTACATAATATACATGACATTTTTCTTTAAAACAATCAATCAAAACCCCCAGTGTCTCCACTCCAAGTAAATCACAATAAATACTTAAAGAAAAAAAATCCCAGGTACTTCCATTGCATTTGTCTTAGGTCTGTTTTTTTTTTTTTCCATTTTTAATTAGGTATTTAGCTCATTTACATTTCAAATGCTATACCAAAAGTCCCCCATAGCCACCCACCCCCACTCCCCTACCCACCCACTCCCCTTTTTTGGCCCTGGCGTTCCCCTGTACTGGGGCATATAAAGTTTGCGTGTCCAATGGGCCTCTCTTTCCAGTGATGGCCGCCTAGGCCATCTTTTTTTTTTTTTTTTTTTTTTAATATCTGAACCTCTAAATTTATTGGCTAGTACAGTATGTTAATGCTGCCAGCTTATTTTATATACAACAATGGACAAAACATGTTCCATGCTTCTACATGCAAGTAATTAGGCACAAACAAGACTAACATTTATATAATGTATAAGCATCCACCTGGGAATACAGAAAAATCTTAAATGTTCTTTTTTTAAAACTCTTTTAAAAAATGAGAAAATGAAAGATAGTTTTTTAAATTGTAAAATTAAAGATACCAATTATACCTTATCCTTATCTGCATTAATGTAAATTAATTAACATTACAAGCCAATCAGAATTACATTGAAGTAATGGTTTTATTATAACGCTTTATATTCTTTTTTTTTCCATTTTTTATTAGGTATTTAGCTCATTTACATTTCCAATGCTATACCAAAAGTCCCCCCTACCCACCCACCCCAACTCCCCTACCCACCCACTCCCCCTTTTTGGCCCTGGCGTTCCCCTGTACTGGGGCATACAAAGTTTACGTGTCCAATGGGCCTCTCTTTCCAGTGATGGCCGATTAGGCCATCTTCTGTTACATATGCAGCTAGAGTCAAGAGCTCCGGGGTACTGGTTAATTCATAATGTTGTTCCACCTATAGGGTTGCTGATCCCTTTAGCTCCTTGGGTTCTTTCTCTAGCTCCTCCATTGGGAGCCCTGTGATCCATCCATTAGCTGACTGTGAGCATCCACTTCTGTGTTTGCTAGGCCCCGGCATAGTCTTACAAGAGATAGCTACATCTGGGTCCTTTCAATAGAATCTTGCTAGGGTATGCAATGGTGTCAGCGTTTGGATGCTGATTATGGGGTGGATCCGTGGATATGGCTGTCTCTACATGGTCCATCCTTTCATCTCAGCTCCAAACTTTGTCTCTGTAACTCCTTCCATGGGTGTTTTGTTCCCAATTCTAAGGAGGGGCATAGTGTCCACACTTCAGTCTTCATTCTTCTTGAGTTTCATGTGTTTAGCAAATTGTACCTTATATCTTGGGAATCCTAGGTTTGGGGCTAATATCCACTTAACAGTGAGTACATATTGTGTGAGTTCCTTTGTGAATGTGTTACCTCACTCAGGATGATGCCCTCCAGGTCCATCCATTTGCCTAGGAATTGCATAAATTCATTCTTTTTAATAGCTGAGTAGTACTCCATTGTGTAGATGTACCACATTTTCTGTATCCATTCCTCTGTTGAGGGGCATCTGAGTTCTTTCCAGCTTCGGGCTATTATAAATAAGGCTGCTATGAACATAGTGGAGCATGTGTCCTTCTTACCAGTTGGGGCATCTTCTGGATAAATGCCCAGGAGAGGTATTGCTGGATCCTACGGTAGTACTATGAGCAATTTTCTGAGGAACCGCCAGACTGATTTCCAGAGTGGTTGTACAAGCCTGCAATCCCACCAACAATGGAGGAGTGTTCCTCTTTCTCCACATCCACGCCAGCATCTGCTGTCACCTGAATTTTTGATCTTAGCCATTCTGACTGGTGTGAGGTGGAATCTCAGGGTTGTTTTGATTTGCATTTCCCTGATGATTAAGGATGTTGAACATTTTTTCAGGTGCTTCTCTGCCATTCGGTATTCCTCAGGTGAGAATTCTTTGTTCAGTTCTGAGCCCCATTTTTTAATGGGGTTGTTCGATTTTCTGAAGTCCACCTTCTTGAGTTCTTTATATATGTTGGATATTAGCCCCCTATCTGATTTAGGATAGGTAAAGATCCTTTCCCAATCTGTTGGTGGTCTTTTTGTCTTGTTGACGGTGTCTTTTGCCTTGCAGAAACTTTGGAGTTTCATGAGGTCCCATTTGTTGACTCTCCATCTTACAGCACATGCCATTGCTGTTCTGTTCAGGAATTTTTCCCCTGTGCCCATATCTTCAAGGCTTTTCCCCACTTTCTCCTCTATAAGTTTCAGTGTCTCTGGTTTTATGTGAAGTTCCTTGATCCACTTAGATTTGACCTTAGTACAAGGAGATAAGTATGGATCAATTCGCATTCTTCTACATGATTACAACCAGTTGTGCCAGCACCAATTGTTGAAAATGCTGTCTTTCTTCCACTGGATGGTTTTAGCTCCCTTGTCGAAGATCAAGTGACCATAGGTGTGTGGGTTCATTTCTGGGTCTTCAATTCTATTCCATTGGTCTACTTGTCTGTTTCTATACCAGTACGATGCAGATTTTATCACAATTGCCCTGTAGTAAAGCTTTAGGTCAGGCATGGTGATTCCACCAGAGGTTCTTTTATCCTTGAGAAGAGTTTTTGCTATCCTAGGTTTTTTGTTATTCCAGATGAATTTGCAAATTGCTCCTTCCAATTCGTTGAAGAATTGAGTTGGAATTTTGATGGGGATTGCATTGAATCTGTAGATTGCTTTTGGCAAGATAGCCATTTTTACAATGTTGATCCTGCCAATCCATGAGCATGGGAGATCTTTCCATCTTCTGAGATCTTTAATTTCTTTCTTCAGAGATTTGAAGTTTTTATCATACAGATCTTTCACCTCCTTAGTTAGAGTTACGCCAAGATATTTTATACTATTTGTGACTATTGAGAAGGGTGTTGTTTCCCTAATTTCTTTCTCAGCCTGTTTATTCTTTGTGTAGAGAAAGGCCATTGACTTGTTTGAGTTTATTTTATATCCAGCTACTTCACCGAAGCTGTTTATCAGGTTTAGGAGTTCTCTGGTAGAATTTTTAGGGCCACTTATATATACTATCATATCATCTGCAAAAAGTGATATTTTGACTTCCTCTTTTCCAATTTGTATCCCCTTGATCTCCTTTTGTTGTCGAATTGCTCTGGCTAATACTTCAAGTACTATGTTGAAAAGGTAGGGAGAAAGTGGGCAGCCTTGTCTAGTCCCTGATTTTAGTGGGATTGCTTCCAGCTTCTCTCCATTTACTTTGATTTTGGCTACTGGTTTGCTGTAGATTGCTTTTATCATGATTAGGTATGGGCCTTGAATTCCTGATCTTGCCATCTTTTGATACATATGCAGCTAGAGTCAAGAGCTCCGGGGTACTGGTTAGTTCATAATGTTGTTCCACCTATAGGGTTGCAGATCCCTTTAGCTTCTTGGGTACTTTCTCTAGCTCCTTCATTGGAGGCCATGTGATCCATCCAATAGCCGACTGTGAGCATCCACTTCTATGTTTGCTAGGCCCAGGCATACTCTGACAAGAGACAGCTATATCAGGGTCCTTTCAGCATAATCTTGCTAGTGTATGCAATGGTATCAGCATTTGGAAGCTGATTATGGGATGGATCCCCGGATATGGCAGTCTCTACATGGTCCATCTTTTTATCTCAGCTCCAAACTTTGTCTCTGTACCTCCTTCCAAGGGTGTTTTGTTCCCACTTCTAAGGAGGGGCATAGTGTCCACACTTCAGTCTTCATTTTTCTTGAGTTTCATGTGTTTAGGAAATTTTATCTTATATCTTGGATATCCTAGGTTTTGGGCTAATATCCACTTAACAGTGAGTACATATTGTGTGAGTTCCTTTGTGAATGTGTTACCTCACTCAGGATGATGCCCTCCAGGTCCATCCATTTGCCTAGGAATTGCATAAATTCATTCTTTTTAATAGCTGAGTAGTACTCCATTGTGTAGATGTACCACATTTTCTGTATCCATTCCTCTGTTGAGGGGCATCTGAGTTCTTTCCAGCTTCTGGCTATTATAAATAAGGCTGCTATGAACATAGTGGAGCATGTGTCCTTCTTACCAGTTGGGGAATCTTCTGGATATATGCCCAGGAGAGGTATTGCTGGATCCTACGGTAGTACTATGAGCAATTTTCTGAGGAGCCGCCAGACTGATTTCCAGAGTGGTTGTACAAGCCTGCAATCCCACCAACAATGGAGGAGTGTTCCTCTTTCTCCACATCCACGCCAGCATCTGCTGTCACCTGAATTTTTGATCTTAGCCATTCTGACTGGTGTGAGGTGGAATCTCAGGGTTGTTTTGATTTGCATTTCCCTGATGATTAAGGATGTTGAACATTTTTTCAGGTGCTTCTCTGCCATTCGGTATTCCTCAGGTGAGAATTCTTTGTTCAGATCTGAGCCCCATTTTTTAATGGGGTTGTTCGATTTTCTGAAGTCCACCTTCTTGAGTTCTTTATATATGTTGGATATTAGCCCCCTATCTGATTTAGGATAGGTAAAGATCCTTTCCCAATCTGTTTTTGGTCTTTTTGTCTTGTTGACGGTGTCTTTTGCCTTGCAGAAACTTTGGAGTTTCATGAGGTCCCATTTGTCAATTCTCGATCTTACAGCACAAGCCATTGCTGTTCTGTTCAGGAATTTTTCCCCTGTGCCCATATCTTCAAGGCTTTTCCCCACTTTCTCCTCTATAAGTTTCAGTGTCTCTGGTTTTATGTGAAGTTCCTTGATCCACTTAGATTTGACCTTAGTACAAGGAGATAAGTATGGATCGATTCGCATTCTTCTACATGATAACAACCAGTTGTGCCAGCACCAATTGTTGAAAATGCTGTCTTTCTTCCACTGGATGGTTTTAGCTCCCTTGTCGAAGATCAAGTGACCATAGGTGTGTGGGTTCATTTCTGGGTCTTCAATTCTATTCCATTGGTCTACTTGTCTGTTTCTATACCAGTACGATGCAGATTTTATCACAATTGCTCTGTAGTAAAGCTTTAGGTCAGGCATGGTGATTCCACCAGAGGTTCTTTTATCCTTGAGAAGAGTTTTTGCTATCCTAGGTTTTTTGTTATTCCAGATGAATTTGCAAATTGCTCCTTCTAATTCGTTGAAGAATTGAGTTGGAATTTTGATGGGGATTGCATTGAATCTGTAGATTGCTTTTGGCAAGATAGCCATTTTTACAATGTTGATCCTGCCAATCCATGAGCATGGGAGATCTTTCCATCTTCTGAGATCTTCTTTAATTTCTTTCTTCAGAGATTTGAAGTTTTTATCATACAGATCTTTCACCTCCTTAGTTAGAGTTACGCCAAGATATTTTATACTATTTGTGACTATTGAGAAGGGTGTTGTTTCCCTAATTTCTTTCTCAGCCTGTTTATTCTTTGTGTAGAGAAAGGCCATTGACTTGTTTGAGTTTATTTTATATCCAGCTACTTCACCGAAGCTGTTTATCAGGTTTAGGAGTTCTCTGGTGGAATTTTTAGGGTCACTTATATATACTATCATATCATCTGCAAAAAGTGATATTTTGACTTCCTCTTTTCTAATTTGTATCCCCTTGATCTCCTTTTGTTGTCGAATTGCTCTGGCTAATACTTCAAGTACTATGTTGAAAAGGTAGGGAGAAAGTGGGCAGCCTTGTCTAGTCCCTGATTTTAGTGGGATTGCTTCCAGCTTCTCTCCATTTACTTTGATGTTGGCTACTGGTTTGCTGTAGATTGCTTTTATCATGATTAGGTATGGGCCTTGAATTCCTGATCTTGCCAAAACTTTTATCATGAATGGGTGTTGGATCATGTCAAATGCTTTTTCTGCATCTAACGAGATGATCATGTGGTTTTTGTCTTTGAGTTTGTTTATATAATGGATTACGTTGATGGATTTTTGTATATTAAACCATCCCTGCATCCCAGGAATAAAACCTACTTGGTCAGGATGGATGATTGCTTTAATGTGTTCTTGGATTCGGTTAGCGAGAATTTTATTAAGGATTTTTGCATCGATATTCATAAGAGAAATTGGTCTGAAGTTCTCTATCTTTGTTGGATCTTTCTGTGGTTTAGGTATCAGAGTAATAGTGGCTTCATAAAATGAGTTGGGTAGAGTACCTTCTACTTCTATCTTGTGAAATAGTTTGTGCAGAACTGGAATTAGATCTTCTTTGAAGGTCTGATAGAACTCTGCACTAAACCCGTCTGGTCTTGGGCTTTTTTTGGCTGGGAGACTATTAATAACTGCTTCTATTTCTTTAGGGGATATGGGACTGTTTAGAAGGTCAACTTGATCCTGATTCAACTTTGGTACCTGGTATCTGTCCAGAAATTTGTCCATTTCGTCCAGGTTTTCCAGTTTTGTTGAGTATAGCCTTTTGTAGAAGGATCTGATGGTGGTTTGGATTTCTTCAGGATCTGTTGTTATGTCTCCCTTTTCATTTCTGATTTTGTTGATTAGGATTTTGTCCCTTTGCCCTTTAGTGAGTCTAGCTAAGTGTTTATCTATCTTGTTGATTTTCTCAAAGAACCAACTCTTCGTTTGGTTAATTCTTTGAATAGTTCTTCTTGTTTCCACTTGGTTAATTTCACCCCTGAGTTTGATTATTTCCTGCTGTCTACTCTTCTTGGGTGAATTTGCTTCCCTTTTTTCTAGAGCTTTTAGATGTGTTGTCAAGCTGCTAGTATGTGCTCTCTCCTGTTTCTTTTTGGAGGTACTCAGAGCTATGAGTTTCCCTCTTAGAAATGCTTTCATTGTGTCCCAAAGGTTTGGGTACGTTGTGGCTTCATTTTCATTAAACTCTAAAAAGTCTTTAATTTCTTTCTTTATTCCTTCCTTGACCAAGGTATCATTGAGAAGAGTGTTGTTCAGTTTCCATGTGAATGTTGGCTTTCCATTATTTATGTTGTTATTGAAGATCAGTCTTAGGCCATGGTGGTTTGAGAGGATACATGGGACAATTTCAATATTTTTGTATCTGTTGAGGCCTATTTTGTGACCAATTATATGGTCAATTTTGGAGAAGGTCCCGTGAGGTGCTGAGAAGAAGGTATATCATTTTGTTTTAGGATAAAATATTCTGTAGATATCTGTCAGGTCCATTTGTTTCATAACTTCTGTTAGTTTCAGTGTGTCCCTGTTTAGTTTCTGTTTCCACGATCTGTCCATTTTGAAAGTGGTGTGTTGAAGTCTCCCACTATTATTGTGTGAGGTGCAATGTGTGCTTTGAGCTTTACTAAAGTGTCTTTAATGAATGTGGCTGCCCTTGCATTTGGAGCGTAGATATTCAGAATTGAGAGTTCCTCTTGGAGGATTTTACCTTTGATGAGTATGAAGTGTCCCTCCTTGTCTTTTTTGATAACTTTGGGTTGGAAGTCGATTTTATCTGATATTAGAAGGGCTACTCCAGCCTGTTTCTTCAGACCATTTGCTTGGAAAATTGTTTTCCAGCCTTTCACTCTGAGGTAGTGTCTGTCTTTTTCCCTGAGATGTGTTTCCTGTAAGCAGCAGAATGTTGGGTCCTGTTTGTGTAGCCAGTCTGTTAGTCTATGTCTTTTTATTGGGGAATTGAGTCCATTGATATTAAGAGATATTAAGGAAAGGTAATGTTCCTTCCTGTTATTTTGTCGTTAAAGTTGGCATTCTGTTCTTGTGGCTGTCTTCTTTTAGGTTTGTTGAGGGATTTTCTTCTTGTTTTTTCTAGGGCGTGGTTCCTGTCCTTGTATTGGTTTTTTTCTGTTATTATCCTTTGAAGGGCTGGATTCGTGGAGAGATAATGGGTGAATTTAGTTTTGTCGTGAAATACTTTGGTTTCTCCATCTATGGTAATTGAGAGTTTGGCTGGGTATAGTAGCCTGGGCTGGCATTTGTGTTCTCTTAGTGTCTGTATAACATCTGTCCAGGCTCTTCTGGCTTTCATAGTCTCTGGTGAAAAATCTGGTGTAATTCTGATAGGCTTGCCTTTATATGTTACTTGACCTTTTTCCCTTACTGCTTTTAGTATTCTATCTTTATTTAGTGCATTTGATGTTCTGATTATTATGTGTCGGGAGGAATTTCTTTTCTGGTCCAGTCTATTTGGAGTTCTGTAGGCTTCTTGTATGTTCATGGGCATCTCTTTCTTTAGATTTGGGAAGTTTTCTTCAATAATTTTGTTGAAGATGTTTGCTGGTCCTTTGAGTTGAAAATCTTCATTCTCATCCACTCCTATTATCTGTAGGTTTGGTCTTCTCATTGTGTCCTGGATTTCCTGGATGTTTTTAGTTAGGATCTTTTTGCATTTTCCATTTTCTTTGATTGTTGTGCCGATGTTCTCTATGGAGTCTTCTGCACCTGAGATTCTCTCTTCCATCTCTTGTATTCTGTTGCTGATGCTGGCATCTATGGTTCCAGATTTCTTTCCTAGGGTTTCTATCTCCAGCGTTGCCTCACTTTGGGTTTTCTTTATTGTGTCTACTTCCCTTTTTAGGTCTAGTATGGTTTTGTTCATTTCCATCACCTGTTTGGATGTGTTTTCCTGTTTTTCTATAAGGACTTCTACCTGTTTGGTTGTGTTTTCCTGTTTTTCTTTAAGGACTTGTAACTCTTTAGCAGTGTTTTCCTGTTTTTCTTTAAGGACTTGTAACTCTTTAGCAGTGTTCTCCTGTATCTCTTTAAGTGAGTTATTGAATTCCTTCTTTATGTCCTCTACCATCATCATGAGATATGCTTTTAAATCCAGGTCTACCTTTTCAGGTGTGTTAGAGTGTCCTGGACTGGGCGAAGTGGGCGTTCTGGGTTCTGATGATGGTGAGTGGTCCTGGTTTCTGTTAGTAGGATTCTTACGTTTACCTTTCGCCATCTGGCAATCTCTGGAGTTAGTTGTTATAGTTGTCTTTGTTAAGAGATTGTTCCTTTGTTGATTTTGTTACCCTCAATCAGCAGGCGTGGGAGACAAGCTCTCTCCTCTGAGTTTCAGTGGTCAGAGCAGTCTCTGCAGGCAAGCTCTCCTCTTTCGGGGAAGGTGTACAGTTATCTGGTGTTTGGACCTCCTCCTGGCTGAAGGTGAAGGCCCAAAACAGGATCTTTCCCAGAAGCTGTGTTGCTTTGGCCAGGAAGGTGGCCGATTGTCTGGAGTCGAAGATGTTGCCGCCTCAAATATGTTATCTTGTGTTGTGAGTACAAAGTTCCCATGCCCACAGATCACTAGAGAAACCGGGAATGTTAAAGCCAGAAGGTTTTCTCCTCAATGAAGGAAATAAATATCTGTTCTCTACGGACAAGACTGGGAGTGGAAACTGTTAGAGACCTGGTGACCTTTGCTATCTACAGAGCCAGACTGTCCCCAAATCCCTCAGAGTGTTTGTCCCTGACTCTCCCTCCCTAGACCTTTATCTTTAGCTCTCCATTAATAAAACCCATCCTTAGGTGAGACATCACATGTACTTTATACAGACTACTGACGTCCATGCTATGTCAGAGAATACACCAGATCCTAGGCCCTTAAGCTATAGAATGCATCTTCATGGTCACATATACTTTAAGTTGGGTTTTGAAGTAATTATGCCTCTTTGTGCACCCAATATTGTATTGTACCAGAGAGGTTATGTTTTGGTTTTGGCTTTGGTTTGTTTTTTGTTGTTTTTGTTGTTTTTTTGTTTGTTTGTTTGTTTGTACTTAAATTGTACTGTGCTTAACTGCACTTAACAATAAACCACCTGATGTGAGACTCTTGAGGCATTTGAGTTAGCACCTACTAAGTCGGGCTGAACTGAATTTTCCTTCTTGTGTCTTTGCGATTCATTTACCTGCCAGCTGTGTGGCTCACAAGGAACCCTGTAAATTTAAAGGGCAGAAAATCCCAACGAGAGGCTGCAATCTAATTATTGACAGAAAGGAGATGACTCGACATTCTCTACATCCGTGGTTTTCCTTGTGGAGGTGCTGTGCTTGACTGGGTCATAGGATGCATACTAGATGCGCTTTTGTCCCAGTTGTGTGGCCAGCTCTCCTCAGCCTCCTTCTCTGAGGCTTCTTCACCTTACCGATTTTCATCTAACATGTACAGGTCTGAATTGCCTTAGCTCTTCTCCATTTTACAGTTTTCTCATGGGATGGATCCCAATTTTCAGAAATAAAATTTCCTTCTTTATACCTTCTTGATTTTTATTTCCATCCTTGATGTCTTCCCAAACTTTGAGTGTTCTAGTCAACTTAACAAGTACAAATGTACAATATATATTTTTGAAATTCTTAAGCTAGGTATTAGCTTCAGCACTTTACATATTTTATTGATTAGGCAGAAAACAATATAGTCCATAAACAGAAGTATGAGAATAACCCACATACGTCAAGTTGGGAAAACTGGAAATAGACAGTATGCTTAATAACTCAAGTACATATGATGCTCAAAAGTGATATTGTTAAAGGGTGAAGAAATGGCTGTAACAAGAGATTCAAGGGTTTAGGGTAAGGATGGGGCATCAGGTTAAAGTTTAATAGAGCAATTTGTGTTCACCTTGTTGAGAAGGTGCTAGTTAGACAAATGTTAGGGGTTTCTGAGAATGCAAACTGGGAGCCAAAAGGCTCTGTGAGGTCAGTAAACCCATTAGTGTAGAATCTGGTCCAGCTACAAAAAGTGCCTTGCACTTCACAGAAACCCAGTATCTGTAGAGTACATTAATAAGAAACACAGCAACATCATGTACCTATTTCTGCCTACATTTATACATTTTTGGTTTAAGACAAAAATATTCTGGCTATCCCTGTAGTGACAGGCAGAGGACAAGAAACAAATAAATTGCAGATCCATGTCTATGTATACTTCTTAGGCACGTAAAGGAAATGTGCAAAGTATAAATATGTAAAGACAAATATCAAGAGAAAAATTATCAAATAACACCACAGAGTCTATTTGTATAATATGATTTGTCTTAATTTTTTCTTATTAAAAGAAAGAGAAATATACCTATGAGCATGATCTAAACCTGTCATATCTGCTGAATTTATCTAAACTTTATCTAAATTTATCTAAACTGAGATGGGACAGGATGGTCAGTATACATTGAAGATTCGCCTTGGGATCTTATTATAATTTTTGCTTGAATAGACAAACCCTAATTGTGGTATACCTCCATAAACCACAGTTTAATGAACCCGGAACCTCATTTCTAGGACCAAAGAAGACAAGAAACCTGGAGCTCAATAACACTGTTTTGTTTCATTAAATGTTCTTAGCTGTTGGTGTGGAAAAGGATGTGACTTGTCTCTGACAGATGATGAAAGGCAGCAGACATCATTAGTGTCCATCACATAACTTCTGACACCTACTGCAGAGAAGGCCTCTCTCTGTTTGCTCATGATCACAAGTAAAATCTTTGCACAGATTGATGTGAAATTGCCTCTTAACTTGGTGTTCAGATTGAGCAATGAAGCCAGGGTGGCTCCTGTTCCCACTGTAAACACCGTCTCAGGTTCAATCACTTCAGCTGCACATTTCAGGATACTTCAGTGGGCAGTGAAGCTTACAAAGGAAGAAGGTTCCACAGAATGCTTTATTAGAATTTCAAAAAAATACCATCTCTCGCACTGCTCATTACTTGAAACAACCTGATGCCAGGCAATTTATGATTATTAAAACATATAATTTGCATTTAAATTAAATGAATTAATAAATATGAGAGATTAAAATAATGTATCATATTTTCCTATTGTTCGCTGCTTTAATTTTCACAAAACCACAATAAGGAATAAAATGCATGAGCTTTAATTTTTATTATTATTTTATTAGCTAAGAAAGAATTGAGAAAATATGAATTGAAAAAATTTGTTTTCATTATTTCCAGCTTTATCAGGATAGTATGAACTTATGTGCATAATTTTCTGTAAAGATTATTTTGAAGAAATTACATCATATTGCATTTGTTTCATGAAATATTTTTCAGAACTTATCTAAGAAACTTTTAAAAGGGCATGTAATATAACACAAATATATTATAAATTTTATATAGAATAGTTCTCCTGTAGCATTAATAGTCTTTATATGTAATTTACTGGGAAAGCTATATGTAAGGTATTATGTAAAATAATATTATGAAAATCATACTACAAGGCTCCTTTCTGAAAGTGTAAGTGCAGCAACTCAAATCTGTGAAAAAGTTTAAAATTCAAGACATAACAAACCTATTGGGGAAATTTTAATGTAATTTAATTATATATAGTTCTTTTTGGAAAATGACAAATTAAATTTCTCTTTCCAGTGATTCTGGGATGGAGGATAATAATAATTAACCTGAATCTGCTCTTATATTCCATCCCAGTCTCACACCAATACTATAAAATGGAGTAAACTAGGGGCAGTGGTACTTGTGATCCCAGCACCAGGCTGGCAAAAGCAGAGAGGTTATGAGTTCCAAGCCAGCTTGAACTACATATAAGACCCTGTTTTAAAACCATAAAAAGTACAAGTAAGACTAGAAGTGACTGAATAGTAGCTTTACTGAGAAAAGGAAAATGCCACAGATCTCAATTTATTATCTGATATATAATGCCACATTGCAACATGAACTTGACATGACTGTGAGCCAGCAGGTGCACCGGAAAGTCTCAGTAGTATGATGGAAAGCTGGGATATGTGCACAAGTCACAGACTCTAGTGATAAACAGTGGAAGCTTTAGTCTGATATTTGATATTTTTTTAACACTGGCAACCAGAAGTTCAGTTGCTAGTGTGCTTGCCTGGCATGGATGAAACTCTGGGTTTGATCCCAACACCCCATAGGTTGGACAGAGTAGCATATGTCTAAAATTACAGCATTTAGAATTTGGTCACAGGAGGAATAAAAACAATCAGTCATCCTTGAATACACAGTAACACAAGCTTAAGCTACATAAGACCTATCAAACAAAATGAGGGAGGTAGATGAAGACAAGAGGAGTATGGTGCCAAAGAGCAGAAAGAGAGACAAAGATGATATTGTTGAAGAGGCAAAAATGAGAAATAAAGTTAGGATGAAAAAGTGAGGGATCGTCCAGAAATGCCAAAGAAATGAGGTCTACCACTCTTTGCCCAATCCCATGTAGTACCCAATAAAGACTGGCCTCATACCATCTTCTACTGTTACACTAGGTACTTGACTCTTCTAATGAATAAAAACAATTAACAAACAGCACTTTACAGAGCTAACAGAATAAAACATTGAAAATACTTTTAAGTGATATCTTGTCTACATAAAAGAACAAATGAAGAGTGTCTAAAACAGTGTCACAGACATAATCATAATGTTAATTTAAAATGTCTTTAAAAGAATTTAATGATTAGATATATACATTATAAGAAGGTAGGTAACCCGGAGCTCTTGACTCTAGCTGCACATGTATCAAAAGATGGCCTAGCCAGCCATCACTGGAAAGAGAAGCCCATTGGACTTGCAAACTTTATATGCCCCAGTACAGGGGAACGCCAGGGCCAAAAAGTGGGAGTGGGTGGGTAGGTAGGGGAGTGGGGGGGGGAGGGTATGGGGGACTTTTGGGATAGCATTGGAAATGTAAATGAGGAAAATACCTAATAAAAAAATTAATAAAAACAAAACAAAAAAACAAAAAAAAGAAGGTAGGTAAGTAGATAGATGAATGTAGATATAAAGCAGAATAAATTGTAAATAAAAGAATAAAAGCAGAGGGCTGGAAAGATGGCTCAGTGGGTAAGAGCACTGACTGCTCTTCTAGAGGTCCTGAGTTCAATTCCCAGCAACCACATGGTAGCTTGCAACCATCTTTAATGGGGATTTGATGCCCTTTTATGGTGTGTCTGAAGACAGTTACAGTGTACTCACATACATGAAATAAATAAATAAATCTGTTTAAAAAAAGAATAAAAGTGGAATAAAGGCATAATCGAGTAAACACACACACACACACAAACTGGAAAAAAAATGGCTAAGTCCATCTCAGAGGAAAGTTAAAACATATCCATGGTATAATGAATTCCAGTGAAAATTCAAGGGGGAATGCTGATTAATCAAGATAATAAAAGTGAGATAAAACATCACTGTTTTTCCCTAGTCTGCTTTGTGTTGCAGTAATGAAACACTATCCAACAGCAACTTAGAGAGGCAAGGGCTCATGTGGTTTGCATGTTCTAATCACAGCCCATCACTGAGAGAAGACTGATATTAGCCAGGGCAGGAACTCATACAACCTTGCTAAATAGCAAAGCATCAACAAATGGAGAAATATTACATGACACAAATGTCCATGGACGTCTAACATGAAAAACATGAAGAACTGAAGCTAACCATTTCCAAATACCAGCCATTTGCAAAGTGTAAGTGGCTTTAATTCATGTATTTCAGGGGGAAAAAAATCATGTTCGGTCATTTTGAAGAAAAGATGCCTAAATAGAAAAGAGATAAGAGAAATAGAAAAATAGATGATAATAGATACAGATTAAAATATATATAGATGATAGACAGACAGACAGATGATAGGTAGATATAATAGATAAATTACATATCGATAGACAGACAGATGATGGATGGATGGATGATAGAGACTGATAGATTAGATAGGTGACACATAAATAGATAGACTGTGCCTCCATTAAACTTTTACATGATGTAATAGAATGAGTCAGCACTGTTATAAAGATGACTACATCTTATGCCTGTCAGGATAGCTAAGACCATTAACACAAATGACAGCCCACAATAGGAAGGGAACACTTCTCTATTGCTGGTAGGAGGGCAAATTTGTATAGCCATTATGGAGATCAGTATGGTGGTTTCTCAGAAAATTGGGAATTAATCTATGCCAACATCTAGCTACACTACTTCTGAGTACATAAGTGAAAGTCAGCTCATCTTACCACAAGGACACTTGCTCAACTATGTTTATAGTGGCTTTATTCATAATAGTCATAATAGCCATAATATGTGAAAAACCTAGATGTTCCTCAACAGAAGAATGGATAAAGAAAATGTGGTTCATTTACACAATGGAGCATTACTCAGCTGTTAGAAGAAGTGAAATCATGAAACTTGTAAGCAAATAGTTTATAACTGCAAAAAAAATCATCTTTTGTGAGGCAACCCAGAACCGGAAAGGCAAACATGATATATACTTACTTATATGTGGACATTAGCTGTTATATAAGGATTATCATAATACAAACCACAGACCCAGAGAAGTTAGATAAAGCTGAGACATCTAGCAGGGACTAATGGATTTCCATGGGAAGAAGAAAGGGAATAGATTTTGTGGGTGTACTAGGGGCTGGATAGGATGGGAATAGGCGGGATCAGGCATGGGAGGGAGAAATGGAGGGAGAGGAGCCTGGAATAGTAAGCTTTAGGAAGTGATGTGAAAGCCTAGTGCAGTAGAAATTCTATGGAACCTATGGACAACCCTAGTGAGGATTCCTAGTAATGGAGGATAAGGAGCATGAGCCAACTTTCTTCTGTACCCAGGACAGGCTCTCAGTCTTGGGACTGGAACACCAACCCAGACACACAGCCTTTGATGCACAACCTGCCCTGCCTGTCAGATGCAGCTAATGATATTCTGCAATACTCACAGATCAGTGCCTAGTCCAGTTGTCATCAGAGAGGATTCCTCTAGCAGATACAGAGACTCACACCCAAACCATGCAGAGGAGGAGGGATGAAGGATTGTAGGAGTCAGAGCGGACAAGGACAACCCAAGAAAACCCATAGCATCAATTATGTTGGGCTCACATAGACTCATAGAGACTGAAGCAGAAACTACAGACCCTTTTCCTTCCACTGTTGCCTTGTTAAACTGAATATGAAAATTTGTGCCCGGTCTTATTGCATGCTGTTATGCCATGTTCAGTTGATATCACTGGGAATCCTGCTTTTTCCTGAAGGGAACAAAGGAGCAGTGGATCTCAGAGAGGGAGGATGGGAGGGAATGAGAGGTTGGGGTTGGGATATATCCTATCAGAGGAGAATAAAGAAAAAGGAAGGGGTTGACCTTCCTGGTGAGTGCACAGGGATCCGCCAGCCCGAGAGGTTTGTGCCTCAGGCCCTGGCAGTGGGAGCCTTGGCTCCAGGACTCTGCGGAGGGCAGGCTGCACGGGTGAGGGTGTGGAATACAGAGGCCAGCCGTTTCTGGGAAGGCGAGAGCCAGAGAGCTTCTGAGGCGGCGCCATCTTCGGCTCCAGACAACCGACCACCTTCCTGGCGAGAGCCACAGAGCTTCTGAGGCAGTGCCACCTTCGGCTCCAGACAACCGACCACCTTCCTGGCCAGAGCCACAGAGCTTCTGAGATGGCGCCACCTTCGGCTCCAGACAACCGGCCACCTTCCTGGCCAAAGCAACACAGCTTCTGGGAAAGATCCTGTTTTGGGCCTTCATCTTCAGCCAGGAGGAGGTCCAAACACCAGATAACTGTGCACCTTCCCTGAAAGAGGAGAGCTTGCCTGCAGAGACTGCTCTGACCACTGAAACTCAGAGGAGAGAGCTAGTCTCCCACGTCTGCTAATAGAGGGTAACAAAATCAACAGAGGAACAATCTCTAAACAAAGACAACTATAAAAACTAACTCCAGAGATTGCAAGATGGCGAAAGGTAAACGTAAGAATCCTACTAACAGGAACCAAGACCACTCACCATCATCAGAACCCAGCACTCCCACTTCGCCCAGTCCAGGACATCCTAACACACCTGAAAAGGTAGACCTGGATTTAAAAGCATTTCTCATGATGATGGTAGAGGACATAAAGAAGGAATTTAATAACTCACTTAAGGAAATACAGGAGAACACTGCTAAAGAGTTACAAGTCCTTAAAGAAAAACAGGAAAACACAACCAAACAGGTAGAAGTCCTTATAGAAAAACAGGAAAACACATCGAAACAGGTGATAGAAATGAACAAAACCATACTAGACCTAAAAAGGGAAGTAGACACAATAAAGAAAACCCAAAGTGAGGCAACGCTGGAGATAGAAACCCTAGGAAAGAAATCTGGAACCATAGATGCCAGCATTAGCAACAGAATACAAGAGATGGAAGAGAGAATCTCAGGTGCAGAAGATTCCATAGAGAACATCGGCACAACAATCAAAGAAAATGGAAAATGCAACAAGATCCTAAATCAAAACATCCAGGAAATCCAGGACACAATGAGAAGACCAAACCTACGCATAATAGGAGTGGATGAGAATGAAGATTTTCAACTCAAAGGACCAGCAAACATCTTCAACAAAATTATTGAAGAAAACTTCCCAAATCTAAAGAAAGAGATGCCCATGAACATACAAGAAGCCTACAGAACTCCAAATAGACTGGACCAGAAAAGAAATTCCACCCGACACATAATAATCAGAACATCAAATGCACTAAATAAAGATAGAATACTAAACTCAGTAAGGGAAAAATGTCAAGTAACATATAAAGGCAAGCCTATCAGAATTACACCAGATTTTTCACCAGAGACTATGAAAGCCAGAAGAGTCTGGACAGATGTTATACAGATACTAAGAGAACACAAATTCCAACCCAGGCTACTATACCCAGCCAAACTCTCAATTACCATAGATGGAGAAACCAAAGTATTCCACGACAAAACTAAATTCACCCATTATCTGTCCACGAATCCAGCCCTTCAAAGGATAATAACAGAAAAAAACCAATACAAGGACAGGAACCACGCCCTAGAAAAATCAAGAAGATAATCCCTCAACAAAATTAAAGGAAGACAGCCACAAGAACAGAATGCCAACTTTAACAACAAAAATAACAGGAAGCAACAATTACTTTTTCTTAATATCTCTTATTATCAATGGTCTCAACTCCCCAATAAAAAGACATAGACTAACAGACTGGCTACACAAACAGGACCCAACATTCTGCTGCTTACAGGAAACCCATCTCAGGGAAAAAGACAGACACTACCTCAGAGTGAAAGGCTGGAAAACAATTTTCCAAGCAAATGGTCTGAAGAAACAAGCTGGAGTAGCCATTTTAATATCAGATAAAATCGACTTCCAACCCAAAATTATCAAAAAAGACAAGGAGGGACACTTCATACTCATCAAAGGTAAAATCCTCCAAGAGGAACTCTCAATTCTGAATATCTACACTCCAAATGCAAGGGCAGCCACATTCATTAAAGACACCTTAGTAAAGCTCAAAGCACACGTGGCACCTCACACAATAATAGTGGGAGACTTCAACACACCACTTTCATCAATGGACAGATCTTGGAAACAGAAACTAAACAGGGACACACTGAAACTAACAGAAGTTATGAAACAAATGGACCTGACAGATATCTACAGAACATTTTATCCTAAAACAAAAGGATATACCTTCTTCTCAGAACCTCACAGGACCTTCTCCAAAATTGACCATATAATTGGTCACAAAACAGGCCTCAAAATATACAAAAATATTGAAATTGTTCTATGTATCCTATCAGACCACCATGGCCTAAGACTGATCTTCAGTAACAACATAAATAATGGAAAGCCAACATTCACGTGGAAACTGAACAACACTCTTCTCTATGATACCTTGGTCAAGGAAGGAATAAAGAAAGAAATTAAAGACTTTTTAGAGTTTAATGAAAATGAAGCCACAATGTACCCAAACCTATGGGACACAATGAAAGCATTTCTAAGAGGGAAACTCATAGCTCTGAGTGCCTCCAAGAAGAAACGGGAGAGAGCACATATTAGCATCTTGACAACACATCTAAAAGCTCTAGAAAAAAAGGAAGCAAATTCACCCAAGAAGAGTAGACAGCAGGAAATAATCAAACTCAGGGGTGAAATCAACCAAGTGGAAACAAGAACAACTATTCAAAGAATTAACCAAACGAGGAGTTGGTTCTTTGAGAAAATCAACAAGATAAATAAACCCTTAGCTAGACTCACTAAAGGGCACAGGGACAAAATCCTAATTAACAAAATCAGAAATGAAAAGGGAGACATAACAACAGATCCTGAAGAAATCCAAAACACCATCAGATCCTTCTACAAAAGGCTATACTCAACAAAACTGGAAAACCTGGACGAAATGGACAAATTTCTGGACAGATACCAGGTACCAAAGTTGAATCAGGATCAAGTTGTCCATCTAAACAGTCCCATATCACCTAAAGAAATAGAAGTAGTTATTAATAGTCTCCCAGCCAAAAAAAGCCCAGGACTAGACGGGTTTAGTGCAGAGTTCTATCAGACCTTCAAAGAAGATCTAATTCCAGTTCTGCACAAACTATTTCACAAGATAGAAGTAGAAGGTACTCTACCCAACTCATTTTATGAAGCCACTATTACTCTGATACCTAAACCACAGAAAGATCCAACAAAGATAGAGAACTTCAGACCAATTTCTCTTATGAATATCGATGCAAAAATCCTCAATAACATTCTCGCTAACCGAATCCAAGAACATATTAAAGCAATCATCCATCCTGACCAAGTAGGTTTTATTCCAGGGATGCAGGGATGGTTTAATATACGAAAATCCATCAATGTAATCCAGCTTATAAACAAACTCAAAGACAAAAACCACATGATCATCTCATTAGATGCAGAAAAAGCATTTGACAAGATCCAACACCCATTCATGATAAAAGTTCTGGAAAGATCAGGAATTCAAGGCCCATACCTAAACATGATAAAAAGCAATCTACAGCAAACCAGTAGCCAACATCAAAGTAAATGGAGAGAAGCTGGAAGCAATCCCGCTAAAATCAGGGACTAGACAAGGCTGCCCACTTTCTCCCTACCTTTTCAACATAGTACTTGAAGTATTAGCCAGAGCAATTCGACAACAAAAGGAGATCAAGGGGATACAAATTGGAAAAGAGGAAGTCAAAATATCACTTTTTGCAGATGATATGATTGTATATATAAGTGACCCTAAAAATTCTACCAGAGAACTCCTAAACCTGATAAACAGCTTCGGTGAAGTAGCTGGATATAAAATAAACTCAAACAAGTCAATGGCCTTTCTCTATACAAAGAATAAACAGGCTGAGAATGAAATTAGGGAAACAACACCCTTCTCAATAGTCACAAATAATATAAAATACATTGGTGTGACTCTAACTAAGGAAGTGAAAGACCTGTATGATAAAAACTTCAAGTCTCTGAAGAAAGAAATTAAAGAAGATCTCAGAAGATGGAAAGATCTCCCATGCTCATGGATTGGCAGGATCAACATTGTAAAAATGGCTATCTTGCCAAAAGCAATCTACAGATTCAATGCAATCCCCATCAAAATTCCAACTCAATTCTTCAACGAATTAGAAGGAGCAATTTGCAAATTCATCTGGAATAACAAAAAACCTAGGATAGCAAAAAGTCTTCTCAAGGATAAAAGAACCTCTGGTGAATTACCATGCCTGACCTAAAGCTTTACTACAGAGCAATTGTGATAAAAACTGCATGGTACTGGTATAGAGACAGACAAGTAGACCAATGGAATAGAATTGAAGACCCAAAAATGAACCCACACACCTATGGTCACTTGATCTTTGACAAGGGAGCTAAAACCATTCAGTGGAAGAAAGACAGCATTTTCAACAATTGGTGCTGGCACAACTGGTTGTTATCATGTAGAAGAATGCGAATGGATCCATACTTATCTCCTTGTACTAAGGTCAAATCTAAGTGGATCAAGGAACTTCACATAAAACCAGAGACACTGAAACTTATAGAGGAGAAAGTGGGGAAAAGCCTTGAAGATATGGGCACAGGGGAAAAATTCCTGAATAGAACAGTAATGGCTTGTACTGTAAGATTGAGAATTGACAAATGGGACCTAACGAAACTCCAAAGTTTCTGCAAGGCAAAAGACACCGTCAGTAAGACAAAAAGACCACCAACAGATTGGGAAAGGATCATTACCTATCCTAAATCAGATAGGGGACTAATATCCAACATATATAAAGAACTCAAGAAGGTGGACTTCAGAAAATCAAATAACCCCATTAAAAAATGGGGCTCAGAACTGAACAAAGAATTCTCACCTGAGGAATACCCAATGGCAGAGAAACACCTGAAAAAAATGTTCAACATCCTTAATCATCAGGGAAATGCAAATCAAAACAACCCTGAGATTTCACCTCACACCAGTCAGAATGGCTAAGATCAAAAATTCAGGTGACAGCAGATGCTGGCGTGGATGTGGAGAAAGAGGAACACTCCTCCATTGTTGGTGGGATTGCAGGCTTGTACAACCACTCTGGAAATCAGTCTGGCGGGTCCTCAGAAAATTGGACATAGTACTACCGGAGGATCCAGCAATACCTCTCCTGGGCATATATCCAGAAGATGCCCCAACTGGTAAGAAGGACACATGCTCCACTATGTTCATAGCAGCCTTATTTATAATAGCCAGAAGCTGGAAAGAACCCAGATGCCCCTCAACAGAGGAATGGATACAGAAAATGTGGTACATCTACACAATGGAGTACTACTCAGCTATTAAAAAGAATGAATTTATGCAATTCCTAGCCAAATGGATGGACCTGGAGGGCATCATCCTGAGTGAGGTAACACATTCTCAAAGAAACTCACACAATATGTACTCACTGATAAGTGGATATTAGCCCCAAACCTAGGATACCCAAGATATAAGATACAATTTTCTAAACACATGAAACTCAAAAAGAATGAAGACTGAAGTGTGGACACTATGCCCCTCCTTAGAATTGGGGACAAAACACCCATGGAAGGAGTTACAGAGACAAAGTTTGGAGCTGAGATGAAAGGATGAACCATGTAGAGACTGCCATATCCAGGGATCCACCCCATAATCAGCATCCAAACGCTGACACCATTGCATACACTAGCAAGATTTTATTGAAAGGACCCAGATGTAGCTGTCTCTTGTGAGACTATGCCGGGGCCTAGCAAACACAGAAGTGGATGCTCACAGTCATGTAATGGATGGATCACAGGGCTCCCAATGGAGGAGCTAGAGAAAGTACCCAAGGAGCTAAAGAGATCTGCAACCCTATAGGTGGAATAACATTATGAACTAACCAGTACCCCGGAGCTCTTGACTCTAGCTGCATATATATCAAAAGATGGCCTAGTCGGCCATCACTGGAAAGAGAGGCCCATTGGACTTGCAAACTTTATATGCCCCAGTACAGGGGAACGCCAGGGCCAAAAAGGGGGAGTGGGTGGGCAGGGGAGGGGGGGTGGGTGGGTATGGGGGACTTTTGTTATAGCATTGGAAATGTAAATGAGCTAAATACCTAATAAAAAATGGAAAAAAAAAGAAAAAAAAAGAAAAAGGAAGGATAACCAGTATTACTACTACTGTTTCACATTATGTTGATATCATTCTTAATGCCTTTTAATAAACAGGGTTGTACACTTGCAAATCTTTACAGAATCAACAGTAAAATCAAATAAGATCAGAAAAATATTTTGTAATACAACATAGATATCAATATTTTTAATCACCTAGTTATTTGTTCAAAACAGTTTAGCTACTGGACAGTGGTGGCACATGCCTTTAATCCCAGCACTTGGGAGGTAGAGGCAAGTGGACTTCTGAGTTCAAGGCCAGCCTGGTCTACAGAGTGAGTTCCAGGACAGCCAGGGCTACACAGAGAAACTCTATCTCGAAGAACAGAACAAAACAAAACTAAACAACAACAACAACAACAACAAAAAAAAAAACAAACCAGAAAACGAAAACAAAACAAAACAGTTTAGCTATCAATCCATGTTTCATGGTGGTGACTGATATAAAAGGCTTGCAGAAGTAAAACATGACTACTTTAGATAGAATTACTGTTATAGAAAAACAAAAACAGAAAAAGTGTATAAGAAGCCCCCAGATAAATAGGATGTCCAATTTTGAGTGGACTAGAATTCATAAGACAACACTTATGTAAAGGCTTGTAGGCCGTTCCATAAACAAGTCTGAGAGACCCAAGTTAAAGTTTACACTGAGTGAGTACTGAAGGTACTCACTCAGTGTAAGATGATAAGAAAAGATAAAAAGTACTAAAGCTGGAAACGGACAACTTTACCCTCTATTTGAACTCAATGCCTTATGCTTATCTGAGCCTTTATAGTACTTCTTAGAACATTAGATTTAACACATTCTTTAATACTACTGTGCCAACATGACTGATATGCAAAAACTCTTTGTCTTTCTACACAGTAGTAAAAATAATTTTAAAATGGCTACATGTAAATAGATGAGGACTTGGTGGGAGGAGAAGAGATTATCTGGGCAGCTGTGTGGGATGGGGACAAAGGTGGGTGGATGAGTGTGACCAGAATGCATTAGACATGTGTGAAATTGCCAATGAATAAATTCATTTAATGTCCAGGACACTATAAATACTAAAACATATCTAAGAATGACTCTGACAAAACAAAAAACAAAAAACAAAAACTTCACAAGGTTTTTAGGCAAAAACTTATGTGACTTCTTTAATGAAATGGACAAAATAAATAAAAACAGCACATTCTATGGGCTAGGTTTGGATTGTATTAAGGCAGACTTTTCTCTTTTTGACTTTAGAATCACATTAGAAATGATTAGATCTCATCAGAGAACGAGGACAACCATTGGGTGGTCATTGAAAAGTGTACAGGCCACATGATCTTCTATTCTCCAAGGAATTACATGGCAATCTTTCAGGTATGGACCTCGGAATAGGCAGATGTCTGGTGTGCCAGACTGCAATCCTAATCTTACATTGTCCAGGATGTTTCACAGAGCTATCACAGGCTACTGGGACAGAAAGCAGACAGCTGCTCAGTAACAAAACTGGGACAATATATGCCACGCTGTTCCTGGGATACTAGTGAGAAGGTCAAAGCTGGGGAAGGAATCATTTGATATTAAATAAAAAAATAAGTAAAATTAGACATAGTGTATTAGTGATAAAGAGTTTACACAGGGAGTTCCAAAAGGCTGGCTAAGAATCTAACACGTTTTTAAAACTTATCAGTTGGCTACAATGTAAGTTACTTATCTCATACCTGTAACAAAAACCTGACAAAGCAATTGTTATTTGGATTTATACCATCCTGGGGTTATAGACTATCATAGCAGGGAAGATACTCATAGCAGGGAAGGGAAGGGCTCCTGTCAGAAGAAGGTAGCTCGTTCCACTGTATCTAGAGTCAGGAAACTGTGATAAGTGCCTACGCTCAGCTGATTTACTCCTTTCAAGGCCTCACACCTTTCAGTGTGGGGTGTCTTCCCTCCATCATTAACTTAATCCGAAAATCCTTAGAGGCTCCTTCCCCTGGTGATTCTAAGTGTCAACAAGTTGCCAGTCAAGACTCAGCTTTAAAGCTATGGATGCATAAAAATTCTTTATAGTGAATAATATTTTAATAGAAATCGAAATACCAGAATGTAAAACTATTTAAAGAAAATGTTAAGGGATTAAAATCTTACAGCCTAGAATTTCTTGAATAAAATTAACTTATTTATTTGACAAAATAAATATTGTAAAATCCCCATTCCCCTCTGTTAATAAAACAACACAAGGCAAAATTATAATATCATTCGGTATGTGGAGAGCACTCTTCTATACATGATACCCTCAGTGTCTCAATTCTCATAAGGGTCATCTTTAGTACAGGGTTCAAGTTCAACAACTAATGTAAATTTAGGAGAATCTATATTAAACAAAATGCCTCTCATGAAAGAAAGGCTCTGGAAAGGGGCATCTTGTGCTTTCTCATTTCCACCTAAGAGTCGTTGGGGTTATGGTTATTATTGTTTCTAGTGCTTTGCTTCTGAAATATACATCGTGATTGATGCTGACTCAATATATACAGAGTAGACATTTACACAAAGAGTGACCTGCCCCTCACCTCTGCTGTCGCAATGCCACTTTTGAGAGCCCATTTTCAGGAACGGTGTGTGAGGAGTGTAATACTTGGTCAGAGATAGGTCAGAAGCAATGCTGAGAACTATAAAGCCAGCAATAAAACCCAATAAGGTTTTCTTCCCCTTAGGTTTGAACAAGAAAATCAGTTACAATATAGATAACTAGTGTGGAATTGATTATATGAAAGATTTCAGTAGGAGTTGCCTCACTTGGCTTTTGGTGAGAGTGAGGAAGCCCAGGAAATGCTGGGAGCTGATTCATCTTAAATGATATGAATATAGGGATTTCTCAGATTAAACTGGAGATAATCATTTTAAGGCAGAGAAAGCAAAGACTAGTGAACACAGCAGGACATTAACAGCCTTCCAGGCCTTCAGCACCATTCATATAGATTACAGATAGCAGCTGCAATGGACTGGGCACCAAACTCCGTGGGACTCTTGTCGACTTTCCCACCCAGTCTCATAGCACCTTTCCCTTTTTTTCATGTTGCCCTTTTCCTGTTTGATGAGAGTATCAGCTTCTGTTAGTATTACTCTCATGAGATAAGAACGTTTGACTTTTCTTCTTTTAATACTTGAATATTTGGTTCTGGTCAGCACCAGCTGGGCACCACCTTGAGCACGAACTCTGCAGACAGTCTCACAGTCCCCAGAGGATTATCCATGCCACAGGAGCCCTAGCACACCCAGAATCTTAGGATCACTGAGGAAAGTTGGCCTCCAGAGAGGGCTCTAACCCCAGGACTCAGGTGAGAGCGCCATCTTGCATTCCAGGTCTCTCAGAGCACTCAGGCAACAGAAGCAACAGAGCTTCTTGGACAGGGTCACTTCAGGCCCTCATCCTCAGCCAGGAGGCAGAGCTGAGACCTAGACCTCTGGGCACCTTCCCTGCCAGAGGAGACTCAGGCTCCAGGAGGGTTCTGACCCCGGGACTCAGGTGAGAACACCATCATATATGTCGGGTTTCTCAGAGACCAGTCCACACAGGAGAGTGCATGGGCTGCAGATGCAACAGAGCTTCTTCATCTTCAGCCAGGAGGTGGATCTGAGTTCCAGACCTCTGTGCAACTTCCCTGAAACAGGAGAGCTTGCCTGAAAAGAGTGCTCTGACCACTAGGACTCAGGAGAGAGTTGGACTATCAGGAGTGCTGACAGAGGCTAAAGATCATAGGAGGACCAAGTTCCAGCCAGAGACAGCTAGAACATCTAATAGCAGAGATTACCAGATGGTGAAAGGCAAACGTAAGAATCTTAATAACAGAGACCAAGACCACTCGGCATCATTGGAACCCAGTATGCCCACCACAGCAAGTCTTTGATACCCCAACACACCCGAAAAGCAAGATTCAAATTTAAAATTATATCTAATGATGCTGGTAGAGGATTTTAAGACATGTATTAATAACTCACTTAAAGAAATACAGGAGGAGAACACGGCTAAACAGGTACAAGTCCTTAAAGAGGAAGCACAAAAATCTCTTAAAGAATTCGAGAAAAACACAACCAAACAGGTGATGGAATTGAATAAAACCATTCAGGATCTAAAATGAAAGTAGAAACAATAAAGAAAACCCAAAGGGAGACAACTCTGGAGATAGAAATCCTAAGAAAGAAATATGGAACCATAGATTCTAGGATCAGCAACAGAATACAAGAGATAGAGGAGAGAATCTCAGGTACAGAAGATTCCATAGAAAATATGGATACAACAATCAAAGAAAATGCAAAATGCAAAAAGATCCGAACTCAAAACATCCATGAAATCCAGGACACAACGAGAAAACCAAACATAAGGATAATAGGTATAGATGAGAATGAAGATTTTCAACTTAAAGAGCCAGCAAATATCTTCAACAAATTTATAGAAGAAAACTTCCCCAACTTAAAGAAAGAGATGCCCATGAACAAACAAGAAGCCTACAGAACTCCAAATAGTTTGGACCAGAAAAGAAATTCCTCCCGACACATAATAATCAGAACAAAAAATGCAGTGAATAAAGGTAGAATATTAAAAGCAGTAAGGGAAAAAGGTCAAGTAACATATAAAGGCAGACCTATTAGAATTACACCAGACTTCTCACCAGAGACTATGAAAGCCAGAAGATCCTAGACAGATGTTATACAGACACTAAGAGAACACAAATGCAAGCCCAGGCTACTATACCCAGCAAAATTCTCAGTTACCATAGATGGAGAAACCAAAGAATTCCATGATAAAACCAAATTCATACGATATCTTTCCATGAATCCAGCCCTTTAAAGGATAATAAAGGGAAAACACCAACACAAGGACAGGAACTACACCCTAGAAAAAGCAAGAAAGTAATCCTTCAACAAACCTAAAAGACAGCCAAAAGAACAGAATCCCAACTTTAACAACAAAAATAACAGGAAGCAATAATTACTTTTCTTTAATTTCTCTTAACATCAATGGACTCAATTCCCCAATAAAAAGATATAGACTAATAGACTGGCTATACAAACAGGACCTGACATTTTGCTGCTTGCAGGAAACCCACCTCAGGGACAAAGGCAGACACTACCTCAGAGTAAAAGACTCAGAAACAATTTTCCAAGTAAATAGTGTGAAGAAACAAGCTGGAGTAGCCATTCTAATATCTAATAAAATTGACTTCTAACCCAAAGTTATCAAAAAAGACAAGTAGGGGTACTTCATACTCATCAAAGATAAAATCTACCAAGATGAACTCTCAATTCTAAATATCTATGCTCCAAATGCAAGGGCAGCCGCATGCATTAAAGAAACTTTGGTAAAGCTCAAAGCACGCATTTCACCTCACACAATAATAGTGGGAGACTTCAACACCCCATTCTCACCAATGGACAGATCCTGGAAACAGAAACTAAACAGAGACACATAACTTCACACAGAAGTTATGAAACAAATGGATTTAACAGATATCTACAGCACATTTTATCCTAAAACAAAAGGATATACCTTCTTCTCAGCACCTCATCGTACCTCCTGCAAAATTGACCACAAAATTGTCACAAAACAGGCCTCAGCAGATACAAAAATATTGAATTATCCAATGCATCCTATGAGATCATGGCAGACAAAGGCTGATCTTCAAGAACAGCATAAATAATAGAAAACCAACATTCACATGGAAACTGAACAACACTCTACTCAATGATACCTTGGTCAAGGTAGAAATAAAGAAAAAATTAACGACTTTTTAGAGTTTAATGAAAATGAAGCCACAATATTCCAAAACTTATGGGACACAATGAAAGCAGTCCTAAGAAGAAAACTCATAGCCCTGAGTGCCTGCAAAAAGAAACTAGAGAGAGCACACACTAGCAGCCTGATAGCACACCTAAAAGCCCTGGAACAAAAGGAAGCAAACTCACCCAAGAGGAGTAGACAGCAGGAAATAATCAAACTCAGGGCTGAAATCAACCAAGTGGAAACAAAAAAGAACTATTCAAAGAATCAACCAAAGGAGGAGCTGGTTCTTTGAAAAAATCAACAAGATAGATAAACCCTTAGCCAGACTAACTAGAGGGAACAGGGACAGTATCCTAATTAACAAAGTCAGAAATAAGAAAGAAGACATAACAACAGAACCAGGGGAAATCCAAAACATCATCAGATCCTACTACAAAAGATCCTACTCAACAAAACTGGAAAACCTGGACGAAATGGACAACTTCCTCAACAGATACCAAATACCAAAGTTAAATCAGGATCAGATTAATGATCTTAACAGTCCCATTTACCCTAAAGAAATAAAAGCAGTAATTAATAGTCTCCCAACCAAAAAAAAAAAAAAAAAAAAAAAAAAAGCCCAGAACCAGATGGGTTTAATGCAGAGTTCTACCAGACCTTCCAAGAAGACTTAATTCCAACTCTCCTCAAACTATTCCACAAAATAAAAACAGAAGGTACTCAACTCAATTCATTTTATGAAGTCACAATTACTCTGAAACCTAAACCACACAAAGATCCAACAAAAAAAGAGAACTTCAGACCAATTTCCCTTATGAATATAGATGCAAAAATACTCAATAAAATCCTAGCAAACGGAATCCAAGAACACATCAAAATGATTGTCCATCCTGACCAAGTAGACTTCATCCCAGAGATGCAGGGATGGTTTAATATACAGAAATCCATCAACATAATCTACTATATAATCAAACTCAAAGACAAAAATCACATGATCATCTCCTTAATGCTGAGAAACGACAACAAAGGGAGATCAAGGGGATACAAATTGGAAAGGAAGAAGTCAAAATATTACTTTTTGCAGATGATATGATAGTATATATAAGTGACCCTAAAAATTCGACCAGAGAACTCCTAAACCTGATAAACAGCTTCAGTGCAGTAGCTGGATATAAAATTAACTCAAACAAATAGGTGGCCTTTCTCTACACAAAGGATAAACAGGCTGAGAAAGAAATTAGGGAAACAACACCCTTCACAATAGTCACAAATAATATAAAATACCTTGGTGTGACTCTAAGGAGTGAAAGATCTGTATGATAAGAACTTAAGTCTCTGAAGAAAGAAATCAAAGTTCTCAGAAGATGGAAAAATTTCCCATGCTCATAGATTGGCAGGATTAATGTAGTAACAATGGCTATCTTGCCAAAAGCAATCTACAGATTCAATCCCATCCCAATCAAAACTCAATTCTTCAAGGAATTAGAAAGGGCAATTTGCAAATTCATCTGGAAAAATAAAAAAGCTAGGAGAGCAAAAACTATTCTCAACAATAAAAGAAACTCTGGTGGAATCACCATGCCTGACCTCAAGCTGTACTACAGAGCATTGTGATAAAAACTGCATGGTATTGGTACAGTGACAAAACACATAGATCAATGGAATAGAATTGAAGACCCAGAAATGAACCCACACACCTATGGTCATGTGATCTTCGACAAAGGAGCTAAAATCATCCAGTGGAAAAAAGACATCATTTTCAACAAATTGTGCTGGCTCAACTGGTGGTTATTATGTAGAAGAATGTGAATTGATCCATTCTAATACAAAGCTCAAGTCTAAGTGGATCAATGAACTCCACATAAAACAAGAGACACTAAAACTTACAGAGCAGAAAGTGGAGGAAAGCCTGGGAGATATGGGCACAGGGAAAACATTCCTGAACAGAAAAGCAATGGCTTATGCTATAAGATTGAGAATTGACAAATAGGACCTCATTAAATTGTGAAGTTTCTTTAAGGCGAAAGACACTGTCAATAAGACAAAAAAAAAAAAAAAAAAAAAAAAAAAAAAAGGCCACCAACAGATAGGGAAAGGATATTTATGAATCCTAAATCCAATAGGGAACTTATATCCAAAATATCCAAAGAACTCAATAAGCTGGACCCCCAAAATCAAATAACCCTATTAAAAATGAGGTACAGAGCTAAACCAGGAATTCTCATCTGAGGAATACTGAATGGCTAAGAAGCACCTGAAAAAATGTCCAACATCCTTAATCATCAGGGAAATGCAAATCAAAACAGCCCTGAGATTCACTCTCACACTAGTCAGAATGGCTAAGATCAAAAATTCAGGTGACATCAGATGCTGGTCAGGATGTGGTGAAAGAGGAACACTCCTCCATTGCTGGTGTGATTGCAAGCTGGTACTACCACTCTGGAAATCAGTCTAGGGGTTCCTCAGAAAGTTGGACATAGTACTACAGGAAGATCCAGTAATACCTCTCCTGGGCATATACTGAGAAAAATGTTCCAACTTGTAAAATGGACACATGCTCCACTATGTTCATAGCAGCCTTATTTATAATAGCCAGAAGCTGGAAAGAACCCAGATGCCCCTCTACAGAAGAATGGATACAGAAAATGTGGTACATTTACACAATGGTGTACTACTCAGCAATTAAAGACAATGAATTTATGAAGTTCTTAGGCAAATGGATGTATCTGGAGGATATCATCCTGAGTGAGGTAACCCAGTCACAAAAGAACTCACATGATATGCACTCACTGATAAGTGGATATTAGCCTAGAAACTTAGAATACCCAAGATACAATTTGCAAAACACATAACACTCAAGAAGAAGGAATAGCAAAGTGTGGATACTTTGTTCCTCCTTAGAATGAGGAACAAAGTACCTATGGTGGGAGTTACAGAGACAAAGTTTGGAGCTGAGAAAGAAGGAAGGACCATCCAGAGCCTGCCCCACCAGGGGATCCACCACTTAAACAACCACCAAACCCAGTCACTATTCCATATGCCAGCAAGATTTTGTGGACAGGACCCTGATATAGCTGTCTCTTGTGAAGCTCTGCCAGTGCCTGGCAAATACGGAAGTGGATGCTCACAGTCATCTATTGGATGGAACACAGGGCCCCCAATGCAGAAGCTAGATAAAGTACCAAAGGAGCTGAAGGGGTCTGAAACCCTATAAGAAGAACAACAATATGAACCAGTACCCCTAAAGCTCAGGTCTCTAGCAGCATATGTAGCAGAAGATGGCCTAGTTGGCCCTCATTGGGAGGAGAGGCCCTTGGTCTTGTGAAGATTATATGCTGCAGTATAGGGGAATGCCAGAGCCAGGAGGGGGAGTGGGTGGGTTGGGGAGCATGGCAGGGGGAGTGTATAGGGGACTTTCAGGATAGCATTTGAAATGTAAATGAAGAAAATATCTAATAAAAATTGTTTTTGGAGAAAAATAAAAAAAATATTTGAATATTCTGGTTTCTTTGTAGACTCAGTTGCATCATGTGATGATTTTCTGGAAACTGACTTGTGAGAGGATGTTTTTGCTGAAGCAGGCACATGGGAGGATGTTTTGTTAAGAACAGACATGTGGTGTTTTTCTGGAAGCTGCCTGGAAAAAGGTCATGTGATATTTTGCTAAAGAGGATGCTTGAGAGAACAAGTGATGTTTGGGAAGAGTATAAGTATAGCCCAACAGACAGTAGGCAATGCTGTGTGGTATTGGTTCACCTTGCCACTCTTTGCTGATCATTCTTTGTTCTTACTTCATATAGAGAAATGCACCAAAGAACTTCTGGTGGTGTTCCTGCAGCTTCTTGCTGCTTCTGCTGACTCTGGCTGATTGACAGAGCCTCATAGTTTCTTCTGGATCAAACTCTCGTTGCTGATTCTTGAATGGTGTTTGTGAATGGATCTAAACAGGTTCACATCCTCCTTTGATCTATTAACCTTTCCTTTCTACTACCTCTGTTCCGATAGAAGGGAGGTTAAAGCATTTAAGTACACTTATTAAACTAGGTTTTGAAAAATACCAGTATATAAGTATTGGCCTTTTTTTTCCTTCTTGTGAGCACAAAGCACAGTTAGTGGGATTCAGAACAATAGATAGGTTGTGTGTAAATAATAAATGACTTTGTCACTGTGAAAATAGTAAAACTATTTCAGCCCTTATACTTCTCCAGAGGAAAGGTGAAGGCTGACAAGACATACTTAATACCTAATAGATACTTAATAACTGTTAAGAAAGACAATAAAAAATTGGAAACATGCTCAGTAGGTGTTTTAACCTTTAAGTAACTCAATGAGTCTCTTCCCTCTTAACACTCTCTGAAAAATAGAGATGAAGAATTCAGCTCACAACAGTGAAGTAAATCAAGATTAACTTGTACACAGAGATCAACTCCCCTTCTACATGTCTTTTCTATGCATTTTAATTACATATTACAGAGACACACACATTTAAACAAAACAATGCCATGCCATGTAATTTTATAAAGAACTTTTCAGTCTCTCATCATTCAGTTAAATACTTACCATTTTAAGGACGATACCATTCTTACTTTATTGGCAGACAGGGCTCATTTGTGCTCTTGTGCTAGGCACTTGCATTGCTTTTAGTCCTTTGGGTATTATGAAAGGTGCTTTGGTTAACATTCTTAGCGTCTTTTGCACACTACTGACGTCATCTTGAAATGAATATAGGAACTATGTACAGCATTTGAGGCTTTAAGCTTTAAGGTACACTGTAAAAAAAGCCTTCCAGAAAACATGTTCCATGATCACTTTCAAGCAGTGTGTGAACGACACTGTTTCTTCAGATCCTTAATTAATGTTCAGGATGCAATGTTAGATTGTATTTAATGTCTGGCTATCTAAGGGGATTTACACTATGATGTTTAACTCATAAGCCAACGTCTAGAAATAATTTCCTACTATAAGATTCTCAAGATATCTGTGACTTCTCCTCATAACTTATATGATTTCATTTTTCACAGACTGACAATTTGGTCAGAAATTAATTTAATTATTAGACATGGTACATAGGCATATTTATATTTGTAAAGGATACTCAATTTTTAAAATAATTTAATAACCTATCTCTTCATTATTATTATATATCATTCATTAAATAAGTATATATGTTTAGATCTCTTATTACATAAGGCAACTTTTTTCCTGCTGCTCTGTTTTTCCTATGACTACATATTATATTGTACTATAATGTAACTATGTTAATAGTTTATACATTATTTCTTTATCCTTAAAATATATTAAGAGTTCATATATTAAAATTTTCTGTACTCAAAAGAATACTTATGTTAGTACAACTGAATCATCCATTCAGTTGTACTAACATAATGGATGTTATGTTAGAACAGCCATGGGAATTTCTTTGTATTAAAGTTTCCTTATGTTCTTGTGTAGAGTTTGTATTTTTTAATGAAGATTCATCATATTTACTAAGTTATATATATGTACCATAATTTAAGTTGACAGAAAAAATACATTTGAGATAACATTTACTAACTTATGAATTATTTTCACATACATGTAAATCAAAGAAACAATTATTTATTTTCTAAAGGAGTTTGTTATATAAATCACATCCAACATTTTGGTATATTAACAATATTAAATTGAACATGGTGGTTCATCCTGTAATCCATGTACTCTGGAGGTAAAGGCAGTAGTATCAGAAAGTCAAGGTCATCCTAGGTCTATCTGGGTCACATGAGTCCGTCTCAGATAAACCAATTCACAGCACACATACTTACATGCATACTGACTTACATAAATATATACACATTCATACATACATGTGCACTGGCTTACATGCACACACACATAATATGCATACCTACATATGTACATAAAATCTTATTGCACTGTCTCTTGCTTTCAGAAAATATCAGGTAATGTAGAGGAACATAATTCATTATTTTAACGAAAATACTGTGTCAATTGTGATAAAATTTTCACTTCAGTAATAAAAAGGGGATTGCAATAGACAAAATACATCAAATATATAAAACAATGTAACTTACAATAACAATAACAAATGATAGCAACAGCAATAGGAAATCTCCCCAGATCACAAATGATTGGGACTACCACAACAGCTACTTATACAGCCAACTAAGGGTCCCAGTTTGGTGTTCCAAGTAAAACACCATGGGAAGGTGAGTGTTATACCCTCCTTTATTTTAGTCTTTTCAGCACAAATTATAGATACCATTTTCTGTTGCTTAACCATAAACCAATTGATGCAACTTCAGACTTAAAATGTGTGTCATGGTTTATGAATATGAGGGAAGAAAGGAAAGAAAGGAAGAGAGAAAGAGAGAAAGAGAAAGAAAAAGAAAGAAAGGAAAGAAAGAAAGAAAGAAAGAAAGAAAGGAAAAAAGAAAGAAAGAAAGAAGAAAGAAAGAAAGAAAGAAAGAAAGAAAGAAAGAAAGAAAGAAAGAAAGAAAGAAAGAAAGAAAAAGAAAGAAAGGCAGACAGGAAGGGAGGGAGGGAGGGAGGGAGGGAGGGAGGGAGGGAGAGAGGGAAGGAGTAAAAGTTACTTTGGAGATTTTTGTTATCATCAGGCACATCCCACAGGAAAGGCAACGATGAACCTGCCCTCCACAGTCAGCCAGGCAAGTGCAGACGCAAATTGTTAGCTGCAGACAGACAGCTGTACACTGAAGAGGCTGACAAACTAGGATGAAATTAGATATTGCTATCCACTTCTTCTAGCTTTACCATGAAAGTTTAGCTCCACACAAACAATTTTATTTGAAGTTAAAAACATAAGACATACTAAGATGGTTGCCCGTGACAACAGAACTTTACACATGCTATAGCCTTTATACTCACCATGTACTTGATTGGTCCAAATATTTATAGTTCATTGTTATGACTGCCAAAACTGGCAACCACGAGGATTGTTGTCTCAATTAGGACAGTAAACAGATTGTCTCTTTTTTTAATGAAAAAATCTAAAATGTAATACTTCACAGTTTCACATGTTTATTCATCCAAACGAGCTAAAAAATAATGGTGCGACATCTGTTCGAGAAACACTGGTACCTCAAAATTTGGCTGCCTCCCCGCCAATTTGGTTGTTGTTTTAAAAATGAAAAATAGGAGGGGGCACTGTCATCAAAAATCTTCTGGCGTGCAAAGTAACTTATTTTTCTTGAAATAAGCATCCCATATCTGTTGCTAAGGATACAAAAATTGTGTAACAAGGCGTTACTATGCAGAAGGGGGCTGCAGTTCAATTGTTTTAAGTGATGCTCTGATCTACTAGGACTGGTCCACAGTGCTGCACTTCTGCACGAGGCTCTCCAGCTCTCATTCGTACTTACCTATGCAGTTACAGCTGAGGGAAATGCTGAGACTGTTTCTGTAGGGCTGGGTTCATCTGCTACAATTTCGTTTTTATGGAAGGTTGTAATGATCCTAGATACAGTGTCAGTGGAACAACATCTAGCTACCATCTTGCTATGCAGGCTACACTGGTATAGTGCTAAGAAGACAAGGCAGCGCTGCTAAGAGAGAAGTAGGAAGTCCCCCGCCCCCGCCCCCTGAGAAGCCCCAGGTAAGTGTAAAGAGAGAGAAAAGAATCAGCTGCCTAGTCTCCGACTCGGAAGTATGTTACAGATATATAGTACATTAAAATAGAAACGTGTTTAATTTCTAAGCATTTATTTATGAAGCTCATCTAATGTACAATTCACTCTGATGAATTATTATTGACTGTATACTTTTAGAGCCTAGAAAACTGAGTGCTTTAGTGTTCACGTAAACATTGTAATAAAAGTTTAATTTTATTTTCATTTGAAGTGAATATGTATGGTAAGTTGAAGTGAAATGCTAAGAATGTTTTTAAATAAATATGCACTGATCTCCTAAAAGAAATCGCAGTTCCTATTTCATATCGACTTTGTACCAGTTCTTTAGATTTGCAAGAAATATTATACATATAGTTTATACACATATTATCTTCCAATACACCAGACAACCAAAAATGCTAAATTCTGGGTTGACTTATATTGTGTTTAAATTTATTTATTAAATTTAAACTTTTTAGCATTTAATGAAAAATCACTCTGGGTCAAGTAAAATGAATTAAACCAAATTCTTGCATGCACTTCAATTCATGAGCAGAGGACCACAAACAGAAATGACAGAAATAAACATCACCATATTCTCAGGGTCTCCCTGTCATTGAGTGGGGTTAGAAGTGCCATTAGTCTTTATAGAGAAGTTGAAAGACAAGCTATTGATATATTTTGCACCTGCAAAACAACTACCTTATAGTTGCACTAAGATAGGTTTTTTCTTTTTTTTTAAGGAAGAATATCAGATGATGTTATATTTTTACAATATTTCTCCTCAAGTAAATTTAAATGATTTTATCTAAACTTGCATGTGAAATCATAACCTTTGCATGTCATTCACAACTCTTTACAACTCTGTGCCCTTAGTTGGAAATTTATACCACAATGCACGTTAGCAGATTCCAATGTTCTTTAAAGATCATTATAATGTTTTCCTATATTTGTCTTGATCATTCTGGGCAGTGTGTACTATTATGGGAGGAGTAGCCATGTCTAAACATTATACTTGACTCTAATCTCGCATTTATGACAAATGCTACCCACTAATCAAAAATGTGGTCCCCTGAAACAGCATGGAGTTAATATCTTTCTGCCTCGAAGTAGACTTTCAGTATGGTATTTCTGTTTAGTAGATTGGCTGCTTCCAGTTAATGTGAGTTCATGAAATTTGTATTTGTGAAAACAGTATTATGTAAAAAATATCCTTGTCTCTCTTTACTATTTCTATTTGCTGAAATCAAAGCTTTTAGCCTGGGATTTGTTCTCTGGGAATGTCATAAATCAACCAGCTAGACAAACAGACCCAGAACAGGGATAAATTCAGGTAGTGAAATTGCTTATTATTACTGTGGATTTTAACTGATATTTATTGTCATAGAAACAACGGTTTCACCCCAGAGCACATCTCATGAGTAAAACAGGATAGTGGAGCTTCTCTCAGGACTGCCACTTGTCAAACATTTCCAGGAGACACACAACCATTTGGAACACTGAAAACTGCAGAACTATCTATCTCACCTGGATAGGTCCTGATAAGCAATTATCACATGTCCTCTCATTTCAGTTACGACAGAAAACCAGAAATATTCTTCATTGGATGTGACTGTTTTAACACCATATGGGAGGGAAATAACTAAATGAAAATTGCTCACGTAAATGTGATGAGACTGGAAGAAAGCAGCATTTCTTGACATGTGGCATGTCACTCAGGAAAGTAAAAGGCCCATCAAATCCAAAATGCCAGCTTGGCTATTCCCTTGCCTCCCACATCGCGAACAGACATACCACATGGCAGAAAATGCTGCAACCTTTCCTAAAAATGCCACTTGGATGGGTCCTCTGTGGTGAGTATGCAAGAGCTCTTGTTCCCTCTCTTGAGTCTGTGAGTTCAAAAGGAAGAATCCAGCAAATAACTCTGGCTAAATTTTGCCCTCAGATGTTTGGCATAAATAATATGTGAGGATATTGGAACCTTTGGCTGTTTCACACTGATGAAATAAATTATGCTACTTAGAAATTTCTACAGAACAAATGCTACACTGACATACTGAGTTTTTTTGCAAAAGTACCAAAGAATATCTGTTCTTTTAGAAACTATGCTATAAAGCCTGATTTACTCTTACAGTATTTATTAGAGCTCCTGTCTCTTGGCAAGCACTGAAATGACCTTAGAATTGTTTTTATTATTTCATAAAGTCAATGTATACTCTAAAAGCCTGTAATTATTTCAAAATAGGCATTTTCTATGCATCTCTATATCAGAGAGGAGCATATATATATATGTGTATATATATATACACATATATATATGTGTATATATATATATATATATATATATACTTATTATATATACTTTCTAAGCTTTGTGTGGTCATGTACTTTACAATTTTGTTAAAATTCTGATTACCAATAAAAATATTGAATAGTCTTTACATTAAACCACAAAACACTTATAAAATATTTACAAAAACTACACATAAAAGTAACATGTGACATGTATTTTTCTATTATTTATTTTTCTCTACAGTCTTAATTAATTCACAAGAGACAAAATGCAATTAAAAAAAACTTTGTAATGCTCAAATGTGAGAGACAAACCAAGAAAATTCTGTGTACATACACTCCTGCTAATTCTGCAGTGTAAAAAACCCTGCACAATTAAATGGCAGATTGTTACACTGCTCCCTAACAAGAGGGCAAACTGATACTGCAGGCAGCCAGAACAACATAATTAATATAGAATTCCAACTTTATATTAATGGTGTAATAAGTTAATTAAAATCAAGATCAGCTGAACTTTCTATTTACACCAGTTCAGGCAGCCCAGGAGACGAGGAACTCCACTTTAGGGACATATGTGACTCTTTGAGCTTCTGTCATCCAGGTGCCATTTCTGACGCAGCACATGTGCACTAACAGTTGGCAAGGAAGAAAAAGATTACTGTGCCTGTATGTGCAGATAGTCTCCCTAATGACATGAAATATGTCTGGAAAGAAAGCACACTTCCTTTTAAATAGCAATTTCCTATGGCTTTCTGTTCCTTCTTGGATTCTGAATATGATTTTGAGTATGCTTCTGCAAATGGCAATACATATTTTATTACAATATATGTAGGATATAATAGATTTAGTGATTTGTAACTGATGGAGTCATATATGTACACTGGAACACAATCTGGAAAAAAATACATTACCATCTTATTTAACTGTACCATGAATAGGATATCTGCCAGGACAGAGAGATTTATAAAGTATCAAGTAGCATACATGATCCTAGATTGCTGGGTAAGGTCTTCTTTTGATATTCTATGCCACTAAGCACAAAGATATTTCTGCAAACTGACAGTAGCAAGAAGCACGTTTTCCAACTGTTCTAGTTTTGGAAATTGGTAATGTGTTTGTCCCCAAAGATGCTCTTATCAGACTTATTTCCTATCCTTTTTTGATTGTTGTTTAGCTAATCTTCATCCAGGTCCAGATCAGAGTCAATATTCGTGGACAGTCGGAGATAAAAGAAGGCATAGAAAGCCAGTAGGAGGGCCAGGATAGCTGCAAGCATGAGGCCAACTTCCTGGAGAAGAGAACACAGCAGACTTGAGCTGACGAAGAGAGGTCGGCTTCAGCACATACAATAGCAACATAACTTACCCCATGGTCTAGGATAGATAATGTCAGCTCAATAGGTATCAATCAGTAATCTATTTTTCATCAACAAGATGTACTGCAATAGCAAACACATAAGTGTGTGTGGCATTTCTATTATGATTTTTCTAGGAGTAAAGTTTAAATTCATTGTTTTAATATGTTTTCTTAATTTTATCATCAAAATTTTAAGTGCTATCAGTGGAGTTTGTGCTTATATAGTCCAGTTGTTCTTAGACTGAATACATGTAACTGTTCTTTTAACTATTATGTTATCCATTAGTGATGCAACTTGCCAGAAGATATTTTACAAATTATCACTATTGTGTATTGGGAAGAAACTCCCATGATAATTGATTCTAAGAAGTAGATGCTATACAAGCATAATCATTCACACTTATTTTGAGGTTACTATAGAATTATAAACTATCTTTCTTCCCTCTCCCCTTCCCTCGCCTGTCCTTATATCCCTCCTGCTCACCTCCACACTCAGCAACTGCTTATATCCCTTCCCTCGCCTGTCCTTATATCCCTCCTGCTCACCTCCACACTCAGCAACTGCTTTACTCTTTCACCGTTATTAAGCTTTGTCTTTCTTTTCCTCTGCTTCCTCCCATCCACACCCTTCTTTGTTGTTTTGTTTTTAAGGTAAGCCAACCTCTAACTTGGTAAATGGCTGACTCTGCCCTCCAGGCCCTGTTCTTCCTCCCTCAGAGTGCAGCCCAAGTTCAGGGATTGTAGGTTTGTGCCAACATTCTGCCTTTATAGAACCCCGAAATCTGTAAATTACAGAGTGGGGAACAAAAGTGAACACTAAGCTCTTAAGACATAAACTAGTGCCATTCACTTTACCTTAAAAGACAGGGATTATTTGCTACCTTTGGTATTTTGATGTTAATTTTATTAATCATTAGTATTAAATAAATAATGGATACAATTTAATATACAATAAAGATACATTTCCTTCAAAATAGTAGTATCTGTGTGTGTGTGTGCGTGCTGTAAATTAACCTCTTATTATTAACATGTTATTTTTACTGCACAGGAAGAAAGAACAGAGTCAGTCCATGACCCAGAAGGCTCTAGAATACTTACTGATTTTCACCTTTGTATTACACTGCTTATATTGCTTTGTTTCATGGGGAAGCAATTCATTTGCATTTGTATGAATATATTTTACATTTCATATGAATGTAAAATAAATAATTCAACATGTGCCACCTAATAAACTTTAAAAATATTAAAATGGATTGGCTGTATATTCAACATGAAATTTCAAGTGAACATAAAAAATATGAATAGACATTATGTACAGATTTTCAGCTTCTTGATTACATTTATTTAAATATCCAAACTATGAAAATAAATATTAATAAAAAAACCTGTGTCAACAAATTTTGTGTGACTTGATTTTTAAAATATCATTCATCATTGTAATGTCAAATGAAAGTGAAATTTTCATTGTTACAGCTGGACCACTTTGACATCTCAAAAGGGCATAGAGGCATCAGACAGGTTTCATTGATCCTCTCCTGTCCACAGCTGTGCTCCCAGGCCCATCTGGGTGAATGGCCACTAATTTTAAGAGGATGTAATAAACAAGTGTCACAGCCACCAACCCCATCTGCTCTGTAAAGTGGACAACAGCAGCCATCGCTTACATAAGCTCAAGGAAAGAATGATGTTTTTATTCTTGACTCAAGACCTTGTTTCTCATCTTACTGGTAATCAATCTTAATGACTGCTTTTCCATCCACTGTCCTTAAGGCAACCTGCTATTTGTTCATTAAATGAGTTCAGGATACTCACAGGTACTAAGACTCTTGACTGCAGAAAGCAGAGAGTATGTATAGAGAGTATATGTATGTATAGAAAGGTCCCTATCCTTTAACACTCTCTGGTCAGTTTGTGACATGCAGATGAGTTAAAGATCACTGTGGGCAATGTCACAGTTTCCTCCAAAATGCATTTTCACTGAAGCAACACCATGGCGGGTGACTGTTTTGAAATTCCATGCCATGATCAAATCTCAAAATTAACCTTTGAGAATGCTGGAGGCTGTGACCATAACCTTAGACACCTGTCGGCATATGACTCCCTTTCCAAGTCTTGGCTGCTATTCAGATTTGAACCCGAAATAACAAAAAGAACAAACAACATTTCAAGCTGTTCATCCCAAAGGGATGCTGGCAGCATCTGCCTGACACTGAAGAGTTTATTTATGGGGAGAAGCTAAGTTTTCTATCCTTATTCCTTTGTGATGACTATGTTTTTCTAATAGACTTTTAAAATTAGCAAATGAAGATTTGCTTCCTTTTTCATGTTGGGAAACACAGGTATCTGTACTCTATACAAGTGTACTCACACAAGAATTTTACTGATATGTACCGACATGTGTCTCTGCATTTATGTGTTTATTTCTCATGATTTTTCTTTGGCTATTTTTCTTCTCCTTATTAGTTTGGCCCTATTACAATGTGTTTGGTTTATTATTATTATTATTATTATTATTATTATTATTATTATTTGGCTACTAGCAAGAGACAAAAGTGTGTGGGTTTGAATGGGAGGGAGGTGTGGAGGAGCTCAGAAGATTCGTGGGAGGGGAATCCATAATCAGAATATACTATATAAAATTTTATTTTTAATAAAAGAAAAATATAAAATTAATTTTAATGATGGAAAAATTAATCTTCTATTTGAAAACAACCAAGTATGAACATTGGCTGTGGAAATCCCTTTCAGTGCTGCTCGGCCTCTGTGTGTCTTAAATTATGATACTGAGTCACGCATAGGAAGTATAAAAAGTAAGAGTGCTTTTTAGATTACAAGTGAATTCTACTTAATATGACACATTCATGTATTAAGCTGAAACTACTTTTCCTCCAAAATATTTTCTATTACTCAGTCATACATTTACAACAAGGCACCAGAAACCTTACAAGGTAAATGCCCTACTTCCCAACTCCTCCTATCTCAAGGCTCAGTACACTTGTTAACATGCTGATTCAATGGATTCCTGTGCACTCTTTTCAAGACAATCATGTCTTACTCGTCTCCTTCCAGAGATTCCACAACATTGTAATAGCTTATAGAGATTTCTAAGAAACACTGGATCAAGTAATACCTACGTGGCTTTGATAGTAAGCATCTTAAAAGTGTGTGATGACTGCAAGACTTTCAGTCCTGAATATCCACAATACTAACTCCATAGCAAATCCAATAGCACTTTGTATCAAATTGCAATGGCTGCACAATGCGAGGTCAGCTGAAGTAGGGAAGGCCCTGACAAATATTCATGGGAAGTCTTCTTATCTAAACTAGACACAGTTTAAGTCTGTAACCACTTAATAGTCACAGATGCCTTTGGCATGGCAAACTCAAGGCTTTATCTTGCTCTCCCTGTACTCGTCAGCTCCGTGGACACCTGTGAGGTGACTGAGAGTCTCCATCTCCAAACATAGCTTTTCAGGCTTAATCAGATCACTCCCAGCAACGGTGAGGGTCACAAGGGGTGAGATCGCAGGCTTTTCATTATATGCTTAGTTTGGTAGCCATTGATGTTCTTTTTCTACTCTGTGAAACTCTTTATCTTTTCTGTGGACATAACTCACTCAAAAGTAGCAAAGTAGTACCATGACATTATGGTCATCGCGTATCAACTAGGTAAGAGTCAAACGTGTTTGATGTTCATTAGTCCTCGGTTGTTTCTCTGACATTATCAATATGGATAAAATCACTCACTAGGGAAATTAAAAAGCATTAAAAAACAATTGCTGAAGGAAACTCTGTTAGTTAAAATCCTATGCCAAAATGACAAGGCAATCAAAGTTTGACAGACAAACTAATCGCTATGTTAGATTTGAAATGCAAGACACCTTCATGGTTCTGATTCTTAAACTTTTCCCATCACAGCAATGGCCTCAGACATATTTATTCAAGGCAAATCATAGTTTGTGATTCTCTAGACTTAGCACTCAGAATGATTTGTTAGATTATTAAAATATGCATCTATATTAGATACTTTCAGTACATACTTTATATTGTGAAACAAAGATAAGAAAATTCATTTTTCATAGTTTTTAAAGCATAAATTAGCTAATAGTAGTATGTACTGGTCTTTAACTTATAACCAGAACACAATAATTTCTTCTAAGCAAACCAAAAGTATAGCAGCAAACTAAATAAGGGATATGTATAAAAATGTGGTACATAAATCTATAAATGGCTGAATTCTTTCATAAATTTTAATATATAACTATTCATTAAATTATGTTAGAAATATATTTTGTTACATTATCACTTCCTTTAAAAATGCCTAGTATATTATGAAACAAAAAAAAAAACCAAATATTAACTGCTTCCTTTGGGGACAGTGTTAAAATTGTTCCTACTATAAGATTCAAACCACTATGGGACCAAACAGAAAATAAATGCTAAGCATTGCTTTTTAAAAATTCATGCCATAGTGTATTTTACAAATGAATGCAACATCATGTATATTTGAAAAAAATAAGAAGTCTTTCTTTTAAATAAAAAATTATTTTATCATTAAAACCTATATCAGAACAGCAACTGAGGAGATTGTGCTGTGCAAACAGCGCATCACTCAGTGAGGCTGGATCAACATCAGCAATCAGAAGCAAAAGGCAGGCAGTGCTTCATGATCATAATAGCAAGTTCTGGAAGATAACCAAATATATCATCTGGCAGCTGAACAGCTGTTACAGCTTGCTGGTAATACCTTGGCATTTGTTATAAGCTATAACTTAGAAAAATTGATTTTTTATCTGCCAGATGAAAACCCAAATCTCCTTTTAACAGTTTAATATTTAAATAAAATATTTGTATTGGTCATTTTTCCTTTACACACTTGGTAGCACTGGTTCCAAATGCCTTCTCCTGCCCAGCTTACTTCATCCTAAATCGTTGGTGAACATTTGATGGGAATAATAGTGAAAGTAACTTTGGATTTGTCAGCACAGTGAACTAGGATCTGCTGACATCATTCTCAGTTGCATTTATCCCACATAAGCAGATAAACACTGGTTTGCCAAAAGGACAAGTTTGAGAATGTCATTAGAATTTCATTATACAGAGTACTAGAGACAATAGAAAGGCAGCAATATTACAACAGTAATATAGATGATGTAGGGAAATTTACTAAAAGTTCAAGAATCTGACGAATCCCACAGACATGACTGAAATGTTTGAACAATAATTATAACAGCTAGAATGATAACTTTAGGAATAACTTATTTTCTATGTACTGTTTATGTTATATACTTTAACTATACCTTTTGAGAGCCCTCAAAATTTCAAGATGGCAAAGATGTTTTAAAATAAGTAAATTATTTCCAAAACCCTTCATTTTTGATGCTATATTGAAATCCCTCCTAGCTTAAGATGTCCAGAATTCAAAACTAATAATTTTACACAACTAATTCAGTTGTATAAAATGTGCAAAATGAACGGGCATACACACATCAAATTATAAATTTATGAAACAGAAGTATACCTTTATGCCTATTGCTGTTTTCTTTGCTTCTGCTTTTAATTTGGTTGCTCGTAAAATAGGTTTGGTTTTTTTATAATCCTGTTTACCTGGAAAGAAATAGTTTCAGACAGTGAGTTATGTTTATGTATAATGTAAAATTCACAGTCACCTATAAAATGTCTAAGAATGTTTACATAAAGTAAAACATGACAGAGAACTACATGCTTATTCACGGTTGAGATTAGTTTAAACGTCACTCCAAATCAATGTCCTTTTACTCATTTTGGAAGATGCTGACAAACATCTTGATTTGATGTGCAAAGAATATCAAAGCAAAATTACAACTTTAATTTTTTAAAGACTAAGATATTTACAGTAAGTGCACCTTTTGGAAATAAAGGCACTGATAAATAATGCATACATAATTATATTATCATATAATTTTGTAAAGTTAACTTTGTTTTAGAAATTTCAAAATAATTCCTGATAAATTTATTATACTGTGGATATTCAATATTCAAAGGATTAGTTTAAGAAATATTTGCTGTTATTTTTTTTCTGAGACTAAAAGTAGAACCTATAAACAATTGCCTTTCTCTTACCAAAATTCATTAGAACAAAATACATCCTTTATTTTCATTCCCTTCACTAGAGCACACATAGACATGACTAAACATGGCAGAAAACAGCGACATTTAGATTGACACAATCTTCTTTACCATACTTCATAGCCAAGAAACAAGCAACAATGAGTTAGTGTCATACAACTTTTGGTTTTGGTATACCATCTGGTGACCCTACTAATAAGCCACAAAAGAAACATTACTCAGCCTTGGGTGGGAGGGGGTAATAGATTTTACAACAAAAGTATTATTAAAAACACTCTTAAAGAAAATAAGTGGGAGTCATGTTAAATCCAAAAGCTGTAACCCATGATTCTGAGCTCACTCTGCTCGCCTAGACCCACTTAGCCCCTCTCCTCTCATTGGTCCATTTCCAGAGCTCATGTGCATCTCCCTTACCTAAATGACACCGTGACTCACTCCAAATATCCTCATTTCCCTCACATGCAAGTGAATCTGAAAGCAGTTGATCTAAACTAAAGTATACCATAAAACTTTAATGTGAGATAAATCTGCTTCTTAATGTGTCTACTAATGATTCAAAAGTACCTTTAAACTTTCATATAGATTTTTACAAGTAGAAATGGCAGAGGAGTGAGGTAAATGGACAGTAATGAAGGAGAAGTTCTACGGTGGAGTTCATTACTCACATACAAGTGCTTCTCTGGCTACAGAGCCATGTGTTAGTTTTTACAGGAAGACAAGTGTGTGGCTCACCCTGCTGTAATGCACCCGCTCTGCATCTAACAGCAGAAACTTAATAACTATTATTTGTTGATGGGGTTTAATGATTTGGAAATGAGTCAATTGTAAAAAAAAAAGTATATCAAATGTTCTAAATTTAAATAAAGGAAAAAATAATTTGCAGAAAAACATGATTCTGACCCACTTTAAATTAGCAACATTTAATTTTGCTGAAAAAAAAGGAGATGGAAAAAAACTTGGCAAGTGTTCATTGTGATTTCACATCTCAACAGTCAAGTTGTTCTTGTCATTATTCCTGCTGCAATATAGACAGTTCAGAGCGATGAACATGGCGACAAAGTTCTCCACTCAAGGTTACCAAGCATAGGAAAATCTAAAAATAAATGTGAAAATTTCAGAGATGAGCAGAAAGACAGAAAGACACTTCTATTCACCTTCCACATGCTTTATAACAATCCCAAGGTAAAAAGAGAAAATAAGTATGAATGATGGTTTCAGACAACATGACTCATCAATCATGTATATTATTTTACATAATGTTCTGTCGTAACACCCATCTGATCAGTATCAGAGGCAATGTAACAGTAAGAATTTACCTTTCAGCTTAGGTGCCATGAAACCATTGGTTATTTTCCCACCTGTAATCTTTTACAGAACAAACTTCTAGATTATCACTGAGGTGGATGTAAACATCTAAATGTGTATTTATAGTAGATGTTATTAAAATGATACGGCTGGCACATTTCCAAACAGCACATCTGACATTAGGTCCCCATTCACCTTCCTGTCCATGACACACAACAGCATACACTGCACAAAGCAGGTAGCATTGACAACACGTACAAAGCCTCGTCTAAGGTCTTCCAACTCAGGCTATATTTTTCTAGAATGGACAAGAACCTTTAAACACTTGAACATTTTATTTTATGACAGTGTCTTTCTTCTTAAGTAAACCATGTTGTTCTTGAAATCATGGCAACAATCCTCCTGATTTCCCATTCCTAATGTTATAGTTCAGATGTGGTCTTCACATATATATGAAATTGATACTCCTACGGCATTAAGACAGAAGCTTTTACCCATAATGGCTGAAAAACTGTAATACACAGAAGTCCCTTGTATTAAGAGTACATGAATTTAGTTATCTAAACTAGATAACCTAGATTTTTTTAAAATCAAAATGTACAGTATTAAGCTTGCATTTGATTCTGGGTATGCCGATAAAGCAATAGGAGTGGATAGAATAGCATAGTGACTCCATATGTTCTTAGCATCCACGAGGCCTTGGATTCAATCTCTAAGCACCTATAACAGTAAATAAATGCAAATAAATGTCCCAAGTATTTCCAAATTATTTAAGTTATATACAGGGGAAAACATAAACTGTTAATTGAAGACAATGAAGATAATCATACTGATATATGTGTTACCATAATTTTTCCCATTTTGGGGTATAGGTTACTTATTGTGTTAACATAATCTTCAGCTCCATTCTCCAAATGTCTTAATTTCATTATTTATACTTAAAGATATACCCACTGATGGAACCGTGGCATAAATGTTATGGAAGTCACCAATAATTTTCTGAATGAATCTAATACCAGTTCTTTTAGATAGAAGCCATATCTGGCATGGCTAGTGGAGCCAAGAACCTATGGATAATTAGGTTATAGGCATTTGGAATAAAGCCAATACTATTATTCTGTTAAATGGATATACCCATAGATCAGCATATCTGTCAACAGTCATCAGAGAGGTTTCTTTTTGTAGTCGATGACAATTAATATAAAAACTCCCAACTGGTCAATGTACAGAGATGAGGGAATGGTGGATACAGAGAGAAACCTGGAAGTTGGATAGGTAGGGAGATAAGGAAGGAGAACACAGATCTCAGAGGCGATAAGGAGGTACATATGATCAGAATATAGTGCATGATATTATCAAAAATTAATAAAATTACTAAAAATATGTTTTATATATTCAGTAAAATTAAATATGTTTAAAAACAGGCATTTTCCATAGAAGAAACAAATATTTAAATTAACATAACACATATATATTGAAAACATATTCATAGAATGTTTTCAGTAAAAATCACACATTTTAGGACTATACTAGTTTTCAATATTCATTCCCCATATCACATTGTCTTAGCAAAGGATGCAGTAACTTATATGAGGCTCTAAATCAATATATCATCTATATATAAGCAATTACTTCATATTTAAAGTAGTAGGTGTCTTAATATTACGAGGCCTTAAGTAGGAATTTCCTTAGTTTAATAAAAAAAAAACAAACAAAAACCAGACAATTCTTTGGCTCTACCCTATTCACATCTTTACCACTGGGCAGAAAGAAAACTCTTTTTGCTAAGTTAGTTGCTCAGGCTCATGTGACTATCTGGTTACTGTTTTATAAATGGTCATCTTTCCAGGAGCACAAAGCTCTTCTCTCAGCTCCACACTGGCCATGCTCACTATCATCATGAGGCAGCGCTACTTCTTCTCAGCCTCCACTGCTTTCAGCATTAATGCTCCGTCTTTTCTGAATGCTGCATAAGCTGCTTATAACTCCATTATGCTATCAAGCAGGCCCATGCAGAAAAGCTTCCTAAACTGTTATTCTTGCGATGAGAGTGCAGCTGGTTCTGCTTCAAAGGCACAGCCTTTCACCTGCAAATGGACCTGCTTCTACACTTATTCCTCAATTCATTGTCTTTTATTTGTGTCTGCAAATCTTTAATTGCCTTTAATTAGAAAAAAAAAGTAAATTCAGCGCTTTAATCTTTCAAATACATTCCATCATAATTCTGTCTGGGATGAATACCAAGCTCTATTTGCTGTCTGATCTCTATAACAAAGATATATAATTTATTGTCCATTTATATAGACCACACCAATTAAGATACAATAGAAAAGAAGGGAGATAACAGTCAAAACATTTGAAAAGAAAAATTTGCAATCTAAATTTAATTACTCAAATGAATTATTGGAAGATGAGTTATTTGCAGTATGCCAAAAGCACTGACAAATAATATTTGCTAATCAACAGTAAAGACTTATCTTGCCTTCAACAATTTAGAATAATTTTCAACTGCTTCAAATACCTCGTCTCTTATTCAAAAGTCAAAAATATTTTATAATCTTTTCTTATACTACCACAAGTAAATATAAGACCAAGACAATTTGTCATATAATTTCCAAACTGCCGTATGAGCTGGAATATGATTTTTACTGTATTACATGCACCATATAGCTACAGAAATTTCACTACAAAACCAAAACACAACAGTCTTTTGCAGAGTATCTACAGAAAACTCTAGTGGCTACATCAGTAAACAATTTGCATTTTGATGTCTTAAAGATAAACCAACTTAGAAATACTCATAAAAATGTATACTTAGAATAATAATCAAGTTAGTGAAATTATTACATAATAAGAATCAAGTAGAAACATTGATCTATGAAAATATACAAATTTTGCTGTTGTCGGTCACATAAAATAATACCATGTGCTTCCTAAAAGATAAAGGTAATATAATAGTAAAATTTGAAAAAGTTTTTTTTTTCAAAATTACACAGACATCTGGATTATAGCAAGCAATGCAGTAAACTAATCCATAAACATTTAAACTCAAGCCAAAATATTTAGATTAATGGTATTATAGAGATAATTACAACAATTTCCAGTGGTGGGCAGAACATACTGCCAGCTATCATAGATTTCAAAGGCCACATCATCTACTAACATCATACAAATAAATAAGCACTAAGATTTATGGCACTAAAAGAAAATAAAACAAAAATGACTAAGCATGAGAAAATAAAGCATTCCAGAAAAGTTCCGTAACTATATCAACTATATCTTTTAGCAAGTTTCTACGTTAAGAATGTTTAAGCAGACATGGGCACCAACACTAGACATGCCAAAGTGGAACCTGAAAGCCCATGATACCCTGGTCCTTCACACAACACTGCAGGTAACAGAAAGGTGCTGAGGGCAGAAGACACTGTCTTCACCAACTTCTCTTCCAATAATAATGCTCAGAACTAAAAACATACATACAGGTGACATAACATAGACCGAGCAGGTTACTTTTAGAAATTTATATGCACACACATGCACATATGTGCATGTAATGACAATTAATGAAAAAGATTATAAATTTGAAAAGCAGCAATGAGGGAGAGAAGCGGGTGGCAGGGAGGAAAGAGAAGGAAGAAACATTGTAATTATAATCTAAAAGTAAGAAATTGAAGATATTTAAGCAAGTCTTTATTAAGGTCCTTCTGTAAACATCAGTATAGATGCAAATAATAAGAGTATCTGCTTTAAGAATATTCACATTCAATAGCTACAAACATATGAGAAATAAGAATACTCAATATGATTTTAAAACTTGATAAACATTACATTTCAGTAAATCTAATGTGACAGAAAAAAACACAGAATAAATAAAAATCCCAAGAAAGAAAGTAAGAAAGAAAGAATGAAAGAAAGAAAGAAAGAAAGAATGAATGAAAGAAAGAAAGAAATTAAATACTTAGAAAAAATGTAGTCCAAATATTACACAGCTGTATAACAAGGAGCAAACTAATAAAGAACATTAACTTTAAATAAATGTAAATTTAAGCTGGAAAATAAAAACCTTCCATTTACAAAAATATATTAAATGTGTTTATCCAACTAAACATTTTGAGGAATATGTGTGTGTGTGTGTGTGTGTATAACATGAAATCAAAATTTCAAAATCCATGTTAAAAATAGAGTGAGACACATAATTGAGAATTATACAAAAGCTAGAAGGGAGTTATAAATACTACTTTAAAACAAAAAGGCTCGGAAAATAAACAAATAAAAAACTTTTAAAATACTTTTAAGTCACTAAAAGAGAAACGGGGAAACAAAAATAAGTGTTAATTTGGACATTAAGCAATAAAACGGATAGAAATGTATTGTAAAAATACATCATTATTTTAGGGCAATTTAATTTTCATTGTCAAACAATGGAATCTCAATATATATATATACACATATGTAAAACATAAGAGATATTAAAATCATAATTAGATGAGCAGTATTGTATCTAAATGTATGATAGTAGTTTTCTTTCAACATCAGAGAGGATGTTAGCAAGACCGACTGCACAGAAAAAAGTATCTAGCAAAACCTGATAATACAGAGAACAGTCTTTCCAGCTTTGTATGCAATTTCAGTTGTTACCAGCCTTAGTTGGACTATTATGTCTCTGTAAGCTTTTGAGCAATTAGAAACAACATCAATAGTAGATACAGAAAAGATATAGACTTTATAGCATTAAAGAATCATCAAATGGCAAAGAAACAGCAAGGGAGGAAAAAACTTAAAAATTAGAAACCAACAAAATGGCAAAAGTAATTCATGTTCTATTGACAATTATTTTAAATGTAAACAGATTAAATGTACCAATAAAGAAACAAATAGCTGAGCAGAATTTTAAAAGACACAATTAAATTCATTCAAGATGAGAATCACTTTAGATTTAATGATACATAGGCTGTGTCATTACAGAAACAGAAAAGATATTGAAGAGGGAGAGGAGAGGGGGGAGAGTGAAAGAGGGAGAGAGACAGAGTAGAGAGACACAGAGAGAGACTAACACACAGAGAGACAAAGAAAGAGAGAGAACACTAGAGCTAGCCAGCCAGCCAGCTAGGAAGCACAGAAATAACCAGGCTTACATCTGACCAAAACAAACTATAAAATCTGTGCTAAAAAAGTAACAATGTTATTATACATGAGTTAATTCAATAAAGGGATGTAGTAGTTATAAATGTTCCTTTGTCTTCAGAGGATGGATTCAGGACCTTCAATAGATGTTCATATCCAGGAAAACTGAGATGCTGTCTACAAATGCTGTTAGCATGCAGCTAAAATGCAGACCTCAAAACACCTCTCCATTTCTTATAGTCCCTAACGCAGTACAAAGCCTGCACAATGCTGTTTATTTACAAAATGGATGACAATAAACAAACCCTATTCATGTTAAGATCAGAGACAATTTTTCCATTCTGAGCTTGTTGACTCCATCACCTTTGAAACATGTGGTGGTAGGGTCAGTGCTAGGTGACAGGATATGAACTATGATTAATTAAATTAAGATATTTCTGGGTTGAGCAATAAGATCTTGTTAACTTTGGGAAATCTCCCCATCCAGTTGTCATATTTCCTATTCTGTAGGTCACTACTTTGTCATTATGTTATCCCCACCTCATCTTCATTATAAGCTAAATATCCTTTGGTCCTCATGCCACCTTTTCCAAACATTGTTCTGCTGTCTGTATAATACCACTTGACTTATCTGTGTTGCCTTTAATAAATGACTCTCTTGTCTCTATCTTGTTTAAAAAAAAAAAGAAGATATACTTTGTATGCACTAAACTTTAAAGTATGTACATATAAAACCATATGCATGCATATATCTGTATGTATGTGATATATATATATATAGATAGATAGATAGATAGATAGATAGATAGATAGACAGATAGACAGACAGACAGACAGACAGGAGAGTTAAATACAGTGGATAGTTATATATAGTAGATAGATATAGTAGAAAGATATAGTAGATAGATATAGATATAAATAAAGCTAGATAGAGGGAAGAATGGTAGACAAACAAATCATGAAATTCAAAAGATCACTATGAATAGAAATAATTTATTGACAATATGCAGCTTTTTATGGATAGATCATCAAGATGGAAATAGTTAACTTAGATAATACATCTCATAGATGAACAGAGATTATCCAATTCTGTAGTAACAGATTACACAGTTTTGAGGGCATGCTTATATTTTCCAGGATGTATCACATGCTAGGGAACAACACATTTTACCAAACATAAGGAAACTAAACTCAGTCAACATATCTTTTCTGCATACAATGGAATTATACATCAGCAAGTCACATGGGAAAATTCACAAATATGATGTGAAAGCAAATAACTGACTTAAATAATCACCAATTTTGGGATATGAAAATTAACAAATTAATTGTGTGCAGCAAAAGTGGGTGCCACAGCTTGAATGTCTTTTTCAAAATTCTTGCTGAAATGTAATTCAGAGCCCAACTGTTGCTAATAATTAGAGTCATGCGGGTCATCAGGACGGAACATAGCAGGGCTGGCAGCGGTAAGAGCAGAAAGAGACTGGGCTAGCTGACCTGCATAATAATTAGAGTCATGCGGGTCATCAGGACGGGACATAGCAGGGCTGGCAGCGGTAAGAGCAGAAAGAGACTGGGCTAGCTGACTTGAGCTTTCTCGTGCGTTCAACGTCATACCTGATGGCATGTTAAGAAGCAGCAAGGTGGCACATGTGACATGCCAGCCAGTGGGTAGCCTCCTGAACATCTCTTCTTCACATACTACTGGCTTTAACTTAGTTTTGTTAAAGTTACAAATGGGCTGATATAGTATGGAGTGATGTTTGAACTAATAACTGCCTGCATTAAAAGAATCATTTTAACTAAATAACCCAAAGTATCTCAAATTATGCAAGTATAAATTAAGTACAAAGTTAGTAGAATGAAGGGAATAATAAATACTAGATAGATGATATATGGACCAAAATGCAATAGAAAAAACATTAACAAAAGAGAGCAGGGATTTTCTAGATTTAGGAAAGTGAACAAATACCAAAATGAGGAGGGGGGTATAAAACAGAAAAGACTGTAATAGGCTATCATGGAAATTGTATGCCAACAAACTGAATAACTAGAAGAAATGGAAGAATTTATATAAATATGGGTATATTCCTAGAAACATTTATTTTGGTCGTGGAACCAAGAAGGAATCAAATATAAATAGAAAACCTAAAGAGACAAATAACAAACAAAGATACTGAATCAGTAATCAGAAATTTCCTGACGAATGGCATCCTAGTACCAGATACCTGTACAGATGAATTCTACCAGACATTTAGAAAAGAACCTTCTTCATAAACTCTTTCAAAATATATTAGAAAGAACACGTCATCTCCAAGATAGTTAACTTATATTCTGAGGCTAAACAAAGACAATACAAAGCAAAAATTAATATCTCCAGGCAAAGGCAGGCAGATCTCTGAGTTCGAGGCCAGCCTGGTCTACAAAGTGAGTTCCAGGCCAGCCAGGGCTACACAGAAAAACCCTGTGCACCCCCCCCAAAAAAAACAAAAAAATTAATATCTCATATTCATAAGAAAACAGTTGTGCAGATCATCTACAAATTAGTAGAAGGTGAATGAAATTTGACACTACACTCAAAATATCATTCACACTGACCAAATTTCAACTGTTGAGATTAATTTAAACTGCCAACTCACTTAGATTTGGAAGTACTATGAAATTATACCTCTGTGTTTGTCTGTGAAGATATTTCCAACAATGTTTAGCTGAAGAGAGGATACCTATAATGAACTGTGAGGCCACAAACCATTGGCTGGGCTTTTTGCCTAAATAAGAGAAGGAGACTTGAGCAGTGTTCACGTCTCTTTGCTTCTGCCTGTGGGAACAATGTGATCAATTGGTTCTCAGCCCTTTCAATATGCCCTCTCTCACATGCTAGACTACAGCCTGCGAATCGTGCAAGGTGGACCTCTCCTTTCTTAAGTTGCTTTTGTCAGATATTTTGTCTCAGCAGTGATCATAGGAACTAACTGAAAATTGGTACCAGGAGAAGGGTTACGGCTATGATGAATCTGATCCTTTGTTTTGGTGCCTTTGGAATTAATTTGTGGTAAGAATGTGAAAGTGTTTGGATTTGCAGGCAAGAAGTGCCCTATAATGTTGTGGTATAGCTTGTCTGACAATTTTGGGGATGGCTCAGACACTAGAATGCTAGCCAGCAGAGAGTGGAGGTCCCGTCCATGAAGTTTCATCAACAAATACAATATCTGAAATGGAATAGAGGCCTATCAAGTGCCCTCTGCCAAAGAATCTTACTTAATTCTGCCCACAGCCTGATAACTTGAGGCAACTGAGTTAAGAAGTAATATGTACACAACAACTATAAATGAAAAAAAAAAGGAGGCTTTGAACTTAGAGCAATGGGAGAAATAGGGAAATGGGGAAGAGCAAAAGGAAAGAAATGAAGTAATTACAGTATAATCTCAAAAGGAAAAGGATTCAAAAAAGAAGAGATGTATCTCTTCCGTTCTTACCAAGTTGAAGGACAGAAATGGGGACATGCAAATCAAAAAGTGCAAAGCTGTGGCATCTAGAGCTCTAACATGGCTACATTTAATAATATTGTGTCATGTTAAACAGAAAATTGATGAGTAGATTTAGGTAGGATATCTTATACAAAAGAGGCAATAATGGGGAATAATTGATATTTTAATTGGATTTGCAATAGCCACATAACATTGATATGTGTATGTGTGCATATATAAATATACATACATTTTATATGGCTAATACAAAATATAAAAATTTGTTCGTTGGCCTATGCATTCTTATTTTTGTTTTTTAATTTGTATGGTTTTGTAATTATTTAAATTTATGTAGTGCATGTTTTGGGAGTATTATAAAATAAATGTGTATTAATTTTTAACAGTTATTTCACTTATTTTATCTGAATCCATTGAGACTTTTTTATTTTACAATTACTTAAAGAGTTTCTATTGCTTCATTGCATTTTAGTTTAAATGTGAATGGGTAGAGGTAGAGAGAAGAGGAAGAGAGTGTTGTGTTGATTAGAGGAAGTGCTTGTTTAACTTCTGATTTCTACTTTATTACACTTAAAAAAATAATTTGTTCCTAAGCTACAAATTCTCTAAAATCTCAGGCTTTCCCTTGTGCACTGACTAGTGCATGAGCATTCTGTGAGCAAATAGTTTGTGTGCACATAGAACAAAAGCATGTGTTCAGGTGCAAGCTGCTTCCAGCTCTCCCTCGTTGTGCTATATTCTCTCTAGATGGCCATCTTCCCCAAGGGCTCTGCCTACTCTCTAAGGGTATGCTTGGAACCTTAGATGACAAAGCCTTGCATCTTGTCTCTAGTAAGTCTTTACTCATGACTCCTGGGAAGTTCCTTTTCTTTCTAAGCACAGTTGTACATGTGGAATGACATTTATATTTAGCAATTTTAATGAAGTATTCTGAAAATATAAACCAGTGTCATCATGAGGCAAAAGAAGTAAATATTTAGGTGACTATAAAGGGATAAATTATGAGATGATAATATGTAAAGTACTGTAAAACAGCATCTATTTATAAAATAACAATATTCATTTTGCTTATGTTCAATTGATAAAATCCCCACAGCACTTAAAAGAGCAAACACATGAAGTATATATATCCTTTGCTAGGAAGCAGTTTTATATTTGCTTTCCTCCTAAAGCCCTGTAAGGTGTTCCTTTCTTCTTGTGAGAACATGTGAGTTGTGTACATTCTGGGAAATGGAGTCTTTAACCGACACCGCCTGGTTTTAGCTTCTCTCTGCAGAAGCTCATTGCTTACCTATTTGCTTTCTGTACTGATCAACAGGAAGTTTTGTATTGGAAGAGTCTTTTCTACCCATCTTTGATCTCCAAAATACCTGCTAAAAAGAAAGACAACCATTATAATGAAACACATTTTTAAAAAGTATCTTTAAAAAACAAAAAACCTTCCAAAGATTTCCTTAAAATCATTTTTAAAGCAATGAGTAAAAATGATGCCAACTTCACTTCAATTAAATATATACAAAAGAACACAAAATTCTTCCAATAAGTTATCAGCTATAGAATTACTAGTGATAAAATCTTATTCATTTATTCTAGGTCACATTAATTCCATCAAGAACTAAGCTCAATTAAAGCAGAATATTAGAGAAGCATCAGGAAATGGCAGTTTCCTTGCAGTTACCCACTGTGTTACACCGAATGGAGGGCTAGGGTATGGAGCTGACTGGCTTGAATTTTGTTTGAGAATGCCTCGCGGGTGTGGCCAGGGTGGACGTGGAAAGCAGCAGCAGAGAGCACCGCCCTGTTGTTATTCTCACATTTGCAGCATGTGCTGCTCTATCTAATCCTCAAATCAGAGCTCGCATTCTGTTTTTATTAAATTTTACTGTTGCACCAAAAACTATCCTCTTCTCACCAAATCTACACTTACTTTCTATTTTCACTGTTAGAAAAGACTGCTTAGCTTGAATTAAAATAGTAATTAGGTTGTTACTACAAGAATTGGAATGTACCATTTTCAAGCATAAGTATGAAAAACTCGCAGGCATGTCCATCTTTGCTCTCCTCCACCTGAAGCAATGGAATGTAAATGAGCCTCAGACAAATTTAGAAGGCCCGTTTCTAGGAGTGGAGGAAGTATTTTTAATAACTTGTCATCCTTGAAAAAAGAATTTAATTCTTGTGTGCATTGGTAGGTATTTGTGGGTCGTATTTACTATAGTCACAAATGTTCACGAACACAATGCAAACACCTGTGCTCAGAAGTTGTTCCTTGCTCCTTCTGGTATAGTTATGTGTGAAAAACATGGTCAAGCAAGAAGTCACTTTAGGACTAAAACCACAAAGGACTTTTCTTCTTTATTATTGTTAATAAAATATATATGCATACATATATAAATATAGTCTGCCTTGTCTGTTTAGTGTGACCTGAGTGTTCATAATTTCAGGACTGACTTCTTTGTACTGGGTACCAATTAGGAGCCTTATTCCTGGGAGAGGCTAACTCCCCCTTCCTGAGCAGTCATTTGCTGCCTGTGTCTAGGGAAGGGAGGAAAGGAAGTAGATAAGTTCTATAATTATATTTTAATTAAAAATTAGTAAGTAGAAATATATAAAGGCACGGGAGTTCTAAGATCTTGGGGTTTAAGAGGCTTGAAAAACTAATTTCTACAAAGTTGGAAGAAAAAACTGAAAAAAATATTGAAGATCAGTTTGAAAGTCAGTTAATATTTCTCATCTGAGAGGGCAGGGAGAGAGAAATGGAAAACAGAGGGATAGAGAGACAGTGGAGGAGAATGTGAGAGAAAAAAGAGAAAAGAGAAAGAGGAGAGAGAGAGGGAGTGAGACATAGAGAGAGGAGAGAGATGGGAGGGGGGAGGGAGGAGAGAGGAGGGGGGAGAAGGGAGAGAGGGGGGAGAAGGGAGAGAGGGGGGAGAAGGGAGAGGGGGGAGGGGAGAAAGGGGGGAGGGGAGAAGGTGGGGCACAGAGGATGGGAATTACTTTCCCTTGAATCTATTATTTCAGGTTATCTCTGAATAGAAATTAGAGGAACTTCTGCCCAGAAGTTCCAAAGAAGTTACAAAGAATAGACAAAAAGCCGATGGAATTATATTTAGGAAAGTAAATGTGACAAAAATACAGGCACATAGAACTCCCTGTTAGTGGTTATGAAGACTGGCAAAAACTGAGACAACTATTTCCTAAGGAAGATACTATTTGAAGCACAGGATTGCATGAATGAAAGCAGGCTGTGGTCCTTATTCTCTGAATATGCTGAGAGAGTGTCAAGGGAGGAGGAGACAACCAAAAGAGGAAGTAACAGACATGAACACACACAGGAGTTTCTCTGAAATGATCATGATTTAGTTAGAAACACAATCTCCTGATGGGTGATACTAGGAAGGGCAGGGTAGGCTGTAACTTTCATAATATGCAAACCTTAAGGAGCTCAGGGCAGAGTTTAAGATAGGACAATCTGTTCTGGTCTCTCAGGGTTGGACTGGATTAATAAAAGGGGAGCTCTTTCAGGCTCTAAATAAACAGAATTTTCCTAGTGGGTTTTATTAGGGTTCTCAGATATCAAGTACTTCAAAGTCTGTTCAAGTTAAACTACATTCTTTATGCATCCTCACAGAAATAGCCAATAAGGATATCAACACAGCAAAAGGACATAACTTCTACTCATGTATAAGAAAACTGAAAACTCATCTAAAAGCTTTTTTTTTCTTATAATAATAACCTTCAGATTGATTGTATAACAATACCTAGGAATATAAAATATCAACTGATAAGAGAAAGTCAAATAAATTAAGTCTTTATCTCTAATAAAACACAGAGTTACTACATCTAAGATGATACACACTTAAAGTTTTCTAAATGAAACTAAGATATTACTAAAGCCTATATAGTCTTACCTTTTATAAATCAAAACATTAAAAATAGTTCTGTCAAGAGAAGCCATAAATAATGTCAATAGATATAATGTATTCATATAGCAGTTCTATTTTGCATAGTGTTTGCATTTATTAATAGTAAAGTGGAGTCATTATTTTAATCTTAATTGTGTGGAGCTTGAAGACCTATCCATTTCAAGAGAGAAGTTAGCTTGCATGAATAAAAACACAAGATAATAATATTTCTTCAATTATAGGTTTGTTCCTTCATGGAATACGCTTAAGATAAACACGCAAAGCACAGGAAATTGCTAAGTCTGTGCAGCAAATGGCTGTTCACACACAGCCCTTCATCCTGGTCCCTATACTACCCTTGTATTCTCATCATTTAACAAAAGGGACACTTAAGAGACCAATGCTGTATTTATTAATTACTTGTAGTAATAAAAAACAGTATCTTGAGCAGCGGTCGCCATCTTGGTCCGAGACCCGCCGAACTTAGGAAATTAGTCTGAACAGGTGAGAGGGTGCGCCAGAGAACCTGACAGCTTCTGGAACAGGCGGAAGCACAGAGGCACTGAGGCAGCACCCTTTGTGGGCCGGGGACAGCCAGCCACAGTCTGGACCGGAGGACAGGTGCCCGCCCGGCTGGGGAGGCGGCCTAAGCCACAGCAGCAGCGGTCGCCATCTTGGTCCGGGACCCGCCGAACTTAGGAAATTAGTCTGAACGGGTGAGAGGGTGCGCCAGAGAACCTGACAGCCTCTGGAACAGGCAGAAGCACAGAGGGGCTGAGGCAGCACCCTGTGTGGGCCGGGGACAGCCGGCCACCTTCCGGACCGGAGGACAGGTGCCCGCCCGGCTGGGGAGGCGACCTAAGCCACAGCAGCAGCGGTCGCCATCTTGGTCCCGGGACTCCAAGGAACTTAGGAATTTAGTCTGCTTAGGTGAGAGTCTGTACCACCTGGGAACTGCCAAAGCAACACAGTGTCTGAGAAAGGTCCTGTTTTGGGCCTTCTTCTTCGGCCAGGAGGAGGTCCAAATACAAGATATCTGCGCACCTTCCCTGTAAGAGAGCTTGCCAGCAGAGAGTGCTCTGAGCACTGAAACTCAGAGGAGAGAATCTGTCTCCCAGGTCTGCTGATAGACGGTAACAGAATCACCAGAAGAACAATCTCTAAACAGAGTCAACTATAACTACTAACTCCAGAGATTACCAGATGGCGAAAGGTAAACGGAGGAATCTTACTAAAAGGAACCAAGACCACTCACCATCACCAGAACCCAGCACACCCACTTCGCCCAGTCCAGGGAACCCCAACACACCTGAGAACCTAGACCTAGATTTAAAAGCATATCTCATGATGATGGTAGAGGACATCAAGAAGGACTTTAATAAATCACTTAAAGAAATACAGGAGAACACTGCTAAAGAGTTACAAGTCCTTAAAGAAAAACAGGAAAACACAATCAAACAGGTAGAAGTCCTTACAGAAAAAGAGGAAAAAACATACAAACAGGTGATGGAAATGAACAAAACCATACTAGACCTAAAAAGGGAAGTAGACACAATAAAGAAAACTCAAAGCGAGGCAACACTAGAGATAGAAACCCTAGGAAAGAAATCTGGAACCATAGATTTGAGCATCAGCAACAGAATACAAGAGATGGAAGAGAGAATCTCAGGTGCAGAAGATTCCATAGAGAACATCGGCACAACAATCAAAGAAAATGGAAAATGCAAAAAGATCCTAACTCAAAATATCCAGGAAATCCAGGACACAATAAGAAGACCAAACGTACGGATAATAGGAGTGGATGAGAATGAAGATTTTCAACTCAAAGGTCCAGCAAACATCTTCAACAAAATTATTGAAGAAAACTTCCCAAATCTAAAGAATGAGATGCATATGAACATACAAGAAGCCTACAGAACTCCAAATAGACTGGACCAGAAAAGAAATTCCTCCCGACACATAATAATCAGAACATCAAATGCACTAAATAAAGATAGAATACTAAAAGCAGTAAGGGAAAAAGGTCAAGTAACATATAAAGGCAAGCCTATCAGAATTACACCAGATTTTTCACCAGAGACTATGAAAGCCAGAAGAGCCTGGACAGATGTTATACAGACACTAAGAGAACACAAACTGCAGCCCAGGCTACTATACCCAGCCAAACTCTCAATTATCATAGAGGGAGAAACCAAAGTATTCCACGACAAAACCAAATTCACGCATTATCTCTCCACGAATCCAGCCCTTCAAAGGATAATAACAGAAAAAAACCAATACAAGAACGGGAACAACGCCCTAGAAAAAACAAGAAGGTAATCCCTCAACAAACCTAAAAGAAGACAGCCACAAGAACAGAATGCCACCTTTAACAACTAAAATAACAGGAAGCAACAATTACTTTTCCTTAATATCTCTTAACATCAATGGTCTCAACTCGCCAATAAAAAGACATAGACTAACAAACTGGCTACACAAACAAGACCCAACATTTTGCTGCTTACAGGAAACTCATCTCAGAGAAAAAGATAGACACTACCTCAGAATGAAAGGCTGGAAAACAATTTTCCAAGCAAATGGTATGAAGAAACAAGCAGGAGTAGCCATCCTAATATCTGATAAGATTGACTTCCAACCCAAAGTCATCAAAAAAGACAAGGAGGGACACTTCATTCTCATCAAAGGTAAAATCCTCCAAGAGGAACTCTCAATTCTGAATATCTATGCTCCAAATACAAGAGCAGCCACATTCACTAAAGAAACTTTAGTAAAGCTCAAAGCACACATTGCGCCTCACACAATAATAGTGGGAGACTTCAACACACCACTTTCACCAATGGACAGATCATGGAAACAGAAACTAAACAGGGACACACTGAAACTAACAGAAGTGATGAAACAAATGGATCTGACAGATATCTACAGAACATTTTACCCTAAAACAAAAGGATATACCTTCTTCTCAGCACCTCATGGTACCTTCTCCAAAATTGACCACATAATAGGTCACAAATCAGGCCTCAACAGATTCAAAAATATTGAAATTGTCCCATGTATCCTATCAGATCACCATGCACTAAGGCTGATCTTCAATAACAAAATAAATAACAGAAAGCCAACATTCACATGGAAACTGAACAACACTCTTCTCAATGATACCTTGGTCAAGGAAGGAATAAAGAAAGAAATTAAAGACTTTTTAGAGTTTAATGAAAATGAAGCCACAACGTACCCAAACCTTTGGGACACAATGAAAGCATTTCTAAGAGGGAAACTCATAGCTATGAGTGCCTTCAAGAAAAAACGGGAGAGAGCACATACTAGCAGCTTGACAACACATCTAAAAGCTCTAGAAAAAAAGGAAGCAAATTCACCCAAGAGGAGTAGACGGCAGGAAATAATCAAACTCAGGGGTGAAATCAACCAAGTGGAAACAAGAAGAACTATTCAAAGAATTAACCAAACGAGGAGTTGGTTCTTTGAGAAAATCAACAAGATAGATAAACCCTTAGCTAGACTCACTAAAGGGCACAGGGACAAAATCCTAATTAACAAAATCAGAAATGAAAAGGGAGACATAACAACAGATCCTGAAGAAATCCAAAACACCATCAGATCCTTCTACAAAAGGCTATACTCAACAAAACTGGAAAACCTGGACGAAATGGACAAATTTCTGGACAGATACCAGGTACCAAAGTTGAATCAGGATCAAGTTGACCTTCTAAACAGTCCCATATCCCCTAAAGAAATAGAAGCAGTTATTAATAGTCTCCCAGCCAAAAAAAGCCCAGGACCAGACGGGTTTAGTGCAGAGTTCTATCAGACCTTCAAAGAAGATCTAACTCCAGTTCTGCACAAACTTTTTCACAAGATAGAAGTAGAAGGTATTCTACCCAACTCATTTTATGAAGCCACTATTACTCTGATACCTAAACCACAGAAAGATCCAACAAAGATAGAGAACTTCAGACCAATTTCTCTTATGAACATCGATGCAAAAATCCTTAATAAAATTCTCGCTAACCGAATCCAAGAACACATTAAAGCAATCATCCATCCTGACCAAGTAGGTTTTATTCCAGGGATGCAGGGATGGTTTAATATACGAAAATCCATCAATGTAATCCATTATATAAACAAACTCAAAGACAAAAACCACATGATCATCTCGTTAGATGCAGAAAAAGCATTTGACAAGATCCAACACCCATTCATGATAAAAGTTCTGGAAAGATCAGGAATTCAAGGCCAATACCTAAACATGATAAAAGCAATATACAGCAAACCAGTAGCCAACATCAAAGTAAATGGAGAGAAGCTGGAAGCAATCCCACTAAAATCAGGGACTAGACAAGGCTGCCCACTTTCTCCCTACCTTTTCAACATAGTACTTGAAGTATTAGCCAGAGCAATTCGACAACAAAAGGAGATCAAGGGGATACAAATTGGAAAAGAGGAAGTCAAAATATCACTTTTTGCAGATGATATGATAGTATATATAAGTGACCCTAAAAATTCCAACAGAGAACTCCTAAACCTGATAAACAGCTTCGGTGAAGTAGCTGGATATAAAATTAATTCAAACAAGTCAATGGCCTTTCTCTACACAAAGAATAAACAGGCTGAGAAAGAAATTAGGGAAACAACACCCTTCTCAATAGCCACAAATAATATAAAATATCTCGGCGTGACTCTAACGAAGGAAGTGAAAGATCTGTATGATAAAAACTTCAAGTCCCTGAAGAAAGAAATTAAAGAAGATCTCAGAAGATGGAAAGATCTCCCATGCTCATGGATTGGCAGGACCAACATTGTAAAAATGGCTATCTTGCCAAAAGCAATCTACAGATTCAATGCAATCCCCATTAAAATTCCAACTCAATTCTTCAACGAATTAGAAGGAGCAATTTGCAAATTCATCTGGAATAACAAAAAACCGAGGATAGCAAAAACTCTTCTCAAGGATAAAAGAACCTCTGGTGGAATCACCATGCCTGACCTAAAGCTTTACTACAGAGCAATTGTGATAAAAACTGCATGGTACTGGTATAGAGACAGACAAGTGGACCAATGGAATAGAATTGAAGACCCAGAAATGAACCCACACACCTATGGTCACTTGATCTTCGACAAGGGAGCCAAAACCATCCAGTGGAAGAAAGACAGCATTTTCAACAATTGGTGCTGGCACAACTGGTTGTTATCATGTAGAAGAATGCGAATCGATCCATACTTATCTCCTTGTACTAAGGTCAAATCTAAGTGGATCAAGGAACTTCACATAAAACCAGAGACACTGAAACTTATAGAGGAGAAAGTGGGGAAAAGCCTTGAAGATATGGGCACAGGGGAAAAATTCCTGAACAGAACAGCAATGGCTTGTGCTGTAAGATTGAGAATTGACAAATGGGACCTAATGAAACTCCAAAGTTTCTGCAAGGCAAAAGACACTGTCTATAAGACAAAAAGACCACCAACAGACTGGGAAAGGATCTTTACCTATCCTAAATCAGATAGGGGACTAATATCCAACATATATAAAGAACTCAAGAAGGTGGACCTCAGAAAATCAAATAACCCCCTTAAAAAATGGGGCTCAGAACTGAACAAAGAATTCTCACCTGAGGAATACCGAATGGCAGAGAAGCACCTGAAAAAATGTTCAACATCCTTAATCATCAGGGAAATGCAAATCAAAACAACCCTGAGATTCCACCTCACACCAGTGAGAATGGCTAAGATCAAAAATTCAGGTGACAGCAGATGCTGGCGAGGATGTGGAGAAAGAGGAACACTCCTCCATTGTTGGTGGGATTGCAGGCTTGTACAACCACTCTGGAAATCAGTCTGGCGGTTCCTCAGAAAATTGGACATAGTACTACCGGAGGATCCAGCAATACCTCTCCTGGGCATATATCCAGAAGAAGCCCCAACTGGTAAGAAGGACACATGCTCCACTATGTTCATAGCAGCCTTATTTATAATAGCCAGAAACTGGAAAGAACCCAGATGCCCCTCAACAGAGGAATGGATACAGAAAATGTGGTACATCTACACAATGGAGTACTACTCAGCTATTAAAAAGAATGAATTTATGAAATTCCTAGCCAAATGGATGGACCTGGAGAGCATCATCCTGAGTGAGGTAACACAATCACAAAGGAACTCACACAATATGTACTCACTGATAAGTGGATACTAGCCCAAAACCTAGGATACCCACGATATAAGATACAATTTCCTAAACACATGAAACTCAAGAAAAATGAAGACTGAAGTGTGGACACTATGCCCCTCCTTAGAAGTGGGAACAAAACACCCATGGAAGGAGTTACAGAAACAAAGTTTGGAGCTGAGATGAAAGGATGGACCATGTAGAGACTGCCATATCCAGGGATCCACCCCATAATCAGCATCCAAACGCTGACACCATTGCATATACTAGCAAGATTTTATCGAAAGGACCCAGATGTAGCTGTCTCTTGTGAGACTATGCCGGGGCCTAGCAAACACAGAAGTGGATGCTCACAGTCAGCTAATGGATGGATCACAGGGCTCCCAATGGAGGAGCTAGAGAAAGTACCCAAGGAGCTAAAGGGATCTTCAACCCTATAGGTGGAACAACATTATGAACTAACCAGTACCCCTGAGCTTGACTCTAGCTGCATATGTATCAAAAGATGGCCTAGTCGGCCATCACTGGAAAGAGAGGCCCATTGGACACGCAGACTTTGTGTGCCCCGGTACAGGGGAACGCCAGGGCCAAAGGGGGGGAGTGGGTGGGTAGGGGAGTGGGGGTGGGTGGGTAAGGGGGACTTTTGGTATAGCATTGGAAATGTAAATGAGCTAAATACCTAATAAAAAATGGAAAAAAAAAAAAAAAAAAAAAAAAAAAAAAAAAAAAAAAACCAGTATCTTAAACCGAAGTTTATTAATTTCCAAATGTGCTGTTAATAATATTATGACAAAAAGGTTAACCAATATGATTTGTTGTAAGTGTCTGTAGGCTGGAAACAGAAAAAAAGTATTACACATATAAACATACTATAAATAATATATTATATATATATAACTATTGTATATAAAATTATAAATTACTTAGGAATCTTAAAGATCTATACAAAACACAAAAGCTAGCTTATAACTATTATTTCTAATCATTTTAGTGATTGCTAATAATAGTTGATCAGAATTATAAAAATTCAACTTTCTTATTTGTTTGAAATAATTATATTCTATTCTTTAAAGCCAAAACACATTTAACCAGATGATGAGTTAAAAAGCAATTAAAAGCCTGAAACCCACGATGAGCATGACTAAAGTTTGTTAGGCAAAACAAGCATAAAATGGTTTATTGTGTTTTGCTTTACTCATAAATGCTTTGACTCTATTGAAAATGACCTAAAGATATGCACGCTCATCTGTATAGCACAAACTGTCAGTGTTTCAGACATCTAGAATCTATAAAATGTTCTGACTGTGTTTTGCTCTTCAAAGCTTTGCAGTAATCAACATTCATTTCTATTGCTTTGATGGCATGATAGCAAACTCCCAAGAAATCCAGGGAGACACTGGCATATACTGCCACGATTTCTAATAAGACAGCTATTTGCATATGAGATCAGCCATGATTTAAAACGTGTTGTGATAGATGTGGAAATGGAATAACAGATTTATATTAGTGTGCACAATACCAAGATTGTATTCACAATTTAATTCCTTAGAAACTGTGTCTCATCGCCTTCTCTTATAAAGAACACCGCATTCCCTGAGGAGGTAACTTGCTCTGAGACCCAGCTCAACTAAAATATGGATTAATAAGCTGCTATTTATTATTTATGAATTTTGCTGTAGGAATGATTTCAGATTAAATCATCAGAGAACTTTTTATCCTTCTTGAAACTTGATATCATATTTAAAAAGAATAAATGCTAATGTTATTCAAAACATAGACCACATATTAAAATAATTCATAATTATTAAGTTTGTTAGTTAATTAAAATTTTACACTCTAGAAGTTTTAAAAATGAAGATGTCATTACTGTTTATATATGGCTTCCTAACTTGAATTAAACAGAAATTTGTATTATATGTAGGTTTAAACACATTTTGAGTCATTTACTTGGACTGGAGATAAGGTTCAGTGATTAAGTGATCATATTCTGTGGCAGAGGACCCCAGTTTCTTTCCAGCACCCATGTTGTGCAGTTCACAGCGGTCTGTACCTCCAGCTGCAGCAACACCTGATGCCTCTGACCTCCATGGGCATGTACACTCACATGTGCATATCTGGTTTCACCTCCACTCACACAAAAGAAATCTTTAAAAGCAAAAGGATTAATATGCTCAATCACATGACATTGAAATGACATCATATATATATATACATATATACATATATACATACATACATATATATATGTGTGTGTGTGTGTGTGTGTGTGTGTGACATGCTTGGCCCATTGAAAGTGGTACTATTAGGAGGTATGGCCTTATTGGAGGATGTGTGGCCTTCTTAAAGGAACTATGTCTCAGTGAAGGCAGGCTTTTAGAGCTCCTATGCTCAAACTCCATCCAGTATGGAATGAGAGCCTACTCTCGGTTGCCTTCAAAAGACAATCTTCTTCTGGCTGCCTTTTGATCTAGATGTAGAACCCTTAGAATCTGTAGCACCATGTCTGCTTACACACTGCCATACTTTCCACAATGATGATAATAGAATGAACCTCTGAAACTTTAAGCCAGTCCTAATTAAATGTTTTCCTTTATAAGAGTTAGCCTTGTTCATGTTGTCTCTTAACAGCAATGAAACCCTAAATAAGAACTAAGAATACACACACACACACACACATTCTCTCTCTAGAAGTCTGGATTATTAATGGTACCATTTAGGGAAGGTCTGAAAATTTTAGTCATGTTCATAGTGTTCAAAACTTTCTATAAAGCCCCAAAAGACAAAGGGTAAAAGTAGGAAAATCAAATCAAAGCTGTTGTATATTTTCTAGTTCCCGTAAAAGAATTAAATCCAGATTGTGACATTCAAATTTATATCAAAACATAGGTTATTAAAATATTGAACTTGCCGGGTGGTGGCGGCACATGCCTTTAATCCCAGCACTTGGGAGGCAGAGGCAGGCAGATTTCTGAGTTTGAGGCCAGCCTGGTCTACAAAGTGAGTTCCAGGACAGCCAGAGATACACAGAGAAACCTTGTCTTGAAAAACCAAGAATAATAATAATAATAATAATAATAATAATAATAACATATTTAACTCTTTACCACAGAAAAAACTAATATCTTAGCATCATTCCTAATAGAAAGACACTTAACCTATGAGAATTCATTAGACATCAAGATATATTTAAGTTGTCCAAGTGAGGATGCATCAGTCCCATTTAGGAGGGAGTAGAAAGCAATCATGGGAGACAGAGGGAGGGAGGAATCTAGGTGGGAGAGGAGACATGGAGGAGAAAAGGAGAACATAATCAGGTATTGGGGAGGGGAACAGAAGTGAAGCCCTGAGGAACAGCAGAAATAATGGAAATAGGCACCATCGGGATGTAGGAGGTGAGGGGACCCACTAGAATAAACCATGGACCTGGGAGGTGAGAGACTCTTAGGACTTGGATGGACCTTAGATGAAAGGCCCAACAGTGGGAAGAGGGAACTTGTAGAGTCCACCTCCAGTAGAAAGACAGGGCATCAAGTGGAAGGGTGGGGTTGCCATCCCAAAGTCAAAAACGCTGGCCGAGAATTGTCCCTGTCTGAAAGTACTGCAGGGACAAAAAAAATGGAGAAGAGCCTGAGGGAAAGGAGGTCCATCGACTGGCCTAAACTGGGATCCAGCTCAAAGGGAGGCTCCAAGGCCTGACAATATTACTGATGCTTTGGTGTGCTAACAGACATGAAGTGGCCCTCCAAGAGGCCAAACAAGCAGCTGAAAAAGTCAGATGCAACCAATGGACAGAAGCTGAGGACCCTGTGGTTGAATTAGGGAAAGGCTGGAAGAAGCTGAGAAAGAGGGGAATCCCATAGAAAGACCAGCAGTCTTAACTAACCTGGACCCCCCAAGATCTCTCAGACAGTGAACCACCAACCAGACAGCATAAACCATCTGTTATGAGGTCCAACACATACCCAGAAGAGGACTGCTAGGTCTGGCCTCAGTGAGAGAAGCATCTAACCCTCGAAAGACTTGAGGCCCCAGGGAGGGAAGAGGTCTGGTGGGGTCGGGTGGAGTGGGGTGGGGATATCCTCTTGGAGACAGGGGAGGTGAAATGGGATGAGGAATTATTGGAGGGTGGACCAGGAGGGGAATGAGGACTGGACGGTAAAAACAGAGTTAATAATAATAACAATAATAATGAAAGTTTAAAAAGTCACACAATAGAGCATCATGCAGGGTACAGTGATGGTCATGGCCGGTATTTCCTCCTGATCCTATGACGTATTCACTGTTTTGACCATGCAGTTAATAAACCTGAGTCTTCTGAGTGACGACAAGGCTTTTGGCGGCCAATTGTTTTCTATTTTGGTTCCACTGTGCTATCAAAGTCAATTTTGTTGAAACACACAAAACAACTGAAAAATATGGATCCACATAGCCAAATCTGTCCACGAAATTTCAATCCTTCTATTTCTACCTACACATGATGAGACTACAGAAATGCAAGACCAAGCCTGGTTCACTTTAGCTTTGAGTTCCATCATGGTAACAAGCTTATTCACAGTTTCATGAATTTACTCAAGCTCTGCAATTTGTTTTAAATATACTCTCAGCATGTCCTCAGCTGTATAACTCATTTAAAAATAATACATATTGGGGTCATCTCAACTGACAAACGTCAGACCTTATCTAAATGGCACCATCTATAATCCAGGTTTCTAAAGACAATTCTCCACACTTAGAGAAAGGAAAAGAACATGAAAGAAGTGACCTTTGGTAGGAAATAGCGTGGAGGGTCTTGTAGCACATTTTCGCCTATGAAATATAAGGCAATGTTATATGCTACCTGTGATTGGAAGGCTCAACATCAGAAGACTGGAGAGTCGGAGGGTGAAATTGATGCTTAGATGAACTGTACAGTTTTGAGAAGACAGACAAATGGATAAGTACATATAAAGACATGGATTTGATGAGCATGAATCACAGGGATACCCTATGATAGATAGTACATTACTTTTGGCTTGTTTGTTTGTTTGTTTGTTTGTTTGTTTTTCGAGACATGGTTTCTCTGTGTATCTCTGGCTGTCCTGGAACTCACTTTGTAGACCAGGCTGGCCTCGAACTAAGAAATCCACCTTCCCCTGCCTCCCAAGTGCTGGGATTAAAGGCGTGCACCACCACCACCCGGCATACTTTTGGCTTTTTTAATGGATTAATGTTGACAGACAAAAAGCTCATGATAGAGTAGAATGCATATTTTCCAGAATGCACACAACAGAAAGAGCGCAAGGAAAGCAAAGGTCTAAGGGCAGTATAAGGATGAGCATCCCACTCTGGGGCCTAAAGTGACAGAGCATGTATAGCTGCCAGAAAGCAGGGTTAATCAGAATTATTATAGATCAGTCTTTAGTTTCTAAAGCTCTGGTGAGATGAAATCCCCCAACTCTGGAGTTAAATGTAAACAAATATTTGAATGAAATGTCCTTTTTATTAAGGAAGGAGTAAGAATCTTTCATGAAAACTGTGGAGTGAATGATTACTGAGATGGAGGCTACCTTGGCCAAAGGTTGCCAGAGTGCAAGACTATGATATGGCAAATAAATAAAGTAATTAAGAGAAAAGATAGTTTCCACTGTAAATGTAGATAGTGAAGGGTCCTGGATATGGCCACAGATAAGAGTAGGCACAGAGAGCCACATGCAAGCTTGGACAGAGACTCTGAAGTGAGACTAAGGAAGGATGGAGATGTCCACAGATAATAACAAGAACATTTGAAGGCATTAAATTTACGTGCGCTAAACAAATAAGATGGGGGTCTTTGGTTGACTTTTCTTCCTTGTTTTATTCATTATTTAAAAATAAATAACAAAGTAGTAGAGATATGGAAATAAGATGATTATCCATGTATTAATTCATAGGTAAGCTTAGTGGCACAATGGCCCTTAATTCCAGAACTTCAGAGGGAGAGGCAGGAATATCAGGAATCCAAGGTCAGTCTTGAGGTTCAGCGAGGTTCCTAAAATAATGTAAAAAACCAAAACCTACACAAACGAACAAAAAGACTGGAAATGGTGTTTCTTCTGAGAATCTGGTTAGATGAAAAAACAAATAACTTGCACAAGGATCTAAGGATTTCAAGAATATAAAAATACACCAGAAACCAATGAAACAGCAGGAGTGTACATGAGACATGAGTATCCATAGCAGGACACAGGACTGAATGGGCCTTACCAGAAAGGGAGTAAGAGAAAAAGGAATGTGTCCTTTCCTGAATTAGGTTTATCTCAAGACTACACAGAATCCCGGTACCTTACATGAGTTATTTAGGGACTAGGTGGAATGGGGAAATCCAATCCTTCTGGGAAAGGTTAGCTAGATAGAAGTCAGCCCAATGGAGGAAAGTCTCTAGTCTCAAGGGGCAGGGACACTATTCACCAAGCAGGACTAGAGGCTCTAGGTTGGCAACTGTCAAAATATCTGTTCATCAGTCGTATATTACCTACAGAGAGCCAAGTTCCCAGGACCTCCCCCATCCCTGCTAGATCAGAATCCCAGAAACAAAGGCTTACAGAGCATCGGTGCTATTTTGCTTTTAGACTTCCAAAGTAATACTTGTCAGCATCAAACCCATTGACCACTGCTTCGTCTTTATCAGGCTCACAGAAATACTTCTCCATGTGATCATGTACAAAGTATGATGCTTGACAGCAGGCTGTGACATCCTTCAGCCTTCTTGGTGGGTGACAGCCTGCTTGAGCAGTATGGCTAGATTGTTGAGGCTTTTAATTTTGATAGGCTTTCTTTTTTTTAAAAAAATTAGGTATTTATTTCATTTACATTTCCAATGCTATCCCAAAAGTCCCCCACACGCTGCCCCACCCACTCCCCCACCCTCCCACTCCCACTTCTTGGTTGATAGGCTTTCTGAATGCAGCAGGAACTCATCAAAAGATTTTGAGCAGTGAGGAAACCATATTCAATATATATATATTTAATACCTTTCCATAGATTGGGAATTTTGAAGCTAATAAACTTAAGAGATAGTAAGGAACTTTCAAAGGTAGTCCACCAAGCAAACAGGACATACACACATACACATAAAATGATATCTGTGAGCTGGCTTTTTAGAACTGAGAGTCAGCCTAGATATGTTTGTAAGGCAGAGAAACTAATTCTAAACTTCAAGAATGGTTTCTCAAAATACAGAGTCCAAGGCCTCATCTTCTCCATAAAGAATACTCAGCAAGGCTGCGAGATGGCTAAGTACATTCAACAAACACCTACTCCTTACCAGAATTTTCAAACGTAAGTGGTCATACAAAATATTGTGCTGGACAGATGGCAGCACTACTAACAGAAATAAGTAACGCAGGAGAAAAACACAAGGGCTAGGTGTCACAGTGGGGAGTGTGACAAAGCCAACTGATAAAATGTATGTAACTGTTTCGGGAAAGCAACTGACTTGGTTTCCCCAAAATCTAACAGAATTGGTTGCTTCAGACTGGAAGTCCTTCAGCACCCACCAAAAAATATCCACAAATATTTAGCTTACTTTTCTCTTGGTGCCTTTTAATGCACAGACTGTTGTGACATTGAAAACAACACATTAAATTATACTGCCCCAAATAGACAGAAAGTTGCCTTCTGTGTGCCATTAATAACATTCTTCATTCAGGGACGTTGATGTGACATTAGCTGGGACCCGTGGAATAATTTTTATAATTCTAAACGTCGCCCAAATATAATAGGAGTAGGCACCGCATGTCTGAAGTGCCATATAAGAGAGATGATCTCTAATGAGTGACCATTTCCCAAAGCATGAAAGTAACGGTCACAATTCAATAGTTTTACTAGAGAAAACAAAAACTGAGCTTTAATTAACTTCTTATTTCCAAAGAAGATACATTATTGAAATACAAATTGTCTACTTGACTCATATTAATTTGTGGTCATTAAATGAAAGTCATTAACTGGGCTGGGGAAAGTGTTCAGTAAGTAAAAGTGCTTGTAAAGCAGTCCGAAATTCGATTTTCCAACACAACCCCAGAAGCCAAGCATGGCCACACGAGCCTGCAACCCACAGCACGGGACACAGAAGCCAAGCATGGCCACAAGAGCCTGGACCCCACAGCACGGAACACAGAAGCCAAGCATGGCCACACGAGCCTGCAACCCACAGCACGGGACACAGAAGCCAAGCATGGTCACACGAGCCTGCACCCCACAGCACGGGACACAGAATCCAAGCATGGTCACACGAGCCTGCACCCCACAGCACGGGGGACAGAAGCAGGCAGATCCCAGGAGATTGCTAGCCTGCCATCCTAACTGAAATTGCAAGTCACAAATTTAGGAAAAACCTTGCCTCAAAAATAAGGTGAAGAATGATAGAAAGAGACACTTGATGGTCTCCGGTCCTCATCAGATGTGCTGCTGGAAGTGGGTGCGTGTGGGGATACCTGTGCTCATACATCCTCCTTAAACACACATACACTCAAAGGTGTATGGAGATCTAATAAAAGGAGTTCTGGAAGTTAAAAATGTGAAAAAAATTTAATCAAACAAATTATACTCTCTTTTAAACAAAGTTATATTTCATATAAGTTTTTCTTTTAAACAAGTTTCTAAAGGGGACTACAGAAATTGCTCAGTGGTTAGGGACATTGTCTGCTATTCCAATGACTAGAATTAAAGTTCTAGCACCACGCAGAAGCTCACAGTCACCTATAACTCTAGTTCCTGCGTCACAAACCCTTTCCTGGCCTTCTCCAGCATCAGCATTAAGCATCTACAGACATACATGCAATCAAACACATATTTGAAAACATAATTCAAATATATATATATTTTAGTTCTAAAGGTCCTAATAATATAAAATCAAAAATAAAAATATATGTCTTGGTTTTGCTGTAGTGCTGAAGGAAGAAGACACACAGTTTAAAATGTAAAATAAACAAACTTGTACAATTATCTTATAAAATCAATGGGGTAAATAATTTGGCCCACTCTATATAAATGCTTGATGAGTCCAATAGAATGAGAAGCAAGCCTATATATTGCAATAGTCAAGGATATGGTCGTGGTTTGACTGAGGCCCCCATAGTCCATTTATTTGAATACTTAGTTTCCAGTGGGTGAACTGTTTGGGAAGGATTAGGAAGTATGGCCTTGTTGGGGAGCTGTGTTACTGGGTATAGGCTTTGAGGTTTAAAAAGGCCACTCCATTCCCACTGAGCTCTCTGCCTCATACCTGTAGAGCAAGAAGTATGCTCTTAATTATTACTGTAGAGCCATATCTGCCTACTTGCTGACATGCCACTCACCATAATGGTCATTGACTTGAAAACTATGAGCTCTCAAAGTAAATGCTTTCTTCCATAAGTTCCCCTGGTCATAAGGTCTATTCATATCAATAGAAAAGTAACTAAAGTAGATACTAAAGCTAAGCAAGGCGGTGTAATATTCACCCTGACCACTAAATAACACAGTCCAATTTGTTTGCTCTAACAAGATAAAAAGTAATTGAAACCAGAGCTATATCTACACCCCCAAACCTTGAGTTCTCCATATGTATCCTCCTTTTAAGTTTTCTTAAACGATTTCTATGAAACCAAAGTTTGTCTAAATTATTATGTAGATAATATTTTATTTATATTTATTTATTTATATTTATTCAGCAGGTACCAAATGCTGGCTCCAAAGGAGAAAGGAAAGTAATAAGCCATAGACATGGCCATCTCAGATGATGTTTTCTTTTTCCATAATCCCTGAGTAAGCAGAGGTAATGGTAAGTGGTAGTTGTAATTTGACAAAGGCTGGAATCATCTGAGAGATAATCTCTGGGCATGCTTGTGGGGGTTTCTTGATTACAACAGCTGATAGAGAGGGTCCACCTCTGTGGTAAGACCATTTTCTGCAGGGATCTTGGTAGTATTGTGCAGAGAGAGTCAGCAGAATACATGTAAGTAAGTGTTCACTCCAGATTGTGGGTGTGATGGGGCCAGGGGATTGAAGCATCTGTTCCTTTACTTTGCCCACTGTGAAGAACCACAATCTACAAAGTGGGCTGCCTCACTTTAATTGCTTTTCTTCGATGCTCGCAGCCAACCATTGGACTGAGCACTGGGTCCCCAAAGAAGTTAGAGAAAGGACTGAAGGAGCTGAAGGGGTTTCAACCCCATAGGAAGAACAACAATATCTACCAGCCAGAATCCCAGAGCTGTCAGGGACTAAACCACCAACCAAAGAGTACACATGGAGCGACCAATAATGGCTCAAGCTGCATATGTAGCAGAGGATGGCCCTTGGTCCTGTGAAGTGGGGGCCATCCTTATAGAAGGGGAGGTGGTATGAGAGAGGAGAATTGCAGTGGGGAAACCAGGAAATGGAATAACATTTGAAATGTAAATAAATAAAATATTCAATAAAAAAAAAAAGAAGAAGAAAAGAAAGAATAAAAAAAGAAAAAAAAAGCAATACCCCAAAAGAGCAGACATAGCCATTTATCATGATTCTATGTGAACTTTACATTTTAGGTCTAATATAATATTAGAGAATCATGATTAAATGTTTTCAATGGGTGCAGGAAGGATAGGGTGTAGGGAGTCTATACTGTTCTTGCTGAGAACTGGAGTTCAGTTTCCAGTACCCATGCCAGGCAGCTCACACCAGCTTATACACACTATACCAAAGGGATCTGACTCCCTCTTCTAGATAGGCACTGCACTCTCATGTTCACAAAGACACCCTGAAAATTAAAAACATAAATAATTTTGTTTGTTTGTTTTTGGTTTTTTTTTTTTTTTTTTTTTTTGAGACAGGGTTCCTCTGTGTAGCCCTGGCTGTCCTGAAACTCATTCTGTAAGACCAGGCTGGCCTTGAACTCAGAAATCTGCCTGCCTCTGCCTCCCAAGTGCTGGGATTAAAGGTGTGTGCCACCACTGCCTGGCAAATAAATTCTTTAAAGAAGTTTTGAATATATTTCTCTAAGGCAAAGACTAAGGAAATACACTTAACAATGAATTTCTAAATAGTTTTCCCATGAAAATGAAATGTGCTAACAGACTCTACTAAATCTATTAGAATCATGACTTTTAACGACTTTTACTAATGAAAGTAATGTTAAATCTTCATTTTTCCTTATTATTCCTGCATGTACATTTAAGCAAACCTGAAAATTTTCCAGTTTTTGATACTTGCAGAGTTTGAAACTCTACTTGAAGAATTCCTTAGTCGTAACATGTTTCTCATAGTCTCTAGAAGAGCTTGGATATACCATATTACCTATTTTGGTCTTTGTCTGACTTTTAAAATTATCTATAATTTGATCTTGCAATTTCTTGACTATGCAAAGTTTAGGTAGTAAAAGGATCAGTTATTAAGGATCTTATTTAGAAAGACAGGAAAAAATGAGCACTTGACTACTATATAAGATATAAAGACTGTCATAAGCATATGCTTATCTATTAGTTCCAGAAAAATAATCCTATAAACAGAAACCTATAGAAAGACCAACCACACAATTTACCTTATAAGCAATCAATCCACTTTGAAGATTGAAAGGGGGCTCCATTACATCAAGACAAGCAAAAAGACCTGACCATTTCAGGACATCTAGAGACATCCTTGCATCATCACTGTGAACTAAGAATTTTCATCTTTTTATTCATAATAATTTACAATAATCTTCAAAACTGTGTCAACTTCATCTTGCTTCTCAAGAAATTTGAAGCTACAAGTCCAGAATCTCCTTGTACTGAATTGAAATTTGACAGCTGCCAAATGATTCTGATTTAATTTCCTCCGCCTACATTTATTAGGTGGAAATGAACACATAATGTTCTCTTTTTCATTTACATGTTTATCAGTATACAGTCACAGAAGACTGTTTTATTCACCCAGTTAGAGTTCATTTTTATTATCTTGATGATCATACTGCCCAGTGTCGGATTCTTCCTTCAGGTGTTTTTTGTCCAGATGAGAAATTGTCACCCTTTTAAACCACTTCCTTATTTATTATCCTAGAAACTGCCACTTTCTAAGGGGCCCAGTTCTCTTTTATCAAGAGGTTTTGTGAACTTGACATAAGATACATGCTTATGTCCAATGAAGGCATCAAACACCAGGCTTAAACACACAGCTCACATGGTGGTTACCTTGCTCACTGGATAAAGGGCTTCAAAGCAGACACTGAAGAGATCAAGGGTTTACTTTGGCTCTTGGGTTAAAAGAATATAGTGCATCATGGTTAATCCATGGAAACAGGAACAAGAGGTGCAGGATCACAGGGCATAGTCAGGAAAACATTTGACCAGAACCAGAAAGCTAAAACCCATGGGGCCCATAAGGCCTACTTTGTACTAAATCCCCTTCTCAGTGTACTATCTGTGCCACTGTTAAGAGCTCCATGGTACTGGAAAGTACTCTGCATGCTACCAAAAAACAAAGGTAAACACCAGCCTAGCTGCAAACCCTTTGGTCTACAATGGACAATTGTCTACAAGGTGTTCTAGAGCAATGATGGCATAAAACTTGAGGGAGTAACCGACCCACATCTTATTTGATTAGCATTCCATCTCCATGAGATTGAAGTAATTTCCAACATTGCTCAGGTAGCCATGAACTCAACACCAGACAGGCAACAGGTTTAGAAGAAAACCACATACTGAAGGTACAAGGCAGCAAAATGACTCCTAACGACATTCTGCTACACTCATAGACCAGGGAGCTGCTAAGCTGTCATCAGCAAAGCTTCCTCCTATGGTAGATGGGAATCAATACAGACACCCACATTGGACAATGTGAGAAAGATTGGAGTCATTAGTCCTAAATGGGATGTCTCCCTTAAGGCTCAGGCGACCCTGGAGAAGAGCATGTAGAAAGATTTTAAGAGTCAGAAGGGATGGAGAATGCCAAGGAAATAAGGCCTTCTAAACACATAAGGACCAATGTAAATATGAACTCACAGAACCTTGCGCAGGTCTGGGCCTGATGAGCTTTCAGTGCAAAGAGTGGAAGTGGATGCAAACCCCCCCACCCCCATCCCTAGCCCAGAAACTATTTCCAAGTGATTATCACTGGCAAATGAAAAACTAGCTTTACCTTTCTCTAACAGTGTCTCACTTTGCATAAAAACAACCCTTAAGGCCAGGACTCATACCCAGCAATAGACGGTCAATAAAAAACAAACTTAATGGTAATAATGGAAGGATTGTGCTGCTGCTTCTGCTGCTGATTTATTGTTTTGTCACATAATGTTTTGTCTGTTCTTGTTGCTTTTTCTATTTCTTACCCTACAGGTATTCCGCTTATATATTATGGTTTCTGATTTTGTGCCTTTAGGGATGTCAATGGATGCCAATGTGTTTGTCGCTACATCTATATGTGTTTCTTATATTTTTCCTCGGCTTTTTTTTTTTTTTTTTTTTTTTTACTTGCTACTCTTAAGGTTTTTTTTTTTTTCATTTTTTATTAGGTAATTAGCTCATTTACATTTCCAATGCTATACCAAAAGTCCCCCATAGCCACCCACCCCCACTCCCCTACCCACCCACTCCCCTTTTTTGGCCCTGGCGTTCCCCTGTACTGGGGCATATAAAGTTTGCGTGTTCAATGGGCCTCTCTTTCCAGTGATGGCCGCCTAGGCCATCTTTTGATACATATGCAGCTAGAGTCAAGAGCTCCGGGGTACTGGTTAGTTCATAATGTTGTTCCACCTATAGGGTTGCAGATCCCTTTAGCTTCTTGGGTACTTTCTCTAGCTCCTTCATTGGGGGCCCTATGATCCATCCATTAGCTGACTGTGAGCATCCACTTCTATGTTTGCTAGGCCCAGGCATACTCTGACAAGAGACAGCTATATCAGGGTCCTTTCAGCATAATCTTGCTAGTGTAAGCAATGGTGTCAGCATTTGGAAGCTGATTATGGGATGGATCCCCGGATATGGCAGTCTCTACGTGGTCCATCTTTTTATCTCAGCTCCAAACTTTGTCTCTGTACCTCCTTCCAAGGGTGTTTTGTTCCCACTTCTAAGGAGGGGCATAGTGTCCACACTTCAGTCTTCATTTTTCTTGAGTTTCATGTGTTTAGGAAATTGTATCTTATATCTTGGATATCCTAGGTTTTGAGCTAATATCCCCTTATCAGTGAGTACATATTGTGTGAGTTCCTTTGTGAATGTGTTACCTCACTCAGGATGATGCCCTCCAGGTCCATCCATTTGGCTAGGAATTTCATAAATTCATTCTTTTTAATAGCTGAGTAGTACTCCATTGTGTAGATGTACCACATTTTCTGTATCCATTCCTCTGTTGAGGGGCATCTGGGTTCCTTCCAGCTTCTGGCTATTATAAATAAGGCTGCTATGAACATAGTGGTGCATGTGTCCTTCTTACCAGTTGAGGCATCTTCTGGATATATGCCAAGGAGAGGTATTGCTGGATCCTCCGGTAGTATTATATCCAGTTTTCTGAGGAACTGCCAGACTGATTTCCAGAGTGGTTGTACAAGCCTGCAATCCCACCAACAATGGAGGAGTGTTCTTCTTTCTCCACATCCACGCCAGCATCTGCTGTCACCTGAATTTTTGATCTTAGCCATTCTGACTGGTGTGAGGTGGAATCTCAGGGTTGTTTTGATTTGCATTTCCCTGATGATTAAGGATGTTGAACACTTTTTCAGGTGCTTCTCTGCCATTTGGTATTCATCAGGTGAGAATTCTTTGTTCAGTTCTGAGCCCCATTTTTTAATGGGGTTATTTGATTTTCTGAAGTCCACCTTCTTGAGTTCTTCATATATGTTGGATATTAGTCCCCTATCTGATTTAGGATAGGTAAAGATCCGTTCCCAATCTGTTGGTGGTCTTTTTGTCTTATTGACGGTGTCTTTTGCCTTGCAGAAATTTTGGAGTTTCGTTAGGTCCCATTTGTCAATTCTCGAATTACAGCACAAGCCATTACTGTTCTGTTCAGGAATTTTTCCCCTGTGCCCATATCTTCAAGGCTTTTCCCCACTTTCTCCTCTATAAGTTTCAGTGTCTCTGGTTTTATGTGGAGTTCCTTAATCCACTTAGATTTGACCTTAGTACAAGGAGATAAGTATGGATCGATTCGCATTCTTCTACACGATAACAACCAGTTGTGCCAGCACCAATTGTTGAAAATGCTGTCTTTCTTCCACTGGATGGTTTTAGCTCCCTTTTCGAAGATCAAGTGACCATAGGTGTGTGGGTTCATTTCTGGGTCTTCAATTCTATTCCATTGGTCTACTTGTCTGTCTCTATACCAGTACCAAGCAGTTTTTATCACAATTGCTCTGTAGTAAAGCTTTAGGTCAGGCATGGTGATTCCACCAGAGGTTCTTTTATCCTTGAGAAGAGTTTTTGCTATCCTAGGTTTTTTGTTATTCCAGATGAATTTGCAAATTGCTCCTTCTAATTCGTTGAAGAATTGAGTTGGAATTTTGATGGGGATTGCATTGAATCTGTAGATTGCTTATAGCAAGATAGCCATTTTTACAATGTTGATCCTGCCAATCCATGAGCATGGGAGATCTTTCCATCTTCTGAGATCTTCTTTAATTTCTTTCTTCAGAGACTTGAAGTTTTTATCATACAGATCTTTCACTTCCTTAGTTAGAGTCACGCGGAAATATTTTATATTATTTGTGACTATTGAAAAGGGTGTTGTTTCCCTAATTTCTTTCTCAGCCTGTTTATTCTTTGTGTAGAGAAAGGCCATTGACTTGTTTGAGTTAATTTTATATCCAGCTACTACACTGAAGCTGTTTATCAGGTTTAGGAGTTCTCTGGTGGAATTTTTAGGGTCATTTATATATACTATCATATCATCTGCAAAAAGTGATATTTTGAGTTCCTCTTTTCCAATTTTTATCCCCTTGATCTCCTTTTGTTGTCGAATTGCTCTGGCTAATACTTCAAGTACTATGTTGAAAAGGTAGGGAGAAAGTGGGCAGCCTTGTCTAGTCCCTGATTTTAGTGGGATTGCTTCCAGCTTCTCTCCATTTACTTTGATGTTGGCTACTGGTTTGCTGTAGATTGCTTTTATTATGTTTAGGTATGGGCCTTGAATTCCTGATCTTTCCAAAACTTTTATCATAAATGGGTGTTGGATCTTGTCAAATGCTTTTTCTGCATCTAACGAGATGATCATGTGGTTTTTGTCTTTGAGTTTGTTTATATAATGGATTACATTGATGGATTTTCGTATATTAAACCATCCCTGCATCCCTGGAATAAAACCTACTTGGTCAGGATGGATGATTGCTTTAATGTGTTCTTGGATTAGGTTAGCGAGAATTTTATTAAGGATTTTTGCATCGATATTCATAAGAGAAATTGGTCTGAAGTTCTCTATCTTTGTTGGATCTTTCTGTGGTTTAGGTATCAGAGTAATAGTGGCTTCATAAAATGAGTTGGGAAGAGTACCTTCTACTTCTATCTTGTGAAATAGTTTGTGCAGAACTGGAATTAGATCTTCTTTGAAGGTCTGATAGAACTCTGCACTAAACCCGTCTGGTCCTGGGCTTTTTTTGGCTGGGAGACTATTAATAACTGCTTCTATTACTTTAGGGGATATGGGACTGTTTAGAAGGTCAACTTGATCCTGATTCAACTTTGGTACCTGGTATCTTTCCAGAAATTTGTCCATTTCGTCCAGGTTTTCCAGTTTTGTTGAGTATAGCCTTTTGTAGAAGGATCTGATGGTGTTTTGGATTTCTTCAGGATCTGTTGTTATGTCTCCCTTTTCATTTCTGATTTTGTTGATTAGGATTTTGTCCCTTTGCCCTTTAGTGAGTCTAGCTAAGGGTTTATCTATCTTGTTGATTTTCTCAAAGAACCAACTCCTCATTTGGTTAATTCTGTGAATAGTTCTTCTTGTTTCCACTTGGTTGATTTCACCCGAGTTTGATTATTTCCTGCGGTCTACTCCTCTTGGGTGAATTTGCTTCCTTTTTTTCTAGAGCTTTTAGATGTGTTGTCAAGCTGCTAGTATGTGCTCTCTCCCGTTTCTTTTTGGAGGTACTCAGAGCTATGAGTTTCCCTCTTAGAAATGCTTTCATTGTGTCCCAAAGGTTTGGGTACGTTGTGGCTTCATTTTCATTAAACTCTAAAAAGTCTTTAATTTCTTTCTTTATTCCTTCCTTGACCAAGGTATCATTGAGAAGAGTGTTGTTCAGTTTCCACATGAATGTTGGCTTTCCATTATTTATGTTGTTATTGAAGATCAGTCTTAGGCCATGGTGGTCTGATAGGATACATGGGACAATTTCAATATTTTTGTATCTGTTGAGGCCTATTTTGTGACCAATTATATGGTCAATTTTGGAGAAGGTCCCGTGAGGTGCTGAGAAGAAGGTATATCCTTTTGTTTTAGGATAAAATATTCTGTAGATATCTGTCAGGTCCATTTGTTTCATAACTTCTGTTAGTTTCACTGTGTCCCTGTTTAGTTTCTGTTTCCATGATCTGTCCATTGATGAAAGTGGTGTGTTGAAGTCTCCCACTATTATTGTGTGAGGTGCAATGTGTGCTTTGAGCTTTACTAAAGTGTCTTTAATGAATGTGGCTGCCCTTGCATTTGGAGCGTAGATATTCAGAATTGAGAGTTCCTCTTGGAGGATTTTACCTTTGATGAGTATGAAGTGTCCCTCCTTGTCTTTTTTGATAACTTTGGGTTGGAAGTCGATTTTATCCGATATTAGAATGGCTACTCCAGCCTGTTTCTTCAGACCATTTGCTTGGAAAATTTTTTTTCAGCCTTTCACTCTGAGGTAGTGTCTGTCTTTTTCCCTGAGATGGGTTTCCTGTAAGCAGCAGAATGTTGGGTCCTGTTTGTGTAGCCAGTCTGTTAGTCTATGTCTTTTTATTGGGGAATTGAGTCCATTGATATTAAGAGATATTAAGGAAAGGTAATTGTTGCTTCCTGTTATTTTTGTTGTTAAAGTTGGCATTCTGTTCTTGTGGCTGTCTTCTTCTAGGTTTGTTGAGGGATTATCTTCTTGTTTTTTCTAGGGCGTGGTTCCCGTCCTTGTATTGGTTTTTTTCTGTTATTATCCTTTGAAGGGCTGGATTCGTGGAGAGATAATGGGTGAATTTAGTTTTGTCGTGAAATACTTTGGTTTCTCCATCTATGGTAATTGAGAGTTTGGCTGGGTATAGTAGCCTGGGCTGGCATTTGTGTTCTCTTAGTGTCTGTATAACATCTGTCCAGGCTCTTCTGGCTTTCATAGTCTCTGGTGAAAAATCTGGTGTAATTCTGATAGGCTTGCCTTTATATGTTACTTGACCTTTTTCCCTTACTGCTTTTAGTATTCTATCTTTATTTAGTGCATTTGATGTTCTGATTATTATGTGTCGGGAGGACTTTCTTTTCTGGTCCAGTCTATTTGGAGTTTTGTAGGCTTCTTGTATGTTCATGGGCATCTCTTTCTTTAGATTTGGGAAGTTTTCTTCAATAATTTTGTTGAAGATGTTTGCTGGTCCTTTGAGTTGAAAATCTTCATTCTCATCCACTCCTATTATCTGTAGGTTTGGTCTTCTCATTGTGTCCTGGATTTCCTGGATGTTTTTAGTTGGGATCTTTTTGTGTTTTCCATTATCTTTGATTGTTGTGCCGATGTTCTCTATGGAGTCTTCTGCACCTGAGATTCTCTCTTCCATCTCTTGTATTCTGTTGCTGATGCTGGCATCTATGGTTCCAGATTTCTTTCCTAGGGTTTCTATCTCCAGCGTTGCCTCACTTTGGTTTTCTTTATTGTGTCTACTTCCCTTTTTAGGTCTAGTATGGTTTTGTTCACTTCCATCACCTGTTTGGATGTGTTTTCCTGTTTTTCTATAAGGACTTCTACCTGTTTGGTTGTGTTTTCCTGTTTTTCTTTAAGGACTTGTAACTCTTTAGCAGTGTTTTCCTGTTTTTCTTTAAGGACTTGTAACTCTTTAGTAGTGTTCTCCTGTATCTCTTTAAGTGAGTTATTGAATTCCTTCTTTATGTCCTCTACCATCATCATGAGATATGCTTTTAAATCCAGGTCTACCTTTTCAGGTGTGTTAGGATGTCCTGGACTGGGCGAAGTGGGCGTTCTGGGTTCTGATGATGGTGAGTGGTCCTGGTTTCTGTTAGTAGGATTCTTACGTTTACCTTTCGCCATCTGGCAATCTCTGGAGTTAGTTGTTATAGTTGTCTTTGTTAAGAGATTGTTCCTCTGTTGATTTTGTTACCCTCAATCAGCAGGCGTGGGAGACAAGCTCTCTCCTCTGAGTTTCAGTGGTCAGAGCAGTCTCTGCAGGCAAGCTCTCCTCTTTCGGGGAAGGTGTACAGTTATCTGGTGTTTGGACCTCCTCCTGGCTGAAGGTGAAGGCCCAAAACAGGATCTTTCCCAGAAGCTGTGTTGCTTTGGCCAGGAAGGTGGCCGGTTGTCTGGAGTCGAAGATGTCGCCGCCTCAGAAGCTCTGTGGCTCTCGCCAGGAAGGTGGCCCGCTGTCTGGAGCCGAAGATGGCGCCACCTCAGAAGCTCTGTGGCTCTCTCCAGGAAGGTGGCCGGCTGTCTGGAGCCGAAGATGGCGCCGCCCCAGAAGCTCTGCGACTCTCGCCCGTACCAGAAACGGCTGGCCTCTGTATTCCACAGGGTCACCCGTGCAGCCTGCCCTCCGCGGAGTCCCGGAGCCAAGAAGGCTCCCGCTGGCGCCTGTGACACAAACCTCTCAGGCCGGGCAGACCCCCGTGCTCTCACCAGGAAGGTGGCCGGCTGTCTGGAGCTGAAGATGGCGCTGCCTCAGAAGCTCTGTGGCTCTCGCCAGGAAGGTGGCCGGTTGTCTGGAGCCAAAGATGGCGCCGCCTCAGAAGCTCTGTGGCTCTCGCCAGGAAGGTGGCCGGTTGTCTGGAGCCGAAGATGGCGCCGCCTCAGAAGCTCTGCGACTCTCGCCCGTACCAGAAATGGCTGGCCTCTGTATTCCACACGGTCTCCCGTGCAGCCTGCCCTCCGCGGAGTCCCGGAGCCAAGAAGGCTCCCGCCGGCGCCTGTGACACAAACCTCTCAGGCCGGGCCTCGGCTTTGTTTTTATGGTTGTTTTTACATTTGTTGGTTCTTTCCTTTTCAGATTTATTTTTTTTTTTTATTTTATTTTATCTTATTGCTTGATTTAAAAAAAAATGCCTATTTGTTTTGTAATGACAAAGACCAAGAAGGATATGGATTTGGTTTGGTAGTAAGGATCTGGGAGGAGGTGGGATAACTCTAATCAGGATATATTGTATAAAAAATGTATTTTCAATAAAAACTATGACTTTAATAATTATATGGTATGTACATAAGTATAAATTAGAAAATACATATATCAAATTACTAAAATTCAAGATGTTTATTGTGAATTATCAGTATATCTATCAGAATCTAAGATCCTTAAAACATAATTTTTATACTTTTGACTAGAAAAAAATATATAGATGAGCTTATACACTGAGCTTCTCATATTTATTTTTAATGACAGCAATAACTGTGTTCATTGCTAGTCATTTCGTTGTCAGGCCTCTAAATGTCAGAACGCTATTCTAGAAGAAGACATCCAGGGTTACCCTGAACAGATAGAAAATACAGACGTGTCTTTTTCCTATCTCTGCATTTCTAACAACTCCGGGGATAACAAACTGAAACAGAAACAGAGTTATGTTCATAGATAATTTCCAAAAGAGATTCATTGTTTGTTCTTTGACAAATATGAACACCCAGACTAGAAGGTAGAAGGCCTTAGATTAGTCTGTCCTGTTCAATAAAAGAATATATGGCCTGACAAATTTTCTTAATAAAATATTCCTAACCTCATTTGTATAATTTTAAGCATAACATGCATAAACCCATGACTAGGCTGAGAATTATTATTTTAATTCCTAAAACCATATTTTTCATATTAGAAAAGTCTAATAATACTAATATATAATAATATACATTTCCTAAAGCAAATGGAAGATATGAAGTAAAGATAATCTAAGTGTTGAGGAGGAATCAGGTAGCTCAAGTGAGCCCTAGCATGCCCTCTGTGGTTACTTAGTCTCTCATAACTGGGTAATCCTGCAGTACTTATTTAAGAACAGCTTTATTAGTAAGTAGGTGTCAAAAGTACAAAACAACTAGTATGCATTCAATTGGACAGAAGTTACATTAAAAGTATTCATTATATGAATGTCCCATGTGATATCGTCATTACCAATTCACTAATGTAAGAATTTCTCAAAGTGGTAGTTTTCAAACAGATTGCACTATTAAATTTTATATTTACAAACCATGAGGCAAATTACACTTAAAAGCTACCAAATTATACTAGAAAAATGCAATAATGAATACTGAGCTCATAATACTGGGAAAATAATATGGAAAAATTAGCAAGGTGAAGCACTGTGATATCACTAATATTAACTATACTAGAAAATAAGAAAAGGAATACTAAAATTCATGTTTAAATTATTGTGGAAGTATATCATAGAGAAAAAAGGTCTGATCAGATAAAATATATGAGCAAGACCATTGGAAAGTCTACTTTGTCATCACTTTCTACCTCCATATCTTACTCTAACCTTTATATTTTATCAAAGGTAAGTACACTTTCACTTAAGGAGATGTCACAAAATTGATTCATAGTGATACTGGACATTTTTGAAATATCTAGTTTAAAAAATAGAAATAAGACAGCTCTCAGAAAGGAAAATATGGTAAATATATATTTGAAATATATTATCCAGATGAAAGTGACTTCACATTTTAGCCATTTTGAGAACAGTAGATGCTAATCTGTAAAATGTCTAAAAATTATGGCTGAAACAACCAGGAATTTATATAAATGGTCATTTTGTGAAAATATGCCTTATACACTAGAATACAAACACTATACATAACACACACACACACACACACACACACACACACAGAGTTAGAGGCTAGTCCTTTTAAAATGAATGAGGTTAAAATTTTAAGAAAAAAAAAAAACTTAGACAAACCAAAAAGTTAAAGAATGAACTATAAAAAAACACACCAGAAGTATGATCTCTCAAATTACAGGTAATAAAACACTAAGTTAAAAAAAATGTTAGGAAACAAGATTTCAAATAGATGATTAAAACAGACAAAAAAGAGAATTCTTTGTAAACATAGGAAGCTAGACTGAATTTATTCTTATAATGTGCTCATCCTGATTTTATTTCAAAATTGTGTTAGCCCCAAGAAATAAGTTTGGAAGTGTTGTTTCTGTCCATGTATTTCAAAACCACTTATTTCATATTTAATGGATTTTTATAGCAATTATCTTCACTTGAGTGCAGAGTAGACCCTACCTATAAAATCAGTTAGTCTTGCCTATTTTGTTTTCTATGTATGTGTATATAATGGTATAAAAGCTTAGGACTAGGGTCTGGGTTCTATCCCTAGAATTCCAAAACAAAGACAAACAAAACAAAGTACAAAATGTGGTTAGTAAAGTTGACATGAACTTTACAATGAATGGAATACTTGTTGAATTAAAACTTCTTGGTATGGTCAGGGTTATCTTAGAGACTCCCAAAACAATGTGGACAACTGCTGTTGTCTTGATTAAACCCCAGATTTAAAGTAAGCCTTTAGTGTTAAAGATTCCACACTGTAGACACAGAACTTGGAAGAATCTTGATGGCACTTACCTGGAAGGCTAAATCCTGGGAACTATGTCTAATAATACCCAGAGATGCTATGCAAGATACCAAGGAAAGAAAATAATCAATAGACATAATTAGATATAAAGTCTATGGATCACATCAATAACCAGTCCAGCAAGGCTTTCCTATTTGTGTAATAGTGCCTTGTTTATCTTGAGGGTTCATGTCTAGTACTGTAGATTCAGCCAACTATCCATGGCTGGAAAGGTCCTGGTATAGAGGAACTTTAATTCAACAACATGGCTGTTCTGGCAAGGAATCATACCCAAAGATCTTCTAGGTCTATAAAATCTAGACAGAATGCAGACACACTCTGGAATATAGCATATTCTAACTGGATACATCTTTAATCCCTGGCATTGAAGGTAAGGTTAAAATATAGAAGGAAGCAGCTGTGCTTGAAAATGATTAGTTGGGGGTGGGGGACAGACAAAGTGATGAATCTAAGGAAGATCTGACAGAATGAGTTAGAGAATGAATATGCTCAACTCACAGGAGAAAAGCACACACACAAAAAAATAGACTATTTAAGAGAAGCTAGAGAGAAAAAAGGTGTGTGGTGTCCACATAGCAATTATTGGGATAGTTTTACAGAGACAGACTGTAGAGAGAATAAACTAGACATGGGTGAAAACAGAATGAACCAGGGGATGAGAAGCTAGAAGACTAGACTCTACTGCTAAAGTTAGTATGAATCCAACAGAGCAATTCAGTCAGAAGCTGTGTGAAGCCAGGCTGAATCAGTCATTCGAGATTAGATTGTATGGAAGCTAGAAGCTTCCAGGCCTAGGCTCTTAATAGTTAGAACAGAAAATAAAATGTTCTGGGCTCAGGGCAAGCCATGTACTGGTTCAGTTTGGGTATGGCTCTCATCTCATCCCTTCATCTGAAGAAATAAAAGCCACATTTACAATTACATCCTAGATTCTAGAGGTAAAAATACTATTGCCACTTTCCAAATCCAGCATGATTTCTGACTGCATTCTAAATGTGTATCTTTATATCCACACACAGGTATAGCTCTCATGCCTCATCAAAAAAGATTTTGTTTGTTTGTTTGTTTGGTTTGTTTGGTTTGTTTGTTTGTTTGTTTGTTTTGGACAGCAAATAGAGACTATTAAAGAAATCTACAGATCACTTTAGCTCCTTGGGTACTTTCTCTAGCTCCTCCATTGGGGGCCCTGTGACCCATCCAATAGCTGACTGTGAGCATCCACTTCTGTGTTTGCTAGGCCCCAGCATAGTCTCTCAAGAGACAGCTATATCAGGGTCCTTTCAGCAAAATCTTGCTAGTGTATGCAATGGTGTCAGCGTTTGGAGGCTGATTATGGGATGGATCCCCGGGTATGGCAGTCTCTAGATGGTCCATCCTTTTGTCTCAGCTCCAAACTTTGTCTCTGTAACTCCTTCCATGGGTGTTTTATTCCCAATTCTAAGAAGGGGCCTAGTCGGCCATCAGTGGAAAGAGAGGCCCATTGGTCTTGCAAACTTTATATGCCTCAGTACAGGGGAACGCCAGGGCCAAGAAGTGGGAGTGGGTGGGTAGGGGAGTGGTGGGGGGAGGGTATGGGGGACTTTTGGGATAGCATTGGAAATGTAAATGAAGAAAATACCTAATAAAAAAAAAGAAAAGAAAAGTAACAGAAAGAAAAAAAAAAGAAATCTACAACTGGTCAAAAGTGCAGAGAACAACCAACAATCAGATGCCCAACTGCACCTGATACATCTGCAATCCCACCCTACCTCTAAAGCTCCCAAAATATTCTCACGCAATAGGGGGTAGAAAGATTGTAAAAGCGAGATGCAAGACTGTATCATTTAGATATGACAAGAAAGCTACACGCTTGAAATCTCAACAAAAGGCTGCTTAAACAAGACTAGCACAATGACTCCAGTTGACATGCCCATTCGGATGGAGAAAATATTATAAGGTACCGCCATAGGTGAATAGCTAGATATATGCAATGAATGACCACTGAGAGAACTCAGGGGTGAGTCCCCTGATAGATTATGCAATCACAAATGTTTAACCCTAAACACATACACATATGGACAACAGTAAATAGACTCAATGGATGCCATATTAAATATCTATATGCGTGTATAGATGTCACATATCATATAATATGCATTGTATATATACAGTATAAAATATATTTGTTATATATTATAGATGGATTATGATATATAACATATAACAATAATAAATAAGTCATAGATTTGAATGGGGCTTGGGGTACAGGAGAGAAGTTGAGGGGAGGGGAAAAGGAATGGAAGTAATATAAATACAATATTCATGTAGAAAAATTTTTAAAATTAAAAATTTAAGTAAACGATTTTCTCCTTAAAAATTTACTGTTATGTGTTGTCTATATTATGTGTAGTTTAATTGCCTCCTCATCCTCACTTTGTACATGGGTAAATCCCGTAGCTATGAGGAGATTCTGTGGTTATGCTATGTGTAAATAGCACAAGGCACATCAAGCTCCAATGAAGTTCCCACATCAGATGATGTTAAAAGATGGATATTATCCTTGTGGGACTGATCCAGTCCCATCAACATATTAAATCTTGGTCAAAGAGTCAGTTATAGAAATTTAAAAGTCCAAGTAAATATGAGAAAGTCTCCATCGCTAGTCAGGTCAGTGATGATCCAATCTACCAAAAAGGCAAATGTCTGACATCTGCGCTGGGCTGTATGGGATATTTGCAAAAGAGATTATCAATAGTTTGCTATTTGCCTCAGTAAACTAACAGAATAACAATAGCTAATGTTCAAAAATGAGAAGCTGCAAGCACAGGAATTCAAAATGTTTTCTGAATTCAATAAAAAAGGGAAAAGTAATTTACACATTTAAAAACAAAAGTGATGCTTAGAAAATAATTTTAATACTAAAGCCAAATTATATTATAATATTAGTCATCAGGAAATACAAACTGGGTCTCATCGAATAAAGGCTCCCTCCCATGAAACCAGTTCTATTAGTATAGTTCATAAGTATATTTTATTTCAATCTTTTTATGCTGTCACTCCTATAGTGATATCGCAAGACACAGTGTCTGCCCAGCCTTGTCCTTTAATAAGCATGTGCTTTACACAATGCACTATTACTCAGCTGTTTAAAAAGCACATCCTGAAATCTACAGGCAAAGGAGTGGAACTGAAAGAATTCACCCAGAAAGACAAATATGGTATCTACTCACCACTTATAGCGGACATTAGTCATTAAGTAAGTGATAACCAAGCTATAATCCATAAACCAGTTAGGAAGTTAGGTCAAGACGACAAGGGAGCTCATGGATCCCCCTTAAAGGGGAGATTGAGTAGATTTTACAGGTAGACGGGGTGGGTGGGGACTGGAAGAGGTGGGGAGGTCAGTTTGTGGGGTAGGTTGTGGAGAAAGATGGCTGGAATTGGAGGATGATTTGGTGATGGTGTGCAAACTTAGTATAGTGGAAACTTCCTAGAACATATGAAGGTAATTCTAATAAATATTCCTAGTAATTGAAGATATGGAGTTTCAATGGCTTTTTCTGTGGTCTCGTGAGGATTCCAGTGATGGGACTGGGTTTCATTCAATTGAGCTGTTGACCAAGAAGGTCCCATTTAAATCCCCAAGCAACCCAGGATGTTGCGAAGATAAATGGTTTCTGACCCCATTCCCAAGGATAACACCCACATATCTCACTGAACATGAAAAAGTTGAGCTGGTGCCTACATGGTGCCTCACCCCTACATTCTACTCTATTTGTTATGGGAAGGTACACTGCAGGATACCAAAAAAGAAACAAGGACAACAAGCCAGCCACATAACCTTTGACCTAAAATCTGTCCTGCCTCCAAAATATATATAATATGAGGGCAATGGTATTATCTGTTTTTGCAATTTTGAAAATTTCATTTAAATTTTTCTAATCTCACAAAATAAAATATTTATACAGGTAAAGAATATCTGTTCATTACAGAATCACAGGAAAGTAAGAGCAGTGCACAGCAGACAAACAACACACTCACTGGGACTTGTATTCTTTTCTTCTGCTTGAAACCACGAACCTTGTATAGAGGAATGAGAGCATCATCTAAGACATAGAACTGCCTGAACTGATAAAGCAAGGCACTCGAGGTTCTGACTACAGAGGTAAGGAATGACCCTCCACTTCCTGAGCTGAGGACCGATGCTTGCAAGGGTTTATCCATCACACAGGAGGAAATGTCTCAGGAGATAATGATACTATGGCTTCTACATATTATCAGTTTTGCAGGTTTAAGTAATATCCTGACTTGCAGGATTTCCAAATGAATAGTGAAACTGACTGGCGCCAGAGAAGGGACAGAAAAATTTAAGTAAAATCTTGTTTCAAAATTAAAAAAGGGAAAATGAATTTTAGTCATTACCACGATTTGTATAATCTTTCATTCTCTGAAAAATAATCCCCACATAAGTCGTGGAGTATACTTTCATTTGAGAAGCACATAGCTACATATATCAATAATCAACATATGTACTCACATTATATTAGTTACAAAGCCATTCTTCATGTAATAGTATATATGTACTGGTATATACACAGACATTCCTATGTTCACAGATAATATGTATATGTAGGCATGGAAATTCAGTTTTTAATGGCATGTGCCCATTGAGACAGCTCCGTGTATTGTTAGAGTATAAAATGCAGTTAATTTTCAACCAAATTATAAGCAATGGTATCTAGGGTTTGTCCAAAGATAAAATAGTATCATTTATAATTAAAAAATGAAAGCAAACAGCAAAGATAAATAGAAATATACTTATTTTAAGTACTCTAAAGAGAAACAAAGTTAATTTCCCAGTGAAAAAGATGGTTTGTAAATGATATAATCTAACTCTGAAAAAGTCCACAGAATTTCCTAGAATGCTTTGATGATATATGTAGAAAATGATGAGGAAATTATTTCTCAAGTGTGATGTATCGAGGAAATAGACCAGAGAAACAAAAAGAGTAATATCACAGCACACAAACAGAGAATTCACATTTAGACAGAAACCTCACAGTTTACATCACATTCATGTTTAAAATTAAACAGTACTTTTTCACTTTCTGAAAATTTCCCCCCTAAATGCGGAAAGAACAGCAAGTCAGGACTTTAATATAATATTTTTCCAACCTGGAACAGCTGCAAACTTGCCCCCCCCCCCCAAAAAAAAAACAAATCTTGCTGTAGATAAGCTTGGTTATAAATATCAACATTCTCTTTAAATAAGGGAGTCCAGTTTTCATACCATCTGCCTCTTTCTAAAGATGGAAAACTATGAAAATCAGAAACCAGGACATCCCTTTTCAATAAAGCATATAAAAATGAATGCAGTAAAAAGTCTCTGGATTATTCCCAACTATAGCCTTTATACTTCCTTTCGTAGCTCAGATCACAAAAACAAACAAAATAGATTTCATGAAAATAAATAATTCTTATTCCATGAAAAAATTACATAAATCAGCCAAGGGAAAAGTGACCTTCCAAGTTTTCCATGTACTGTTATAATCTCTGGTTAGATGATTTATTTTTAATATATCAGATTTATTTTTATTTTGCTTCACTTTTGTTACTGCTACTTTTTCCAAAGTTATCAGAGTTCATTTCAAAAACTTGTACATTATCTAACATAGCACAGAAATAAAGTCCCCAACAGACTGGGACTTTCTATTAACACAGACTCTGTCCTAGGCAGGAAACCTGCCTTTACTTCTCATAGCACACTACTTTTCTCTTTTTTTTTCTTTTTTTCAAATTAAAGATAGACTTTTTCACATCATAAATATTGACTATTGTTTACCCTCCCTCTACGTCTCCCAGTTCCTTCCCATGTCCCATCCCATCTGGATCTACCCTCTTTCTGTCTATTATTAGAGAACAAACAGGCTACTATGGGATAATAATAAAATATAATAAGAGAAAGCAAAAACAAACACATCAAAGTAGGATAGAAAACCAAACAGAAGGGAATGAGCCCAAGGAAAGGCACAAGAAACATAGAAGCAGAGACCCATTTGACTCAAGAATGGCAAAGAAACGCAAAGCCAGAACCCATAATATATACACAGAGAGCCTGGAGGGTAAAAGAGAGAGAGAGATTTACAAATAAATAATTATGAAATTTACAAGAAAAAGCCCTTGTATGGCATTATAAGACAAGGATCCTCCAAAGATGCTGTTGAGTTCATTTTCTGTGGTCCATCTTGTGCTGGGCATGCGGCCTGTCCTTAAGAGCAGAACTAGATAAAACAGGGACCTGGCATAAAACCAAATACTACCGTTCTACTAAAGTAACACAGCAAGAAAGGGCTACTAATGACATTCTGCTTTTTCCATAGATCAGGGTCTTGTTCAGCCATCATCAGAGACGCTTCCTCCTACAGCAGATGGGAACAGATAAAGAGACCCATAGCCAGACAATATGATCCAATCCCTCTTCTCAAGGCTCAGGAAGCCATATCCAAGAGGCCACCACAGAGACCTTTAAAGATAGCAGGGCAGATGATGCACAGAGTACTCAAAGAAACTGAGCTAACATGTGCAGGACATGCACAGGTCTGTACCCATATGGGGTCCTTGGGCTGAAAGGAGAAACAGAGAACCCTTCTTTAAACCAGAAGTTATTTCCAATTGATAGCCACTTGCAAATGAAAAATTTGCAAGGGAGACTCGCTTAGGAAAGCACAGCACTTCTTAAGGGCTTCTTTTTCTCTTTTGCCCTTAAATTTTTTCATTTTTGTCAATGTCATTAGGATTTAATATTTCAATTTTTCATTATATAAGAACACTACTACTTCAATAATTAAGTCCATAAACTGCAGTTATTAATAACTCACCAAAGTACTAAAAAGATTAATATATAATGGTCAAACAAACACAAAGTTCAGAGTAGTATGCTAGACCAGCTCAATAGGCAGGAATATTACTATAGTAATACTGAAACTGCTTGGAGGAAAGTAGATGAATTGTGAGACTGAAAACCAGCACGCTCCATCTTTAGGCACACTGTGTGAATGCTTGTGAGTTTCATTTCAAGGAGACTGATTTGGTTTTAGAGTAAATACAAAAGAAAGATGGCCAGACTCCTGGAGGTGGGTTGCAAAGGTTCTATTTTGAAATATGCGGGAGCACCTATTCTTCACAAGTTCTACTAACACAAGAGACTAGTTAACTAGCACCTATCTGATAATAGAGGAGTCAGCCAATCCCAAGGTGCACTTAGGATAAGAAGAAGGAAATAACTAACTTCAGGTCACCACCACCAAATTGAGATTAATACAGACAACTCCAAGTTGGAACAATGGAGAGATCTACAGATCATGGGGAAACCCAGACCAATGTATAGATCTATATTACAACTCTTGCATCTATGATTCAGGGAACTTTGCAGAAGGGGTAGCTTAAGGATTGTAAGAGCCAGAACACCAGGAAGTCTTCTGTTGAAAACGTTCTCATAGAAACAACTATGTAAACAAGATCTGAACAACGGTAATATCAGTAGACTCTACAATGGCAGGGGGAAATCTCATGGGGGCACATTCCTGGACAAGGAACCCTAGGCGACTGATGACTGCTGAGAGGGAGAACATCTTCTCCCACGGAGGAGCCACATTTCTGGTAATTTAACAGAAACCTACATTGGTGTTATGAGGGCAGAAATGAGTCACTCTGGAAGACTGTTGGGCACATTCTTACAAATCACGTGCTTACCATAGAACCAGCAATGTGGTATTTGCCAAAAGGAGCTGAAGATCTTCATTCACATAAAACCCTGCACATAATGGCTAACACTTAGAAGGAACCGATATATCCATTAATATGTGAATTTTAAAACTATGATACTTCCACATAAAGGAATATAATATGACAAAAGAAATAACAACCAAAACCAACACAACTGAACCAAAACTTCACCTACTTGGTGAATGAAATTAGTGAAAAAGCCACTATTCTTTTTATTATGTTTAATTAGCACACCAGGTAAATAGGTTTCAGCACAGCATTTCATGCACACTTTGTTCTTATTGCCCTTCCTATACCATCCTCCTCCCCTTATTCTGACCTCCTACATATGAGAGAAACCACGTTGTGTTTGCTTCTTTGGGTTTCACTCGTTTTATTTAACAAGATAACTGCCAGTTCCATATGGTTTCCTACAAATGTCATGACTTAATTTTTCTTTATAAATGAATAAAATTACAACATATAGATTTACCATACATTCCATATCCACCCATCTGTTCATAGACATCTATATTGGCTCTATTACCTAATATGAAAACCTGGGAAGTAAGTGCAGATGTACAAGTGTCTAGGGTAGGACTGCATCCTTTGAGTACAACTGGATAAGGTGATATATCTACTTTGAGCACTTTGAGAAAGCTCCATATTGACTGGCATAGCGTCTATACCAATTCCAAGCACACCGACAGTATATAAAGGCTCCTCTGACACCCCATTCTCACTAGCAGGCAGTGGTGTTTGCTGATGGTTACATTGTGAAAGGAGTTAAATGGATTCTCAAGGCAATTTTACTTTTCATTTTCCTGATAGTTAAGCATTTAATTCTTGTCAACTTGTCTCATATGTATATGTGTGTGTGTATATATATATATATATATATATATATATATATATACATACAGAGAGAGAGAAGAGAGAGAGAGAGAGCTTTATCTATAAATAAAACTAAGGAGGGTATGGGGGACTTTTGGGATAGCATTGGAAACGTAATTGAAGAAAATATGTAATAAAAAATATTAAAAAAAAAAAACCTAAGAAAACTTGGACATACCCAAATGCAGAAGACATGAGATACTTGTCTTTAATCCTGCGCGAAAATCAACTCCCAGTCAACCAAAGACCTCGAAGTATAGGATTCTAAGCCCCAAAACTGCTGGAGGAAAAAACCTCCCAGATATAAAGGTAGGACAGACTTTCTTTCAAAAGAGTTCAAATACACAGAAAATAACCCTAAGGCATATGTGAAATTTACAAGCTGTACAACAAAGAAACTATCAGCAGAGTGAACAGACTGCCTAAAGAATGAATGAGAATCTCCACAGAAAGGGGTTAAATACATAACATAAGGAACTGCAAAAATTACCAAAAAAAATCGCCAGCCAGTAATTGAGCTAATGAGAAATACTGAAAACTAGAAACACGATCAGAAAGTGCATATTTCAATGTGTTCCTCACATTATAACACTCCAACTATAAGATAGTCAGGAGGAAAGGCAAAATATAACATCATGTCCTGGAGGTGCAAGCCCCAGGGGAGCTGAAGATGCAGGAGACTCGCAGAGTGGTGAATATATTCTGGTGGACACAAGTCTGTATGCATAGATTGAAACCCATAGAATTTACAGAACCATCAGTGGAGTCCACAGAGCTGTGAGCTCAGAGACATGATGCACTACTGGGACACCTTAGACGAGCACATGTACCACTATTAAGGGGATGTGGGTCACAGGTAAGGTTACATGTGTGTTGGAACAGGAGATACATGGGAAATCTCTAGATCTTTCTCTTTATGTTGCTGTGATCCTAAAGCTGATCGAAAAGTCTTATGTAAAATGCTTCTAGAAAGTACTACATAGGAATGGAGGACACCAGTTCCACCACTGGAAGCCTTGCCTGACTACACAGGATGGCCAATTCAGACTCCATATCCTCCATTACTAGGAGTCCTCATTAGATCACACATAGGGGCTCCAGGAAGTTTCCACTGCACTAGATTTTCTCAGTATGCTCCCCCATCCCAGCTGTCTTTCTCACCACCACTGTTTCCTTCTGCCTGCACCACACATCCCCAGACCACCTATAGAATTTATTCTATTTCCCCTTCTCAGGGAGGTCTATGCTCCCCCCGCCAGCCCTCCTCTTTACTTAACCTCTCTGCATCTGTGGATTGCACCTTGATCACCCACTAAACAGCTAATATCCACTTTTAATTGAATACACAGTGCCATATTTGTATTTCTGAGTCTGGGTTACCTCACTCAGGATGATTGTTTTAGTTGCATCCATTTGCCTGCCAATCTCATGTAATTTATTTTTAACAGCTGAGTAATACTCCATTGTGTAAATGTAAATTGTTAATCCATTCTTTAGTTGAGGGGCATCTGGATTGCTTCCAGTTTCTGGCTATTATGAATAAAGCTGCAATGAACATGGTTTTTAAAAAAACGAAAGAAAGTACTACATAATTACTTAAGTTTCAGAAAGTTTTCTTCTATTAAGAAATTTTCTTATATGACTGTATATGGGATGGATCCCCAGATGGGGCAGTCTCTGGATGGCATTTCCTTCAGACCCTGCTCTTCAGTTTGTCTCACCCAGACACTATTACAGACAGTGCTTGTTGACAGGAGCCTGATAAAGCTGTCTCCTGAGAGGCTCTGCCAGTGCCTGACAAATACAGAGGTGGACCTCAGTCAACCATTGGACTGAGCACAGGGTCCCCAATGGAGGAGCTAGAGAAAGGACCAAGGAGCTGAAGGAGCTTGCAGCCCCTTAGGAGAAACAAGAATACAAACCAACTAGTATCCTCAGAGTTCCCAGGGACTAAACCACCAACCAAAGAGTATACATGGAAGGACCCATGGCTCCAGCTGCATATGTAGCAGAGGGATGGACTTGTTGGACATCAAAGGGAGGAGAGGGCCTTGGTCCTAAGAAGGCTCAGTGCACCAGTGTAGGGGAATACCACGACAAGGAAGCGGGAGTGGATGGGTTGGTAAGCAGGGGGAAGGAGAATAGGATGGGGGAAACTGGGAAAGGGGATAACATTTGAAGTGTAAATAAAGAAAATATTTAATTTAAAAAAAAGAAAAAGAAAGAAATTTTCTTATCATGCTATCCAATATTTTTGTCCATAAGTGAGATTTTATCTCATGAGTCATTTTCATAGAAACAACACAATCATTTTAAGGGATATATTTTCAAAAATTTTTGAATTGGTAGCAATATGCAGATAATGAGCTTCTTGACAATTTTTGCAGTAAACTGTGCAATTGAGTTTGCTAAATGCCTGATGTTGTGCTGCAATTCTGTCCCTCTAATCTGCTGTCTCCCATGTCATTCCATCATCACACCCACTCCCAGTCTCTCAAAATCTCCATCTACCTTCATTCTAGTCTGAACATATGGCTTTGTTTCCCAGGCTAAATACACCAGACACACACACACACACACACACACACACACACACACACTATGCTCTAACTATTTTGAGTTGTACATATTCCTGAATTTATCAAATCACAGAATAGTTTACTGATTGTGTTCATGGTCTCTCTTTCTTGGAATAAGATTTTAGAAACTGAATCAAATGTTCTTCCTTCAAAGCAAGAGAAAGGGGTAAGTTGAGATGGCTTAATAGAAACAGACAGGGCCATCACGCCTTATGACCTGGCTCCACCCCCAGGACATACATAGTAAAAGACAACTAACTTCTGTGGTTTGCTCTCTGAGTTCTCTGTATATCCTGGCACATGTGCACCGCCCCTCTACACACACACACACACACACACACACACACACACACACACACACACCACACCACATACATACAACACATACACACACAATACAACCCAACACAACACATACATATACCACACAGACATACACACACACATACATATACCACACACACACACACAACACATACATATACCACACACACACACACACACAACACATACATATACCACATACACAACACATACATATACCACAGACACACAAACACATACATATACCACACACACACAACACATACATATACCACATACACAACACATACATATACCACACACACACACACACACTAGCAGACAACATGACAACTCTTCTCCATCCTCTGTCCTGGTGGAGGAAATGCTGCAATCATCACTCCTGCATTTGAAAGTAAGCTACGTGCGTTATCTAATGAAACTAAACACAAAGCCCAAGAAGCTACTCTTCTCTCTCACTGTTGAAGTGATGGTGGAAGCGGGTTCAGGAGAAGACTTTGTTGTTGGGGGTCTTAAGCTTTCCTATGAATGAATTTTGGGTATGGCGCCTATATAAGAAATAAACCTTTGTGGTTTTACGACGTTGAGATATGAGCTCTCTAGCTACGCTAGCTAGTGGAGACTGAGCAAAAACAGAGCCATCACATGCTTCGTGATTAACTCTTCTTGCAGTGACCAAACACCTGCAAAAGAAACAGCGTAAGGTAGAATGAGTTTATCTTGGTTCACTATTAAAGGTCCAGTCCCTTGCAGCCCTGAGGTCTGGGAGACGCGTGTCACAGGCTGACAGCAGGAGCATGAAGCTGCTTGCTTACACCTCCATGGATCAGGAACAAAAGATGAGACAGGAAGCAGGGCTGACCTCTGTGCTATGGCCCCTGAGCTACTCCTTCCAATAAACCTCAACGACCAGAGGCTCTCCAGCCTCCCTGCCAAGCAGCGAGCGTTCAAATGAACAAGCCTGCGGGTACATTTCAGAATAAAACCACTATTGCATATTGTAACCTTGCTAGTGACAACCAAAATAAGCAAAATAAGTATAAAATATACTACTTATTAAATATGGATGGATACTACAATATAGAGAGCAATACTTTATGTTCATGGCAGACCTTCTAACTGAAAAGTGACCTTATGGCACAGATAACCGGTGACATTTCAATACAGTGCAGGAATAATAATATAATAAGGAATAAGACAAAACAGAACAGCAAGCACAAGCTTGCTGATATGGGCGAAGCCTGGAATGCTCAAAGAACTGCGTTCTAAGCCTGGAACAAACACATGTGTACAAGAGCAGAGATAAACTGAGAAACAAACAAGGGGCAGGGCTTTGTTTTCAGTGCCTCGGCTTTCAGCAGGAGTGACTAGAGAGCCTTTGGGGGACTGTGAATCGAGACTGAGAAAGGAAAGATGTCATCAGCCAAGCAAGAGACTTTATGCTTTATTTCCTTCCTACTACTCTTTTGAAGCCATGTGTCAATACATTAAAAAAGAAAAAACAAAAAAATAGTAAATGTAACACTGAATAGCTATGATTATGTTCACTAATTAACATATTGCAACATTGACTATAACCAATAAGTAATTACTAAATATTATAATGTACTAAGCATAATGATGTACTAGGTATCAAGAGATTATATGTTAAATGTGGTAACAAGTCAGAACACAATAGTACAGTGTTATTTAACAAATAAGCCAGATAAAATCCGCACACAGCTTATGAATTTAGCTTGATTTACTTTGATATGTCTAAATTACACATAAAAACATGTAAAATATTTTCTTATTACAATAGTGCCCTCTGTAACAAAAAGCCATGTTCAGAGCCCAAGTTCACTGCCAGAAGCAAACAATTCAAACCAAGAAAAACAAAGTACAAGGAAACAAACCACAAATCAAAACACCTTTTTCCAAGCATTCAATCAAGGAAACACACCTTACGCTGTGTCCTTGAGGCTGCCAAGTCGAAACTCTGGAAAGCGGCCAAAACAAGAGATGTTTCCCGAAGCAAGTCTCAGAAGCTCTGCAGCATTCCTGGCAAATTCAACTCCTTGCCAAAAATTACACTCTTGGTTGATTTTTCTTACTGTAATTTAAAATGAGATATATGGACAAATTAAAATGGAAGATTTTCAGTTACTGCATTGACTAAAATCAAAACACAGTGAAGGGGCTAGAGACAGATCTGTTGGTAAAGAGTTTGTTGGGCAAATGTAAGGGCCAGAGTCCAGGCTTCCAGATTGCATGAAAAGGCAGGCAAGGAGCAAGGGACCACCAAAAATCTCAGTGCTTGGATAGCCGAGATGGGATACGGCTAAAGCAAGCTGGCTAGCTCAACTAGCGAAAGGTGTACATTTTAGGCTCTAGTACCTGACCCTACCTTAATATATAATGTGAATATAACTGAGGAAGACCCCTGATGTCAGCCCTGGGCCTCCTGATATACCCACCTTACATTACATATAACCACAAATGTGAACACACACACACATAGAGGAGCAAAAATAATTTAAAAATGAAAATGAAACAATAGAAAAAACAAGAGCATTTTAAACTTTATAGGGTTTCTTTTGTCTCATTCCATGATTCCTGGTTTTCTAGCTGTTGATTAATTAGCATATTGCTATGCTGACTAAAACCAATAAGTAATTACCAAATATAATGTAGTCACCTACAGTAATGTACTAAGTATCAATAGACAACATGACAAATGTGGGGCAAGTCAGTACACAGTAGTACAATATTATTTAACCAATAATCTAATATTGATTTGTTTGTTTACTTACTTATTCAACAAAAAACATTTTCAACCCAAAACAGATTTAACTGCCAGAGTATATATGGAAGATAATGCATCTTTATAAGGCACAAAGCCATAATAATGGCTAGGAGAAGGTCCCTTAGAGGAAAGCATAGAAGAAGGTCCCTTAGAGGGAAGCATTACAACAATTTTCTTGACTTAATATATGTGCAAAGGTCATCTGAAAAGCAGTGGGAGATGTTCTAGTTTATTCTAGAGCAATGGTTCCCAACCTTCTTAACATATCCTTTAATACAGTCCCTCATGTTGCGAGGACTTCCCCACTGTAACATATTTTGCTGCTACTTTATAACTGTGATTTTGCTAATTCTATGAGTTGCAGTATAAATATCTGATATGCAGAATATCTGATACAGGAGTAACAAAAGGGGTCATGGCCCACAGGTTAAGAACCACTATGGTAGAGTCATGCATGAATATAAGAGACAAATTTCAAATTACTTTTAGCTATTTCAACTTGTATCTCACAAACTTACAAAGCAATAATAGTACCTAATGAAAAACTTTAAAGTGCATATTATGTCCCAAACAGTTTATTAACAGTAATAATGGAAAATAACTGTCTATATGTAATTTATACACATTTTCACTGAACATAAGAGTAAGATATATTACACATGATACACCAAATTCCGAATTTTTTTCTAGTTTACACTGAAATCACTCTTGTATAGATGAGAATCAAATTTATATGACTCCAAACTGCTTTCTAATAATAGTAACTGAAAAATTAAAATCCATATATTTGAGGATATTTTTAATTCTAATATGATAAATACAAATATTTTACAATCTTAGGAAATACTTTTTAAAAAGGGTATGTGTATGTGCTAACATGGGGGTGGGGAAGGCATAGGGGAGGGCACACACACACTTACATACTCATGCACACATATGTGAGTGCAGTTGTCTGTGGAAGCTGGAAGGGAGCTGCAGATCCCCTGGATCTGGGGAAGCTATAAGCAACCGTGTGGCTGCTGAGAGGTCATCTTCAGCACTCTGCAAAAGCAGCAAGCACTCTTAACTGCTGAACCATCTACCCAGCCTCTAGGCCTTTCATAAGTACAGATGAAAATTAAAGTCGAGTCATATTATGAGAAATGGCTTTTAAATAAATAGTGCAGTTATAGAGTAAAGCTTAATGCTTATCTCATACCACTGCCTAAAGATAACAACAAAAACAAAATAATACCAGTCCTAAATGTCAGGGCTAGTATTATAATACTCTTCAAAAATGTGTGACTCAAATGTCATGACTTTGAGCTACATAACAACAGTTTCTCAGAGACTGAAGCCAGGATATTATAATATATGCTCCAAAGAATAAAAACAGTTCAAAGATGATCCACACAATGGGAGAAAACATTTGCAACTCAGGTAACGGATACAAGTTTTGTACTGAGATTATATGAAAGACTCTTGCTATTCAACAACATAAAAAAGCATTAATCCAATTTTCCAATGATTAATGAATTTGAAATGACATCTTTCCAAAGGCTTTTCAAATTTCCAACAAGCACATACATTATTTGTTGTGGAAATTCAGAACAGAGGCTCGGCACTTTCACCTCTGCATGGTTGACCAATCAAAAGGAAAACACTGCCAGTGGAGGAAGATGCCAGTGGAGAGATTTGAACCCTTGTTCATTGGTTAGCAAAGTGAAAGTGTGAAATCACACTTTAGAGAGTCAGCGACTGCTCCCCAAAAATTACACACAGAACCGCATATGACCAACACCTCTGCTAGTAAGTGCACACTCATGAGAAGTGAAAGGCTTGGCATACAAAATGTACATGTGCGCATGCGCGTCTTCAGAATGGACTTATTCTAACAGCCTCAAAGGGGAACCAACCCACAATGAACTAACTGAAAAAAATCAAGGCCACATATTGTTCTCTTCACAGGAAAAATTCAGAATGGGGAAAAATCAATAGTGAGAGTAAAACAATTATGCTGTTGAGGTGGAAGAGATAAATTGTGATTTTTAATGGAGAAAAAAGTTCTTGCCGAAGAATAAAACTATTTCAAGTTTAGTGTTGATGGTTGCACAAGTCTGTAAACATTCTGAACCTACCCAATAGGACCATTTTTAACATGTCAGATCTTATGCTTGTGAACTATGTATCGCAATATGGAATTTAAAATAAAAGTAGGATAATAATATACTCTGTGGTCCTTATCTAAGATCTCGGGGCCACACATTCCCTGGGAGGGTTTAGATTTATAAAGGTAACGTGTCTGTCCCTCAGTGTTGTGTACTTGAGATTTCTGAAGTAAAGGGAAGATACACAGTGGAGAAAGGTTACCCCCACCGAGGGTACAAGCACCCCACCAACAGGTCAGCCCTTACTGACACCTCAATCACAGCCTACACAAAGCTCTAGAAATGATCATTTAACAGAACTACTGAATTTTCAAAATGTAAATAACGGGTCCTGGCCCCTTATAAATGATGATGAAACAAGTGATAATCTCGAGGAGTTGGCATTTGTTAAATGGCAGCCAGCATGGCAAGCTCTGTGATTATGTAACCAGCTGTAGGGTCGGGACGTGTCTTCACATCCCTCTGGAATACATACAATTAGCTGTAACTGGAGAAATGCTTCCCCTGGGATCCGGGAAGTGACCTACTTGGGCATGCTACCTCGAGAGGGAAAAGGACAGGAACCTGCATTAAAATCTATCTGTAGAGTTCACTCTTTACAGGGAACTACATGTTCTGAGCTACGGACTGACATGTTATCTGTGAAGAGGAGGAAGGACTCTTTATAAGATGAGATATGAATACCAGTGCATGTATAAATAATATGTTATTATCCAGAAAATGATTTCATTAGCGACTGAACCAATATTAAACTAAAAGCAGATAGTCAAGTTCTCTGTGGGCACTGAAATATTAATTTCATCAAAAATGATAAGCGTTAGTTTAGAGATTGCATTATCGACATCTAAACTATAAAATATATACAGATCCAAGTGGCCTCTAACTAAACCACCATCTTAAGCTTTCATGGACTTCTATGTGACATACTTAAAGGTATCACAGAAGGCAAACATATGATTATGTATCATGTTCTGTCTCAATTGATATGCCTATGAAGACCAGAAAATATTACCTTTTATACCTTATAAGTAACTTAATCTTCTAACTTTTGAGTGATTTGACTTATTTAGCCCATATATTTACATGTGACATAATTTTATATACTCCATGTGTTCCTAGGGTGGCTAAGAAACTATTTACATACAATACTTTAAAGAAGGATATTAAAAACCACTAGAGAATTGCTCATGCTTACTTTCGTTTATGTGATAACAGAATTAACAGATAACAGAATTGGGGGTGGGGATACTGTGAAAGGTTGAGAGTTACTAAAGTGCTAATCTGACCCTTTACATCCTACAGTGCATCGTCTGCTAAATGATTCAGACGGTTTCTGCATAGCATATACCAGCCCTTTCACTTGGCCATGCAGACTCTATGGTCCCAGTTTCAGCAATATTACAAATAGACTGCCCTGGCTGCTGAACCGCTTCCTATTTTCTAAGTAAAAGTTACCCCTGTTACAAACTTCAACCGCTTCACAGCTCTATCCCTTTTACCGAAATCCAAGCTTCCCCCTGGACTTACCAGTCTTGGCTTCATGGATATTCTTAAGACTTCATTTAATTTTACACTTAATCTGTATAATTTACCTGTTCCACCCAGACAAACCTTTGATAATATGCTTTTCACTTATTAAATACTGCACGCTTACCTTTATAGTCACTTAGTTTTAAAATAAAATGGTCAAATATTTATAATATCAGGATATCAGGATACTTATTGTTGCCTTTCAAAAGCAAAGTCTAGCATCTTTATGGAAATGTTGACCCATCCCTATAAAATAAAATAAAATCACAATTTTGAAATGTAAAGAAAAGTAGACTTTTCTGGTGTTGGCAGCACAGTTCCTTGAAGAGCAAGAAGATGCTGAGGCAAATAAAATATTGATAGACATTTGGAGCAAATCTGGATCCCCTGGACGGAAAGGCATTAGTCCTCTACATTAACATTTAGCATTCAGGCCAAGAAAGGGCGACATTTTACAAGGAAAAAAAACAGAAATGCAAAAGGCATATTTTTATGTAAGATATGATCACTCATAAAAAAGTTTTAATTTATAATCATATTTCACGTGAAAATAAAGAAGGTATCTTCAGGAAAGTTTATGGTTTCTCATCTGTTTCATGAACTGTCTTATTCCACAAAACCAGCAAAGCAATTGTTTGGGAACTTCATGTATATTTCCTTGAGTTTTGTATTTTAGGATTTGAGCAATCTGCTACTATATGTATATAAGACTCTAGCTACATTTTTTTATTTTGGAAAGGAAAAAAAAAATCAACCTGGTAAGGTATTAATTATAAGACGTGAGCCATGAACATGAAATTGTCTGTGTATGCTCGTCTAAATACTTTGATTCAATCTAGTTTAAAATGGACAGCACATGTAATAAAGAACAAATTAATTCAATAGTGAAATATATATTTGAATAAGAATAAAACATTGTGAACTACTGGCTTACGGATATCAGAGATAGTATTATATTGCCTGGCCCAAAGATATTCAAATTCTGGTTCCTAGAACCTCATATAATTTACTGAAGGATCTTTATTGCCATTAGGAGATGCACTGCAAAAGACCAGCCAGATACATACAATGTTGCTGACCTAGTAGATGAGAGAAGAGGGCCATAAGCATAGGAATGTGGTAGCCATAAGACCTGCAAAAGGAACAGAAACCAAGATTGTCTACTGAAGGTTACGCAAACATTACAGCCCTGATAACACGGTCATTTCCAGTGTGGCACATGCCAAACTCCAAATAGAAGTATGAGATATTAAAACTACATTTTATAAAAATACATAATGTTTTTTATATATTTTAAAAATTTTCATGACATCTTTTATCTTTGCTACTATCTCTCTGCTATCACTCTATCACTGTCTGTCGTTTTTGGATGGCGTTCTAAACACAGAGGCGATGCATTTTGAATGCATTAGCTTCAAACGGTTCCCTGAGTTGGTCTTCTTTGACTTGAGGCATGCCTCTGGCTTCTTTGCTAATTTCTTTGATTTGACGGGGTATTTTCTTCCACTTGGTTTCACTGTCAAACTCTTTATTGTCCAGAATATTTCAGTACATAAAAAGTTCTATATAATCCAGCATTCCCCACATTTGAAGGAAAGATTTGAGGAGTGGAATGAAACGAGAGAATGGTAAAGCTAGAAGCAGAGAAAAGACAGACTCAGACTCAGTAACCTGCTCTGGTCCTGCTCACAGACCGAGAGCGATCACTGTAAAGGACACAGAGTCAAATCCAAAGCTTCCCAACGTCTAGTGTCTGTCCCGCTGAGTCAGGATATAAGCTATAATCTCTAATTAGGATCTTGACATGTGTAGACTATATTTAAAATATTATTAAAAATCTACCAGAGGCATTTTTATTTAAAATCAAGTGTTTTCTAGATTGAGTCATCTATCTTTTGTCATAGTTAAAATTTTGGCTTCACGTCCTAACTGGCCTGCTACTTTTGCAGTGAGTGTGGAAACTATAAAAGAAGCAGGTTTCTTTATTCTTATTGCCGTTTCCATGACTTAAAAGACATGGTGTTGACAAGAACCTTCATTTATGACACTCTCTTACCTGTGACTCAACACAATGGTTTGATATATCACTGCATAAAGAATGTTTACCTTTTTATTAGTATTCAGATTTGTGAGGTAAAATTACTCTCCTCCTTCAAAAACACCTAGCATTTCTACCATATAAAAATATTAAGAGGTCTGTAAAAGAATTAGTTCTAGGACTAAATTATTCTTATTTGTTTAACAGATTTCTTGAGGAAATATAAATAAATTGTATCACTATTTTCTATTAGCATCATTTTAGGTATGCTGAGGGAGTGCATAATACTATATTTTAAACAGTATGTTTCAGACCTTCATAGAGCCACAAACTGTTGATGTTAAAATATGCATATATTCATAAAGTCTGGGGGAAAGATAACCTCACTTCATGCGTTGACACAGAGAAACACTCACAGATGTATACTTTCCAATGGGGCACTCAGCATTTCAGTAAGAAAAGACTATTCTTCCTTCAGCTGACAGATCTCCCTGTCACCCAATCCAGAGTCTCACAAGTAGCTGCTTTACATCATTGTAATGATGTAAAAATGCTATTACATACTTCAAAAGACCAAGGAATGCCACTCATTATAAGCCAGAGTGCTAGGTTAACAGTCTTGGCCTACAATCCCATTCACTTGCAGCTTCTAAATGAGAGAATATGATAGTTATATCAATTACCAACCTACAATCATCTAGGAAATAATCCTTTTTGCATGTCTGTGAGATATTATCATCACTATGTTGAAGTGGAAAAACCCAGTCTAAAAGGAGGCAATGCTATTCCCTGGGTTGCATAAAAAGGAGAAAGTCAGCTGAGCCTAAGCTATATTGTTTACTTCTTCCTGACTGTTGATGCAATATTCCCAGCAGATCCATGTTCCTGTCTCCATGCCTTCCCTACCATTTTAGACTACTTCTAGAACACTAATCCAGAACAAACCTTCCATCCTTAAGTTGCTACAATCGGGCACTTTGTCAGCACCAAGAAAATTAACATGGAAGTGTATATAACCAGTGACTGGAATCCACCAATCTTCATCTCTCCAGTGAAGCTAGCATGGATGATGCAAAATGGTAAGTCTGAGTAAGTGGATCTATTGTGAAATCTGAGTATTTGTTCCCAAGGTGATTAAGGTCTAGTTTCTGAGAAAGGGAACAGAGGTTATGATGTGCATATGCATATTTGTGGGAGTCTGGGTGGGTAACATCAGTGAAAGTATTTATGACCAACATTCTACAATGTCACTGTGATAACCAACTTGGTTGTTAATTTAACTACACCTGGAATAAACTAAAACCCAAGCAGCCTGGGATTGTGTGAAGGGTTTTCTTGATGGGATCATTTGATGTGGGATGACGCTTAAATCTGCTCCACACCTTCTGGCAGCAGGCCACATAAAATGGAATGAAAAAGGTAAGCTTTGCCTAGTTTTCCCTCACTCTTGCTGGCAAGTTCATCTATTCTGGGGCTGAAGGATTCCTTCACCGGTGTTAGAATCTACATCTTCAGGATTCCAACACAGACTGAAGATTAGTAGCTTTTTGGAGTCCTTGGGATTCCAGCACAAGACTGGAACTGCTGTGTCATCCAGTTTCAAGAGCTAAACAAAAATAGAATTCTTGGCTTTCCACTGGGAACCAGTCACTGTTGGATAACCCAGATCACATCCTGTAAGACATTCTAATGAAGCATCTTTTAATGTTTACCTGTTATACCAGTTTTGTTTCTTTAGATAACTATGAAAAAAAGTCATTTTCCCTATCTTGACAAGAAAAGAAAGAAGAAGAAGAAGAAAAAAAAAAAGAGTAGGAAGAACCAACAGTCATTTTGGTATCTGATCAAAAGTGCTAACCCCTAGTCAGTTTGTTAATAGAAAAACTGATGTTTAGGCACTGTTTTCAAACTCAAGACAAGAAACAAAAATCTATTATAGAACCTTAAAATGTTTATGTCCTTGAGATGCTAAGTCTAGTCTTTCTTTACCCAGTTTCTCTAATAGAAATAGAGAGGCCAGTAAAGAAGGGCAGAGTAGTTCTAATACCAGGCCGTTTTGTACACTCAACCCTTACTACAAAAGAAATAGATTCTTCCTATTGTAATGCTTCATCTCTCCAGTGGTGGCATGTCTACAACTGGCACCAACTTCTGTGGGTTATTTGAGCAAAGTAAACAAACTCTATTTAAAATCATCTATTTAAAAATGAAATTGGGAAAAGAGCTACATGTAGAGAGAATCTCTTGTGTAGTGTTAGAAGAATTGCCTGTCAATAAAAATCTAATGGCCAATTTGCTGAGAGAGGATTAGAGGTGGGACTTCCACTCAGAGGGAGTCAGGAAGGGAATTTGCCATCTGACCATCTCTGAGAAAGTCAGACAAAACTGAAGAGAGGTAACCAGCCATGTAACAGACATAGAATAGTATCAACAGGATAATTGAGTTAAGAGGTAGTTGGCTAGTTTAAACAACTCTTAAGAGCTTAAGGCCTAGACATCTAGTATTAAATAATAAGCCTCCGAGTCATTATTCAGGAACTGGGGCATTGCTGGAACAGACAGAGCGTTACAGCTACCAGAAACTGAAAGCAACCAGGATATTTTATGTACATTAAAACGTGAGCTGTAAGAAAGAGTCAGGTAATGATTTTACAGTTGCATGAACTTACCATAATAAGACTCTGTTTGTTAATTTGTCCAAAATGAGGACTGATGCAGAAGAAATTTTACACATTTAACATTTATCTCAAAGTACAATTTAACACTGTCCTATAGCACTACGTTTTCTTCTCCTGAATGTTCTTTCATAGACATGATCAAGGGCTTACATTGAAACAAAGTAACAAGTTATTCAACATTCGATGTTTCTGTTGATTGTTAGTAAAAATGAGATAAATTGTGATGACCTTATTTGGATAGTGAAATGGGGTTAAAGGCTATTTGAAAGAAAGAGTTAAAAAAATAAACTAAAAAACAAAACAAAAACTCTGCTCCAAGTTTTCCTTAGTGAGACATGGGGGAAAGTAATTATTGTGTCCTAAATTAAAGGAAAATGGTGGTCTCGATAAAGCTTCCACTTCCTATTTAAATGCTGCCCAATCTACAGGATTACTCAAAGCTTTCTCTGGCATCTCAAAATGGTGACATCAAAAACTGGACATTATTAGATTTAACACGAACATTTCCTAATATCTCCAAGAGCCCCTACAAAACCACAACCCCTTCTCTGTGTATTCTTGGGTGGTGGGGGACTAATACTAAGGGCAGATAAACTATGCAAGGCCCTTTGTGTGCTACCTAAGCAGTAACAATGAATTAATCGAGGAAAGATGGATGGACATAATCCTCACCACTCTACTAGCCAAAGAAATGAGGAAAGTCAAGAACATTTAAAAATACCCTAAGATAAGAACAAACGGACATTATAACCAATAACATCTTGGATTACTGCAGATCACTATTGTAATTATACTTTTAAATCAATCCTGCTAGGATAGATACTAGATTGAGAACTTTATAGATGAGATGATTGAAGGTTCTCAACTAAGGGAAACGAAGGGGCTTCCTTACTGAGGGCCACTGTTAACAGCAGGCCAAGAGAAACTCTCTTCCTGAGGATTTACACTGGAACCCTGGCATGGAAAATTAAAGCCAGCTCCCTTCTTGTCTGTGTTTTCCTATAGAATGTTTGTTCTTCTGAATCATGTGGGGCCAAAAGATATGAGGGAAGAAGATGTTTGCAGTATTTATCTGTGTTATCTTGTAGTTGATCATTAAATATGGACTCAATAGTAAGTGCTTAGAAGTTTAACATACTTCACAATAGACTGCAAGGAAAATCACATATGAAAGTCCTTGCTGTAATGAGTTGCAACTTCCAGAGGAAGTTCATTACATTAGGTTAAGTGAAAGACAGCATATCACAGAGCATATCCACATACAACATCGTTTGGGTTCGGGGATTCACTAAACATCAGAAAAAGTAACCCCACTTCACCACTACCACTAACCAATAAAGCAACTCTACAAATATTTTGGCTTACAAGACTGTTCCCATAAAAGGGAAACAGGAAAGAGTAAATCGGAGTTAAAACACAGGAGGCGGCGGCGGCCTAAGCAGGATTAGTAGAAACTAGAGTCACCTGTAACTACAAGGAGGCCTCTCAAATTAGTGGACAGCACAGCAAGCTAATTAATCCCCAGCCTAGGGTAAACCTGGGGAAGTGGGTGGGACTGAGAGTTTCTGCAAGGTCCTGGAGCACTAGGACACGCTGGCAGGGCGCACCCGCGTTGCTCGGCAACCCAGGCGGCCACGCCCACCCCAGTCTGGCCATTCTCTCTGGGCCGGAGAAGCCAAAACAGTCGAAAAGGAGGTCTCCCTGCTGGGCTCGGAGCCCAGATCCCCTGGAGGAGCCTCCGGATGCTCAGGCCCAGCGCCTGGGGCTGTTCCCCAGGCCAGATCTACAGTCTCCACGGGGCTGGGAGACGCTGGGAAAGCGCGTTTCCAGCCCTGGGCCCGCATCAAGAGAACTGTGACCCCGAACCCCCAAGCCCTCGCCGGAAACACACCTCAGCATTGCCCAGCGAGGGCGGCCCAACTGCGGGTCCGGCCGGGTGGGCAGCTGTCCACGCTGCTGTCACTCAGAGGCAGGGGCGGGACGAAGAGCCGCACACCCCTACTCCAGGAGGGCCAGACGAGGAGGGGCGGGGCCAGCCTTCAGTCTACACTCTGATTGGCTAGGCCTTCCCTGCGAGCCTCCAGGACTGTGTGTGCTCTTAGGTCCATCATTTCTACACCTTAGAGCTTCAGTACTTCCTAGGATGCAGACATTAACAGAAAGGAGCCTGACTTCTTTTCACAAACATAAAACGAAAACCAAAAGTTATTTTAATGAGTGACCACTTCCACCTTTTACACACAAACACCTAAATCTAGTCATATCCTTAGGAAAACATTCCAACAGTGAAACACATTCAAAGAGATTCAAGGAGCAGGACTTAGGGTAGGATAAGATACTTTTATTTTAATTTTTAACTTTTAACAAGAGAGTCAATTTAGGGAAAGCAATTGCTGAAAGGTGACAAACGACTGTGATTGCAGGCCTGTTTCGGGAACTTAGTTTTCGCATCTGTAAAACAGGAGCAGACAATATTGAGTTATTTAACATTTGGAATGGTTTTGATCACCGACTGCTCTCTAAATTATGCTTTTACAATCCCGACAAAACCTCCTGGGAAGTAGTATTATTATCCATAGTCTGCTTCCAGACTAGAAGCAGGTGAGTTTATTTAATAAATGAACAAGCCACTGAACAAAGAGTGATTCTCTTTATACTGACATAAACTAAATTTAAAACCCAGACAGTAGGAGTCAGAGGGGATGGAGGACTGCGGGAGAACATGGCCCACCAAATCAGTTAAGCGGGCCTCACATAGGTTCACAGTTAGTCTGTGTGGAGCGCATAGGGCCTGCGGCATGGGTCCATGCCAGGTCCCCTGCATTTGTTATGACTTGCTGTGTTCTCCTGAGACTCCACACAGTGGGAGCCAGCATGTCTCTCATTCTTTTGCCTGCTTTTAAAACTATTTTCCTCCTATTGGGTTTTTTTGTCCAACTTCAAATTAAGAGATTTCACCTTGTGTTACTGTATACTGTTTTTTCCAGTTTGGCTGTTGTCTCTCGGAGGCCTGCTCTTTTCTGAAGAAGAAATGGAGGAAGAGATCTAAGGAAGGAAGGGGAAGCTGTGGTTGAGATGTACTACATGACAGAAATTAAAAAATAAAATATTAAAATAATAATAATAATATCCCTTCAAGTGTTACAAAAGTTTGTAAAAGGCAAAACATCATACAAAAAGAATGTAGGCACATATAAATAGATATCTCTGAAGTCTCCCATGATATCTTATTGAGAAATGAAACCCAAAATGTGATTTTATTTTCTGTACTGCTAGATCATTTTCTGGTATTCAGGATCTTTAAAATGAAACAAAGATAGAATTCAATGACATTAAATAAATGTTCTTAATGAGGATTGTATATGTGTGTTGCTTGGAGGAGAGAGGAAATAGTGAAGTCCCAACATATATGCTTCCTTGTTCAAATAAAATGGACACCATGTTGTGACAAAATTTTTGGAATAGAAGGAATATATTTTGTGGCAAATGATTTTATTTTCTAATCTTGCTGAATTTCCAAATTCTTCTTAAAGCTTGAACTATGAATAACTCCACCCCAAAGATTTCTTGATTGTGTGTGACCTATGCTCCCATTTAAGTTTCTTTAATCTTTTAAAAATGTTTTATTCTGAAAGAGTTATGATTGTGTAGTAATAAGTATATTGTATAAATAAATACTGTTAGCTTTAAATAAATGTGGAGAATAGATGTGAGTCGTTTTTCAAATGCATATTCACATAGAGAAAATGCCCTTGTTTGAATTTCTCACATGCATAAAATATACATTTAAGTAAATGTATTGTAGGCATGTAAATGTGTTATCTTTGAAATAAACACAGCTGTATGCTCCACATATGTATAGCTGCAGATGTTTGAGGCATTTATTCTGATTGCTGGAACTCTGCACCTTTCTATTTTGTCACACATCCAGTAGAAAACACTGTGCTCTATAAGCAAAGAACAGCCAATAATGAGAATCTGCCGCTGAATTTCTTACTGTGAATATCCTTAGGAGATGAGCTTGCTTAGGTTACATTATTGCATAAGCATTTACTGCTATATGAAGTGGCACTGGCCACTTTAGAGTATATAATAACTACTACAAAGTAGCCTTACAAAGTAGCTTTTAAAATAATTATGCTAAAAATATTGTCTCCAACTAACTTAATACTTCCTACATTTTGACTAGAAGAGTTTGTACCTGTTTATCTAGACCTCCATTACTTATTTTGTATATTATATTTCTGCTCCAACCCTTGTAATTCCTGCATAGATACAAGGTATGTGTATATATATATATATATATATATATATATATATATATATATGTGTGTGTGTGTGTGTGTGTGTGTGTGTGTGTGTGTATACACAAGGTGTGCATATGTAAGGTATGCATATATATATATATATATATATATATATATATATATGTATATATATATATATGCCACCAACATCCAAACTGCCAAATAAATAACATTTTAGAGACAGGCAATATATACATTGAAAGGCACTGCTCATGTTCTCAGCATGTAGAAAACCAAGGCAGAAGAAACCCTGAAATTTCTAGGTGAGCGTCTTAGTTAATGTTTTATTGCTCTGAAATGACACTGGGACTAAGGCAACTCTTATAAAGGAAGGTATTTAATTGGGATTGGCCTATAGTTCAGAGGTTTAGTCTGTTATTATCATGGCTGGGAACATGGCAACATGCAGGAAGGCATGATGCTAGAGAAGTAACTGAGAGCTTTGCATTCTGATTCTCAGGCAGCAGCACACATACACACACACACACACACACACACACACACACACACACACACACCAAAACAGAGACAGACAGAGACAGACAGACAGAGACAGAGAAAGACAGAGAGACACAAAGAAACAGAGACAGAGACACAGAGAGATAGGGACAGAGAGCCAGAGCCAAAAAGAGACAGACAAAAGAGACAGACACAGGGACACAGACACATAGATACAAAGAGTGAGACTGGAAGCCTGGGCTTTCCCTGGCCATAGCATGGGCTTTTGAAATGCCAAAGCCCAACCCTAGTGGCAGACCATCAAGGCTGCATCTCCAAATCCTTCCCTGACTGCTCAGCTCGGGACAAAGCATGTAAATAATACATGCAGCTATAAAGGCCAATCCCATTCGAACACTACAGTCAGCACAGGCTGGGTAGTGAGTACTAGGACAGCAGAGAAGACATAACAAGACTGTCTCAGAAACCCGAACCTGAAAACATCCAGATGTACATTATGAAGGGTTCTTTATTTCTGATACTATCTACTGTGAAGCAAAATTTTCTGTTATCACCATAATTATGTCTAGTGTCTTTCATTATTTTGTTCCTTTGTTCTTTTTTATATTTTTGAAATAGGTTCCCATACTATAGCCCAGGTTGACCTGGAACTCATAGAGCCTAAGTTGGCACAAAATTCATGGAGATCTTCCTACCTCAGCCTCAACAAGTGCAAATATGACAGGCACGAAACAGCACACCATGCTCTGCCTTCCTTTGCACACTGTTGAATTATTTAAATTTCCAATTTTACTTTAACCAACCTGTGTCTACATATCTAAAGGTGTTTATAAATAACACATTTTTTGCTTTCAATCTAATGTGACATCATTAGCCATGTGATTGGGCTCTTCCCAGTAATGTACTTCATTATATGACTGAGTTTTCTGAATGCTTTCTTGTTATTTTTTTTCTCTCAGATCTTTGTAATTTTGTTCTCCTTTGTGTTCTATTAAGGAATATTCTTATATCTCAAATATTTTTTCTTTTACTGGTTTAACATGAATAAAAGTTAATGGTTGACACATGGTTACAGTCTTTACATTTAACCTGCCAGTACCTATCTGAGTAATATATATAATTTCATACATAATGAGATAAACTTCACACAGTCCATGACATATCTTTAGCCTGTGATATTTCATGTATTTGGCTTTTAGATGTGCCATCAGTTGAATAAGGCTTGTGATGATTCCTTGTGGGGTCTTCCCTTAAAGCCAAGGATTCCAACCTTCCTAATGTCGCGACCTTTAATAAAGTTCTTCACGTTGTGCTGAGCCCCAGCCATAGATAGTTTTCATTGCTACTTTATACTGTAACTTTGCTGCTGTCATGAGTCAAAAGGTAGGTATCTGCGTTTTTTAAATGGTCTTAGGTGACCCCTGTGAAAAGGTTGTTTGATGCCCCCAAGGGCTTTGTACCTACAGGTTGAGAACATCTGTCTTAAAGAGATCTTTAGAACCTTAAAAATTAATCTTGTATATTCACCCAGATATTAATCACTCACAGTTCCCATCATCACTTTCTGTAGGTACACATTACATCATAAAATATCATTTGTCCTCTGGTTCATGAGCTTCCTTGAACATTTAATATTGTGCCTGTCTACAGCTGTGGTTTTCTAAACCATTTTGCGTGTTGTAATTAGTTTTCGTTTTACCTTTCATTCTTTCAAGGATATTGTGGTTGAGCATAAAATCCAGGTGCTGGTTTGTATCAGAACATTCATGATTATGTCCAATTTCCTCCTGCCTTGTGTATTTCTGACAATATATCTGTTCCTTTGTAACTACTGAATCTTCCTTCTCTGCTTGCTCTGGTTTTTCCCTTTGAGCACATCATGAAATAGCACTACATTTTTTTTCTTGCCTTTGTGTTTTGAATCTGTTTCATTTCTTACAAGGATTTATATTTTTTTCAAAATTAGAAATATTCTAGTCATAATTTAAATATTTTTATTCTCAGTACTATTTACCTTCAGGAACTTTACATATATAAAATTTGAATTCCATATATTTACTTGACTTCTTAGTTTCTACTTATATCAATAAGTTTTAATATATTTTATTGTTTTATATTCACAGTTGTTGTTCTATCTCACCCAATGGCTATTTTTATGCTATAAGTTGTTCAGTCTAAAATTTATAAGCTTAAAGCAGTACTTTTTAAATGACATACATTTATTTCCTTCCACATACTCTTCTCTTAACTTCTGAGCACTTGGGGTCTATTTACAGTGACTGTTTATTCTGTTTGTTTACTAACTCTATCATCTGTATCTCTTCTATTTTTCTTACTATTTTTAATAACATATACTAAGTGTACAAAGTAACTAATTGCATTACAATGTTTTCATACTTTAATATATCATCCTTTAATAATAACCCTCTGAGTTCAATTAGGGCTGACCATGTGAAATGGGTGGGAGTCATCTCGTGGAGCATGGACTATCTCCCAAATGTCATATCTTCAAAATAATAATAATAGTAATAATAATCCCTTCTTGAACAAACATTACTTGCCTTTATTTTCTCTCCTATGAGTAGGGCCTCTGGATCTGCTCTTCTGTCTATAATGCGATTTTGACTGCCTTTATTTTGTGCAGGTCTTGTGCTGCCATGAGCGACTATGTACTTTAATCATTTTGTGTGAAAAAACTGAGTTTCATAGCAGTCTTTGACATCCTCTGGTTCCACTTGCTCACAATGTTCCTTGAGCCTTGGATAGGGAAGTGATATATATGAACCATCTGCTACTGAACACTGAAAATCTCTTACTCTCCACATTTTGGCCAGTTATGAATCTGAGTATTAACCACTAACTTGCTGCAAAAAGAAACTTCTCTGACCAAGGTTTAAAGATGGACAAACATATAGACATAAGCATAAATGTTAAGGAGCTTTCTATGGCTGTGATAAAACACCTTTACCCAAAGCAGCGTGGAAAGAACAGGGTTTATTTGGCTTCTGATTTCTGCCTTGCCTTTCCTTGTTGGTGAACTGTAAACCCTAAGCCAAATCAACCCTTCCCTTCCTGCGTTGGTTTCCAGGTGGTACTAGATATGATCGAGATGGACCTGGCCATGTTGTTTGGAGGAGGATTGCGTAATTATTTAGAACATTGAGCTGGAAAGCTATTAAGTGTTCAGCTCTTATAAGTATGCAAGAACAATAAAGAAAACGTTGATAAAAGGTAGGCAACTGGTCAACATCATAACCACTTAGAGAAACATTGACAGGTGCCCTCTCCTGCATGAACTCTGATCTCCCTAGGCATGAAGTACGAGATTTGGAACAAGTTTACAGTACCGGACATGAAATATCATTTATAGAGCATGCATCTAATCCAGTCAGAAAATGGTTGACCTCATAACAGTCCTACACAACTGTACCAGTAGGCACGGGTTACCAGGTGTTGTATAGCATGTAGGGTCCAGTGCAAGGTAAGACAATTTATAAGTAACTCCACCCCCTGCCCCAGCAGCTTGTATAACACTGAAGCACTATGAAACGTGGAAGAACCTTTTCCAGTCACTTAGAGCTAAATTTCCCACTGTCCTGAAACCAAACTTGGTAATGACTTCATCAATGGAGTCTTATCAGTTATGCTAGCCACCCAGGAGAAATGGAAGTAATCTATGTTCCTGATCAATAACTTGTAAGCACTGAAATTTTCATCAACTATTCATGGCTTCTGGGACCAGTATTATTCACTGGTGCAGGGTATTTCTGATCAAATTTCATTTTTAATATTATGCTTTTAATTAGCTTGCAAACTAGTGGACTTCCACAAGGCTCACTCATATTTCCTTAGCTTTGTTTAACTTGACCCCTCTGTCCTGGTCTCACCTACCCTCATCTCTTATCCTCACTTAAGCCTTTAACCAAGAGTATCCCCCTGCAGCCCTTTATGTCACTCATATTAACCCATCCTATTTAATTATATTTTACTAGGTTGTAAGATTGTATGTTTTTGTATATCTTTTTATTATATTCCTTTTGTTTTGGTTAAAGCTTTTCCACATTCTCATTTCTCTATTCCCCTTTGCTCACCATGGTTGAAATGTTTCTCTCCAAATACCATTCCTCTCTACTTCTATTTTACTAAAAGCACTTTAGGATTCCATCTCACCCAAGTCAGAATGACTATAATTAGGAACACAATTAACAAAATATTCTGGCATAGGTGTAGGGGACAGTGTAAACTAGTGATAGCACTCTGGAAATTAGTCTAGAGCTTTCTCAAAATCTAGGTGTAAAAAGCCCACAGTCTTGTCTTTAATCATTAGTATTCACCCTTGTACTTGACTTTGTTAATTGAAAATGCTTTATTTTGCACTTTTCATTTATTTCACTGTTTTTCAATACCAGTGGTGTGAGTGTGAGTGTGAGTGTGTGTGTGTGTGTGTGTGTGTGTGTGTGTGTTATTTTCAGAATCTCTATTCAGTAAATTTTGTTTCCAAGTTCTGTACATACTTCTTTATATATTTTTTTGTTCCCTGCTGTTTGAAGTTATTGATCATTCTAAAATTTGGAGAATTATATTCTTTCCTTAACATTTCAATGGCCTCAGCATGTTCAGATCCAATAACTGAGAAATCATGATACTTTGCAGGAGTCATATTCTTTTGATTTCATAATCTTGTCTTTGTACCTTACAGTTGCTGCAACTGGCCACATGGCTATCCCCTCCAGTTTACATGGGATCGTCTTAGTAAGCAGCCTTCATTTGTAGTATCAATCCCCTTAGAGCACAGAAAATAAACTAGAATATCATTGACAACTCAAAAATATATTTGCTATAAAATATTTAGATTTTAAAACTGTAAATTAATATCATAGCTCCAACAAAGAAACACAGAGAAGTTATAGGGTAATCTATGAATTCAATAACTTAATAATTGAAACATTTGTCCCATATCATGGGGAGTCAAGTCCTAATGAATACATCTGCATCAGAGCTCATGTATCTATGCCTCAGGGAACATAGATACATCTGCATCAGAGCTCATGTATCTATGCCTCAGGGAACATAGCAGAAGAAAGGACAGAAAGACTGTAAGAGCCAGAATATTGGGGAAGTCTGCTGTGAAACTGCCTCTCCTAGAAAAGGCTGCATAAGTAACACTGGGAAAATGGCAATACCAATGGACATGTTAATGTGGAAAAGGGAAAGTTTTTCTGGATCTCACCATAGACAAAGAAATACAAGGACTAACGACTACCAGAGGAAGAGGCCTCTCTCTTGAATTAGTCCGCTATTTTTTCCTTCAATGCTCAGTCCTGAAGAAACATACACACAAACCACAAAAATAGACTTAGAAAATTATATATTTATATATTTTTGCATATCTACATATATGGAACAATAATTTTGAAAGAAAAAGACTACAATGTATGAGAGAAGTTTGAGCCCCCAAACTCCCATCAGACTGCATTAAAACTTTTTTTTTGTTTTTTGTTTGTTTGTTTTGTTTTATTTTTGAGACAGGGTTTCCTTGTATAGCCCTGGCTGTCCTAGAACTCACTTTGTAGACCAGACTGGCCTTGAACTCAGAAGTCTTGTTTATAGATTCTAGAATGTCTCTAGCTAGTCGTTGCAACCACTGTCAAAGGCCTATAGATTCTATTTGTTAATATTTTATTAAAGCCACAGCTCCATTCCTAGTACCAATGTTCTGTATTAATCACTTTTATTTTGCCACTGAAATAAAATACCCCAGAATGCTTCTTAATGAAAGGTGTGTTTGTGCTAACTATTTTAAAAGGATATGGTCTACCATGGCAGAGGAAGCATACTAACAATCATGTCTCTAACTGAGGTGTCAGGTTGTGTTGCTCATTTTCATTCATTCCAGGAGAGCCCTCTAGGACACCATGGCACTCCTATTCAAAGTAGGATATCCTTCTTCTCTTGTTCATCCCCAGGAATAGGCTCAAAGCCCAGAATGTGTCTCCTAGAGAATTCCAAATCAATCAAGCTGATAATCAAGACTAACCATCATATGAGTGATTTTCAGGAATCATCGGCAATTCAATACCTGAGATTATAGGATGTAGTTTAAAATAGAAAATGGTTATTGTGCTGTTCAGCACTGGTCAGAACTTGGTAAGATAGAGACAGAAACCTGGAATCACCAACAACCAGTGTAGTGTGTGCATTGTTCTTTGATACAAGGAAGTGAAGCAACACAGTTCATAAAGATTTTTCTCAAATGTTGGGAGCTTCTTCTCTGGTTTGTCAATTTATAAAAAAAAAATTAAATTAACCAGAACATCTGTTGCTCTAAGTATTCAGTCAATTACGTACTAATATGGATGCTATTTTTGCAGTGATGCTCTTTTTTTTGCTCACTGTGTTTTATGTTTGTGTCTGCATGATGTTTTGTATGACAAGACTTGCCAAGATAAATTTCTATCATTGGTGTTTAAGTTAAAATGTAAAAAATAAACATTTTTTTATTTCTTGTACCAAATAGGATCTGTTGATAACAAGTGACAAAAAAATTTGATTTTGATTCAAAATAAAATGTATGTATGCATATATACATATGCATGTATTATGTGTGTGTATGTGCATGTATGTGTGTTTATTCACTGGAGATTTCACAGAATTAAAACCCATGAAGGAGGTTTTGCTAGCTAGTTTTTATAAACTGGACCCAAACTATAGACACCTGGGAAGAAGGGAGTTTCATTTGAAGAACTGCCTCCATCAGATTGCCCTATGAGCAGGTTTTAGAGTATTTTCTTGATAAATGATTGATGTTGGAGGACCTAAACTGCTGTGGATGACGCCTATTCTGGGCAGGTGGTGCTGGGTCACAGTGGCTTCCCCCCTAGAAACCCACTATCCCATGCCCATCCTCCTGCTTCTATGAGGGTGTTCCCCCACCCACTCCTGCCTCTCCGCCCTGGCATTTCCCAACACTGGGGCATCAAGCCTTCACAGGACCATTGGCCTCTCCTCCCATTGATGCAAGACAAGACCATCCTCTGCTTCAGATGCAGCTGGAGCCATGGATCCCTCCATGGGTATTCTTTGGTTGGTGTTTAGTCCCTGGGAGCACTAGGGGGTCTGGTTGGTTGATAATGTTGTTCCTCCTATGGGGTTGCAAATCCCTTCAGCTCCTTCAGTCCTTTCTCTAACTCCTCCATTAGGTACCCCATGCTCAGTCCAATGGTTGGTTCTGAGCATCCACCTCTGTATTTGTCAGGCTCTGGCAGAGCCTCTCAGGAGATAGCTATATCAGGCTTCTGTCAGCAAGCATTTTTTTGGCATTCACAACAGTGTCTAGGTTTGATAAATGTATATGGGATGGATCCCCAGGTGGGGCACTCTCTGGATGGCCTGTCCTTCATTCTCTACTTGACACACTTTGTCTCCGTATTTCCTTCTGTGAGTACTTTGTTGCCTTTTTAAGAAGGACTGAAACATCCAGACTTTGTTCTTTCTTCTTGAGTTTCATGTGGTCTGTGAGTTGTATTTTGGGTATTCTGAGCTTTTGGGCTAATATTTACTTATCAGTGAGTGCATATCAAGTGAGTTCTTTTGTGATTGGGTTACCTCACTCAGGATGATATCCTCCAGATGCATCCATTTGCCTAAGAATGTCATGAATTCATCGTTTTTAATTCCTGAGTAGTACTCCATTGTATAAATGTACCACATTTTCTGAATCCATTCCTCTGTTGAAGGGCATCTGGGTTCTTCCCAGCTTCTGGCTATTATAAATAAGGCTGCTATGAACATAATGGAACATGTGTCCTTGTTATATGTTAGATTATCCTTTGGGTATATAACAGGAGTGGTATAACTGGGTTTAGTGCCTTGGCTGCTCTCGATGATCATCTGTAAGGTATAAGCCAAATAAACTCTTCCTCTAAAGATGCTTTTGGTCAGTGCTTTATCTTTATCACAGCAACAGAAAGCAAAATAGGACAGAGCAGAACTCTGAGGATCTTGGGAGCAAGGACTCAGGAACCAACGCAGTTAGCACTGTGGAGATACTGTATCCCTTTCGACTCAAAGTTCTGGGGAAAAGTGTTCAACTCTTTAGCAAATGCTCATTAACTTGAGTAGTTTGAGTATTTTCAGTTAAAACTCTTAGGCTCCCTTGATATATGTAATAATCATCAAGTAACTTTGTCTCTTCCAACCTTAATCATGCTGTGTTGAATATTACTTCAAAAGTAGCATAGAATAAATTACTTTATTTATCTATGTATTTGGCCTAGCTAATTCTTTCTCCAGGAGTTAGTCAAAGCCTACAGGATGTAGCAAAAATCAAAACATAGAAAACTCTCTGACCTCATAATATTCACAACTAGAGACTATGATGTCAAAAAAAACCCTAAATAAATAAATAAATAAACAATAAAATAAAATATGGGGGATGTTTTGTATTTTAAGTGTGAATAATAAAAATAAAATATGGAAAGTCTTGGCCATTTTTGCAAGTGAGCTGATAATAAAAGTCACAGAATGATTCTCTGTTTTGTTCCTAATTTCACAAATTGGAGTCTTACCCTTTATTTCTTTAAATTTCATTTCATTTTTAATTTAATTTTACACACCATATTCCATTCCCACACCTCCATCCACCCTCTGTCTGCTCCACATTCCACACCTCCTCCCCACCTCACCCTGTCTCAACGTGAATGCCCCCATGCCCACCCCACCTGACCTCTAAACTCTCTGGGGCCTCCAGTCTCTTGAGGGTTAGGTGCATCATCTCTGTTTAAACACAGACCCAGAAGTCCTCTACTGTATGTGTGTTGGGTGACCTCATACCAGCTGGTGTATGCTGTCTGTTCGGTGGTCCAGTGCTTGAGATCTCTGGGGTCCAGATTAACTGAGACTGCTGGTCTTCCTACAGGATCACCCTTCTCCTCAGCTTCTTTCAGTCTTCCCTAATTCAACAACAGGGGTCAGCTGCTTCTGTTCATTGGTTTGTTGCAGATATCTGCATCTGACTCTTTCAGCTGCTTGTTGGGTCTTTCAGAGAGCAGTCATGATAGGTCTCTTTTTGTGAGCTCTCCATAGCCTCAGTAATACTGTCAGGCCTTGGAACCTCCCCTTGAGCTGGATCCCACTTTGGGTCTGTCTCTGGACCTCCTTTTCCTCAGGCTCCTCTCCATTTCCATCCTTGTAATTCTTTCAGACAGGAACAATTATGGGTCAGAGATGTGACTGTGGGATGGCAACCCCATCCATCATTTGATGTCCTGTCTTCCTGCTGGAAGTGGGCTTTATAAGTTCCCTCTCCCTAACGTTGGACATTTTATCTAAGGTCTCTTTGAGTCCTGGGAGTCTCTCACCTCCCAGGTCTCTGGTGCATTCTGGAGGATCTCCCAACCTACTATTTCCTGAGGTTGCCTGCTTACACTCTTTCTGATGGCTCTCAGGGCTTCAGTCCTTTTCCCTCACCCAATTACAGATCATGTCCGTCCCCCCCCCCCATAATCCCCCAACCCCCCAACCTACCCACTTTTCCTCCAAGGTCCCTCCCTCCCTCCCTCCCCACTTGTGATTGCTTTCTTCTCTCTCCAAAGTAGGACTGAGGGGTCCTCACTTGGGCACTTCAGCTTGTTAAGCTTTTTTTTTTTTTTTTTTTTTTTTTTTGAGTTTTGTAGACTGTACCTTGGGTATTCTGCACCATTTTGTTGTATGTTTGTTTCTTTTCTTTTCTCTTCTTTTCGATAATATCCACTTACTAATGAGTATATACCACGCATGTCCTTTTAGGTCTGAGTTACCTCACTCAGGATATTTTCTGGTTCCATCCATTTGCCTGAAAAACTCAGGATGTCTTTGTTCTTAATAGCTTAGTAGCATTTCATTCTGTAAATGAACTACATTTTCTGTATCCATTCTTCTGTCATGGGACATCTAGGTTGTTTCCAGCTTCTGACTATCACAAATAAGGCTGCTATGAACATAGTGTAACATGTGCCCCTGTGGCATGGTGGGGCTTCTTTTGGGTATATTCCCAAGAGTGTTATAGCTGGGTCTTCAGGTAGATCTATTTCCAATTTTCTGAGGAACCTTCAGATTGATTTCTACAGTGGTTGCACTAGTTTGCAACCCCACCAGCAATGGAGGAGTGTTCCTCTTTCTCCACATCCTCTCCAACATGTGTTACCACCTGAGGTTTTGATCTTATCCATTCTGATCGCTAAGGACTTTGAACATTTCTTTAGGTGCTTCTCATCCATTCGAGATTCCTCAGTTGTGAATTCTCAGTGTAGTTCTATACCCCATTTTTTGATTGGTTGTTTGGTTTTTTTGGTGATTAACTTCTTGAGTTCTTTATATACTTTTGGATCTCAGATGTGAGGTTAGTGAAGATTTTTCCCAATCTGTAGGTTGTGGATTTGTTTCATTATGTCCTTTGTCTCACAGAAGCATGACTGCTGTTTCTATTAACTCAATCTAACTCATATTTCATTAGTTTCGTTTTGTAAGTTAAGTCAGTGCATGTTATCCAATTTTACATTTATCTTAACATAATCAAAATTTAGTACTTTAATAATGTTTTAACTCTTTCCTTGCCTCTTTAGATAGCATTAAGATAAGATCTTTTTCAATAGCAATAGTCATTTATATATATGTACTTCTATGATTTTATGTATAGAAACAGGCAGACATCACAGGAACGCAGATTAACACTAGCACCTGCATTTCATTGTAGTCAGAGAAATCACACACTGCAACTCCTTAACACTCAGAGTTGTGCCTTGCTGAGTGGCCCACTGCTGGCTGGAAAGCTGCTATACTGGGGAGCAGCAGCCAGCTCTGAGAAGAGCTATTTGATATTATGATTTCAAATTTCTCTTATGATCTACTCATGTGTTATACTTCTTGGGCTGACACTAATAAAGACCCATAATTCTGCTACCATTCAGTTTCATACCAAGAGTTATAACTTCTGTAATTATAATTTTTCATTGTTTTCATATCTTTGATTATTTCCATGTTCATATTCAAATCACAAGTATTTTTGCTTTCAGGAGGCTATGTAGCTGATTTTTCTTTCCAAAGAATATATGTCCAATTTAGAATTTATTATTACATTTTTATTATTTAATGTCCTACTACCTCATTAAATTCAGATTAGTGGTACTTTATTTTTATATCATGTTATCAATATTTTAAAAAGATTTTGATTCTATAATATTTCCTCCTAGTAGAACTTTCAGTTTTGTTTAGGACATCATGTTCAATGTGGTATTTTGCTTATTAAATTGTAATTATAGTTTTATTTTCATAAATACCTTAGAACCACTAATTATAATGAATAAGGGATTATAGTTAGTACAGAAATATTTTGCAATTTTATATTATTCTGGCATTATAGTGTATATTCTTTATCATATTGCATCTTTAAAATTGGTCATGTTCTCCTGTATCCAATTACGATTAATCAATCTATATTTACCAAGAGTATAAAGAATAAATAGAACATGTTTCATATATTGCACAAAGATCTCCATGTATTTACACATGCATGAAGTTACCATTTTGCATAGAACTGCATTCTCTTTATTATTCATATATGTTGCTCTAGCCTTCTTCCACCAAGATGGTCTGTGGGGTATAGGGTAAGAAGGCACAGAATCAATGACACTGATTCTGGGAGCCCGATGAGAAGCAGAAGCAGAAGCAGAGTCATTTATTGTGATAGAGAAGAGTGCCTTTATACACTACACTCATGCCCATAACTGCTAGACCCACAAAGCTATCATCAGCAGATTGCCTGCCCAGTCACAAACTCGACTTCTTTTTTGTCTCTGGGTGTCAGGCAGGTTGTGGGGTTAGTAAATGTGGAAGCACTGGCTGGACATCCGTGGGCCATAGTCAGAACATGTTGACTCACTCCTCCTACATATATATTGATTTTAAAGAAAATAAGGAAATTTCTCAATTTAATATCTGCAATCACAACAGTTAAGGATGCTGGTCTTCAAGATCCTTAAAACTGGATCCAGAGAGAGAAAACATGAAAGAACTCAAAAGATATCAACAAAAAGATGGCAAGAGAAGGCCCCCCAAAGAAAATGGATACCAGGATTCTTCTTCAGGATGTGCTCTATCGGAAACAATAGTTTTTATTTCCATAATCTTCACTAATGTTGAGGTGCACTGTTATCACACCTGTGTGTGCTCTGAGACGCACACAAAGAAGTGGGACACAACAGCATCACTTCATACACATGCACAGCAGGCCTGTCTTGGTTTTGCCATTTTTTTTTTGAGCTTTGTCTGTACTGTGGAATCCTTTTGAAGGTCTTAAACTCTTAAGCACCTGCTTTTGTTGTCTGTCCAGCAATATACTCAGTTCTAAATTCAATAGAGCAAAACACTCTGTTGGGTGTTACTAGCACATCCTGATCCCTTTCAGGGCTCCTCCCATCCTCTCTTTTCCTTTCCTTTCCTTTCCTTTCCTTTCCTTTCCTTTCCTTTCCTTTCCTTTCCTTTCCTTTCCTTTCCTTCCCTTCCCTTCCCTTCCCTTCCCTTCCCTTCCCTTCCCTTCCCTTCCCTTCCCTTCCCTTCCCTTCCCTTCCCTTTCCTTCCCTTCTCTTTCTTTTCCTTTGTTCCTCCCCATGACCAGGAAATGCTAAGCTTCATCAGTGACTAAGATGAAGAATGTCTCATTCAGCTCCTGGCAGGAAATTTTCCTCAGTCTTAAGATCTCGGAATCAGATTCATTCCACTGAATCAGTTTCTCTTGGTCTGTACCATAGCAGTGATGTTCTCAACACAATCACACTCTGAAACATAGGACTTCACATTCCTGTACTAAAAAGCAGACCAGGGACTTAAGAAACATAGCATTGATTAGGGAATCTCCATGGTTTCACAGGTCATATTTCTGGAAAATATTTTGTAAATTTCTCAACATCATCTTTGGGGACATCTCAAAAGGAACCCAAATAAATAAATAATAAACATGTTAAAAACTTAAAATTTGTTGGGAAGAATAAAAAGGATATAATTGGTCAAGCATTTACTGTGTGCCAAAACACTGTGTTTTGGTTCATGGTTGTCTTTCCACACAACTATCAGCACATAACTGGAAAGTGAGAATGGCCCTTGCTTATAGGTAAACAAACTGAGGAATAAGCAAGCTGGAAAATGTGATTCTAGCAATGCAGCTAGTAAGCATGGATGGTGTTGGAACCCTGCCTACATCCAAACTCCTGTCCTAATTCACTTGCCTTCTCCTGTCAAAGGTGAATGCAGGGACTGACATGGAATGAGAGATGCAGATGGTCAAGAGTCAGAAGGAGGAACCATATATTCATAAACTAGACAAAGAATATAGAGAGGTCATGAAGAATATCTAGTACTGAGTGACAAGACAAGAAAGGAAATGGGGGAACAGCAAAAGCCAAAGAGAGAAAACTTAGAAGAAGCATCGCAATATGGAGGAACACAGGCCTCACGATTGAATGGATCAGTTATCCCTTTGTAAGTCTTGAATCAAAGACTATTTAGTGGGCAACAGTTTTTCCTCTCCAGTTTTACTTTTCATATTAAACATAACTATCTTTCCGTCTTTTCCTTGTACTAGACAATATCTTAAACCCAGCAAAAGGCATAGGAATCGTCTGTGTTAAGGATCGGGTCTCCAGCGTTTTATAAGTGTTCTGGTCTCATCAGTATATCAACTGGAGAAGGCAAAGGTAGGTGCCATCACCGCAAGATATGTGGTTTTAGTATTGTGAGTTCTATAGTGTATTTATTAATATCTAGTGCCAGACATAGCCTGTCACACTCTGATGCCTAGGAAAAATTCAACTAAACAAATGACCAAATAAAAGGGGGGGGGGCTAGGTTATTACTCCCTTTTGTTGTTATAATCTTCAATTTTAATACAATATTCAGATATATCCCAGACTTTTCCGATACTTGGAGACTTACACAAAGACAGGAGCAGGACAGCAGGGACAGATCAGCATTTGACCCAGTAGAACTAGCTTCATGTTGAACTTCGTGTTAATAGCATGTGCCAGTAGAGTTGATTTATCCACCAGCCGCCCCCCCCCCCCCCCCCCGCCAAGCAAAGGCTACAACATGTTCCCGAGTGCTGCAGTTCTTACTGCATGAGTCTTTAATCCAAAGATGATGGCATCTGAGAACATGTTAAAAATGCAATCGCTAAATTTTCCCCCGAATCTGTTGAATTAGAGAAATATGAACATGTGAACTCAGTATTCCGTGCCTGCCTAGACATTCTGAACAATTCAGATGCACATGAAGTCTGAAAGCCACCAGTGTCCTTGGTGTGTGTCTGTGTGTGTGTGTGTGTGTGTGTGTGTGTGTGTGTGTATGTGTGTGTGTTATGAAGGAGAATGTAAGAAATATTACATTTTGCACAAGAGTGAATAATCAAAATAACTTTGCTAAGTATTCACAGTGTTCTCTGGCATAGAGTTTTCAGACTTAATTATTAAGTAAGTTTGAGCTCTCTGTGGAGGTTAGAGGGAAGAATAATATACACTGTGCATAATAGTCCATTTTCAAAGATTGCCAATAAATAGGAAAACATTTTATGAGACTTTAATAAGGAATGTTTTAAATATTTGGTTTGACCCTCTCATTCAATGTAGAAAGTAATTGTCTGGTCTGGTGATGTAGTCCGGTTATAACATAATGACCAGCATGCATAATGCCCCAAGTTTAATGCTAGCATTACAAACAAAACAACAACAAATAAACATAATCATGATTAGTGTATATGTCTCTGTTGCTTATCCTGAAAAGTAGAAATTATGACATAACATAATAATTATGGCATAGTGTGTTGTCAGTAATCACCAACTGAAGGAAGGGCAGAAAGGGAGGTGGAAAAAGACAAAAGACCAATTAGAATGAAATAACTAAAACAAAAAAATTAAGCAAGGAAGAAAACCCAATAACGATTTCACACTGGTGCATGAATTTCATTTCCCAACAGTGTGGTCTGTGAAAAAGGAGCTCCCTCCAACCACTCAACATACGATAAAACTACAGTATAAAACTCTGTAGGGAAGCAGACGCTCACAGTGTTTGTAGATGCGAATTTTACACAACCCTGAGTAATATTATTCATGCAGTTTTCCTGCATGCTTTTTTTCTACGAAACAATCCATTTTCTTAAACAATAATAATTGCTAGCAGCCTAACTTTAATAAACAACTGGACAGTAATAAATCAGGATGTGCCTCTGCAGAGGAAGAGAGAGGGTGGCTTCAGAAAGCAGATGTTAGCTTCCAACTTCCAAGAATTCATTATAAACAGAAAAGAGTAAAGAACATGAAAAATATTTTGTCATAGCTATTTGAATACAGAGCTAAGGAAAGGCCATTTTCACCATCTAATAGATGCTAACATCCTAATTGCCAGAAAAGCCACTTTTGAGGGGAGTAGCAATGCTAAAATATGACTGCATTTATAAGAAATGGTTAAACAAACCGAGAAGCAGCAGGACTAACTTTCTACTGGGAAATCCATTGCAGGAAAATTGCATTCTGTTGTAACAAATAGAAAATATATGCAAATAATGAATTGGAAAGCAGTTTTAGGTAAGTAAATAATGTCACCAAAAAGGAATTCCAAGAGCAAAGCTTGTGAATTAGCACTTCTTGCTTATTAACTGGTCTTCACTATTCATTCCAGCAAATACTTTTTACAACACAAAGTAATGGACACAGTTAAGCCTATCCTAACTAACTCTGAAGTTATAGTACCATTGTTTTTATGCAGGCCTTTTTGCTATATGAATAAACACTAGCAAAAACCTATCACGATCATTAAGGAGAATAATTTTTTCAACATAACTCCATCGTGTAAATCTTTCAAACAAATATTTTATATTTCACAACGTGTGGGTCTTACTAGTATGATATTTTATTCAGTGTTGTTACTATTTGTTATTGCTGATGTTTCTGAATACCAACCAAGACAATGATGCCATAAAAAGTAACTTTAGAACTAGTAATCACATATATTTCAAACCCCAAATAGGCCATTCTAACAATGAGCTGTTTGAGAGACCCTATCACAATGCATAGTAACCTGGGGTGAGGAGATGCTACATTTATTTTAAGAGAGAGAGAGAACCCTCTGTATTTCATTTGTTACACTGCTAACTTCACTTTAGGTAATTGCATTCAGCTTTATTATTGCCCAGAGCAATAACTGATTGTTAGTTATTGAAGTCTGAAATGATTTTCTCATTTCCCAGGGGAATCTAGAGATTTACATGGTGCACAGCAGTAACTAATAGATATAATCTGGTCATAATGTAGCCATATAATGTGTTATTTACTTGTAGAGAAGAACATACATGCTCAACATTTTCGCATTTCCTTTAGAAGAGTGGCATATTTTACTAAAGATATATAAACATTGATTGCATACTGTTGCACCTTTTAAGATGATCAGAATGTTAACAATCTTTTAGAAAAGCAAGTTACAAGTAATATTTTGTTAGAATTTGTGAAATTACACATTCATTTGTGAATGCATATTTTTATCCTTTGGTGACTTAAAACATTATAATTTACTTAGAGACTTTTTAATGCACTAAAATCCCTTTATAATTCTAACATGTCTTTAATTCAAGTTCTGTGTTAATATAATCATGTAAATATTAATAAGTAAACTTTCTTTGCGGCTATGCAGCAAGAATGTTTTTCAAAAAGTCATTATATTCTTTATTTCACATTTTAAATCACAATAGGCCCTTAGTCAAAATGTTATATAAACGTAAGCTGCTTCTGCTTCTTATTGGTTTAAAAAAAGAACCTTAAGTCCAAACTACTAGAAGCACAAATACACTCTGAATAGAGGAGACTTGTGCAAGTTTCTACCAAACTGTTCACCTTATTGTGTGGGAAACTTTTTCTTTACAAAATAATAATCCTGGCATGCTCTCATTCTGTGTAAAGTGCACGTATCATTCAAATACATTGCATGTGATGCTGAATAAATAAAATTCTAAAGCATTATAATGTAACAGGGGCAAATGTTTTATTAAAGGAGGTTTTTCTTTGCCTTTATTTTCCCTCTCCAAGTGATATGAATGTTTTATGAAGGTTTCAGAGTGTCCCTACTGGAAACATTATGTGGCCTGGACATTTCACAAAGCAGGAGATATTTTCACATCTTAGTCTCCGTAACTCTGTGACTGTTACCCACAAAACACCTTGTGTATTAGAAATAAAATTTCCTCAGATTTTTCTCAGTGTAAAATAAGGAAATAGAGCAAAAATTGGAGTATAATAGATTATGCGTATTTTGTTTCAGGATTGAACTTAGCATTGTGATTGTGGGCTTCTGTTTGTTAATTCTTCTGCTAATTTTTAAAGCCCTCACACAAAACTGATGATCCTCACTACTTGTTAGCAAAAATTTGTTAGACAAGAATATCATCACAAGCTTAACTTATGCAATTATAAAATATAGTATAAGAGCTCTTCATAAATAATTTAAGCTACAATAGTTAATACAATAAACAAAGTCCATTTTGTAAAACAGTGCCCCTGAATTTTAAAATGAATGTCGACTTGCTAATTCAAAAGAAGATATACATGTCCTCCAGTATTGATTTCATAAGGAGTCTTAAGTCAGTAACCACTTATTATTCTAATCAGAAATTATTAACTGTAGCATGTAGAAAGGGGACTATTAGATGCACAAAACTAATCTATCAAACATGTGTCTGCTTTGAATTTTAATTGTGTTGAAATCCTGTACAAAAGCTTTACCAGTTGGATGTCTCAAATATTGCATCTGCGTAGAACTTAGTCAAGTCTTTTCAAATTTTGCCTCTTTTTGGAGTATCAGTCTTCTTGGCCATGTGGGGAAGGACCTCTACAATGATGATCAGAGAAGGTGGGACAAAGGGAGAATGACTAGGTTGTAACCTAAATCCTGGAACGAGGCTGGCCTTGGGTACTGGAAATAAAGAGGTTGTCAAAGAGAGTGTGCCTTGCAGAAGTAACACATGCAAAAGCCCAGAGCTGGGCATGGTTTTGCCAGGAGATTAAGTGCCCTAAGCCAAGAAAGACTAAGACACAAAAAGATTCCTCCAAAAAAGGAATGATAAAGCCTTTAAAAACGTATTCCTCTGGTTAATATCATACAGTATTTAAAGATAAACTTGCTGTTTACAAACTAGTATAAACACAATTTAATAAAAACTTCAGTGGAAATTGGCTACAGAATAATAAATATGTGGTACATTTATATAATCTTTAAATGACATATTATACAATGCTGCTTTATGCTTAATCATAAATGTGAAGAAATATACAGGCCAAGAACCTTTCTTTTCGAAACAGGATTTGCAGTACAAGGAAGACCCCACAGGGACTCCAGACTTCAGTTTAACAAGCCATCAAATTAAAAATAAAAGACAGGATATCACAGTCTGCCCATGATTATGATCAGATCTAAGTTGAGCTGTACCGCAGGAGTATGGCAAAATAGGCTTCTAGCTATTGAAAGGACACTGGGTCCCCACAGCTCTGGGCTCACACAGGCCATCTGTGCAGGGTCAAGGCTGCTTCCTGTCCACTGAATATTGTGTTGTTGGGGAGCAATGCCTGCATTTCCAGGGAACAGATTTTTGAAGACTAGGAGGAGCTCAAGTACTGAATATTCAGGTGCTTCTCCCCAACAAAAACTACTTGCTCTCAAAATAGAGCCAAGGTGCTGGGGGCACTGCCTTGCTCTGTTAATGGAACTCACTTCTGTTAGGAGGAAACAGCAGGAGTGGGAAGCCATTATTTCTCCTCTAAAAGGTTGACAAGATATCCCAAGCACCAAAAATAGGAGCTGGCACACACTAGGTACTCAAACATATGTATTATCCCATGATCTTATTTCTTATGAGTAAAGCAAGTGTGGTTTATATATACTCTGGAATACTATTCAGCGTTTTAAAAGGGAACTACCATTTCTTTTTTTTTAATTTATTTTTTATTAGATATTTTCTTTATATACATTTCAAATGCTATCCTGAAAGTTCCCTATACCCTCCCTCCGCCCTGCTCCCCTACCCACCCACTCCTGCTTCTTGGCCCTGGCATTCCCCCTGTACTGGGGCATATAAAGTTTTCAATACCAAGGGGCCTCTCTTTCCAGTGATGGCCGACTAGGCCATCTTTTGCTACATATGCAGCTAGAGACATGAGCTCTGGGGGTACTGGTTAGTTCATATTGTTGTTCCACCTATAGGATTGTAGATCCCTTTAGCTCCTTGGGTACTTTCTCTAGCTCCTCCATTGGGGGTCCTGTGATCCATCTTATAGATGACTGTGAGCATCCACTTCTGTATTTAACAGGCACTGGCATAGCCTCATATGAGACAGCTATAACAGGGTCCCTTCAGCAAAATCTTTCTGGCATATCCAATAGTGTCTGGGTTTGGTGACTGATTATGGGATGGATACCCATGAAAGGAGTTACAGAGATGAAAGTATGGACTATCCAGGGAACTATCATTTCTAACACAAATGACTCTGAAGACCATTTGCTAAATGAGATAAGACAGACACAAAATGACAAACACTACTATCTATCTATCTACCTATCTATTATCTATCATCTATCTCACATAGATTTATCTATTATCTAACTATCTTAGATATATTATCTATCATCTATCAATATAAATAATATGTATATATACTCATTTATATATAATAAATAAATAAATATTTATTTATTTATAAAATCTTAAAATGTCAAATTCATGTAGAGTAGAATGGTGGTTACCAGGATATGGGCAGAGGGATGGAGAGAAAAGAAACAGGGAAATGTTGGACAGAAAGCACAATCTTTCATCTTGGCAGGACTAAGTTTTTAATATCTACTGCAGATCATGAGAGCTATAGTCAGTAGTTTCTGTCTTAGAGCTGTAGAGAAAACTCAGTGGAGAAAGCAATTGTTATACAACATAAGATTGGAGTTTAGAACTCCTATCTCCCATGTAAATGTCTGGCACTCATGACAGCCCACCAGAACCTCCAATGCTCAGAAGGCAGAGATAGGGATCCTCAGAGTAAGCTGGCTAGCGTGAATGGCTATATTGGCAAACTTGCATTGGAGTTTAGATACCCTGCCTCAAAATGAGTAAGGTAGGATATAATAAAGTAAGATTCCTGATGACAGTCTGGGGCGTCTGTCAGAATAGGTACACATGAATACATGTACCAACACATATTTGTAAATATGCATATACAACATTAATGCATAATTGTGATAATAATTATTATTATATATTTAAAATTGCTTAGAACATATATTTTAAGATCCTCAATACTGTAAATTCGTGCAGTTATGAAGAAAGATATGTTAATTTAATTATTTCATGTTTATTAATAACATAATTCAGCTGTCTTATACTAACTTGTGGAACATAGAGTTAAACCGTACTAAGACCGGATGCGACAGATGTGTTGATGTGCATAAGAGATGATGTTTCTAAAAACAAAGACAATGTATAGCCAGGCAATAACAAAGATAGGAAGCACACTGGGAGAGCAAACCTATCTTCTTCTAAATCAGTCTTCAGGATTAACTTTCCTAAGTGTTTTCTGCTTTTAATTAGCTTCTTTTCTACTTGCTGAATTTCTGATCACTGAGATACTGAAGCGCCAAAAAGAAAAAGAAAAATCCCTCAGTAAGATCACGCAGATAAGCAAAGCATCCCTCAAAGTCAAAGTGACCTGTCCCTTTAAGCATTGCTTTCTCAAATACAGTGTGACCCTGTGGTGCAGAGAGGCTCTGAATTCAGTCAGGTTGTAACAAAGTCCTGGCCTCAACACTTGATAAAGCAGATATTGATCTAAGTATTTTAACCTTTCTACACCCGTTTCCTCATTTATATATGAACCTAATTAATAGCAGCTAGTTATTGGTTTACAACACGGGGTAAGTTAACCTTTGTTGATGCTATAGCTCACTGGTAGAAACCATTTCTAGCATACTGGAGGCCCTACATTTGAAGTCCAGCATCACAGCCTCACCAAGTGAATACAATAGTTAACATAGGAGAATATTTTTCACATGGTAAGTAGACAAATGCTGGCAAATGGGTTATTATTTTTATTGGATATTTTCTTTATTTACATTTCAAATGTTTTCCCCTTTCCGGTTCTCTCTTTCAGAACTCCCTATCCCATCCCCCACCCCCCTGCTTCTATGAGGGGGATCCCCCACTCACCCACTCCTGTCCTCCTGCTTTGGCATTCCCTTACACTGGGTCATCAAACACCCTCATGCCCCAAGGGCCTGTCCTCCTACTGATGTCCAACAAAGCCATCCTCTGCAACATATGTGGCCAGCACCATGGGTTGTTCCATGTGTATTCTTTGGTTGGTGGTCCAGGCCCTGGGATCTTCGCATATGTATGTTATGTCCAGTCAAAATTGTGAGTATGTTAATGCTAAACCCATTGGTTACAACAAACAAAAGGAAAACTAAACAATTGATTTGAGTGCATACCTTTTAACTTAGTCTAAATTAAGTTGGAGAAGCAAGTAATTATTGTTTCATTCCATATTGATAGAGCATCGTGATGGATATTCCTAGAGACTCGAGCCTTGTTTTTATTTCATAAGCAATATTATACATTGACTATTATTTGGTATTTTTACTTGGGTTTGTTCAGAAGATAATTTATTTACTATTAAATTCATTTTTTATACCTGCTGCTTAGAAAAATAGAAGCATTTTGAGATCAATGCCTTTTTCTTGACCAAAGAGTACTTGCTCAGAAAATGACAGACGCTCCCTCTCATTCACTGAACAAGGATTAGAAGCACATGTTAGGAATTCATTGAGTCTCATGCAAAAGGACACCAAACAGCTGCATTTCAACCATGGATAGTCATATCCAATACATGATCCACTATCTGTATCCCTGGAATTTAACTGGGTGGGCACTTCACTTCAGGATAACAGAAGACTTCTTAGGTAGCACAATAATGCCCTGCCTCTAGCAACAGTGACATCTTGATCTAATCAAAGAACCCCTGGTCGAGAATGAATAGATACACATTCAGTGGTCCTGATTGGAAACAGAAGTGACAACATACAAACGAAGCCTCCAGGTAGACATGGAGGCTGAGGAGGAAGGGTCCTGGCAGCTGAAGCAGACAGCAATGAAGTGAAATGTGGTAGTGTGTGAACTGGCAAAGGTTGCATCCTACCAACCACAGTGCTTGACATCCATGCATCCCCATACTTGCTGAAAACAGCTCATTTCCCTGGTGACTCAGATGAGTCTCTAATGAAAAATAACACAAAATTGTTTAAATGTGGGGCTTAAATTGAGTACCTCACATAAGTACTTTATTGCTAGACCTATGTTCAATGATGAGAAAAATGACAGTAATAATGCTTTAGTACTGGGAAATCCTTGGTATTCTGTGTGAGATCTCTTTCTTCGTTACTTGTTTCCTGTACCCAATCTTTGGACATATCTGAGTATATGTTCAGAAGTAGTTTACATTTTAAGGACTTACATGGGGATGAAGATCATTGGTCATCTTATACTGACTTCACATTGTTCTTTTTATAATAGATATATCTTAAAAGCAAACTCATTGTTTCATTTATTTACATTACAAAATTTAAAGGCTATAGAATATCTAAACACACAAACAAAACAATGTGCTTTGACTTATAGATTTATAGATTAAGAAAAGAGATAAATCTTCTCACTCTTAAATATATAGATTATGGAAAGTCATATAAAGCAGTTTCACATGTAGATTTTGCTAACCTTTTACTAGCTACTAAAATGATATACTATATCTATATAATAGGAAGGTATATCCTCTAGATAACTATATACCCATATGCTAGACTATAAAGTGATGCTTTTGCTTGACATATACATGTGATATTGTGTATGTGCATCTGTGTATGTTTGTGTGTGTGTTCGTGTGTGTGTGTCCATGTGTGTGTTTATGTTTGTTTTGAGTAAATTTTATTTAAAAAAAAAAAAAGAATAGGTTGCTCTCCACGCTGATACCATTGTATTATAGACATTCCTGCCTCTCTTTTTGTTGTCATAGTATACCTCTCAACCTATTTATGTGCTGGTCAGTGTCCTTCAGTAGTAGGGCATTCTAGAGGAGTAAATCTGTGTCCCTGTCCCTTGTATCCCCAGGATCAGGAGTCTAGTGGGCATCCTATAAATAAGTGCTAAGCCACACATGGAAAATACATAAATAACCTTGGTTTAAAGAACTAAAATTGCTATTCTAAGATAGCAACTAACTGCTTCCAGGAAATACAACTTTTAAAGCCACTGTTGGACTTAAGAGGCCATTATGCTCCAAAGATGACAATGAAAGATAGAATAGTTCACTGTTTCATTCTAGGAAGGAGAAAAAACAATCAAAATTTGCTATCAGAGGGCCAAGCTAATAAGCTATCAAAAATCATTTGAAATCTACAATAACATGCACTTCCTGTGGCTATTACAGACTTTAATTTTGATGATACTTTTGATAGTAGTGACCTTTGATACTGAGGAATGGAAAACATAGCAGAGCTTGCCTGGATGCTCTTTCTTTTCTGTGTGCACTTAATATGGAGAGCTATGTTTGCTCGACTTCATGCTGATGAAGGTGGAAGGGGGAGACGGAGGTGGAAGCCTGCCACTGAATTTGAATTATGTAGGGAACATAGCCGTGTTGAACTGTCTTGTCAATATCTCCTTCCAGCTGGTGCTGACATAATTAGGCACATCAAGCACAGAAGAAGACATTTGAAATTCAAAGCACTGTTCCAAGTCCTGTGAGTAGCTATGAAAGGTGCCTAAAGTAACAATGACACATGGGAAGGTGTACAGTTCTCGTTGGTTATCCACCCACTTTGAGCCTATTATAAGACAGAGAAGTAGAAAAGCCAAGATTTCTGACTTCTTCAGCAGTGGCTTTATTGAAAGAGTTTGACTTATTAGAACTTATTTCCTTTTTAAACACACACACACACACACACACACACACACACACACACAGGACAACATGACACTGAATCTTCCTCCACAAGCAAAGAGCAGAGAAACATGATTCCTGAAGCTGAAGTGACACCTCCTTCCACCTAACATAGTCCCCTACTTACTAGTATATATTAATTAGAAACATGCCAATTAACAAGTATTTCTAAGTATAAATACATAGATGGGATGTTTTAATCTTATTTACTTTATTAATAAAGTAAAAACATATCTGATCCTAGGGGATTAAAAAAATGAAAGTAATTCAATAAACGGAAGTATCTGTAGCATATAGATTACACTCCCTAAATGGGATTCCTATGTAATTATACCAAGTGTTTGAAAAATGGAAAATAATTCAATAAAATAAAGTATCTGTAGCATATAGATGACACTCCTTAATGAAAGCCCTATGTAATTATACCAAGTGGTTGAAATTATACTGGTAAATATCATTCATTTTGGCTTCTACCCATCTCTGTTGCTTGACTCTTCTCTGCCTCTTCTTTCTCCCAACTTTCTCCTGCATACTTGTCAAACTCTCTAGTTTTATACATTTCTTTGGCAGAGCATGTTACTTGTCACTTTCAAATGTGATGTCAAAGCCCATGACTTGAGAGTCTCAGATGCTACTCTATAAAAGACTTATCAAAGTATTTTGCTAAACAAAGGCAATTGTCTCCCTAGAAGAACTTTGGTGGCAGTTTCAGATATGTAATGTCTACTGTCATTCATAGAAGGTTCTGTCACAGTTGAAAAAAGACACCATATGGCGTAAGGTCCGTAAATACCTTCCTGCAGCATGTGGGGGTGTAAATTTAGTCGAGATCCAAAAGAATGCATTAATCTGAATGGCAGCTTTCAAACTTTAAGGTAAAAAGTCTAAAAGTCCCTGTAGGAAAGAGAGGTTGAATATCTCTATCCTTAAATATGAAAATTTTCTGTTTGTAGATATTATTTGTTTTACAGGGGAGAATTCATGATCAAAGAAATTATTTGGAGATCACTGTACGAATTAAACAAAAGGAATAATCAGAGAAGAGTAATGTAGTAGAAATTAGCCAAATATAAGGTGAAGGCGTTTGATGGTCCTGTAACAATGCATTCAAGGCTATTTCCCATTTTTCTCTTCTATTAGATTTAGTGTATACAGTTTTGTGTTGAGGTCCTTGATCTACTTGGACTTGAGTTCTGTGCAAAGTGATAAATATAGATGAATTAGCATTCTTCTACATGCAAACATCCTGTTAAGCCAGCACCATTAATTGAAGATACTTTTTTCCTTTGTAGGATATTGCCTTCTTTGTCAAAATAAAGTTTCAATTTCTTTTTTCAGGGACTTGAAGTTCTTGCCACACACATCTTTCACTTGCTTGGTTAGCGTCACACCAAGATATTTTATATTATTTGTGGTTATTGTGAAAGGTGTTGTTTCCATAAATTCTTTATGTGACTGTTTATCATTTGTATGAAGGAGGGTTACTAATTTCTTTCAGTTAATTTTATATCCAGCAATTTTGCTGAATGCATTAGAACAGGAGACAATTTCCTGAACAGAACACCAATGGCTCTGATTCTAAGATCAACAATTGTTACATAGGACCTCATGAAACTGAAAAGCTTCTGTAGGGCAAAGGACATTGTCAATAGGACAAAACAGCAACCTACAGATTGAGAAAAGATCTTCATTAACCCTATATCTGGCAGAGGGCTAATAATCAAAATATATAAAACTGCATCTCTATGGTTTATATTATATAATAAGGTAGAATCCAGGGACATCAAATGGGTACATAGTTCTAAGGCCTGCCTACTTATCACCAATCTCTAAGTTGAAGCCAAACAACAAAATTAAAACTTGTCTAATATATGCCAGCACTGGTTTGTCACAGTTGTGAGTTGCTTCCATTGAACATATCTCATACCCACAGAAACCAAACATATATGAGCTTGAAGATATGTGTTTGCAGATGTCTAAGATGTAAAGGTCACAGTTAAAATCTATGAGAAGGAAACTTGGGGAAGAAAAGGGGGGAAGCTTGGAAAAACAGCCTTCAGACCCCAGGACAAATCTATGTATTGAAAGGAGGAGGAAGGTACAATGCAGGAAGAGTATTACTCTGCAGCACCAGTCTAAGAATGCTCTGGTGGGTTCAGTAGAGACCCTCAGCCCAAACTGCCCTTCAGAGGCATCCTGACTTTTGAAACATCTGGTCAATACCTGTACTAGAAGCCACTTGGGGAAAGAGTGGCCCTGGAAAACCAGTGGCTGTGTGCTGTCGGGGACAGTAGCTGGGTCTATCAGTCAATTGAGTTCCTCCTTGAAGAACACCTACACAGTGCTTTTCCATGATCTCCATAGTTTCCAGGTAGGAAGAGCAACATTTTTAGAGGGTGTTAACAGTTACAACTTGACACACAATGAATCCAGCTACGCTTCTTATCAGGTTATAAAGCAACCCAAGCATTATTTTTGCTTTCCTAAAATAAATTTTCCTCTACAAATAGTTTGTCCTGAAATGGCAGGGTCTTCAATTGAGGACTGTACTTGCCTATATTTTCATATTCTGCATAATTTGTTAGCCTATGGACACATTTACTTATTTAACAAACATATGGTCGTAGAGTACCAAACACGAAGTAAAATACATATAATATATTTTCAATCACAAAGTTTATTAAATTAGCTTATCATCATTTTCATAATACAAATTCTAGAATATACAACATTTATAAGCATAAAGTACACAACAGATATTAATGATTGAATGGGTCAATCAGCACCATCGTATAACATGCAATTCCATGTCAATATGAGAAGTTCTTTGCGCTGGAGTATGTGCAATTGACTCAGAGTTCTGATAAAATTGTCTGCCTGGAATGTGCACTCAGATAACATACCATAAATAAGAAGTAAACTAAGATGTGATTGGCAGTTAAGGCATATTACGTTTTAAAAATACTATTTTGGGGGGAGAAAGCCTTGTTTCTATGTTTATAAATTTTAAACTCCATTTTATGGCTCCATTTCCTACAGTTTAATCTTTGAAAATAATATCAATCCAGAAAACAAACCACACATTGAATGATGAGAGTTCCTTGAACCTGCAAATGATTGTTTTAAAGCACAGAGCATTTCAGGCTGACTTGAAGACTTCTGATTTTTATTTCTTTTCAGCTAACCACACTAGGCTTTATAAACTTCTTCCAATAGGTACCTATTCTAATAAATTTAACAAGAAACATTAATAAAATAAAACCATAACTTTAGGAGCTGTCATGACATATATTTGACAGTTGTTCTTTGCCAGTAATCCTTGCGGGAAACTTAGTGAAACTTCTATAAAAACAATATTTACTGCATCTCTCAGCTCTGTTGACATTTAAAAGATTTGTCTGTCATCAAAATGAAAGAAAAAATCAGAAGTCCTAAAATCAACCTCTACATTTACACACAATTTTACAAAAACTTATAAATTGAGTTTCCATGCTTCCTTCAAGACAGAGTGCTGAGTGTTAGCTGTGAGTGTCTAAACAGAAGGACACATTTTGTCTCTGCAGGATTTGCACAAAAGCATCAGATTCAACCAGAGCTTGGGAGACAGACATTTATTATGTATTCATCATTTGGCCCATTTTAGATCTTGTCATATAGATCTATACTTTTAAATAATAAAAATCACCACTAAGTAATGATCAAAGGAGAGCTTGACTTAAATGTCTACTTTGGGAATTGTGTCTAAGGGCATCTTAATCGTTGTTTTGTGAGCTTCAGTCACCCCTGCTAGTGCCTATGGAATAACAAAACCCATTTTGTAGTTACAGTACGAATATTTCCCTGCCGAAAATTGCCTGTTTTTATTATCGTAAGAATTGGTGCACTGAACTTAGCTCAGCTTCCAAGGTCTCAGCGAGAATGCCATGATTAATGAGGTAGCCATTAATGTCAGTAGATTGAACAACCGAAATCTGATTATATCAAAGTGCTTCCCAAACATTAGGGTCGCATTAACAGTTTATTGAAACAAGCTGATAAAATTTAAAATGGTCATCTAATTCCCTTGGGTTCCTAATTGTTGTATGATAAATCACTCTGTAGAGAAATCTATTACAATGTTCCAAATGAGAAAATATAATTTACTAGGGTATTTGAAGCACTTCAGTTCTTTACCAGGAAGATTCTGCTGGAGTGGGAAAGAAATGCTCAGATTTTTTTTTAAGTGCCTGGCCTTGAATAAAACCTCTTAATGATAAATCTTCCAAGTATGAACTGGCTAAGAAAAATGATGCATTTTATGACCCTGCCTTATGTAAAAACAAATTACATTGAAGTTCCTTGTGAGTCGATTACCAAAAGTTCAGCATGAATGAGCTTTTATTGATGCTCATCTACTCTTCGGAAGTAAATTGCTGCAGAAATCAACAGCATCTTATAAACCAGTTGACTATATCTTCTTTCTGGAAGTCCAAGAGTGTTCCCTACAGAAATGATGTCTCCGCTTTGAAAGATAACCTGGGAGGCATCTCAAGCATATGAAGTGAAATATTTGCCCAGTTCAGGTTCTGAACATTCAATCTCTGAATGTTGTATTTCCAGGAATGGCCTAACGCTTTGATACTATTGTTACGTGGATCTGATTATGTCATTGCTTATTCCTGGAAAATCCATTGGCTAAGAGAGGGGAGGAGGTGAGCATTTCTGGGAATGGCCAAAAGAGGTGGTGACTCCAACTGCTCTGCTATAATTAATGATGGAATTAGAGGAAATGCATGATCATCTATGTGATGCTTGTGAACAATATATATTCTCAGCTTAGAGCTCTAATTTAGTAACACTAGAATTGTCATTGAAACGCAAAGGAAAATGCTCCCAGGATGCTTTTGCTGGATCTCTCTCTCTCTCTCTCTCTCTCTCTCTCTCTCTCTCTCTCTCCCTCTCTCAGTCACTGGCTCGCTCAAGTTCAAATTAAGTTTTAGGCCTTCCTCACCACTTTCCTAAACAAAGGATTTACACAGTTAACACTGTAACCATCAAATTATACCACAGTAATTTAGGTTTCTACATTATCTACCAATTCTTATGCTTTGAAAATTTTCCTTGATAGCAGATCATTATGACATCGGATGTTTAACAAGTCCTTATTGAATAGAGAATGGCGTAGTAAATTAAAAAGTGACTGGATATGCAGAAGATAAAGTGTAAGAAGCCCAGTGATTCCTGGTGATTTTTGATGTACACTTCGCAATTAAGATGTCTTAAATAGTCGTTCTGTACAATTTGTTTAGCCATTTTGACATATTTTCATAAATTAGGGCTTCATTGTCCTTTCTTTTGATGTGCTCACATCCTATTCCTTGGTGGATAAGAGGTGTTCAGTTTTAATCATCTGCTGGCCTTTAGAAACTCAGAAACACAGAGTGACTCAAAACAACTTATACATTTAGGTAGCATGGCAGGGGCCATGCAGTGAGTTTGTGCAACAGTTACTGATGACAGAGCACAGAAATAGACAGAGTTGTTGGAGAGTGTGTTTGGGACACCTGAAAAATTATAGAAGCAACCCTTAAATTATTCATTATAACTTAAATGTCCTCACAAACATTCAAATACACTTACTCTAACAGTTGAAAATTTTTGGTAGAATCTATATGCTTTCTGCTAATATTTATCTAGACCTAATGTTTTATCTAATGTTCATTAAGGTTTTATCTAGAGAAGAAAGGGATTTCAGGGGAAAGGTGTTCAAAAATCAGTTATTGTGCTATGTACCAAAATAAACACTCTTCATTAAAAACCAACAAAGATGACACACACTAATCAAAATACCAGATCTCTTAAATTATACTCTAGAAAAAGATATTATGGGAATAAAAATTGCGTATATCTGTAAGGGATCTCTACTTTGCTGTGACTCAAAGCTGAAAGAATTGGCAATCCAGAGGTAGAGAAGACTGATGATTGCGAAGAATTATTAAAGCCTATATCTAGCTCTCCTCCTCCTCCTCCTCCTCCTCCTCCTCCTCCTCCTCCTCCTCCTCCTCCTCCTCCTCCTTTGAAACATCCTCTTGCCAGAGTGTGAATTTTTAAAACATCTATTTTTTTTTCAGGGCTGCATATTGCCCTTCATTTTAGAGTTTAAACTGACATAGTGCTAACCTGTGGTGAGTACATTAATAACAAATGCAGAGAATTCTCTTTTGCTAACGGCATTGCTTGACTCTTCCCTCACCTCCGGTCTTTACACTTGTTCTGTTCCCATCCAAAGGCCTTTCCTTTATTGGCAGTTTCCCTAAAATATACCGCTCCACCACTCAATTCCAGATCGTTTCACTGATAGCCTCTCAGAAAACCAGACACACTATATTGTATGTGATTTCTTTTTCTCTTATATGAGTACTATTAAAACTAAATACTTTCATGACTAGAATGTCAGTGCCTATAACAATGCTTGACACAACATAGGTGCTCAGTAAACAAAAAAAAATTGCTGAATATTTAGATAACAATGTCAATCACAAAGATCCTGTTTTTAAAGCAAGCAACTTACAAAATTTATGGAACAAAGTTTGGAAAAAGCATAGTAATCACATTTTTACTAAAAAGAATTCTTTTAGGCATCGTGCATATAATTGTTTGTCTTTATATCGGTTTTAACATGTAGCTTTTAAATTTTATTTTATTGTTATGTGTATGTGTGTTTTACCAATATGCATATCTGTGTCCCATGTATGTGCCTGGTGTCCATAGACGCCAGAAGATGGCACTGAACTTCCCGGGACTGGAATTAGAGACAGTTGTCAGTTGCCTTATGTGTGCTGGGAATTAAACCTGGATTTTTTTTAATGCAGTAAGACAATATTCCACTTTGGGGGTTTTCCAATGAATAACTAGTTGTTTTAGCACCCATTTTATTTCATAGTCTGAGAGCACGGACATCTCTGTAGTATCCCTATATACAGATACCTTCTTATACTGTATTCATTAGAAGTCGCACTCCCTAGTCATAAAAACTGTCCCCTCTGATATCTGCTTTGTCATTAATGCACCTAGCCCATTGGACTATTACTCAGCTACAATATGAAATGGAATGAATGATAGGAAAATAACATAAAAATACCAATTTGTAAAAGTTTAACACTCAACTTTTAGAGAAATCCAAATATTGAAGAGGACACTCCAAATGTGTGAAGTACAGAAAGATCAGGGAAGCATGAGAAGAGAAAGATGTCTCTTCATTGTAACTAATTGCCTTCATCACCATTACACTAAATGCTTCTATTATAATTTAATTTTGATGCAAATTTGCTGTGATGACCCTTATTTTATATCTACTACATTAGTTACTAGGTTTCAAACTAAGTCTTCATATCCAGGAGGAGGAGTTTGTATTTGTCACATTTACATTAGTGAAGGTAATGACACATTCTTGATGCCATTCTAGATAAACTGCATGGCTGATGATTAAATAGCAGATGAAAACATGTTGCTTTTTAGTCATCATTCCACTAATGATGAAATATTCCTATTACATTATTAGAGTTATTGCTATTTTGCTATCTATATTATGCATTGACTATAGACTGTACACTTATGGCGATCAAAGAAAGATGAGACATTGTGTGCCTCTAAATGGAAGAGTCTAGAAAAATACTTTCTCCATAAGAAATAAAGAAAAATTAACTTAGTCTTGGCAGCTTCTATTTAAATTACTAATGTACAAAAAAATCAAAAGGCAGAGAAATTGGAAAACAGTATTACATGCAACTAGTAACTCTGGACCATGAGAAATGCTATTAGAGAGATAACTTCAGTAAATTACAGGGAAAATAGTTGGTGGAAAAATAGACTTTCTATCAATTAAAGTACATGGACCTTATTTGAATTTGAAAAGTATAAAATTACTTTCACATTTATGAAACACTTGGACATTTGAACACCAAGTGGGTGGGTTACAATTAGAGTGAATGGTGATGTTTTAAAAGAAAGTGAGTCCTGATTTTCTTTAAAGGCAAAGTGTAATTGAATAAAACAGAAAAAAGACATTGACTGATCTCAGTCATGTGAGTTTTTTTTTTTATTACATTTACAAAGTCATTTACATGTGTGCCCACACACTTCTTGAAATTCTACTGGTACTGCACTGAATTTAACAATGAATTCTGGAAAACTGATATATTTAAGTCGATTTCCCACTGTCTTAGTCAGGGTTTCTATTCCTGCACAAACATCATGACCAAGAAGCAAGTTGGGGAGGAAAGGGTTTATTCGGCTTACACTTCCATACTGCTGTTCATCACCAAGGAAGTCAGGACTGGAACTCAAGCAGGTCAGGAAGCAGGAGCTGATGCAGAGGCCATGGAGGGATGTTCTTTACTGGCTTGCTTCTCCTTCCTTGCTCAGCCTGCTCTCTTATAGAACCAAGACTACCAGCTCAGAGATGGCACCACCCATAAGGGGACCTCCCTGCTTGATCACTAATTGAGAAAATGCCTTGCAGTTGGATCTCGTGGAGGCATTTCCCCAACTGAATCTCCTTTTTCTGCGATAACTCCAGCCTGTGTCAAGTTGACACAAAACTAGCCAGTACACCCACTATATTTATTTTATACAGCGAGCATCCCTCTATTCTCCTTTAGTCAAATATCCTTATATTTATATTAATCTATTCATAATAATTTCACAAGTGTTTTCAGCTATGATTAGAAAACTGAAATGTCATTGTAGTTTGCATTGATTTGGAAACAACTCTGAAGTGAACATTAAGTCTTTGGAAGCTCTCCAACACAAAGACTTGATAATGTTTAAGGTGAGAGAATTTCTAATTGTTCTAACTTGATCAAACTACATTTTTAGACATGAACTGAATTATTACACTGTATATCAGAAATAGTAGAACTATATGACAATTAAGAGTGAGCCAAACAAAAATCTCAAAAATAAATAAAGAAAATATTTAGAACCTCAAAATATATATTTAGCCATTCACATTTTAAAATAACAGACAGGCTGCATATCTTCTACTTGGTTTATTTCTAAGCAATGAATATTTAATAATAATTATTACTACTGCATCACCGGTTATTATGCTGTGTTGTAGTAGAGCTATTACAGTACCCTTACAGCAGCTAAAATACAGCATCAGAACAAGAACATTGGCTGTGAACTATTAGTGTATTCATTATGTTGAGTGTTGTCCTTTCTAATTACTAGAGTGTTTTCCTCCCAAAGATAGTTGCCACGCAGCATGATTTTGGGGCATTGGTTACAGTAACTACTCTAAATACTGAAGCTATGCTTCTGTAAATGGACTATACTCTAACCTTGTTTGAAAGAACTCACTGCAGTTTGTCCATCTCTGGTGGCTCACTTTGAATGTACTGTCCTACTTCTGTAAGCTTTGATATTACAATTTGCTTCTACAGCGATGAGGGATATCATAGGGGAAGAGGAGAGAGCATTAGCATGAACAGTGCCAGGTAAAAATATAAGATGCACAATGAAATTTTACTTTAAAGTAAACAATGGATGATAATTTGTCACAATAATCTCCCAAGTATTGCAGGGACTGGTCTTACACTATTTGCCTTTTTTAAAAACTTTGAATAGTGTTTTCATTTGTGACTCCTTAGGAGACTATGGCAGCTGCTGGTGATAAAAAAGAATGAGAAATGGTGACCTTGTGGTGACCACTTGCAGCCCTACATACTAACACCTAAATAGTGTCTACTATGGTGCCTTTCAGTTCTTCTCTGGAGAGCAAATGGTCTTAGGTTTGCTGGAGCTGTGTTGCTGAAACGCTATGCTAAGACAGATGCAGTGATTTTAACATTGTTTCTGCCCTGTCTCGGGCTACTGCAAGCATTGGAAGCAATCATAATAGAAACCAAAGTGCCGGTCAGTAGTTAGAAGAAACAGTGCCAACAGTAGCATCAAAAACCACAAGTGCCTCTTGCAGGCTGTGTCTCCACATCTATGTACAGTTCTCACATTTTAAATTTTACATAATGTGTTTGTCTTATTAAAAATGGAAACAAAGAGAGAGCACTTTCATCCATTAACCTCCGCCAGGTGCCTTAGCCTCTTCCTTCTCCAGCTGTTTTTCCTCCTGCCAGTCCTTGAATCTTTATCTGTTCCTTGAAACAAAATCAACAGTGAAAGTAAAAAAGCCATTAAACCAATGAAATCGAGGATATGGTTACAAATTTAAGTAGCACTTCATCTGAATTAGAGCTACTCTCTTAAATTAAGGAGACTGTTAGTTTATCACAGGGTCTTGAATATCTCTTCACCAATCAATACCATGTCATGGTTTGAAATCCAGTCAAGCTTAGAAAGCTTTGCCTTGACCTTGACAACCAATGAGCCATCTCCTGAACTAAAATAATTTCCCATTCTATTCATTTATCCAAGTCAAAAAGTCAGCAAATCCATAAATAAGAATCATATAGACTCAGAGTGAAAGGCAGCACAAGCATCCAGCCCTAAGAGCTTTCCCAGGAGCCTTCTGACAAGGGTCTCCAACTCAACAATACGCACACTCGGGTCCTACCGAGATCTTCTACTTGACCCGAGATCTTCTACTTTCCCATGGACAGAGCAGTTTATGTGATATCCTTAAACCTTGGTTTCTTTACAGGAACACTTTTATTGCATGTAGATTTTATCTTTGACAAGGCTATTTGTGAAATGTTTATCTAAAACAATGGATAAAATGTAACACGGTATAACCATTTTGGGAAACATTTTGGAAATTTATGTAATGATAATTATAAACTTGCTATGCCATCTGGTCATTCCATGCTGAAGTGTTTACCAGATAATTTAAAGTATGTATATTTATATTTAATGTGTATATTGATAGTGATAACAGCCTTGTTGGTAATAGATAGATTGTGGAAATGACCTGAGTGTCCATTAATAGGTGAATGGAACAATTTGTGATGTACTCATATCATGTAATACAATCCAGCAAAACATAAAACTGTGTAATGATACATGAAACAAAATTATGAATCACAAGATAATTACACTGAGTGAAGAAGCCAGAATTTTGTTGTATTATTCTATTCATAGAAATTTCTAGAAAATTTGAACTAATTCATAGCCAAAGAAAGTCCTTCAGTGCTTATATGTGGATGGGATTGTGGACAGATGCCAACTTCAAAGGGAGTCCCAGGGAATTAGTGGATAACAGCCTTGTCCCAGAGTATGGTGGTCTGGGGAATATACATCAAAGTGGCCAAAATACACACATAACACATTTGCTAATTTGTATGTCAATAAATCCAAAAGGAAAAAAAAACTCTAGTGAGATAATTTTTAATAACTTCAGATACAATAGCCAGAAGTAAATATGTTCTTTGTTGTTTTTATGAAAAATTGGGGTGGTAATTCTATATATTATAAATTTCTTTATTTCTGTTTTATTTCTTCTCATCTATATTTTCAATAATATGTTTTGCTTAAAACATTTCAAAGAAATATTTTCATAATATTTTTGGGTTGTAATAATTTTATGCTACTTAAAGTTTGCTGAATGTACATACTTGTCTGGGTATTTTACATACCAATATTATCACAGTCATAATATTTATTTTTTCATCTTTTCCTTTTTCTATCAAGAAAGGACTCTATTATACCTCTTTAAAAGTGAACATATTCATTTCTTAGACTGATACCCTGGTATTCAAACTTCCCTTTCAGAAATCACTGTCATTCCACCTGTAACTCACCCTTCTTGGTCACCTTTGACCTCTCTTTATATATAATTTTATCTGTCAAGTGACCTTCAATCTCTCTTCCGTCTCCTCCAACAACGCCGTGAGCACAAGGATTCCTTTCTGTTGCCCCATAAAACCTAGCAGAACAGCTTGGGAACTCCCTTTGTCTATCTAGAGAGCACACATTTTCTAGGAGCACAACAAACTATGTTTGATGGTCTCATTTATGAATACTGTGATTTTTGTCACTTAGTGGTTTCCTTAAGACATGCTAACACTTAATAGGATAGAGGGAGAAAGGAAGTGAAAGAAGAGGAGGAAGACACACAAGAGACAAGAGGTCAAGAGAAATGCCCCCAAATCCCACCAGCTCCATGCAGATACTGAGGCAACTCAGCACTTGGGCTGTTTCTTGAAGTCAATGCTTTCCCACAAAATTCTGACCTCATTTACTTTTCCAGAATACCAGGTTCATCAAATCACATACAGGTGACCAGATGTCAGGTCCCTTATCTTATCTGTTGGCCCACTTCTTTTGTTCCTTAGCTCTACTGACTTCCATGGTCTGAGCATCTCTATATATGGTCTGGGTCCAGCTCTCCTTTCTCTGGCTTCTCTCCCTCATTATTGTTTTCTATCCATTCCCCCCTTTATTTAAGAATACATTATAGCTCCCCTCTTCCTTCCTTATCCTGTCTGTCCTTCTTTTTCTCACAGTGTTTAAAGAATGAACTAGGGCTTGATACTGGCTGTATCACGTATATGGCCAGCCCCTACACTCCCGTTTTCTATTTTGAAACAAGACCTCACTAAGTTGTCCAAATAGGTCTTGATGTGTGATTCTACTGCCTCAGCCTCAGGCGCAGTTGGGATTTTATCGCAGTGAGATCTTTCCACTGCCATTGACTTCTCAGATGAGCATTTCCATAAGATCAGCACTTCCTTCAAGCCTTTACAGACACACTGGTCTTCATACAAATCCCTGTGAAGGGTAGAAATTGTCTTTCTCCTCTCTGCCACTGAAGAAACATTTTGTGTCACATGCATTTGCATTGTTATGTGTTTAATGGCTTGCCTGTCACCTGGTTTATTATATAAAGGGTTCACGATTCTTTTTTTATTAGTTTAGATTTTTCAGTTTTTAAATTTCTTTTTACTCTCCATTAAATTCATAGCCCCATTTTTAGTACAGTGGGGACCAACATAGAAGGTTCACTGACAGAAGGATCAAAAGATATTTGTTTAATGAGTGAATGAATTAATGGAAATGATGGAAAAATGATCCTGTGAAATAAATTCTTATCCCCTCATTACCCATGAGAAAATTGAGGATCAGAGAGTTTAAATTGCCAAGTTAATAATGTTCCATTATTTCTAAAAGAGTTAACAAGACAATAAGATGGAAGAGGGTGGAGGAAGGGAACCCTCTATGGAGAGAATAGATCCATTCCATGAACCCATGAACATAAGCTTTATCACATGTTTAGTTGCACAGTACACGCTAAATCAATCCTGATTAAATTCGTCATGGCTCTCTCAAAACAAATAATCCCAGACCTTCAGTTAGGTAACTCCGTTACAATACTTCTCTCTCCAGGGTCGCATCTCCTAACCCTACCTGTGATCTCAGTTGTAACTACGGTGAGGTGGGCAGTTCCATGCACAATCCTAGGCTCCTTTTACAACCCTCAAGATATTTTTCAAACCCCAGGATCTTACCCAACCACAATCCAGACACATTTAGGAAGCAAAGGGAAATTCTATTTGTGATGAGAACATACATCCAACAAAGGATTTTCCTTGGGTTTACCTATATTTTTGGTACAAGTCTTCCCATAGCCACATAAGTCTCTATTACCCCTTTCAGGAATAACAAACCAAGCCTTCCACCTTAGGGAGGTGTCATGATCTCAAGCCTATTCTTTGAGACTGGACTTGACATGGAGAAGCACATGTAGGAAGCTTATTGTGGCGTGTTACTATGCTGAATAGGTCAAGATCAAGGAGTTGTTCTGGATGAAGGGAAGCTTTGTATAGTGTGGCATTCATCACAAAGGGCTTAACCACAGCTGGGAGGGCCCTTTAGAGTTCTCCTGCAGCAGCAAGAGAACAGGGCCGATGTGGCTCCCATTCCATGGACCAGTCTTTAAGTGTGGACTGTTTCTAGGAGAAAGGAATGGCCTGGGTCATAAGGTCATAAGGAATGGCTCCTGCCTAAGATGGCCTGCAGAAAGGAGGTCAGCAAAGCACTGTCAGCCACTGACCCACTAACCTAAGGAGGATGACACAGGCTGAAGTGGCACATCACAGGATTCTCTGAGTCTTATTGTCCATGTTCTCCAGACTCTCACCTCCAAGAGCTGGCAAGTCTCAGACTAATACCATTATAGGGACTCTTTTTGATACAACCTGGGGGCTGTGCACATTTTAAAATACAAAGGCAGAATAAAATGTATCTTTATTAAGCTGTTTCTTCTTTGTAATTGCTTTTGTTTAGAAAATAACCTGAAAATTCTGGCTAACTCTGACTAGAATGATGAACTATCCCTTTCTTTTCCTTTAAAAACTTTGCTAAAAGCATCTCAAGTTTCATAAACAAGAAGAGAAAGAAGACACCAAAGTATGTTTTTCCTCAGTTTGTTCAATCATGACCAAGTATGGTATTGAGCAAAGCTTCAAAGGAAATTGGAATGTCTCCCACAATGGTGTATGGGTACTAAAGTTTCTAGCTGCCTTGGTATAACCAAATGACTAGAGATGAGTGCTTTCTGCTCCCATACTGACTGAAAATTAGTTCTTAAGTCAGAATTTTATAGTGTATTAATGACATTGAATTCCGCCCTCCAAAAGCTCCCCACACAGTTTCCCCCAAGAAGCACTTGCGCCATTAGGTCCCTGAGAACTCTATATTACTAATTTTCAAAGAATTTCCATTGGCAGTTTCAAGGCCTGCATTTTTCTGAGACATGTTTTCCAATGGCCCTCATCATTTTCAAAAAGCTATTCTTTCACGGCACCTTCAAAGTCATTCAAGGTATCAATAGATGTCTCCTCGTAATTTGGTGTAAAAAAGAAAAGCGTATTTTAAACTTTGTTTTTCCTAAATATTTATTCCAAAGACTACATTTTCACAGTGGTTTTAATCCTAATGTCATCCTTAAAATAAATCATTATGTGTACTTCATGTGATCTTTTCAGAATGCAATAAAACAGATTGTTTTTAATGGCTGTTCCAGCAATGAAAAATATCTGTGTTAGGTGGGAACAACAAATTGATGCTTTTTCAATTCCTTTTAATGGCACGAGGATCTTTGCAACCTGCTGTGAAAAATATTCTCTTAATGATAGGCCTGTGGCACAACTTAAGGAGTCATCAAGAAATAAATGTGCTGCTGTCTGCCTGGCAGCTTGGTGTCCCTTAATTGAAGTGTTATAAGATTCTGTGCAGAGGAAGCCTCCAGGGTTTCATAGCTAAATGGCACGGACACCTCTGATGAGACATGCAGATGAAGATGTGTCAATACAATCTCCACCAATTTGCTGTAATAGCAGGGACTGATTAATTTTATAACCACGGGTGCTTCTATTAGCTAACCTAAGGAATGATTTAGACTTTATTAAGCAACTTATTTCTATCTTCTTTTCAAGAGACTACTGCAACATAGTTTATCTCTGAGTGCTACACTGTAGCACATTTTCTAATAAGGATTCTAAATGTATTATTAAAGAAAGGAACATGAGTTGGCCTTAGCTTTCAGCAAGCGTAACCATAGGAACTTTGTGTGACTCCTACTATCTCAAATGCACTTGAGCAAACTTAGAGTTTCTCAAAAATAAAGTAACTTCATATTTGAAGCAATTGAGTTGGAAGCTCTGATATACATTTTTAATGTGCAAAAAATCAAGGAACTGAATCAAAAAGCATGTGGCTGTATATTTTTATCTTTTTCGTGAGATAAAATTGCATTAATATTTTATGATAATTGCCCGTGGACATCTAACATCATTTGGTTACACATAATCAACTAATGCTTTATATTTTAAGGCTTTGTTCAATAAAAAATTAATCACTATGCATGGGTGGGCAACGTATTTGGATGTTTAGCTACATCATTCTATGCATAAAAAAGTTCTGGTTTATATACTCAAAATCAAGTGGCTGAAACATCCAGAGAGCAATAAATTTGATACAAGGACTCATTTAAAAATTCCAAAATATGAGCTCAGGGACATACCTTTATAATTGTGAAATCATAAATAAAGTGAAACTGCATTTTGCTATAAACTGAATGTTCAATAACTTTATTGTTAAAGATGATGAAGAATCCATTGAAAACAATTGTACTATACAAACCCTGAGAGTATTATTATTATTCCCTATTACTAATTTAGAGCCTGGTCTTGAAGAAGATGTGACATGGAAGGCTACAAGTAATACTTGGGCCGAGCACACACACCTCCACATCACTTGGGTATTGGTTTTCTCCTACATAATATTGGGGTAAAGGGATTAATGACAGTCATTGGGGGGAGAGTGCACTCTCAAATGTTTTCAAGCTTAATTGTAATAACAACTATTTGTTTGCAGCAAAATTATGCTAAGCATTCTAGGTCTATTTTGGGATAATTATGATTATTTTGTGTTTTATGTTCATTCTTTGAAAATTACTATATAGTACAATTTTTAATGCAGCTTTGTCTACAATCTTCATAAATGTATTATAACCCCAAAACATGTAAGAGAGAGGAAAACTATATAAATGAGCAATACAAAGAACAAAAATAAATAAATTCCAAATGACATATTATCTAAATAGTATAATTCCAGCCAGTTTTAACAAATGTGACAGATAAGGATTGGGGCTACATTATAACTTATAGACCTGCTACTCAGTAATACCAAGATTGCTTTACAATTTCTAATAATTCTTTAATGTCTTACTAAACATTTCCTACATTAAATAAAGCAAAAATTATATCATATCTCCTTTGAAGTTACACTATACTTTATCATGTCATTTATAATCAGTCATAGCTACACCACTATGAATACTTAGGTAATATGCTTAGTAAATCTATGATAACATGAAAGATACTAGAGATCTAAATTTCTTTTAGAAGAACCCAAATTTTAGGCCACTTTTACCAGTAGTCCAAAGACTTTCAGAGCCAGGAAAAATGCACACTGGATGTATGACCATTTGTGATTGGTTCTTTATGTTTAAGGTGAGTGGCAGAAAAGAAAAAAAAAATCCAGGACATTTCTAAAGCCAAAAAAAAAAAAAGTTATTGGCTGCATAGAAAAATCACACCAAAGTTACCAGTGTTAACACTGGTGGGAAGGAAGCCTTGACTTCTAGGTTTGTACATTTTTGATCATTTTCACTTGAATTTCAACCAAGTTTGCTTCCAGCCATTTTCTATTTTTTGTTTGTTTGTTTTTATCGAGACACGGTTTCTCTGTATAGCCTTGACTGTCCTGGAACTCACTTTGTAGACCAGGCTGGCCTCAAATGCAGAAAACCACCTGCCTCTGCCTCCCAAGTGCTGGGATTAAAGGCGTGCATCACCACGCCCGGCTGCTTCCAGCCATTTTCAATGTGAAAAATTTATCAAAATGCTTAACATTGAATATAATGCTTAGAAACAATAAGTGCTTGATGTCTAGTGAATCAAATTGAGGTTTGAGAAGACTGCAAAAAAATACAAGATGACATTTTAAAGGAAACACAGGAAATATCAAATAATTAAAATAAACTGAGTAATTTAGATACATTCACAGCATATCAATATGTACTTATAAGATATCCACACGTATTTGACAATAGTAAACCATTTCACATTAAAGTGAAACTTTAGCGATGAAGAAAAGTAAATTTAAATAATACAGAACTAAGAATTATATTTCTGTATTTTGAGAACTATTCTCAGCCTTTCCTGGAAGAGATTCAGCCCATTCTGGAGAGCTCCACCCTATTCTGCAGCTATAAGTTTATAGAAATGAAAACTAACAGAAGACACTGAGGAGATGTAAGAACATCTGGAAATGAAGAGGGAGCATGATCACAGAGGGAATATTGAAAAGCTGCTTGCATGAGTTCATGTGAACTGTAATCAATGTGGAAAAGGCTAACGTGGGAAATGATGTGAGCATCACCAGGCAAGATGCTGAGTATCACACTTAGACATATGGAGCATGCTCTCAGCGTAGAAAGGTTTTATTTGACCCCCACACAGGCTGAGACAGTGTTCCTATTGGAAAAATCTGAAATTGAGCTTATTATAAAGCCAACAAAGAACAGAGAAATGCACACTCACTCAGAGCCAGTGCCGATTTCCCTATCCCAACAGCCAAGAGCACATTTTCACTCGTAATCGTTTATGAATGACCATGTATTATCCTCTCGGGAATTTCCTTGTTATACTCTGTGCCTAAGAACAAGGTTGTTGATCACGCTAACAGTGGGATATAGAAGTGAATATAAAAGCTGTGTTAAAACATTAAAAATAATGTAAAGATCACATAAACATAGAGATTTTATGCCAAAGACTTTCTGTTATTTTGGGAGGCAAGAAATATCCCTCTCCAGTCTTGAGAGAGTAATTCACTAACTGAACTTGGGTTTAACACAGTTTAACTCCATAAATGGTAAGCTGAATGAAATATTAGGATAAGCAGAGGCTAGTTTGTATTAGGTATTCTTTTTAACACTCTTGGTAATATAAAGAGTAATGTCTATATCAGAGACACAGTTGGCCAGGATTACTGCTTAGTTAAGCCTCCATGAAAGTTGCATGTAATCTTAGCCATGCAGTTTTACAAAAGGAAAATCTATTATGAAAATGAGATTTGAGGTATATAGATGATGACCTCATGTATGACTTGATTCAGCTCTTAGCATATGTTCTTAGCTCCTATACGTTTATTTGTAAAAGAGGTGGTCAGTCGTTAAATGTACTTGCTGCGTTTACAGAGGACTCAGATTCAGTTCCCAGCACCTTGATGGAGGCCCACAGCTACCTGTAACTCCATATCCATATGTCACAGTGCCCTCTTCTGGTCTCCACAGGCACTACACACATGGTACACATATTCACAGACAAAACCTCCATACATAGAAGATAAACATAAATCCTTAAAAGTTAAAGCAATATTATTTCTCTTCAAATATTTCTGTTTCTTTAAAGTAGAAAAACAGCAGTTCTCAGATTCTTATTCTGAAAAAAAATGCTCTTAAAACTTGTCATAGATTCTTAAAACCATATTGATTCTCAATGTAGTTGTACCTATTAATAATTGCTATTAATTTCATAAATATTTGCTTACTATTTTAAAATACTATTTATTGCTATTAATCTACTAACTTTGTATTTTTTAAGGAATTATAAGTGCATGACAAGACTGCTATACTTCCCTAAACAAGCAAATATAAACACAGAGGAGAATAACCATTTCCCATTGTATTCAATCTCAATCATGTCTATGCCAGTAGAAAACAACTAAATTATGTATTTGTGTCTACATCTGACCTGCTAATGATTTGTTATTTAATTGAAGTCTATAAAAACATCTGACTTCACGGAGATAACAAAAACAAAAAGTATTTTAGGGACATTCTTTTGTTTGATTGTATGTAACTCTTTAGCATTCTACTGGCTTTATGTATAGATCTAAAAGCATAATTTTCAGTATCTTTGAAGAAGATGATGGAAAGTTTAAATGTGTGTGGACAGATGGAACATATGAGGGTTATGTGTCAGCAAAACAGCTGAGTAGGTATTTCTACACCTCACCTTTCCCCCTCCAAGGAAACATCAACTCTGACAATCACCATAGGCAAAAGCAATTTTTAGGATCCTGAGCAGTCCCAGAGAAAACATTTCCATGAATAGATGTATTGAAAGGAACAGTTTTATTTGCCCCATGTCACCTCTACCCAAAGGCAGAACAGCTCAAAGCCAGTAGAGACCACATGGTCCTGATATTTCTCCCACGAAGAAAGTTAAGAAAGTAGTGAGTGTACAGTTTCCACAGTTCCCTAAGGGACAACCTTCCTGTCTCACACTAAAAATACTGAAGGGATCCATGGCTGCATAATACAAAGAGAGCTAATAATGGTGAAAGAGTTGGAGTCTGATAGAGACTGGGACAGGAGAGTCAACAAAAAACTGTAATATCTACATGCCACCTTGCTAATTACATCATGAGACATTTCATTAAGTCTTCTGGGACATATTCAACCATAGGACATGTAACAATTATTGCATATGGGCTTACAGCCCACTACATCTTCCTTATCACCTTCAACTGGTATCCTTTGAGCATCCCTGAAAATACTGGACATGAACAGATTCGTGACTCAGAGTTGGCACTGCTTGATGTGGAAAAGATATTTAACTTTGAATACTGTAAAGCAGCACCCTAGAGAAAATATCTGAGACTAGGGGACAGCACAAGACAAATAAAAGATACACAACCCTGTTATAGATACTGCTACTTGTCAACTTGACTTATGTTAGAATCATCTCGAAGATGAGCCTCTGGGTAATCCTCATTGGGGATTACCTTGGTTTCATTAATTCAAATGGAGAGTCAACTGTTGGTGGTACCAGTCTGTAGACAGAGGATCTTAAACTGTGTAAGAGTAGAGAAAACAAGTTACACACTGGGATGTATGTATGCTCATTGCTCTATGTTCTTGGTTTTGTATGTAATATGACAAGTTCTCTTCAGTTCCTGCTATTTTGATTTCTCTCCCAGTACGGCTGGCTATATGAAACTGTGAGCTCAAATAAACCTTTCCTTCCTTAAGTTGCTTTTATCAGGATATTTTAGTTAAGCAACAGAAATGAAATCATGGCATCCTTCAACTCAAAAAAAAAAAAAAAAAAGAGGGACATGGTGAATCTATAGAAATGATGTAAAAGATCAAGTAGAATTTTTATCTTCTAAGCCAGTCTCCAAAAATTAGAATGATATTGATTATCCAAATTGAAAATAACAACAAGAATTTAGGAAATGAAAAAGCCATTGGGAACAAAACAAAACCAATGAGTGAGACTAAAAGAAACAGGTAAAAGAAATAATGCCCTATATTATGGAAGAAGAAAGCATTTGTAAGCCAGATACTTTAGGAAGCCTTTCACAAAGGTGTTCAGCACAATAACAAAAATATAAATGATGGAAGGCGTAGTGGCTCCATCTACAGTGCTTGCTACATAAGCATGGGGACAAGTACTACATTTCTTGACTGTGCTTTTGGGAGAAAGAAAGAAGATGAGTGAATGAATGAATGAATGAATGAATGAATGAGTGAATGAAGGAAGGAGAAAGGAACTCTACTGTTTTTTGTGTCACTTTCTGTACATGACAGCATTTTGGCTAATTAAATCTAACTTGTATAATTAAGGCACTATGAAGCATAAACAGGAAGTAAATTCAACCTCATATTAAGATTGTAGAAAAATACAATAAAAGGTTTGTATTAAAATAAATGAGCCTTCTCATATAATTTTTGAAATTTGACAACTGACCAAAAGCTATTAAATGCATTATGTGGTTTAATAAAAATAACTACTTGGACTAGGTCTGAAAGTCTCTGCAGCTGCAGGGAACTTCTTGGAAATAAAGTATATGTTTACACAGGTGCAGCCATATTTAACAAAAAAAAATTATGCACTGTACAAACAGCTGCCTGTCTGCTTTCTTTGGCAAAGCTCTTTCCAACTGAACCAATCTGTATCAAGAACATCACTCTATGATACCTATGTAAACAGGACAGAAAAATTCCTGCACGAGGAAGAGGCTTCTCAGAATGTGTCTTTTAGATAAACTTTAAATGAGGAACAACTTAAATGGAGCCTGCTAAGAAAGCTGTGAGCTTAAGTGAAATATTTGCCATGGACTCTGCGTGCACATCTGCAAGAGAGACATTAAGCTTTCAGTGACATGGTGAGCACAGACCTTATCTCACACCAGTGATTTGAATAGACTAATAGTTGTCAGAGGAGCTCGTAAAACTGAACATACTTCCTTAAAAGTTTATGATTCGGGTCTGATTTTTCTATCATTCTGTAGATTATACTTAAAAATAAACAATTATGAAATATAAACTATTCCATCATTTTGCTATTAAAATGAACCAAAGATAATGTATTTTAAAAGTCATGTACATTTCTATAGTTATCTGAGGTCTATTATTTTTTACTGACTTCCTAAAACAAATCAACAGTATGCAATGTGTAGTTAAAACTATTTAAAAATCAAGTTGGAATTCTTTAATGACAATAAGAAAGACTGATTTTTCTCTCTTTCCCCCTATGGTAGAGAGAGGAGCCTAACCCCTGTGTCTCAGCAAATCCCTGACAAGGTGCTGTAGTCAGAGAAGTTTTTAAATTAACTCTAACTGCTGCAAAACAAAAGCAAGACCAAAACCAAAACCCATTCTGTACGTTGATGTGTTCCACCTCAGGGTATGTATAATTGTCTTACATTTAAATCAAGTTAAACGTATTTCTTCAAATTGTTATCGTTTTTATGATTTAAAAAAAAAACATTGAAAATCCTTTCTTCATGCTTTTTTGACTGGGGTCATCCCAGAACCCCTAGAACGTATATTAACCTAACTATTTGCTACCCGTTCATTGGTCAGCTTTTCTTCCTCTTTTGCCAGCTGGTAACTGCTCCCTGGTAACTGCTCCTGACATTCTGTGAGACACGCATGTTTTTGTTGTTGTTGTTGTTGTTGTTGTTGTTGTTTTGTTTGTTTGTTTGTTTGTTTGTTTGTTTTTTAAATGGGATATAAAATTTATTAAATTATAATGTTTAGTAAACTTCTTTTTTCCTTTTTTTTAATAAATTGGGTATTTTATGTGTTTACATTTCAAATGTTATCCCCTTTCTCAGTTTCTGCTCCAGGGGGTCCCTATCCCACCCCCCCCACACACACACTGTTTCTATGAGGGTGCTCCCCCACCCACCCATCTTACCTCCTGCCTCACCACCTTAGCATTCCCCTACACTAGGGCATTAAGTCTCCACAGAAACAAGGGCTTCCCCTCCCATTGATGCCTGACAAGGCCATCCTCTGCTACATATACAGCTGGAGCCATGGGTCCCTCCATGTGTACTCTTTGGTTGGCAGATTAGTCCCTGGGAGCTCTGAGGGCGGGGGTGGGGGTCCTGGTTGGTTGATTTGTTGTTTTGATTTTACACATGACTTTACCCATTCATTCAGTAGTTCTAACAGTGTTCCTGGGTACTGATTATTTCTGGCACTGAGAATAAGTAGATAGAAACTCTTGCCCTTCAAGAATAGGCATTTCCTCTGAACACTAGAAGTTGCTGCTGGGAGCTATTGGAAAATATGAACCCTGGATGAGAAATGTGCGTGACCTAGAGAATATGTGCAGTGATTGGTAGAGAACTGCAAAGGACAACTCTAACCATTGTCTGTAGTTAGGGCTACCTTAGCTGCCATGCTGTTTGCCATTGCAGATTTTCCCTGACTGATTAGAACATGGGTCCAGGAACTAAAAACTTGGTATTTTTCCTAAAGTAAGGCAACCGTGTAAGCAATCTCAGATGTTCCACTAGTTACAGGAAGGAAGGTACAGAAGCAGTGTCCTAGCTACAGCATCATTTACCTTCTCTGAAACTTTAGACCAAGGACGGGTTGCAAAGAACCAACTTTGTTCTGTGCAGAGAGATCCTGTCAGGGCACAAGCATCCTGTAGCACTGACCTAGAAAGGTTCCATTGGACAAACACAGACTTTGGCACACTGTGTGATTGAGGAAGGTTGTCTGAGGCTCCTGACCCTCTTCCTAGGCCTAACTGCTTCAAATCCCATTATTCCCCATATTCCACCATCCATAATAGCTCTTTAGCTTGTTCATCTGTGAGCACCTCCCAGAATATATGTGATGTTCCCACCTACCTTCAGCAAGAATCCTTTGCATTTACTTTAGATAGAATCACCCTTCCTTCAGTGTCCTTCATGGTAATTTCATGTCCATTGGTCCCCATTCTACTGGATGACACTCTATTCCCACAGTTCCATGTTTTATTCAGAAATGAGCCTGGTTCCATGCTAATATCTTTCTCTTTTCTCAGCTGCATTATTTCTGATTCAAACCTGAGTTTATTGCTTTAACTCCTGTTGTGCTATGGGTGTTTGTTTGTTTTGCTTTTGTTTATTTTGTAGGTAGTGTATTAGACTGAACTTTTATTTATGGCTTTACATATTTAAGCTCTACACAAACCAATACTTGATTTCAAAGTTATATTTGTTCTTGGGCACATTTGGATTGTCTTTTGTTTAGTTACCAGATCAATCCTTGTTAATCCTAAAGCAAAACAAAGTTTTTTTTTCTTCAATGTGAAAAAGAAAGACAAACAATTGGCAGAGGGCTCTTTGCAACATTTTAACCCAGAGAAAACAAATTAAGAATTCAGTGAGGCTGCCATGTTTAAATTAAATCCTAATCAGAAAATAATCTGATAAGATACCAATGATGCTGCTATATTATGAGATTAATAAAGAATTTAAATAAAGCATTTAAAATTGAAATAAGTGGTTTATCCCAGTAACCCTCTCTCCCTCTCTTCTCTCTCCCTTTTTCAATCCCACCTAAAAGCAGCTTTCTCTGTGTGTCTTCAACTCAAAACCAAGCAAAACTGCTTGAAACCTTCCCAGAAATTTCTAAGTTTAAGGGAGACAAGAGAGCTGAATTCTAACAGGTCTCTTTAACGTCCGTGTCAGAATGGCCCTGAATAGGCCTAGTCTCACAGAGGCCAGCCAGTTGCAGGGAGGAGGTAGGAATCCAAAGCCACAACCTAACTCAAGACCAGTTGGCAGTTGACGGCAGCTGGAGGAGTTCCTTTTCCTAGGAATGTGGCTGCAGGTAGGTTGTTCAAGCCCCAGTTGGTAACTCACACTCATCCTCATGTAGTCAGCTCTAATTGGACTCAGTGGGCTATTAATAATGATATAAATAATGATTACATTTTTTTAATGAAATGAACTCCAGAGGAAAGTGAGTTGGTGATACCAAGGGGAGTTGGATGGGCCAGAAGCTGATGGATAAGAACAAGAGATAATGTATACTTGTGTGGAATTTTCAAACAATAAATAAAGATATTAGTTAAAATGGAGTAAGAAAATTAATATCACTAAGAACATTCTAACTCTGCTATAATGTGCCTGAATTTTGATTAGCTTTCTTCCAATCTCACCATGGTGAGTCTTGATGTCACTGTACTGTTTCAATAGTCTTAGTAAGAAAATAAAAATGAGGCTCTTCCACAACCTTCACAGATAACTTTGTGTGTGTGCGTGCCTGGAAGTGTGATGTGGTGTGTATTCATGACTGTGTGTGAGTGCACGGTTGTTGGCATGTGCAGAGGCCAAAGAAGAACAAAGGGTGTCCGCTGTGTCTGTCTTTGCCTTTTTCTCTTGACACAGGGTCTCTGATTAGTCTTGCAGTAGGCTAATGGCCAGTGAACACAGGTATGTTGATGGCTAAAACCAGCTTTTTGTGTGGGTTCTGGAGATGTGACATCATCAGGCTTATGGTGGATGAACAAGTGCTCTTATCCACTGAGCCATCTCTCCAGCCCCAGTAACTTTTTTCATAAAGTGAAAGATACTGACTCCTGACTAATTACATCTTTAAATGTTTTTAAAACTATGTTTCTCTGTCCCTTCCTCTGCTCCCTACTCTGTCTGTGTATACATGGATGCAAGCCATGCTGTACATGTAGAAGTCTAGTAACAACTTATGCGGAGCCAGTTATCCTTTCATTTTAGGGTCTTGGGTGTCAAACTCTCATCATCAGGCTTGGCGGCAAGTGCCTTTACCTTCTGACCACCTCAGAGGCCCCTGATTCATACTTCTGTCTCAAGTAAAACTGCTAATCTTACCATGTTCCTGCCAGAGTGTCCACTTTTAAGTATTTTTCTGGATATAAAGTTATTTAACTTTTCCTATTGGTTAAGAGAAAGTTAACTTCGTTACATGGTTAACAAAGTAGGCTTTAATTTGTTATACAAGTAATTATTTATACATTCATTAAATCTTTTCTGTCAACGTGGTTTTTATATTTCAATTCTGAGTATTTTCAAAAGAGTGATGTCGCCAGTTGTGGGTTTACTTCATCACTTTTAGTGGACAGGTTACTAATGTGTACAAAACATAATGTGCTGATCATTTTATATGAGAATTTTAATTTTTTATACATATATATATTATACATATTCAAAGCAATGTTCACTAGTTTTTATATATTCTTTTAAAACTCTTTACAAAATTTAATTGTTTAATTCACTTGGAATTAATTTCTGTTTTATAAAGTGAAATTTGCCACTTATTTATTTATTTGTTTATTTTCCCTTCCTCTGATTACTACAGGTAATGTTTATATTATCACTTTTCTCTTGTTGACAATAGAATATTGGATTCTAGAAGGCAGTATCATGTTCTGTTTTCTCAGGAGATAATCCCAGTGAATGGCTAATACAGTCTGTGGTTATATGCCTGGTTCTGATTGATTATTTATGAGGCTTAAGAATTGTTAATATTTTTATTTATCTTCTACATTTATTCCAGTGTTGTTGATATGTTAAAATTGTACATTTTAAAGTTAATATTTGAATCTGGAATGTCCCTCACAAGCTCATGGTTTGATCACTTGTTGAACAGGTTTAAGGGGATTGGGCCTTTAGCAAGTGGGCCTAGACAGAACAGAGCACTAAGATCACATTGGAAGATATAGACCTGTCTGTAGCATGGGCATCTCCTAGTCCTTGGTCCAGAGCCTAGGCATCTACTGATCCTTGGTCCAGCCACCTTGAACTCAGATGTGCATTCCCTCCCATATGGACTGGGCCCTCTGAAACCATGGACCAAAATAAATCTTTCTCCCCAGAGGCTGCTTCTGTTGGGTGTTTTGCCATTAAGACACACCTTGACATTTTAACATTTGATATACAAGTAAAATTTGCCATTAGAAACACAAGCATATGTTTGTCATAGTCAATTTTGAGCAATATGAGAGCAATATTACCTGACTCAGCTTGTTGGATATACTTGAATTCAACATTGACACAAGCCCTGAATTTATCTGGACATTTTAATAATTAATAATCAAGGAAAATACATGCATTATAGAAAAAATAGCCACTCATTTTTGCTTTTTGTTTTAAATGTCTAATGGGACTAATACATTTTACATGTCAAATATTGCCCTTAATAAATTCTTTCAAAACAACACTATTAAAAAACATTTTGGTGCCTCATACAAGGGTTTTCAAATTTGTGTAAAAATGACTTAATTATACCAATTAAAACTTAATTATATGATTAAAGCTTAATTATACCAATTTTATTACTAATGTATATAAACTCAATAAATTTGTAGACATTTTTCTCTCCTTGGAAAGATGAAACGTTATATATAGATTACATTCAAAATATCAAAGTCATTTCTTTAAATACATTCACTTTTCAATCTGATATTTGAAGCATCACTAAGCCTTGAAAGATGAGGCTAAATGAATGTTCCTTGATGAAACTGCTGAAGGGTTCTGCCAGAGTGACAAAACCAATTCAGTGTTGCAAGAAAAAAAAATTAGACATTCTTTATTAAAATGAACAGTAACTGTAAGTCCAGAAGAAAGAGCATGGATTTGAAGTTTCTAAATCTTTCAATATTGCTTTTCTGAAATCTAAGTTCTCCAAGGAATTTTGATTCATTTTCAGGAATCCTTAAACAAACACTGCAGTTGTGCAGGAAGAATGTGCAGCATAGAACTAATTGTTTGCAATGACATGAAATGTAAATTAAACATAAGTAGAAGCCCTCCGTGACTTCTTAACTGTGAGTTACTAGTTTCAGTTGATGTTATAAAGCTATTTACCTAATACCAAACCCAAGTTTTTGTTAAGAGAGAACACTAGCATTGATCTTACTGGGATGGATGGAGTCTAGAGGTTCTGTCTTTATGTCTTACCACCCAAGTCATTGCAAGTGTTTAAAAGGCATTGCTGCCAAGCAGAGATTGCTATATATTTCATTTAACTTACCAGTTACTGTTACTTTTGCAATGAGCTTATAACATATACTTGTTTAATAAAAGAATCACAAACATGACATAATTTTATTAATCATATACCAGCCACTGTGGTATGTAATTACTTCGACAAATCCTTTCAATAATCTCATCATGTATTAGGAATCTGAGGCCCAAGAGGTTGATTTTGTTTTATTTTATTTGTTTTCCATGGGTTACTTGTCTGAGGCTATGATATGAAGGTTTGTTTACAGCAAAAATTCAAATGCAGGCATCTAATTTCCAAGGTGAACTTTTAGCAGGGAGGGAATTTGAGAGATGACTAGGTCATACAGGTGAAGCCTCCTGGGGGAGCGCCATTACAAAGAATGAGGAGGAGGGCAGTCTAGTCCTCCTGCCATTTGAAAGTACAAGGAGATGCCCTCCACCAATCAGAAAGCAGCCCCCTCCAGCACTGCCAGTCACTCTTTCTGCCACCTCTCATCCTTCAGAGCTGGAAGCACTGGCCTTGTAAGCCACAGAAGTGGTGACACTTTGTTGCAGCATCCCAGAGAGACTAAGGCAGTTGGCAAGCAGCATTGCTGGGCTCAAATTCTGAATTTTCTGCCACAGTCATACATGATGCTTTAACTTTATCCTGTTCAGATTGCAATATTTCTGTCACTCAGTGAGAAAGGCAGCTTCAATTGAGGTTCAGGTGACACCCTGACCGTTTTCTTCTTTCAAAGAAATAAAAATGTAGCCACTCGAGCCCCAGGCTACCTTGCCAGCAGAGTCGCCTGACACCCGCAAGGGCCCACACAGGATTCCCCACGGGATCCTAAGACCTCTGGTGAGTGGAACACAGCTCCGGCCCCAATCCAATCGTGGGGAACCTTAGACTGCGGTACATAGGGAAGCAGACTACCCGGGCCTGACCTGGGGCACAAGCCCCTTCTGCTCCACTCTAGCCCCGGACTACCTTGCCAGCTGAGTCGCCTGACACCCGCAAGGGCCCACACAGGATTCCACAAGGGATCCTAAGACCTCTAGTGAGTGGAACACAACTTCTGCCAGGAGTCCGGTCCGAACACCAGATATCTGGGTACCTTCCCTGCAAGAAGAGAGCTTTCCTGCAGAGAATACTCTACCCACTGAAACTAAGGAGAGGGCTACCCTCCCAGGTCTGCTTATAGAGGCTAACAGAGTCACCTGAAGAACAAGCTCTTAACAGAGACAACTATAACAGCTAGCTTCAGAGATTACCAGATGGTGAAAGGCAAACTTAAGAATCCTACTAACAGAAATCAAGAACACTGACCATAATCAGAACGCAGCACTCCCACCCCACCTAGTCCTGGGCACCCCAACACAACGGAAAATCTAGACCCAGATTTAAAAACATTTCTCATGATGATGATAGAGGACATCAAGAAGGACTTTCATAAGTCACTTACAGAATTACAGGAGAGCACTGCTAAAGAGTTACAGGCCCTTAAAGAAAAGCAGGAAAACACAGCCAAAGAGGTAGAAGTCCTTAAAGAAAAACAGGAAAACTCATCCAAACAGGTAATGGAAATGAACAAAACCATACTAGAACTAAAAAGGGAAGTAGACACAGTAAAGAAAACCCAAAGCGAGGCAACGCTGGAGATAGAAACCCTAGGAAAAGGACACAATGAGAAGACCAAACCTACGGATAATAGGAATTGATGAGAATGAAGATTTTCAACTTAAAGGGCCAGCTAATATCTTCAACAAAATAATAGAAGAAAACTTCCCAAACATAAAAAAAGAGATGCCCATGATCATACAAGAAGCATACAGAACTCCAAATAGACTGGACCAGAAAAGAAATTCCTCCCGACACATAATAATCAGAACAACAAATGCACTAAATAAAGATAGAATATTAAAAGCAGTAAGGGAGAAAGGTCAAGTAACATATAAAGGAAGGCCTATCAGAATTACACCAGACTTTTCACCAGAGACTATGAAAGCCAGAAGAGCCTGGACAGATGTTATACAGACACTAAGAGAACACAAATGCCAGCCCAGGCTACTATACCCGGCCAAACTCTCAATTACCATAGATGGAGAAACCAAAGTATTCCACGACAAAACCAAGTTCACACAATATCTTTCCACGAATCCAGCCCTTCAAAGGATAATAACAGAAAAGAAGCAATACAAGGACGGAAATCACGCCCTAGAACAACCAAGAAAGTAATCATTCAACAAACCAAAAAGAAGACAGCCACAAGAACAGAATGCCAACTCTAACAACAAAAATAAAAGGGAGCAACAATTACTTTTCCTTAATATCTCTTAATATCAATGGACTCAATTCCCCAATAAAAAGACATAGACTAACAGACTGGCTACACAAACAGGACCCAACATTCTGCTGCTTACAGGAAACCCATCTCAGGGAAAAAGACAGACACTACCTCAGAGTGAAAGGCTGGAAAACAATTTTCCAAGCAAATGGACTGAAGAAACAAGCTGGAGTAGCCATTTTAATATCGGATAAAATCGACTTCCAACCCAAAGTTATCAAAAAAGACAAGGAGGGACACTTCATACTCATCAAAGGTAAAATCCTCCAAGAGGAACTCTCAATTCTGAATATCTACGCACCAAATGCAAGGGCAGCCACATTCATTAGAGACACTTTAGTAAAGCTCAAAGCATACATTGCACCTCACACAATAATAGTGGGAGACTTCAACACACCACTTTCCTCAAAGGACAGATCGTGGAAACAGAAACTAAACAGGGACACAGTGAAACTAACAGAAGTTATGAAACAAATGGACCTGACAGATATCTACAGAACATTTTATCCTAAAACAAAAGGATATACCTTCTTCTCAGCACCTCACGGGACCTTCTCCAAAATTGACCATATAATTGGTCACAAAACAGGCCTCAATAGATACAAAAATATTGAAATTGTCCCATGTATCCTATCAGACCACCATGGCCTAAGACTGATCTTCAATAACAACATAAATAATGGAAAGCCAACATTCACGTGGAAACTGAATAACACTCTTCTCAATGATACCTTGGTCAAGGAAGGAATAAAGAAAGAAATTAAAGACTTTTTAGAGTTTAATGAAAATGAAGCCACAACGTACCCAAACCTATGGGACACAATGAAAGCATTTCTAAGAGGGAAACTCATAGCGCTGAGTGCCTCCAAGAAGAAACGGGAGACAGCACATACTAGCAGCTTGACAACACATCTAAAAGCCCTAGAAAAAAAGGAAGCAAATTCACCCAAGAGGAGTAGACGGCAGGAAATAATCAAACTCAGGAGTGAAATCAACCAAGTGGAAACAAGAAGAACTATTCAAAGAATTAACCAAACGAGGAGTTGGTTCTTTGAGAAAATCAACAAGATAGATAAACCCTTAGCTAGACTCACTAAAGGGCACAGGGACAAAATCCTAATTAACAAAATCAGAAATGAAAAGGGAGACATAACAACAGATCCTGAAGAAATCCAAAACACCATCAGATCCTTCTACAAAAGGCTATACTCAACAAAACTGGAAAACCTGGACGAAATGGACAAATTTCTGGACAGATACCAGGTACCAAAGTTGAATCAGGATCAAGTTGACCATCTAAACAGTCCCATATCACCTAAAGAAATAGAAGCAGTTATTAATAGTCTCCCAACCAAAAAAAGCCCAGGACCAGATGGGTTTAGTGCAGAGGTCTATCAGACCTTCAAAGAAGATCTAATTCCAATTCTGCACAAACTATTTCACAAAATAGAAGTAGAAGGTACTCTACCCAACTCATTTTATGAAGCCACTATTACTCTGATACCTAAACCACAGAAAGATCCAACAAAGATAGAGAACTTCAGACCAATTTCTCTTATGAATATCGATGCAAAAATCCTCAATAAAATTCTCGCTAACCGAATCCAAGAACACATTAAAGCAATCATCCATCCTGACCAAGTAGGTTTTATTCCAGGGATGCAGGGATGTTTTAATATACGAAAATCCATCAATGTAATCCATTATATAAACAAACTCAAAGACAAAAACCACATGATCATCTCGTTAGATGCAGAAAAAGCATTTGACAAGATCCAACACCCATTCATGATAAAAGTTTTGGAAAGATCAGGAATTCAAGGCCCATACCTAAACATGATAAAAGCAATCTACAGCAAACCAGTAGCCAACATCAAAGTAAATGGAGAGAAGCTGGAAGCAATCCCACTAAAATCAGGGACTAGACAAGGCTGCCCACTTTCTCCCTACCTTTTCAACATAGTACTTGAAGTATTAGCCAGAGCAATTCGACAACAAAAGGAGATCAAGGGGATACAAATTGGAAAAGAGGAAGTCAAAATATCACTTTTTGCAGATGATATGATAGTATATATAAGTGACCCTAAAAATTCTACCAGAGAACTCCTAAACCTGATAAACAGCTTCGGTGAAGTAGCTGGATATAAAATAAACTCAAACAAGTCAATGGCCTTTCTCTATACAAAGAATAAACAGGCTGAGAAAGAAATTAGGGAAACAACACCCTTCTCAATAGTCACAAATAATATAAAATATCTTGGCGTGACTCTAACTAAGGAGGTGAAAGATCTGTATGATAAAAACTTCAAATCTCTGAAGAAAGAAATTAAAGAAGATCTCAGAAGATGGAAAGATCTCCCATGCTCATGGATTGGCAGGATAAACATTGTAAAAATGGCTATCTTGCCAAAAGCAATCTACAGATTCAATGCAATCCCCATCAAAATTCCAACTCAATTCTTCAACGAATTAGAAGGAGCAATTTGCAAATTTGTCTGGAATAACAAAAAACCTAGGATAGCAAAAAGTCTTCTCAAGGATAAAAGAACTTCTGGCGGAATCACCATGCCAGACCTAAAGCTTTACTACAGAGCAATTGTGATAAAAACTGCATGGTACTGGTATAGAGACAGACAAGTAGACCAATGGAATAGAATTGAAGATCCAGAAATGAACCCACACACCTATGGTCACTTGATCTTCGACAAGGGAGCTAAAACCATCCAGTGGAAGAAAGACAGCATTTTCAACAATTGGTGCTGGCACAACTGGTTGTTATCGTGTAGAAGAATGCGAATCGATCCATACTTATCTCCTTGTACTAAGGTCAAATCTAAGTGGATCAAGGAACTTCACATAAAACCAGAGACACTGAAACTTATAGAGGAGAAAGTGGGGAAAAGCCTTGAAGATATGGGCACAGGGGAAAAATTCCTGAACAGAACAGCAATGGCTTGTGCTGTAAGATCGAGAATCGACAAATGGGACCTAATGAAACTCCAAAGTTTCTGCAAGGCAAAAGACACCGTCAATAAGACAAAAAGACCACCAACAGATTGGGAAAGGATCTTTACCTATCCTAAATCAGATAGGGGACTAATATCCAACATATATAAAGAACTCAAGAAGGTGGACTTCAGAAAATCAAATAACCCCATTAAAAAATGGGGCTCAGAACTGAACAAAGAATTCTCACCTGAGGAATACCGAATGGCAGAGAAGCACTTGAAAAAATGTTCAACATCCTTAATCATCAGGGAAATGCAAATCAAAACAACCCTGAGATTCCACCTCACACCAGTCAGAATGGCTAAGATCAAAAATTCAGGTGACAGCAGATGCTGGCGAGGATGTGGAGAAAGAGGAACACTCCTCCATTGTTGGTGGGAGTGCAGGCTTGTACAACCACTCTGGAAATCAGTCTGGCGGTTCCTCAGAAAACTGGACATAGTACTACCGGAGGATCCAGCAATACCTCTCCTGGGCATATATCCAGAAGATGCCCCAACAGGTAAGAAGGACACATGCTCCACTATGTTCATAGCAGCCTTATTTATAATAGCCAGAAGCTGGAAAGAACCTAGATGCCCCTCAACAGAGTAATGGATACAGAAAATGTGGTACATCTACACAATGGAGTACTACTCAGCTATTAAAAAGAATGAATTTATGAAATTCCTAGCCAAATGGATGGACCTGGAGGGCATCATCCTGAGTGAGGTAACACATTCACAAAGAAACTCACACAATATGTATTCACTGATAAGTGGATATTAGCCCCAAACCTAGGATACCCAAGATATAAGATATAATTTGCTAAACACATGAAACTCAAGGAGAATGAAGACTGAAGTGTGGACACTATGCCCCTCCTTAGATTTGGGAACAAAACACCCATGGAAGGAGTTACAGAGATGGAGTTTGGAGCTGAGATGAAAGGATGGACCATGTAGAGACTGCCATAGCCAGGGATCCACCCCATAATCAGCATCCAAACGCTGACACCATTGCATACACTAGCAAGATTTTATTGAAAGGACGCAGATGTAGCTGTCTCTTGTGAGACTATGCCGGGGCCCAGCAAACACAGAAGTGGATGCTCACAGTCAGCTAATGGATGGATCATAGGGCTCCCAATGGAGGAGCTAGAGAAAGTAGCCAAAGAGCTAAAGGGATCTGCAACCCTATAGGTGGAACAACATTATGAGCTAACCAGTACCCCGGAGCTCTTGACTCTAGCTGCATATATATCAAAAGATGGCCTAGTCGGCCATCACTGGAAAGAGAGGCCCATTGGACTTGCAAACTTTATATGCCCCAGTACAGGGGAATACCAGGGCCAAAAAGGGGGAGTGGGTGGGCAGGGGAGTGGGGGTGGGTGGATATGGGGGACTTTTGGTATAGCATTGGAAATGTAAATGAGTTAAATACCTAATAAAAAATGGAAAAAAAAAAAAAAAAGAAACCCTAGGAAAGAGATCTGGAACCATAGATTCGAGCATTAGCAACAGAATAAAAGAAATGGAAGAGAGAATCTCAGGTGCAGAAGATTCCATAGAGAACATCGACACAACAGTCAAAGAAAATACAAAATGCAAAAGGATCCTAACTCAAAACATCCAGGAAATCCAGGACACAATGAGAAGACCAAACCTACGGATAATAGGAATTGATGAGAATGAAGATTTTCAACTTAAAGGGCCAGCTAATATCTTCAACAAAATAATAGAAGAAAACTTCCCAAACATAAAGAAAGAGATGCCCATGATCATACAAGAAGCCTACAGAACTCCAAATAGACTGGACCAGAAAAGAAATTCCTCCCGACACATAATAATCAGAACAACAAATTTACTAAATAAAGATAGAATATTAAAAGCAGTAAGGGAGAAAGGTCAAGTAACATATAAAGGAAGGCCTATCAGAATTACACCAGACTTTTCACCAGAGACTATGAAAGCCAGAAGAGCCTGGACAGATGTTATACAGACACTAAGAGAACACAAATGCCAGCCCAGGCTACTATACCCAGCCAAACTCTCAATTACCATAGATGGAGAAACCAAAGTATTCCATGACAAATCCGAATTCACACAATATCTTTCCACGAATCCAGCCCTTCAAAGGATAATAACAGAAAAGAAGCAATACAAGGATGGAAATCACGCCCTAGAACAAGCAAGAAAGTAATCCCTCAACAAACCAAAAAGAAGACAGCCACAAGAACAGAATGCCAACTCTAACAACAAAAATAATAGGAAGCAACAATTACTTTTCCTTAATATCTCTTAATATCAATGGACTCAATTCCCCAATAAAAAGACATAGACTAACAGACTGGCTACACAAACAGGACCCAACATTCTGCTGCTTACAGGAAACCCATCTCAGGGAAAAAGACAGACACTACCTCAGAGTGAAAGGTTGACAAACAATTTTCCAAGCAAATGGTCTGAAGAAACAAGCTGGAGTAGCCATTCTAATATCGGATAAAATCGACTTCCAACCCAAAGTTATCAAAAAAGACAAGGAGGGACACTTCATACTCATCAAAGCTAAAATCCTCCAAGAGGAACTCTCAATTCTGAATATCTACGCTCCAAATGCAAGGGCAGCCACATTCATTAAAGACACTTTAGTAAAGCTCAAAGCACACATTGCACCTCACACAATAATAGTGGGAGACTTCAACACACCATTTTCATCAATGGATACATCGTGGAAACAGAAACTAAACAGGGACACAGTGAAACTAACAGAAGTTATGAAACAAATGGACCTGACAGATATCTACAGAACATTTTATCCTAAAACAAAAGGATATACCTTCTTCTCAGCACCTCATGGGACCTTCTCCAAAATTGACCATATAATTGGTCACAAAACAGGCCTCAACAGATACAAAAATATTGAAATTGTCCCATGTATCCTATCAGACCACCATGGCCTAAGACTGATCTTCAATAACAACATAAATAATGGAAAGCCAACATTCACGTGGAAACTGAACAACACTCTTCTCAATGATACCTTGGTCAAGGAAGGAATAAAGAAAGAAATTAAAGACTATTTAGAGTTTAATGAAAATGAAGCCACAACGTACCCAAACCTTTGGGACACAATGAAAGCATTTCTAAGAGGGAAACTCATAGCTCTGAGTGCCTCCAAGAAGAAACGGGAGAGAGCACATACTAGCAGCTTGACAACACATCTAAAAGCTCTAGAAAAAAAGGACGCAAATTCACCCAAGAGGAGTAGAAGGCAGGAAATAATCAAACTCAGGAGTGAAATCAACCAAGTGGAAACAAGAAGAACTATTCAAAGAATTAACCAAACGAGGAGTTGGTTCTTTGAGAAAATCAACAAGATAGATAAACCCTTAGCTAGACTCACTAAAGGGCACTGGGACAAAATCCTAATTAACAAAATCAGAAATGAAAAGGGAGACATAACAACAGATCCTGAAGAAATCCAAAATACCATCAGATCCTTCTAGAAAAGGTTATACTCAACAAACCTGGAAAACCTGGACGAAATGGACAAATTTCTGGACAGATACCAGGTACCAAAGTTGAGTCAGGATCAAGTTGACCATCTAAACAGTCCCATATCACCTAAAGAAATAGAAGCAGTTATTAATAGTCTCCCAGCCAAAAAAAAGCCCAGGACCAGACGGGTTTAGTGCAGAGTTCTATCAGACCTACAAAGAAGATCTAATTCCAGTTCTGCACAAACTATTTCACAAAATAGAAGTAGAAGGTACTCTACCCAACTCATTTTATGAAGCCGCTATTACTCTGATACCTAAACCACAGAAAGACCCAACAAAGATAAAGAACTTCAGACCAATTTCTCTTATGAATATCGATGCAAAAATCCTCAATAAAATTCTCGCTAACCGAATCCAAGAACACATTACAGCAATCATCCATCCTGACCAAGTAGGTTTTATTCCAGGAATGCAGGGATGGTTTAATATACGAAAATCCATCAATGTAATCCATTATATAAACAAACTCAAAGACAAAAACCACATGATCATCTCGTTAGATGCAGAAAAAGCATTTGACAAGATTCAACACCCATTCATGATAAAAGTTTTGGAAAGATCAGGAATTCAAGGCCCATACCTAAACATGATAAAAGCAATCTACAGCAAACCAGTAGCCAACATCAAAGTAAATGGAGAGAAGCTGGAAGCAATCCCACTAAAATCAGGGACTAGACAAGGCTGCCCTCTTTCTCCCTACCTTTTCAACATACTATTTGAAGTATTAGCCAGAGCAATTAGACAACAAAAGGAGATCAAGGGGATACAAATTGGAAAAGAGGAAGTCAAAATATCACTTTTTGCAGATGATATGATAGTGTATATATAAGTGACCCTAAAAATTCTACCAGAGAACTCCTAAACCTGATAAACAGCTTCGGTGAAGTAGCTGGATATAAAATAAACTCAAACAAGTCAATGGCCTTTCTCTATACAAAGAATAAACAGGCTGAGAAAGAAATTAGGGAAACAACACCCTTCTCAATAGTCACAAATAATATAAAATATCTTGGCGTGACTCTAACTAAGGAGGTGAAAGATCTGTATGATAAAAACTTCAAATCTCTGAAGAAAGAAATTAAAGAAGATCTCAGAAGATGGAAAGATCTCCCATGCTCATGGATTGGCAGGATAAACATTGTAAAAATGGCTATCTTGCCAAAAGCAATCTACAGATTCAATGCAATCCCCATCAAAATTCCAACTCAATTCTTCAACGAATTAGAAGGAGCAATTTGCAAATTCATCTGGAATAACAAAAAAATCTAGGATTGTAAAAACTCTTCTCAAGTATAAAAGAACCTCTGGTGGAATCACCATGCCTGACCTAAAGCTTTACTACAGAACAATTGTGATAAAAACTGCATGGTACTGGTATAGAGACAGACAAGTAGACCAATGGAATAGAATTGAAGACCCAGAAATGAACCCACACACCTATGGTCACTTGATCTTCGAAAAGGGAGCTAAAACCATCCAGTGGAAGAAAGACAGCATTTTCAACAATTGGTGCTGGCACAACTGGTTGTTATCATGTAGAAGAATGCGAATCGATCCATACTTATCTCCTTGTACTAAGGTCAAATCTAAGTGGATCAAGGAACTTCACATAAAACCAGAGACACTGAAACTTATAGAGGAGAAAGTGGGGAAAAGCCTTGAAGATATGGGCACAGGGGAAAAATTCCTGAACAGAATAGCAATGGCTTGTGCTGTAAGATCGAGAATTGACAAATGGGACCTAATGAAACTCCAAAGTTTCTGCAAGGCAAAAGACACCGTCAATAAGACAAAAAGACCACCAACAGATTGGGAAAGGATCTTTACCTATCCTAAATCAGATAGGGGACTAATATCCAACATATATAAAGAACTCAAGAAGGTGGACTTCAGAAAATCGAATAACCCCATTAAAAAATGGGGCTCAGAACTGAACAAAGAATTCTCACCTGAGGAATACCGAATGGCAGAGAAGCACCTGAAAAAATGTTCAACATCCTTAATCATCAGGGAAATGCAAATCAAAACAACCCTGAGAGTCCACCTCACACCAGTCAGAATGGCTAAGATCAAAAATTCAGGTGACAGCAGATGCTGGCGTGGATGTGGAGAAAGAGGAACACTCCTCCATTGTTGGTGGGATTGCAGGCTTGTACAACCACTCTGGAAATCAGTCTGGCGGGTCCTCAGAAAATTGGACATAGTACTACCGGAGGATCCAGCAATACCTCTCCTGGGCATATATCCAGAAGATGCTCCAACTGGTAAGAAGGACACATGCTCCACTATGTTCATAGCAGCCTTATTTATAATAGCCCGAAGCTGGAAAGAACCCAGATGCCCCTCAACAGAGGAATGGATACAGAAAATGTGGTACATCTGCACAATGGAGTACTACTCAGCTATTAAAAAGAATGAATTTATGAAATTCCTAGCCAAATGGATGGACCTGGAGGGCATCATCCTGAGTGAGGTAACACATTCACAAAGGAACTCACACAATATATACTCACTGATAAGTGGATATTAGCCCCAAACCTAGGATTCCCAAGATATAAGATACAATTTGCTAAACACATGAAACTCAAGAAGAATGAAGACTGAAGTGTGGACACTATGCCCCTCCTTAGAATTGGGAACAAAACACCCATGGAAGGAGTTACAGAGACAAAGTTTGGAGCTGAGATGAAAGGATGGACCATGTAGAGACTGCTATATCCAGGGATCCACCCCATAATCAGCATCCAAACGCTGACACCATTGCATACATTAGCAAGATTTTATCGAAAGGACCCAGATGTAGCTGTCTCTTGTGAGACTATGCCGGGGCCTAGCAAACACAGAAGTGGATGCTCACAGTCAGCTAATGGATGGATCACAGGTCACAGGGCTCCCAATGGAGGAGCTAGAGAAAGAACCCAAGGAGCTAAAGGGATCTGCAACCCTATAGGTGGAACAACATTATGAACTAACCAATACCCCGGAGCTCTTGACTCTAGCTGCATATGTATCACAGATGGCCTAGTCGGCCATCACTGGAAAGAGAGGCCCATTGGACACGCAAATTTTATATGCCCCAGTACAGGGGAACGCCAGGGCCAAAAAGGGGGAGTGGGTGGGTAGGGGAGTGGGGGTGGGTGGGTATGGGGGACTTTTGGTATAGCATTGGAAATGTAAATGAACTAAATACCTAATAAAAAATGGGAAAAAAAAGAAATAAAAATGTAAGTTAAGAAATACATGCTTGAGCTGAAGTGCAAGTAGGAATCTCGCAGGACCTCCTGTCCCTCACAGCCTTCCCTTCCTGAAGAAACCCAAGGGGCAACTTTCTCACACCTGTGGGACTTTCTGGCAGGCTTGTAAACCTCACAATTTCAAGCAGCTAAAATGTAGTATTTTCCAGGATTCTAAGTGGAAAAACAAAACAAAAACAAAAATTAAAAATTGGCATCTTCACTGCAACTGGCATTGTATACACACACACACACACACACACACCTACATGCAAGCATCACCACATGGAAAGCAGGGACACATAATCCAAGAAAGATAAAGAGTGGCACTGACAGAACGGAGACAGTGACATCTTTGAGAACACTGGGTCACTTACTCCAGGGACCAGCCTCCTGATTTACTCTTTTAGATGTTTAAACATACTAAGATTCATGACTCAGAACTGTTAAAATAAAAATGAATTCTATTAGCTAATAAGTAGAGCTCAGGGTAGGCCTAGAGGAAAAATAGATTCTATTGGTGGAGGATGTAATGTACATGGGGCCTCTTTTACAGAGATGTGTTCTATTTACTGCAGAATCAGGCCCTAAAATGACACTAGAGATATTGTGAGAATCCAGGTGGAGGCTGGCTCCTGGAAGAATAGCAAAGAGTCACAGAATTGCCTGACCACTCTTGACTCTGGCATTCCAGGTGAGCAGGCATTCTTTTCCTTCTGTTGAAGAGAATAGGCCCATGTGATTAACAAACCCAGTTTCTCCAAGGCTTGTTCTACGTTGTGCTTCCTATAAAATGAGGCTTTAGAAATCATTTTTTTTTAAATGATCTAACAAACAAACGTTCATTGAAATTTACTCTGTACAGGCTGCCGGGCTGGGGTAAGACACAGAAGAGGCCTCTACAGGAGGCCTCAGAAGCATGTGAGAAATAATTAACTATCAGACGAAATACATTATGCATTGTTCTGGAGGGAAAGATAACCTTTGAAAACCAAAGCCATAGTGGCCCCTGAGTCAGACCTGAAGACAGCTGAAAAGGAGAAGAAGACTCAGGAGTTGTTGTGGGATTAGGGCTTTGGCCTGACTATGTTTGTTACCAACTTGGTTTATATAGTAACATGGTCTAACTTTAATGACTGTCTGACATGTTTTTCAAGAGTGTCAAGAAGGGATTGGGAATAATGATAATGGGAGAAGGGGTGACTGAGACTGCACATTCTTTATATAGCCGTGTCCTAAATACAGCCCCATTCATGTGGCTCAGTGCTGTGCCCAAACCTCCAGCTACAGCCCTTCTAATGTTGATTCCCACTTCACCCTGATTCTGTCCCTGAAGTACTTATTCTCTCTATTTCTACATCTTTCCCAACCTGATTTCCCAACCTACTATCCCAATAGGAGATCTACCAGTGATAGCTGGACAGTTGAACATTTGCCTATACAACTTGTATTTAATTATTTTCCATGTCTTTTAATTGCCTTTGAAAGACCAAAATTCTAGATGAACTTGTTTTTTTACTGAGTAACATATTCCTTGCCATTTTTCTACTTTTATGCCTGGCTGTGCAGTGACTCTGAGTTAATTTTGGTTCTCCTAGTGATTCATGTTCTTCTTTACTTTATCCTTTGAATTATATCATCGCCTAAAACCTTTACCCTTTTACCCCTCTACTTTGACTGGGTAATGCATTTGTCTTTTGGACCCTTGTTTAATGTTGCTCATTTTTTGCAGACCTGCCTTGACATCAAAATTGAGATTAAGTTCCCCCTTTTTGGATACTATAATTCCTTTATAATTATTTCCACTGCTCACCATATTACTCTGTATTATAGTTTCTCTTTGGTTTGCCTATATCATGAATAAGACTGAAACTTAACATGTGTTTATGAAAGGAAGCACAAAGGGAAGAACTTAATAGAGTAGATATTAGACCCAGAGCAATATAATATAACATGGCATCCATAGAACCTTAGAATGTGTCTCACAAGAAATTATATTCTGGAGCTGGAGAGATGGCTCAGCAGTTAAGAACACTGACTGCTCTTCCGAAGGTCCCAAGTTCAAAATTCCAGCAACCACATGGTGGCTCACAACCATCTGTAATGGGATCTGATGCCCTCTTCTGGTGTGTCTGAAGACAGCTACAGTGTACTTACTCAAGTACACTGTATTATCTATAATAATAAATACATCTTTAAAAAAAGAGAGAGAGACTCTATTCTGTGGTGAGCTTTGCTGGCAATTGTTGTTAGGTCATCCTCCTAACCCAAGAGTAGAGAGGAGAATGAACACTGGTTACATTTCTAGTCATGACGTTAACATTTGCTTTGAGATCTTTATACTTTATGGCAAAAAGGAGAAACAGAACAAAGATGTCTGTGTCCTAAATTGTACAAATTAAAAACAAATTCTTTGTGCATGTGTGTTGTTAGTGGAGTTCACAAGAAAAACCTGTTTACAGATGGATGAAGACCTCTCCTTCAGCTGGGCGTGGTGGCGCACGCCTTCAATCCCAGCACTTGGGAGACAGAGGCAGGCAGATTTCTGAGTACGAGGCCAGCCTGGTCTACAAAGTGAGTTCCAGGACAGCCAGGGCTACACAGAGAAACCCTGTAAAAAAAATCTCCTTAGTCACTCTGAAGTCCCTTTTAAGTTTGTGTGCTGTTTTGTCTGAAATGATTGTATTATAAGAAATGTCTGGTACTGGTCTCTATTAATTCTGTAAGTCTTAGTTTAGTGAGGCTTACAATCATCCATCAAGCAGAAGGAACTTTCCTTGACAACATGGGTAGTCTCACCCCATGTCTGAAGTCTGATTCGTGCTGGTATCTGTTAGCCTTTAGGACTCTATCAAGATCCCCTTGCCAGCTCTCAGCAGACTTTATTAGATCATTTTCCTCTGCTCAAACACAGCTTTGTGGAACTCTCAACAACATCTTGCTCTCTCATTTGGCAAAGCCTTTCATCAGGAACAAGGACATTAAAGGAGGAAATGGCAAAAAAAAAAAAAAAAAAAAAAAAAAGAAAAAAAAACAAAGAAAGAAGCATGTGTTTAAAAAAAATCAAATAAGATATTTTAGTAAGTTGATTTCATGTCACCATCTTGAAAATTCACAGCAGTCAGCAATGTAAACATATATTTGACAAACACCAGCAGCTTGCAGCCTGCAAAGTTCATCTACTCATTCAGGAAGGCAGATGTTTCATTTACTACTCTTCATGTTATAGATTGGGATTATTTTTTTTCTTTCTTTCTCTTTTCCCCCTCCCTCACTCTCTCTATTTCTCTCTACTTCTCTCTACTTCTCTCTACCTCTCTCTCTCTCTCTCTCTCTCTCTCTCTCTCTCTCTCTCTCTCTCTTTTGAATGGAGGAGGAGAAAATTCCCTGACATGCTAGTAATATCATCTCACACTGTGGGCCAGATGGTGAAAACTGCAAGGGTTGCAGCTCGGTTTATGCACTACATTGTTGGGGAAGGAATTTTCTTTCAGAGTGACTTTCAGATCGTTTGTTTCTGAAATCTAAACATGAGTCAATGAGTAAAGTAGTACTAGCAGAACTTCAAAAAAGTTCCTGCAAATAAGTGCTTTAAAATGCAGTGCATCTGGTGGGTGAGCCCTACACAACCCACCGGCCTACATCTGCCAGAAACAGACGATTGGGAGGTCATTTTACATCCTAGGATCCTGTCCTTTTTGTGGACAAAGAATTTTGGAATGTGGCCACATTTGCTTTTTATATTGTTTGTTTTATTTGCACTTGTATGACTAGCTTTAAATGTTTACCAATTTCTTATATCTTTGTCTTAATAAATGTAGGAGGTAAACTATTATTATGACCCCTTATTAAACATTGGTAATATTTGATGAGAAATCAGGAATTACCTGGCCTCACATCCTCATATGAATGGAAATACTGGAATTTTTTTTGTTAACATATGCTGCTCTGAAACACTTGTAAATAAATAAAATGGAAATTAGTTTGTGTCCAGTATGTGTGGTCTGCTATTCTTTCCAAATACTATACTTGTCTAGAACACTCTTTTTTTTTTTTAAATTAGATATTTCTTTATTTACATTTCAAATTTTATCCCCTTTTCTAGTTTCCCCTCTGAAAACCCCATATCTCTTCCCACCTCCCCTTGCTCACCAACCCACTCACTCCCTCTTCCTGGCCCTCGCTATCTGCTATACTAGGGCATATAACCTTTACAGGAGCAAGGGCCTCTCCTCCCATTGATGACCTACTAGGACATCCTCTGCTACATATGCAGCTACAGCCATGAGTCTCACCATGTGTTTTCTATGGTTGGTGGTTTAGTACTAGGGAGCTCTGGAGTTACTGGTTAGTTCATATTGTTGTTCCTCCTATGGGACTGCTAATCCCTCCAACTCTTTGGGTCCTTTCTCATGGTCCTTCATTGTGGACCCTGTGACCAATGGATGGCTCTGAGCATCCACTTCTGTATTTGTCAGACACAAACAGAGCCTCCCAGGAGACAGCTATATCAGGCTCCTGTCAGCAAACTCTTGTTGGCATCCACAATACTATACGGTTTTGATGGTTGTTTATGGGATAGATCCCCAAGTGAGGCAGTCTCTGGATGGTCATTACTTCAGTCTCTGCTCCACACATTGTCTCTGTAACTACTTCCATGGGTACTTAGTTCCCCCTTCTAAGAAGGACAGAAGTATCCATACTTTGGTCTTCTTTTTTCTTGAGTTTCATGTGCTTTGCAAATTTTATCTTGGGTTTTCTGAGCTTCTGGGATAATATCCACTTATCAGTGGATGCATATTATGTGTGTTCTTTTGTGATTGGGTTACCTCACTTAAGATGATATCCTCCAGATCTATCCATTTCTCTAAGAGCTTCATAAATTCATTGTTTATTTTATTTTGTTTTGTTTTAATTAAGTATTTTCTTCCTTTACATTTCCAATGCTATCCCAAAAATCCCCCATACCCTCCCCCCAACTCCCCTACCCACCCACTCCCACTTCTTGGCCCTGCCGTTCCCTTGTACAGAGGCATATAAAGTTTACAAGACCAATGGGCCTCTCTTTCCACTGAAGGCCAACTAGGCCATTTTCTGATACATATGCACCTAGAGACACGAGCTCCAGTGGTGGTGGTGGTGGGGAGTACTGGTTAGTTCATATTGTTGTTCCACCTATAGGGTTGCAGACCCCTTTAGCTCCTTGGGTACTTTCTCTAGCTCCTCCATTGGGAGCTCTGTGATCCATCTAATAGCTGACTGTGAGCATCCACTTTTGTATTTGTTAGGCAAGGACATAGCCTCACAAGAGACAGCAATATCAGGGTCCTTTCAGCAAAATCTTGTTAGTGTGTGCAATGGTGTCAGTGTTTGGAGGCTGATTATGGGATGGATCCCAGGGTATGGCAGTCTCTAGATGGTCCATCCTTTTGTCTCAGCTCCAAACTTTGTCTCTGTACTATTTAATGGGTGTCTTGTTCCCAATTCTAAGAAGGGGCAAAGTGTCCACACTTTGGACTTCATTCTTCTTGAGTTTCATGTGTTTTGCAGATTGTATCTTATATATTGGGTATTCTAAGTTTCTGGGCTAATATCCACTTGTCAGTGAGTATATATCATGTGAGTTCTTTTGTGATTGGTTACCTCACTCAGGATGATGCCCTCCAGGTTCATCCATTTGCCTAGGAATTTCATAAATTCATTTTTTAATAGCTGAGTAGTACTCCATTGTGTAAATGTACCATGTTTTCTGTATCCATTCCACTGTTGAGGGGCATCTGGGTTCTTTCCAGCTTCTGTCTATTATAAATAAGGCTGCTATGAACATAGTGGAGCATGTGTCCTTCTTACCAGTTGGAACATCTTCTGGATATATGTCCAGGAGAGGTACTGCGGGATCCTCCGGTAGTACTATGTCCAATTTTCTGAGAAACCGCCAAACTGATTTCCAGAGTGGTTGTAAAAGCTTGCAATCCCACCAACAATGGAGGAGTGTTCCTCTTTCTCCACATCCTCGACAGCATCTGCTGTCACCTGAATTTTTGATCTTAACCATTCTGACTGGTGTGAGGTGGACTCTCAGAATTGTTTTGATTTGCATTTCCCTGATGATTAAGGATGCTGAACATTTTTCAGGTGTTCTCAGCCATTCAGTATTCCTAAGGTGAGAATTCTTTGTTTAGCTCTGAGCCCCATTTTTGAATGAGGTTATTTGATTTTCTGGAGTCCACCTTCTTGAGTTCTTTATATATATTGGATATTAGTCCCCTATCTGATTTAGGACAGGTAAAGATCCTTTCCCAATCTGTTGGGGGCCTTTTTGTCTTATTGACGATGTCTTTTGCCTTACAGAAGCTTTGCAATTTTATGAGGTCCCATTTATTGATTCTCGATTTTACAGCGCAAGCCATTGCTGTTCTATGCAGGAATTTTTCCCCTGTGCCCATATCTTTGCAGCTTTTCCCCACTTTCTCCTCTATAAGTTTCACTGTCTCTGGTTTTATATGGAGTTCCTTAATCCACTTAGATTTGACCTTAGTACAAGGAGATAGGAATGAATCAATTCGCATCCTTCTACATGAAAACCATTTCCAGCACCATTTGTTGAAAATGATGTCTTTTTTCCACTGCATGGTTTTAGCTCCCTTGTCAAAGATCAAGTGACCATAGGTGGATGGGTTCATTTCTGGGTCTTCAATTCTATTCCATTGGTCTACTTGTCTGTTGCTATATCAGTACCATGCAGTTTTTATCACAATTGCTCTGTAGTACAGCTTTAGGTCAGGCATGGTGATTCCACCAAAGGTTCTTTTATCCTTGAGAAGAGTTTTTGCTATCCTAGGTTTTTTTGTTATTCCAGATGAATTTGCATATTTCCCTTTCTAATTCGTTGAAGAATTGACTTGAAATTTTGCTGGGGATTGCATTGAATCTGCAGATTGCTTTTGGCAAGATAGCCATTTTTACTATATTGATCCTGCCCATCCATGAGCATGGGAGATCTTTACAACTTCTGAGATCTTCTCTAATTTCTTTCTTCAGAGAATTGAAGTTCTTATCATGTAGATCTTTCACTTCCTTAGTTAGAGTCACAACAAGGTACTTTATATTTTTTGTGACTATTGAGAAGGGTGTTGTTTCCCTAATTTCTTTCTCAACTTGTTTATCTTTTGTGTACACAAAGGCCACTGACTTGTTTGAGTTAATTTTATATCTAGCTACTTCACTGAAGCTGTTTATCAGGTTTAGGAGTGCTCTGGTCAAAATTTTAGGGTCACTTATATAAACTATCATATCATCTGCAAAATGGGATATTTTGACTTCTTCCTCACCAATTTGTATCCCCCTGATCTCCTTTTGTTGTCAAATTGCTCTGGCTAGGACTTCAAGTACAATATTGAACAGGTAGGGAGAAAGTGGGCAGCCTTGTCTAGTCCCGGATTTTAGTGGGATTGCTTCCAGCTTCTCACCATTTACTTTGATGTTGGCTACTGGTTTGCTGTAGATTCCTTTTATCATGTTTAGGTATGGGCCTTGAATTCCTGATATTTCCAAGACTTTTATCATGAATGGTTTTGGGGTTTTGTCAAATGCTTTCTCTGCATCTAACGAGATGATCATATGGTTTTTGTCTTTGAGTTTGTTTATATAGTGGATTACGTTCATGGATTTCCCTATATTAAACCATCCCTGCATTCCTGGAATGAAACCTACTTGGTCAGGATGGATGATTGGTTTGATGTGTTCTTGGATTCAGTTAGTGAGAACTTTATTTAGGATTTTTGCATGGATATTCATAAGGGAAATTGGTCTGAAATTCTCTATCTTTGTTGGGTGTTTCTGTGGTTTAGGTATCAGAGTAATTGTGGCTTCATAGAATGAATTGGGTATAGTACCTTCTGCTTCTATTTTGTGGAATAGTTTGTGAAGAACTGGAATTAGATCTTCTTTGTAGGTCTGATAGAACTCTGCACTAAACCTGTCTGGTCCTGGGCTTTTTTTGGCTGGGAGACTATTAATAACTGCTTCTATTTCTTTAGGGGATATGGGACTGTTTAGATGGTCAACTTGATCCTGATTCAACTTTGGTACCTGGTATCTGTCCAGAAATTTGTCCATTTTGTCCAGGTTTTCCAGTTTTGTTGAGTATAGCCTTTTGTAGAAGGATCTGATGGTGTTTTGGATTTCTTCAGGATCTGTTGTTATGTCTCCCTTTTCATTTCTGATTTTGTTAATTAGGATGCTGTCCCTGTGCCCTCTAATGAGTCTGGCTAAGGGTTTATCTATCTTGTTGATTTTCTCAAAGAACCAGCTCCTCATTTGGTAGATTCTTTGAATTGTTCTTCTTGTTTCCACTTGGTTGATTTCGCCCCTGAGTTTTATTACTTCCTGTTGTCTACTCCACTCCTCTTGGGTGAATTTGCTTCCCTTTGTTCTATAGCTTTTATGTGTGTTGTCAAGCTGCTAGTGTATGCTCTCTCTAGTTTCTTTTTGGAGGCACTCAGAGCTATGAGTTTTCCTATGAGAAATACTTTCATTGTGTCCCATAAGTTTGGGTATGTTGTGGCTTCATTTTCATTAAACTCTAAAAACTCTTTAATTTCTTTCTTATTCCTTGCTTGACCAAGGTATCATTGAGACGAGTGTTGTTCAGTTTCCACGTGAATGCTGGATTGATCTGATAGGATGCATGGGACAATTTCAATATTTGTTTATCTGTTGAGGCCTGTTTTGTGACCAATTATATGGTCAATTTTGGAGAAGGTAAAATGAGGTGCCGAGAAGAAGATATATCCTTTTGTTTTATGATAAAATGTTCTGTAGATATCTGTTAAATCCAATTGTTTCATAACTTCTGTGAGTTTTACTGTGTCCCTGTTTAGTTTCTGTTTCCACGATCTGTCCATTGATGAAAGTGGTGTGTTGAAGTTTCCCACTATTATTGTGTGAGGTGCAATGTGTGCTTCGAGCTTTACTAAAGTCTCTTTAATGAATATGGCTGCCCTTAAATTTGGAGCATAGATATTCAGAATTGGGTGTTCCTCTTGGAAGATATTGCCTTTGATGAGTATGAAGTTCTCCTCCTTGTCTTTTTGGATAACTTTGGATTGGAAGTCGATTTTATTCGATATTAGAATGGCTACTCCAGCTTGTTTCTTCAGACCATTTGCTTGGAAAATTGTTTTCCAGCCTTTCATTCTGAGGTAGTGTCTATCTTTTTCCCTGAGATGGGTTTCCTGTAAGCAGCAGAATGTTTGGTCCTGTTTGTGTAACCAGTCTGTTAATCTATGTCTTTTTATGGAGAATTGAGTCCATTGATATTAAGAGATATTAAGGAAAAGTAATTGTTGCTTCCTATTATTTTTGTTGTTAGCATTGGCATTCTGTTCTTCTGTCTCTCTTCTTTTAGGCTTGTTGAAGGATTACTTTCTTGCTTTTTCTAGGACATGGTTTCCATCCTTGTATTGATTTTTTTCTGTTATTATCCTTTGAAGGGCTGGTTTCGTGGAAAGATAATGTGTGAATTTGGTTTTGTCGTGGAATACTTTGGTTTCTCCATCTATGATAATTGAGAGTTTGGCTGGGTATAGTAGCCTGGGCTGGCATTTGTGTTCTCTTAGTGTCTGTATAACATCTGTCCAGGATCTTCTGGTTTTCATAGTCTCTGATGAAAAGTCTGGTGTAATTCTGATAAGCCTGCCTTTATATGTTACTTGACCCTTTTCCCTTACTGCTTTTAATATTCTATCTTTATTTAGTGCATTTGCTGTTCTGATTATTATGTGTCAGGAGGAATTTCTTTTCTGGTCCAGTCTATTTGGAGTTCTGTAGGCTTCTTGTATGTTCATGGGCATCTCTTTCTTTAGATTTGGGAAGTTTTCTTCTATAATTTTGTTGAAGATATTTACTGGCCCTTTAAGTTGAAAGTCTTCATTCTCGTCTACCCCTATTATCCGTAGGTTTGGTCTTCTCATTGTGTCCTGGATTTCCTGGATGTTTTGAGTTAGGATCTTTTTGCATTTTCTTTGTCTGTTGTGCCGATGTTCTCTATGGAATCTTCTGTACCTGAGATTATCTCTTCTATCTCTTGTATTCTGTTGCTGATGCTTGCATCTATGGTTCCAGATTTCTTTCCTAGGGTTTCTATCTCCAGAGTTGCCTCACTTTGGGTTTTCTTTATTGTGTCTACTTCCCTTTTTAGGTCTAGTATGGTTTTGTTCATTTCCATCACCTGTTTGAATGTGTTTTCCTGTTTTTCTTTAAGGATTTGTAACTCTTTAGCAGTGTTCTCCTGTATTTCTTTAAGTGAGTTATTAAAGTCCTTCTTGATGTCCTCTACCATCATCATGAGATATGCTTTTGAATACGGATCTAGCTTTTCCGGTATGTTGGGGTGCCCAGGACTGGCTGAGATGGGAGTGCTGGGTTCTGATGATAGTGAGTGGTCTTGGTTTCTGTTAGTAAGAGTCTTACATTTGCCTTTGCCATCTGGTAATCTCTGGAGTTAGTTGTTTTAGTTGGCTCTGGTTAGAGCTTGTTCCTCTCATGATTCTGTTAGCCTCTATCAGCAGACCTGGGAGACTAGATCTCTCCTCTGAGTTTCACTGGTCAGAGTACTCTCTGCAGGCAAGCTCTCCTCTTGCAGGGAAGGTGGACAGATATCTGGCATTCAGATCTGCCTCCTGGCAGAAGATGAAGGCCCAAAACAGGGCTTATCCCAGAATCTGTGTAGCTTCTGTAGTCCACACTCTCACTTGTGCAGACTAGTCTTGGTGGGATCGAGGAACCAAGATGGCTCACCCAAGTGCTGTGGTAAAGCCCTCCCGGGCTGGGCAAACACCTCTCCTCTGGCAGGGAAGGTGCTCTGATATCTGGAGCCTGAAAAGCGGTCTGCCTCAAAGCTCTGTGGCTTCTTCCTGTCCCAGAATCTGTTAGCTTCTGTAGTCCACATTCTCACCTGCACAGACTGGAAATTCATTGTTTTTAACAGCTGCGTAGTACTCCATTGTGTAAATGTACCACATTTTCTGTATCCATCCCTCTGTTGAGGGACATCTGGGTTCTTTCCAGCTTCTGGCTATTATAAATAATGCTACTATGAACATAGTGGAGCATGTATCCTTATTACATGTTGCAACATCTTCTGGGTATATATATATGCTCAGGAGTGCTATTGCTGGATCCTCTGGTAGTACTATGTCCAATTTACTGAGGGACCGCCAAACTGATTTTCAGAGTGGTTGTACCTGCTGACAACCCCACGACCAATGGAGGAATATTCCTCTTTCTCCAGATCCTTGCCAGCATCTGCTGTCACCTGAGTTTTTGATCTTAGCCATTCTGATTGGTGTGAGGTGGAATCACAGGGTTGCTTTGATTTGCATTTCCCTGATGACTAAGGATGTTGAACATTTTTTTAGATGCTTCTCAGCCATTCGGTGTTCCTCAGTTGAGAATTCTTTGTTTAGCTCTGTACCCCATTTTTAATAGGGTTATTTGGTTTTCTGGACTCTATCTTTTGAGTATTTTATATATATTGGATATTACCCTCTATCAGATTTAGGACTGATAAACATCTTTTCCCAATATGTTGGTGGCCTTTTTGTCTTATTGACAGTGTCCTTTGCCTTACAGAAGCTTTGCAATTTTATGAGGTCCCATTTGTTAATTCTTGATCTTTCAATAGAAGCCATTGGTGTTCTGTTTAGGAATTTTTCCCCTGTGCCCATATCTTTGAGGCTCTTCCCCACTTTCTCCTCTATAAATTTCAGAGTCTCTGGTTTTATGTGGAGGTCCCCGATTCACTTAGACTTGAGCTTTGTACAAGGAGATAAGAATGGATCAATTTGCATTTTTCTACATGATAATTAACAGTTGTGCCAGTACCATTTGTTGAAAATGCTGTTTTCCACTGGATGGGTTTAGCTCCTTTGTCAAAGATCAACTGACCATAAATGTGGGGGTACATTTTTGGGTCTTTAATTCTATCCCATTGATCGATCTGTCTGTCATTGTACCAGTACCATGCAGTTTTTATCACAATTGCTCTCTATAGTACAGCTTGAGGTCAGGTATAGTGATGCCACCAGAGGTTCTTTTATTGTTGAGAAGAGTTTTTGCTATTCTAAGTTTTTTGTTATTCCAGATGAATTTGCAAATTGCCCTTTCTTTGAAATTGCAAATAACTCTGTGAAGAATTGAGTTGGAATTTTGATGGGGATTGCATTGAATCTATAGGTTGCTTTCGGCATGATAACCATTTTTACTATACTAATTCTCCAATCTATGAGCATGGGAGATCTTTCTGTCTTCTGAGATCTTCAATTTCTTTCTTCAGACACTCACTTGAAGTTCTTATCATACAGATCTTTCACTTCCTCAGTTCGAGTTACACCAAGGTATTTTATATTATTTGTGACTATTGTGAAAGGTGTTCTTTACCCAATTTCTTTCCTAGTCTGTTTATCCCTTGTGTGGAGATTTCTTTGACTTAATTTTATATCCAGCTACTTCACTGAAGCTGTTTATCAGGTATAGGAGTTCTCTGGTGAAATTTATGGGGTCACTTATGTATACTATCATATCATCTGCAAATGATATTTTGGCTTCTTCCTTTCCAACTTCTATCCCCTCGATCTCCTTTTGTTGTCTAATTGCTCTGGCTAGGATTTCAAGTACTATATTGAATAGGTTGGGAGAAAAAGGGCAGTCTTGTCTAGTCCCTGATTTTAGTAGGATTGCTTCAAGTTTCTCTCCATTTAGTTTGATGTTGACTACTGGTTTGCTGTAGATTGCTTTTATTATGTTTCGGTATGGGCCTTGAATTCCTGATCTTTCCAAGATTTTTATCATGAAGGGGTGTTGGATTTTGTCAAATGCTTTCTCATCATCTAACAAGATGATCATGTGTTGTCTTTTTTTTTTAATTTGTTTATATAGTGGTTTACATTGATGGATTTCCATGTGTTGAACCATGGTTAACCTAGGTCTTTAGATGTGATCTTTTGCAAGAGTAACCATGTTTCTGGATTAAATTTTTTCCAGTTGTCAGACTTTCCACCTCCTAATTTTTGTCATTCTGCCTTGTGCTTTTTAATGTCCCCATTTTTTCTCCTGTTAGGAAAACTTCAAATTTTCAGGCCTGATTCTCACCATGCTTTTAATTGCTGAATCAGACATAGAAAAAGGGAGAGGAGAGAGATGGGGTGAGAGAGAAAGAGGGAGGGAAGACAGGTAGGGGAGATAAAGAGGAAGAGAGGGGGAGAGGAACAGATGGAGAGGGAGAAAGGAAGAGAGAGGAAGACAGGGAGAAAGAGAGAGATAAAGAGGGGGGAGAGAGGGAGAAAAGGGGGAAGAGAAAAGAAGAGAAGGAGCGGGAGGGAGAGGGAGAATCAGAGACAAAAGAGAAAATAGTTTAAAGGTTAAAGATTTTGGCTAAAATACTGCACATGAAATTTATGAAAAGAGGAAGCAGAGCAGCATGTGTAGGAGAAGTGGTCAAGTGGTTCTCACAGAAGGGTTTAAGGAGCCAAGACAGGATGTCATTATGAGAGGATGAGAAAGTGGTCTTGAGAAGGTTCTGGTTTTAAAAGGAACTATATGTGATTATTTTAAACATATATGAGTAAATATTGGGTCAGCATGCTTTGTTTTCAGTGGTATTTCTGAGCTTCTTCTGGTTCCTCTAGTCCAGCAACTCCCTAAATTTACAATAAATCACTTGTTCTCACTTTCCCTCCACTTTTTATCATCGTTGTCAGTGATTATAAAAAATAATTTGTAAGTGCTTAGACATCAAACGTCTTTTTATAAATTCTAAGTTTATAAATTCTAAGTGTTATATGGACATCAGTGTGGATTTTTGAATGAAGAGTATTGTGTTTGATATAATTGTCCATCCTAAGATCATCTTCCCTTACTGATAAGCATGCAGAAGATTCATGTCAAGATTGTCAACCATAGTGGTTAGAAGAGGAAATTCTTCTATGCTCAGATTAAGCTATTCTGGGGATGTAACTGGCTAAGTTCAGATCTGGAGCCTGAGAATCTTTATAGTAGCAGTCTTTAGAGGCTTTCCTATCTTAGGAAACCTGGTTGTGATTTATGATAAAGAGGCACCAAAGACAGAAGAGGTTATGGAGCCAAAGAAAGACGCAGATTAAAAAGTTACACAAATCACAATCCACTGCGAACGGATAGTGGCAAGACGGCTTGTAGGACCACAACATAGGCTGTGTGTTGCCTCTTAAGGCAGAAGACTTTATGCACTAAGATGAACAAAAGTAGGTTCCAGAAAACCAGGATGGACTTGGCCTTTCTCAAAGATGATTAGAATACTTAAACATCAAGTAAGAAACAGTATTACCTAAAGACCCACAGGTGTCAGTGGGCTGCACAACTTGCTTGTTGACTACCTTCATGGATTTTTTCGCGTATATATTTTAAACTATTTCAGATATTTTTATTGTGTATTAGTGTGTGCACATGTATATGTATGGAAACAGACATTCATATGTTCACAGAGTACCTGGGGAGATCAACTTGTGGGAGTTGTTTCTCTCCACCCTGGAAGGTCCCTGGGATCAAACTGAGATTGCCAGCCTTGGTGGAAGGGGCCTTCACTCACTAATCCATCTAGCCAACTCATTAATGACTTTCTTAATCCTATGTGGTTTAACAGGGACACCATGGGAACCTGGTAGGCAAACCAAGTTACAAACAAGATCCAGCCTATACTGACCTATAAGACTTTTACTAGGTTGAAAATCAAAATGTTTAAAAAAAAAGGCAAAAGAAAAAAATCCCTAAATATAATAATCTAAAGGAAGTACATGATGTTGGGAGGGCAAAACAGTATGAAGACAGAGGAGGAACTAGAGGGGAAGGAAAGGGTTAATTTTACCAAAGCATAACTCATGCATATTTGAAGATAAAATATTTTTAACTTCTATGTTAATTTGCTTTAAAGGACCAAATTTCTAGATTTTTATAGCAAAATCGGATCAAATGACAATTATGGTAGGTGATAACATTATTAAATAAAAATGTATGTTATCTAGTATCTAGTCTTTTACAAATTGCACATGTTCTTTAATTCTTCCTCTCCCTTCCTGTCTCTATATGTCTATCAAATATGTATGATACATGTATGTATACATATACATCATATACACAGACATACATGTATATATACATACATTCATGCATTCTATATACATATATGTACATGTACACACACACACACATATTGGTTTCAGAAGCTTAGAAACCATTCAGGACTCTGCAGCTAAAATTACTAATTGGCCTGATTAGTATATCTTTCAGTCAGCAGCAGAATCCTAAAACAAATCAAATTCACAGAGATGCTGAAAGGTGACAGTGGCATTCTTGAGAGACAATAGTGCATTTGCTAATCAAAAAAAAAAAAAAAAACAACTGCTACTGTGTGTTGGAAGCATGTGAAAAATAGTTGAGGGTTTAGATATAAAGCATTAACTAGATTATAAGGCACTGAAAGCATTTTACTAGGTCTTAATGCCTAAAATGCCTGAAGAAGTGAAGTGTTCCATTATCTCTGCTTAATAAAAGAGCTCAATAAAGGGACATACTTCATTGTGGAGAATAAAGGGACATGCTTCAATGTAGAGAATGCTCAGGGTGACACATAGGAAAAGATGCACTTATTTCACTAATATTTTCTATTATCAAAAATATTGTAAAACATAAAGGTAAATTCAGTCAGTGACTTGAGCATCCACACACTTATGTAAAAGAATTGCAACTTGGCTTCCCTTCTGTGGCAGCACTCTTTCTTTCCCTTAAGGAATCAGCATTACACTGATGCTGACATTCCTTTATCTCTGTTGATCGCATTATTGCTTTTCTCTTGAGAACTAACCCCCTTTCCTGAAATTAGGATGCATCACTCCAGGTACGCACCATCACAGGCTATTTTAAAAATAAATGTATCTATAAATAATACATGGCATAATTTTTGCATGCTTTAAAAATTAACTAAGTAATATCACTTTTGTTATCCCTCTTCAACTTGTTCTTTGTCCATTATTTTAGTGTCTTCTACTGTAAAGTAAAAAGAAAATCAAGTTAATCTATTTTAACTTCTAGATTATTTGATAGTAAATTTATCTTACCCATATTATGCATAGCTAGATTACCCTCCCCAAATTCAATTTCTAGAAAATGATAAAGGAGTTGAATTTATACATCCATACATTAAAATTTATTATTGAAAGACTTACGATGCTTATAAATCTAATAGCTATAGAGTTTTTCCTTGTTTCTTTATTGAGTAGTGGTGACTACACAGCTCCCAGCTGTCCTCCCTTTGTTTTTGTCAACAAAATAACAGAAAATGCCTACAACACTAATTATGAATCGACGGTTGTCACATCTCTCAACAGCTACTGGACTTCAACAGCTTTGCATATACATCAAAGAGTTTCCCTGAGTTCTATACTGACTTGTTCTGGACTTTGTTGAGATTGCTTCAGAAAAGGAGAACCACATTACATGGGAACTACAGGCCAGAGATAAAAGCTGACTGTCTGTCCATTCAAGTGTGAGAAAAACTCCAAACATTTTTCCATATTATTTAATTAGAAAATAATGGATCAGATATTCAAGGGACTAATGAGACATTTTCCTATTTTAATAAATACAGTCAATTTAGTGATGATTGCTAAATTCTTGTATTTATAGAAGAAAATAATTCTGAAAATTAAAACTGTACTATTGCCATATGCTCCAATTTTTTTTACCAATATAAAAATCTAATTATCACAGAACCACTCTTTGAAATTAAGAAGTACTGTCTATAAATAAGGAATAGGAATGCCACTTATTTCTTAACATTCTAAAGGCAAATATATCTACTTATTATCCTTTTCAATAACCTGACACAATGACAATGGAATAGAAGGTTGTCACAGCATAATAATACCTGGCTGAGAAATTATGCTGAGGTGAAGCAGAAGCATTTATCAAAAATAACTGTCGAAATGGAGGAGAAACTGTTATTTTTTTCAGGTGAAAGACATTGATCCTGTGATAATGTTCTATTAAAATAACCTTATTTTTGTTACACCAAATGACGGATTTTGACATAATTGTTTTTAAAAATAGAATTTGATTTGCTCTGGTCCAATTCCTTTCTTGGAATGTATTTACCAACTTGTGCCTCCCTTTAACACTATGAAATACATCTTCAGAACCTTACATGAGGTGAGAACACAGCAGCTGTATCCACTTCTTACTCATCCTCTGCTCCCAGTGTCTGCAATCTAATCCTTCTCTGTACCAAGAAGAGTGAGAAGGATGGCATTTTCCCATGTGGGCACCAGGCTGCATGTTTCCTTCATCGCGAAAACCAACTCCAATTCCCCCTTGAATGAGTTATTCAAAGGGACTAAAAAAATTCCATGATACCATTTATAGTTGTCTCTCTGGGGTTTGGAAAAGGTATAACACTGCTTCATGTTGAGATTTGGTCTGTTGCTATACATTGTACGGTGAAATCTGTACCTGTAGGACTAGTTGTCTACATGAACTCTCATGCTTACCAGCTTTTGACATGCAAAACTTGTTCCTTCGTGTAAATCTGTGGTTTAAATGAAAATGGTTACAGCCAAATACTGGAGGGATTAGAGGTAGGTGGGTTTTGAGTTATCTGTTTGTTGGGTTGCAGAGAGAATGGGAGAAGAAAGAGGACACTGGAGAGAAGGAAGTTGCCATGAGAGGAGTTGGACCTTGAGCACATGGCCCGAGCAACAGCAAGTATCTGGGGTGCACCACTGGGGAACTGGCCAGGCCAGCAGTTAGGAAAGTAGGTTAGTAAATTCCAAAGCCAAATAAAATAACCATAGTCTGAGTCTTATTCATTCATATGCTGGTCATGGATAACTTTGAATTGGATCAACTAAAGGTTCATGCCTACCTCTGTTGTATCATGTATCACCTCTGTTGTATCATGTAGATGAAAAAGTAACATTTAAACATTACAGTTAGGGATCACCTCATGTTGGCAAGCATAAACTTCTGTAATTTGTGCTTTCTAAAAATTAGTAGTCAGCATTTTTTTTGTACTTGAAAGAGTATAGATGCCTGTAAATAGGTTTTTTTTAATAAAGGCCTATATGATTGATAACATTTAGACTTATAAAAATCTTGTGGAAATTAACTCTTGTGTCTAGAAAGCTACATTAAGATCAGGATATGTATTTATCTCCATATCTGCCACAGAGACATATTGTATGGGTATGAATGTAATATGGTCTCAGCAAATATTAAGTAGATACTAAAAACAGATGCTCACAAATCATGAGAATTCTGAAACTTTATCCAATGCTTGAGCAAGCTACTTGAGATGCTTAATTCCCCAGAAACTTTGCAAAGTGTGATTGCTAAGCTAGAATAAAGAAGTGTACCCTAAGTCTTAGAATCTAGCCTGGAGTGTCTCTCAGAGAAATATGTCCATTACCATGACTTATATTTAAATATTCTTTGAAACATCTTATGGAAGCATTAATTTAAATACATAATAGGCAAGGGCAATTCATCTCTTCAGAAGAACTTTATTTTTATGTTATTAGGGCAGCATTTTGATAGATGATTCATAATTGTAGTCTGATCAACCTCTCCAAATTTTAATGTAGCAAAACAATGCCAATGATCTTATCAGTAAGGCAAAAATAGATTTCATTTTAATAAATATACAATAATATAGAACATGCCTCAGTTAGTTTTAACCTAGGTTTAATGTTTTACATAGACACATATGTACTTATGTACAAAATATGCAAAAGTAATTCTAGAATTGTAATTATAATGCTTCATTCCTTTTACGCAGAGACATTTTTATGCAAAGCCTACAATGTTAGATGCAGTCACTTGGTTCTACAAAAATATTGTAAATATACATAAAGTAAAATTTATAGCAAGACATTTGTTGTATAATTATTTTCTAGTCTATTTGTAACACCTACCCAGTTGGTGCCCAATAAATATTCATTTATCATAATGATCACTTGACAAAGGCACTGAACTTGCTTCAAGAAATGAAAGTGTAATGGCTATCTACTATGTGAGTGGTATTTACCTGCAGGAGAAATTGATAAGCCAAGGCAGTATGCATTGCTTACAGGTGACCACCAGCTGCTGTGTCACATGAGTTAGTTTTCTTCCTTTGTACGATTGCGTTTTGTATATCAAACTTCACACATTGCCCACCTCCTGCGTAGAATTTACACAAGCACTGAAGATTGTGGAATACCCAAGGAAATCATTTTTCAGTCGATTGAGTTCTTAATGGAAAAAGCTCTCTGAATGCCATCTTACAAATTAGAAGATCCCCTGCTTTCTAAATAGTTCAACTGAAACCAGCTTTGTATTTATCCTTCGGGTCATTCAGGCTGAAATGATGTTAAGTCTTAAGTCCAAAAGTCAGACTCTTAAAGGTAAAATGTCAGGTCCTTTTAGGCTTTCTTTGACCTTTTAAACCAGCTTAGGGATTTGAAGCATTGCATGTGGATTTCCACATTTTATATCCCCATATTTAACAAATGATCAAATGTAACTCCCAAGAATACTATTTTTACAAGCTTGACATTTTGGGTTTGAGAGGTGCTTGTCTGACTCTTTTTACATAAATTTATTGGTAGGGGACTTCAGTGATTCTTTGGTCTTTTCCATCCACATTTATTATAAGAAAATATATGTTTTATTATATGGTTGACAGTAATTAATGCTTTACAACAGTCACTAAAACATGCAAAACCATAACTTTGTATTTATTTAACTTAAGAGACAATATTATGAAAGGAGACACAATAAACTCCATTTTATAATGATTATGGTGATAATTCAAATACATGTACCACCAAGACCATACATTTCCTGAGGACTCACTTATCTATATTGTGTTCTCTGAATGCTGTTACTTATATGTTGTTCATAGTATTACAGTTTTGAGTTTATTTATTCAGGACCAATTTGCTATTGTAACATCTTAATATTGATTCTCAACCTGATTGAACATTATTTATCAGGAAAAAGTGAAAACAACTAAGTTACCCAGGCAGAGCTCCAGTAAAATAAAATCAGATACTTTGATATTGAATGTACCATCAGTGGCTTTCAAGTTGCTCTCTGTCATTTCTGTGTAAGCCCAAAGTTTTGCACCATCCAGAGAATCCAAAGACCTGATAATAGATACTTCTATAAACTACTATTAAATACATCATGAAAGCAAGTAATGGGATATTTTATTTGAACCCTTTGTACTTAGCTTTTAGTTCTTGGCTTGGCATTAAGCAGGTCCTATGTGTCTTTATATTTTTAATAATGCTTATTGAGAGTTTTCTCTGTAGGGCAGTAATCAGAGTGTATTGGTCTATGTTTTAAAGCAGAGCATTCAGGAGAGAGAGAGGAAGAGGGAGGAGGAGGGAGAGGGAGAGGGAGAGAGAGAGAGAGAGAGAGAGAGAGAGAGAGAGAGAGAGAGAGAGAGAGAGAGAGAATATATCAGGGAATAAGGGATTTCACCAACTTCTACTCGTGTTCATGGGCTGAGGCTTGTGTAGCTCACAATTTCAGATATGTACTACTAAAGAGAAAAAGCTAACATTGTCTCTCATTTCTCACTTATATACTATTGTCTATCATTTTGTTAGCTCATTTTCATGAAATAAAGTTAAACAGGAAGTCCCAAATGGAAATGGACAATGAATTCTCATGACAATCTCATGCCTCCTAAACTGATAACTGATTGTAAGTGGGAATCAGATATATAAAAATATCAATGAAGGAAAGCAAAATTTGAGTGGATATAATTGTGAAGAATTTTATGTTTGCACTATAGATTAGCTATTGCAGTGCCAAAAGACACACACACACACACACACACGTGTGTGTGTATATATATATGTTTGTGTGTATATATACATATATATATATACATATGTATATATGTATATATATATATGCATATATAGTTGTTGTAGCTCAACTCATACGAATGTCCTTGAGTTCCATATGATGAGTCTTGGTTCTGGGTTGATTTCCTGTCTCATTTTAAATCCTCTAGACTTTTTTTTTTTTTTTTTGATATCAGGAAATCAAGAGAGTTTCCAAAACATCCCTCAAAAATCACATTTGAGCTTATGAAACATTCATATTCCATTGAATAAAATACAAATGTTAGAGTTTAAAATACAATACATTGATCTGTATCTTGAATAATAAATATGTACTTTAAAATAACAGAGACAGACTCTTTTAAGTTGCAAAGCATTGAAACAGTTACTCTTTTTTAAAAATTATTATTCTTTAATCGTTTTTTTACAGTCCAGACTTTATCCCTCTCCCTGTCCACCTCCACTGTTCCATATCCCACACCTCTTCCCCCTCCCAGTCTCCAAGAGGATGTCCCCACACCCTTCACCCCATCAGCCCTCCCCACACCCTGAGGCCTCAAGTCTCCCAAGAGTTAGGTGCATCTTCTCTGACTGAGGCCAGACCCAGCAGTCCTCTGCTGTACATGTGTTGGGGGCCTTATATCAGCTGGTGCATGCTGCCTGGTTGATGCCTCAGTGTCTGAGAGATCCAGAGGGTTAGTTGAGACTGCTGGTCTTCCTATAGGGTTGCCCTCCTCCTCAGCTTCTTCCAGCTTTTCCCTAACTCAACCACAGGGTCAGCAGCTTTTGCCCATTGATTGTGTGTAAATATCTGTGTCTGACTCTTACAGCTGCTTGTTGGGTCTTTCAGAGCACAGTCATGATATGCCCCTTTTTGTGAGCACTCCATAGCCTCAGTAATAGTGTCAGGCCTTGGGACCTCCCCTTGAGCTGGATCCCACTTTGGGCCTGACGCTGACCTCCTTTTCCTCAGGTTCTTCTCTATTTTTGTTCCTGCAGTTCTTTCAGACAGGAACAATTCTGGGTCAGAATTTTTGACTGTGGGATAGCAACCCCATCCCTCCACTCAATGTCCTGTCTTTCTGCTGAAGGTGGACTCTACAAGTTCCCTCTCCCCACTGTAGGGCATTTCATCTAAGCTCCTTCCCTTTGAGTCTTGAGAGTCTCTCACCTCCCAGGTCTCTGGTACATTCTAGACCCCCCCCCCCACACACACACCTTTTACCTCCTGAGGTTGCCTGTTTTGATTCTTTCTGCTGGCCCTCAGGACTTCAGTCCTGTTCCAACCTCCCTCCCCAATAACTGTTCATGTTCTCCTCTTCCTCTCCCTGTCACCTTTTCCACCCAGGTCTGTCCCTCCCTCCCCCTCTGTGATTGCTTTCTTCTCCCTCCCAAGTGGGACTAGGGCATCCTCACTTGGGCCCTTCAGCTTGTTAGCCTTCTTGAGTTTTGTGGATTGTATCCTGGAGATTCTGTAATTTTGTGGCTAATATCCACTTATTAGTGAGTACATAGGATGTATGTCCTTTTGGGTCTGAGTTACCTCACTCAGGATGATATTTTCTAGTTCCATCCATTTGCCTACAAAACTCAGGATGTTCTTATTCTTAATAGCTAAGTAATATTCCATTGTGTAAATGAATCACATTCTCTATATCCATTTTTCTGCTGTGGGATGTTCTAAGCAGCCTTATTTGTGATAGCCAGAAGCTGGAAACAACCCAGATGTCCTACAAAAATTACATGATTTGAAGTTGCAAGTAGTGACTCAACACTCGTGATCTCAGTACAGGGGAAGCTAAGGTAAGAAATTCACCATGCGTTTTGAGATTAGCTTGGCCTATACAGTAAATTTCAGGCAAGCCTGGGCTAGAGAGTGAGACTCTCTTTGAAATAAACTAATGCAATAAAATGATGAAATAAAACAATAGTTAATGACTTGAAGACCCAATTGTTTTCCTGATGAACTCTATTATAGTCTATCCACAGCCTATATTCCTGAGCCCTTTACTCCTCCCCAATCTATCTAAAATTCTAGAAATAGCAAGCTCTACAGGAAATCATCTATACTGATGCCAGAGGATCCTTCAGATTTAGACCTGAGATAATGACCAACCACACAATCTGACCATGTCTGTGAGTCTGGGTAATCACTTCCTGTCCCAGTTCTATGTCCTCATCTGTGGAATCCAGGAGTGATACCTAGCACCTTGAACATAGCACCCTGGGCTCCAGATACTTTGTCTGTCCAGGGTCAATATAATGACTATATTTCCTTCCCAGTACCTGACCTGTTATTTGCTTCTTAAAGTAGAATGTGGCAAATCTTGCCTGCTGAGAGTTGGACATAACCAGAGAAATGGAAGAGGACAAATTCAAGAAACTCAGAATTATTCATGTACAACAGCACAGCTTGGCACAGTGGCATTAGCAAAGTGGAAAGCAAAGAAAACAATTTTGCTTTATTTTGTTAGACAACAATTTGGTGTTCTTCAGTTAGTTGCTGTATACTATTTTGGGAGATAACCAAAAAAGACAATCTAATTCAACCCAATTGCGTTATGGGGAAAAAAATACAGGCCAAAATATTCACAATTGGGAAAGAAAATTTGATAAATCTAGTGTTGAGATAACCAGAAGCAAAACTTAAGAGTCTCCAGGTTTTCTACTCAAACACCAGGTGTCAGAAACCTGCCGTTCACTAAGACACTATACTCACTTTTGTGACAAGCCAGAGATACATGTGGAAATCCACAGGTTTCTAAGAGAAAAGAATTTTAAACAGTTATTTCAAAGGAGCATTATGATTGAGACAGTTGTGAAATCTTTATTTCTAGCAATAACAAAATGAACACTCAGGTCTCAGAGAAGCCATTTTCAATCCCACACATTTTTTAGGTCACCCACTTGTAGATTACTGGCTTCTGGAGAACACAGTCATCTTCTGAATGGTCTCCATATGTATTAATGATGATTTGCTCATTGGAGTTTCACCAAAGGCTTTATCACACTCAAAGAAAATATATACACATTAATTAATCCCCTCATCCGTTTTGCTTCTTTTTCAACTTATTGGTTACTTTAACATTATTGTCTTTACTAGATTCCTTCTTAAGTGTCAAAAAAAGCTAGGTATATCATTAAAAACATCAAAACTTCAAAAAGGACATATATTATGGTTTACCCATAACAAGAAGTCTAAATTTGTATCGTCTGTTTTTAATATATATTAGAATCCTAAAGTTTCCTGAGTACTATAGAACCTTCCATAGAAGAGGCAAATGGAGATTGGAGATCAGATCTGAAAAGATAAGTCTCTAAAAGTTGGAGACTAAATTAGTTCTGAAGTGTTTGTCCCATTAAACAGTTGTAAACACACCACTCTAGGGTTCTATCCCATGTAGCTGCAGGTGACAGCAGATGAGAGTGATTAGAGAAAATGGTACTACTGATGGCACGGAATAATAGATGCTTCAGTGTTTTCACCAACTTTGCCTCCTTCCTTTCCTTTGGCCAGGACTTAGGGATGGGACTGATGAAACAAAGGATGTTACAATTGCTATCAAGAATTATCAGCACATACTAAAGTCATCCACTCAAGACAAGGATGCAAGAATCATTTGAGAACACTATACATGGTTCCCTATGGAAAAGAATTAGCTAATAATTATCATTTTGAAAATTCCCCTGGTATGTGGTGTGGGCAAATGGTGTATAAGTGACTTAAGTTACCAAATGATTCCCTTTTCCTTACAGACTGATCATCAGGAAATGGGGAGATTCATGACATGTAATTAATGCCTTTCTGATAAGTAATGACTTATTACAGTAAAACAAGAAATGCCATACTGCTTTTTGATTTACATCAAATTAAATAGCCAGCATATTAGTTATGTACTAGTAGTAGGGACAATGAATATAAGTAATAACTTACATCTGCTATTTTTACGAAACTCAAAATGAATGGGGGGAGGGCGTTACTGACAACTGGACTTAAAGCAATACAAAAGAATACCAACCAACAATCCAGATTTTTGGGTGGGAATGGAAAGAAACTGAAGCCTGGCATGGTTTGGGCAGATAACATCACTGTAGTTCAGTGCCCTCATTTGTATCAGAGGTGATATGTGCAGGGGCTTTACAGCCTATCAGAAAGTCTAAGAACACCCCTCCCGCCGTGTAGTCATCAGTTAACCATGAAAATCAGCTTTCATGGCTCTGATTGTGTACATGAGGAACCAAAGCATGTGTAGTTAAAGTAACTCCTCTCCAGTAGGAAAGCGAGGAAACAATAGAGATAACCTTTGGACCACACATCTCCTATGAACAACAGAACCTACCTCCTACAAGCTAACAGGGAAGGATGAGGTCACAGCACACCAGTGCTAAGTACATAGTTTGGGACAAACTAAGCTAACCACGGGAAGCACGTATGTATGGTGACCTGGTTGTTGGTCAAAATAACAAAGAAGAAGTTGCATGCTAATACAGCTGACGCCACTTAGTAACCATTGAGTACAGTTTTCTCATTAGATACAGTGATGCTGATTCTTAATAGTTTGAGTAAACACAAAGGAATTTACACTTCAAAGGCTTCTTTTAAAATAAAAACAGCTCTTTTTCTTTAAATCCAGGACATCTCTCTCCTTGGGGGGCATTTTCTTCCCATAAGCACTTTTCTTTAAAAAATTATTAAAAGAGTTCCAAGTTAATTATAAAGTGATCAAGATACAGAAAACTGCAACAACAACAAAAAAAAACCCCAAGTTTAATATTTACCCAGGAACCCAGAACTATGCAATGCTTCTCTATTACTTGGTAGCTTTCAGAATTGCTGAGCATAAATAAAAATATGCAAGTTCGTAACAAAGTCTGAACGTTCAATAAAAAGGGGAATACCACCCCTCTGATTCCAACATTGGTCATTTTGTGTCATTTAGACCAAAGTAAAGGTTTTGACTTATAGCTCAGTTTCAATCTGTTGACTTCCCTGTTTGTCTTGATGTTTCAGTCTTTCCGAGGAGCCTAAGAACAATAGCACTTATGTGGTTCTTTTAAACATATTTTTGAATTCGGGAGATGTGAGATAACAGGTAGAGTACTTTCCATGCAAGCATGAAGACTGCGTTTTTCGATCCCTAGCACCCATAAATGCTGGTTGAATTCGGTGGCCCAACTCTAATCCCAGAACTCAGAAGTGAGATACAAAGAGTCCTTCCTGGAACAAGCTGAGTAGTTGGATTAGCAAAAATCAACACAATCTTGGTTCAGCTAGTGAGAAACAAAGGGAAAGAGAAGAAAGAAACAGTGGTCTTTCCTCTCACTTTCAGTGACAAGCTGAGTGAAGTCAGTCAGGACAGCCTCCAGAAAAGTAATTTGCAATCTATAAAATATAGAAATTCTCCCTTCAAATATAGTAGCATGAATTTTAATTAAGTAATATTAGATAAATGCTATGAGATCCATGCATGAAAGATGTTTCAGAGAGCTGATAATTATTTTTTTTATTATTATTATGCCCATCCTGGAAGGGTTGATTTCCTCCTGCAAATAATTCCCATTCCTTCAGAATTACTGGTGGTTCAAGCACACTGATACCATAGGGAAAGGCTGAGCCAGCTGGGAGCACGGCTTGACTCTTCCATCTTTCCTTTCTTTAGTCTAAATATTTCAGACAACACATTTCCTGCTGTTTCTGGTCTGTGCTTTAAAACAAGACAGGAGTTTTCGTTTTCTTTTTCTTTTTAATTAACACCCAATTTTACTTGTTACCATTTTCTGTTAAGCAAAGAAATCACACATCTATTCACACATATGAATATATTTTTCAGGAATAGAAAAGTCAACATTGGTATTAGTTCCAAGGTCCAGGCGGTAAATGGGTGGAACCATGAATAAATCAGAGCGAAAAGAAGGGCTGAGCACTCTAGGTGTGCTGATCAGAGGTCCCAGAGCAGTGAGAGGCTTTGAATTCTCCTGGCACAAGATTTCCCTAAAACATGCCTTCCATACCATTTAAAGGGATTCCAATAATTTTCTAGAGATATCCTTGTGATCAGAGTTACAGGCTAAGTGACAAACTAGAGGTTTTAAACAGTGCTGTGTATTTCACCAATCTGAATTTATGTATTGAGGTTGACAATCAGTCTCTCTCTCTCTCTCTCTCTCTCTCTCTCTCTCTCTCTCTCTCTCTCTCTCTCTCTTGTTGTTGTTGTTATTGTTTTGAGACAGGTTTTCTCTGTATAGCCCTGGCTGTCCTGGAACTCACTCTGAAGATCAGGCTGCCCTTGAACTTAGAAATCTGCCTGCCTCTGCCTCCCAAGTGCTGGGATTAAAGGGGTTTGCCGCCACTGCCCAGCAAAAGAGAGAGAGGGGAGTCCAAAAAGCCTACAGCACCCAGTATTCCCAGGCAGTCTCCTATCCAATTACTAACCAGGCCGATCTTGCTTAGCTTCTGAGATCAGACAAGATCAGGTGGTATGGCAATAGACTCTGTGCTTCTTAAAGTTTAAAAAACAACAACAACAAAAAAAAACTGGGCTGCCTTGCCTAGCTTCAATAGAAGATGATATGCCTAGCCTTACTGAAACTTTATATTCCAAAATTGGTTGATATACATGGGAGACCCCCCCTTTTCTGATGAGAAGGGGAAAAGAGATGGATTGGAGAGAGGGGAGAGGAGACAGGGGAAGCTTCCAGCAGGATGTAAGTAAATAATTAATTTTAAAAAAGAAAAAAGAAGAAATATATATATATATATATATATATATGTATATATATATATATATATATATATATATATATATATTTCACCAACATCCTCCTTCCTGAACACTCTCCCTGTAGGTAAAATCAGCTAACTCCAAAATAATTTATAACTTATAGGCTCCAGCATAACATGATATATATTAAAGAAGTGGTTTTCATGTGAAGAAGTTTCTATGGAAAGAATAACATGGGTTTAATGCTGAAAAAAGAACTGACATAGGGAATTTGAATCTGAACTAGCAAGTTTATTGAACATTTTCACAAATGAATTATGCATCCAGGGAAGCGTGGATACTGGAAATGTCATCCTAGGCACTTAAGATAATGAGCTGATGAGCTGAGGTTCTGTCCTATCCAATTCTCTTCCACAGCATTATCTTCTTGGAAATCTGGGAAAACTGAATGCATATGCTTGACCAAACCCTACGGTGTGGTTCCCAGAATGAACCATACGCAACAGCACTGTGGCTACAGGCCAGGGTTCTACTTGGAGTCTCTTAAACATTGTTTTCCAATCTCATGAAATCTACACATTTCCCCTGCCTTCTTGTTCATGTGGATTCCTGTTTCCTCACTTGAAGTCCTAGGCAGTTTGATGTTATAGTGGGAGAATGCTGAACAACAACAACAACAACAACAACAACAACAACAACAAAAATAGTCAACAACTCTTCAGAAGGCAAGAAACATCAATGGGAGGAGAGGCCCTCGGTCCTGTGAAAGTTCTATGCCTCAGTGGAGAGGAACAACAGGGCCAGGAAGCAGGAGTGGGTGGGTTGGTGAGCAGGGGGAAGGGGGAGGGAATAGGGGCTTTTCAGAGGGGAAACTAGGGAAGGGGGTAACATTTGAAATGTAAGTAAAGAAAATATCTAATAAAAAGGGGGGGGGGATACAAGAAACAGAGTTCTGGACTGCAATCTGGAGATTGTTAACTGAGAAAAAGTCTTCTTCCCAGGTGCTGTGGTTGTCTTTGGTGACTTGGGAGGTGACTTCTCACCAAAGACAACAGTGATAATAAAATTTCTAGCTCAAAGTAGAGTTAACAAATGGGACCATCTCTGCCTTCCATAGTCATCATGGGGTACTAATTGCCCTCGCTGCTAGGTCTAAATATGGTCCAGATATTTAGATACACATAACTTTGAGATGATTTCTCATAATATCTAATTTCATGGACTAGCAGACATAGTTTGAATAAGTTATTCTCATAATTATGGTTCACAATTTATAATTTAAGTTAATAAGGTTAATATGCATATCAGTCTAGATTTTCAAAACAAAGAAAATAGAACAATTTGCAAAGAAAATGTTATCATGAATTCCATCCCCAAGTGTCCAATAAAAGGCTGATTCTACCAAAAGATTAATTAGTATCATATCTACTAAATCAATACACTCTTCTATTGAAGCTGTGAATTTGTAAAAAAAATGTCATTTATGTAATTTTTAGGTAATTGGTTAATATCTGCTATGGAGATCTGAAATATTCACTCTTAAGCCTCACTGGACAACAAATGAGTACTAGCAATTTCCTAACTCTTTTGTGTTTAATGACTGTGTTAGGAGTTTATTCAAACACCTTATATGTAGCTTCAGGTATCTTAAATTGTGAAATAAAATACAAAGAGAAATTTTTGGAACAGGCTTCAGGAAATGTTAAAAATATAATAGTAGTTCTATCTATAATACACCAGAAAAGCATGAGTATTAATAGGAAAAATAAATAGGGTCATCATAAATAGAATTTGACCCTAGAACTCTAATTTAGCTCTCTCATTCAAGATACATCTTTAGCATGTCCTGCAGTAAATAGACAGGATGCAGGTAACCCCAAAGCACAGGTACTGTGAATTCCCCTACCCCTAAAAAATTAGAAGTATTTTTTAATATTTTCACTGCAAAGAAAAGGATCTTTGAGGAAATGGATGCTTATTATGATATTAACATTGAATGATGTATGCGTTCCAAGAAATCACATAGTGCCCCAGAACTACGTGTAGTCTTATGACAGTTTCAAAAATAGAAGGAAATAAATTCTGATATTGCGCAAGTAGCTGGATCAAAGGTGCATGAATTCACTGACAAGGTTCATGCTAAACTTTTCACAATCTAGAATCAGTTTAATGTCGTTCAGCCACCAAGTAAATCAAGCCACTGTGGGAAGCAGTCTTGTGGGAGGAAGGCATTATTGATCAGCTCGCACAGCACAGCCCGAAGCTACAGCGTTACTGAAGTGCAAAGGAGGACTGTGCTTTGTAAGATGGCCTGAGAAAAAATGCCTCAAAAGGCACCGCAGTTACAGTGACAACAGGGATTACGAGGGGCAGTGAACATGTAGGCGCAGTGACCCTGGGACTCCGTCCTATCTACCATTGTGCCCCTTGCACTACGATAATGGTACCAAATAACTCCTTGTTGCTCAATGGAAACACATTAAATCCAAGTAAACCTCCTTAGTCTAAATTGTTGGAATTTTCCCACAGTACAGTAAGAGGTCAGCTGAGATAAATCAGAATACAAGCTATGCAGGGAGACTATATATCTTTGTAACTATTTTGCAAATCTAGAAGTTTTTGAAATAAAACGATTTTTTAAAAAGTTTTGCTGTTGAGAATCAAGAGAGACAATGATAAGGGAGGACCAGCTACTCTGCTTCTTTCTCCAAGACTTTTGTAATGGGCCAGCATTTGTGAAAAGAAATCCCAGAAGCATCCGAAAGGAAAAACAACAAAGAACAGTAAAACCATGACTAGCAAACTGCAAGATTTCCCCAGGATCTGCAGCATAATGGGACAAGTCTAACTTTTGCAGCTAAACAGGGGAGTTTTCTGTACCTTTCTATTATCCATCAATATGTCTGGATATTACTATAAAGATAGCTCTTGATGACTATGTGAACAAATGTCCTAGATTGTATTTAAATTAGTCAAGTCAGTGTTATTCAATATAAGAAGTGAGTAGCCTTGGGCTTTCCTCAGAGTGGGGAGTAGCATCATTCAAGAAAAGGGGAAGGAAGCCAGGCGTGGTGGTGCAGGCCTTTAATCCCAGCACTCAGGAGGCAGAGGCAGGTGAATTTCTGAGTTTCAGGCCAGCCTGGTCTACAAAGTGAGTTCCAGGACAGCCAGGGCTATACAGAGAAACCCTGTCTCGAAACAAACAAACAAACAAACAAACAAACAAAAAACAAAAAAGAAAGAAAGAAAGAAAAGAAAAGGGGAAGGAAAGAGAAGGAAGGATAAAAGATAAAGGTGTAGAAGAGATGAACGTGTTAGAAATGTGCTCTCTGGGGCACATCTTTACTCTTCTGAATGGGTGGAGGTAAGTGCTGCAAAAGTGCTGGAGAAGGCAATGGCTTATACCACGCTGACCTTTATTAAGTAATAGTTGATGAGAATAGGAATAAGTTAAGATTTGGGTTCATCTGCTTTCTTTTCTTAAAAGGTCATTTTCTAAAGTAGCAAGTGTCACCTCTCTAAACACCAAAGCTGAAACATAACCAACCAAATACAATGTCATTTCTGGCACATAGTATCCTGTATTTGTCAACAAATCAACAAATCAATTTGATGAATGATAACCTTAGTCCTTCATTAGACTGACACTTCAAAAGTCAGTTCCCCGAGTTGAATTACTTCTGCAGATATGAATGTTGTCTTCATCATTTATCTCTCCTCCCAACTGGCTAGCATTGTTTCAATATTGTTATCATTCATTTTTACTGTATTCCCCAAACAATTAGTGTACAAAGTAAATGCACTACACATGTAAGCATGAAGTATGTTATAAAGATCTTACTTCATCCTTTGAGAATTTCATATATGCATATAAAGTGTTTTAAACAAACTCACCTACCTCTCCTTCCCCTCCAATTCCTCTTTTATACCCCACAAATATTCCCTACCAATATCACATAGTCTTTATTTATATCCACTGAGTCTCTGTTGCATTGCTACTATGTGCATGGGCAAGGGCATCTACTGAATCATGGGTGGCCCCTCCGCAGCCACATCCTTGAAAACTGACCTTCCTTCTTGCAGTTGTAATCAATCACCAATATGTCCTCAGCTAGGGGTGGGACTTTGTATCACTTTCTCTTCACAGAGATTTCATCTAACGTGATCTTGTTCAGCTCTTGTGCACACTGCCACAAGTACTGTGGCTTCATAGGTACAGCTGCTCTGCTGTGAATGGACAACTCTGCTTTTTGGGACTCATTTACTGCCTCTGGCTCCTACAATCAGTCCCTATCAAGTTTTTTACATTTTATCAGTGTTATCTTCAGGGTTGAGGGTGTTCTGTCTGGGGGGTATATTTGGATACAATGTTCTTTAGAGAAATTGTAATTATTATTTTTCAAAAGCCTTAGGCTGAATTGATAATGAGATATTTGAGTCCCAAAGTGAAGGTATAACCATGGGTGGCTTGTCAGTATGCATGCTGAGAACTCCTAAAAGTAAATAAGTAAGTAAGTAAATAAATAAATAAATAAATGGATTTTTAGGAAACGGGATCCTTTTCATAATCTATCATGTACCCCCAGTCCAAGCAATGTTGGAATAACTCATAATTATTCCAATTCCATAATAGCCTACTATGAATTGATTTTTCATTTAGCCATGGTACCAAGTGCCCCCTTACTCACTTGGCCCTGAAGGTTCTCACACTGTGAGTACCTTTCCCCAGATCTACCTCATTTGATACGAATCTCTATCATCTACGACAGTCAGGTCTGCATGTGGAGTCTTCTCCATACAACCTATGTCTTCATTTTTTCCACTATCAGAAACACCTTATATAATTTGTGACATCCCCAATATGGAACTGTGAGTCATTCCTCCTTTGACTTTATGGAATGGTTTCTGTTGTGTTTTATAAAAAAAAAAAAAAAAAAGAAGAAGAAGAAGAAGAAGAAAGAAAGAAAGAAGGAAGGAAGGAAGGAAGGAAGGAAGGAAGGAAGGAAGGAAGGAAAAAAGGAAAGAAGGAAAGAAGGAAGAAAGAAAGAAAGAAAGAAAGAAAGAAAGAAAGAAAGAAAGAAAGAAAGAAAGAAAGAAAGAAAGAAGGAAAGAAAAGGAGCCAGGAATATGTTTGGTGGAGGCGCGGTATGGTGTGGGGAAAGGCGGTGTTTCTGCAGGCATATGTAGGGGCATCCCTCCCCCATGAGATAACAGCCACACAACTATGATGGTATAGTAGGGTCTACAGACTCTATTATAAATAAATAGAGTTTATTTAGGGAATGGGAAGGGTGGGCGTTAAGGGGGTAGTAAAGTAGGAGAGAGAGAGAGAGAGAGAGAGAGAGAGAGAGAGAGAGAGAGAGAGAGAGAGAAAGTAGAGGAGTAGTGGAGGCCAGCCATGAACACATGGACAGAGAGGGGGAAGGGACTGGGAAAGAAAGGACAGAGAGGGAAGAAAGAAAGGCAGTAAGGAAAGCAAGAGAGTAAAGAGGGGGCAAGCAGTAAGGAAAGCAAGAGAGTAAGGAGGGGTAAGCAGTAAGGAAAGCAAGAGAGTAAGGAGGGGGCAAGCAGTACCATTTATGAGTCAGGAACACCTGCCTGTTGCCAGGTAATTGTGGGGCAGAGCCTAGAAGAAATGCTAACAGTTTCATCTATCCAGTGCATATTCTAGCTTAAAACAGAATTATTCTAGTTGGCTTTGGTGTTCCAATTATTCAACATAGGCAGACTTAATGAGCAGAGTCTTGACTGGTACATTGGTGATCCAAAGCTACAGTTTACATGAATTCCATGATTGAGAACAGCACACATTTATACTGCAACTTAAAGATGTCAGTCCTGGGACTTAAGTTTTACTGGATAGCAATTCAGGTGTCAATAGGGCTATGCCATCTTCAGAAGCTCCAAGGAATAAGGAGAAAGACTTCTGTTTTTCTACTTCCTAGAATGCTTTCCTTGGCATCTTATCTTCAATGTCAGAAGTGAAGCGCCTAACTTCAACAGTCACATGTCTGCTGCACCAAATCATCCCCTGCCTCTCTCTTATTAAGGCATCTGTGACTACACATGACCCAGAATCATGTCCTGAAGATCCCTTACCATGTCTGACATATTCCATATCAAGTAATATCTGCAGGTTATGGTGATCAGAGACTGAACATGTTTGGGCCAGGTAGCAATTAATCTTACCATCAATGGCAGAAACCAAGGAAGACGGTGACTCTCTAAAACCTCCACTGAGATGCAAACAATAAATGGCTAAATAAGAAACCAGTGATGCAGGATTTTGAGTATGATGGGATCTTTCACAGGCCAGTTGTGCATGACTCAAAACTGGGCCAGTAGCTCCAAGTTCACTCTTCTACCAATGAAGATTAAAGGACACATACTGCTGAGAAATATGCAAAGTGTAATCAAGTTTTACTAAGAAGAATTATAGAACAGTGAGAATTGAGGGAAAGTGAGAAAAGCTTCCAGAAATGGGAATGGCTTTCCAGAGAGAAGAAGACATCAGGTTTCCTTTCTAGGTTATTTTTATAGAACCGTGGCAGAAATTTGAGCTGGGATAAGACTGGTTAGACCTCTGGTGACAACGGAACACCAGTACACCTTACGCACATCTTCCAGGCCCAGCTAGAGGGGCAGCTATGCACCAGTTTGTGATGCTCACCTGGACTACTTTGAGCATCCCATTTCTTTAGTGATTGATTGACTGTGCTCACTAGCTGGTCTTGCTGCCCCCAACCTAGCAGGTGCCTCAGTCGATAATTAATTATGCTAAGCTCTCTTTGTTCTCACAGCTATCAAGAAGTAGCCAGGCTTGTTCTTTCATTTACTTTGTCTCTGGGGTGAACTGAAGTTTCTTTCCTGAAATAAGGGCAAATTACTTACAATTCAACCCTGAATACAACCCTGGAAAGATTCACCCTCAGGGATGCTGAGATGCTAAATCTTACTGTTCCAGCTTCCTGTCTGATCCTACCTCAGACAACATCAATGCGGTTTCCTCTAAAGACTTGCTTCCAACTTCAAAACAACTAGCTAGCTCATTGGTCTAGCATCACAGACTGTTCTAGTCTGGACTTCAATTAAGCCCTGAACCTTCTCAGAGCATAGATACTGGACAACAAATGTTACAGCTACTTTTCTTAACCATTTTAAAAATTTTGGGAGGGGGTTATCATTCTACATCCAAAATCAGCAGGAAGCAAATATAAGACCATTGTCCCAATCCCTTAAATTCGGGTGGAAATCAAGAAAATTCACATCAGATATGGAAGCTTAAAAATGAAAGCTTTATTTTCTGCACATGCAGGGAGGCAGACAGTTCAGGATCTGAACCTTGTCCCCAAAGGGAGATTGTGCAACATCTTGTTAGGAACAAAGCAAAGGGTGCTGGGTTAGGCTGTCTCATTGACCAGTCATATTTTGACACAAGAGGTTAAGTAAGGAAGTTAGCATTAGTGATCCAGTCACTAATCCAAATTTCAGGGTCCTTGATTCAGCCAGGTCCTCTCCTGGCCCAAATTTCAGAATGATAAGGGAACAAAGGAGTGGGCAAACTGCACATAGACAAATAAGTCAAGACAAGGGACACATTCATGACTTGTGTGCCTTAGTTTAAATAACAAGATAACAGCATCTTCCCTCATCACACAGTTTACTGGTTAGCAGACAAACATGAAACATCTGAAGAAGCAGGAGAGGAGTTGAGTTCTGGGGATTGGGAACATGAACTCTGTTTTGAGGGAGGTGGAAGTTGTTCCTGAAATGGCTAAACTCAGGAAACTACCTCCTAACTCTATAAGTACTTACACTAGAAAGAAGACTACATAAAATGCAGTGGGACCAAATATATTCCGCAGGGGCTTTAAGGAGAACAGTCATTCTTCTGTCTCTGGACCCATGTCTTGTCCTCCTCAATCAGTCTCCTTGGTCACCTCATACCCAGTCTCCCTTGGTCTGCCATTTTGATTCCTAATCTTTCCCTTAACCTCAATCTCTGTTCTCACTTCGACACATACAAGCCATTTGCAGTTCTCAACACAGCCCTTCCCACCTATGACCTACTGAGAGCTACAACTGTGATCAATAGGAATGAGAACCAATACATTTCCCTTTCATAGCATGAAAACTACCCAGTGCTAAATGATCTGGCAGGTCCCTCTTCACTCTCCTTCTCTGTACTTACGACCCAGAGCAGTGCTGGTTCTTTGCAACACTTTCTTGATTATACCATCCTTTCTGCCATTCGCATACAAACTATAAAGACAAAGGAAAGCAGGAAGTTATCAGCCTGGACTATCAGTATAATGTTTCAGTATAAACAGGCTATGCACTTCATTCAAGCTCTAAATTATTTGGTCTTTGAGTCAGTGTCTCAGAAACTCATCGTTTTATACAGTATTTGATAAGTCTTCCTGAAAAATACTCCCAATTCTTCTAAAACTAACTCAAGTTAGAATCCTGCTCATATTTTAAACTTTATTTAAGATACACCTAAGGGTTATCTAATATCTATGCAGTTGTGGCATGTAGATCTTTCTTCTGAATTAAAACCTTGCCTCACAGAGGAAGATGGGGGTTGGGGGGTCTTAAAAACTGATGAAGCTCACCAGGCTCAGAAAGTTACTGCAGTCACCAGCCCCTCCCCCTCCCCAGGCAATAGGAACAGTAAACAACTCTTCAGGAAGAGGTGCCTGTGTCCTCTACAAGTTGTGTGTAGAACACCAGGGATTCCATTTCCATGAGTTGTCACAAATGTTAGAGTGGGCTTTATGGTGACACGAGTGATTGTGGATCATCCATGAATGAGCCTGTAACTAACTCTTCTCCCATGCTTCTGTAATTAGCCCCAGTGAGCTTACTGGCTCACTAAGCTAGACATGGGTAGAATCCTCCGGAAAAGTCACAAAATAATTAGAAAGTAATCGCTGACACTTATGTGTTTTCATGATGCTCCATTGCTATCTCATTTACATACGTAAATTCTCACATTCCAACATGAAAATAACAATAAAAAGCTAATGTGGGTTTGTATTTTAGAAATGAGTGACTAAAAGTAGAAGATGTAGGAGGTAGAAATCCCTTCTGCTTTGATGAAGATCCTTTGCCTGCAAGGCTCCTTTTCTACAAATGCCAATTTTATATACATTGATTTAAACTATTATAGCACTATTGCCCTCCATATATATCCTATTGGTATAAGCAAACCTTCTAAATTATCTTCCCAAAGTGACCAAAAATAAGTATGAAATAAATCAGATCCTTAAATGTAACTATGACACTGGTAAAAGAAAATACAGGAGACTCTGAATCATTGGTTTAGGTCAGTATTTTTTTTTTTTAAAAATAAGACACACAAAGCAAGGACAACAAAGGCAAAAACAATAGACAAGAGACTTGTTTTACACAGAAAAAAAAATTCCCTTACAAAATAACATTATTTTCAAGCTTTATCCTTTTGTGATTTTACAATGTAAAAACTTTGCGGTAGATACAATGTCCAAGATTTGTGTGTGTTCTGAATCTGAGAGCTCACATTTTTCAAGTCACGTTTATTTATTTATTTATTTTTTACCATTTTCTCTTTCATTATTTACTCCCAATTGTCTTCACTCTTTCCTGAAATTCTTAGGTATGTGTCTTACTCTTACCCTTTTTCCTTACTTCTTACATTTTTATTTTTCTGTATGATGTCTCCCAAACTCAAAGGGTTGAATTTCTTAAGTTGTTTTTAGTTTTGGATTGTGAACATTATCCCTTAGTATAGTAAGATGTCACTCCACACCTATGGCATTTAGTTTTCAATAAATTCTACAATTATTATTGTTACCAATTTTAGTCTGATAAATCTTTTAAGATTTTTTCTTTTAAGATTTTTAATTTTATAGCTAATATACATTTTAAATTCATAATTTAAAAGTTCCTGAGGTGACTTATTTTTTGCCTACACCTGATGTCAAGAAATGAGCTTTTTGTTCACCTCTATATTTACAGAAAAATAAATATATGTGGCTATTTCTCTTCTGTTCTCCAAGTACGCAGAATTTATGTCTAGGTCTAACTTCTTGCCTTGTACAGGGCTACAGCAGTTTAGGAAGCTACACTACGATACCCTAGATTGGGCAGCTTAAACAGAAAACATTCGTCTCTTACAGCTCTGAGGAAAATTCAAAATAAATAAATGCTAGCAGATGTGGGTCTGGTCAGAGCATGCTTGTTCTTAGAGAAGTCATGATTTTATTATATCATAAAGTGGAGAAAAAGAAGTGAAAGAAGCAAGCTGTTGTCTCCTCATAAAAGCACTTATCCCATTCATGAAAGCTTTTCACTGTGTCTAAATTACTTCTCTGGGGTTTTACCTCCAAAAAAAAAAAAAAAAAAAACAAAAAACAAAACACTGCACAGGAGTTGAGGACTTCAACACAACTATGGAAATAGGTGAGGCATGAACATCCCTGTCAGCATTGCTGTGAACGAAGTTTTAGGCTGTCTCTAACCTCCAGATTTAAGTCTAACTAAGCATCCCATGCCTCTAAGCCAATCAGCATCAGCATGGTTTAAAACTACACCTCCATAGTCTGTTCTGTTGCTTCTGTCATTGATTGCTACAATGTCTGTCTATATTCTGTATCTAAAATGTACAAAATTAAAGGTTGTTTGCGTCATGATGGTTTGTAGCTATTTCTTCTAAAGAGGAAGAGCATCAAGTTCATGAAACTGGTAAGAAACATGCAAAATTATTAAGTCTCCTCACAGGGTTCACATAAGCACTTAAATAAGTGACTGATATGGAGGAGGACATTCTGGGGGAGTAGCTACTTGCCCATTGCACGGGGGACTCTGCAGCGGTGGGCTTTACCATGATGTGTATGCACAGTTAAGTCATGACACTCCTGTAAGAAACCTAAATCATCTCACTGGTTCATCAAGCCAGGCTTACATGGATTTGTCGCTTTAGTCTGTCAGTGTTGTCCTATCTGTGAGGAAGCAAGGTTGTCTCCCCAAGAAAGGTAATGCCACACACACCATCTTAAATATAGAAAGTTCTTGGGGGTAGAGCTAATATTAGGCCAGTTGATAAGCCACTCACATTCCACGTACATGTTAACTTCCGTCTGAAGCTCTATCTCAATCAACTGTAGACCTAGTTAATCTGGCCCAGGGCATGAAGAATAGCATATTGTGTATGAGGAACTGGGTTTGAACAACTTTCCTAGGAAAGGGCACTGAGCACAGCACACATTGAGGTTATACAATGGAATCCCAACTATAGCTTAGTGCCTAATTGATACTCTTTAATTATTCATATATATTTTGCTTATCTCACCAAGAAAGCTTTTATCAGGAATTATCTTTTATCTAAACACTGTTCAATTTATTTTCAGCATTCAAGAGGCACATTTGATGGATAAGCGAAAGGGCAAAGCAATTGAGTAAGATAGATATCAGCAGAGGTCACGTGTTCAAAAGAAGTTAGAAGTTAGTCATATAAAGAATATAGAAACATTTTGAGCTAAGTATAGTACAGTGAGACAAATTCTCTAAGATTATAAGGTAAAAAAGAAGGATAGAAAAATACCAAACTGTATGGACTTGCTATAAAACATGATGACCTTAGTTCAATTCCCAGAACTATGTGGCAGAAGTCAGACCCCCAAAAGTGGTTCTCTGAGTCCCACATACACAACATGACTCATGCTTGTACATACACACACACACACACACACACATACACACACACACACACAGAGAGGTGCAAAAATAATTTTTAAAAATACCAAACTACATAATACAAAAAATACAGGTCTTGTATTAAATATAATACTAAAAATGAAGCTCCAACTATTTACCCCAAAGGCATTACAGGAATCACCATAGGAGAAAAAGGACAGGTAGCTTACTGATAAAACAAGAAAGGAAAGAATAATGTCCACCCCAGTGCTCCAGCAAATCCTGAAGCAGACTATTTTGACAATAAATAAATTTTCCTTGATATAAAATTTCACCAAGATATTTATCTGGAAGAAACAAATATACTTTACATGAAAATCTTTTCGATTAAACATTTCAGATAGCTAGAAAAAAATCAGTTCACAAAAGCAATTATTTTTTTCTTGTAGCCCATGGATTTATTGAAGTATACTCTTGACAATGGAGAACTTGTGGCTAACATTCAACCATAAATCTTCATCTCCAAAGTTCAAAATTGACCTCATCTTAGCAAGAAAAACACAAGCCTTCAAACCCGAGAGTACAGGCTCATCAATTTTAGTAACTAATAGCACTCACAGCATTCAGTTTAGCTACACTTGCTAATTTTGCACTTATTTTTCCAGATGGTTGTAGAATATTTATATCACAAACGTTTTTCACTTAATAATGTGAGCTTGTTACTTTGCTAGGATTTTTCCGTGACAAAGTAAAGGATGTGAAGGGACAGGACTTCACACTGAGTGCACGCATTAAGACCATGTTGAAGAACAAAGAAGATTCAGTGCAGTGAGTGTCTTAAGGACGCTTCCAATGAATCCCATGTATAAACATGTCTTGATGTCACCTAAGTAATAACATTCCATTTGCTTTTGTGCTTTAGCTCAGTATTGGAGGATTGGAAAACTTCCCAGACTTGCTAGGCTGGGTACGAATTCTCACCTCCCCCAAACTTCTGTGTTTAACAAGTGCCTTTCCCAATTATAGCTGTGCTTCTGACAGCAACTAACCATTGCCCTGAGTGACAGGCGGAGGAAGCCAAGAGCTTTGAAGCTAACAGGGAGTTGAATGTGACTGGCGGCAATCATATACTCAGCCAAAATGGATCCCTCATGGGCTCATCTAATGCTGCCTATAGCAGAGCCCAGGCCATGTGTGCAGTCTACGTAGAGGGATTACAATGATAGACATTACAGGGATGTTCTAACGATAGTGTGATAGATGGCACACTTCATGACTCCTTTTCTCCTTCTGTTGTATCAAAATAACAACAAAACTAGAACTAGTGAACCTATAAGTATCACCAAAACAAGAAAAGCTACAAGACTTTATAAGAAAGTAGCGCACTTCTCCAGAGCAGGCATTGTGATTTTGAAAAAAAGCCTGACTTTGGTTGACAATTCTCTTTAATTATGATCATTCAAGGTAATTTTTTCATAAGCATTTTTCTTAATGAACAGCTTAGGCTAGCTAGATTGAGCATGTAAACTGTAGAAGATAATGTGAGTTAAAAGTAAAAACAGCTGAGCCGTTAAGGATCTCTTTCACCAAGCCTGATCTGAGTGTGATTCCCAGAACCTATGTGGTGAAAGTAGAGAACTGCCTCTTAAACGTTGTCCTCAGACCTCCACAGAAAGACCTGCTACATAGACACACCCTCATCTGCACGAATAAATAAAGAGACAAATAATGGGGAGACGAGTGAAGAACTGGAGAGGCCAAGTGACTGGTCATTTCAAAGCAAAATGTTTGACAAAACATTGTGGTAACTGAACGTAAGCTCTACTTCCTTATACCTTCATAAATTAAAATGACAGGACCCCTTTCTCCTCTCTCTCTCTCTCTCTCTCTCTCTCTCTCTCTCTCTCTCTCTAACAGACACAATCACCATTGGTGAACAATATTTGATTATCTGATCTATGGACTAATTGAGCCATTAATAGATTTTGGAAATATAATTGCATTTGTCTTCATTCTGACCTCTATAATCATTTCTATATCAAATTCTTTTGTATTCATTATTAGTTTTTTAATAACTCAAATATTTAAGGGAACCACAGAAAGCCCATCTAAATGAACTGCTTTTCTATTTCCAATCCTTTTAAAGTTTATTTCGGAGATAATTATATCCTCTTTGAAGCTTTTTTATCATGATTCCCCATGCACTGACCTATGATGTTAAAATATAACCGGATTTCCCAAAAACGTGCTTCCTAGACCATTCACTTCATAATATGGTATTCTATGTTCTGAATCAGACATACCTCCCGAAAGCTAGATTAAGTAATGCTGAGTAGGTTTCTTTGCTCAATAATCCTTAGACCCCGTAAATGTTCACTATGACTATTCAAGGGTGAATACTTTTGTGATGTATCACAAGGATATTAGCCATGGAATTTTTTTATTGAACGTTTCAAAGGATTAGATTTGGGTTTGTGTGGTATTGGTGTTTAGTCTGTGATCGTTACAATTTCCTAATCATTTCTAGAGGGACAGTTTATTGAACTGCTTTTGGAGATGGTTTTTAAAGTCTAAGAGTAATAAATGACTTTTCACAAAACAGCTTTGGATAATGTATCATCTCTATCTATGGCAGCGCTGTGGCAGAGTGAACAAAAAGAGAACCTTTATTTTGAAGACATAGAAAGTCTAGCTCCAGCCACAAATGATTGATAGATGCAAACATAGCCAGAGAAGCAGCTAACCATACAGACAGAAGTGATGGCTGGGCACCATCATCTCTACTTCCCTACTGAAATGCACGCATCCTGTGCCCCAATAGCTCACTGTCACCATAGAGAAGTACATCAAACGCTGGTCAAGATTTCAAAGAGAGCCACAAGTGTGGGCACATGGTGGGAGGCTAACTTCTGTTATTGGACTTCACTGTTTTAAATAAGAGGAACGGGAAGTTATCAATAAATGAACAAAATAATAAACATTAAAACAGAATCCAAGACAAGACCTTGGAGTTTGCTGATTCCATGCTATCTAAAAGCAAATTACCTCTGCCCTAGAAAGCGACCCACAGCCATCTCAGGGGATCCAAGACTCTTTCCTTTCATTAAAATTACATTTCTTAGTTCATCCTTCTTAAATATTTAGGTAACTCTTATTCACCACATTGCATTGTAAGAAATAAGAAGATCCCAAGAAATCTTACTGAATGAGTTATAGAATTGAATTAGTTGTACCATTCATTGGTGGAGGGACAGATTAACAAGTGATCCTCACTTAAAACCTGGGTAACTTTAACTTCCAAAGAAAGACTGGAAAGCCTAGATTAAGAAAATCAGTTTCAAAATATACTCAGGTAATTCATGATGGTGAGCTATTACTGTTCAATATGTCATCAGTAAAATGTTTAAAGAGAAAAAAATTTTAAGCTATGTACTTGTAAAGTGTGGAGTGTTTGATGGTCCTTTCTCTTGAAATTATGTTCTGTCCCTGGCAGAACTCTGAGCAGTGAATTTTATATCCACATTTTATAATAAAAAGTTTTGTCTAACCTGAGCTACTGATAGGGGAAAGTTCTTAGATGCTAGAAACAGTGTCTTTGAGTTATGTTTTATGTCGTTCAGCTACCTTACCTAATGCCCAACATGTTGGCACTGTTGGCAGAAGGTTCAGCATTCTATTTTCAAGCTTTGCTCCTCAGACCAGCTGAATTATGATCAAACTAGGGACACACTTACTCTGTGTCTTCCCCCCAAGTTACTGAACCCAAGTTCCAAAGTGAGAGCAAAAGATCTGTATCATTGCAAGTGTCCTGAGTGCTTTGTATTCAAGCTACAACTGAGAAGGCCTAGCCTGAAGAGAGGCGGCAACGACATGGTTAAACAACAGTCTTGGAGGCAGTGATAGTTACCACTGCTATAACTCTCCTCAGTGGCCAGAGGATGCTTCTTGCCTTTGGTTTTTCCTGCTGCTGTTTTCCAAATCGACTTGGTCTGAAAGTCCAGAGCCCGGTCCCATTGCTGCCTTGGTGGTTAGCAGGAATTATAGAAACGTTGAGGCCTGATTATTTCTGCACTTAGAGACTTGAACTAAATTGATGTTTTACAGTGTGCTGAAATAAAGCTAATGGACATATTTCCATACATGTCTTTTCATTGTCTCTGGATAGCTAAGAAGACATTGGTTGTTCTAAAAGACATATACAACCCAACTGTTCGTGGGCCAGTTCAACCCATATGCATATAATTCCCATCTGTTCCTCACAGTGAAGATGTGTGTTTAATCCTGGAAACACACTGATTTTTATTTTTTAACTTGCTGTGTGGAAAAAGCTCAAGTTAAACATTGACTTAATTGTATGTAAGGCTAGAGGTGGGTTATTATAATCCATGATCCTTTTGTTTACCTTCACAAAGTCCAAAGTTAAAAGATGGCTTTGGATGCTCACAGTGAAGATAAATAAGCAAGCAACCTCCCAACTAGCATCTGATTTCCAGATCCTGAGTGAGACCCAAGCACACAAATGAAGTCATCAGAATGCTGCCTTTCTGTCCCCCAGTATTTCTTTGCAGCCTATTCTCTTGTCAGAATGTCACCTCACTCTACAAATAAATAGGAAAAGAAAGTAAAAGGAGGAGTTTCATTAAAATTAAGCAAAGAATTTCATGGCTCAATCAGATTTTCTTATTTGTCTTTAAAACCAAATTGTATTTGTGGTATACATAATTCCCTCCCACCCTAACTGGAATAAAACAGCCATGGTATAAACCATCAAAACTACCAGAATGTTCCAGAACTTGCCAGTGCTAACAGCTGAACAGCACAGGTCGGGTAAGGTACTTAATACAACTTGTTGTACAGTTTTTAAAATTATTTATTTTACCTCATGAAGATATATAAACTAAACCCACATCATGCCATCCTCCAGACAAGCTAAAGCAAAGTGAAGCCTGGTTCTGATGGCTATTTATTTCAACTCTGATGCATTAAAAAGTAACCTTAAGATATGGAAAGATGACTACCTACTGCTCTTAGGTCTTGCAAAGGATCTGGTTCCCAGCATACATACTGCAGCTCACAACATCCATATACTCTGGTTCCAGGGGATTAGTTCCCTCTTATGATCTCTGCAGGCACCAGGCACGCATGTCGTGCACATACATAGAGACACGTAGGCAGGCAGTTAAAATACTCCTATACATAAAATTAAAATAAATTAATTCTGTTAAATTTTTTAAAAATATACAGGTCACTTTGACATTTTAATTATTGTTTTCTTGGTTAATATAACATAATATAAAATGATACTTGCAAATAATGAATATATCTACATATATATACATATATATACAAATATCCACTAAAGTTGTATACTAAAATATGCAGCATAGCAGAAACTATAAGTCTAGTTATAAGAAACCAACTATAAGAAACTACGTCCAGCATCCCGGCTCTTTCTGGATGCACCATATATGGTCCTTTGAGAATGGAACATTGTTTCACATATTTGAATTCTTGGTCTGATATTCATAGAGTATAAGAAGGTATAGCCTTGTAGGAGAAAGTGTGTCCCTGGGGGTGGCCTTTGAGGTTTCAAAAGCTCATGCCATTGCAGTAGGCTCTTTTCTCTGCCTGATAGTTGAAGACTTAATACTCAGCTAAAGCACTCAGCACTTCCTCCAGCACCATGCTTGCCTGTTTGCTGCCACGCTGGCCAGCATAATGGTCATGGACTCACATTCTGAAACTCTGTACCCAATAAACTCTTTCTTCTGTAAGTTCTATTGATCATAGTGTATTAGTGCAGTAACAGGAAAGCAACTAGACATCATTTATCCAATTGGGAAGGAAATATACTACATCATAATATGAAGCCCCTGTGCTTTGGTTAGGACGTTTAAGAGATAAATGTGAAGTGTAGTCCTGTCATATGATATACATCTTTACAGAGGAAGATAAAGGGACTTGAGGAAGAACTCATAAGCCAGGCTTTCTAATGCAAAATGGCCTACTTTGAAAAGCACATTTAGCATGAACATGTTCAGAGCTCCATCAAAGCCTAGATTCAAACAGGATACCACTGTCTCTGTACAGGGCTAACTTATGCTGACCCAGGGAAAAAAAATACAAGAATCTTCCTTCAGTTCAGCTATCAAATCTCAGTTCTAACTAATCACCGTTTTCTGATTTTCATATACCCAAGGATAAAAACACACTAACCATGACTACCCTGGTGGGAGATCAGAAGCTGAAACAAGAAGGTCTATTCCTGGTTACTTCTTTATTTTCTATGTGACTTAATATTGGAGATATAAGGAATTAGAAAGTGCTTGATAAAGCTAAATGTTTCTTTAAGAGTAATAAGAGAAAATCAGTACAGAGGCATCTGGAAGCTAGAGTGCCAAGGGATAAGTGGTATCCAGTAATTAATAAAAAACTGGTTGTGAAGCATTTCGCAAATAAAAATGCAAGATAATTTATAAATATTTAAGTAGTTATTAAATTTAATATGAATATTACATGGACACCATTCTGACTTCCTATGCTACTGTCTTGCCTCAGAGTGTTTCCCTTATATTTGTTATATTAGTGTTGGTATTACTGCTGCTAATTACATGGTTTCCTGAGGGGTATAGCCCAGGTAAAGTGGAAAGGGGAACGAGGGGTAAATAATTAGTTATATGATTTCTTACTGGAATGTATTATTCTTTTCTGTTACAATAGATTTGAGATTTAGGTCAATCAATTTCCTGGTATGCAGGGTTCTGTTTCTTCAAAATTTAGTTTGGCCTTTCACTCTTCTCATCTTATTGGTTAGATTACAACACTTCAAAGCCACATATTATTTTATTTATGTTTATATTCCCCTAAAGTTTCTCAGTTCAGCGTTACCTGATTGCTAAGAAAAAAGACACCCCCAAACAAAATCACTACCACCACCATGGCGACAAATCTTGTCAGTTTTGGAAAGTAAGGCTGCTTCAGAGACTGTTTCTACCTTCCACCTCCTGACTCACACAGCGCACACTGGGGCAAACAGCCGAGAGGCGAGGGAACGGACTGAGACAGGATGACAAGCACTAATGTTACCCTCCTAGAAAATGAGAGACCCAACTTACTCTGTGCTAAGTAAGTCATTGGCTGTTTCTCATTACTTTGTACGACCCTTTTAAAGACGAGCCGTCAATCTGAAAGAACAGTTACTCAGAACTGCAATTTAGAGAGAACTATTGCTTTACTTATTTATTTATTTTTAGAAAAAAGTTGGTCTTCATTGACAGTTAAAAGTGACTTTGAAAACTTAACAGAGAAGAAGAAAATATGTAAGAAGAAACAGCAGTAAAGAAAGCAGAGGAAAGCAAGCTCCAGAGTCTGAAAAGCAGGTGAGGGTTTTAAGGCAGCTACGCTGTGATCATCCAAAGGCAAAGTGGAATTGCCATCCTACCTTAAGGTACTAACCCAAGTGCGACAGGAGGGAGGATCAGGAATAGAATTTACCTAATGCCCTGCGGGCTTAGTTGTGGAGGTGTGGTGAAGTCTATAAGCAAAACCACAAAGCAAGCACATGAGAAAGTAATTGGCTTTGCTGATAAGAGGCCAGGAAGAGAGCTGACTGCAGGTGGGCCCAATGATAAGCAAAATGTATGATGCTGAGAAGACTTGATTGAAACAGTTTAATAAAAGCAAGCGACTGTTGCCAATTAGAAGCTAAAAGTAAAATATGATTCTGCTAATTTTGCATCCAGCCGAATTATACTATGATTACGCTAATAGAATAGCACTGCAGACAAGCTATCTAGCAAGCAGCTCAACAGAGGCAGCAAAGCATCACTACTGCTACCTCACCTGGCCCCTGAGATGCTCATGCAGAAACAGGTTTGTACGGAGAGATGCCTTGAGAGGGGCGAGCAGTGGTGTCTCAAGGTGCTAGGAAAAGGATGATGACTTCCAGAGCCCAGTCCGAAAGGCTACTTAGTCTGGCAACACTTGCATGATTCTTGGATGAGCAGTAGAACGGCCGGCCAGAGGGTCTACTAATAATGCCTCTGCTTTCTGCCAAGCATCTTGCACTGCAGGAATCCTGTCTCTAGTCATTGCAGAGTCCCAGAGGAATGGCTTAGAAATAAGTGCCCTCTGTAAGCCCTGTGGTTTCTATCTAAAAGAAAATAAGAAAAGAAAACTGTGTGCAATAGTGTAGAGACAGAGTGAAAAGGGAGAGTGCATACAAATGCGCCAACCTGGCTGAAGAACCAGAGTGTACCCTCCTGCTCTGGGCACAGCGCACTTTCTCTTCTCCCCCGACTCCTGCCACCGCTCTGCTCCACACTGCCCACACTGGGACTTGGATTAAAGGCTGATTTGCATCTGTTGTGTTTCCTAATTTCCCAGGAGTGTATGAATGAATTCCTAACAAAGGCGCTTTCCTTTTATTTCCATGAAATGTGATTCACGGTGTCACTCGGCAGCTAGTGACATGTGGGCTAGTAATAATAAGGTCTTGCCTTCTGAAATAATCTGTGAGCAATCCATGTTTAACTGTTCTTCCTATTCAAATTAATTCAGATACTGAAATTATATTACAGAGCATCCTAATTCTTAAAGCCCCGTGCTGCCTAAGGTAGCAGCAGCATGGTAGAGGGTTCTCTCTCTCTCTCTCTCTCTCTCTCTCTCTCTCTCTCTCTCTCTCTCTCTCTCTCTCCCTGTTTCTGTTTCTCTTCAGATTGTGTAAATCCTTTGCCCTTTTCATTTACATGAAATTTCCCATCTGATATTTAAAGTAAAAGCAACATGATACAAGCCCAGCCTAACCACAGCAAGGCTGATGTCATGATGGGTGATTTCCCAGATTCATTGTCCAGGCAGTACTTACTTGACCTAATTTCCACTCTGAGTTCTCAACCCCAAAGAACTGAGTGAGCTGTCTTGTTTCCCCAAATGTTAGCACTTACTGGATGGGAAGACTCCAACGTGAGAGCTGCTGACCTGTAACACACTAATTGGCTTGCTAAATTTCTTCTACTTTCATATTTCAAGAATTATTATTATTATTATTACTATTATTATGTCAGAAGACCTCAGCTCAAATTTCTTTGTTTCACATTCTTTTTCTTGAAACAGATGTACCGGACAGACATACCCCAGTGAAGCTTTTGAAATTCTAGGACAAGAAGTTAATCTTAGAACTGAGGTGGTAAATTTTCTTTGTTGATTTTCCAGTGCTATTGAAAAGAAAGACGATCTGGTTGATTAAGGGGTTAAGTTGCTGGATAGTGGCTTACTGAATGAGTGAATGAAATGTTTGATAATGCTTGTATATCGAAGTGGGTTAAACATCATGAATTCATACAAGGGTTACCTAACCCCTCCTTGGCCATCCTATAGCAGAGGCAGTTACAGCAATTATTGGAATGTAGAGCTACAGAGTCCTTCCACAAACAAGACACACAGAGTGATATTCCCCTAAGACATTCATGTTGCACACCACGAGAGCTGTGAATATGCTACCTCATATCATAATGGATACTTTATAAATGTAATTAAGAATCCCGAGATGCGATTATCTTAGATTATTAAGGTAAGCCCAATTAGTCACAAGAATCCTTATAAATAATAAAACGGTAGCAGTATGGTAGTCTGGGCCTTCAGTTCCTGCACTGGGGAGTAAAGGCAAGGTGATCTCAACCTAGCCAATATCCAACTAAGGCTATGTAGTGGTAGCCATGTCACTAAGCAGATCAGTAAGCAGGGGTCAAAGGGGAAACTGGGAAAGGACTCGTAGGAAAATTTGAAGTACTATACTGCAGGCTTTGCAGAACAGAAAAGAGCTACAAGCTAAGAAAGAACAAACAACCTTTGATGAAACATCTAGATCTTACCATAATCTGCCTGGAGGAGCATGGCCCTGACACCTTGAGTTTAGCATTCAGAATCCTCTTACCTTCAAGACCACAAGAGAACATAATATCACATGAGGGTTTTTTTTTGGGGGGGGGGGAGGTGAGACAGGGTTTCTCTGTATAGCCCTGGCTGTACTGGAACTCACTTTGTAGACCAGGCTGGCCTTGAAATCAGAAATCCACCTGCCTCTCAAGTGCTGGGATTAAAGGCGTGTGCCACCCCTACCACCCAGCTTTTTTTTTTTTTTTTTTTTTTTTTTTTTTTTTTTGATGTGTGTGTTGTGTTAAGACACTGTTTCTGGTCATTTGTTAGTTTCTATAGAAAAATTTTTGTTTCTGAAATAGCATGAGGTAAACAGTTCAACTGGATACCATCCCCTAACACCAGCATGGTTAAATACCATGATCATACAACCAGAGTCTTCTAGAACACAGAAGACTGCTTAGCTCTTTTCTGTGGGAGCAATGAATTAGGGAACAATTGTGACCCAAGATGGATACAGATCTTGTCTCAGGCTTCATAGAAACAAAGCTCCAAGCTTCCAAATGGATATGTCTGCAAGAATGACTTTGTAAGGCCTTTCTTGCAAAAACAATTCTAAAACAGACAGACAGGAAGGAAGGAAGGAAGGAAGGAAGGAAGGAAGGAAGGAAGGAAGGAAGGAAGGAAAAAGAGATTACTTACAGGACAGCAGTGAGATCTCTAGCTCAAATGTTCTTTTGGGAGGTTGTTAATTTTCTTTCTTTCTTTTTTTTTTTTAATTTAAAAACAGTTTTCCATTACAATACATTTTTGTCATGTGTCCTCTCCCCCAGCTCCTCCCAGATCTTCACCCAGCAACTTCATATTTTCTCTTTCACTCTGTGTGTGTGTGTGTGTGTGTGTGTGTGTGTGTGTGTATGTATGTATGTATGTATGTATGTATGAATGTGTCTCTATCTCTGGGTTCATGCAAGTGTGTCCAATGGAGTGACACACTACAGAGCGTGATCTATGGCCAAGGAACTTCATGTGGTTGGTTGGTTTGTTAGTTGGTTGGTTTTCTGTGGGCACTTTGTTTCATTTTGTTATACAAAAATTTCCTTTTGATCCACAAAGATATTGAAAATAAGTAGATAGCCATAATTGATCCAATTGAGAAAATTTTCTAAGAATAAATTTCCCATTTCCATAAAACAACTGTATGGTTATCTGGAGAGAGTTTTGTAGATACAGCATAGATCTTTAATCTTTCAAAAGGCTTCTTGGTGACCGTATTTCTTTGTGGAGGAGTCACTCCCACACTTAATACAGGTTAAGTGCTGTGGGCATTATGGTGCAAACTTATAATCGCATCACTTCGAAGGCTGAGACAGTGATTGGAGGCCAGCCTTTGCTATGGAAGTAGACTCTATCTCAAGCAAAGCAAAGCAAAGCAAAGCAAAGCAAAACAAAACAAAACAAAAACAAAAAATGCCACAGGAGAGTATCATAGCAGAGACTGTGAGTTATGAAGATCCATCAATCCTCATCAGCGGGGGAGAAACGTATTCGAAGAGTGTTTAGTGCAGAGGGGAAGGACATGGCTGTCTTGATTCCAGTACTTGGTTGTCTTCTGCTTTCTCCTGGATTTCCTCCCCCAATTTAGATCTTGGGTTTTTTTTGTTTGTTTGTTTTGTTTTGTTTTTTTTAATTTTGGTTTGCTTTGTTTTTGTTGTTGTTGTTTTGTTTTCTTCTACAACATATCAATGTATCTAGTCTATTTCACCCTTTTTTTTTCTCCTCTTCTCTCTTTATTTCTGTGTGCAATGTGTCAATCTACTTCCTTCTTCCTATGGAGCCATGGTATGTAGGCCATGGCATTTTTTTTTCCCCCGAGACAGGGTTTCTCTGTATAGCCCTGGCTGTCCTGGAACTCACTTTGTAGACCAGGCTGTCCTCGAACCCAGAAATCTGCCTGCCTCTGCCTCCCGAGTACTGGGATTAAAGTGCAGCTCCGGCATATAATTTTTATTAGTTTATATTTATGAATAAACTTTGACATTCTCCCCACCCCCTTTTTATTTTGTTCTGAGATAAATCAAATGATTGCCTTTTCTCTTTAAAGTTAGAGAATACTAAGTTCTTAATTTTTCTGCTATCTGTTCTTCATAGACAGTGTTGCTATACTCACATCCACAGATCTTGCTCTATGACTGCTTTTCTGATTCCTTTATTGTCCTGTCCAAGGAAGAACCAGTGGTTATACCTGCAGTACTTGAACAGAGAGAGGAATGGAAGGTGGCAAGGGACATTCTTTTGTAGAGAGAAGCAATTCTTTTTTGCTGAGATGCACAAAGAGCAAGGGGAAATTTTGTTCTGGCAGTGTATTGAGGGAATAGGAAGAAGCAAGATACACTTTATCAGTGTGTTTTTCCTCTAAAATAACTCTCAGTGCTAACAGTTACATAGAAACATGACAAACATTTTTAACTAGATTTTGAAGTTGGTTGCTGACAAAAACAATTAGAAACTGTCTCTTTGTGATTCAGGAAATATTACAGAAGATATATCCACATGAATTCCTGACTCTTGAAAGCATTACACTAAAACAGGCTGTGTACTATGACAGGAATAAATGAATAAAACCAAATATTCTTATTGTAAGGATTTGCTGGACAGAGTGGACTGCAGGATAAGTGGCAATTTCTACTCTGGATATTTTAATAGGATTTCATTTCTCTTAAGGAAGATAATGATTTTTGCATCTTGTATTACTTTCAGATGAGGGATACTCATTTGAATTATTATCAAGATGCATCCCACGCAGAATTTTAAAAAATCATCTGTCTGCCATCTTATCCACATTATTTTCTACCTTCAGGCTCTTGATGTAGTTTTATGAGCAGGATTCAAATAAATTGGCTCTTTTTCCTTGGTGGTTTCTTTAATTACTTTGTTATTATCCAAGGAACTGGTTTAATTTAAATGAACACTGTGTTCCTGCTACTACTACCCGGAGAAAACCCAGCCTCAGAACATGCTGTTTTGTAGTTAAAGTGTATGTCTTTGCATGAGGATGCCAGAATCAGGCTGCTCAATGGCCTCCTCTTATATTCCATAAAAAGAAAATCCAGATGACTCTTTGAAATCTTTGATTGTCCCTCTGTACACCTATTCATTTCATTAGGCACAAAATATACAGAACAAATACATGAGTTCCTGATATTTTTTAAGTAAATCTGAAGGTATGTCATTAAAGCCAGGTAACTCAGTAAGCATCTACACCCTTTTCTGCTTAAATACATTCATTAGAGGTATATTTTAAAGATATGGGTCGTGCCTGATCCAGTCTTCACCCTCACTGCCGCAATTCTGACATTACATGAAAATCTGATTAAAGTGTATTTAATAATTGCTACATTTGCAGAAGTTCAAATTTCTTTCTTCCCTGATACTTTCTAGCTACAGAAAATATACGATAAATTTCAGAGAAATTTTAAATGTATGTGTGTGAGAGGTACATAGGTGTGAATATGTACTTATGTGTAAGTGTGTATGAGTGTGTATGTGAATGTGTGTGTATATGAATATGTTAGTATGTGTGTGTGAATGTGTGTGTGTGTGTGTGTTAGGACATATGTTAGGGTACCATAAAGTATTTTACAAAAACCAAAAAAAAATTAAAAACTGTATTCCGTTTCCTGAAACAGTTACAGTTTTCAACCTCAGCTCTGTGTCTTTAACTAAAACCATATGTGAGAAACACAAGCTTTCTTTGAAAACACTCTAGATGAGGCTGTAGACTGAGCCCTACAGAAAACAAGGTGGTTTTTTCTGATGTGACTTAAAGAGAAAACAGGTAATTTTTTTTATCTTTATCTTCAAGAAAATGAGCAAACACAGTTGCATTCTGGGACATGCACCTCCCAAGAGCAGAGGTCAGACACCTACATCCTTCCGTCTGTAGTTAACAGTCAATATACCAATGAAACAATACTCTTAATATTTTAACTTGCAAAAACAAAATGGAATAATGCATGACTCTTTGCCAAATCTGACTAGAAACCTGAGGTACCAACAAAACTACTGCAAAGTGAAAAGCGGGGCCTAGAAGGTATGTAAGGATCGAAGAGAAGCTGAGACCATTCACAAAGGAGGCTGGATTCCCGGGACAAAGTGAAATTAGAGTTTAGGGCATGTTTTCTAGAATAAAATACATACATATTTAATTTTTTATTTCTCCTGCTCCTCTGTGAGGCTAGCACCTTCAACCCTCAGTTCCCTCATAACTAAAATGGAAATAAAAATAGTGTCTATCACATTAGGTAACACCAGAAGAATTCTATGTGACAACACATGTGGACACTTATTGTGGCCCCTGCCTATGGATATCATCACTTATTATTAAAGCAGGTTTAGTAATCTACCAAGGCACATAGTCTGCTATTCATGGCTTTCTTGACACTGTTTTTCAAGATGCAGCTTTTGGATTACCCATAAAGCTAGATTAAAACAGTTGTCAAAAGGGCAAGTTCCCGAGCACCATCTAGGCACCAGACTGTTGGGATGAGAGGCTGGGAGTCTGTTTTTTAATCAGGTTTACTAAGTTTGAAAACCACAACCCCAAATGAGGTTACTTCTCCCCCCATCCTCCAAGGTGTCTGACGGTGGCACAAAGCCATTTGATTCAGCCAGCTACAGTCATCACGGATACCTGCTGAGTCCCTTCTGATAAGGTACTTATCCGGGTACAGAGTTAATGAGGAAACAGTGCTAATGGAATAAATTCTGCTGAAGTACTCTCCGTGTGGAACCCAACAGTGTTCCTTTCCCATTGGTCTTTGGCTGGGTCACTGTGTGTACCTCTATGTCTCTTTCCTGCTAAATTCTTCTGTCCCCTCAAATCTAGTTCTGAACACACTTCCTGAGGGGAAGCTGCCTAAGCACATTTCCCCCTTTTTTATTACTACACAATGTAGCATCTGTCAGCCTCTTGACTATTACCATGGCTATACTATATTCTTTCTATACACTAAGGCTTATATTGTTACTAATTCATGTCTCGTGGTAGTCTTGCTTACATCTCTCTGAGGGACATTAATCACATAACTGTAAATGGCTAATGGGAGAATTTTTAAACTTCTCAGACATCTTCAGGTACAGAGCTTTGGAATTTATTTTCTGAAAATGCTGCATGGACCACAGTCTTTCTCTGAAAAGAGAGAGAGAGAGAGAGAGAGAGAATGTGAGAATTAGAGGTCTTGCCATTTCTTATGACTAATCTCAACAGGACTATTAATGATTATTAATCAGGAGAACTGCATCTCATGTTTCTTTACAGAAAGAAATAGGGGGAAACTATAGTATCATCTACTCAATATTCTTGCTTAAAACATCAAATCCTAATCCATAAAATGCCTCCAATAGCTTACAGGAAACCCAGGAGAGGGGCAATGAGTTAAGCTCCACCACATAGACATCAGTCTAGTTCAGAGTGAGAAGGTTTGCTGGAAGACAGAGAGTGGAAAACAAAGGAGAACAAGGGGCAGGGCATTGACAATTAAAAGGCCTCATAGGTCTTCCTACTTTCAATATCTGGGACTCTCGAGCAATGAAGGACATTTGAATATGCTCATGCATTCTAATCAGATAAGCAATTGTTACTGAATTTCTATATATAAGTTGGTTTAGGCATAGTATTCTTTTAAATGCCTTTATCTTTTAGATACATGTGTGCTGAAATATTTACAGACCAAAGTGGCTCATGCACTTGACATTTTTAAAGATAATGGGGAGGCACATTTACTCTACATGTGTTTGAACAGTTAAAAACTTCAAATAGCTAAGCAGAAAACACTAGTCTTGGAAAAAAAATAATTTGCATTCACCTTTTGAGTGGAATGAGAAAGGAAGACCATTCAGATATAAAAGGTTTTCTGTCAAAGCAATGATTTTTCCCCAATGTACTACTTAGAATACTTTTGAATTTATTATTTATGTATATGTTTATACGCTGCCTTGTTCCACAAAGGATTTGAGGAGGAAGCTCCTTGGAATGGATATAATTGCTAGTGAAAGCATTGTTTATGCATTTCTTCATTCAGGTCACCTGGAGGAGGCTGCGACACCAGAGGGCTCGGGTTGCATGTACAAAGAGACTGAGATGATAATCTAAGGGACCCCTCACCTGGACCATTCTCCCATGTCAATCAGGCAAAAGCTTCATTGAACAGATGGGCCTTAAGCTGTGCCCTGAAGGCCAGCAGACTGTGTCAGAGCAGAGGGCAAAACCCATCCAATCATGTGCCCTCCCTGTAAGATCTTGTGTGTTTTGGCAGAGGCAAAGAAGCCAAGTGGAAGCAGAGAAGCGGGTGACAGATGAAACATTTATAATGTGCTCCTTCCAAAGAGGATTTGAAGTGATGTCACAGAGATGTATTCCCAAGATGTCCTGCCCCAAATCAGGGAGCCAGAATGTTGGAAAGCAGTGTCGAGATATAAGGCTCCAGAAATGCTTGAATTAATTATGTATGCACAACTCGAAAGCCGAGATCTTTCTATGCACTCTGGAGCACCCGAAAGCGTTTCAGACCCTGAGAGGTAAGGTAAGGTTGAGTTGTTTCCTGAAGGGACCAAACTCTAAACTTCATTAATTTTCCATCAGTCCTGAGAGACCTCGCTCAGCAGCTACTTGAATGAGTCACTCCAAACTACTGCCGTTTGTCCACATTTTACATAAAAGATTGGAAATATTGTGTTGTTCCGCTCCATAACTCAAGTGTCAGGTGAATTGGCTGGTGGTACTACAAACGCAGAAGAAAGAAAAGATACAAAGAACTGACAGCAAAAGACGCCTGACAATAAGGAGTCACGGGGACTAAACCCAAGTTTTTACTAATTTTTGTTTTTGTTGGTTTTGAGGCTGAGCACTTAAGAGAGTGTTACAAAAGTGTAGATAGAAAACGGGAAAAAAATCAGAACGGGACTGGTGAAAATAGAATTGTTTCAGAGGGAGCAGACAACAATCGGGAATATTTAGGTAGAATCGCTCATTGGACAGTTGGAGAGGGAAGGGCACTGATGTGAAAGTGAGGTGAGAGATGTCAGGAGAGCTACTTCTGAGGACAGAGGGGGCTGAGGGACTAAGATGAGGAGGCCAGTGAAAAAGAAACTGAGTCTGAGGACTGCACTTGATGACAGGAATTCACAGAAAGACTGAAGGAAGAAGGCACAAGGAGGCTGGAGCTAGTCCTGGATTATAATGATCCCTAAAAGGATGTTTTATAACTCAGGATTTCTGCAGAGAATCCAAGTGGGCTAAATGATTCAGTTCATGGCCAATGATGCCCCATGGGTTCTTACACTCTTTTTGTTTGTTTGTTTTTATTTCTCTGACATAGGCTATCACTAGATTTTCCTCATCCGCAAACCCCTTCACATGCCAAGTCCTGTAATTCCAGGCACTGGACACACCTGGCTAACTCTCACCCACTTTCTTTTATAATTAGCTGAATTTTTGTTCCCATAAGAAAACAGTGTATCAGTCTCAGCCATGGCGCTGGATTTTCTAGGCCATTCTGTCGCTCCCTCTCCCAAGGTGCTGAGAGTCAAACTCGGGGCCCTGTGCTAACAAAACAAGAGTGAGCTCCACCGCAAAACCTAGAGCTCTGCTTAACATAAAGCTTATAGAAGCTCCCACCTCTAATTGTTACGTCATATTTCACTAAAGCCATGATTTATTGTCGTTTTTGTTTTTGTGTTTGGTTTTGGTTTTGAGCATCTCAAATTCTACTGCAAGCAGCATGGTAACCAACAGAGCTACCTACCACCAAGCAATGCTACCTACCACCAAGAAGTACTTAGCTGGCATGGAGCTGTATCCCGAATAAAGCAGCAGGCATTACAGCATGCCATGAAACCCTCTTCCCCTTTCTCAGACAGCCCTCTCTTTCCCTTGCATGTCTCTGGATTATGTAGTCTCCTAAGAAAATAACAAAACAAAACCAAAAACCAACAACAACAACAACAAACAAGCAAACAAAAAACTCCACAGTTGCCTTGGTTTGCAAAGACGTGTTCCCTTGAAGGCTATCTATAAGTTACTAGGAACAGGACTGCTGTGTCTCCTTTTGTTCCTCCACCCCTACGTTCCATCCCCCCAGTATGAAGGAACTACTTGAATCCAGGAAAGGATGTACATTTTGAAGATCCCCCAGGGCTCCTCATGACTTGGAGGGATGCCATTGTTTAGGTTGTTGGGAATCATGTAAAGTTTTCCCCAATTGGAGCCTAGCTGCCAGCACATCAGCGGAGGAGGGAGAACAGAAAGAGAAGCCTTTGCTTTCATTTAACTCCACTGTCCCTTGCAAAAAAAGACAGCATGAAAAAGTACCCCAGACCTTGTTGAACAACTCAAGCCAGTGTTGCATTCCTTCTGACCTCCCTGCAAAGAAAATGCCTTGTTGAACACCTGGACTCAGCCCCAGGAGTTCTGGGCCGAGTTCCAGGCAGGGTACATCTCTCAGCTGCACATGGCCTGGCCTCTGTTCCTCTTTATTTAAAAATAACTCTCCAAATGAGAAAGAGTGGCTAGGGTACGAAGGAGCAGATACACCCCACAGGGTCTCTGGTCTTTGGGATGTCAGGAGATTGTTTGCTAATTAGTTCTGCCTCACTATCAGCGTGGATAACCCAGGGAGAATCATGATTGGTTTGACAAAGTTAATGGATGAACTGCAGAGAAAGCTTGATCATGAAGGAGCCAGGCACAGCTCCAGCTGTAGGCTGCATCCCTGCCCCGAGCCTTTCTGCACTTCATCTCACACTTCTTATGCCTGCACGGTAATTCCTCTTGCAGAAGCCTCGTGTTTCTCTGCTCCACAAAATATAAGCCATCTCCATCTTCTCTCCCTTATGCTAAGCCCGGTGGCCTCAGTTGGCTACCTTTGGAACAAGTACTATATCTGAAAGGGTTTCAAGATCTTGAAAGTATGAAACCTTTAGACCCCCATGGTCAGATAGAGAACAGACAGTTCAACATCATTTAGCTGCAGGCCACATCTCTGTTGTTTGTTCATTATTTGAGTATTTGAGAGACTGAGATGCAATACCTCTCACCCAGGGAACCCCTGAATGAGAGAGGATAGCTGGGTATCTGGAACCTTAGTGAACTCTTTTTATTCTGGCTGCCATGAACATCCTTATGATTATAATTTTTGAGTGATGAGCATATCCCACGAAAGCCACACAGGTCCTGGGCACCTCTGAAGGCTGGTAAGACTTTGTCCAAATGAGAGAGGAAGAGCATTGAGCTACACTTTTTAGGAGTAACTCTTTCTACTTCTTTGATTTTCTGACATTTACTAAAAAGCTGCCCTTCACTAGGTAGTAATCCTAAACTTGGAGGATTTCATTGTAAACTAGAGAGAGCTCTTCCTAAAGGAGATTTTATGGCCTAATGGGGAAAGCAGACCTATGTCTCCTATTTTCTTCCATTCCTTGTTCATTATTCCAGAGGTAACATTTATGGCAAGTGGGACCAGGATAAGAAATATCTATGGCTTTTCAATATATAAAGGAAAACAGATTTGCTGCTTAGTTTTACTCTCTCAGACTGTCTGGAACCTTTGTCTCTGGGAAAATCCATCTTGGAATGTTTGTGGCCAGTCTGTGACTGCATTTTGGTATGACTGAATAATAAGTCAAAGCATAGCATAATGATTTTAAGGGACTGTCACAATACCCACAGGTATGAGGAAACAAGCCTATAGAATGGTTTCAGAACATCTGAAAACTCAGCTCAGACTGGAATTTTAAGAAAAGATGTTTTTAAGAAAATATAATTGCAAAGAAGAATAGTTCACAGCTCAGTCATGATTTATACAGGGGACTCAATGTCTCCTGGAGCTTGGTCCTGCTTTCCTCTGTAATGGCTCTGTTCTCAGGCATGTTCTCTACATCAGTTGAGGCAAAATGTTATCCATGGTTTTCTTCATTTTCTCCGTGACAATTCCAGTGAAAAGAGAATATCCCCGTCTAACCCAACAGTAATAAGCAAAACTACCAACAATTTTTTCTTACTGGGGTAAATCTGTCATATTCTCAAACCTAAACCAACCATTCCAGTCAGAGAGATTGACTATGTTGATAGTATTGGGGAACACATCCAATATGGAGGACAGAAAATAACTCAAAACTACACAAAATGAATAATAGAAGTTAGGTACTCTCCCAGATCAAAGGGAAATCTTTCTTTTTTTTTTCAAAGAAAAATGGCAAATATTAATAGCAGGTTATAGATGGTAGAGATATAAACATCAACTCTAAGGATGACACCATCTGTTGTGGTTTGAATGAAAAATGTCCCACAACATCTTGGGCATTTGAGCAATAGGTCCACAGTTGGTAGCATGGTACCACTGTTGTGGTACATCCTTGCCTGAGGATGTATGTCAATAAGGCCACACTTTGAATGTTTATAATCTTACCTGACTTCCTCTTCGTTCTCTGTGCTTCATGTTTGCATTTGAGAAGATGAGCTTACCGCTTCCTGTTTCTGCTTCAGTGCCTACTGCTTCTGCTCTGTCTCCTCAGCCAAGAGGGATTCATCCATCTGGAATCACCAGGCAAAGTCAACCCTTCCTTCCACAGATTGGAGCTACTCATGGCATTTTATCCCACCAACAAATAACTAGTACATGTGCCAAAGCAGGTTTTCTGTGGTTTATTATTTTAAAAATTAAAAAAAAGAAAAGAAAATGAGACATCACTATGAGATATCCTTGAATCAGCTAAAATGTGTCAGCAAAGAAAGCAGAAAAGTCAAAATTACAAAATTCAAAATTATATTGAAAGACATAATTTTCAATACAAGCTGCTGAAAGCTGAAGACAGAAGGCCTCCCTCACTACAAGGGCAACGACTACTGAATAAAATGTTACTGGGCAAACTCAAAGCAATGAGCAGCTTAACGGAAATGACCCACTTGGACCAAAGCATTAGCACTGGCTTAGTCAACAATGTGAAGGAGGGGTTGGAAAACCAGCGTAAAGTTAGACGTCCTAAACTTGCACATGAAAAGGTCAAAATGAGAAGGGTTCAGCTGGCATATTGCTACAGGGAGAGTGACATTCTGAAGACTCACTTGAGACCCAGATTTGGAATAAAGAAAATGTAACTCAACAAAATATCTCCTGTGCATAACTGTGAACCCAGCATTTCTTAATGGCACACTTCCAATTTAAATCAGACATCTAAGAACTGGACTTAAAGGGCCCATGAAAAATTTCCAGGGAAAATTATCATCTTTGCTTCTAAATGAGACTATAGTTAAAAGCAGATATGAACACAGTGAGGTGAAAGATAACCAGCTGGTTTGTCAGAGAAGTAGGGAGATATATCTCCTGACATATACTAAATACATCTAAAGACACTTTGTGAATAGACACTGACATGGTAAGCAGTTATTGTTTGATGTGACAAACTCTTAAATACTTCCTCTTGTAAGTAAGTAGACATATGACATATGTCCCAGAGTCTTCTGGAGCCAAGAATTGGCCCTTTCACAGACTTGGTTCTACTTCCTTTTTGACATCTCAGCAACTCTGAATAGCATCTAGACCTTGACCTCTTGTCTCTTCTTAGACTCTCTGCCTTCCCTAAAAAGGGCTGAGATCGCTAAGCTCTCAAAGTCTGTGTAATCCAATGAATTAGTTCAGCTTCAAATTCTATACAAGAGACACAGATGCAAATCAAAATGTTCCACTGTTCTAGGGCATCATTTTCATCCCATCATACCTCTAAGTTAAATTTTAAGAGTAACTTTGGCTACATTATGATACTATATAGTATGGAAAACTGGTTCAGGAAGTATGCCTTGAATTAATAATAAGTATTTTCTATCTATCTATCTATCTATCTATCTATCTATCTATCTATCTATCTATCTATCTATCATCTATCTATCTATCTATCTATCTATCTATCTATCTATCTCTTCTTCTCCTATATTCTTTATCTCTATTCTAGAGAATATAAGTGTCCATTCCCATGTTGACTGCCATCTCATGTGTATTATCTTTGAAGAATAGTATCATTCATTCAGCTGAAAAGTAGAACTCAAATTCTCCAACTTCATCAAAATCAAAGACTAAGAGAAAGCTTGAACCTATTCAAAAATAATGAATAACAAGCTTCCACAATACACAGGTATAATCTATATTTAAAAATTAAGTACATTATAGGACTATTTCCCAGTAAAGTTGTTCTACCTCCATTAACAATTCATGGGGATGGTACACTTTCTAAATTTAGTTTGAGAATTAAGAGAAAGCTTGAACTTTTTCAAAAATAATGAATATCAAGATTCCCTAATACACAGGTATAATCTAAATTTAAAAATGAAGTACATTATAGGACTATTTCCCAGTAAAATTGTTCTACCTCCATTAACAATTCATGGGGATGGTACACTTTCTAAATTTAGTTTGAGAACTACTTTAAGAGGAAAGTCCCTTGTGGCTTTTTCTCTAGAGAACAAAGTCCCGTTGTGGTTTGCATACTCTGCATAAGTGTAGGTGAAGTCTCTTTAGTTGAGGTAGTTGCTATTTCAACTCTGTAGACTTGTCATTGTGTTCAGGAAATGGCTAATTATGCTTTTAGAGTTAAAGAACATTTTTAAATTCTACTAATTCAAAGTTTCACGTGTGTTTCACTGGATTATGAAGTTAGATGCCAGAGTCACTATGAAACCTGTCAAATAAGAGGCTCACATCTTTTCAGTTTTTGTTTTATAATAAAGTTATATAACCAATTACCTTATTTTTTGATTGGGAAAGAATGTAAGAATTTTATCCTTTGTGGATCAAGTGCCTTATCTGTTTCCAACTGGTAAAATGGGCAAGAGTAACAAAATAAAAATAGACATCAGAAAATGACATTATGACTATTTTTATCTATTTGCATAGCAGCATACTTATATCTAGGATATTAGTATATACATGTATGTAGTAATACAAAATCCCCTATCTTTCTAAATATTAACACTTCCAAATTTTAAAATTGTATTTCCAGTGTATAATAAGGAATTTAGACTAACTGTACCCTGGAGTAATCAAGACATGCGCCACTTTTAACACTGACACAATACTTGAAAAGCTATATGAACTAGCTAGAATCTGATGTATAAATACCAACAGGAAGGGCCTGTTAAGAATCTGTACTTCTCAGAGAGAATGTGTACAAGGAACTCAAAGAAACTCATTTACAGAGGGAAGCCTGCTGATTATATGGGAAGACCAGGGGCCCAGGGAACCAAAAAGCCATGTAATTATTATTGTTAAAGAAGTTCTAAGTTTGCTGCATTCTGGTGTGACCTCAGGAATGGTAAGTTGAATAATATAGAATTAAATTCCCTTCATCTTTGAGAATAGATGAATTGTAAAATGTAATATTTGTATTTGAAGTCATATGGTATACTTTATATCTGACTTATTTCTGTCAAACACTGGAATCACCAGTAGCCCCTGAATCGGATACAAATACCAGTGAATGCCATTTTGCAACCAAGGACTATAATCCCAGCATCCAGCATCCTCCCGTACAATCTTTCTATCATGGTTTTCCATACTTAACAAAAAGTAATTGCTAAGCTTCTTATAAAATATGCCTAATTTAAATTCTAGCTTATACAAATAGCTGTGTGTTAGATATTTTAGGAAAAGAAATCCTGGTAACGAGAAGGGGCATCATAAAATGGTTATAAATGGAGGCATAAACCTTTGACAAACTACGTTCATGCTTTGAAGTAAGCGATGACTGACTTCCATGGTCTATTTATGTTCCTAAGTCCTACATGGTATTCTACACAGCACATTGAATTCTTCTACAACCACCATTTTCTTTATGGCTCTCCATAGAGACCAAAGAGACACACAGATAGAAAGAGACCCACAGTATCAACTTTATTGGAAGTAAAGAGGGCAGAGTTAATTTCTTACATCATCTTAAGAACCCAAAGTGTTGTTTATCACAGACTTCTGGATCGAGGTTCTGGCATGTGGTATGTCTTGTTCTTGGTATTTTGGTCTGGTAGGCTGCCTTCTCATAGATGTACCTTTACATCTTTTGGCTTAACCTAAGTCACAGTAGATAATAGTGAGTGATAATCAGAGTTACCATGGAAGCTCTTTAATCTGGTGATGGGTGAACTTGGGGTGGTTGAGAAGGTATGGGTGAATAAGGAGGGGAGGGAAGTAGATACTACAAAACGGAATTCCATAGCCTGAAATTATGGGAGCTTTACACTGCAGACCCACGTAATATCAAATAAAAGATGTTCAGCTTTCAGAGATGCTGGACTCACAGGAGCCTAAGTGAGAGGACTCTGCTCTGTATGGGCAGAAGGCGATGGTCCAATCACTGCAAATGAGTAAGTGAAAACACACAAACATCTGTGGTGGTCCTTCCACCTTCTATGTTGTTTCCTAGCAGGACAGGGCTCGCACAGGTCAGACTTTGTAGAGTGGAAACAGAGGACAAGGAATGTTAAAGCTAGGCAGAGGAGGGGCAGAGGGTAGAACATCTGGGGGCCATCCACAGTGCTGCAGCAGATTTATTCCTTGCCAAGCCTGCTGTTGTATCATTTACCCCTTCTAGAAAATGGAGATGAAGTACTCCCTTATTATACCTTGCCAGGGGAAGCTCCACACATTAATGTAAAATATTTTGAAAATGTCACATAAAATCTATTATACAAAGGCAAGATGTTACCAATGATTTTTCGTTAGCAGTATGTACCAGAGGGGAATTGATTTGAACAGAAAGGGAACTGTAGTTTCTAGCCCCCCTTGCTGGACAACCAATGTAAAAACATCAATTTCTCTGTCTTCCAGCTGCACAGCAGATGTTTGTGGGAAAGAAGGTTGGGGCAGTACAACTGGTCTACTCAGACATCAGAATCTCTTTACAACTCCCTTCAAGAGACCTCTATGAGGCTCCATTTCAGCTGGGTTATTGAGATGGAAGGCTTCACAATTTCCCTTCTAAGTAGAGAAAAAAGAGATGATAAAGTTCACTGAAATACAATATCTTCTGTATCCCCCCCCCAAGTGTGGCATGTCATTTTTATAGCTTGCCTATGAAATTTTATCACATTCTGGAAAGCCACCTCTACTGGAGTGGCAGCTTCAATATATAAGAGAGACAGGGTTGGAAGGCAGTCACACTAACCCAAAACAGCAAGGCACATTTATGCCAACAGATTGCAATTACTGCAATGGAAATGTATGGCTGGGACTTAGGGCTTTAATACCACATGTGACCTTAAGAGAAGTAACATCCGATCTCTGATAATGACGCAGACACACTGGGAAGAGAGACTAATGTGGAATGCTTCCAGTGGGAACTATCCTCTCCTCTCTGCTACCTTCTTGCTTGTCTAAAAGAGGTTAGTGAACCGAACCTTTGAAGGACATTTTGAAGGCAGCAGATGCAGCTTGAATGTTGGTCTGTTGTTTTTTAATGGACTTGTCAGCCGCCATTCTCATTTGCAATAGAATTCCTTGTCTCCCTCACCCTTTCTCAAGTTTGTGTTTTCCCAGTGCTGTGCCAATGCTGAATAATTTACAAGGGCAAAAAAAGAAAACTGTCACTATCAGAGTCCCCAGGCTCTCCACTCACTCATCTGTCACATGGTCAAATGTCACTGGTGCCATTATTTGTGCGGGGTGAGATTAACGCCAAGTAGCTGCTTGCCCCCTTCCTTTATCTATTGTTAATGGTACTGAACTCCAATGTATTTTTCTTTAAAGAGCTGGTTGCCATTTCTGCAACAAATGTCCCACCTAAGGAAGTCCACATAACTGACCTCCGCCTTCCATCTCACCCTTTCATCTGGCTTCATCTGTTTCTTCTTATCTGGCATTTCCACCCACAGCATAAAAATACAAATCTAGTTAGAACTGTATTCAGAAGAAATGCCAGCATTCAAAGTAATCCCAGCCACGTTGACTCTGTTCCTTATTAGGAAAGGGGGTGGGGGGGGCCATCCTGGTTGTAATAATAAAGAGTCACAGTGAATCACAGAAGGAGCCAACAAAGGATCGCTGGCACACAGATGGCACTTCACAGAAGGGAAATCAGAGGCGCAGCTCTCAGAGGAATTACGGAAGTACAGAAAATGGAAGAAGCAACTTTTTCCCTTATCAAGAGGGTAAAATTCCAATATCAGTTACATAAAAAATATAGACGGGGAAAAGGCAAATATAACAAGTATTTAATTTGAGTGTAACTAAGAAAATAGATGCCGTCTAATCAGTTGCTGACATCAATCCATGAAAATATAGGGCTACTTTCTATACAGGAAGTATACTTTCCATACAGTCAGTCCCATGGCTGACTAAAGGCAAGGGCTCTGCAGAGAATCCATACTCCTACATTTCTATGCTTCAGTGTGAAGCATGAGCGTGCAGACATAGATGTGCTGACCAGTGTCTGTCCGTATTTGGTAAGTGCTTTAGCTGCCCTTATAAGTCTTAGCCCCTGTGAAGTTTGCTCCTGCTGTAGCTTCATTTTACAAGTGTAGAATGAAGGTGCAATATGTTAAGCAGATTGTCCAAGTAAGTGTGTGGTAGGGAGGGGAAGAGAGGGGATGGCAATAGTATACCCCGTAGGGCTAGAACACAATAGATCAAAAAGCTTCCAGTCAAAAATGTATACTCACACAATCCTAGAGAATGGAGAAAAGACTGATACATGTTATTGTACTCTTGTGAGGGTGGGTCAGGTTAACAGCCTCGCCAAGATCCTACCATTTCTTTCTGCCTCTTCTCGTTTGAGTGCCAATTGACTGAATTAAATGCTTAAGAATTAACTTGCTCCTGGCCTGTTGAGTGAGCTAATTTGAAGTGACTAGAATTTATTTGCTTCCTGCTCTTGTTCATGACATATGATCAGATTGTGGCTCTGGTTAATTAACAGGTAAGCTAGAGGCACAGGTTAGCCTGTCCTGTGTTGTGTTCTCATCCTTCAGTGTTTCTTTGTGTTTGCTTTGGGGGAAGCCCTGATATCTTATCTCCTGTGATACTTTAGAAGGGCAGATGAAACACAGCGGCTCTGATTTCATTAGCTGCCTTAGAAGGGCAGCGAGGGATTGAGATCTGTAATCTTATTCAGTGCTAGCAGATAAGTGCTCTCAGAGCTACAAAAGCAAAACCCCCAAGGAACCTGCAATAAAGACACTTGGGTCATCTTCTGGAGAGACCTAAACGGAAATTCACAGGCTGTTTTTGTGAACACTTAAAATGACCCGCAGAATCCAACCTGACCTTGAACACACAGATCACTTTTTTCCAAATGTCAAATAAAAACTTGAAATTTCAAAGCGAAGCTCCAGAACTGTCTTACCTTTTTGTTGCAGGAATAGAGACTGATGGTGATGCCATCATTTGAGATGTTATCTGACTGAGCAAAGCTATGCTGAATAAAAAAAGACCCTGTGGTGAGGAGACTCAGCACACAGATGGTCGTTTGTTCCAGCTAATGCCTCTGGTGACAGGATGTCACTGAATCTGATGGGAAGCTCTTACCTACGGATGAGCCTCGGTTCGGCTGCTGGAGGAAACAAAGGTTTACCTTAAACATAGTCAGAAATGTAGATGCTTTCAGGAAGAAAACCCAGCCCAACCTTGCAAAGCCACCTACTGAAAACAGTCTTGTGTGAGCCTCGTCTCCACGAACTTCCAAGAGAGGCAACAAACAGCAATGGTGCTGATGGAGGCTCAGCAAATGAGGCACCATACTCCTGCACAACAAAATGGACATCTCATTTATCCAGTCAGGATACTTGACTTAGCAAGGACTTAGTACAATTGAAACCAAAGGGCACTGAAGGGCCATAAGGTTTTTGTTCAGTTTACAAAATTGTGTGTGTGTGTCTGTCTGTCTGTCTGTCTGTCTCTGTCTGTGTTTTTATTTGTGTCCACACAAGTAGAGATGAGAGGCAAACATCAAGTGTCCTCCTGAATCACCCTTCCCCACCTTATTTTTTATGACAGAGTCTCTCACTGAACATTGATCTCACTGACTGAGCTAAACTGGAATCCCAGGGTTCTAACTGTATCTTTCCCCAGGATGAAAGTTACAGTTTACCACAGAGGGCTTTTGAAATGGGTGGTAGATGTCTTGACTCGGTCTAATGCTGGGATAGAAAGAACTTGCCTGACACAAGCCCCATCTCCAGACCCCTGATTTCCAAAAGTTCTAGGATGTCATGCTTTCTGATGAAATTCTCTAACATCCTTCATGGCCATGGGGGGGGGGGGGAGCAAAACCAACAAAAATGAATTGAAAGCCAATTACTTGAAGAGAAATATATAGAAATCTTTATTGATTGTCAGTGCAGATGACTCAATCCCAGGCTTATTAATCTCATTATTCCTATGAGACCCAACGTTCGCATAAACAGCTCTTTACCCTGTTTACATGCAAATGCTTAGTAAAATGTAAATATATTTGTTCATTTCTTCATTTTGTCTAGTTTCTAAGAAGTGGCTTTCAAAACAGTTATTACATACAGAGTGTTATAGATAGATCCAAACTACTATTGAAAATAACTGACTAAATGCATTATATGGGTTTAGTTTTGATGTTGTTTTGTTTTTTTCTTAGCAAGAGCTGGGCTACTTACCTGTGAACCATGTAATGAAGGGTATCATTTTTCAAAAAGAAATATAACTCTGACTATAGCTATATCTACTTTAAGAGAAATTTTAAGTAGCTTAGCATTTTCATATAGTAATTAATGTGGCTTGTTAAGCCTTAAATGTATTATTCATGGGAGCAAAGAAAAGAATGCAAATTTAACAGCATACCATTACTCATTATATGGAATCATATAATTCATACTTTATATGAACTCACATAAACTCATGATGTAATACATATTTAATTTCTTTATTCAGGTAAGAGTGAGGCTAAACTTACTCAGTTATACAACCATTTTTGATCAAAAAAGAACTTCATGAAAATGATTCCTACTCCTACAAGTAATAGAAATGATCACTATAATATAATTTCTAAATAATGGAATTCCAGACTTAGCAGAACACTTGCTTATAAAATGGTCTGTTCTATGGTATCAATGTTTCTGTCATCTTCAAATTCATAGTTTGGAACTTAGGGACTTCTGCAATGATGTTAGAGGAGTTCTTTCAGTATGACAAGGTCATTGGGATGGAGTTCTTGTGAAGGATATCACACCCTTGTAAAAGAAGGCTGGGGGAGCTTGTCAGCCCTTCTAAGCTTCCTGTATGTGTGGTTGCAACAAGAGGCATCATTGAGGAAACAATGTAAAAGTTCTTCCTAGACTTTCAGTCTACTGCTATTCTCATCTTAGACTCATTTCCTACTCTCAAGAATGCTCACATGTTTTTCTAGTACCTTAAGATACCGAAAACGGACTCATACACACAAGCTTCTAAAACACATGATCCACACATTGATCCACAAATTATAAACATCAATTTTCTACTTTGTTCTTAGTGTAACCCACAAATCCTTTAACCACAAGTTGATTCCAAGTACTATTGTTCTGTTGCTACATGTGTATGGTTATCTATATTTAAAGATATAATTATGTGTCAGTAGCAACTATAGTCTCTTTGGTTCTGATTCTAAAATCACTGACAAGAATTTTATTAGCTGTACAGCACAGAAGTACAAATATGACTCCTGAAGTTATCAGATGTGTAAATAATATACACATTTAAGGACTGAAGAGTATCATTACCAGCTAGAGAGACCACGGCACTTGCACAAAAGCAAACACGTTGATCAATAGGATAGTGGACTCAGATATAAGTCCACAGAACTACAGCCTTCATATTTTTGACAACAATGCCCAAAAAACAAATATTTATAGTTAAAGAAAGGTATGCTATTTTTTTTAAAACAAGACTGATGGCTTTCAATTACTGTCACACTAGAACATGGGTGGTAGTTATGCAGGTGGAAAGAAATTATATACTTTTGGTAACATAGAAATTAAATGACATACTGATTATTTAAATGCTGTTTTGTTTTGTTTGTTTTGTTTTTTTAAACTGCTTAAAAGTTATTACAGTAGTCACAAGTCAGCACAGACCTTTGCAAGCCTTGCCAGTGATGACTGGATGAATTAGTGTGAGAGAACACTTTATTGTAATGAAGAATTTCTTTTGTCTGATTAGGAAAGCAGATACTGTGAGCTTCTGAAAGAAGAATTCTTTCTAAACAGATGGAATTCATTTAAATAAGAACGGCAAGCACTGCGCAGACAGAAGAGCAATGGCTCCTGATATTATCATATGAAAGTACTGTCTAGGTCATGTGACTAACAGTCCGGCATGTTAGAGCCAAGCAAACCAGCTCTGGTGGCCCACATTTTAAAGAGCCATTGCTGATCATTTCACACTGGCCAGGTGTGGAATTCTGAAACCTTCCTAATTTTATGCATGTATTATTAGACCATTGCCAGGATTGTAGTTATCGCCTTACTTCATATAGTGCCTCTTTTGGCAAACTTTAAGTAACCACATTGATGTTAATCTCCACAGTTTGAGAAAGCAGATGCAGCACATGTGTGTGAAATGAGCTCCATGTGTTCAACTTTTCAACGCAACCTCTTTTCTTTAACCAGAATTATCATTAATAGTATAAGTAGCCCCACATCCTGTGTGTGTGTGTGTGTGTGTGTGTGTGTGTAATAGGAATGATTTAAGATAGCTGAAAAGAAGTTCATTTTAGCTTTTTTTTGGGGGGGGGGACAGTTATAATTAATGCATAATAAGACTAGACTGGGAAACTGAAAATTCCATTCTGAATTGAGGCAGATTTTCTCTGCAACTCTGCTGCCTCTCCATTGCCTGTCCTTCCTTCCTTTCTCTTTCTTTCTTTCTTTCTTCCTTCCTTCCTTCCTTCCTTCCTTCCTTCCTTCCTTCCTTTCTTTCTTTCTTTCTTTCTTTCTTTCTTTCTTTCTCTCTCTCTCTCTCTCTCTCTCTCTCTCTCTTTCCTTTATAGTAACATTTAGAGTTATGACGATATCCCATAATCTCCAAGTAAATACATCTGTTATCCAAAAGTCCAAATGGTCTGAAGTACATTTTTTTGGTTCCAATTTGAAAATCTGTGCCAGGAGACACTGATTAGCTGAGCTTAGATCAGGTGCCCATTCTTGGTACAAGATTATCACAGGCATGACTTCTGAGGCTTCAGGTATATAAATAAGAGACATATTTATGGGTTGAAGAGGGTCGTTACCAGCTGGACCGTTGAGATCATTGAAATAAAACAGAAGACCAAGTAAAATATATGTATTATAGCCACCTAATTTTTGACAACAATGCCACAATATATTTTGGGAAAAGCCCCTTCAAGAACTGGTGATGGGAAAATTGAGAATCTACATGATGCATAATAAAACTAGATCCTTCCCATTTAGCCTACACAAAAATAAACACCAAATGGGTTGATATGAAGCCTGGAACTATGAAAATGCTTGAGGACATTTTGAAGAAGTGCCTCTTGAGACACATGCATCTTCAAAGCCTTCTTGACTGAAACCTAGCTGTTCAGGAAATAAGGTCAACAGCTGACAGATATGACATTGTGAAATAAAACACTGATTACAGCACAGGAAACTTCATGCAGTGAAGGGGAAGTCAACACAGTGGGTGAAAGATCTTGACCAACTGTATCTTAGAGTTTTACTCCTGTGAACAGACACCAAGACCAAGGCAACTCTTTCAAGGACAGCATTTAATTGGGGCTGGCTTACAGGATCAGAGATTCAGTCCATTATCATCAAGGTGGGAGCATGGCAGCATCTACACAGGCATGGCATAGGAGGAGATGAGAGTTCTACATCTTCATCTGAAGGCTGCTAGCAAAACACTGGTTTCAAGACAGCTAGGATGAGGGTCTTAAACCCCACACCCACAGTGACACATCTACTCCAACAGGGCCACACATTCTAATAGTGCCACTCCTTGAGCCAAGCATATATAAATAATCACAGTGTGCATCTAACAGAGGATTAGTATCTAGAATATACAAAGAAAACCTCATTAAATGAAATACTTCTGCACAAATTTGGAATTGTGCATCATGAATTGCAATTTTTATGATACATACAAAGATTTTTGTTCTTATGATAACATGATGTGCAATTATGGAAAACAAAGGCTTTTAGTACTTTCCTGACAGTCCCCAGTATCAAGCTATCAAATAACTACCCAATTAGATTTTCCTGTGTTAGAATATTTGGTTTTAAAAATTGCTATTTTACTTGTTTACTAGAGTTTTGTTTGATAAAAAAATTAAATAAATTTTTGCCTGTGAGCAAGACAGAATTTCTAACAATTTTGATAATAAGCCTAAACCTGTTACATATTTTACTATGTATTCATTTGAAGTGGTGATGAGCATTAACAATTATAAAGTCAAACTAATTGTCAAAAATCTGGAAGATACTGAAAATGCCCTGTATCCTGAACTATTTAGACAAGATTTAATTCTGTACGTAAAAGTAAACAATTACAGATATATCATTTGCATGCAACTTTGCTTTAGTCTTAGGAACTGGAAAAATGACATGTAAACCAAAGAAGTTTTAAAAGTAAATTTCTTGATGATTTATTATCAGTAAATAGTCTATTTGTATACAACTATATACCCAGAGTTATATAAACATTTCTCATGCAAAAGAGGTTATAAGTAGAAAAGTTTTAAGAAGCCCTGGTCTTAAAGTGTAAGAAGAAAGTTTTATTTTATGCTAAATGTATTGTGAAAGCATGGGGAATTTGGGAACAGGCCAAAGACTAGTTTCAATGGTTGTCTTGCTACTGTAGGAAAAACAAACTGTAATCGTTTAAAGTCTATTACCTTCATTGTAACATTAAAAACTAAGATTCCATTTATATCATTTTACAAATATTTGCTTATAATGAAAGTCGCCTGTTGGCTAAACCAAAGTACTAGATGAATTCTCCATGTTCGTTATTTCACAACTTTGAATGTACTACACATGTCAAATACTACGCTGAGCATTGAAGACATGACATAAGCCAGGTAGAGAAGATTTATCTTCCAGGAGTTTCCACAAACAGTAGTACAGAAGAGAAAGGGAACAATGTACTCCGTTTTTTATACTATGTATTTACTGCTATGTTACAAAACATCAAAAGCACAGTAGCTATAAACAACACAGTTTTTGCCCAGTTCATATTCCTGTGGGCCAGAAATATGAGGGGCTTAGTTGATTTTGGCTCTGACCACACTGTTAGCAAGATGATGGCCAAGGTCATAATAAATGGAACCACGGGCTAGAAATTAGGAATTTGCATTCCAGATGGCCCCTTATCTAGTTGGTCTCTGTAGACTCCAGTTACTTTTCCCAGTAGAACTTCCTAAGAGTGAACTTCTCCATGCCATGCAATTCAGGACAAAGTGTGTGTGTGGAGGGGGAGGTGACCATGCCTTTTATAACTTACTCTTGAAAATAATTCATAGAGATTTCTATGACTTTCAGGTCTTCAGAAGTAAACCATTAAGTAGTCACCATATTTTAAGGGAGGGTTAGAAAAAGTTGTAAAACTATAAACATTCTTTAAAACCATGATAAAGAAATATTAGGAAAGCAATGAGTGCTATATATTATACAGAGTTGGAGAATCTGAGCTGACTTCCCAAACCTGTATCCATATGCTTATCACTAACCCCAATTAACTCATTGATTCACCAAGCTATACTACTTCACTCATGCACAGTTTCCAGGGAATGAAGGAAAGACAGACAGTAGAGAACACAGACAGAATGCTCTGATGTGGTGGCCTAAGTTCTCTTCTGGAGAAGGAACAGCATACTGGAAGATTAATGTGTTTATTATATAAACTTGAAAGAGAGCCAGGTTATTGCCTACAGCTGAACAAAGAGGTGGGGTTATTACGTACAGATAAACAGAAAGAAGGGTTTATAGTATACAGCTGGATCAAGGAGACAGGCTCAACTAATCTTGGTAGATGCAATCTCTGTGGGAGAGTCTTCTTGGGGCTGTAAATGTGCAATGAGAGAAAGCTATGGTGGAGATTTTCTGCAAACACTGTCAAAATCTACACTTGGACCAGATGAATTCTTTGCTGTGTTTCTGTTTCTTAGCCTGACCTCAGAGGGACAGCTGTGCCATTCCACCATGGGTCTGTAGCTCTAGGCTCCTTGACATGGTCAGGCACGTCAGCAGCACATATTCACTCAGGAATTTACTCATGGGCTTTGTCTGCACCCTACACTACACTTGGATGGACTCTTTTATTTGCGATGGGTGACCTATCTAGAGTGAATAAATATTTGTTCACATCATGCCCATAATAATCACATGACAGCACCCTAGGCAAAGGTAGAAGAGCCATGGGCATAATTCTAAGTAAGAAAGCGAGGTGCTCTAGATAAGTGGATCTATGGAATCTTGTTCAACCCATGTAGTCAGTGTCAGGGTGTCCTTTCATCTTACATACGCCATTCCTTGAGCACGGTGAACCACTGATTATAAAACATATCTCAATTCAGATGTGTGCAGGCATGAAACAAATGTGCACTCTAACACCAATGAAATCAGTTGCTAACAATAAACTGTTTCATGGAGGGGAACGAAATGTGAAGTTTAAAGCTAGACAGGTATAGGGGGCTGGAGGGTGAGATTGTCTAGATGTAAATACATTCAGACTTTAATCACACACCATTGAGAAGTCCTGGAGATGGGAAACTGATAGTACCAATCAGATTCGAATTTTAGAAAGGTCTTGTCATTTCGGTGAATACAATTAACTGAGGGACCACAAGGATACCAGTTAGGCATTGATTGGTATAAAAAACCTGAAGCAGGTCAGAGCAGAACTTGAGCAAAAGTTATTGACAGTCAATGAATCGTAGAGATACTGAACAAAAAAAAAAAAAAAAAAAAAAAAAAAGAATCAACCGTAGGTAGTGATTAATTGGATATGGGGATGAAGTAAGAAAGTGTGGGCTCTCTTCTGCTAAAACACTGCAGTGCTATAAATTCACACAATGACAATATGTAAAGTTTTAATACTGCTCTGATTGTTATTAATTACCATTATTGGCATCATTATTCTTATTACTTCACATTTTATCATCTTGCTGGGATTAGCTGAATTCACACTATTTAAGGAGACAGCATGATGTAGTGAGAACGACGGGAGCATGGAAGACAAAAGAGAAATGGTTTGCAGTTATCCTGTGGTAGCAAGTGAACTTGGGCCTCTCTGAGAATGGTTTCTTACCTCAGTTGAAAATGGAGATAGCAATTGCTTTCTCTGCTGGCAGAACAAGGAACACTTATGTTATATGTGCAAGCTGATGACTCCATGTCTGACATAGTGGGTGCTCAACTAATGGTTGCTATTATTTTTACATTCATATAACACTTAATTTGACAAGCCAAATGACCTTCTAGTTGGTTATTTTTCACAGCAATTTTATGAAATAATGGAGAAGATAATGAAAATGGATGAAAGCCATTAAGGCAGGTGAGGGATAAAGGGTTCCAGTGTTTGCTTATGCTCTAGTCTTTAAAAGTTATTATACATAAATGGATATATATAATATAGATATGTTATATATGTGTGTATTTGTATATCTGAGTGTGTGTGTGTTGAAAACAACTTATGTGCCGGATGTCCTCCCAACTGGTAAGGAATCATTTTACAAAGAATGCAACACTCTATTTCTTGCAGAAATAAGCAGGTCATTAACAATAATTTCATGAATTCATTAAGATGAGTTTTATCGTAGAATACATTTTAAAAATATTGGGCTTTGTGAAAGCAAATTTTTTCTGCAGGATTTACCAGAGCTTTAAATATTCTGGAGTGTGCCACAAATCTACAAGAGATGAGATAGAGTGTCTTCCAAATTTATTTTTGATGATGGAATGTTTTTGAGACTAGTTTTCACAGAACACGAGTTTAGGAATTTTTTTTGTAACAACTGTATATTTTTTAAAATATGTGCATCTTATATGCAGTCCATCTCTACCCTACTTTAGAAATAACAACCATATCTGAAAGACACAGTGAAAAGACTCTTTTTTCATGACTCAGGAAAAGAAAACCATATAAATACCCAAATCGAAATACTTTAAAAGTTTTTATTTATTGCCATTGCCAGAAAAAAAAAGAAACAATAAAATTCTCAGAGAGGATAGATCCTTTTCATTTTATTTTATGACTATGTAGGATAAGAAAAATAATTTCTATGGATAATATATCCTGAGAATATACTTAGCCCTGTGGAAGCCAGAAAATAGCAAAACAATTAGCATACACCTTTAAAACTGAATCCTTTCTAATAACCTATTTATTTGAAACCTTTCAAGTAGATAACTATGGCTATGAATTCATACAACATTGCTGCTTACAATACGAGAATTGTGTTAAGCTGAGCAATAGTATCTCAAGAATAAAATAATTATAGCTTGCTTTAAAAAAGGAAGCCAAAATAAATCAATGGTTGACCATTAAAATCCATTTTCAATAAGTCCTGCTATTGACATCAAATCTAAAACTGATGCTTATGAAAGGATTGAAATAGCTAGCCTGTGTGGGACTCCATACATTCCCACTCCATAGTAACTCCAATGTGGATTTACTTTCTTCTATTAATCTCATTAACAAGGCTGGGTGAACTTAATCTTGATTGTCGAAATTTTCCTGCTTGATTTTCTAGACTGATCTATGCTTTTAGTCACCTACCAGGATTCAGATTTTTGATTTGGATATCTAAATGTATGGCCAGAAAATTTTGAACTGACTCTTTACACATTTTATGAAATTGATTTTGTGTTTCAGAAAATGGTAATATAATGAACCTTCCATTGTTCCAGAGAGAAGCCTTGTTTTGCAGTTAGTAGACTGTGTACGTGTAGCCAGAAAAATAAGAGCTCCACATCACCTACCACCTTTTGTCTGTGTGTTTGTTTCTTCTTGAAGCAGGTTTTTTGTGTGTGTTTTCCAGTGTGTACTGTACATAAGCTTCTGCCCAAAAGCTTTCCCTGTGCAGCGATCCCTTGTATCATTGGTACAAATTATCAGTGCCCCGGTGAAATGAAGATATTGATTTCACCATAACTCCTTTCACCACCTCCATAGGAGGCTCTTTCTCTGGATGCACAAAACGCATTAAAACCCCATGCTGTCATGAGGTAGATTAATGCCCATGTGCCACAGCTTTCCTCAGGAAACCACATCAAATACCAAGCATTAGAAGTAGATTATGAGCCACTGAGACTTTCAAACATCCCAAGATTGCCACTCTCTCTGTCCCAGGTGTACACTAGCTCCATTTGCAAATAGAGTCATGAAAATGAAAATGTCTAGGGACAGCAATGCACACATGTGCTTAGGGCCAGTGTTCACATCAAAGCAAAGAGTGGACAGTCACAGAGACAGTGAACCCAACAACACAATCAAACTGGGCAAGAAAGGCAGAGAACTAGAGAGGGCAGATATCTGAAAAGATTCTTAAAATATGATACAATGAGAAATCTCAGAAACAAAGGACTTACCTAAGTGACTTCTTGCCAACCCACTGTACCCCAGGCTCTATTTACCCAAAGTTCCATCCAATACCAGCTTTGTAATTAGACTTTTATAGAATAATAGCTTTTGCTGCTTCTTACTAAACCTTTCCTCTTGCTTTTCATCCCTTGGAACTAATCTTCAGTCAGGACTTTCCGACACACTCTCAGTTGAGCCTGTGACCTACTTTGTATTCTCAAGTGTAGTTTAGCAAGCTCCAAATTCCAGTTTATTCCTAGAACCCTTTGGGCTTACTTGGCATTTCTTCTACCATGTAAGCCATTACTTTCTGTCCTCCTTACAATAAATCACTTCTCCTGGACAGTGGGAGAGTATCTATTAGGAAAAATCACTAAGTTCTCATTTGTTTGCTAAATGATGTTCACAAAGGACAAGCGATACAGAAGTTCACAGTGGTGAACCAAACACTACTACATTTTTGTTAAAGGCTATTTAACACACAACTACAAAAGGCATTGTGCACCTGTACTACATATGATGGTTTCTGTCCAGTCATGTGGCTGGTGAATAGAACTACATGGTAGTCCTACTTGTAACCAATAAGATAATATTGGTGAGGAGATTAAGTTGAAATTGAAGATAAAGTTATTTCTTTGTGGATTTGAGGTATATTTAAACACTGAAGGAAATACATGTTGACCCAAAATAAGGGATTTCTGGCTTTCCTTTGTATTTACCCTTGAAGCCTAGTTAAAACATGTTAGCAGCCTTCACATCCCTTTCTTTTTCGTATAAGTCCTGAGGCAAAATTAAATCATGCTATGGCATCTATCTCAGGAGGTTGTAGATGATTCAATCTGGGACAAACTGACATGCAGAGTTGTGCTGGACAACCCACGCCCAGGATCCGCACTCCCATAGCAGGCCCTGGAAATAAGATTTCCCAAGTTAAGCAGTTCAGATGGTAAATCAAAGAAATATAATCTATTAGTCCAAACTGAAAGATGACAGACTTTCATTAATGGCCATGTTTTAGAAGCATGGCAAGAAACAATGCAAACCAGCAGCTAAGGTCATTCATGGTATTCTGGTTACACACTGTGCAATTCATTCTCAAGGTTACAAATTAAGATTATGCTGGGCAGTGGTAGCGCATGCCTTTAATCCCAGCACTTGGGAGGCAGAGGCAGACGGATTTCTGAGTTTGAGGCAAGCCTGGTCTACAGGGTGAGTTCCAGGACAACCAGGGCTACACAGAGAAACCCTGTCTTGAAAAAAGAAAGAAAGAAAGAAAGAGAGAGAGAAAGAAAGAAAGGAAGGAAGGAAGGAAGGAAGGAAGGAAGGAAGGAAGGAAAAAGAAAAGAAAAAAAGAAAAGAAAAGAAAAGAAAAGAAAAGAAAAGAAAAGAAAAGAAAAGAAACGAAACGAAACGAAACTAAGTTTGTAGCTCCTGAGAGTAGATGATCAAATTCCAGGGTTTGCAAAGAACTTCTTAAACCAAGTACTGGCATTTCAGAAGTACCTGCTATTCAAATAAAACTAATCACTTGTCAACTGATTTACCATTGCACATCACACTTGAGTAATACTTTAAACAGAGAAGAATTTAAAATTAATATTTATGTGGAGAAGCACCTTTGTCTACATTTCTTTGCTGGAGTTTCTGGTGACATGGACTCTTAAATTATGAGAACCTCACAGAGAGGCCCACCAGTAGCAGGAGAGGCTTGAATCATTCCTCGGTGAAACAGGAGGTTATTTGCAATGCATTTGTGAGAAGCTCAAATTCCTATTAAAGTCAGTATGTATTTATTATGTGACTTACCGTCAGAGAAGACTGTGTGAGCTGACTATGACAGCCTGCTTGCTGCAGATTTACAGTGTGCTCTTCTATGCTTAGGAGCTTCTTACAAAAGCCAGTACAACAACAAAAACTTGAAAGGCATTTTCATATATGTTGGGATCTTTAAACTGGGTAAATCTTGACTATAGACTCTGTTTCTGAAAGACTCTGATTCTAAATCAGAATGGCCTTGCCCTTGGGGAAAAACACAGATCCTAGCCTGACAAACAAAAGAACAAATGCATGAATTGTTTTTTAAAATGATTATGAGGATTCATCATATCTGTCCTTGCCACAATGTTTGTTCCTCTGACTTTTCTTAATAACACAATCCTCACATTGAACTCATTTACCTAAATGCATATTAACCACTGTAGTGCCATGTTGGATTCTTTAGTTCTTAACAGCACAGTATAGAACACAAGATCAAAACTGAGGGAGAAGAAAACCAGATCAGGAGAGGTCTAATATGCCATGAGGGCAGATTTGGCCTTTAGCTCAAAGGAAAATGAGCTATTTTCTAAATAAAAGAATAATTTCATCATGATTTCACTTTGTAGGGCTTGTTCTGACTACAGTTAAAAAGGCAATGTGGCAATTCGGCAACAAGTTAGAAATCTATTTGAAAATCAGTCAGATGATGAGTCCTTGACTGGAACACAGGTAGGACAGAACACATACTTTAAAAAAAAAAAATTTATGAAACTTAAGAAATTATCTTAACTGAAGAAATTGTCTTAAAGTACAGAAAAGAGGAATGGGGTAATATTTAAGATTCATCTAATATTCTTGGCTTAGAGAACTTGCATAGTGATATATTTCACCAACACAGGAAAATTTAAAAATAAACACATTTGTCATTCACTACAGTAAAACAGGTTTATCTGTATGGTCTCCTGGTAGAGATGTCAGGTGTATCAGCCACGTGGATCTCTAGCTCAGAAGAGAACTATAGGTTTGCCCTACATTAACATAGTTTGAAAGACATAAATATATTGTTTTGGGGGAGGGATGCTGTGAGATCACTGTCTGAATTGCTCAACCAACAAAAACATATATTATTGTTTCATAATTCTGGAGGTCAAAAGTCTGACATCACGTGTTCCATTGGGTTGGCTCCGTGTGATTAGTACAAGCAGAGGATTCAATCCCAGCCTTTCCCCTCGGTTCTTAGATGACTGTCTTCCTGTGTTTTAATATTGTCTTCCCTCTTTGTGAATGTGGCCTAAACTTTCTTGTTTCATACAGACACAAGAAATAGTATAATTTGATTACCTCTGCATAGGCTCTGCCTACAAATTTGCTACACTGGAGTCACTGACAGCTAGTACTTCAACAAGCAGATTCTGCAAGAAAATCATCTTAGTCCATAAGAATGAGCAAAGCCACAGGACTAGAAGGGATTCACAAAGCAGCTTGAAGAGGAAAAAAAGAGAAAAGGAAACCAGCGAGATATTCATAGTTTGGTAAGAGAATTTGTCAATTAGGAAGTCTCATTTGCGATCTCAAGGGGAACCAGCTAGGTAAGATTCTTGTGGGTGCCAAGTAAGTTCCAAGAGGGGAGTAGTCTCAGAGTCAAGTAACACAGAAAGTCCAAGCCTCCTCTAGAAGATCTTGTAGTCAAAATCAAATTGAGCTCATATACTTCTGCTAACATGGGACTTTAGGGAATTATGTAAGGCTACATGGGCATATTTTTTTTAATTTAATTTTACTTGTAATTCATTTTTTGCACTTCATATTCCATTCTCTGCCCCTCCCCATCCACCCTCTGACTGCTCCTCATCCCACCCCTTCTCCACGTGGATGCCCCCACTCCCCACCCCACCTGACCTCTAAACTCTCTGGGGCCTCCAATCTCTTGAGGGTTAGGTGCATCATCTCTGAATGAACACAGACCTGGAAGTCCTCTACTGTATGTGTGTTGGGGGCCTCATATCTGCTGGTGTATGCTGTCTGTTTGGTGGTCCAGTGTTTGAGAGATCTCAGGGTCCAGATTAATTGAGACAGCTGGTTCTCCTACAGAATCACCCTTCTCCTCAGCTTCTTTCAGCCTTCCCTAATTCAACCACAGGGGTCAGCTGCTTCGGTCCATTGGTTGGGTGCAAATAACTGCATCTGACTCTTTTCAGCTGCTTGTTGGGTCTTTCGGAGGGCAGTCATGATAGATCCCTTTTTGTGAGAGCTCCATAGCCTCAGTAATAGTGTCAGGCCTTGGGACCTCCCCTTGAGCTGGATCCCACTTTGGGCCTGTCACTGGACCTTCTTTTCCTCAGGTTCCTCTCCATTTCCATCCCTGTAATTCTTTCAGACAGAACATGGGCATCTCTAAGAACAGAACAACATATTTAAAGCAATAAAGCCAAATGACATGATAATAGAAGACAAAAAAATCCATGGAAATTCCAATTCATTTATTATCTTGCCATTAAAATGACTGTCATAAAGTCAACCCTGAGTTGTTTGGAGCAGGCTGTTATTTCATTGTTTATTGAAATCACATAGGTACAGATTAAGAAATGTAATACAACAGAAAGGTCTCAGCAAGAAAGGAAAAATCCCGTATCTCTCTGTTACTATCACAGACATCTTCCTGACCCAGCCTCCAGCCATAGTGAATCCCATACAACCTGCTTTGGTTTCTGTTCCTTTGGTGTTTCTTCCCACTCCTGCCCCCTTGGTTTGCTTACCATCAATCCCAGGGATTGCCTACTGGCCAGGTGTTATGATGGCCAGGGGACCTGGCTCATGATCTGGTGCCTGGCTTGGGACACTTTACTCCTTTCACATATTTTAAACAACAGTACAGCCACATTCCTGTTCCTTTCCCGTTACTCACCATTCCTAGCGACAGGCAGTAAACATTTTTTTTCTTATTTTTGTACATTTGCTTTAGGATGGAACTTTATTTTTGGCAATTGCAACATTCAATGACAATTTTGCACCATCCCTATAATTGCATGACAACATGGAATGTGAGTAAATAAAATTGAAGCTTGATTAAAACGAGGACTTGAACGCAGAAGTTAAATAGAGTTTAAATGGAGAGAAAAGCAAATTGGATTTCTAAACTTACCTTCACTTTGATCGTCAGAGGTGTTATATATTACATTTTGATAGCTCAGAGAATGGCTGAGTGCCACATTTACAGAGTGTCATTCCATTTAAATGAACAGCAGGCCATATTTGCAGAAACAGATTAATGTTTCTTTGAAATTTATTAACACCTGCTTGTTTTTCTACACTCTTGTTGCTATGTGAATGTTCCTTCTTATGTAAATTCCATTCTTATTTTTAAAAGTAAAGGGTAGTCAAACTGTAAGTTTTGCTTCATGCATTATAAGCGTGAAGAATGCAGTCACAAGTAATCATGTGCCTTGCTAGGAAATATGACGAGGGATGAGGCATTTTTGGAAAGCCAAAGGAGAAAACCATCTAACCAAGCAAAGAACCAAAAAGCGCTCTCGCTCTCTCTCTCTCTCTCCCTCTCTCTCTCTTCCTCCCCCCCCCCCCCCCCCCCCCCCCCGCGAACTGCAGTGGAGAAATCCACCTTGGAGTTCAGAGCTTCCCCTGTTTGTTACACTCAGTTACCTTTCCCAACTTCTGACATTATATTCAAGTTTTTATGCTAAACATGCACTTCAGGCATCGCACTCTCCATGTGAAAGATTAATGAATAATCTCTGACTCGTAGGATCCAAGAATGGCAGATGTCTCTACTGGTCTATACATATTTATATTCAATATATATATATGCACATATATATTTAACATATTATAAACTATATATCAATAACTACTACCTATAATATATGATACAATTATATTTTAATATATAATAAAGATATTTATTATGTATATATAACATATATGTTTATATAAAACTGGAAGGGATCGATTGGATTGTTTTATATGACTGCAGGCTGGGTATCCTACCAATGGCTGCCTGCCAGGGAAAGAGCAGAAAACCTGGTCGATGTCCACTCAACAAGTTAGAAGCCGTAGTAATTCCAATCAAATGCTGAAAGGTCCTTCCAAGGTACTGGTATTGAGTTCACACAGGCTAGCCTTGACCGTCTCACCATCTCTTGATCCCTCTAAGTTCTTGGCTCTCTCAGAAAGAAGAATGTTGATCATGGGGGCACTGGCTTCCTCCTCCAATGTTCTTCTTTTGCCCCCCCCCCTCACAACCCAGTCTTCAGATACTTTCACATCTATAGATATTGTCTCATTAATTGCAGTAGTAATAACACCTCAACACAGAATTCAGGTAGCGTTCCTGGAAGAAGGAGATGGCAACTACCCAAGCACACTCAAAAACAAAGCAAACAAACAACAACAACAAAAAGAAAATAGTCTTTGTCTTGACCTTTGAAAAACAACTAAACTATTATTTGTGAAAGGCCCTCTTCGCCCTAGAACTGTACTCCTTCTTGCAAATAATTGTAGCTTTTGTTTTGGAGCAGCAAGGGGTACTCTTTTCACAAATATTTTACTTCTATACCTGAACCAAAGCTCTAATAAATTTCTGTCATTGTGGAAGTCTCTGAATTGTGCCTCTTTCCAAAATGACCTCACCCTTGCCCTCTGAGAGCATGCGTATTGAGCAGTTTGCGCATGCAAACTGTTTATTTTCTTTACAGTGCTTCTCTTCAATGTGGCCACTGCAGATTCACTTCCAGCTTTGTTGGCACAGTATATATTGGTGTCTGAAGAGTACATTTGCTTCTAAAATTATTAGTATGGGCTTTAAAAGTTCTAGCTATTACTTTTACATAACTCTGAGAATTTTAAAAAGAGATGGTAAATATTATAGATGATAAAAGAAACACAACAAGAAATATTCTTAAAAGAGCCTGCTTGGACCTTGAGAATGAATTGAGGAAAAGTAATGAAGGTGAAAGTATAACAACGTAAAAACAGAATTCTAGGCCTTTAGGCCCAGGCTTGGGAATGTGGCCTTTGTAAAGGTATGCTAATCATAAAAGAGATAGCGACATTCCTCTACCCACCCGCTTCCTGGGTTCAAAGAGTGCTCATTCAAAGAAAGTCACCCTGGCCATTACCAGAACCTGCAATGCAAATGTGCTATTGTTAGAGGCTCTTAGAAGCTGTCTTGAGAGTTAACAATTACCAGGTATTCCTTGTGACTCTTGTAACTTTACACTTCCTTGTGACTCTTAACTGGTATCTTTGGTATCTTCCAACAACGCCCTCCCCATTTCCTTAAGTTGTGGTTTCTTCCTTTAAATACCCCCCTTACCCAGCTCCTTGGGGCGCCACGGTCCTCTACCCCTGCGTGGTGTATGACCATGGGCCCGAGAGCGCTCTTGAATAAAAATCCTCTTGCAATTTGCAGCAAGACCCGTTTCTTGTGGGTGATTTTGGGGTGTCGCCTCTCCTGAGTCAGAACGTGGGAGAGCCCTCACATGTGGGTCTTTCAAAGGCAGTCAAATAAGGAGCCTCACTGAATTAGGGACAATTAAAAACAGTAATAATTTTGTTCTCATTATAATCACTGGTGCATTTCTTGCTTGCCTGATATGATAACCAGGAATTTCCTCTCACTGTTTTTGTATGTGAACTCTGCTTGAATATAACTGATATTTCCCCCTTTAAAAAGCCACAAAATAACTGTCACAAGAAACATTTAACATTTATGCTTCAAAAAAGATAAAAGACAAGAGCAGAGGAGGTATAAGAAAAAATGCAAACTTCTCAAAATAGTTACATGTGTGGCCTTAGTTTACTGTTCAAGCTGTAGGTCACACTATCTCCATTCATCTTTAAAGGGCTCCTGATAACTGCCTGTCCCAATCACCATATTCACTGTCATATTCTGATGCCAGTATCCACCAGAGTATTCATTGTTTTCAAAGTGAATATCCCGCTCTTCTTCATATGTTAATGTAACTTTTGCAGCTTTCTGCCACCTCCCAGAATACTCTGCTCTGACTGTTTAAAAATAATACTTGAATATCATCTTTCTTAAAAAATCTCCACTGACTCTCCTTTACTGCCAATTCAAAGACTTCTCTTTAAAACATTTGATGCATGCAATCACAGTAGTGATTATTAAGAACTCTACATACAAGTGAGCACTGTTGCCTGGTTGGATTATAGTGATGAATTTGTTTTTCCTGATATATTCACATTTAATTTTGTAGAAAAGCACTAGAAGAGCTTTTAATGGATCCTTTTTCATCAAAATTGCTTCTAAGCTCCTTGATAGTGTCTTGAGAAACCACTTAAAACCTGATAAGTATGCTTTGATAATCAGCCAAGACCAGTGGTTGGGGTCATTTGGTAAAGAAAATAAGAATAGCATCTTTAGGTTGATATATTGTTATCTGTAAAACAAACAAACAAAACAAAACAAACAAAAAACCCAAACCACAAGCACCCACCAGTATGTTATTATTCACATCATCTTCATTAGCTTTTTCTTTTCTTAAGTTCAAAGAAGATCTGTGGTGGTTTGAAAGATCCATAGGAATTGGTACTATTGGGAGGCATAGCCTTATTGAAGGAGTTGTAGCCTTGTTGGAGGAAGTGTGGAAACTGACTTTGAGGTCTAAGATGTTTAAGCCTAGGCTCAGTGGCACAGAGCTCTCTTACTGCTACCTGCAGATCAAGAAGTAGAACTCTTAGCTCCTTCTCCAGCACCATGTCTTCCTGCAAGCCACCATACTTATCATGACAATAATGGGCTACACCACTGAAACTGTAAACTAGTCTAATTAAACGTTTTCCTTTATAAGAGTTGCCATGGTCATAGTGTCTCTTCCGAGCAATGGAAACCATAATAGAGACACCTCCACAACTCCCAGATTAATATCTAAGGTTTTATTCTACAGAAGTTAGGTAATGAAAGACAGGGAAAAATCAAAAATCTCTTTTGCTGGTTTCATTCTAGAAAAGGTCTAGAAATGAGATGAGAATGGGAGCCTGGAAAGGAGTCAAGCAAAAGTCTAGAATGGGGCTTTTATAGAATAATTTTGAATATTTGAATATTAAATATTTATTGAATATTTATTGAATATTTTGAAGGAGGTTTGTTTCATATAATCAAGACAGAAATATTGGGCTAGTTGCCATAATAATGCATCAAAAGATTTAGGAGGTACACTGACAAATTTTAAAAGAATGTTTGCCTCGCAGCCAACCATCAGACTGAGCACAGGGACCCCAATGGAGGAGTTGGGGGAAGGACTAAAAGAAGTGAAGTCATTTGCAACCCCATAGGAATAACAACAGTATCAACCAAGTTCCCAGTTCCCAGGGACTAAAACACAAACCAAAGAATACACATTAAAGGAACCCATGGCTCCAGCACATATGGAGGTCACAGAGGATGGCCTTAGCAGGCATCAGTGGGAGGAGAGGCCCTTACTCCAGTGGAGGCTGGATACCCCAGGGTAGGTGAGTGCTAGGACAGTGAGACAGGAGTGGGGGGTGTGGGAGGGAGGCATCCTCATAAAAGCAGGGGGTGGGGATGGGATAAGTGGTTTGCAGAGAGGAAATCGAGAAGGGGGAAAACATTTGAAATTTAAATACATAAAATAACCATTTTTTTAAAAAAAAAGAATGTTTGCTGTTGGTTTATTAAGGAAACTCTCCCTTTGTCTTTTTTTTTTTTTTTTTTTTTTTTTTTTTTTTTTTTTGCAAAGACTGGGCTTTTTAAATTACTTTTAAAACCCCTTTCTATAACAAGCTGTATTTTTTTCCCTGCATATAACAAAGGTTCCATTATTTGAGTTAATAAAAATGTGTAAGTGTGGAAATACAGACGTTTAAAGATAAATGGTTTAGGTTTAGGTGAGAGGAGGCTTAGAGATGTTTTAAAGCTGTTTTGACTGTGGCAGCTGGCACAGAGGAAGGACAGCCCCTTATGCATATAGTGCTGCAGCAGGTAGCACAGGGCAAAAGCCCCAAGAGGCACCTATCTCAGCAAAGGTTTAGTTAAGACATTCAGATATCAACATCGGATGCTCTGGCAAGGAGGGACAAGGCACACTGCAGTTCACTGAAGAATTGACAAAATCAGACTTAATAGGAGTGCTTGAGAAAAACAACCCTGTCAGCTTAGACTGAACACCAAGAGCTTGGTCTATGAGAAACAAGGACGCGGTACCATGTAAATAAGAACTATGAGTATTATATGAACATGATTTTTTGGTACATATTTATTGTACATAGTGATAGATAATACAAATTATCTTTCAAGTATATCCTGGATTAAACATGCCCAACGCAGGCTGGGAACATATTTAACTTGACTGGGAATATCTAAGTTATATCTTGGCCTTAAAGTTGTGTGGTAGTGCTAACCCTGTATTAGTATGGTAGAGAATTTCATTCACCATATTTAAGGCTGGACATCATGGTGCATAGTTGTAATTCCTAGAACTAGGGAAATGAAGGCAGCAGGATTACTGTGAGTTGAGGTTAACCCACGTGAATTCAAGGGCTACCTGAGTTACAAAGTGAGACCCCATGTCAGTTTCCCTTTGTCTGAGTTGCTAGTGCCTGGAAATATGTCATCCAATGAAATTTAACTTCCGATGAGCAATGGTATCTTAGTATAAGTATGTACTCTGAAATACTTGAGGCATATTTATATTAACATGTCATCTTTTATTTTTTTTCTGAAGTTTATATTTACCTAGGAACTTTGCAGCTTACGTAGAAATCCTGAAGAGAGTGCCTATAGATGGGTGCCCAGCTAAGGAGAGTACAAAATGAAAATGTCTGCCAACATCACACTAGAGAAGGGGCCAGGAGTCTAGTCCTAAGAATCCTGGGAGTGCTGATTCCAGAAGCCCTTGGAAACCCAAATCCATGAACTCCTTTGTATGAATGGTATAGGTAGTATTCGCATGTACCTCTGCATGTCCTCTAATACATTTTAAATTACCTGTACAGTGTTTCCAGATCACAGTTAGTGGAGTTGCTATACAAAAAGTGCTGTGAGATGGTTTAAAAAAATAATGATGTTTTAAAAATCTGTACATGTCATTTAGAAATGCAACTGAAAACAATAAGTCCAAAGGTTATGAAATCTGGGGTTGTAGGACCAGCATGAATACCAATGCTGACTAGATGTCACTCAGTCCTTGTCACACGCTGCCATCGATGTATGGGAACCACTTTACAGGACAGACAAATACCACACTTCCTGGATACCAACTTCTAGTCCTGAGTTTTAAGCATTGGAGAAGAAGCTAATTTATTCCACCAATTGTCAAGTTAATCCTCAAATTGTCCATATGGCTAAAGAAATAATTCTGAGATGGAAAATGGAGTAGGGTATGTCCCAATCAGTTAGAGGCTGAAAGAGAAGCTGGATGGTGAACACTGCTTCTGAAGCCACATCTGATCCCACGTTTACAAAACTAGAACCCCTCCGGCCACTCACATTACCCAAAAAGGTCAGTGGCATTCCAAGCACACAGAACAGCAGAGAAAATGGAAGACTGGCAAACTTTGGCTACAGAAGTTTATGTGTATCCAGTTTCTACAACAAGGTGGTTTTGCAGACAAACCATGTTCCCAGTAAAATGAAGAATGAAATAAGTAAGTATATGTCTACTCATGTATATTGATATAAAATCCTATAAAGAAATATCTACCTTTACTTCTTGTGCTGGTTAGTTTTCCTTGTCAACTTAAAGCAAGGTAGAGTCATCTGAAAAGAGGGAGCCTCAGTTGAGGAATTGCCTCCATCAGATTGGCCTGTGAACAAGTCTATGGAGCATTTTCTTGATTGGTGAGAGAGGGCCCAGCATACTGTCAGCAGGGCCTCTCCCAGGTAGGTGGCCCTGGGTTATTTAAGAACATAAGCTGAGGGAGCTATGGGGAGAAAACCAATAATAGCTTTCCCCATGCTCCAGTTCCTGCCTTAACTTCCTTCAATAATGGACTATGGCATAACATGTAAACCAAATAGACTCTTCCCTCCCCTGGCTGCTTTTTGGTCAAAATGTTTTATCACAGCAATAGAAAACAAACCGGGACACCAACTCTCTATGGAAATATAAATGTCATGTGAAGAAGTTATTTTACAAATTACAGAACTTCTATTTGGCTAATCCTTGCCTCCTAATAAAATGAATTTTAATCAGTCTATGAGCTTTTTCACTAAGCAACCTCTACCCCAACCCCCACTACAGTAAAGACCTGGCAAAACTCCATTGCACCCTTTACAACAGGGCCAGCTACCAAGAGATGCCACTCACTGTATCAAAGCAGCTCTTTTCCACACTTGAAAATGGCTCCTCTCTATTCCTGATTGACAGATTTCTCTGCATCATCTTCCCGTTTCTCTTCCTCTCTTATCTTTATTCTCACAGCCATGTTTGTGAAAACCTTAGGTTCTTTTTACAAAAGGAAAGCATAGCCGCTGAGGGTTGCTTGTTTCACATACCTTCTGGCAAGAATCTTTCCTCAAATGTCCAATTCACACCTCCCTTGTGCCTGTCTAGAGGGAATTTTAGGCTTGTTCACTACCCTAGTTGTTGTGCATGGGTGTATGTTGGAGCCAGTTGTGAGTGAAGAATCATGCTGAGTTTCTGAGTTTACCACTATCATCTGTGTTGGAGACACCATTTTCATGGGTACAGTGACACTAGCCCACCCTCTTTTAACAAGAGAATAGGTACTTATTAAAAGCAGTCATTTGCTACAAGGGAAACAGCCAACATCTTATTTGCATCCGTGCATATCAACAATGCAATTAGGACCAACTTCTTAGAGAATTAGATTGAGGTGGTAATTAAAGAATTGTGTCATGCATTTTAATGTGATAGTGAAGAGGTAAATGATGTGGTATTGCTGTCTTCACAGGCTTCAGGGAAAAATGCCCTGGGACTTTTAAGTGGTAATAGGGAACTCATGAAAGTACATACTGCTTGCTTAAATTCAAGTACCCGAGAGGGTCGTTGTATTGATATTGAATTCTCTCTTTGTGATGATATATAGATATAGATGTAGATGGTACAGATATAGATTACAGATATAAAAATAAACAGAGATATATGTTTTGTTTTGGTTTTGGTTTTGCTTTTACTGTGATGGAAGACAAGATGAACAATGTTTGCTTTCCTGTGTTGGAATGATGGAATGGGAGCCTACATCCCAAAGCCGGTGTCTGTATGTGGTCCCTATTATAAGCATGGAAAGGTCTGGATGGCCTCTGAACTGTCCTTGACACAGGGGTGGGCTTGTTTCTATGTGGTTCACCTCCATTCTGATTTTAAAATTTCCACTGTAGTTAGAAGTATTCTGCAGTCAACAGTCTGCTGTACCTTCTCTGGGTTTCTAGGTGAGCTCCACATGGCTTGTTTATAGGGACTCTCCAACTCAACAAGGCTCTTCTTAAGTGCTGGTTAGAGCTGGAGATAGAGCATAGAGAATTATCCTCCCTTTGTTCTGCCCCCTGGTGGCATGGATCCACCCAGAAAAGAATCCTCTGTGAGAACAGAACCCACCAGAATCAGCTGGGCTACCTCTCCCTCTTCTCTTTTTCAAAGTCGCTCTTCTTCCTGTGCTACCAAGGCAGACCTGTCTCATGGTCACTTCCTCATAAGGAGTGCTCTCACAGTCCTTTGTTGATCCCATGAGATTCAAACAGTCTGTGTCCAGATGTAATTGTTCATCTTCAGGAAACCTCCTAATATTCCCTTTTACTTAAGCCAAAGATAGTTAAGGGATTGTGTGACAAATTTATATCATAGCTAGGTAACTCTTCTTCCTCTTCCTCTTCCTCTTCCTCTTCCTCTTCCTCTTCCTCTTCCTCTTCCTCTTCCTCTTCCTCCTCCTCCTCCTCCTCCTCCTCCTCCTCCTCCTCTTCTTCTTCTTCTTCTTCTTCTTCTTCTTCTTCTTCTTCTTCTTCTTCTTCTTCTTCTTCTTCTTCTTCTTCTTCTTCTTCTTCCTCTTCCTCCTCCCCTTCCTCCTCTTCTCCTTTTCCTTCTCCTCCTCCGTCTTCTTTTCCTCCTCTTCCTTCGCCTTCTTCTTCCATTATGTATTCACTTTAAATCCCAATAGCTGCCCCCACTCTATCCATTTCCCCATCACACAGTCCCTCTCTCCATCCCCACTCCCCTTCTCCTTTGAGAGTGGAGGCTCCCCTGGCTGTCTTCCCATCCTGGCACATCTATTCTCTGTGTTTAGGTATAGGCCTTGTATCGCTGAGCTCTCCAAGACTTTTATCTTGAGTTGGTGTTGGATTTTTTTTTTTAATTTCTTCTGTGTCTGTTGTTATGTCTCCCTTTTCATTTCTGATTTTATTAATTTGAATACTGTCTCTCTGCCCTTTAGTTAGTTTGGCTAAGGGTTTGTCTATCTTGTTTCATCTCAAAGAACCTGCCCTTGTATTGTTATCTTTTTTCTAATTGATTCATTTCAACCCTGAGTTCAATTATATCCTGCCATCTACTCCTCTTGGGTATGTTTGTTTCTTTTTGTTCTAGAGCTTTCAGGTATGCTGTTAGGATGCTAGTATGAGATCTCTCCTTTTTCCCTCCTTAATTATCAAATATGAGAAGATGTGTGTTAAGGATAATCCAAGCACTGATGATTATTTCTCCTTCACCCTCATTGTTCCCATTAAAGGAAACACAAGTATTAACTCAGTAACAATGTGTATGAATGCAAAATCCCACAAAAGGGTCAAAAATACATACCTCTTCATGACTAAGACCATTCCCAACCTGGGGAAGGCAGAGCAAGGCTCTGGCTGTTATGGTATGGTTGTATCAGAGCAGGCATCAAGCAAGACATGCTGCTGATGCTGAGGTGAGAAAGACGGTGCACCAAGGACAACTACTTTATTTGAACATAAGAGTCTTAACATGATCTTGAAATAAATGACATTAGTCAATTTAAAAACTTGACAAGTCCAAGCCAGGTGAGATTTCAGGCATGGCTTGCCTCAGGTAGGATATTCTATCCTCTCTAAACAGCAAGCTGTGTTGGCTAAATCTTCTAAAACAGTCTTCAGCATTCACAGAAAGGCTGAACGTAACTTCAGGCTCACTTGCTATCACATTGGCTGCCTGAACTAAAATATGCTTACTTTCTAGTGATTTTAGAATTAGTTCCAGAAATAAGTGCCTTTTACCTAGATGATCCACATGTGTTTAACCAAATTAATTATGAACAAATCAAAGAATGGATTGCCTTAGGTAGCCAGGCCTGGCTGTGAGCCCACCTGGAGTAAAAACTGATTAAAAGGGAAAAAGGCTTCCTCTCAGTGAATGCATGGAAATTTTACTGAAAAGAGAAATGGCTGGTGGCAAAGCAGTAGCCTACAGTGTCTACAGGGAGGAAAGCACACATGCAGAACAGCAAAGTATGTCCAGTCTACCTGTCGCTCCCTATTCTAGCTGTCTGACTACCTACACGACTTGAAGCATATCATCTTTTCTGAGTTATCATCATAGAATGGATGAAGAAAAAGAAATACCAAATAGAGCCTCCTCTGTGCACTTTAGAACACATACTCTTCTTTAATTTGTTTATGCGAACACCAGAGATAATCAGAGGGTCCTGGTTATGCTCAGCATACCAACTGAAACAAGCTTTACATAGAGAGATCACGCAGCTCTGTAACTAAAGATACTTTCTTCCCAGACTCCAATAAATTGCTAATGATTAAGTTCATATTCTAGTGCTGTGGGAGGGGACACACTGTTTTTTGTGCTGCCCTCTATTTTTTAATTGAGGTTTTATGTCAGAGACTAGAATAAATAGGTGAGACTACTTTACCTCTAGTGGTTATTCAGGATACAATAGAGAATTAAGCAACTCTAGGTAACTGATTTTAAAGGGGGTGTGGGGCTAAAGTGTTGCTTGCTTGTGGGCCATCAGGAAGTTGGCAGTAAGACTATTCAGCATGAAATGGACAGAGGGGAAGTGAATCGTTTGGTCCACCAGTATAGCAACTGAAGGCTTTCCGTACTTCATGTTCCATGAAAGACCATCACTATCCTGTAATCAACATAAATACTTGTGTTCAGACTTATAAAGATAATTAGATATAAAACAGTACTCAATGAATTTTGTCTGTGGATGTACTGACTTGTATTGTGCATGATAGTTCTCTTTAGTTTGCTGCATATTTGGTGAGAAGAGATAAAGAATAATTCACTAACCAAAAATAGTATGTTGCACATCATATACTATTGGATCCAAACAAAAAGACTTTGCATAGTGTTTATATGTAACAATAGTTATCATGTCTTGGTAAAGACATCCACTCATTTAAAACATGAAGGCCACACCCGATAGTCCAATGTCTTGTAAGTTCATACACTCCAACTCCATTCATGTCGTGCTGCTGAAGGAGTTGGGGAGTGGATAGCAATGGCTAGGTAGTAATTCCATCCACATACAAATGTTATATCAACCAGGGAATCAATGTGAAAGCCCACTCACCATTGTGAATACCTGTCATATTTTGATCAGTGAACAAAATAGTGATAGTCTGTTGTCTTGATCTCTAAAGTTTTAGAAGATTATAGTTGTATTGCAAACTAAGGAGATACTTTAACACTGAGCCGGAGTTGGACAAAAGAATACATCTAATTATTCATGTAATACTCCCCCCCCCCCAAGCTTCATAGGAATATTAAAATAAACACTAACAGCTCAAAGTGCATTCTTAACGTACTCTAAAATACATGAAATGAAGAGAAGGAAAAGAATGAGGAAGAAAGGGAGAAGGAGAGACGGAGAACATACTCTCTCCAGTTGATAGTGTTGTTTGACCTAATTCAGTGCTGTCCTTACCATGATGAACTCTAAATCTCTAAAGTCATAGACAAAATAAGCTTTCTTCCTTAAGTTGCTTCTGGTCAAGATATATTATCACAGCTACAGAAAAAAAAAAATAACTGAGGTAGGCAGATAGGTAGAAAATGATAGAATGATAGATAGATAGATAGATAGATAGATAGATAGATAGATAGATGATATATAGATGAGAGGGGCAGACAGAATGGGAAGGAATAGTGTTAATGTTTGAAAAGTATAATAGAAAAATAAAATATAACATTTAGTAAAAAGACACAAAACCAGGCTTACAAGTTTCTATGGTAAAGTTAATTTGGAGATTCATTTACACTTTTGGTGTTGTTTATCCATCACTCAACCCTGTGCATAGATAATTTCAAGACAATGGCTGCCAAAATTCCGTGGCCATTGTTACTGTGAGTGAATGGCACTACTCCTGTAAGAGGCTGTATAAGTGCTGTGTGTTCTTTTACGTAACCCTATCAGACCATATTTTGTTTATTGGTAGCAATATCCATGCTTCTAAAATATCAAACACCCACTCAGGCCAAGAAACAAATATCTGCTCCCAAACTTATTGCAGATAATTACTGAATCAGATATCCCTGGGAAGCAATTATTTTTAAATAACCATAGCTATTCTGATTACATGGTCTTTAGGTTCTCCCTTTGCTACATTGGGATTCAAAAGAGAGGTGGTAGGATCAAAAGAAAAATCCAGGGTTGGTTTTAGAACAATGAAAGCTAGACTTTAACCATTCAGGGTCGAGAGCAAAAGCAGAATTATCCTAGCACTTCGGGTTTACTTGCAGGCTATGCACTTTAAATACTGCCCTTGGCTTTTAGTATTTAAAGAAGGTCCTGTTTTAGCTTTTGTCCTTTCAGTTTTCTTTCACCCTTATTCATAAAAGATTGACTTTAAAATTTGTAAATATTACCAATGTAACAAATGTACCTAGACACAGGAACAATTTAGCTAGCTTGAAAATTCAGTCTACACCAGGGATGCCCCTCCTTCTCTAAAATGAGCTTAGCAGCGGTGACTGACCTGCAATCCCAGGGACTCTAGTTTCATGCACTATTCTAAATAGTAAGGGATGATAAAGAATGGTTGAGAAAACTATGCAAATTAAATCACATGTCTAATTTTTATTACAAAACTCAGAACCAGGGCTTTGATTCCATAAAGCCACTCTGTGGATGTCTCCCTATTCTTATGCCATGGCTGAACTGCTCTTTAATCGATTTCATTTCCTTTACTACAAAAATAAAACAATTCACTACAGTTTAAATGTGTGTGAGTGAATGTGTGTGTGTGTGTGTGTGTGAGAGAGAGAGAGAGAGAGAGACAGAGGGAGAGAGAGAGAGTGCTAAGTTCATTTTTCTTTAAGAACTAAAGGTCAGTAGGTGGTAAGTAGGAAAGGAGAAATAAGAGAGAAAAAAAAGGGAAGAGGAAGGGGTCCTGACAGAGAAAATTTATTTTTATATTAGAATTGAGCAAAATATCACATGTATCCTATGCTGTATTTCAAACATACGCTACTTGATTTTGTCAGATCTGGGAATACTCAATCCAGCCCTGAGTAACCAGACTTGTTCTGATTAAATACTAATCTGCATTTCACCAAATTCCTGTCCATTTGCTTGTTTCCCACCATTACTTTTTTCCTTTGTGTTTAATTATTTAAAAATATTGGAATTTATACCATGACTTAAATTATACTGGAGGCCATTATGTGTTAACTTTAGAAACCATAAATTAACTGGGTATTTATTTGACACATGTATTAGGATCTAATTTAACAATCTTGATGCATTAAGATTAATTTTTTTAAATGTGGTAAAATGTAATTCATTTTCTAATGAAAATGCAATCATATTACAACTAAATGAGAGCAAATGTTTTTTTCTATGTTATTTAATCATTATAAAACCTATTTTCCATTCTTTTAGCAAAAAAAATCACATTCTAGGTATTAAAACTCTCATGTGGCATTGCACATTAAATAAACTCTAATCTCTAATATTCTGCAGTAATATTTCTTTTGGTATACATTATATATATAATATTTTAATTTTATTCTAAAAAAGTATATATCTTTGAAATTAAAAGTATACATCTTATAAATTTTGACAGCCATCTTAATTCTATTTAATTTATAAAACAATATAAGGGGTATCATTTAACACAGATGGTTGAAATGAGATAAAAATCCAGGCCCACATTGGCTAAGTTATTTCTCAGAATTGCATCTCCATTTGGAAAGTTTGCCTTGGGTTGTTCTCAAGATTTAGATTGTGAGGTCAAATTCCTATACATTCTGCCCCATGTTTTATTTTTCCTGAGCTTTCCTGATTTCCCTTTTCTTCTATTGTTAAGTCAAGAAAGACCCAGGGAAACACAGTATCTTTTTTGCTATAACTGATTTGTTACTGTTCACATCTGAGCAGTTTGCCAGTGGACATTCCCACCCTTACATTATAAGTGCTCACTCCTATACTCTTCAGCCACGTATCTTCCACATTGCCTAATTGTCTCCTTGACTTTGAACAGGCCCCTAATCTGCCCCCACCTCGTTCCTCATCAGCAGCTGTTTATAATAATTGGACATGTTAACACAAGCAGGGAGCTTTGGTTGTGCCAATTACTAAGGGGCTTCCTAAGTATGAGGCAAGTCCATTTATTCCTCTTGTTTTGTAAATAACAACACTTAAAACTGAGTGACATGCGGGAGGTGGAGGCAGAAGGATTTGAAGTCTAAAGTTATCCTTAACTATTCATTAAGTTTGAGGTCAGCTTTGAATACTCCATCGAATAAACAGACACACAATTAATAATACTTAGCCTTATACTACTGCAAAGTCACATTGTGAAAAATAGTAGAACGAGCACTGAGCCACTTCAAACAAGATTTCTAAATTATTCTCCTTCTTTTGTCATCACTGCTTTGTTTGCTTGTCTTTCTTCCTTTCTGTTATTCCTTCATTCATTCTTTGTTTCTGTCTAGCATCCTTTTCTTCTTTCACTTTTTCTTTCTTTCTTCCTATTTTCTGTCTTTGAGACAATCTCTTATTACATAACCCTGGCTGCCCTTGAACTTTCCAGCATTCTATCTGCTGACTGATAGAATTAGCAGACATTTACCATCATGCCTAGTTTCTAAGTATTTTTATTGCAGCTAACTAAAGAAATTGCTTCTTATCCAGAAGATGTTGGCAGTAAATATAAGTAATGTAAAGAAATGGTTATGAAATGTTTTTGAATACTAACAATTATTCTATCAATGCCTTATACTTTCTTATTGTACATTATTCCATAGGGCATCCCCTACATCATTTTGCCCTAAATGAAGGTGGCAACTTGCATATTTTAAAGCTTCCATAGCACTCATTTTCCACATGGATTACAATCTTAGCAAAGTTACAACAATTAAGAATTTTCATTGAATTCAGAGCTACTTTTTAGAATTTCTAATTGTTGAGTAAGAAAAGTCATTCAAGTTTATCTTCTAAGCCGTGAGCTTGGCATTTAGTATCATTAGGAGCATTGCTACTGCACAATAAACACACTTTAAGTAGGGAAGAACCAATAATCAACACAAAAGAATAAGAACACGCTTTTACTACTAAAGCATTGCTATTGATTTTATAAACAACAAAATAATATTCCTTCTAGACTCATTACGCAGGTAATAATAACCATTCATTTAATTAATACTGACTCAGAGTGAAAATTTCAATCTGAGTACTTATGACACTAACATTAATATCAAGAAGGTTCATTAGAATTAATACCACAATAAATATAAAATGAATTAGTAATGATTAGGCTATTATTTTAAAGCATTCCTGCTTGTACTCCTGTATTTACTTTAATCACCATCACTCTAAATAGCAATTAACAAAAGCCAGGCTGGGCATATTTATATAAGACTTATAAGACATATAATGCAACCCACACAAACCACATACATTTTATCTACATCCATGTATCAGCATACTCAATAGTGTGGGAGGTTACTGAAAGTGATATATGTTTTAGTTAGTGAAGAAATTAGAACCATTCAGTAACTTGGCTTCATCTCTGTCCTTGAATTACTCTTTCCTCCTAAATAGCCACAGCTAGATTATTGTTGCTAACAGACTTCCCGGCACATAGGAAACAACATATTTGTTAAATCATTTCCATATCACCAGTATACATACTTCTATGGGAAACTACTGATCCCACTGGGAAGGAGTACTAGTAACCTCAGTATTACAAAGGTTTTGTTGATGTTCTCCTGCATGTAAAACCAGCATTGAAATAGAAGGAAAGAGGAGACAGCTTTATCCATAGCCTATCAATGTGAACTAAAAAATTAGTCTTATTTCTATTCATTTTCCAACAGTGATAGAAAGTTAAGGTGATGCTACAATAACATTTTCTTTTGATATATATTCTCATTCCCATGGTGGAACTAGTATCTTTCACAATGTTGGAAGGCTGTTGCCTCAATAGAAGCAATTTTGTTAGAGAGGGGAAAAAGAAAAGAAGGAAGAGGAGGAAAAGGAAAAGAAGAGGAGGAGGAGGGAAGGAGGAGAGAAGAAGGAAGGGGAGAAGGAGGAGGAGGAGAAGGAGCCCAAAGAAGAGGATGAGGAGGTGGAGCAGGAGCAGAAGAAACAGGAGAAGCAGAAACAGCAAAGCAGAAGAGGGAGCAAGATAGGAAGAAGGAGGAGGAGGAGAGGGAGGAGGGGGGGGAGAGGAAAGGAAGGAAGGAAGGAAGGAAGGAAGGAAGGAAGGAAGGAAGGAAGGAAGGAAGGAAAGAAGGAAGGAAGAAACCACCTTCTACTACCTACTACCATTATTGGTAGATAGATCCACCATGACTTTTTCACTAGCTTAAGCTAAATTCACATTTGGGACTGAAAAGAAATGAATGAAGTAGAAAATCAGTACATTGTTATTAATGAAAACATCTGCAGTTGTTCTTAAGTAGTTTGTAGTGAGAAACCTAGCACTGCATAAATGGCTGACAATGTGAGAAAGAGGTAATTCTTGCAAGGGCATCTTGGAGGGAATAAGAAATGTGTTCACAGATTCACAGATTAGACAAGATGTTTCTGTTTGGTTACCTGTTTGGGGTCCACATGCTGCTTCATGAGTACTGGGAAAGTCTTGTCTACAGAATGCTGACCCCTCATCATGTCCTTGTATCTTCTTTCAGTTTTATGTGTTCTCCACTCATGTGACATTCATCCATCCATCAGAGAAGCAGGAGAATTAAAGACCATGAAGATAGTAGCTGTTTCATGAGACTGCAACTAGTGAGCCCCAGAGAAGCAATGAGTAGGCTCAACATTTATCCTAAAGCTGAACATTAGATTCAGGTAAGAAACAAAACACAATTTATTATCCTATTGATCTGTAAAAGACTAATGTCTTCCCCTTTCCTAAAGACACTTATCCAATAAGCTTTATACACAGCAGAAGAGCAATCTGTAATCCACTTACAGGAGTGTCACTAACAGAGTGCTAATTACCACACTCTGTGATCTGGAAATGGAACTTCAATGAAAATAGGATATGAAGTCCTCTGCTCGGCACAAAAACATACCATGATCTTTTCTCCTCCCACTTGTGGCCACTCCCCCTGTTTCAAAGAGATAGAAGTGACACTATTCCAAGAAGTGGAAAAACATCTTCAGGGTGTCCTTTCCTGTCTATTCTCAGTTCCCACCTCCAGGTTAATTCACAAAACTGCTTGAGAATAATCTACCTATACTGAGAATAATCTACCTATACTGATATAATCTACCTATACTGAGAATAATCTACCTATACTGAGAATAATCTACCTATACTGAGAATAATCTACCTATACTGAGAATAATCTACCTATACTGAGAATGATCTACCTATACTGATATAATCTACCTATACTGATATAATCTACCTATACTGAGAATAATCTACCTATACTGAGAATAATCTACCTATATTGAGTACTTGCTGTGCACCAGAAACTATTTAACTCAGCTTCTTTATTCTCTATAATGATTCTATAACATGTTAGTACAGACACTGGTTGTTTTTTAGATCAAAGAGTCTCTCTCTCTCTCTCTCTCTCTCTCTCTCTCTCTCTCTCTCTCTCTCCCTGTGTGTGTGTGTGTGTGTGTGTGTGTTTCTCTGTGTGTTTGCAGGCGTGTCTGTGTGTAGTTATGACAAGAGAAACAGCTTGGAGATTGCAATTATAACTAACATTTTTTTTATCTGCCCATGAAACTTTATAACTAACATAAGCCAACAGATTGAAACCTGAAGATCAAACAACACAAGTAGTAAATGGTATGTACTATAGGGACCAAATGTAACCCTGTATAAATGAAATCTTCATGGCATAAACACAATTTGTCAAGTGCCCAGCACCTCAGATCCATGGGGATGGCAAGGCCTTCCACTGTTCTCAGTACTGATGTGGATATGCAGAAAGTGTTGTGGTTTTGTCTTTTGCTATGTATTGTAAGGCCAAATACTAGCCCTGAAGGCCTGGTTACTCACAGGGACAAAATAGTCTACATGTACACAAATGACACTATGTAATGTTGTCCCTCAAGTTATCACTGATTGGTGACAAAAAGATGCCTACAGCCAATAGTTGGGCAAAAGAGAAATAGTCAGGGTTTTAGGTTCCCAGGCTTAGGGTCTGAGGAGACCACAAGGAAAGAGAAGAGAGTGATGAAGAGAGGAAAGATACCATGATGTAGGTGAGTTATGAATACATGGCTATGAGGCCTAACCAATTGGAGTTAAGAGCCGCTCAAAGGGAACATAGCAAGTTACAACTTGGAGCTATTGGTGAGGGAATAGATTCTAATATCTTAGAGGGTAGATGTCTGCCAATCTCTAGTGCTGATTAAGGCTTATAATAAATATAAAGATTGTGTGTCTTTATCTGGGAACTGAATGATAAAAGGTGGGGCAGAAGCCCCTGATTTGAGATTAAACATTTAATACAGCAGAAAGGACCAAGCCCAGCCTCGTCATTCCAAAAGACTGCATCCTGAGATTGATCTTCTACATTAAGCCACTCCTAAAATTAGTTAGCCACCTCCTTGCTCAGCTGTAAATAATAAATATGTTGAGTCTTAGGGCTGCTGTTGCATCTCCACTAGATTGGGTATACCCAATCACAGTTTTTCTGTACATGTGTTTGTACTTTATTGATTATCCTTTGCCTCAGAGAAGCTAATCCCAAAACTATCAGGCCATGACAACACACCACTTGGCCAGACCATGCTCCTGCAGGCAGCCATTTGTAACTTCTTCAGATGTTACTTCTCTGTATGACATGCACAGACTTCTCTCACCAATCTCATCAAATATATTTTATTTAAAAGTAAAGTTTGCTACAGAATGTTGGACAAGCTATTGTAGAAGGTTTTCTCTCTCATTAGATCAAGCTATCACTTCTATTCAATTGTGAGAGTACTCTATGAGATCATAAAAGTAGTTGGGCATTTTGCCACAATCTACTTTGGACTAAAGCATGGTAGGAAGCTTGGGGAGAGTAGGAAAATGGAAATGTGAGATGAAATACACAGTGCTAATAGATTTAGGAGAAAGTAAGGTGGCATCAAGATAAATAAGAGGTAAAAGCTGTTCCTTTATTAAAATTGACCATATATATGTCTCAAACCCTGGCAATAACTCTTCATTTAGGTAATGCCATTATTCCTAAACTGTCAATGAGAAAGATGAAGTTTAATGAACGTCTCAAGGCCATGATATCTTACAAAAAGCACAGTCTGGATTCCAACCCAAGATCTGTGACTCCAGCAGCTGGATACCTAATCATGCCATGTCTGGAAACAGAAAGAGATAAAGAGAATCCATGAGAAGTACAAACATGAGACTCTGCTCTTGCTGCAGCTGGCAGCATTTGAGGTCAGAAGCCAGGATTTATCCACTCTACTTGGGAGGGGAAAACCCCACCCAGGCGACTGATTCTGAAGTTGTAGTTTGCAAATCATGCAGATAATTCTCTCTCTGGCTTGGGTCTGTCTCCTTTTCTCTAAATTAAGCATCTGTATCACAAGAGAAAGAACACAGGACACTGTAATGGATATGGAGCAAAAAATTACTTAGCAAATGTGTGTGTGTGTGTAGACATATATGTGTGCATATGTGTTTAGGTGTGTACAACTGCATGTGTCTGCACATATAGTGAATTTAAAGAAAATCAGTTTTAATCTTACGTATTATTTTTAAATGTGACAGCTAGATACAGATTGGAAAAATAATGCCTACTAATTTATAAAGGACCTTTATGTAGTAATCTACAAAATTATCTTGAAAGACATGTTAAATGATCTTACTAAGTATAGTGTTATATATATATATATATATATATATGTATATTTATATAAAATATGTCATATATATGACATATACATGTCATATCATGGACGGAAATTTTAAAATGTACATATATATATATATATATATATATTTTTTTTTTTTTTTAAAGAAATTTCAGTGAAAACCTAAAAAGTTAATGTAATTTCAAAATTTGTAATTAAGATTTGAAATTAGTCATAGGTAATTATTAGTTTTTAAAACTTCTTATAAAGTCATAATAATTAGGACAATGTATACTTATTAAAATTGATAAATACAACAAATAGTATTGTTAACCCAAAAAGAGATATGCTTAGAACATTCTGTTTGTCCCTCTCTCTTTGGGTTTGATTTGACTTTTGAGACAAGGACTCGCTCTAGCTGAGGCAACTCTGGTATTCATTATGGTCCTCTAGGTCCTGCATTTCAAACACCAGGATGCAAACATGACCCACTGGGTCCTGTACAAGTCTTAAATATACAGGCTAAGTTGCAAATGCATGAAGATGACTCAAAAGCCTGGTAAAGAAAAATATAAAATTAAATCTATAATTAATATGATAACTGAAAATCAGTGTCAAGTATATTAAATACATGATTATTTTAGACACAGTTTCAGGTTTTATTAACACATACGAATTATACATAAGGGCCTCATGATGACATCTTCCCACAGGCATACACTGTACTTTCATTATATTCAGCAGCATTACCTTTCCTTATCGCCTCCCATTCACACTTCCTAACTTCCTTCTCCTTCATGTCTATTTTGTTGTTTGGAGCAGTGTTTTATTTTTAATTACTTATATTTATGTGGTTATGTGCATATGCATGTGTGCATGCATGCAGGTCTCCCCAGTTTAGAAGAGGTCATTGTATACTCTAGAAAACTGGAGTTACAGCCCAGAGTAAGATGCCAGATGTGGGTGCTGGTAAGCAAATGTGGGAAGCTCTAAATGCTGAGCAAGCAAGATCTCCAGTCCCCAGGGATAGACACTGCACATTGGTTGTTTTGTTTTGTTTTGTTTTGTTTTGTTTTGTTTTGTTTTGTTTATTCTCACCCAATCAATCTCACTAAAGTTTCTTACTGGTTCTCAGGTGAGAGATTATTTAAAGGAGTGTGAGAGCTCTACCAGCAGCTACATCACTGAGGAAGGAAGCTCTCTCTTTCCCAGCAACCCATAGATAATCAGAACTCTTTAGATAATACATATAGATAATAGATATAACCCTCTTTAGATGATCAGAAACCAGTAATCCTTATAGGGCATTGTTTGGAGGCTTTGAATGTGTGAAATCAGAATATGTGTAAGTTCATGAGTGCAATGGCCATATCATACCCATACAACAGTATCCCACACACTTCATTCCTGATTCTGGCTCTTACATTGCCCTGGCACCATGCTTCCACAATGATTCCTGAACTTTGGAAAGGGTGACATAGATGATCCTCTTATGACCAAACATCCAACAGTCAATTCTTCTTATCACTTTTACCAAGTCTCTGCAGTAATAACTTCATACTGTGGAGTGTTAAGTCCTCTGACACCAGCACGAGTGTCTGAACTTAAATTGTTATTCAGAAGGCAGTTTGATGGGCATAGCTTGTCTGTTTAGCAAAACAACAGCAGCGAGTTTCCTCCTGTGCAGCAGGCCTCAATTCCAATGTGAAAGCTTGGGTTATCCCCATAGCAGATTTACAGTGAACATGCTTTTCTTGGCAAGTTAGCAATGTAGCCACAGGGTTCATGGCTGAGGAGACTGTTAAATGTGAACAAGCATTTTGTAAACAAGATGAAAAAAAGACAGCCCACTTATTTGCGAAAGAATCTCAACCTTATTAAACCAAGAAATAACAACTATAAAATTCCATTCCTCAAAGTCAAATCAATAGAATTAAGAGTGCAGGCAATACTCTGCTATCAAATATGACTAATTGGTCAAAGTGGTGATGACAAGTGAATGCTGAATGGACAGTCATAAATAGAACATCTATTTCATTCTCTCCAAGGTTCAGGGGAAATTGTGGAAGTAGGAGGAAGAATGCAAGAGACAGAGGAATGGGTAGGGTGATAGGGAACACTGTTTTCTGGGCATAATGTGGTCATAACTCACAGTTGCTTTATTACCTACCTGTCCAAGACATGTACAAAACTAGAAATAAAACCAGAGGCTGTGACATGTTTATAAAAACAACAGGATGGGACCTCACATTGTTCAGTAAAGATTATGGTGCATATCCTCTGACACCCAGCAGTTTCTCTTCAGTTGATACTAACTTCTACAGCAATCTTTGCAGTATCAAAGCGTGCATACTATAATGTGTTCAGAAAATTTCCTGACAGCATCATTCATTCCTGGCCCAAGATAGGGAATTTTCCATATAAAATTTGCCATTTACAATTTAAAAATACTTTGAAATATTCTCACAAGAGTACAGTATAGGATGGTATAAAAGATTAATAAGTACATAAAATGAATGTATATCAAAACAAAATGAACATGTACATAATAAATTAATATGTTTAGAGCTTAAAAATAAATTGTGACAAGTACTTTTAAGTGCACAAATACTCACAAACGAAATTCCCATAAAGCATTGTGAGATGATAACTTAGAGAAAGAACTTCTTTTAAAGGGAGGAAAAGGACAAATAAACCAAACAATAACTAAAGGATTAAGAAATCAATTGCAAGTTGAGATTTCAAAATCTCTAGGAGAATTCTATTTCACAAAATGACTGATGAGTATATAAATGTTAATTTTATTTTCTTTAAAAAAAGAAAAGCCAAACATGCATATATATATATGTCCAGGAGTGGTATAACTGGGTCTTCAGGTAGAACTATTTCTAATTTTCTGAGAAACCACCAGATTGATTTCCAGAATGGTTGTACTGGTTTGTAATCCCACCAGAAATGGAGGAGTGTTCTTCTTTCTCCACAGCCTTGCTAGTATCTGCTGTCACCTGAGTTTTTGATCTTAGCCATTCTCATTGAACTAAGATGGAATCTCGGGATCTTTTTTATTTGAATTGGCTGATAACTAAGGATTTGAACATTTCTTTAAGTGCTTCTTGGCCATTTGAGATTCCTTAGTTGACAATTCTGTTTAGCTCGGTGTCCCATTTTTAATTGGGTTATTTAGGTTTCTGAAGTCTAACTTCTCTACTATGTTCATAGCAGCCTTATTTGTAATAGCCAGAAAATGGAAACAATCCAGATGTTCTTCAACCGAAAAACGGAAATGGAAAATGTGGTTCATTTACTCAATGAAATACTACTCAGCTATTAAAAACAAGGACACATTGAATTTTGCAGGCAAATGAATGGAACTAGAAAATGCCATCCTGAGTGAGGTAACCCAGATCCAAAAGTACACTCATGGCATGTATTCACTTAAAAGTGGATATTAGCCACAAAATATAGGAAACCCATGATATAACTCACAAACCATATGGAGCTTAACAAGAGGAAGGCCCAAGTGCAGATGCTTCAATCCTACTTAGAAGGGGAAACAAAATAATCAGGGGAGGCAGAAGGAAGCCTGGGTGGGAAAGGGGAGGGAGGAGGAAAGGGGGGCACAGAATCAGGTATGGAGGGAGACAAGAGAGAAACCCAGAGGGCCAGGAGAATGAATAGAAATATGCAGCAGTGTGGGTGCAGTCAGGGAGAACCTCTAAAAAGTCCCAGACACCAGGGATATGAGAGACTCCCTGGACCAAATGGGGATGATCTTAGCTGAGATGCCCAACAATGGGAGATGGAACCTGAAAGGACCACCTCCAGAAGATAATCATGGTCCCCAGTTGAGGGATAGAGTCACCCCCCCCCATCTCAAAATGCTTGACCCCCAAATTGTTCCTGTCTAAAGGAAATGCAGGGACAAAAATGGGGCATAGACTGAAGAAAAGGCCATTCAGAGGCTGCCCCCAACTTGGGATTCATTCCATGTACAGGCACCAAAGACTTGACACTATTGCTGATGCCATGTTGTGCTTACAGACAAGTGACTGGCATGGCTGTCCTCTGAGAAGCTCTACCATTACCTGACTGAGACAGATGCAGATATTCACAGCCAAACACTGGGCTGAGCTCAGGGACCCCTATGGAAAAATTAGGGGAAGAACTGAAGGAGCTGAAGGAGATTGCAACCCCATAGGAAGAAAAACAATATCAACTAACTGGACTCCTCAGAGCTCCCAGGGACTAAGCTACCAAGTAAAGAGCATACATGGGCTGATGTGTGGCCCCATTGATATGTAGCAGAGGACTGTCATGTCTGGCCTCAGCGTGAGGGGATGTGCTTGGTCCTGTGGAGGCTTGATGGCCCACAAAAGGGGGATGCAAGAGGGGTAAGGTGAATGTGGGTGGGGGTGGGAAGCACTCTCTTAGAGTCAAATAGGTGGGGGGGATCAGGTAGGGGGCTTGTGGAGGGGGAGAATGGGAAGGAGGATAACATGTAAAATGTAAATAAATAAGATAATAAACATTTTTATAAATTGTGTATAATTTTGTAATATAATATAATGTGAAAATTGCTCAATATTAGCCTAATCATTAGCAAAGTCTCCTTTCTCTATGCATGTTAGGCTAAAAATAAAACATGAGATAAGTTAGTCTGACATCCTAGGAATGAATGACAGCAAGTGGACGGAGTACTTGGTTATCTTGTTTTTCCTTTTTAATGTCTTTATGTAGCTTTACTGTACATCAAAAATGACATGTGCTCAGTTTTAAAATTTTAATAATGCTATGAATCACAAAGTGCTATGTAAGGAAGGTAGGTAGTATTATAAAAACAGCCTCAAAGTAATGACTTTCCACGTTGGCTAGTCATATACAAATAGGGAAAAATGGCGATTTAGAAGATGAAATTATTTATGCTATTTTTTTAATTAAAAGAGCATTGCTGGATATGGCAACATGCATTTGTAATCCCAGAACTTGATGGGGAATGGCAGATGTAGAAAGATAGATTGTTCAAGACTAGCCTAACCTACAACTTGGATTACATCAGACTCACAAAAACCCAAGACACCTTATGTTATATCTTACATTACAAAAAGATGAAAACCACTGAAATTATTTGCACTTTGCTTAGGGGGAAATAAAACTGGAGTGAATGTTAAAGAAACACTGAGACACACATCAGCCTACTCATCTCAGCCTAAGAGCTTGTCATTGAGCCTTTGAGGTACCGTCATTATGTTCACAAAATGAGCATATTATATTCCTTTCTATATAACATTGTACTTTTGCAAACTGTTCTTTCCTATGGCTAGTGTGGGGAAACATGAATTTAAAGGTAGAGAGCCCCATTTATATATCACAGGGTATCTAAAAATACAAATATTATTTTCTCAATAAAATTTTCTCTGCTTCCAGACATTTTGACAGCTTCTATTTGCTATGACAGAGTATGGTAGAAACTCCATTTATTTCTTATTGACTTTATCTAGCTAATTATGTTCTCTTCTGAGTTGTGACATGACAAGACGGAGCCCGTGGTAGTGTGTGTGCCTGCCTTGAGTGTGCATGTGAACACCTCTGTGTTTGTTCATGCATATACATTCATGCATATGCTATGAGGTAGAAAGGGAGAGGAACAGGAAAAATATATCTACTCTTTATCAAGCTATCTCTTACAGCAAATGAAAGGTCATGTGATTTTACTTAATTTTTTTTTTTTAAGTTTGTGCTGAAAACCTGGGCTAACCATTTGATAATGAACACAATAAATTAACCACCTGTTTTTGGGCAAAAAGAAAGTTATCTGCCTGAAATTATTATAATTTTTAAAAAAGAGTGAAAGCATTTTTCAAAGATGAATGTAAAGCTTCTAATGTAGGGTACCCATCCTCAGAACTGATTTTTTGATGACAACTGTCAGTGTGTTTATTATTAGTCCTTGGTGAGGTCTAGAAGTCTGTAAGTTCCTGAACGGTCCTGTAAGTTTAATAGTATCACATTAGTAAGAGCAGAAGCAATTACCTGTAACCAACCCCTCATGTGAATTTGGGAGGTGCTACCTAGACTAGTTAGAGGGTAGAAATTTAAATGAATTTAAGGGACTTCATTTCTAGAGTTATGTTGAAGTTTTCTTCTGTTTTGGGGTAGTGTTTTCGGATGATGCAGCTATTTGGAGGTCACTCGTTCTTCTGTGAGTCAAACAAGCCCAGGGCTTCTCCTGGCTAGACTCTGATGTAATTGCTTCTCTAAGCTGTTGTTGGTGCCCTACAGAGGATGAGGAGAACTTCTTTACAACTTCCCAGAGAAGTTTGTACAACAAAGCTATATGCCCACTCTCCCTCTGCTTCAACATGGTGGGATAGTGCTTAAAATCCCAGTGTCTAGATAACAATGAAATGATTTTTTATACTGTATGTGATTTCCAGTCTTTGGAAAATAAGTTTAATTCGGATAAAGTAATAGACGAGACACTCAGACTGGAGGAGCCCCTTGGGATGGAAGATCATCTGATGGCTCATGTGAAAATTGACAATTACTTCACAAAATGCCCTTAGCTTTATTTACTTCCAAAAAATTGTTTTCCCAAAGGTTCTAAGCCTATGTAAGACATACCCGAACAATGGCTCTTGACTGTCATCATGATAGACATGGATCACCGAGCTATTGACTAGATGGTGGTGATCAGTATTGACTGGGAATGTGCCTGAAATTAAAATATTGTGTACTCTATGGAATGTTCATCGCATGAATGTAGAATACTGTCATTGAACCATGAGTTTTAATTTCCATTCTAGTTACCCCATCCTATGAAGACCAAATGTTTAATTTCTACCATTTTTCTTTCAAGAGAACGAGAAATTTAAATGGTTGTATGAAGTATAGAGATAAAAATTTACAATAACAAATTTAGCATTTTTTAAACCATGAAAATAAAATACACCAAAAATCATATAAGTGGTGATTATGCTAATCAGTATGAATATTGTCTATGCCTTAAGTCACTCATGTTAACTCAATGAAAAGAAGAACTGCACCAATCAATTTATTCAATATCTATTGATGGAGAAGGCTTTGCCATGTGTCAAGTACTTTCTAGATGCAGAGATATAATTGTGTATTGTTAGTCTAGTAGGAGAGACAAACATGCTGAAATTCATTAAGAAATGTAAACTTCTGAAGAGTGTAAGTGCGTCTGTTAAGTCCCTAGTGGGTGCATGCAGACCGAGGGAGCCGGCTAAATCAGGCTGAGGGTGTGGAGTTTGCTGCTGAAAAAACCTGAGTTATGGCATAACATTATATTGCTTTGAAAATTAACCATTCAAGAAAAGAAACTAGCTGGGGCTGATGTAAGAACAATCTCAATAGAGGGTGGAGAATTCTCATTTCATGGGTGAAGATATGAAATACAGCTAGTTTGAGTAATGGAAGATAATAGGTTTTGGTAAGGGGAAACACAAAGCAGGAGAGAGATACAGGGATGACCAATGGCAAAGGCTTTGCCCAATGTATGTAAAACAGCCTCAGTTACCTGGACCACTCCCAGGTGATAGCAATATGCCATTTCACTCAAGGGTATCCCATTTTACTAAGGACAATGTAGGATCTTTATTTAAAGACTGCATTACAAGATTACTTTGTAATTTTAAAGCTTGAAAATGACAAGCATACATGTTACATTTGTAGACTGTCATGGTTACAAGGTATATAAAAAGATGGTGTGGGCGGTGCTGAGTTCAGGGAGGTTTGTCAAACAGCTGAAGGGGAAATCAGGGAAAAGGTAATAGTACACAGAATAATGTGATGGGAGAGCTGGAGTGGAGAAACCCGAGGCCTGGTGTGTGTACTAGTCTATTCCAGGCCCCACTAGCAATCAGCTTCACTGTGGAGCACTCTGAGACTGCTTGCTGCCCTAAACCAAGATACTAGAGAAAGATTCTGATACTAGAAAAATGAGAGAAGATCCCAAAGGGTATCAGTTGGAATGGTGGGCTATAGGAGAGCTCCCCTGTTTTATCTCAACATACTTTGTCTCTAGGGCGCAAACCCACAAAGGATTTCGATCCTGCATTGAGTTGTCTGACACCTCTAGAATAGCTTCTGGCACTAAAGGATGTTTCTGAGAATTAAACATGGACCTCTTGAGTACAGATCTCCACAAGGAAAATGATTGTGTTTGTGTGGTCAAAATGAAACGATGTCCTTAATCTGCCTCTGGTAATGTACAGAAGAGTACAGTTTAGTGAATCAGAAATGTCCAAGGTTCATCATGAGCAGTTTATGGCAAAGTATTCCTGAGCAACTAGGTCTCACCTCAAAGCTACAAGGTCATGGAAAGATATGTGATTCCCGAACCTCATTCAAGGGGAGAAAGAGAAAAGAAACAACATGGCTGCTGCCCTCAAGGATCAAGACTAAAAGAAGAGGCAATGAGAAAGGCTGGCTTAGTTAAAACTAAAGCAGGAATTATCACCCTCTCAGAGTTGATGAGATTTCATAAGATCATTGCAGGACAGTTCAAGATGTGGGTCAACCGCTGTGGTATATCTTCTGTTTTTATCAGGCATTTTTCCTACCAAATGAACTTTGTGTATTAAGTCTTGGCCTTCATTTCTCAGTGTCTTGCAGACCTCAGGATGGGTTGTGCAGTCTGTGAGTCAATGGAGGTGTTTGGACCTTAGTGGTAGTCCTCTGATTATTTCACTTGTAGCAAAAACTTGGTTGAAACCTGTCTTCCTTCTCTTTCTAAAGATACAGAACATAGAGAAGACTTGAGAGATTGTCTGATGCTGCTGGATTTTCTCCCATTTTTTTAATTACTTGGCTTCAAAACGTAGTAGAAAAAACCTTGATAAGCACAGTGAGTTTTGAATAGTAATAAGACCAACAATGTCTCCCTAGATTGAATCTGAAATGACCCGACAGGCCAATGTTTTGGACAGGCAGCACTCATTTAAAAGCATCTAAATCCTTTAGGAGATGAGATTAGCAGCAACAGATAACTAGGGACCTGAGTTGCGTCACTTCCTTCGCCTCCCGGTCCTGCACATAATAATCACTCTCTGCCACACTTTCCTGTCTTCATTTGCTGGACTTCTTAGTCATGCCGCCTACACCATGATAGACTGAAACCATAAGCCAAAATGAAATTTATCCCTTTAAGCGACTCCTATAAGGTATTTGGTCATAGTAACATGACAGCAAGTAGAACAATACATGAATCAATCTCTCCAAACCTAGAGGGAGAAAATAAAGAAAGATTTCCTAGAAGGCTAATACAGTAGATATATTTTACCTCCAATGTCTTGATGCTTTCACTATACATACCTTAATGAGCGAAAATAAAAAGAAAGTATGAATGTAATTTTTTAAATGCAATTCATTTATCCAGTTAATCACCTATTAATCATTGGGTATCTATCATGCCATACAGTATTGCCTACCAGTAATCATAGATATAGACATGAGAAAATGGTTCCTGTATTCCTGGCACTTTCCCTCTAATATGACAAATGTCAGCCAGACAGAAGACATAGATGAACAAAGGTATAGATAAATAAATAGAATCACTGTTCAGAGATTCAACTGGTACTAAAAAATAAAGCAGGCAATTTAAATAGAAGAAAGGGCTTCCAGAAAATGCAGGAAAGGAAGGCTTCTCACTGAAGGTAAGAAATAAGTTGGTACTGAGTATACAAGAAGATAGCCATGTGGAACTGCAAGACATCTACAAAGCAAGTGGCACAAAGAAAAGAGAAATGTATGTACACCTGAGATGTAGTGAGAAGAAGGCATGTGCAGAGGGTTAAGAAATAGAACCAAGATGTCCTCAAAAATTTTTATTTTCCTCTAAATAAAATGGAAGCCAGAAGAAATATTTAATCAGAAGAAATTCATACATAATTTAAAAAGAAAATCCAGTTTCTATTTCAAACCTGCACTACTAGGGAGATGTTTGGAGAGACAGCTCAGTGTGTAAAGTGAGTTCAGATGCCCTGCACACACATGAGACTTTAAACATGACTGCAGGTTCCTCTAACTTCAACATTGTGGGTCAGGGGCTCGACCGATCTCAGTAGTGTGGCAAATCTAACCAATCAGTGAGCTTCAGGTTCAGTGAGAAACCCTGTCTCAAAGAATAAGGTGGAAAGCAATAGAGGAAGACAACCAGAATTGACCTCTGACTTCCACACTCACCAGCATGTGAAGGTATGTGCATCTATGCACATATAATGCACATAAACATGCAGAAAATAAATAAATGTATATTACGAAGTACCAATAATATCATATCCAACTTAGTGTCTCATTTACGGAGTAATGTACCATAAAAATTCACAAAGTATCCCTGGCAGTGAACTAAAGACCTTTTCTGTTCTTGAATTGGGTCATTTCTAAGGCTAAGTGCAATATTTGTTGATCTCAGAGTTCTTTCTTTAAAGCTTGCTAGCACTGTGAGTCCTCAATACATATTACTTCTGCAATATGCAGTAAACAAAAACTGACAGAAGAAAATGAGTCAGAATTCAAAGTTTCTTGATTGCAATTACATGCTTGTAGTATACTGAACTTGAACGTGAACACAGACAACACCAATAGTCATGCTAACTTAAACAGGGAATAACCAGAAGGCCTCAACCCTAGACAAAGACATACAGGCTACTAAAAAATGCTCCCAGTGGGAGAAATAGTCTACCTCAGGGAAGAGCACACCAATTGTATATTTAATACCAAATGATCAGGGCTGAAAAGATAATCATAAAAGTAACAATATACAGAATGAGCAAGTTTTATTTAATAATAGACACTATGTATTATGTGTATGGATATATACTATAATGTTAAATGCATATAAAATGCACACATGTAAAAATAACTAACTTACAAAGAAACCACAAATTTGAAAGAGAACAAGGGAAGTACAAAGGTGGGTTTGGAGGAAGAAAGAGAAGAAAACTGATATAATTATATTGTGATCTCAAAACTATTTTTAAAAGGGATATGAAGATTGTTACTTTTATCATCTATTCTATGGGAATATGCATGTTATAGCAGCCAGAATGGTCAATCAATAATATTTTAAATATATGCAATAAAAGAGAAAGTCAGGGAGTGCTAGATAACTTTATACTGATTTAATCTCCTATTCCTTTTGTGCAAAGCAGGTTGTCAGGAGCAGGAGAGTAATAATCACTGGGATTTGGACAACGTAGTCCACTGACCCCACACATACCATCTTTATGAAGGTAACCATCCAAAGTAACCTGCCAATACTTCATAACTAAACTAGAACCAAATCTAAATTTCTCTAATTTTAATTTAAAAACTTTTTATTAAGTTTATTCTTTAAAAAAAAACTATTCATGTGTATAATGCATTCTGATTACTCACCTCCAATACTCTCTTTCCTCCCTCCCTCCATCCCCTCCTTCCTAACACAAATTTGTGTCTTTTGCTTTATTTTGTGACTTACTGAATTTGACCATGGCTCCTGTGGATCCTCAGGTGTGGAACCGTCTGCTGGAGTTTGGTGAAATCACCAGTGGGTACCCAACTGACAACAATGATTAACCTCCCCAAAAGTCCATCATTTCTCTACTCCATCCAGTCTTAACATTTGTCAATTGTTGCTGTTGGCTATGTTTTACCCTTCTTTTTTGTTGATATGGGAGATAAATGAGGACACACGGGTGTGAATTTTATAATATTTCTATACATCTTCCACCCTCTTTCATTTCATAAAAATCATTTTTCAATTTTGAAAAATCCTTTATTTTCATAAATATAAGCTAATTTTGTGGCTTAGAAATTTTAGTTTGGAGGTTGTTGGGTTAACTGGTTCCACAATATGCTAAATAAGAAGGAAAATGGACCAAATTACTCCCTTTGGCAATGCAGAATGTTCTTAATATTATTGTTTAATCAACTGACAATTTAAGTCTGGCATCATGCAAAGCAGTACACTTCCAGTCTACGTCTGTCACAGGGTGGGGGAAATCACACCAACATTTTTCCTAACTTCTTGCTCATGGGTTTCTTGCAGCTCACATAAAAAATGTGCTCATTGGGAGGCTTCATTGCCTTTTCATATTGAGTAGTAAATTGAAACACTCTCTTTCCATTTGTTGTTACTATGATATGACAGATTTCTGAACAATTTTCTTTACCAATTACTCTGAAACTCAAATGAACTGAGAAAATCTTTTTTCATATGCTAAGATACTTTTTTTCAGTGTCGAAGCAATGACTTATATTATAAAGTGACACAGTAGGATTCAATAAAGCAATTTGTGACCAGTTTGAAAGAGATGAGTGAGAAAACAACACCTTTGGCACTGGGGCTGCCTGCCTCTTGCTTTCCTGGATTTTCTACTGCCATAGAAGCAACTTGGGTCACCTCTCCTCCACATGGGCTGTTCAGTCACCCTCTGTCCATGTTGCAAAAATATGAAGAATATTGCATAATTTTTCTCTGTAAGGAAAACACAAGTGCAAAGTTTCTTAAAGCTAAAACTTTCTTAACCATGATCAATTTCAAACACTGCTTTTGAAAGCTCTGTGTAATATTATCTCATATCTTACTTATTATTGAAATAATACCAATCTGAAAGACAGCAAGTACAAACATCTATGTAGCAAATGCTTCACATTTGTCCCCCCCTCCCAAAAAATATGCAAGATGTCCAATGTATTTTGGTAAGAAATGTAAGTAATACAAAATAAGTGTTATGCTCTTTTGAAAACATTTAGAATGCTATACTGCTTCACTGATCATGCATGTATATATGTAAGCACATGCATACATTGAATATGAAATTTTTGGAAAATATATAAACACATAGAACAGTAGAGATAATGAAATATTCCTTGTCAAATCAACATCATAGTCATTTTGTCTTGAGAAGTACAAAGTTTAGTCACAGGCCTGAAACATTTTTTCTCCCTGGATTATGCAGTAGTTCTAGAAGCTTGCAAGTTATGGAACTTATGTCATGACCCCTTAGATGGCCCTTGCTTCAGCTTGAGTAGAATTTTGCAAAATACCCTTGCTACTTATAGTATCTACTCTTCCCAGGTATGTTTAGCAAACAAGACATTTGTTGCATCTCTGAGATCTGGGTTCCTGAGTTCTTTGCGCTCCATCTCTGAGTTTTCCCACTTGTTTCCTTCTATATCTCAAGGCATTTTGGGGGACAAAGCACAGGGCTCAAATGTACAACTTATTTTATACATACAAATAAATTCAGACTAGGTAATATCTATAAGATATATACAGATATCTATAATTAGAAGACATGAGTAAATAAAATTATATATTTGGACGTCAAGATTCCCACTATGGGTAAAATGACATAAAAGTGGAATGGAGAAAAATTATCCCTGGTGATCAATTGAAAAGACATATATTTTGATATTTTTAAAGGTATTTTTCTGAACCATTTGCTGAAAGAACCTAGAAACTTGACTCATCAAAAGCAATAGGCATACCTTTTGCTAACATGTTGGTTTATAAATACTACCTCTATCTACACAAGAATTGGGCAGTTTCTTGGTCAACTGCAAGTACAGACAAACTACAAAGTAGCCTTGACACACTGGCACTGAGGAATTAAAACAATGTCAGAGCTGTATACCAATAATACAAAGCTCAGCCTATGGGCTCTCACTGCCCCAGATGCTAATCACTTGAGTATGAAAACGAATATAGTAAATAATTATATGATAGTGAAAAAAAAGTAGCCAATCTGGCTACCATATTCTACAAAAAGAGATAGACTTAAAGTGTTTATTTAAAGAATGATAACAAGTAACAAATGTGGAAGAATAAAAAAAAAATCAGAAAAATGATTGTTTTGTTCAAACAGTAAGATTGAACATTGAGGGCAAATTAGTCATGTGATTTTTAACTAATTTAGTTTTTACATTATTCATTTATTTGGGGGAAGTAAACATGCCATAGTGTAGATGTGGCAGTCAGAAGGTAACCTCTACGAGTGAGTTTTCTTCCTCCACCATGTGAGTCTCAGGAACTGAACAGGTCACCAGACTGCAGCAAGTACTTTTACCCAATGACCCATCTTGCCAATCCTTATGTAATTTTAAAATATTAAACCATAGAATGTAGGCTCAGATCTTGTAAAATCTACTTGAATATGGGTTCTGAAATGCTTTAAACTCCTTTTTAGCCCACAACCCACCAGAGGGAGTAGAAAGGTTAATAGGGCAAAGGGGGGTGTGGAACTGTTTAGCAATAATTCTTTGGGGCAATTTCAATCTTCCTTGTCAGGATATAAGCAGCTCAGTTCATACAAATCAGCAGCAGTAGCTCACTCACAAAAAACATTCACAAATCAGCAATAGCAGTTTCCTCCAGAAGAAACCATGATGCTTTGCCAGTCTGCTTGTCTATACAGCCATCAGAATATCACAAGGTTTTTTTGGTACATCTCTCCCTACAAAATCATGACACACGATGATTAGCAAAGAAGGCAAGGTGAACAAATGCCAGAGTATCGTCAGGGGAAGACAGCATCAGCAAAGCACAATGAAGACTAGCAAAGGGTGGCAAAGCAAACCCACGACAGAGCATTGTCCACTCTCTGTTGAGTTATACTCATTTCTAAACAACGTGTGCCCTCTCAAGCATCCATTCCAGCAAAGTATCATGTGATCTTTTTCCAGGCAACTTCCAGAAAAACACCATGTGCCTGTGCTAACCTGCTGTTTATTTCTTCTCTCATTCCTAAATCTGATAGGAGACCAATATCTAATATATTCAAAGAACTGGACTCCAGAAAATCAAATAGCCCCATTTAAAAAATGGGATACAGAACTAAACAAAAAATTCTCAACTGAGGAATACTGAATGGCTGAGAAGCACCTGAAAAAATGTTCAACATCCTTAATCATCAGGGAAATGCAAATCAATACAATTCTGAGATTACACCTCACTCCAGTCAGAATGGCTAAGATCAAAAATTCAGGTGACAGCAGATGCTGACAAGGATGTGGAGAAAGGGGAACACTCCTCCATTTGCTGGTGGGATTGCAAGTTTGTACAACCACTCTGGAAATCAGTCTGGCAGTTCCTCAGAAAATTGGACATAATACTTTTGGAGGATCCAGCAATACCTCTCCTGGGCATATACCCAGAAGATGTTCCAACCGGTAAGAAGGACACATGCTCCACTATGTTCATAGCAGCCTTATTTATAATAGCCAGAAGCTGGAAAGAACCCAGATGCCCCTCAACAGTGGAATGGATACAGAAAACATGGTACATTTACACAATGGAGTACTACTCAGCTATTAAAAAGAATGAATTTATGAAATTCCTAGGCAAATGGATGGTTCTGTAGGATATAATCCTGAGTGAGGTAACCCAATCACAAAGGAATTCACATGATATGCTTTCACTGGTAAGTGGGTATTAGCCCAGAAACTTAGAATACCCAAAGATACAACTTGAAAACACAAGAAAATCAAGAAGAAGGAAGACCAAAGTGTGGATACTTCGATCCTCCTTAGAATGGGGAACAAAATGCCCATGGAAGGAGTTACAGTGACAAAGTTTGGAGCTGAGATGGAAGGAAGGACCATCCAGAGATGGCCCCACCAGAGGATCCATCCCATAATCATCTATGAAACGCAGACACTATTGCATATGCCAGCAAGATTTTGCTGACAAGACCCTGATATAGCTGTCTCTTGTGGGGCTATGCCAGTGCCTGGCAAATACAGAAGTGGATGCTCACAGTTCTCAATTGGATGGAACATAGGGCCCCCAATGGAGGAGCTAGAGAAAGTACCCAAGGAGCTGAAGGGGTCTGCAACTCTATAGGAGCAACAACAATATGAACCAGTAACCCCAGAGCTGTGTCTCTAGCTGCATATGTAGCAGAAAATGGCCTAGTTGGCCATCATTGGGAGGAGATGCCCTTGGCCTTACAAAGATTATATGCCCTAGTACAGGGGAATGCCAGGGCAAGGATACAGCAGTAGGTGGGTGGGGGAGCAGGGCAGCAGGAGCGTATAGGGGACTTTTGGGATAGCATTTGAAATGTAAATGAAGAAAATATCTAATAAAAATTGTTTTAAAAATATCCTCTCATAAAGACAGTTTCTAGAAAAACATCACATGACACAACTGGGTCTCTAAAAGAAGTCAAAAATCTCTACTTCATAGAATAGAATATTCAGTTGCAGGGAGAGATATGGGAGATATTGTCCATGCTACAAGTAACTTTAATTCAAAGGCTTAACACTGAAAATTCTTGACAGAGCTGCGTTCTGATGCCTTCTAATGAGGTTAAACCATATTGTGAAGCATCTATTTTATAGTCTTGCCAAAATGTGCTCCTTTAACAAAAGAATGATTCTATTAGGCCAATCTGGATCTGAATATATCCTACACCTTGTCTAGATTTTTGTTTTGTTTGTTTTGTTATTCTTGTTTGTCTCTGCCTCTGCCTCTGCCTCTCTGCCTCTCTGCCTCTCTCTGCCTCTCTCTCTGCCTCTCTCTCTGCCTCTCTCTCTGCCTCTCTCTCTGCCTCTCTCTCTGCCTCTCTCTATGCCTGCCCCTCTGCCTCTCTGCCTCTCTGCCCCTCTGCCCCTCTGCCCCTCTGCCCCTCTGCCTCCTCTGCCTCCTCTGCCTCCTCTGCCTCCTCTGCCTCCTCTGCCTCTGCCTCTGCCTCTGCCTCTGCCTCTGCCTCTGCCTCTGCCTCTGCCTCTGCCTCTGCCTCTGCCTCTGCCTCTGCCTCTGCCTCTGCCTCTGCCTCCTGAGAGCTGAGATTAAAGAAGTTTGCTACCACAGCTTGCTAAGCCAGTTCATTTCAAGTCAAAATTATCATGGAAAAAAAATAATACAAAGACCAGGAAGTTGAATTAGATGAAGGGAAAATGACAATACATGGGATATGTGATTTCTAATTCAATTAGAGTTCAGGCCTTGAGGAATGTGAGAGTCAGCAAGATGTACTGGGGTAGACAGAGTAAATAATAGAACTCTGACATTATTAATCTAATGATTTTGTGTTTGTGTAAGAAAATGTCAGTGCTTTGAAAGATTATTTCTTGAATTATTATTTTGTTTATTTTTTATTTAAGAGAAAAATGAAGAAATAAACAACAGGTGAAGTTAGATGAGTATTCATGTGCACATTTGTTGTTCCTCTCTATAGGAATGAAAGTTTTGGAAATAGAAAGTTTAAAAACAACCCCCAAACTCCTTCCTGCTGGGTCTCTGACAAGACCAGAAACCATGAGGTCTGCCCTCTCCCTTCTGGACTCCATCTTCCACTCCAAACTTCTAACTACAATCCCATACAACTGCAGACAACAGCAACCATTAGGTGAGACCTCTAACGCAAAGCCTTCTAGGCAAACCTAGCAGAAGCAAGCCCTGCTTTGCTTACACTGCAATTCAATTCCTGGGCCACAATTCCTCCTGGATAACTGGAGGCCTGCTGATGCTGAGGACAAAGAGAGGCCTGCAACCATCAGGAAACACATGTTGTACCTAAATCCCTAGAGGCCTGCCCCCATCTGGGACAACAAGTAGCCTGAAGCCATCAGGGATGACCATCTCTGTCAATATCCCTGGAAGCCTACTACCACCAGGAAAAGGCATCTCTCTACCCATAATCCCATAATCCATAATCCTGCTGACATCAGGGACTACCAGGCTGACCAACACTAGGGACAATTAGATGGTGAAAGGCCAACATAAGAACAAAATCAATAAAAGCCAGGGCAATATGGCACCACCAGAACTCAGCTATCCTACTACAGCAAGCCCTGAATATCCTAACACAATTGAATAACAAGAAAATGGCCTTAAATCTAGTCTTATGAAGATGATAGAGGCCTTTAAAGAGGAAATAAATAAATCCTTTAAAGAAATGCAGAAAAATACAGTCAAACAGGTAAAGGCCCATAAGAAGAAACAAATTAATATAAAGAAATACAAGAAAATACAATCAAACAGGTAAAAGAAAAGAATAAAACTATTTAAGAGCTCAAAATGAAAATAGAAACAATAAAGAAAACACAATCTGAGACAGTCCTGGAGATGGAAAATCTAGGAGAAGAGAACAGGAACTACAGAACACCAACAGAATAAAAGAGATGGAAGAGAGAACCTCAAGCATAGAAGATACTATAAAAGAAATTGATATATTAGTCAAAGAAAATGCTTAAGTTAAAAAGTTTCTAACACAAAACATCCTGGGAATTTGGAACACTATGAAAAGACCAAACCTAAGAATAATAGAAATAGAAGAAGACCCCCAACTCAAAGGCCCAGAAAATATCTTCAACAAAATCATACAAGAAATGTACTTCAGCAACAACGATAGACATTACCTCAGAGTAAAGGGCTAAGAAAAGGTTTTCCAAGAAAATAGACCCAAGAAACAAGCTGAAATAGCCATTCTAATATCTAATGAAATATACTTTTAACTAAAAGTAATCAAAAGATATACAAAAGAATACTTCATTCTCAATAAAAACCCACCAAGATGACATCTCAATTCTGAATCTATGCACCAAATTCAAGAGCACCCACACTCATAAAAGCAACATTCCTAAAGCTTAAGTAACAAATCAAACCCCACAAATTAAGAGTGAGAGATGTCAACCGGATCAACTTGGGCACGGAGTCAGTGGACACTCCCAAGGTCCCTTAGAGGACTCTCCACGTGATCTTAGGACCACCGGTGAGTGGAACATAACTTCTGTTCCAATCCAATTGCACAGGACCTGAGACAGCATTAGAGAAGCAGGAAACTCAGCCTAACCAGGGTCACAGGTCCCTTCCAGTCGGTGCCAGCACTTGGTCACCTGGGCACAGGGTCGGCGGACACCCCCTAAGGCCCCTAGAGGAAAATTTCTGAGACAGACCCCGTTTTGAGATCCAGACATCCAGGCACCTTCCCTGCGAGAGGAGAGGTATCCACCCTGCCTGGGAGGGCTTTGTCAGAGCACCTGGGAGAGCTATCTTGGTTCCTGGATCCCTCTGAGACTACTCTATGCAGGCGAGAGTGTGGACTACAGAAGCTAACAGCTTCTGTGACAGGCCGAAGCAAAACAGCTTCTGGGACAGGTCCTGTTTTGGGCCTTCATATTCTGCCAGGAGGGAGGTCCAAACGCCAGATATCTGTGTACCTTCCCTGTAAGAGGAGAGCTTGCCTGCAGAGATTGCTCTGACCACTGAAACTCAGAGGAGAGAGCTAGTCTCCCAGGTCTGATGATAAAGGCTAACAAAATCATGAGGGGAACAATCTCTAACCAGGGACAACTATAACAACTAACTCCAGAGATTACCAGATGGCAAAAGGCAAACGTAAGAATCTTACTAACAGAAACCAAGACCACTCACCATCATCAGAACACAGCACTCCCACCTCGCCCAGTCCTGGGCACCCCAACACACCCGAAAAGCTAGACCCAGATTTAAAAGCATATCTCATGATGATGGTAGAGGACATCAAGAAGGACTTTAATAACTCACTTAAAAAAATACAGGAGAACACTGCTAAAGAGTTACAAAACCTTAAAGAAAAAGAGGAAAACACATCCAAACAGGTGATGGAAATGAACAAAACAATACTAGACATAAAAAGGGAAGTGGACACAATAAAGAAAACCCAAAATGAGGCAAAGCTGGAGATAAAATCCCTAAGAAAGAAATCTAGAACCAGAGATGCGCATCAGCAACAGAATATAAGACATGGAAGAGAGAATCTCAGGTGCAGAAGATTCCATAGAAAACATCGGCACAACAATCAAAGACAATGCAAAAAGATCCTAACTCAAAACATCCAGGAAATCCAGGACACAATGAGAAGACCAAACCTACGGATAATAGGAGTAGATGAGAATGAAGAATTTCAACTTAAAGGGCCAGCAAATATCTTCAACAAAATTATAGAAGAAACCTTCCCAAACCTAAAGAAAGAGATGCCCATGCCCAAACATACAAGAAGACTACAGAACAACAAATAGACTGGACCAGAAAAGGCATTCCTCCTGACACATAATCAGAACAGCGAATGCACTAAATAAAGATAGAATATTAAAAGCAGTTAGGGAAAAAGGTCAAGTAACATATAAAGGCAGGCATATCAGAATTACACCAGACTTTTCACCAGAGACTATGAAATCCAGAAGATCCTGGACAAATGTTATACAGACACTAAGAGAACACAAATGCCAGCCCAGGCTACTATACCCGGCCAAACTCTCAATTACCATAGATGGAGAAACCAAACTATTCCACAACAAAACCAAATTCACACATTATCTTTCCACAAATCCAGCCCTTCAAAGGATAATAACAGAAAAAAAAAAAAAAAACAACAACACAAAGATGGAAACCACGCCCTAGAAAAAGCAAGAAAATAATCCTTCAACAAAGCTAAAAGAAAACAGCCACAAGAACAGAATGCCAAATTTAACAACAAAAATAATAGGAAGCAAGAATTAATTTTCCTTAATATCTCTTAATATCAATGGACTCAATTCCCCAATAAAAAGACATTGACTAACAGACTGGCTACACAAACAGGACCCAACATTTTTCTGCTTACAGGAAACCCATCTCAGGGATAAAGACAGACACTACGTCAGAATGAAAGGCTGGAAAACAATTTTCCAAGCAAATGGTCTGAAAAAACAAGCTAGAGTAGCCATTCTAATATCGAATAAACTTCCAACCCAAAGTTATCAAAAAAGACAAGGACGGACACTTCATACACATCAATGGTAAAATCCTCCAAGAGGAACTCTCAATTCTGAATGTCAATGCTCCAAATGCAAGGGCAGCCACATTCATTAAAGACATTTTAGTAAAGCTCAAAGCACACATTGTACTTCACACAATAATAGTGGGAGACTTCAACACACCACTTTCATCAATGGACAGATAGTGGAAACAGAAACTAAACAGGGACACAGTGAAACTAACGGAAGTTATGAAACAAATGGACTTAACAGATATCTACAGAACATTTTATCCTAAAACAAAAGGATATAACTTCTTCTCAGAGCCTCATGGTATCTTCTCCAAAATTGACCATATAATTGGTCACAAAACAGGCCTCAACAGATACAAAAATATTGAAATTTTCCCATGCATCCTATCAGATCACCATGGACTAAGGCTGATCTTCAATAACAACATAAATAATAGAAAGCCAATATTCAAGTGGAAACTGAACAACACTCTTCTCAATGATACCTTGGTCAAGGAAAAAGTAAGAAAGAAATTAAAGAGTTTTTAGAGTTTAATGGAAATGAAGCCACAACATACCCAAACTTATGGGACACAATGAAAGCATTTCTAAGAGGAAATCTCATAGCTCTGTGTGCCTCCAAAAAGAGACTAGAGAGAACACACACAAGCAGCTTGACAACACACCTAAAAGCTCTAGAAAAAAAGGAAGCAACATCACCCAAGAGTAGTAGACTGCAGGAAATAATCAAATTCAGGGGCGAAATCAACCAAGTGGAAACAAGAAGAACTCTTCAAAGAAACCAAATGAGGAGCTGGTTCTTTGAGAAAATCAACAAGATAGATAAACCCTTAGCCAGACTCACTAGAGGGCACAGGGACAGCATCCTAATTAACAAAACAGAAAAGAAAAGGGAGACATAACAACAGATCCCGAAGAAATCCAAAACACCATCAGATCCTTCTACAAAAGGCTATACTCAACAAAACTGGAAAACCTGGATGAAATGGACAAATTTCTAGACAGATACTAGGTACTATAGTTAAATCAGGATCAGGTTAATGATCTAAACAGTCCTATATCCCTTAAAGTAATAGAAGCAGTCATTAATAGTCTCCCAACCAAAAAAAAATCCCAAGACCAGTTGAGTTTAGTGCAGAGTTCTATCAGACCTTCAAAGAAGATCTAATTCCAGTCCTTCACAAACTATTCCACAAAATAGAAACAGAAGGTACTCTACCCAACTCATTCTATGAAGCCACAATTACTCTGATACCTAAACAACAAAAAGACCCAACAAAGATAGAGAACATCAGACCAATTTCCCTTATGAATATTGATGCAAAAATCCTCAATAAAATTCTCACTAATCGAATCCAAGAACAAATCAAAACAATCATCCATCCTGACCAAGTAGGATTCATCCCAGGGATACAGGGATCATTTAATATACGGAAATCCATGAACGTAATCCACTATATAAACAAACTCAAAGACAAAAACCACATGATCATCTCCTTAGACTTGGAGAAAGCATTTGACAAAATCCAACACCCATTCATGATAAAAGTCTTAGAAAGATCAGGGAATTCAAGGCCCATACTTGAACATGATAAAAGCAATCTACAGCAAGCCAGTAGCCAACATCAAAGTAAATGGCAAGAAGACGGAAGCATTCCTACTAAAATTAGGGACTAGACAAGGCTGCCCACTTTCTCCCTACCTATTCAACATTGTACTTGAAGTCCAGGTAGAGCAATTCGACAACAAAAAAAGATCAAGGGAATAGAAATTGGAAAGGAAGAAGTTAAAATATCACTTTTTGCAGATGATATGATAGTATACACACACACACACACACACACACATATATATGTGTGTGTGTGTGTGTGTGTGTGTGTGTGTGTGTGTGTGTGTGTGTGATAGTATATAAAAATTCCACCAGAGAACTCCTAAACCTGATAAACTGCTTTGGTGAAGTAGCTGGATATAAAATTAACTCAAACAAGTCAATGGCCTTTCTCTACACAAAGGATAAACAGGCCGAGAAAGAAATTAGGAAAACAACACCCTTCTCAATAGTCACAAATAATATAAAATACCTTGGCATGACTTTAACTAAGGAAGTGAAAGATCTGTATGATAAGAACTTTAAGTCTCTGAAGAAAGAAATTAAAGAAGATCTCCGAAGATGGAAAGATCTTCCATGCTCATGGATTGGTAGGATCAATATAGTAAAAATGGCTATCTTGCCAAAAGCAATCTACAGATTCAATGCAATCCCCATCAAAATTCCAACTCAATTCTTCAACGAATTAGAAAGGGCAATATGCAAATTCATTTGGAATAACAAAAAACCTATGATAGCAAAAACTCTTCTCAAGAATAAAAAAACCATGCCTGACCTAAAGCTGTACTGCAGAGCAATTGTGATAAAAACTGCATGGTACTGGTATGTGACAGACAAGTAGACCAATGGAACAGAATTGAAGACCCAGAAATGAACACACACACCTATGGTCACTTGATCTTTGACAAGGGAGCTAAAACCATCCAGTGGAAGAAAGACAGCATTTTCAACAAATGGTGCTGGCACAACTGGTGGTTAACATGTAAAAGAATGCGAACTGATCCATTCCTATCTCCTTGTACTCAGAACAAATCTAAGTGGATCAAGGAACTCCACATAAAACCAGAGACAGTGAAACTTATAGAGAAGAAAGTGGGGAAAAGCCTAGAATATATGGGCACAGGGGGGAAATTCCTGCATAGAAGAGCAATGGCTTGTGCTGTAAGATCGAGAATTGATAAATGGGACCTCATAAAATTGCAAAGCTTCTGTAAAACAAAAGAACCGTCAATAAGACAAAAAGGCCACCAACAGATTGGGAAAGGATCTTTACCTATCCTAAATCAGATAGGGGACTAATATCCAATATATATAAAGAACTGAAGAAGGTGGACTACAAAAAATCAAATAACCCTATTAAAAAATGGGGTTCAGAGCTTAAAAAAGAAAATTCAGGTGACAGCAGATGCTGGAGAGGATGTGGAGAAAGATGAACACTCTTCCATTATTGGTGGGATTGTAAGCTTGTACAACCACTTTGGAAATCAGTCTGGCGGTTCCTCAGAAAATTGGACATAGTACTACTGGAGGATCCAGCAATACCTCCTCTGGGCATATATCCAGAAGATGTTCCAAGTGGTAAGAAGGACACATGCTCCACTATGTTCATAGCAGCCTTATTTATAATAGCCAGAAGCTGGAAAGAACCCAGATGCCCCTCAACAGAGCAATGGATACAGAAAATGTGGTACATTTACACAATGGAATACTTCTCAGCTATTAAAAAGAATGAATTTATGAAATTTCTAGGCAAATGGATGGACCTGGAGGGCATTATCCTGAGTGAGGTTACCCAATCATAAAGGAACTCACATGATATATACTCACTGATAAGTGGATATTAGCCCAGATACTTAGAATACCCAAGATATAAGATATAATTCGTGAAACTCATGAAACTCAAGAAGAATGAAGACCAAAGTGTGGACACTTTGCCCCTTCTTAGAATTGGGAACAAAACACCCATGGAAGGAGTTACAGAGATAAAGTTTGGAGCTGAGACCAAAGGATGGACCATCTAGAGACTGCCATATCTGGGTATCCATCCCATAGTATGCCTTCAAAGGCTGACACCATTGCATACACTAGCAAGATTTTGCTGAAAGGACTCTCATATAGCTGTCTCTTGTGAGACTATGCCAGGGCCTAGCAAACACAGAAGTAGATGCTCACAGTTAGCTATTGGATGGATCACAGGGCCCCCAAAGGATGAACTAGAGACAGTACCCAAGGAGCTAAAGGGATCTGTAACCCTATAGGTGGAACAACATTATGAACTAACCAGTACCCCCTGGAGCTCGTGTCTCTAGCTGCATATGTATCAGAAAATGGTCTAGTCAGCCATCAGTGGAAAGAGAAGCCCATTGGTCGTGCAAACCTTCTATGCCTCAGTATAGGGGAACTCCTGGGCCAAGAAGTGGGAGTGGGTGGGTAGCGGAGTAGGGGGGAGGGTATGGGGGACTTTTGGGATAGCACTGGAAATGTAAATGAAGAAAATACCTGCCCTTCCGCTCGACTCGTGACTCGAGCCCCGGGCTACCTTGCCAGCAGAGTCTTGCCCAACACCCGCAAGGGTCCACACAGGACTCCCCACGGGACCCTAAGACCTCTGGTGAGTGGATCACAGTGCCTGCCCCAATCCAATCATGCGGAACTTGAGACTGCGGTACATAGGGAAGCAGGCTACCCGGGCCTGATCTGGGGCACAAGTCCCTTCCGCTCGACTCGAGACTCGAGCCCCGGGCTACCTTGCCAGCAGAGTCTTGCCCAACACCCGCAAGGGCCCACACGGGACTCCCCACGGGACCCTAAGACCTCTGGTGAGTGGACCACAGTGCCTGCCCCAATCCAATCGCGCGGAACTTGAGACTGCGGTACATAGGGAAGCAGGCTACCCGGGCCTGATCTGGGGCACAAGTCCCTTCCGCTCGACTCGAGACTCGAGCCCCGGGCTACCTTGCCAGCAGAGTCTTGCCCAACACCCGCAAGGGTCCACACGGGACTCCCCATGGGACCCTAAGACCTCTGGTGAGTGGATCACAGTGCCTGCCCCAATCCAATCGCGTGGAACTTGAGACTGCGGTACATAGGGAAGCAGGCTACCCGGGCTTGATCTGGGGCACAAACCCCTTCCACTCCACTCGAGCCCCGGCTACCTTGCCAGCTGAGTCGCCTGACACCCGCAAGGGCCCACACAGGATTCCACATGTGATCCTAAGACCTCTAGTGAGTGGAACACAACTTCTGCCAGGAGTCTGGTTCGAACACCAGATATCTGGGTACCTGCCTTGCAAGAAGAGAGCTTGCCTGCAGAGAATACTCTGCCCACTGAAACTAAGGAGAGTGCTACCCTCCAGGTCTGCTCATAGAGGCTAACAGAGTCACCTGAAGAACAAGCTCTTAACAGTGACAACTAAAACAGCTAGCTTCAGAGATTACCAGATGGCGAAAGGCAAACGTAAGAATCCTACTAACAGAAATCAAGACCACTCACCATCATCAGAACGCAGCACTCCCACCCCACCTAGTCCTGGGCACCCCAACACAACCGAAAATCTAGACCCAGATTTAAAAACATTTCTCATGATGATGATAGAGGACATCAAGAAGGACTTTCATAAGTCACTTAAAGATTTACAGGAGAGCACTGCTAAAGAGTTACAGGCTCTTAAAGAAAAGCAGGAAAACACAGCCAAACAGGTGATGGAAATGAACAAAACCGTACTAGAACTAAAAGGGGAAGTAGACACAATAAAGAAAACCCAAAGCGAGGCAACGCTGGAGATAGAAACCCTAGGAAAGAGATCTGGAACCATAGATGCGAGCATCAGCAACAGAATACAAGAAATGGAAGAGAGAATCTCAGGTGCAGAAGATTCCATAGAGAACATCGACACAACAGTCAAAGAAAATACAAAATGCAAAAGGATCCTAACTCAAAACATCCAGGTAATCCAGGACACAATGAGAAGACCAAACCTACGGATAATAGGAATTGATGAGAATGAAGATTTTCAACTTAAAGGGCCAGCTAATATCTTCAACAAAATAATAGAAGAAAACTTCCCAAACATAAAAAAAGAGATGCCCATGATCATACAAGAAGCATACAGAACTCCAAATAGACTGGACCAGAAAAGAAATTCCTCCCGACACATAATAATCAGAACAACAAATGCACTAAATAAAGATAGAATATTAAAAGCAGTAAGGGAGAAAGGTCAAGTAACATATAAAGGAAGGCCTATCAGAATTACACCAGACTTTTCACAAGAGACTATGAAAGCCAGAAGAGCCTGGACAGATGTTATACAGACACTAAGAGAACACAAATGCCAGCCCAGGCTACTATACCCGGCCAAACTCTCAATTACCATAGATGGAGAAACCAAAGTATTCCACGACAAAACCAAGTTCACACAATATCTTTCCACGAATCCAGCCCTTCAAAGGATAATAACAGAAAAGAAGCAATACAAGGACGGAAATCACGCCCTAGAACAACCAAGAAAGTAATCATTCAACAAACCAAAAAGAAGACAGCCACAAGAACAGAATGCCAACTCTAACAACAAAAATAAAAGGGAGCAACAATTACTTTTCCTTAATATCTCTTAATATCAATGGACTCAATTCCCCAATAAAAAGACATAGACTAACAGACTGGCTACACAAACAGGACCCAACATTCTGCTGCTTACAGGAAACCCATCTCAGGGAAAAAGACAGACACTACCTCAGAGTGAAAGGCTGGAAAACAATTTTCCAAGCAAATGGACTGAAGAAACAAGCTGGAGTAGCCATTTTAATATCGGATAAAATCGACTTCCAACCCAAAGTTATCAAAAAAGACAAGGAGGGACACTTCATACTCATCAAAGGTAAAATCCTCCAAGAGGAACTCTCAATTCTGAATATCTACGCACCAAATGCAAGGGCAGCCACATTCATTAGAGACACTTTAGTAAAGCTCAAAGCATACATTGCACCTCACACAATAATAGTGGGAGACTTCAACACACCACTTTCCTCAAAGGACAGATCATGGAAACAGAAACTAAACAGGGACACAGTGAAACTAACAGAAGTTATGAAACAAATGGACCTGACAGATATCTACAGAACATTTTATCCTAAAACAAAAGGATATACCTTCTTCTCAGCACCTCACGGGACCTTCTCCAAAATTGACCATATAATTGGTCACAAAACAGGCCTCAATAGATACAAAAATATTGAAATTGTCCCATGTATCCTATCAGACCACCATGGCCTAAGACTGATCTTCAATAACAACATAAATAATGGAAAGCCAACATTCACGTGGAAACTGAATAACACTCTTCTCAATGATACCTTGGTCAAGGAAGGAATAAAGAAAGAAATTAAAGACTTTTTAGAGTTCAATGAAAATGAAGCCACAACGTACCCAAACCTATGGGACACAATGAAAGCATTTCTAAGAGGGAAACTCATAGCGCTGAGTGCCTCCAAGAAGAAACGGGAGACAGCACATACTAGCAGCTTGACAACACATCTAAAAGCCCTAGAAAAAAAGGAAGCAAATTCACCCAAGAGGAGTAGACGGCAGGAAATAATCAAACTCAGGGGTGAAATCAACCAAGTGGAAACAAGAAGAACTATTCAAAGAATTAACCAAACGAGGAGTTGGTTCTTTGAGAAAATCAACAAGATAGATAAACCCTTAGCTAGACTCACTAAAGGGCACAGGGACAAAATCCTAATTAACAAAATCAGAAATGAAAAGGGAGACATAACAACAGATCCTGAAGAAATCCAAAACACCATCAGATCCTTCTACAAAAGGCTATACTCAACAAAACTGGAAAACCTGGACGAAATGGACAAATTTCTGGACAGATACCAGGTACCAAAGTTGAATCAGGATCAAGTTGACCATCTAAACAGTCCCATATCACCTAAAGAAATAGAAGCAGTTATTAATAGTCTCCCAACCAAAAAAAGCCCAGGACCAGATGGGTTTAGTGCAGAGTTCTATCAGACCTTCAAAGAAGATCTAATTCCAATTCTGCACAAACTATTTCACAAAATAGAAGTAGAAGGTACTCTACCCAACTCATTTTATGAAGCCACTATTACTCTGATACCTAAACCACAGAAAGATCCAACAAAGATAGAGAACTTCAGACCAATTTCTCTTATGAATATCGATGCAAAAATCCTCAATAAAATTCTCGCTAACCGAATCCAAGAACACATTAAAGCAATCATCCATCCTGACCAAGTAGATTTTATTCCAGGGATGCAGGGATGGTTTAATATACGAAAATCCATCAATGTAATCCATTATATAAACAAACTCAAAGACAAAAACCACATGATCATCTCGTTAGATGCAGAAAAAGCATTTGACAAGATCCAACACCCATTCATGATAAAAGTTTTGGAAAGATCAGGAATTCAAGGCCCATACCTAAACATGATAAAAGCAATCTACAGCAAACCAGTAGCCAACATCAAAGTAAATGGAGAGAAGCTGGAAGCAATCCCACTAAAATCAGGGACTAGACAAGGCTGCCCACTTTCTCCCTACCTTTTCAACATAGTACTTGAAGTATTAGCCAGAGCAATTAGACAACAAAAGGAGATCAAGGGGATACAAATTGGAAAAGAGGAAGTCAAAATATCACTTTTTGCAGATGATATGATAGTATATATAAGTGACCCTAAAAATTCTACCAGAGAACTCCTAAACCTGATAAACAGCTTCGGTGAAGTAGCTGGATATAAAATAAACTCAAACAAGTCAATGGCCTTTCTCTATACAAAGAATAAACAGGCTGAGAAAGAAATTAGGGAAACAACACCCTTCTCAATAGTCACAAATAATATAAAATATCTTGGCGTGACTCTAACTAAGGAGGTGAAAGATCTGTATGATAAAAACTTCAAATCTCTGAAGAAAGAAATTAAAGAAGATCTCAGAAGATGGAAAGATCTCCCATGCTCATGGATTGGCAGGATCAGCATTGTAAAAATGGCTATCTTGCCAAAAGCAATCTACAGATTCAATGCAATCCCCATCAAAATTCCAACTCAATTCTTCAATGAATTGGAAGGAGCAATTTGCAAATTTGTCTGGAATAACAAAAAACCTAGGATAGCAAAAAGTCTTCTCAAGGATAAAAGAACTTCTGGCGGAATCACCATGCCAGACCTAAAGCTTTACTACAGAGCAATTGTGATAAAAACTGCATGGTACTGGTATAGAGACAGACAAGTAGACCAATGGAATAGAATTGAAGATCCAGAAATGAACCCACACACCTATGGTCACTTGATCTTCGACAAGGGAGCTAAAACCATCCAGTGGAAGAAAGACAGCATTTTCAACAATTGGTGCTGGCACAACTGGTTGTTATCGTGTAGAAGAATGCGAATCGATCCATACTTATCTCCTTGTACTAAGGTCAAATCTAAGTGGATCAAGGAACTTCACATAAAACCAGAGACACTGAAACTTATAGAGGAGAAAGTGGGGAAAAGCCTTGAAGATATGGGCACAGGGGAAAAATTCCTGAACAGAACAGCAATGGCTTGTGCTGTAAGATCGAGAATCGACAAATGGGACCTAATGAAACTCCAAAGTTTCTGCAAGGCAAAAGACACCGTCAATAAGACAAAAAGACCACCAACAGATTGGGAAAGGATCTTTACCTATCCTAAATCAGATAGGGGACTAATATCCAACATATATAAAGAACTCAAGAAGGTGGACTTCAGAAAATCAAATAACCCCATTAAAAAATGGGGCTCAGAACTGAACAAAGAATTCTCACCTGAGGAATACCGAATGGCAGAGAAGCACTTGAAAAAATGTTCAACATCCTTAATCATCAGGGAAATGCAAATCAAAACAACCCTGAGATTCCACCTCACACCAGTCAGAATGGCTAAGATCAAAAATTCAGGTGACAGCAGATGCTGGCGAGGATGTGGAGAAAGAGGAACACTCCTCCATTGTTGGTGGGAGTGCAGGCTTGTACAACCACTCTGGAAATCAGTCTGGCGGTTCCTCAGAAAACTGGACATAGTACTACCGGAGGATCCAGCAATACCTCTCCTGGGCATATATCCAGAAGATGCCCCAACAGGTAAGAAGGACACATGCTCCACTATGTTCATAGCAGCCTTATTTATAATAGCCAGAAGCTGGAAAGAACCTAGATGCCCCTCAACAGAGGAATGGATACAGAAAATGTGGTACATCTACACAATGGAGTACTACTCAGCTATTAAAAAGAATGAATTTATGAAATTCCTAGCCAAATGGATGGACCTGGAGGGCATCATCCTGAGTGAGGTAACACATTCACAAAGAAACTCACACAATATGTATTCACTGATAAGTGGATATTAGCCCCAAACCTAGGATACCCAAGATATAAGATATAATTTGCTAAACACATGAAACTCAAGGAGAATGAAGACTGAAGTGTGGACACTATGCCCCTCCTTAGATTTGGGAACAAAACACCCATGGAAGGAGTTACAGAGACGGAGTTTGGAGCTGAGATGAAAGGATGGACCATGTAGAGACTGCCATAGCCAGGGATCCACCCCATAATCAGCATCCAAACGCTGACACCATTGCATACACTAGCAAGATTTTATTGAAAGGACGCAGATGTAGCTGTCTCTTGTGAGACTATGCCGGGGCCCAGCAAACACAGAAGTGGATGCTCACAGTCAGCTAATGGATGGATCATAGGGCTCCCAATGGAGGAGCTAGAGAAAGTAGCCAAGGAGCTAAAGGGATCTGCAACCCTATAGGTGGAACAACATTATGAGCTAACCAGTACCCCGGAGCTCTTGACTCTAGCTGCATATATATCAAAAGATGGCCTAGTCGGCCATCACTGGAAAGAGAGGCCCATTGGACTTGCAAACTTTATATGCCCCAGTACAGGGGAATACCAGGGCCAAAAAGGGGGAGTGGGTGGGCAGGGGAGTGGGGGTGGGTGGATATGGGGGACTTTTGGTATAGCATTGGAAATGTAAATGAGTTAAATACCTAATAAAAAATGGAAAAAAAAAAAAGAAAATACCTAATAAAACATTAAAAAAAAAGAGTGGGAGATATCAACACCACACTCTTACCAACTGACAGGTCATCAAGACAGAAACTAAACAGAGAAATAAGGAAACTAAAAGAGGTTATGAGTCAAGTGAACCTAACAGGTACCTACAGAATATTTTACCCAAAGCAAAAACTTATACCTTCTTCTCAGCACCATATAGAAATTTCTCCCTCAGTCATAAAGCAAGCTTCAACCAGTATAAGAAAATTGACATAATTCAGTGTAAGCTATCAGACCACCATATAGTAAAAGCTGTACTTCAACAACAATCTAAATAACACAAAGCCTACACATTTGTGGAAACTGAAAAATTCTCAACTCAATGATCACTGGGTCAGGGAAGAAATAAAGAAATTAAAGACTTTCTCAAATTTAATGAAAATGAAGACAAGACACACCCAAACTTATGGAACACAATGAAAACAGTGGTAAGAGGAAATTTCATTGCACTAAGAGCCTTCATAAAGAAATTAGAGTGTTCTCATGCTAACAACTTAAAATACACCTGAAAGCAAAGAAGAAGAAGAAGAAGAAGAAGAAGAAGAAGAAGAAGAAGAAGAAGAAGAAGAAGAAGAAGAAGAAGAAGAAGAAGAAGAAGAAGAAGAAGAAGAAGAAGAGAAGAAGAAGAGAAGAGAAGAAGAAACAACAGCAGCAGTAGCAGCAGAAGCAGCAGAAAACATGCCCAAGAAGAGTAGAGGGCAGGAATGATCAAACTTGGGCTGAAATCAAATAGAAATGCACAGAACAATACAAACAATAGAAAAAATATAAAGAGATGGTTCTTTGAGAAAGTCAACAAGATAGACAAATCCTTAGCAAAACTAAGTAAAAAACACAGAGCCAGTATCCAAATTTCTACAAAAATGTCAGAAATAAAAAGGGAGATAAAAAAGGGACACTGAGGAAATTCAAAGAATTATTAGGTCTATTTCAAAAGCCTGTACTCCACAAAGTTGGAAACTCTAAATGAAATAGGTGATTTTCTAGGCAGATATCACTTAACAAAGTTAAGTCAAGATCAGGTAAACTATATAAGTAGTCCTATAATCCCTAAAGGAATAGAAGCAGTCATTAAATGTCTTCCAACTAATAAATCTCAGAACCAGTTTTAGCACAGAGTCCTATGAGATTTCTGAAGAAGATCTAGTACCAATACTCTTCAAACTATTCCACAAAATAGAAACAGAAGCAACATTGCCAAAGTTATTCTATGAGGCTACAGTCACTTTGATACCTAAACCACACAATGACTTAACAAAGAATGTTTCAGACCAATTTACCTCATGAATATTGATACAAAAATACTCATCAAAATACTTGTAAACCCAATCCAAACATCATTAATGATCAAATAGGTTTTATCTTAGAGGTACAAGGATGGTTCAATATATGAAAATCTATCATTGTAATCCATCATATAAACAAATTGAAAAAAACCCACATGATCATCTCATTAAATGCTGAAAAAAGCCTTTGACAAAATCCAACACCCCTTCATGTTAGAGCAAACCAATAGCCAACATCAAATTAAATGGCAAAAACTTAAAGCAAATCCACTAAAATCAGGGACAAGGCAAGGCTGTACACTCTGCCTATATCGTCAATATTGTACTTGAACTCCTACCTAAAGCAATAAGACAACTAAAGGAGATCAACTGGGTACAAATTGAAAAGGAATAAGTCAAAGAATTACTATTCACAGATGATATGATAGTATGCACAAACAACTCCAAAAATTCTACCAAAGAACTCCTACATCTGATAAACTCCTTCAGCAAAGTAGCTGGATATAAAATTAACTCTAATCAGTAGCCCTTTTCCATAAAAACATGAACAATGGGCTGAGAAAGAAGTTGGGAGACAACACTTTTCACAAATAGCCAAAAATAATATAAAATGTCTTGGTGTAACTCTTGCCAAACAAATGAAAGTCATATATGGCAAAAACGTTGAATCTCTAAAGAAACAAATTCAAGAAGATATCAGAAGGCAAAAAATTCCCTGTGCTCATGGGTTAATGTAGTTAAAATTGCCATATTACCAAAAGCAGATTCCATGAAATTCCCATCAAAATTCCAACATCATTCTTTACAAGGAGCAATTCTCAATTTCATATGGAAAAACTTAACACCAAAAATAGCTAAACTAATCCTGTACAATAAAAAAAAAACTTCTAAAGGTATCCCCAGGCCTAACTTTATGCTGTTCTACAAGGAAATAGTAATGAAAATTGCATGGTATTGAAAAAGAGACAGGCAGGTTGATCAGTGGAATAGAATTAAAGACCCAGAAATAAGTTCACATACCTATAGACACTTGGGTTTTGATAAGGAAGGAGCAGCCAGAGACCCACAAACAAATATTAGAGGGAGTTCAGCAAGTCTTGTGGAAGAATTGGGGCAATGATTGAGGTATCTGAAGAGGATGGGGACTTCACAGGAAGACAAGAGTCAACTAGCAAGGACACTTGGGGACTCCCAGAGACTGAACCACTAACTAAAGAGTAAACATGGGCTGGAACTAGGCTCTCTGCACATATGTAGCAGCTGTGTAGACTTTAACACCAAAGATAATTAAAACAATCCTGTACAATAAAAGAACTTCTGGAGGTATCCCTGTCCCTGACTTCAAGCATGGCAATAGTAATGAAAATGACATGCTATAAAGAGACAGACTGGTTGATCAATGCAATAGAAGTATAATCCCAGAAATAAATCCGCACAGCTATGGACACTGGGTTTTGACAAAGAAGTCACACTAATGCAGCTTTCCCAATAACTAGAGCAGGGGCTATCTCTGAATATGTTGCCTGCCTATGGATTCTATTTCCCTGACTAGGCTGCCTTGTCTGGCCTCAGTGAGAGAGGATGTATCTAGTCTTCCAGTGACTTGATGTACCAGGATAGGGTGATACCCACAGGGTTGTCTGTCTTCCTTCTCAGAAGAGAAGGGGAAGGGGAAATAGGGGAAGGAGCTATGAGAGAGGGGACTGTTGGCTGAAATTGAGATGTAGAGTGAATAAATTAATTATTGAAAAAAGAAAACACACACACAGGAACAAATTGAGACATTATGAAGCCCAGAATGCTCTCCAGCTCTCAATCTACCTGTCTCAGACTCCTGAATTCTGGAACTACATGTATGTTCCACTTATATATAATTTAAAAATAAAAAAATTGTCAATGAAATTATTAGAATCCAGATGCCCCTCAACAGAGGAATGGATACAGAAAATGTGGTACATTTACACAAGGGAGTACTACTCAGCTATTAAAAAGAATGAATTTATGAAATTCCTAGCCAAATGGATGGACCTGGAGGGCATCATGCTGAGTGAGGTAACACATTCACAAAGGAGCTCACACAATATGTACTCACTGATAAGTGGATATTAACCCAAAACTTAGGATACCCAAGATATAAGATACAATTTGCTAAACGCATGAAACTCAAGAAAAATGAAGACCAAAGTGTGGGCACTGTGCCCCTTCTTAGAATTGGGAACAAAACACCCATGGAAGGAGTTACAGAGACAAAGTTTGGAGCTGTGACGAAAGGATGGACCATCTAGAGACTGCCATATCCAGGGATCCACCCCATAATCAGCTTCCAAACGCTGACACCATTGCATACACTAGCAAGATTTTGCTGAAAGGACTCTCATATAGCTGTCTCTTGTGAGACTATGCCGGGGCCTAGCAAACACAGAAGTAGATGATCACAGTCAGCTATTGGATGGATCACAGGGCCCCCAATGGAGGAGCTAGAGAAAGTACCCAAGAAGCTAAAGGTATCTGCAACCCTATAGGTGGAACAACATTATGAACTAACCAGTACCCCAGAGCTCTTGACTCTAGCTGCATATGTATCAAAAGATGGCCTAGTCGGCCATCACTGGAAAGAGAGGCCCATTGGACACACAAACTTTATATGCCCCAGTACAGGGGAATGCCAGGGCCAAAAAATTGGGAATGGGTGGGTAGGGAAGTGGGGGGGGGGGTATGGGGGACTTTTAGGATAGCATTGGAAATGTAATTGAGGAAAATACATAATAAAGAAATATTAAAAATTTAAAAAAACAACTTAAACTATTCCTAGAGAGATGTTAATTAGTTAAGAGTGCTTGTTGATCTTGTAGATGACCTGAGTGGGGTTTCCTAGAACCTATAGTATCTCCAACTGTACGACCAATTGTAACTTCAGCTCTAATGGGGTTGATGCCTTCTTATGGCTTTTTCAGGTGTCAGCACACACATGTGGCAGACACTCAGGCACAAACATGTATACACAAATAAAAATAAGTCTTTAAAAAAAAAAAAGAAGCCCAAATTAGGTTGTAGTAGTCAAATTTTTATTACACACACATACATACACACACACAAACAAATACATGAATAATATATATATATTATAATTATTCTGCTATGCTAAGAAGTATAGAGAAAAACAAAAGATGATATATAAGAGATAGATACATCAATAGATACATAAATAGATACATAGATACATGGATACTTAGACACATAGATGCATCATTATCTTGACAACCAGTCATGATAATTATCATGCCTACATGTATTCTTTCACTACCTTTAGGAACTTAGACATTAAAGAATCCAGGAATGAAGGGTAGTGGCTCAAGTCTTGAAATGGAAATACTAACAAAAGAATGCCTGCATCCCCACAGGATCTCTCTCTCTCTCTCTCTCTCTTCTCTCTCTCTTCTCTCTCTCTCTCTCTCTCTCTCTCTCTCTCTCTCTCTCTCTCTCTCTCTCTCTCCCCTCTCTCCCTCTCTCTCTGCAATAACTTGTGTATCTCTTAATCTCCTCTGTCTCTGTGTCTCTGTGTGTCTCTGTCTCATTCTCTCACTGTGTGTGTGTGTGTGTGTGTGTGTGTGTGTGTGTGTGTGTGTGTGTGTGTGTGTGATATTATACAAGTTGGCTAGTGTAGAGCCTTGGGACATCTGACTTGCTGTCTGCTTTTCTAAGAACTTGTACAGCCCTGATCACTCTTTGTTATTTTCTGTGGGTTGCTGTTCATGCATAGCAGATTTGAATAGCTAAGAAAGAGACTTTAGGATCTTCCAAGGTGCAAGACTACACTACCTGGTCTCTGATCTAAATTACACATTTATATATTTGAAGTTTTTAAAATTCTGTTTTAAAAATAAAATTTATTTTCTCTCGTAGTCAGAAAGATAAATAGAAGCAACTAAGCCTTAAGTATATGCTCTCCTGCTGCTAAAGTTTGGTTTTTCCCCAACAAAGGCTGCTTAAGTTGGTCTTTTAGAAAAATGGAAGTCATAAATTACAAAGAAAAAAACATAGTATTCATTTCAAATAGAACATAACAGCACGTTAGGACATATGAACAAAAGTGTTTGATAACACTTATTTTTATATTACCCAGTACAAGAAAGAGAGGAAAAAAGGAAGGAAAGGAGGGAGGGAGGGAGGGAGGGAGGGAGGGAGGGAGGGAGGGAGGGAGGGAGGGAGGGAGGGAGGAAGGAAGGAAGGAAGGAAGGAAGGAAGGAAGGAAGGAAGGAAGGAAGGAAGGAAGGAAAGAAGGAAAGAAGGAAAGAAGGAAAGAAGGAAAGAAGGAAAGAAGGAAAGAAGGAAAGAAGGAAAGAAGGAAAGAAGGAAAGAAGGAAAGAAGGGAAGAAAGAAGGAAGGGCGGGCAAGCTAAGTTTTCCAGAAATCATAAAACACATTTACTGAATCATTTCCTGATTTCACTGGTCCCTTGGGGGAATTCTGTAAAATAATTTGGAGTTTCTAAATTTGTGTTCAGAAAGGTTAAATAACTTGTCAAGCAGCACAGCTCAGCCCAACAAATTACTAGAACCAAATTACTACAGGGGAGCATGGAGGGGATAGGAGGGGAGGTGATAGGAGGGGAGGGAAAGGAAGGGAAGGGGAAGAAGGGGAAGGGGAAGGAAGGAAAGGGAAGGTTAGGTTCAGAATCCTGGTCAAACCCACCCAGAAGAATAACAGAAATACTCTCTGGAACCTTTACAGGAACCTGATAACTTTCAGGGAAGAAATGGCTTCCAGCTCCCAGACTGGAAAGTGTGTGCTCCTAAGAGGCATTGCTGGATTAATACTGCTGCCTGAGGAAGGCAGCCTGTCCCAGCTCCTCCCCTTGGGTGTTAAGCAGCTTTAGGACTAGAGAGCAGAGACATGGAGCCTCTCCTGGTCCTTGAAGGATGCATCTCTGTCTTGACAAAGAGCTGCCAATGTGGGTCCTTTCACTACTGTTAGGACTTTAGACATTAAGACCGAGGGATGAAATGTAGGGTTCAGGTCTGTCTCAGGGCTTCCCCTGTGAGAGCTGAAACTAAAAGCTTAAAGAAAGGATGTATCCATCCCCACAGGCAGAGAGAAAGTAAAAGCCTAGCACATCTCCCCATCTGTCTAGCTTCAGCCTTAGCTTTTGGAAGTTCTGGAACGTGACTTCTACTGCAGACCTTATCTTGTCCTGACACAAGCAGGTAGCTGACATGTTGTCTTCCAAACCAAGCAGTCATCAGTCTTGGGAGGTCTCAGATAGTGGCATATCATTGTTTGCTAGAAGCCAGGTGGCTTCTGGAGGAGCCAGTGGTGCCCTTCAGCCAATAGCCACCCTCTTAAAGAGAAATGAGAGCTAGCAGCAGCAGCCATGTAGCTGTAGTGTCCTTGGGAAGTGGATCTGGACAGGACACCATAAATTAGACCTATAGACATGGCTTTATCCCATTAGTTATGGAAACATATTAAAACTCTGAGTTATGCATGCATGTCCTATGTGCAGGTAAGATTAGCAGTCACTAAATGACAGCTCAAGCCAACTCATGGTCTATGTCTTTCTGCTCTGATATCTGCTCTGTCAATTACTGTGAAATATTCAGGTTTTAGATTTTGGTCAGGGACCTGTTCATGTGTCCTTTCTCTGATTATCCCCTACATTTTGCTCTTTAAAAGTTTTATTAGAGGTATGTACATTTGTAACTCTTGGGTTTTTTAAAAAGGGATCCTTTTATTATTCTGGCATATTAATTTTAGTGAGACTTGTAAATTTGAAGTTTACTTTGTCTCAAATTAATTAACTGATTGAGAACCATATTTCTATGCTTTATAACAAGAGAAATAGAGGAAAAAGCAAGGGAGGAGAATGAGGGTAAAGGGAGGAACAAAGGAAAGAAATGAAGAAGGAAGAAAGTACAAACTACCTTGGCTTTTTTTCCATGTGTATTAGTCAACTAGTGAGACAAGAGAAAGCTAATGTTGCCCATACGAGATAGCCTAGCTGAGACTGGGCTACATCCTATGCTAACCCTGTGCTACATCCCATGATGACCTTTTGTTATATCCCATGCTAACCCAATGGTACATCCCATGCAAATCCTATGATACATACCATAATATTCCTATAGCACATCCCATGCTGATCTTATGACGCCCCATGCTGACCCTGTGATACATTTCATGCTGATTCTGTGATGTAACCCATTATAATCCCTTAATATAAGCCATGCTGACTTTTGATATAATCCTCATGGCCACTATCCAAGTTGCTGATCTCAATATTCACTTGAAAAAAAACCCACAGTGACATTAACTAGCATCCAATCAGAGCGCATTCTGGAAATCATGATGAACACACTCAGTTGGCATTTGAATTCATGCAGGCTCCTGTTATGAACATGGTATCCCTGATTGTTTATTCTCTGTGGCTGCAACTAGATTATGCACACTCTTTATCTGACTACATAGCCTCAGGACTTCTTCCTTTACGGAAACTATGGCATTTAGAGTCAATCAAGGAAGGAGCTTATTCTGCATGTCCTTAAATTACTACACATCTTGGTTAACTGTCTCCTTGTGCTTCAGAACATGGCAATATCCTAATTAGCCACACCAGCTATACACACATCCAGATTTCCCAACAGTGACAAGGCCTATGTCCTTTGTAGTACTTTGTAGTTATTATAAAGCTATATAAATAATGGAAGATTTTTAAGACACAAATTTATGTAGTATAATAATTCAGGATGTTTTATTTTTTAGAATAATGCTGCTTTGACAGCATCTTAATACTGTTTTCATTCTGACAACTTTATTTACCATGGATTCAACTTTGAACACTGATATTTGTCAAAATCAAGCCCTGTATGAGAACCTGGTTTTAACCAGGTTCCTCTAAGACTACACTAGACACATTCCTCATTAGGCATCTGTTTATTCCAAAACACACACATACACAGGGGATAGAATTAGATAACACTTTTTTGGCTTACTTAGTGGGGTAAACTTAGTAAATATGGTATTCGCTTTTCAACTGATTCTGCCATCTGTCAGCAAACTTATTGCTTTTAGCATGGGCTTCTCTGGTGATAATTTACAAGTTGTTTTTCTCCCTTTGTTCTTTTCATGAAGATGCATGTCCTTAAATTTTAAGGGGAAATAGCACTAAACTAAACTCATCCACAAAACAGAAGCAGCAGAGACCAAATGGCTGCTTGAGAGTTAAAAGGTGCATGAAATTTAAGCACAGAGTTTTTGTTTGTTTTTCTCCTGGAGATTGAGAGAGTGCAAGCCTCAACACTCTGCAGGTGACTCCCTGGTCCCAGATCCAGCTGGGAGGCATCTGTACAAGAGAAACAGCACACTGTGGAAGGACTTAATTTCTTAGAAAATGATGCAAAGCAGGGAGCCCCAGGGCAGGGGTGTCTCCATTGGAACGATCTAGTTCTGGGTTCTGCACTTCTACCTTGATACAAGCAGCTAATTTTTGCATCATGCTTGTTCTATAACTTAGGTTAGCAGAATTTACAGTATTTTGCACCTGCCATTTTTCTAGCCGAATGCCCCTGGTATGTAACCTTGCCTTACTAAGCCTTGGTTTTTCCCAAGAAGTAAGAAAAGGACACACTGGGCTTCACATAATGCCTGACATTTTGCTGTGTTCTTTCATTGTGGTAGCTAAATCATACACACAACTTTTCAGGAGAATGTGCTCCCTGGTAGAAGTGTGGCTTGTTCATTTGTAAATTAGCAATTAATAGATCTTTGTCAAATGACTGAAAGTGTTTCTAGCATGGGCAGACAGGGTGGTCTTAAGATAAACCAGAGTGAGACCCATAATCCACTTCCAAGTACTTCCCACAGTCGGGAAAAAGAATGCAGAGGAGACAACATGAGGGAGCGGGGCCGAGTGCTCTAAAGGGCAGGTGTACACACTCAGGGGCAGAATGGGTGTGGCTTCTGAAGAATCACTGCTAGGGTTATGAACAGACATCAATGGAAGGGAAATTGTTCATGAATACGAACAGAAAGTATAGCTACCTCTAACAAGGATCTGGGCTTTTCCAGGAGTAAGGCTGAATCCCATTACTGTTCTTACATGAGTTTATCACGTGTCAAGATACCACATCTAGGATAGAAGCAAATGATGTTGTCAGGCTAGTGATGCTAAGATGTCACAGAGCCAGAGACAACTATCTCAGAGGGCCAAGTTGATCCTGCCTGCATGTGGGTGGTGGTGTTTATTTTCTGCTCCAGGAGTCACTTCCTGCTGAAAGGTAGCCCTGCAACCACATCAGACTTCAGTCACTATTCAGTCCCCTCTCCTAATGTCTACTTATATCCAGCACAAAAGGAAGAATGAATTGTCATGGTTTTTACATCACTCTTAAACAACCCTGTGAATTCAGTATTATTCTCACATTTCAAAGATTAGAACACTGAGAGCCCAGAAAAAAAAGAAAAGAAAAAGGTCCTGTTGTTTTCTAACTCTGTGAAGAATTGAGTTGGAATTTTGATGGGGATTGCATTGAGTCTGTAGATTGCTTTCAGCAAGATAGCCATTTTGATTATATTAATCCTGCCTATCCATAAGCAGGGGAGATCTTTTTATCTTCTGAGATCTTCAATTTCTTTCTTCAGACACTTAAAGTTCTCATCATACAGATCTTTCACTTCCTTAGTTAGAATCACACCAAGGTATTTTATATTATTTGTGACTATTTTGAAGGGTGTTGTTTCCCTAATTTCTCTCTCAGCCTGTTTATCCTTTGTGTAGAGAAAGGCCACTGATTTGTTTGAGTTAATTTTATATCCAGCTACTTCACTGAAGTTAACAGGTTTAGGAGTTCTCTGGTGAAATTTTTGGGGTCACTTACATATACTATCATTTCATCTGCAAATAGTGATATTTTGACTTCTTCCTTTCCAATTTGTATCCCTTTGATCTCCTTTTTTTTTTTTTTTTTTTTTTTTTTTTGTCTAATTGCTCTGGCTAGGACTTCAAGTACTATGTTGAATAGGTAGGGATAGAGTGGGCAGCTGAAATAATCCCATGCATCCTATCAGATCACCACAGAATAAGGCTGATCCTCAATAACAAACATAAATAATAGAAAGCCCACATACACGTCAAAGCTGAACAACACTCTACTCAATGATAACTTGGTAAAGGAAGAAATATAGAAAGAAATTTAAGACTTTTTAGAGTTTAATGAAAATGAAGCCACAACATACCCAAACTTATGGGACACAATGAAAGCAGTCCTAAGAGGAAAACCCATAGCTCTGAGTGTCTCCAAAAAGAAATCAGAGAGAACATACACTAGCAGCCTGGCAGCACACATGAAAGCTCTAAACAAAAGGAAGCAAATTCACCCAAGAGGAGTAGATGTCAGGAAATAATCAAAATCAGGGCTCAAATCAACCAAGTGGAAGCAAAAAGAACTATACAAAGAATCAACCAAACCAGGAGCATATTCTTTGAGAAAATCAACAAAATAGATAAACCCCTACCCAGACTAACTAGAGGGCACAGGGATAACATCCTAATTAACAAAATCAGAAATGAAAAGGGAGATATAAAAACAGAATCTGAGGAAATCCAAAAAATCATCAGATCCTACTACAAAAGACTATACTCAACAAAACTGGAAAACCTGAATTAAATGGACAATTTTCTAGGCAGATACCAGGTACCAAAGTCAAATCAGTATCAGATTAACGATCTAAACAGTCCCATTTCCCCTAAAGAAATAGAAACTGTCATTAATAGTCTCCCAGCCAAAAAAATCCCAGGACATGATGGTTTTAGTGCCGAGTTCTATCAGACCTTCAAAGAAGACCTAATTCCAATACTCTTCAAACTATTCCACAAAATAGAAACAAAAGTTACTCTACCCAATTCATTCTATGAAGCCACAGTTACAATGATACCTAAACCACACAAAGACCCAACAAAAAAGAGAACTTCAGACCAATTTCCCTTATGAAAATCGGTGCAAAAATACTCAATAAAATTCTTGAAAACCGAATCCAAGAACAAGTCAAAATGATCATCCATTATGATCAAGTAGGCTTCATCCCAAGGATTGAGGGATGGCTTAATATACAGAAATTCATCAACGTAATCCACTATATAAACAAACTCAAAGACAAAAACCACATGATCATCTCATTTGATGCTGAGAAAGCATTTGACAAAATCTAACACCCATTCATGATAACAATCATGGAAAGATCAGGAATTCAAGGCCCATACCTAAACATAATAAAAGCAATATACAGCAAACCAGTAGCCAACATCAAACTAAATGGAGAGAAGCTGGAAGCAATCCCATTAAGATCAGGGACTAGACAAGGCTGCCCACACTCTCCCTACCTAATTGTAGACCTGGCTACCTTCCCAGTGGTGTACCCCAGATACTTGCTGTTTCTCCTGGCCATGTGCTCATGGCTCCTCTTCCCTCATGGTGGTTTTCTCCTCTGTCCTCCTCCTCTTCTTCCTCTTCCTTTTCTTCCTCCTCCTCCTTTTCCTCCTCTTTCCCCTCTCCTCTCTTCCTGAAACCTGGTTAATCCTAACCCACCTACCTCTAATCCCTCCAGTAATTAATTGGCTGTACCCATTTTTATTTAACCAATAGTTTTAAATTAAAGAACAATGTTTGTATAACAAAAGTTTGTAAACATGAGAAGTCCCTCTTAGACCTAAACCTTTGGTCATACAAGTTAGCATTACAATACACAGAAACAGACCAAAGCTCAACAACTGAGTGCATCTTTCATCTCTCTTCCTGAAGCACTTTATTACTGCTCACACAGAGGTGAGATGCCTTGGAAATGCTAAAGTGGGCTTGACCTGAATTTGTAGTGTTAGTTCAGAAATGGGTGGGTAGTAGGTAGCTTTCAAAAGTGTTAAAAATAGCCCAAGATATTTGAAAGATATCTCCTCATGCCAGTGCTGATTTGAATGCACACATCTGATAACCATACACATTGTGGTGTTGGCATGTACCAGACAATAAAGTGCTTTCCCAGTATGTAAAAGGCCCTGGGTAAGATACCCAGCATTAGAAAGTTAGTTAATTACTTAAGCAAATTCTGGCTATGTGGGCCTCAGGTAGGCCATATGTCTAATAAGCTTCTCTCAGAGATGTCCATGCTGCTTGCTAATACACCACTGAATGCAAAGTTCACTCTCATATTGACTTGCCTAACTCAAGACTGGGACAGTCACACTTTTTTCTCTTTTCTAAGCTTATATGGGTAATATATTGGAGTGGTCCTTCATGTATTAAAAGTTAATGTTTCTTTTTTCACTTCAATCATATCTCAGTGTAACAGAGGTTGGAGCAGCTGAAAGTGAAGGCTTCTTGTTTATGGGGAACACAAAGCCCTTTTTACAGGGTCTTGGCTTTAGATAATAGAAGTTAAAAGCAAACTCAAACAGTATTGAACAAAATTTTTAAAAATGAAGGGGAAAAGTAGAAGCTGTGAGCTCAAATCCTCAGAATGTGGAGGAAATAAAGGCAGGGGAGGCAGCATTGTACAATGTTAAACATTCAACAAGGCCAAAGAGATTGAAGTTGAGGATTATTGATATTTAAAATGCTACAGAAGTCTAATTATCTTGGACTATTTTTAGCTCTTTTAAAAGCTATCTATTACCCACTTATTTCTGATCTAACACTCTTGTGACTATAAAAACCGTACAATATATTCTTAGGATACTACTACGTTTTACCAATTCAAATGCTAATATCATCAGATATTGTCAGAAGCTTATAGCAGAGTTTCCCCTGCTGTGCTGCCACCCACCTGCCTATGGCCCTCATCAATGTATTAGTAAACACTTTGATTGATGACTTGCTTTAACTAATAAGATCTATTGTACTTAAAATGTACTTACTATGTTGGGGAATCTGAATCTGTATACCTGTTATGGTCACTGTGGTGGTTTGCGTAGGAATGGCTCACATAAGCTTATATATTTGAGTGTTCAGTTATTAAGGAGTAGCACTACTTGAGAAAGATTAGGAAGTGTGTCTGCTAGAGGACTTGTGTCACTGAGTTTCAGTAGCCCAAGCCATATCCACTAACTCTCTCTTTCTGCTGCCTATGAATCTAGATGTAGAACTCTCAAACTACTTCTCCAGTACCATGTCTGCCTACGTGCCACCAAGCTTCCCACCATGATGACAGTGGACTAAACCTCTGAAACAGAAAGCAAGCCCCAATGAGATGCTTTCCTTTAAAAAGCTGCACGGTCATGATGTTTCTTCACAGCATTCCATTCAGCATCAATCTTTTCTTTAATCTGTTGTTCTCCTTGAGCACAGAAAGTTATAAAGAATTCTTGACATCATGATCTTAACTAAACTTTTATGCAAGTGAAAATAAGTAAGGGTTAAATATTGAATGAACCATAATGAATGCTTGGAGATGATTAGAAGGAATGAAAGAGGAGCCATTTGACTAAAACCATCAGAGTAGATGAGGCAGGAAATATTGGAGGAAAAACAAGTGGAGGCAGAGATGTCATCGAATAAAACTAGGAAATGAGGATTGACTTGGGGCTGAAGACATACATTTATACCTAAGAGTAGTTTATGCTTTTCCAGAGGACCCAGGTTCAGTTTCTAGTCCTGACATAGTGGCTACCACCCTCTTGTAACTCCAGTTCCTAGAAACCTAACACTTTCTTCTGGTTTCTGAGGGCACCAGGCATGAAAGTGGTACACAGATATACAGAGAGACAAAACATCCGCACATGTAAAAAGAAAGAATGACCCACAAGTTAAATCCCAGGATAGACCATGAACTGAAGATCAAATTGAACAATGAGCTAAGGAACCTGTAAAAACTCCATGTGATTGGTAGCAAAGCACAGAATGGGATGGAGGATGTATAGGAAAAGGAAGACCAATATATGGAAAGAAAGAAAAAAAGAGGAGGGAGAAGGATCAAGACAGTAAGAAGCCTAGCATCTTTACAGTTTAGAACATATGAAATCAATCTTGCAACAAAGGACTCTGCCAGCCCACAAGCAGGTAGAGCATCCCACAAAAATTCAGGGGACTCTTTTCTTTAAAAAAAAGATGGGATTTAAAAAAAATTTTTTTAAACCTTTCCACTTTGTGGCTTTCACATCATGCCCCCCAGTCTTGTTCATCTTCACATCTCTTCATATCTGTCCTTCAGCCTTGCAACCTCCCCCCCAAATAAAACACAAACAAAACCAAAAACAAAGCATAGAAAATATCTCATCATGGAAGCTATAGTATGTCACAGTGTGTCCCACAGTATGTCCTTCTGAACACACTTCTTCACTTGAACACACATTCATTACAATGAGTCACTGGTCTAGTTCCAGATCTTTGGCTTCCATAATATCATCAGTATTGGATCCACATTGGAAATTCCTCCTGGTTATTCTGTTGTTACCCTGTGCTATGAAAATCCTGCAGATTTGGAACAGCAAAACTAGCCCTTTCACATGTCCTAACCGTTTGCAGATGATATAGATTGGGGGTGGGCCATTTCAGAACCCTGGATCTGGGCCTGGGTGGTAGTTGAGCTGGTCAGTCTCTTGTCTGCACCACCAGAGCATTATCCAGCAATGCTCTGGCTAACCAAATCTGCAACCATCAGCAGGTGGCAAGCTCAACTCTCCTGCCCTCATGCCCTCTGAGCTGGCCCCCACACCTCCAGAGCCACCTCTACTGTGCTTCCCAGTCACAGGGGAGGGCTAACTATTCTACTGTCATGATGCCATGGCCAGTTCTCCCCACTGCCACATCATCCCAGCACCCTCATCACCTCACAGCAGACCAGTGGCAGGGCCACTGTACATTATTTCACTATACAGTCTTTCTCAGGGCTGGCTCACCCATGTCCCTCCATATACTGCCCAGGCAAGGTACATGGTCCACTCTCCTGAGTGCTGCACACCTGGTGAAGGGCAGGGACAGCTCACCCACTCTCAAGACCCCATGGGTCATCTCTCCCAACTGCCTCAGGGGACAGACGGCATCTCTTCTCCAAGACCACATTATAGCATGGGGATGATGGGGCCAGCTCTCCCTTGATCACGACCTCATGGCCAGCTCACCTGTGCTCCTGCCACCAGGACCAGCTCTATTGTGTAGCCCAGGTGAGGTACAGGGTTCTCTTTCCAGAGTCCTACAGCTCGAAAGGGACAGATCTCCTCGCCTCATGACCCCAGGGCCAGTTCTCTCAACTGCTGTAGTTGGTAAGGAACAGTGATGGGGATGGGAAAGCATTACTCTGATACTCATGCCACCTTACAGCAGATTACTTGCAGCAAGGACAGCTCTCCTGGTCTCTCATCTAAGGGGCTGACTCACCTGTCCCCATGCCACTAGAGTCAGCTCTGCTGTACTGTCTAGGCAAGGTGCAGGGCCTGCTCTCCTGAGTGTTGCAGCTGAAAAGGGGCAGGGCTACATCTCCTGAGCTTAGGACCCCATGAACAGCTTCCCCCCACTGCCAGAGCTGGTGAAGGGGTAGCGGGAGGTTTGGCAGCATATTCCTTGCACTCCTGCCCACTTCCCCCACTGTGGATGAGTGGCAAGGTCAGCTCTCCTACATTCATTCCTTTGGTCAGCCCACCCACATCTCTGCCACCATAGCCAGCTCCACTTTGCTGCCTGGGCAAGGTTCAGGGCCCACTTTCCTGAGTGCTACCATTGGTGAGAGACGGACCCAGCTCTCCAGAGCACTTCATTGAGTGAGGCGAGGAACTAGATACGCAAAATCCCGGACATCCACATGGTTGCATCCAGGGATATTCAAATGTTCTCTATCAGTAATATTAGATTGACACTGACTCCTTTTTTTTTTAATTAGGTATTTTCCTCATTTACATTTCCAATGCTATGCCAAAAGTCCCCCATACCCTCACCCCACTCCCCTACCCACCCACTCCCACTTTTAGGCCCTGGCATTCCCCTGTACTGGGTCATATAAAGTTTGCATATCCAATGGGCCTCTCTTTCCAGTGATGGCCGACTAGGAAATCTTTTGATACACATGCAGCTAGAGTCAAGAGCTCCGGGATACTGGTTAGTTCATAACGTTGTTCCACCCATAGGGTTGCAGCTCCTTGGGTATTTTCTCTAGCTCCTCCATTGGGGGCCCTATGATCCATCCAATAGCTGACTGTGAGCATCCACTTATGAGTTTGCTAGGCTCCGTCTGTAGTCTCACAAGAGAAAGCTATATCAGGGTCCTTTTCAGCAAAATGTTGCTAGTGTATGCAATGGTGTCAGCGTTTGGAGGTTTATTATGGAATAGATCCCCGGATATGGCAATCTCTAGATGGCCCATCCTTTTGTCTCAGCTCCAAACTTTGTCTCTGTAAGTTCTTCCATGGGTGTTTTGTTCCCAATTCTAAAAAGGGGCAATGGGTTCACACTTTGCTCTTCGTTCTTCTTGAGTTTCATGTGTTTTGAAAATTGTATCTTATATCTTGGGTAGTCTAAGTTTCTGGGCTAATATCCACTTATCAGTGAGTACATATCATTTGAGTTCTCTTGTGATTGTGTTACCTCACTCAGGATAATGCCCTCCAGGTCCATCCATTTGCCTAGGAATTTCATAAATTCATTCTTTTTAATAGCTGAGTAGTACTCCATTGTGTAAATGTACCACATTTTTTTTGTATCCATTCCTCTGTTGAGGGGCATCTGGGTTCTTTCCAGCTTCTAGAAATTATAAATAAGGCTGCTATGAACATAGTGGAGCATGTTTCTTTCTTACTAGTTGGAACATCTTCTGGATATATGCCCAAAAGAGGTATTGCGGGATTCTCCGGTAGTACTATGTCCAATTTTCTGAGGAACCGCCAGACTGATTTCCAGAGTGGTTGCATAATCCTGCAATCCCACCAACAATGAAGGAGTGTTCCTCTTTCTCCACATCCTCGCCAGCATCTGCTGTCACCTGAATTCTTGATCTTAGCCATTCTGACTGGTGTGAGGTGGAATCTCAGGGTTGTTTTGATTTACATTTCTCTGATGATTAAGGATGCTGAACACTTTTTCAGGTGCTTCTCAGCAATTCGGTATTCCACAGGTGAGAATTCTTTGTTCACCTCTGAACCCCATTTTTAATGGGGTTATTTGATTTTCTGGAGTCCACCTTCTTGAGTTCTTTATATATATTGGATATTAGTCCTCTATCTGATTTAGGACAGGTAAAGATCCTTTCCCAATCTGTTGGTGGCCTTTTTGTCCTATTGACGGTGTCCTTTGCCTTACAGAAGCTTTGCAGTTTCATGAAGTCCCATTTCTCAATTTTCAATCTTACAGCACAAGTATTGAGGAATTTTTCCCCTGTGCCCATATCTTCAAGGCTTTTCCCCACTTTCTCCTCTATAAGTTTCACTGTCTCTGGCTTTATGTGGAGCTCCTTGATCCACTTAGATTTGACCTTAGTACAAGGAGATAGGAATGGATCAATTCGCATTCTTCTACATGATAACAACCAGTTGTGCCAGCACCATTTGTTGAAAATGCTGTCTTTCTTCCACTGGATGGTTTTAGCTCCCTTGTCGAAGATCAAGTGACCATAGGTGTGTGGGTTCATTTCTGGGTCTTCAATTCTATTCCATTGGTCTACTTTTCTGTCACTCTACCACTACCATACCGTTTTTATCACAATTGCTCTGTAGTACAGCTTTAAGTCAGGCATGGTGATTTCACCAGAGGTTCTTTTATCCTTGAGAAGAGTTTTTGCTATCCTAGGTTTTTTGTTATTCCAGATGAATCTGCCGGTTGCCCTTTCTAATTCGTTGAAGAATTGAGTTGGAATTTTGATGGGGATTGTATTGAATCTGTAGAATGCTTTTGGCAAGATAGTCATTTTTACACTGTTGATCCTGCCAATCCATGAGCATGGGAGATCTTTACATCTTCTGAGATCTTCTTTAATTTCTTTCTTCAGAAACTTGAAGTTCTTATCATACAGATCTTTCACTTCCTTAGTTAGAGTCACGCCGACATATTTTATATTATTTGTGACTATTGAGAAGGGTGTTGTTTCCTAATTTCTTCTCAGCCTGTTTATCCTTTGTGTAGAGAAAGGCCATTGACTTGTTTGAGTTAATTTTATATCCAGCTACTTCACTGAAGCTGTTTATCAGGTTGAGGAGTTCTCTGGTGGAATTTTTAGGGTCACTTATATATACTATCATATCATCTGCAAAAAGTGATATTTTGACTTCTTCCTTTCCAATTTGTATCCCTTTGATCTCCTTTTGTTGTCTAATTGCTCTGGCTAGGACTTCAAGTGCAATGTTGAATAGGTAGGGAGAAAGTGGGCAGCCTTGTCTAGTCCCTGATTTTAGTGGGATTGCTTCCAGCTTCTCACCATTTCCTTTGATGTTGTCTACTGGTTTGCTGTAGATTGCTTTTATCATGTTTAGGTATGGGCCTTGAATTCCTGATCTTTCCAAGACAATTATCATGAATGGGTGTTGGATCTTGTCAAATGCTTTCTCTGCATCTATCGAGATGATCATGTGGTTTTTGTCTTTGAGTTTGTTTATATAATGGATTACATTCATGGATTTCCGTATATTAAACCATCCCTGCATCCCTGGAATAAAACCTACTTGGTCAGGATGGATGATTGTTTTAATGTGTTTTTGGATTCGGTTAGCGAGAATTTTATTGAGTATTTTTGCATAGATATTCATAAAGGAAATTGGTCTGAAGTTCTCTATCTTTGTTGGATCTTTCTGTGGTTTAGGTATCAGAGTAATTTTGGCTTCATAGAATGAGTTGGGTAGAGTACCTTCTACTTCTATTTTGTGGAATAGTTTGTGCAGAACTGGAATTAGATCTTCTTTGAAGGTCTGATAGAACTCTGCACTAAACCCATCTGGTTCTGGGCTTTTTTTTGGTTGGGAGACTATTAATGACTGCTTTTATATCTTTAGGGTATACGGGACTGGTTAGATTGTTAACTTGATCCTGGTTTAACTTTGGTACCTGGTATCTGTCTAGAAATTTGTCCATTTCGTCCAGATTTTCCAGTTTTGTTGAGTATAGCCTTTTGTAGAAGGATCTGATGGTGTTTTGGATTTCTTCAGGATCTGTTGTTATGTCTCCCTTTTCATTTCTGATTTTGTTAATTAGGATGTTATCCCTGTGCCCTCTAGTGAGTCTGGCTAAGGGTTTATCTATCTTGTTGATTTTCTCAAAGAACCAGCTCCTCGTTTGGTTAATTCTTTGAATAGTTCTTATTGTTTTCACTTGGTTTATTTTGCCCCTGAGTTTGATTATTTCCTGCTGTCTACTCCTCTTAGGTGAATTTGCTTCCTTTTTTTCTAGAGCTTTTAGGTGTGTTGTCAAGCTGCTAGTGTGTGCTCTTTCCAGTTTCTTTTTGGAGGCACTCAGAGCTATGAGTTTCCCTCTTAGAAATGCTTTCATAGTGTCCCATAGTTTGGGTATGTTGTGGCTTCATTTTCATTAAACTCTAAAACGTCTTTAATTTCTTCCTTTATTCCTTCCTTGACCAAGGTATCATTGAAAAGTGTTGTTCATTTTCCACGTGAATATTGGCTTTCCATTATTTATGTTGTTACTGAAGATCAGCCTTAGTCCATGGTGGTCTGATAGAACACATGGGAAGATTTCAATATTTTTGTATCTGTTGAGGCCTGTTTTGTGACCAATTATATGGTCAGTTTTGGAGAAGGTACAGTGAGATGCTGAGAAGAAGGTATATCCTTTTGACACTGACTCCTAAGGCTGCATAGTCATGGACTCAGATTTGGCCCTCCCTGACAACTTGAGATGAGACCTCACCATGGACTCAGGTGTCATGGCTTACCACTCACAAAGAGTCTCTCCTCTCTACCCTTGAGTCTACAGTTCCACCTCTCTTCATATATTCAAGCTGTTTTACTTCCCTTACTCTCCCATCTGATCACCACAGACTCACATATTGTGGTAGCTCCCACTGCAAGCTGGCAATGTGGCTGGTGTGCCCTTGGGTGACATCTTCCATTTGTGCTGCTAGCAAAGTGGCAAGTGGGTGTCTATGGCCCTCCTGTGCCATGCACTGGAGGGTAGGTCTGTGGGTGGCATGGCAGTCTATAGGTCTCTGTCATCCCCTGCCCAAACTAGGCTGCCTGGATTTGATTTGATTTGATTTGATTTGATTTGATTTGATTTGATTTGATTATGAGTCCTAGGCATAGAGAGCTTTGGCCACCAAGCCAGGCATCAAGCTAGGATGTACAAAGCACTGCCTTCTGCTCTGCTCCTGACTGATATAAGACCAACTCAGCCAACAAGGTGTCTCTTTATCCATTCCCAGGGAGAAAGGGGGATTTTTAAGATACCAGGTTTTTCTTCGTCCCAGTGGAATAAATATGGAAAAAAAGACAATGGAAACAATGTATGGCAGGCTCTCTTCCTTCTAAGAAGGAATGAGTTAACAGTCATTAAGCTAAATTTTCGCATCTTCTTGTTTTTGTTTCATGTCTTTCTGTTAATTGAAAGATGGCGAAAGGACCAAGGTAGAGGAAATAGACACCTACTTTCGGCCAATTGGATTGGCCAAACTAAATACATTCTTTTTAAAAACCAAAGTCTGTTTTCTATTTTACTTGGAAATACGGGGAAACTGAGATGGCAGGTTTGTGGACCTTAGTGCCTCTTAGCAACATTGAAAGCCATAAAAAAGTGATTTTATTTAGTAAATGTATAAATATGGTCCAGGGATTAATATCAACAGGGAAAAGAAGCAAATTCTGTTGCAGAAATTAGCTTCTTTAGTGATGAGATATTGTGAACACACTCTCAGGAGCGCAGATGATCATTTTCATGACTTTCTACAACACCAGAACTTACTAAACAATAATAAACTCTCAAGGTTCATAAAATTCACACAGCCTCATGGGCAACACTTTACTGAGTGACTCTAAGTCCCTAGAAAGCTGGCTGAGGCAAGCATGGGATCTTTTATTCCAATCAAATAAGTTACTAATACTAAATTTCAATTCATACATTACATAGGCCACAGTATGTATGTATGTATTCATCTAGCTATTTGATAGCATATATATATGTGTGTGTGTGTGTGTGTGTGTGTGTGTGTGTGTGCGTGTATATATATGGAGAGACAGAGGCAGAGACAGAGAAAGACAGAGAGATGGGGAGATAGGGAGACAGAGAGAAAGACAGATACCACAGTATCTAAATATTTGTATATACAAATGTATAGTATATAGATTTATATCTATATGACTCTAGAGTCTGTAGAGGCAAAGGGTAGGTCCAGGTTCTGCTAGATGGGCAAGTGGATGAATGGCATGTCAAAAGACTGAGCCAGTCTGAAGCCTCTGTTAGCCCACCCCTTGATACAAACATTATAGGATCAGATGACAGGTCAGTGAAGGCTGCTATCATTGCAGTCTTAGGTGTCCTCTTCTTCCCAGGGTCTAAGTGGCAATGCTGCTTCCCTTTCTCAATCTGGAGTATGGTAAGTACCTGGACTTGGTTTGTCTGATAGTGTTTTGGTATACTATGTGCTCATATTGTCCCAGCTTATAGGGTTGTTTCCTTTTTGCTTTTGGAAAGAAAAGGAAGTTCCCAATATATTATAGCCAAAGAAATTGCACTCATAAGGGGTAAAAATGAGAGTTATTGTGGAACTTCACATCTAGGCTTGGGAAGTTTATTTCATATTTATGTTAGTATTTCCCAACATATGAAGTCAGGATGATTAGTGGTTAAAATATTAATTGGAGCTGAGGGGTTGTCAGTGGTTAAAGCATTTGCTGCACAAGCAAGGTAGGAATTTGTATCCTTTGAAACCTTGTAGATAAAAAAATAAATAAATAAATTTTAAAAAAGAAAGAACCCTTGTAGATGACATGTGAGGGTGTCTGTGACTATCCACCTGTAATTCTAGTCTCCCAAGGTGGACACAGGGCAGCCAGAGCAACTGAACTCAATAAGAGAACGACCTCTAAGAGTAAGACAGAAAGACATGAAGGAATATATGTGATCTTAGCCTTGGGTCTCCATATATATCTAACACACATGCATGAGTGCATGTATGCACACACACATGAATATACATGCATACATAATACATACCACAAACACACATATAAAAGAAACATCTTATTTTAAAGTACATATCAATTGTATTTTGTATAGCTCATCTGGAGAAAACACTAATTTCATTATTGAAATCAATTTCAAGGACAAAGCAAAATGCTTATAGAAAACCAGTGTCCTTCGTGCTATAAAAATGATAGCTGGGTCATAGATCTCAATGGTTTTAGCAGAAGTATTTTCAGTTAGAAATTAAGGATTTGTTTTCTTCATATCTTGTTCATCTTCATACTCATCAATTGGCAGTTGATGCTTACTTTCTGCAATAGTTTGACCATTAAAGGTTTTCAAAGTATTAAGTATTAAGTCCAACTTAATGTTTTTAGAACTCGGGGTATAGAGGAACCACTAATTAAATCATGTCAAGGTAAGTCAAGTGAGAGGGAAAACTAGGTGACAGTGATATGTGCACAAAAAACTTCAGGGGAAAGATCATTGGCCAATTGTGTCATGTCAAAGAGACCTAGATTAGAAAGTCTTTTATAAAGTAACTGGCTTGGTGTTGCAAATGCCTTCAAAGATTTAAGAGTATCTGCTGTGTAAAGCATATAGGAACCAGCCTGACAGACTAAGCTGGTGGTGAGGAGGCAGATGACGTCAGCTTTCCAGAGCCCTGCTGGAAGGAAACCCTGGGGCTCATGATTAGAGAGCTTCCATTGTTGTATCCCTTTTGGGAGATGAGTAGATGATATATAAATCACAAACCTTTAACCTTACTGAGACTCAGATTTACTTTGGTAAATACAAGTATTTAGGAAAATTGTTATATCATTATATTTAGGACAAGTATTTTTCTTTGCATATTTAGTATTTAAAAATGTATTTAGAAGTTTTTAGGAAAACTGTATCTGTCAGATGTCTTCCCCTTGAACAGAATCCTTTAACATTTAGGGGCACCCAACTACAACTTCTATCTCACTCTTATATGTAACATATATGTAACTTGTATGCTGGCAATACACCAGAAACATTGGGTTTTGTGTGTGCCAAGGAACTAAAGAGCTGGAACCCCACAGCATTCACATGATGAGACTAGCAGAGTTTCTTTCCATCTGTGTTGCAATGTACAAAAAAGTTCTATGTACAAATCAAGGTCGAATGTTGAATCACAGGAATTGAATGTAGAAATGGTTGTTGATTAAAGTCCACATAATCTTACCATTGAAAATAATTTAACATTGAAAATAACATATCATTATTTTAAGTCCTAATTTTTTATATGGATTAATATTTAGTTTTCAGTAAAAAGTCAGTGAAATTAATAATATTCTCAGTTTGATAATCAGAGAGATGATTAGGGAGGTTGGTATAATTGAAGGGTAGAGTAAAGCTCATATTTTATCTCACACCATGATACTAGAGCTCTGGTCTTCATGCCAATGTAGACTTTCTCCTAGATGGACATTCAAATTTCTTTGGATATGCGCAGCATCCCCATTCCTTACCTCACCATTGCCATGAGTGAATATCACATTTTAGTATATCCTACATATGCCTTGCCAAACTATGCAAAATCTTCTAAGGCAAGAGTATTTCTTCTGTTCCAGCATATATTTACTAATAATAAATGACTTCATGTGACATGTTTACACGTGAATGTGAATTAAGAAGTTCACCCCCAAAGCAAAATCCTTTCTCTGAGACCTTCTTTATAGGGTGCTTGCTATTTCAGTTTTACTAATGTTTCTTCGTCTGAAGTCGGAGCATGCTGGATTGCTAATAGCTAAGCCAAGCAGATTCAGCAGGCTATAACTATACATGTTTACTGGAACACAGACTAGAACTAAGAGCTTAAGAAAAACAACAAAGAAAAGCAATCCTATATCCTCTTCAAGGTTCATTTCTCAGATTCAAGCACTCACATGGTGTCCAAATTCTAGGCAAGTTGGCAAGGAAGAACAAGCTAGAATAAAGAAGAATAAAAAATTGGGACCGCACAGAAAAGATTGGTATGGAATACAACTTGACTCCAAAAGCTAGTGCCATGAGGTTTCTATTAGCTATGGTTCTTTCCATGTTTGCTGTGCAATTATGACACAACCATGTGTCAATCTCTTTCTGTGTCTGTCACCTCTGCAAGATTGTAAGGACCATACATAAAGGCCTGTTTGCATGCTGAGTGTCCATTGTGTGGTTGAGTCCAATGCTAACATCTGCACTCAATCTGAACTTTCTTGATGACAGCACTTAACATTCATTTTCTTATGAAGCAAACTCTATTCTAAGCCTTTTATATATACTATTTTATTAGCCTTTCCAAAACATCCAGAAGACAGATACTCCACCTGTGCAGACCTTTAACCCACAAGACTCCGGGGTGAGAAAAGATCGAGATAAGCAGGTAGGGCTAGATGGAAGCAGGAGTCCAGCTCTAACCCATCAGGCTCTCACCACTATTACACTTCAGTTCCTTACTGGCAGTGGTGTTGATGATAACTAGCAAAAGCCCATGGAAATTTTGTAGGCTGAACCAGAACCTATGCTCTTGAACTTCAGAAGACTGTAATACAGACGGCAATGGGAAACATATAGTGTAAAGCAGGTCTATGTAACACTGAAGCATATGAAGAGCTAGAATGTGCTCATCAGAAGTTCAACCATATATATATTTCATCCTTATTGCAACCTTACCAGCAGGCATCACTTCCCTTTGAAGCAAACTGCAGAAAGCTTACCTAAGACCACACCAACTGTTGAATACAATGTCTTTCCTCTAAACTCTGTACCTACTCCACAATGTTCCAACTTACTGGTCTTTCCGATTCTGTCTCTGTCCCTGTGCCCTTTATAGTATACAGTCAGGCTAGCCTCAAACGCAGCATATAGCTCAGGTTGAAATCCTGATCTTCCCACCACAGTCACCTAACAGACTCACTTAAACCATAAATGAAATTATGCAATTTCTTTGGATTCTCAGTAAATTTAGCTATAGGCCAGATATAGGTCAGATGGGGCCCTAATGACCTGGCCCCAACCTGTAGACCTTTGTTTCTTTCCTACTCTTCCCAGCTGTCATCCTGGGGACTGAAATTCACCAATGGAATGGCCACGAAGATGATGAGGAAAGAACCTTCATCTGATGGTTCACAGCTGGCATTTATAAACTTTGCATGTCGTTCTCATAGTCCATGTAATACCCATACCTTAGCTAGAGCTAACAATTTGCCTGTGGTCACCTGTTACCACATGAAGGAGTGATATTTCCCACAGAACATGTGTCTTCGACCACTTGGCGAAACTACTCATGAAGAAAAGCAGAAACCCTCCCACATCGCTGGAAACTGGCCCCTCTCTCTATGATCACCTTATTACCTGGCCTTTAATCAAACCACTAGTGTTCATGGTTAAATTCATTCTGAGCTCCTTGAGCTGAAGGGTCTGTAACCCTATAGGAGGAACAACAATATGAACTAACCAGTACCCCCAGAGCTTGTGTCTCTAGCTGCATATGTAGCAGAAGATGGCCCAATCAGCCATCATTGGAAGGAGATGCCCTTGGTCTTGTAAACTTTATATGACCCAGTACAGGGGAACGCCAGGGCCAGGAAGCAGGAGTGGGTGGGCTGGGGAGTAGGGCAGGGAGGAGGGTATAGGGGACTTTTGGGATAGCATTTGAATTGTAAATGAAGAAAATACCTAATAAAAAATTGTAAAAAAAGAAATTCATTCTGAGTACAGACACATTTTGATGGCAGAATGTTCTTTAATCTCTTTTCCAATCCCATTTCTCAAATGACAAATTTAAATGAAGAAAACAAAACTAATTAAAAACCACAAAATGAGACTCTAACATTCCCAAGAATGCCCCCAAGATCAAAGTGTACTGAAGAATTTAGAATTGCTATTTATTTGGTGGTGATGGTGAGCTAGTATCATGGGAGAGGGATTTGGACTGTCAGGATTAACTTTGTATGATCTCAGTGGAAATACCTCATGATATGTATCACAAATCCACTGGAGGGAATATTATTAATCAAAATGAATGAGCAAGTGGTCAGTCTCTTTTCTTTTTCTTTACAAATATCTCAGAGGTTTAGAGGTCAGATATCTATGTATTAAAAGCTGCCTTTGGGACAGATTGAGTATCTTGTAATTGTTCATCAGTTTTGCTTTAAAACATCTATCATTTTGGAAACAGTAGAGTTCTGAAAAAATTATGCAAGATGGTTTTCCCTGCATATGAAGAAGGCATTTGAATAATAAAAATTCATATGTTTAAGTGTATTCAGTTAAATACATTTGCTAAACCTAGGGTTTGGCGTTTCAAATATGAAGTCCAGAAAGTCTCCTGAACAATCAGTGCTTTGGGTTGCCTGAAGGACTTAGAAACCTAAACACGGGAGCTGGAGAGATGGTTCAGAAGTACAACTCTACCAGAGAACTGAAATTTTGTCTCAGCACCCTTATCAAGCTTTTCACAAATGCCTATAACTCCATCTCAAGGAAGGGATCCTGAATCTGATACCTGCTTCTGACCTCCTTGGGCACCTGTATACACACACACACAAACACACACACACACACACACACACACACACACACACACACAATTTTATAAAAAAAGGAATCCAAGTCTGAATTAAAGACACTTGCTTCAACTCCTTAAACAACTCCCATGTTCCCTTTGCATTTAATGCATCTAAATCCTGTGAAGGTTTATTAGCCATCATGGCCATGAATGAGCATGGCTCTAAATTGGGAGCATTCACTGGTAAAACATCCCTGGGAGAGAAGCTTTTCGGGAAATGCTGTTCTATTCACACAGTGCAGGGATGACACATGATGGACAGGGCAGTCCTGTAGAGGCTGCTGGTTATGCAGCAGTGATGGGAAGGAAATTGCAGTTAAGGAAGTCCTCCATTTGAGGACTTTGACACTCCCTTACAACCCTCTCTCCTCTTCACTCTCACCAGCCTTGGGAGCCACCACCACATATCCATTGGAAACAATGAGTAAATTCATTCCATGCTAAGTTTTGAAATCAAAAATATATTGCCTTGCTTGGAAACACATCTCATTTGAAAAGTTAAATAAGCAGTTAAGGCAGAAGGAACTCTTGGGCCTCATTTTAGAAGCCCATGTCTGAAGTGGATTCTCTATTTTTTAAGATAAAGCCTTTCTTAGAATTGCAACACCCAGCAGGAGAAAAAGCCCTGCAGCTCTAGTTGAAATTCACTTACTAGATGCCTCTCCACCCTCCTCTACCTTGGTGCCTTTCCACCTTCTTCCACTTTAGTGCTCCTTAATCCTCCTCTACCCTCCTCCACTTTAGTGCTCCTTGATGCTCCTCCACCTTGATGGCTGTCTTAGTCAGGGATTCTATTCCTGCAAAAACATCATGACCAAGAAGCAAGTTGGGGAGGAAAGGGTTTATTCAGCTTACACTTCCATACTGCTATTCATCACCAAGGAAGTCAGGACTAGAACTCAAGCAGGTCAGGAAGCAGGAGCTGATGCAGAGACCATGGAGGGATGTTCTTTACTGGCTTGCCTCCCCTGGCTTGCTCAGCCTGCTTTCTTATAGAACCAAGGCTACCAGCCCAGAGATGGTCCCACCCACAAGGGACCTTTCCCCCTTGATCACTAATTGAGAAAATGCCTTACAGTTGGATCTCATGGAGGCTTTTCCTCAACTGAAGCTCCTTTCTCTGTGGTAACTCCAGCTGTGTCAAGTTGACACACAAAACCAGCCAGTACAATGACCCTCCACCCTAGTCCACTTTAGTGCTCCTGGATGCTCCTCCACCTTGGTGTCCCTCCACCTTTGTCCACCTTAGTGTCAGATTTCTGGTCTTGTAATTCAGTCTGAACTTCTCCTCATGATGTATAATGTTTCAGATATTTGTTACATTGAACAAGCTGAAAATTTGTGATTACTTTAACTTTGGTCTTTAAAACCTGACTCATTTTAGGCTGTGTAGCCAGTATATAGAATGTTCTCGGTAATTCATATTGTAGAGTCTTGGAGTGTGAATTTATTGGTAATAAGAAACTGTGGCGAACTAAATTAAGGGAATATTAGAACATATTAAATCCAAGGAGAGAAAAGGGGACAGAAGATATCAAGAAGGAAGCATGGCAGAAATGGAGACCAAGCTTAGCCTGATGAGCCTACAGTGAGATATCCCTAAGGTTTGCCACTGGCACTAGCAAGAAGCAAGAGACTCTGCTCATGGTTACTCAATTCTCTGCCTCAGTCTCCCCAGAGGTTGGGTTACAGATTTGTAGCAGCATGGCCGGCTGTGATATCATTTCTCCCTAAAAGCCTCTGGAAGTAAACAACTTGCCAACATCTCAATTTTAGATTTCTGGCCTTCAGAGCCGTAGAACAATACATTTCTGTTTCCAGCCACTGAGTTGGTGGTAATTGGTCACAGCTGCCCTAGAAAAGCAACACTCTCTGTTTTTCACATAGTAGGCACTCCAGCATGTGTGGAAGAAATTAAATTAGCTCAATTTGGTATGGTGGCTGATTAAGGAAAATATTTGGCAGTAAATGTTTGCGGAGGAGAGGGGATGGTAATGGATGGTTATGGCATTATGAGATACACATTTTAGTTGTTGTCCATAATCCCTGGTTTATAGCTCCTACATAAGGCAGAGCTAAAAATTCACTCTGCCAAAGCAGATCCCGGAACCTGTCATTTCTCTCCAGCTTTGTGTCATGGAGCTGGTCACAGAGAAATTCTGGGTTCTATCTCGTGTAGTGGTAAATAGCTTCAATTTCAGGGGGAACTCTGTTCCACACCTAGGGGTAGAATGGAATACTGCAGAGAGAAAAGGCAGGAGGGTGGGCAGAGCAGAGTCGGAGACACTCCTTCTTCATCTGTCAGCATTACATAAAATTTATCCAATCACATATCTATACAGCCTCTTTCCACCTGTAAGCTTTAGATCATTACTAGCCATATCCTTGTATGGTCTAATAACATTTATGTATGACCATTCAGGTCCAATCACTTTTATCCAATGATGAACATGTAAAAACCCCAAGACAGCATTCAGAGAGCTTCCAGTCAGGGGACGAGTTGGAGGCCTAGAAATCGTTACATCTGAAGAAGGTATGGAAACTCTCTTGCTTCTAAACTGGGCCCTGTACAAATCCTAAGCTGTATCCTTTGTAATATGCTTGATGCTAAACCTGTAAACACAAGCAGCTCCCTGAGTTCTGTGAGTTGTACGGGCTCGGCAATCTATGCTCTCAAACTAACTGAACTGGATAGAAGAGACGTAGACACTCCAATTCACAAGCAGGCAGTCAGGAGCACAGGTAGAACAATTCACAAGCAGGCAGTCAGGAGCACAGGTAGAACAAGCTGGGACTTTTGAATGGTGTGTGAAGGAAGAAGTCAGGCTTGAGGACTGAGCTATCCACTTACAGGCCCTGATGTAATCAAATAGACAAGGTTGTAATTGACAATAAATTGTAAGATACCCAGCTGTTGTTCACTGCAAAACTAATTGTGTTTTTGTTGGTGAAAAGAAATCTCCTTATCTTTTGTTGTCATTATGTCTTCTAAGTTGAGAGGAAAACAGGATTGTTTGTTTGTTTGTTTGTTTGTTTGTTTCTCCCAACACACTAGAGGTAAAAGAAACCCACCTTCTTCTCTGAGGCTACACCGAAACAAAGGATAAACTGCGCATATGTTCATGGGCAATGAGAGAGCAGATGAGACCACAACTATCATCTCTGCTGCCTGGCGAAGTGCAGGAAGGGGCTTCTTCCTCAAAGGTGCTCTGGGACAGTAAGAAACATTACTTTCTGTCTTAAGCATTTTAAAAACTACAAATTGGGGTGGAGAGAAGACCACATGGTTATAAGAAGGCAGTTACTTGTAGCAGAGGACCAGCCTTAAAATTCCAGCTAATGAATTTTAAGCTAATAACTCTAGCTCCAAGGCACAATTGAGAATGCACACGCGTGCGCACACACACACACACACACCCCACACACACACACATACCCAGGGACACACACCACAGACACAAAAAAGACACACACACACACACAGAGACAGACATGCATGCCACATATACACATACCACACACAAACATGCATAGCACATACACACATACCACACATATAGACACACACACCACACACACACATAACCATATACATACACATACACACACACGCACACACACACACACACATACTCATACTCACACTCACACAAAACCACACTAAATCCTTTATATAGCAGATAAAATATGGTAGATCTCATTTAAATTTCATGAAAATACGATTTCAAGGATCTCTTCTAATAGACACCAATGTCTCTGACAATGTTTCTAATATTGTTTAACACGTTGATCTTCTGTTTTGATTCTTTCAATCTATGTTCATAATTTGTTATCTCTTTTTCATTTCCACTTCATTCACCTGACAACATCATAGACTTTTTACTTCTTTCTAAATTTCTCCTTATTAGTATCCCCAAAGAGTTCTTGAGTCATAATGAAGCAAATGCTTCCCTGTAATTCATACGTGTACTCACACACTGAACTGCAATGTAATCAAACCCTTTGCCTTTGGTAGTGCAATAGCAGTATCCAATGGAAACCTATGAAGGACGTGGTCTGTAATTACCCCAGACAGCTCTTTCCAGCTTGCTTGCTCCTTAATCCCGAGATTCCCATCTTCTTACAGTGTATATACTCTTCTCCCTTCACAGCCATTCCATGTATGTAAATGACACAGGTCATGGCACACTGATTTCCTTTTCTGTGTTCTAGGAGAAACATCTGACAGGAGCACTAACTGAAGGGTTCCCCTCACTGGACTGCTAGGCAGAAACAGGCCAAAATAAGAGGGAAATCCATGGCTCCATGGAATGGGTGGCATTGCTGCTGCTGGCATGATTCAGTCAGAGCTGTTAGGATGTGTAGGAGAAACCCAGGGAAGACTGAGAAGGAAGTGTTCCTCCAGAGGGCCAGACAGCCTCAAGGCTAAACAAGTATGGATTTGAAGAACTGCAAAAAGCTTCCCTATACACACTAGAATAGAAATGTTCAGGATTTTATACACTTCCTGTTATATACTATCTAATATAAATTAATGGCATATCTACAACCCATATTAGAAACCTTCATATATACTTTATTATTATATATTCATGTAAATGTGTAATGTATACTTATTAATATATGATGATACATTACTACATTGAATATATTTATATATATATAATATAGATTAACAACCTATATTAGAAGGAAGAAAAAGATATAAACACAGTATGGGAAATTTGATCATTTTATAGAGTATGTCTCCTGGTAATACGTAGAGACGTAGTGATATGATGTGAATTATTGATTTATTCTTTTTTGTTGCATTTCCCCTTCTCCTGAACAAAATATCCCAGTCATTTTGGCTTCCTTGGTGTAGATATAGTCCATGTTTGAGAGTACAAGGAAACCTTGCTGTAATTTCAACTCTGGAAAACCAAGCAACTTGATGGGACTTACTGCTGTAGAAAAATAGAGTGAAAGAAAGGGGTTTTCTTTACTTCCCATATACCTGTGACAAAATACTTGTGGGAACAATGTCATACAGTATATAAGTCAGGGTTCTGTAAAGGAACAAAACTGATAGAAGATATATACATAGATAGAGATAGAGTTAGAGGAGACAGAGATAAATAGATGCATATATATGACATACACAAACAAACACACATGTGCATGCACATACATATCCAAGTAGCCCAAAAATGGCTGTCACCTGACTGAAAGGCCAAGAATCCAGTAATTGTTCAGTGAGGCTGGATATCTCTATAGTCCCAAACTGATGCTGAAGTCCTAGACTAACCCTGGAGAACAGCTGGTCTTTAATCTACACAGAAATCCTGAACAAGTTGGATTTAATTCCAGTCACAGCAGGGTAGATGAACTTGCCTTAGAGGGTGGGAGCAAGTTGGCACAAAGCAAAGCTTCCTACTTCAAAGTCCTTTATTAGGCTGCAACCAAAAGATGTGGCCCTGATTTATGGTGACTAAGAAAATCCTTCACAAGAGTTTTCTGGGTCTTGAGTTTTAGTTGATTCTAAATGAAGTCAGGTTGACAAACAGAATTAGCCATTACAGGGAGGAAAGGGGGTTTCGGGGTTAATGGGGTCAATGAGATTCTAGTCCAACATAGTAGAGAAGGCAATGTGTGGGGCTCAGTGTGCAATTTAAGCTTTAGCAATATAATATTTCTTTTACAAATGTGAGTGCCCTTTTCCTTGGGGCATAAAGGTTCAGAATTGAGATTATCATCTTGGTAGATTTTTCCTATGATGAGTATGAAGTATCCTTCCCTGTCTCTTTTGATTAATTTTGGTTGAAAGTTGATTTTATTGGATATTAGAGTGGCCACTCCAGCTCGCTTCTTGGATCCATTTGCTTGGGAAGCTTTATTCCAGCCCTTTAGTCTGGGGTAGAGTTATTGCTATCTTTATTGCTGAGATATATTTCCTATATGCAGCAGAATGATAATGGGTCCTGTTTTGCATCCAGTCCTTTAGCCTGTGTCTTTGTATTGGGAATTTGAGTACAATTATGTTGAGAGATGTTAATGACCAATGGTTGTTATTTCCTGTTATTTTGATGTTGGTGATGTTAGTGTGTATGTTTGTTTGTGTGTGCTTCCCTTGTTTTGTTTTTGCTGGTATGGAATTACTTATTTCCTGTGTTTTCTAGGATGTGTTCTTCTTGGGTTGTAGTTTTTCTTCTATTTCCTTACTACATCTTCTATAGGGCTGGATTTGTAGCTAGATGTTTAACTTTGGATTTGTCTTCAAATATTATATTTTCTTTATTGATGGTGATTGAGACTTTTGCTAGGTATAGTAGTCTAGGTTGGCGTTTTTGGTTTTTAGACATTGAAAGATATTTGTGCAGGCCCTTCTAGCTTTCAGATTCTCTGTGGAGAAGTAGGGTGTAATTCTGATAAGTCTGCCTTCTTATGTCAGCGTCCTTTTTCCCTTGCAGCTTTTAATGTTCTTTCTTCATCCTGTAGATTTACTGTTTTGATTATTATGTGGCAGCATAATTTTCTTTTCTGGTCCATTCTAATTACTGTTCTGTAAGCTTCTTGTATGTTTATAGGTACCTCTTTCTTTAGTGAGGAAAAGTTTTCTTCTGATTTTATTGAAAATATTTCCTGGTACTTGGATCTGGGACTCTTCACCTTCTTCTATTCCTACTATTCTTAGGTTAGGTCTTTTCATGGTATCCCAGATTTCCTGGACGTTTTGTGTGGGGAAGTTTTTTTTAAAGTTGAAAAGTTTTATTTCCCTAGTATATCAATTTCTTCTATTGTATTTCTATTCCTAAGATTCTCTCTTCCATCTCATGTATTCTGTTGGTGATGCTTACATTTATTGTTCCTGTTCTCTTTCCTAAATTTTTTCATCTCCATGATTCCCTCAGTTTGTGTGTGTGTGTGTGTGTGTGTGTGTGTGTGTGTGTGTGTGTGTGTTTATTGATTTTATTTTCAGGTCTTGAACAATTTTATTTATTTACTTCACCTGTTTTTGTATTTTTCTATATTTCTTTAAGCAATTTATTTGTTTCTTCTTTAAAGGCCTATACCTGTTTGATTGTGGTTTCTTATATTGTCTTAAGGAATTTATTCATTTCTTCAAGGTCTCTATCATTCTTATAAGATTGGATTTAAGGTCATTTTCTCATGCTTCTGTTGTGTTAGAATGCCCAGGGCTTGCTGTAGTAGGTTATCTATGTGCTCTGAAGATGTCATATTGTTCTGGCTTTTTTGGTTGTGTTCTTTTGATGGCCTTTAGCCATCTGGTTGTCCCTGGATGAACCTACTGTAGCAGGTACTGGGAGGAGGGCCTAACTTTAATGATGCCAATGTGGAAGGTTTCTGGTGGGTATCCTTGAGCTAGACAATGGAATACAGGGGTGGTACAAGACTCCCAGAAGTTGGATGTGCCCCTGGAGACAGGACAGGAATGAGGGGGGAGGCAGATAAAGTGGTGGCTAGAAAATGAAGCTCTTGGCACCAACCATCATTTCAGGGCATCTGGGCATGCCCCAGAACACTCAATGGGCAAGGAATATCAGAATAGGATTTTGAGTGACATACTGACCCATGGATACTCTCACCTACCTCTATACCATTTAGTTGTGTATGAAGTCCCTCCTTATCTTTTGGTAAAAATTCAGTTGGTTATAAGTTTTCATTTACTTGTTGCTAAATGAGTTTTGGCACAAGATTATTAACTTCTCCCAAAAGTTATTTGAACATATTTCTAAAAGAATGTACTTACCGGTTTCTTTGATGTCACAGTGAACAGGTAGTGAAATGTGGTGAATTGATGATTTATGAATTGAATATTTATGCACATATTTCAATAACATACTAGGAGTCTTTTAATATTCACATAGAAGGAGGAATATTGTGTGGGATTGAAAACATACCACTAAATAACTTGACATCATTGCCAATGCCTTTTCTTTAGTGATCTCATCTCTGAGGGAGGACCAGAAGCTGCACATTCTGCATGCAGAGATAAAATCACTAAAGAAAAAACATCAGCAGGTCAAATGGAAGAAAGAACAAATGCCGCACAGAAAGAAAAAAGGAAGGCAGAGGAATAAAACTAAGAATCAGAGGAATAGATTTTAATTGCTATTCTACACTTTATTCTTTTGTCTCGCCACACTCTCAATCCTGTATGAAATAAAGAGGAAAATGAAAATCAGTTTCATTAGACAGACCATTTTGTTGGACGGAGTCTTGAGTTGATCAAATGAGGCAGCTGAACCGGGAGCGAAGCTCCCCTGTGATTAGCCCCCACTCTTCAAGTAGCTGGGCACCTGTGAGGATGCGGAGTGGAGCCAGGATAATAACTAGCCTCACATCTTTTGTAATTATGTGGGTTTCAAGAGGATGTGAACTGTGGGTTAGGGCGGCTGTATACAAGAGGGAAATTCTGACGTGAGCACTTCAGTCATTAACTCTAGTATTCAGAGGAAAAGAGATAAAATTTAAACAAAAGAAGCCTCTGAGAGCTAGAGACCTTAAAATAACAATGTTTACTGAAAATTAGGACATTTGTTCATTAATTTCATATCTCACAGCACCTTTGCCACACTATATAATTATCATAGCTACTGACTGGACATGGAGTGAAATGTGTCCTCCCTCTTTTTTATATAGAAAACCCCTCTAAACTCTTCAAGAAAAGTTGAGCAATTTTCTGTTTTATATTTATTTTTTCTGATAAAAACGAAGAGCAAGTAAGAAGATTCCAATGTGTTACATATGTGTGTGTGGCTTATAAAAGAAACTTCACAAAGCATTAGCTATTAGGAAATCCCTAGAGTTTTCTCCTGGGTTACACACCCTCTTCTTAAAGCTGGGATCCTATGCAGAAAATAAAACATTGTTCTCCTTGGTGTCTGAAAACTGAATACACTTTCAGCAAATCCATGGGTGAGAGGCAGGACTTAATTGGTACTTTAGGATCTAACTTTTCTTCTGTCTGTTAAAAGGAAAATATTTCTGTTGGGTCTCCCATAAAACTAGAACTAATGATTGAAATAGAACATAGCAAGTAATGCTTCTTTATATTAATAAGCCAGATTTTATTTAGAAAACAGGGATAACTCGGTATCCATCACTCTGTTCTCTCTATAGGGCAGGTAATGTGATTTGTGGAATTGTTTCCATCAACTATGAAGTAGTCTGGCCCCTGTCATTAAGTATTTGTTCTCAAAATACCTGTAAATATACTTTCACAAATTATATTTCAAGCTCAGTAAAATTTGGCTGGGGCCAGTTGCTGTTTTATCACAAGCTCCCTATGGTTCACCTATTTCTGACTCTCTCCAAGACCTAGGAAGGCTGCTCTGTTATTATATTACTGAGACCTGGTGTCCTGACAAATGGTCTCTGCAGGGGAAAGACCACCGGAGCTGAGCTACAGCTACACTGATGTAAAAACAAAAATTAAAAGCAAAGTAACAAAACTGCTTGATCTTCCTTCTATTGCAGATTGCTACTTGCTAAAAAATGAGCTTTCTTCCTGCTTGTAGACACTAAATAAAGGGGAGACCCTACTTATCCTTCCAAGTTCTGATACTTGAAATATTTTTTTCTTTTGTCTGAAGACAAAACAAAATGAAAAGGAGGAAAAGGGAGTAGGGAGAGAAAGATGGAAGAAGGGGGGAGGAGCAGTGAGAGGGTGAAGAAAGGAAGGATGAGGATGAAGAGAGAGAGGAAAAGAGAAACATCAGGGCTGTTCTCTGTGAAACACAATAAGAAACTGCTTTCTTTCTACAAAAAACATGATACCATCATACACTGCTCAGATGCATAGCCAAAACTATATTAGCCAACCATGTTTCTATACAACAACAACAAAAAATCTTTCAAAGCTGACATATCAGGACTGGAGAGGTAGCAGTCCATGCAGACATGTCTGTCTTGGTTTACAAAATTATGTCTACTGCCAGTAGCTGATTTTAGACAAGACTGAAGGGAGATAAAGTCCTCATTGTGCATTTCTTCATAATCTCTACTAGGGACTACTTTTCTGTTTTAAAATCATTTCTTTCTCTTCTCTGTTTGGAGTCTTCCTTGTTTTTCCTCTTCTCCTCCATGCACCCGCACAATTCCTTGAATCTTTGTCTTCATCCCCTTTCCCTTTGCACACAAATATTCACACCCCCCTTGTACTCCCACCTTACTATTTCATAGTCTTCAACACTTCCAAGGATGAGAAAGCTGAACTTAGAAAGGGCAGCATGGAAGTCTCTGCTCTTCTGTTTCTCCTTCTGTGGCTCACTGTCGACTCTTTTGTCTGTCAGTTGAACAAATCTGAATTGTTTGAGGAGAAAGTTGTACACTTTAATTACTGACATTTGTAGGAAATTACTAACACTTCTATATTCTCCATTTAAGTAGATGCCTCCAATGGCTCCCATTCAAAGCTTAGAGCTGATAGCACTCTTTAGAAACTGTGATTGTATTTTATGAAAGTGATCACTAATTCTTATGTATATCAAATTCTTCAAAAGTTTTAGGGAACATGACCACACAGTACACATCTCACAACGATCCTTTGGCAGAGAATATTTCCCATAAATACATGCTGAATGGATAAATCAATAAAATGAGGTCTCCATAAAACAGTCTGACTGATGTGAGAAAGATGAAATGGAGACTGGCAAGCTAGACCTGGTGAGACCAGCTGGGAGATTTTTAACAATATAATGAGCACTTGGAAACTGTTCTTGCTAAAAAGGATTGACTCTTCACTTGGCCAACAACATATCTAAAAGCATGATAAAAGCCAGGCATCTCTGCTCTCAATTTGTGTCTGTCTCCTATGCTTTGCTCAGACTCCTTCTTGACTCTGAAAAAGCATGTCAATCGCCTATAGGGTGAGGGCCTGCCTACTGACTTATCTCATCCACCTTCAAATCTGAAAGCATACATCCGTATTCTACACATGAAGTCATCTTGGACTCTAGAGAAGACAATGCCTGGTATGAAGGACCACCCTTTCACATGGAGACAACTAACTTTGAGGGTAAGGAAGCACCATAAAGCAGAAGTAACCATCTTGGAGGCCTCTCAACCATCCTGTAAAGCAAGATGTCAGTGACAACTTTGAATCATCTTGCAGAACCAGAAGTGACACAGTGGTCAGACTTCAGCATAATCAGGATTGCTTAAGTATGCACACATGTTTATCTCTGCTACAATTCTGCCTCTCCTAAACACACAAGGTCATGTCAATATCTCACAGACAAGGCAAAAGTCACTATGGACACCTTAATTTTTCCCCTTCTCAATGTGTTATTGTAAATGGTTTTTTTTAATTATTATTTCCACCATTATTTGTTCTTTTAATTGACACTTGGTGGATTTTGGGACCATAGTAGCTGGGGCTTTTCTGCTAAACTAATTTACATAATACTGGGGATGTAAGTAGTTGTGATTTAGTAAGGCAGGAACACTAGATATCAAGATGAATACAGTTTACTTAAAAAGAGGGAGCTAGTAAGATCTGCAGTGTTTATTCCCTTAATATAAGGGAAAAGTGAGAGTCTTTAAGCATGATGGAGGCCTTCTTGATTCAAATGATCAGCAGTAGCTGGGGCTGAGGGGTAAATTTCTGAAACTAAACAAACACTAAACACTCAGGCTAATGGCTCCTGGGTCCTTTGATACATAAGCTCACAGAATGACTTACTGAGGCAGTAGAGAGGGTTGGTTTTTAGAAAGGGGTTTTTTACAGGCTCACAGAGGTGGGAGAAAGCAAACATCGTTTCTGCATAGCAAGAGTGAACCCCAAGAAAAGGATGAATGTTGAACGGCAGTCTAGGGGCTTTGTGAGAACTTACAGCAGAAATTGGATTAAGGCAACTAGTCAGTTCAGCTGGTTTATCATGACTGGCCTGAGGCTCTCTACAGCAGGAATCTGGACAGGAGTTTTAATCATGTCCTCATTGGTAGTTTCCAGGCAACTATATAAAAGATGAAAAAATGTAGCAACAACAACAAAACAAAACACCAAAGCAGATCACTAATCACTGTCCCCAGACACTTAGTGGCATTTTTGGTGTCTGGCAAAGACAAAACTTCCCATAGAACTAAGAATATTTTCAGCTTCTGGCCCATGACACAGATGGTAGCCCTTGTCTTCAAACAACCTGACCAGTTTTGTCTGTTCACATCAACCTGAGACAGTACAGACTGGCCACCCAAAATATGTCTATGAATATTTTTAAAAGCTGAAAATTTCAATAAATTATGGTATTACTGAGGGAAATGTACACATATATGAGTTCATAATACTTATTATGAGTATTACCAGAGAAATCAAGGCTTTTTTTTTTTGGTTCTTAGTATTGTTAATAAAAGAATTTAGTAACAGACTCAGAAGGAGGCTTGAGGACCATTTTAGTAGAGGTGAAATAAAAAGTAACAGGACAGATAATCTCAGCAGTTGCTAGGAAGAAAGAGATAGAAAAGGGGAAGAGAAAAATCATGTGTTTAGGAAAGCAAGAAAGTTCAGTATGGCAAAAGAGAGAGGATGGTTATGAAGAAAGGTGAGAAAGCCTACAGTGCTGAAAGGTGAGTCCAGAAGTTAGCCAGTATCTTAAAGGAAAACAGAAAGAACAGGGGAATTCTTTTCCTCAATTAGAAAAGGCTATAAGACATGAAAGAAATTCTAGAAAGCTACGTGAGGGTTAGGACAGGTTCTAGGCTGGACAATTCTTTTTAACACATTTTTCAGAAAAAACTTATTAATAGCATCTGTTTTCATAATACTGTATTTTAAGTATATACTAATTTTATTTTATGAGTATGAGTAAGTGCTTGCATATATGTATGTGTACCATGCATGTGCCTTGTGCTGCAGAGACCAGAAGAGGATGTCAGAGCTCTGGGAGTAGAATTACAGATGGTGGTGAACCACCATGTGAGTCCTAGAACCAAACCTACAACCACACTGGAAAAGTAGCCAGTGTTCTTGTAGATTGCTGTCTATGTGCAGGCGAGGGCAGGCACAAGATAAAGTAAGAGCCTGTGACTGGGCAGTAGAAAAGGAAGGTGGGCTGAGAATGTTAAAGATGAGTACAGAGAGTACAGAGAGGGAGAAGAAGTGAAGGAGAGGAAGAGATAAGATGGACCCTATAAGAGAGGAAGAGGACCCAGAACCACACAGTCCTGGGAGCCATAAATATTGGGGATTTCTTAGATGATTAAATAATAAGTAGGGTACATTTGCCTCATCTAGGTGTATCAATTGAATTTTGAGTTCATTGTTCAGGCATTTTGTGGGTTGAGAACTTACTAATATAAATCTCACTGATAAATTACAAGTCTCTAGAGTTTTGATTTTACCAAGTTACAGGGATTAGTGACAGCTAACTACTGGAGGCTGATGGCTGGGAATGTGAGCAGAATCCACAACAAGAGAATAGAGAGATGGGCAGTCATTGCTGCATGGGGCTAGCCATGGAGGCTGCTAGACCGCAGGGACCAGAGAGTAGCCAGTGTTGGTGTAGGATAGTACCATTTTATACTTCATGCAACAGCCTCATGTTGGACGCCATCTGTAGCGTGAAGTATTATAGCGTGGATTCCAGAAATGCTTCCCCATGCTAATGAGGTATACCAGCTACCCTAAGGCCCTAGCCTTAGGTGATGACCTTGCTCATCCTGGATGTCCCTGCCTTCAGTCCCCCAAAACGTTATAAGCCTTCAATCATCCTAAATAAAGTTGATCTGTCCACTGACAAGTAGTCCCAATGTGGTCACTCACAGTATGTACTCACATGGATTTTGAACTAACCCCTGTCCCACCCCTGCACCCCTCCTCCTTGTGCTTACCTTCTGTACTCCCACTTCAGTGCTCTCTTCACTGCCCTTAAGGAATGGCAGACAATCCTCTAGAGTGGGGAGACCCACAATTATCTCATGTTTTAATTCACATCTAAAGGTTTAGGAAGCTAAGATGGGAGAGAACATGTGGTATTTGTTTTGCTAGGTTGAGGTTACCTCACCCAATATAATATTTTCTAGATCCATCCAGTCTATTTTCCTGCACATTTTGTGACTGCACTTTGTTCATAGCTCTCCATGTATATGTACCAGATTAACATTATCCATTCATCAGCTGAAGAACAATTAGATTGTTTCCATTTCTTAGCTATTGTGAATAGGGCAACAATGAACATATCTAAGCAACTTCCTATGGAGTCAGATGTGGAATACTTTGAACATTCGCAAAGTAAAACAGGATCATATGCTAGGTTAGTTTTAGCTTTTGAGTACCCTCTATACTGATTTCCAGACTGGCTTCGTCTGTATGCATTCCTACAAACAGTGAATGTGGATTTCCCCTTTCCCCAGACCCTTGCCAGCATTTGGTGTCTGTTGTTTCATTGATCTTCACTACTCTAAATGAGGTGAGAGAAAAATATCAAGGTTGTTTTAATTTACTACTATGATTGCTAAGGATGATGAACATTTTTTGAGACATATTTCAGCTGTTTTTATTTCTATTGAGGACTCTGTTCAGATTCCTACACCATTTTTAATTGGGTCATTTGTTTTCTTGAATCTTTCTGTTTTCTGGATATTAATGTTTTGTCAGCAGGATAGCTGGCAAAGATTCTCTTCTACTCAGTGAGTTTCCTCCTCACTAAATGGACTGTTTCCTTAGTTATACTAAACTATTTTATGATGTTCCAGTTGTCAATTTTTGGCCATAATTCTTTGGCTAATGGAAACTTGTTCAGAAAGTCCTTTCCTACACCTAGATCTTGTAGGATACTGCATGTGTTTTATCCTATAAGCTTTAGCATTTCGGGTTTCAAATGGAGGACTGTGATCCACCTGTTGTTAACTGGTGTGCAGGGTGATATATATGAGCTTAATTTTATTTTTTCTAAATGGACATGCAGCTTCCTCAACACTAGTTTTGAAGATTGTGGATGTAGTTACACTTACTTGTGTTTGGGCCTTCTATTTTATTATTTTTATGTCATATAAGTACATTATATATTAAATATATTGCAAATATATATTATGTAAGAGTATAATATATAAATATTTTAATAAATATATGTTACTAAAGGTCAATAATAAATCTTGGAATATGGAAGGTAATTCCTCCAGTATTGTTCCTTTTGCTCAATATTGTTTTAGTATTATTTATTCTATTTCTCTTAAGCACGTTGATAGTATTTTGACTGGAACTACATTAAATGTATAATTTTTTGTAAGATTATCATTTGCACAATATTATTTCTATTAAGCCATGAACACGGGATGGCTTTCCATGTTCTAATGTCTTTCTCGAATTCTTTCTTCAGTGATTTGAACTGCTTATTGTAAAAGTCTTTTACCTCCTTGCTTATATTTATTCCAAAATATTTATTGTGTTTGAAGATATTGTAAATGGGAGCATATCAATAATCTCTTTCTCATTGTATTTGTTGGTGGTGTAGAGAAAGGCTACTGATTCGGTAGGTTAATATTGTATCCTGTCAATGTGCTGAAATTCTTTATTGTTTTTAGAAATTTTCTGGCAGAATTTTTGGTGCCATTTTATGTTTAGTATCATATAGTGCAGATAATTCTTGATTTCATCAAAGGGATAATTAATCTTTCCATTTCTTTTGCATGGAATCAGGTTGAGTCTGCCTTCCTGAGGGGTATTCTCTTGTCCAGATGATTGAGAGGCCCAGGTGGATTAACTCTTCAGAGATGAGACAGCATTATATAATATTCTAATCTCAGAAGCAAAGCAAAATGCTGTGTTTCTTTCCAGGTCAGAAGTAGATTCTATTCTTTTGGATAGATACAAAAAAAAAAAAAAGCTTTCCTTTAATGGGCTTCAACAGAGCTCTGATATGCATCCTCAGTGGCTACTATGGATACTGTGACATTAGAACTGGCCATCACTAAATCATGTGCTTCTATAAGTGTCTTTACAGTTGGTAGGAAAGGGGACATTTTATCATCCTGTTTGATAGGCACTGAGGATGTTAAAGATCCTTTTGCTCATTAAATTTAAAGTACTTTTGTATTCTTTTACCAACACTGACTCTAACTTTAATTATTTTGTTTGTTTGGCTTCAACATTTTCATCACATTGTCACATCTCTTGGATTCCTTCCCTTTTGGTGCATTTGAGGTCACCATCAGCATAATAAAATAAGAGAACAACAGACTATTTATAACTCATTCATATAGATTTCATAGAGTCAGTTCATTCTCAGGTATTTTCAACTAACACACCAAATTCCCAAGCTTGTTTTTCTTCCCCAAAACCAGCTCCCGCCCTTTAACTATCACTGGCCTGGATTCTTGCACCAGATGTGTTCACCTGGAGCTCAGATCCAAAGGAAGGCTGTTTACTCTCCTCTCCTTTAGTGCCTCAGGTCACATCTAGAGAATTTCTCTACAGAGAAAAGGGTTGGAAAACACATTTCTCATTCTTAGGAGGAGGTAATTAAATAATTTCCTTTTATGATACTGTCTTTGTTCTCCTCATGAAAAGAAAAAGCGTCCTCTTTATCACGTTAAACAGGGCAAACTAGTATTTCTAACCACCCTTCCAAAGTTAATTAACATGTAAATACTTGTCAGTAAAAGGTAACACTTCAGTGATTAGCATATAAATGGGCCAGGGACAATATTCTGCCATAAAGGAGACAGCTTGGAAGAATTTGCCAAATGTATTTGGAAAGAAAAAAATAAAGATAAAATAGAATAAGGTCTCCATCATTTCCATGCAAACAGTTATGAAATTGAATGTCAGCTGAAGCCTGAGGTAAAGGGAGAACTACCCTGCCTGGATTAAATGAGGTGAAGTTTGCATACACACTTGGTTTTATGCATATGTTTACTCAATCTCCATGACAGAAAGTAACTAATTGTTTATGTCCAGAAAACACATCATGTTTGCTTGGTTTTAATGGATAACATCAGTGAAGGCAACAGAAAGCCATAGGTGGGAAGAGACTTCAAGGGCTAATTTTTCTACATTGAGTGTAATGATTAGTACACTCACAAAATTGCACATGCAGAGATTGCTTCCACTCAGCCCTGAATTTGGGTTTCAAATGAGGTAATTGTGCACTTAATGATCCGTTTGCACAAGCAATTACCTGATTGGCATATGCCAGGTGAGCTTTTGAGAGATAACAAAACAAATGCACTACTTGCTTTGTATCCTTTGCATCCTGGCTTGAAAAATAAAATAGTTGTTGTTATATTATATTGGTGCTATTCTTACTAGAATTGTGGGTTGATGTGTGAATTGCATTTTTATGCTAATGAAACACCACAAGTCATTAGTTTAAGAGGAAAATACACTCTCTGACCAAGCTAGCAAAATATATTTATTTGTATTTATCATTAAAACCATAAAATATCTAAGCCAATACCAATTTAATACCAATAGGTATTAAAATCCTTTTTTCAATCCCAGATGTGCAAATTTATGCATGTCAGGTAAATATGCCAAAAAGTTCTTCAAAATTAAGGTGATGGATGATCTTGGTCACATGAGCTGTGAATCTGTTTATTAACCACTACATCTTTTTATTTGATGTGTGAATGCCAAGTTGACAATTCTGAGGCTCCTCATAGGTCAAGGTCAACTTTAGGGGACATCTGTTAGTGTGCCTGTGTTCAAGCCTTGTCTACTCCTCCAATAGGAAGGGCTAATGACTTAGATTTTGCTTTTGCCATCACTAAGTGGAAGGTAACCCAACTTAGTTGAAGTTATCTTAGCCAAATTCCATGGCTTCCTTTAGAATTGGCAACACCACTGAGTTGGGGTAAAATTCAATTGGTTTTCCAAGTGTAAAAAGTGGTCAAGCTACTTCAGTCCAGGAGGTGTAAATACTCTTGAATGATGGAGATCTGCACATCCCACCTGGAAGCTGACCATTTTCCACTACACTCACAAAGTAGAGTAGTTCTACTATCATGCTGCATAGTAGAACTTCCTGTGATAATTGGAAACAACCCATCACCTGAACCGTTCAATATGGTTGTAACTAGACATATGTGGTTATTGAGCATTTCATGTATACTTAATGGAATTCTGGAGCATTATTTTATAATTTAATTGCTTTAGTTAAAATTTTGTTTCATTGTACATATTCATTGTATATGGTGCTATGTTACATAGGATATTTTCATACAAGCATATTATGGAGGTTTAAATGAAAATGGACTTCATAGTTTATATATTTGAAAGTTTGGTTCAGATTTGGTGGATTATTTAGTAATGATTATGAGGTGTGACCTTCTTGAAGGAAGTATGTCTTGAGAGTCAGCTTTGAGGTTTAAAAAGCCCACACACTAGTCCCAGTCCCCTGACCCATCCACCTCACCTTCCTGATCACCCTGCCTACTAGTTGTGTATCAAATGTAAGCTTTCAACTCCTTCTCAAGCACCAGGCTTGCCCAGTTCCTGCTATGCTTCCTGGCTATGATGGTCATGGAGTCAGCTTCTGAAATTATAAGTTTAACATACCTTCTTTACAGGATGCCTTGGTCATGGTATCTCTTCATAGCAATAGAACAGGGACTGAGACACGTATATGTTGAGCATATCCCCTATACCATAGAACCTCCCCCTTTTCTCACCCTTCCTTCTTATTATTGATCTCCTGTTTCTCTAGATATTTCCATTTATATTTTTGTGACTTACAAACACTCATACTTTTGAATATCTACATAAAAATCTGATAATACGATAGAAAATCTACTAAATTTGTTTGATATTGGCTTAATTTAATTAATATGATTATCTTCCATTACAACCATTTCTTGATATACAATATAATTTCATTCATCTTTATAGCTGAAAAAAATTCCATTCTACATATGCACCACTGTTTCTAAATCTATTCCTAGGTTCTTGGATACTCCTGTTGGTTTCATACTTGACATGTGTTTTCCTCTGGTATTAGTCAGTGCAATGAGGAAGATCCAGGACAGCTTATGTGGTAATATTCCAACTTCATGGACTATGAATTCTCTCTGCTGCTCACAATCATGTATTCCTATCCTTTAAAACTATTTAATGCTAATTTTCCTTTGCTATAACAATTTTTGGTACTCTTTGAGTCATTGTCTTACCTGTTGCTTGATATCATTAATAAGCCACAAAAGCACCCAGATACAAGAGTGAATGAATCTAATATTATTAGAATCAAATGGAAAACAAAGCAAAAACAACAAAGAAGCATTGATATTAATGAATAGAAGAGCTCTTCTAGGGTTTGGAACATCTGCTGTCTGATTTCTAGTGGCAATTATAGAAAATTGCCCTCTAATTGAGAAGGAATATTAGTATACCAGGAAAACGTAGCCAAATTTCTAAAATCCTAGGTCTTAAAAATTACACCTAATCTGACTGAACTTTGAAAGTATGCGTAAAATCATAGAACAATATAATTACTGAATAATACAGTAACTAGAAAAGTCAACAATAAATGTATTATGTCTCAAGTACTGATCTAAGACAGTGCTTTATAGGATTCATTTATCTTGACAGCTTTATGTGATAGTTGTTACGGTTATCACACTTTTACTGAGTAAAGAAATAGATTTCAAAAGTCCACCACACTTGCTCAATTTTATAACAAAAACATGAAAGAGGGCTGAGGCTCAAGCAAGACATGGTGGACTCCAGAGCTTTTCACAGTACATAGAATGCAGGATATTCTAGAAAAATCCTAGAATTTCTTACGGGAGAATAATGTTTTCATGCTCAAAAACTAACTCTTCTAAAGAGTCAATAGCCATGCATCTGAGACTAGGGAAACTGTTTTACAGATAATTCTAAAGATAAAGGCAGAGATGCATTTGGCCCAATTGTTCTCTAAAGTAAACATTGATCTTAGGTCTTTCTACAGAGATGGAGTGAATCACTCAAGTCTAGGTTTGTGTGAAAGAAAATTCCTGGAAATACACTGCTCAAGTTTCTCTCACAATTACAAATACATCCATTCATTAGTTGATTTGGGGGCCAATAGTCCATTGACTTTTTTCTTGAGTCTTATAATTCTTCCTATAGCATATTAAGCTTTTGCAAATTGTTTTGAGAATCCCATTCTTACCCAAGTGGTAAGATTGTTTTAGAATTTAAACAACAACAACAAAAAATGGCAATGTAGTACAATAAACATATCTATAATTCTGTCTCCTAGAAACCAGGATGTAAAACAGATGGGAGGTGGGGCTATAGGTAGAAGAAGGTGTTTTCCTATGATAAGTCTTCAGCATGTGTGTACAAGTACACACACACACACACACACACACACACACACACACACACGAACACACTGTGCATAAACTTAAAGAAAAGACCAGAACACTAGTATTCATTAAGTGCCTCCCTTTTCCTGTCTCTTTATCTATGTAACTTGCAACCAAGTATTCTTTGAATATTCTCTGCTGAATCTATTGTGGCTATATAAAAAAAAGTTAGAGATGTTTTAGAACTCTTATTAAAACAATGTATAACATCTGTAGATACTTTAAAAGTTACATATAAAATAAAGCTGCTGGCAGCAATGAAAAATAGAAACTTTCCCAGATAATTCTTCATAGCAGGACATGATCATATCCAATTAAGTTGAGCTCTGTTCAGTAATCACTGTGTAATAGGATAGAATCACAGAGTAATAGGATTTGTTTAAGGCAAAGATGGAGGAGCTTAATACACATTAGATACCTTAAATGCATTAAGAATTTAAAAGACCAATGGATATAAAACCTTTTTGGGGGGAACAAAAAGAAAATGAAAATATTAAGGGTAAGATAGACAATTTCTTGAAAGAGTCTTCCTTTGCATTTCTCGTTTGTTATTCAACAATTCCCATCACTAACATACCCAAAATCAGAACTAAAATGAGACAGAGCTCCAGTTAAAGTCGCTTATCCTTAAACTCTTCTTCTTTTATAGGATCACTGACCCTAGGCAAGCAAAGAGAGGTTCGAAATCATCAAGACAAGATCTCAGAGGGTCACTGGGGCCCTGAACACATTGTTCGGCTTCTCAGACGGAAAGCTACAAAAGGTGCCGGGGATGCCCTGTCACGCTTGAACTGTAAATGAGTTGGCTAAGCTGGGAATCAAACATGGGAAGTTAGTTGCCATTAAAAGATTGCTGCAGGCAGTTCATTTCTCATCAGCCAAGCTGTGCAGGCCCCCTGCTGTGGACACTGCACATTAGCTTACTAAATACTTCAGCTCATCACTTACTGCTCCTCTCTCGGATGGGTCTGGATTTGGGGGCTGGGGGAGGGTAAAGAGGAAAAAAAAACAGATAAGAGGCAGAACTTCTGTCACCTCTCTTTGTAGAGACGAATTCTCTGTGCTACTAGAGACACACAATTGTTTACTAACCTGTACAGATATGCACAATGTATTGTTAAGAAGAAAATAACTGGTTACAAAAAAAACATTTTTTATACTGCTTTCTGAAAAAAAAAAAAAGAATTTTTTTTGAGTCTTTGTATGTATTTAACAGGGAAGCACAAATAGCAAAATGTTTATGGTGCCAGGTTTGCGATTGTGGTTTTAGAATGAGTTTTTAGGGTGGCTTTTATTTGTCTATATTTTCAATGTGTTTAAAGTTCTTTTATTTTCAATATTTATAATTTTGTAATAGACATCTATTTTGAAATAACACACATGAAAACAGTCTTGTCTGCTTTCCTTCTCTCTACTTTAGAAACATTTCATTTCCTTCTGAGGATATTCACGCTTATGGGTTTCCATACATGTGAAGGGGGAAGTCCCTGAGTGGATTTAAATGAATTTTGAACCACTTATGCAGTGGTACACACTGTTTCCACAGGTCTAGAATTGTGTGCATAGGGCAGTGCTAAGCCTTGGCATGCAGAGTCACCTGCCATTCACATGAGCTTTCACTGTCCTAGAGTCCAGAGTCACCTGCCATCCACATGAGCTTTCTCTGTCCCTAGAGTCTGGAGTCTGTCAATTTTCCTTTGTTCTCTTTGTGAATGAAATAGTGTGTTTCCCAAACAGAGATTCAACAATCCAGCTGCTTTCATGCTTTTCAATGGTCTTTGGAATTAATCTCTAGACTTGACTCTTGGTTCCACTCCACAATAGCTGCTCCATCTTGAACAGCCCACCTCAGAACCTCTAGACTGCACATTCTTTATGCATGTGGAGAGGGGATAAAGCATGGGCCCAGAGACTAAAGCAGATACTTACAACAGTCTAAAGGCTACAAACCCTACATTCTGGTTACATTTGTTTTCTACTTCCTGATGTAGTGGCACTGCTATGACAAGCATGGGTAATAGAAGAGAGCAGGGCCTGAAACCATGCTGGATATCAGAAATGTATGCAACCAGACTTAGCACAGAAGTGTGGGTGTATATGTCCCTTTAAAAATGAAGGTTAAGTGATGGACTACCATGAAGTACACAATCTATTTGTTCATGTTACTAAACACACTACACACTGCACAGGAACCATCTCTGAAGCACCAGCTCATGTGACAGCATTGGAATGCTGGGATCTAATGATGATCAGCTTAGTCATCTGAGAGGGAAAAACATGTCAGAAATCCCTTGCCATTTTTCCTATTGTAATCACAGATGCTATCTACATTGTCTCAGAGAGCCATTGAGATTCAAAGATCCTTATAGAGGGAAAAGTACAGATAGGACTCTTATTTTCAGTGAAGCGATAGACTCCAGTCAGACAAGCATGAGTAAGAACAGTGACTCACAGGATGAAGCTCTCTGAGAGAGAAAGCAGGGTCCAGGAATCCCCGAAAGGCAGCCAGCTCCCTCTGGTTTCAATATGTCTAGTGTCCTTGGACAATCAGAGTATCGAGCTCATGCAGCTGGCCAACATTCCTGTGAACATTTACTCCATCCTTCCTATACTACCCAGATGCCTCCAGTTCACCCACGCCCTGCTGAGCTTAGTGAGAGCCACAGGGGTAAGACGTTCCAAGTGTTACTTTTGTGCGAGTGGGGGTGGTTTCATTTTTAATGACCGTGATGTAATATGGTTTGCAATAAACTCAGTTTTAAAAGCCTAACATAACACTTTATACTTTAAAAACAATTCAAATTATGAAAAGAACACCAGGGGTTCATGGAAGACAGTCTTCCTTAGGAGGCAGCAGAATTCAGTGTCCTCCCAAGATTACTTACTCCCAAGCAAGGTCTCCAATGATGCCATGGTTTCTGAGAAATCGTGGGCTGGGCAGAGTGTTCTTGTCTCTCAGGTGCTTTGCCAGAGATCTTCTCTTCTACTTGATAGAAGTTCTGTGTCAAGGACATAAAGTAAATGTAGGTGATCAAGTGAGGCTTGTGTGGATCAGAGCAGCAGAGAATTGTGTGACAGTCTTCAGAGGTTTGATTAGTCTCCTGTAGATAAACACTCAGAGAAGTAGAGAAACCTGGACTAAGTGTGATCAAGAAAAGATGTCAGAGGAGGAAGTGAAGCCCACTCCTTCACTGTGATCTCCATTCATTGTAGGAGCCTAGCTAAGTACACAAAAGGAGTGGCTTTCATTTCTTGGTCCCTGGCTTCAACCTCCCATCTTGCCCTCTTTGGAACTCATGCCTTTCAAGCTACAAGGCCCTGGCAAAGGAGTTAGACTTGCTGCTAGTTTTCTTCTAGCTCATTCCCAAGCTTCCTCATTTAAATGCCTTCTTTCTCAAGATGTGTAGATTGTGTTTCCTCCTCCCGCAATTAAAAACAATGAAATGGATTGCTGGGGTGAGCTGTCTTTGGTTGCTTTCTAATGTCTCACTCCTCAAACCTTCTTATTCTGACTGCCCAGCTCCACTGCATTGTCAGGCATAGATTCTCCTCTAGTATTTTCCATTCTGGCAGTCAGCAATGGGCCATAATTGACACATCATTAAAACCTACTCAGCCACCATCTGAACTGGAATAAGAATAAATTTCAGGCAAAAGATCCCAGCCAACCTTCCAGCTCTCAGTGGCAAAGCACCCTGGCAACCAACCTGGAATAAAATCCCCATGATGCTCTCACCACCTTATGTTTTCATAGGGGTGGCTATGTAAGCACCGACGCTGAACTGTCAAACTTGCCCATTTGCTCTGACAGCTCTTTTAGCACGGATGACCACCCCAGGTCTTGGGGACGCTGTGTGTCCAGTGCTGGCTTTATCATTTTGCTCAGAGTTGTTTACTGAGAGCAGGCTATCCAACCTCCCTTTGTTGAGGGCCTTGCAGGAGAAGCAAACCAGCTTACATTACCGGTTACAAGAAAGAGAATTCAGCGAGACGAGGGTCCAGTGAGAACACACCCTACATTAGCTATGTAAACAGTGTCATACGTGCCCCGGAAATAGCAGCTGCACTGTTTGCCTCACTCTGTTTTCCGGGGCTACGAAGACAATTGCTTCCTCATAAACACGGGTAGATTAAACACACCATGGCCTGTCCTTTTGCCATCTGCTCTTTGCTTATTTTATTTCAGGCAGCATGAGTAAGTTTTATTATCTGATGGGTGAAGGTAGCCCTGATTGCCGCTGAGCTCAGCTCCTTGAGACTGCGAACGAGCACAGAGTCACAGGGATGAACGGCAAAGGGTGAGACATAACTCAGTGGGTCACTGGTATAGTTACCACTGTCGAATCAGACCCTGAAACAACAGCATTCAAAGTTCCTCCTGGTCCGAGTCACAGCCTGGGGAAGGAGTAGCCCCAGACAACAAAGCCCACACCTTGTTTGGTTATACGCCCCTAAGCGGCTATATTTGCATAATGTAATTTGCATAATGTCCATCCTTTTGGGCTTCCCTGCGAAGCTGAGAAGAAATTTATGATCCTATGTTTTCAGTCTCAGACTTTTCTTGATGTTCTGTGATTTCCATCTTCTGCCACTGCTTTTTTGTCTCATTTGCATAAGGATCTTACAGAATTCTCTCTCCTCTGTCACCACAGGCTGAAAGAGACATTGGAGGAGCAGTCCACTAATCCTTTTGACTTCTATACCACAGCAAAGGCAGACTTGGGACAACTGAGACTTAGAAGGTGATGGCCTCAGCCATATAAAGAACACTCACACTCAATCAATTTTAATTTTGAAATACTGAGGTTTTAAAAGAAGTTGGAAAATATAATACAGGAAAATTTCCTCATCCCATTGCCCGTATTGGAAACACCTTGTACAGTCATGATATCACAGCCAGGAATCTTGACAGGGATGCAAAGGAGCATATAAAATCTGTCCATCAGCACAGGGTGCCTCATGTCACCATTCTATAGTGACACCCACGTCATCCTCCCATGTCAGCTCACATCACTGCTAATCTGCTCGTCTCTTCTATAATTCTTTTTAATTTTTGAATATTATATAGGGTCTGGAGAGATGGCTCAGTAAGTAAGAGTGCTTGCTGGCAAAGAATGTGGACATCGGTTCAAATCCACAAAAGCCACATAAAACACCAAGCATGGTCACTTATGCCTGTAATCCACTGTGCATGGTACAGAGGTGATAGCATCCCTGGGTTTTACTGTTGCTCAGTTTAGCTCCAGATTTAGTGACAGGTCATGTCTCAAAGCCTAACACTAAAAGGAATAACTAAAACAAAATGAGACCAAATAATGAGGCAGGACAACCAGCTCCCCTTTTTGACTCCTGCACATATTCATGGACACAAACACACTTATGTATATACCATACACACACATACACACATCAGGAGATATTATGTAAATAGAATATATATATGTATAACATGGATTTTCTTTTGAACTTGACATAGTTATTTGAAGAGGCAACTAGATTGTGTACATAATAATATTCAATTATTTTTCATAACAGGAATGAGTTGTCATTACTCACTAATTCATTCATCAAGGAACTAAGTCATTTTCAGTTTACTAAAAACTATAAAAATGAAAAACTATACAAATATCATGAACCAAATTTTATATAGCAGCTTTCATTTCTATAGAATAAATGGTATGTGCAAAGTTTCTGGAGAGGATGGGTACTATAGCTTTTCTGTGGTGTTTGGTTTGGTTTTGAGACAGGAGTTTGCTGTGTAGCTCCGGTTGGCTATCACCATTCTCTTTCTTAACCTCTTGGCTGCTGGATTTCTAGAGATGTACTACCACACTCGGCTTCTGACACAGAGGTGTAGATGACTCTCCATTGTCACTCTTTCAGGGAAGCACTGGGTGACTAGTCCATCTGGACAGCTCCCACTCTCTACTTTATGAAACAACAGAATTGGTTTGCAGTTTGAATCACAGCAGAGACATATGAGTAGCAGTTGTCTATTCTGTTCTCCTCTTTGGCCCTTTGGCCAAGCCTTCCTTATAGGTTTATAGTGATGTTTGAGTGTGATTGGAATTCGCATGTTCTGAATGGGTAATGATACTGACCATCTTTTCATGTACTATGCTGTCATCCATATGTCCTCATGTTGCTTTAGTGTTTTGGTTTTCAAGATAGGATTTCTCTGTGTAGCCTTGGATATCCTAGAACTAGAACTGTAGACCAGGCTGGCCTCAAACTCATAGAAATCCAGCTGCCTCTGCCTCCCATGTGCTGGGATTAAAGGCGTGGGCCACCACTGCCCAGCCCATATGTCCCCTTTAAAAAAAAAAAAAAACCTTTGGCTATTTTGTAATTATGGCTTTGTTTACTGTTGAGTTTTGTGAGTTCTTTACCTGTTCTAGAAAATAGTCTTAATACATAAATGCATACACACATAAACATTAACTATCCTATCTTTCCGTATTCACAATATAATTAAAAGAGAAAAAGTTATCAGCCCAATGTTCATTTCTATTGCTGTGATAATACATCTTGACAAAGCTTAGGGGAGAAAAGGTTTATTTGGCTCACAGTTCTGGGTTACAGTCCATCACTGAGGACAAGGCAGAGCAGGACCAGAAGCAGAGAGATGACCTCACAGGCAGCACTTACTTGTTTGTGCTCAGTGTCAGGATCCTCTGGCTTGGAAATGGTACTGAAGCAGTAGGCTGGGTCATCCTACATCAAGTAATTTAAATAAGAATATCATTCAGAGACATGAGCCAACTCAGTGTGAATGCTCCCTGATTGATGCTCCCCCCAGGGAATTCTAGGTTGTGTCAAGTGGACAGTGAAAGTTACCTATCACAGTTATAAAATATGACAGCTAATTTAGTAATTTCCATAGTTTAGGTGCTTTTGGTATCAAGTTTAGGAAGGCTTAGTAATTATTTGCCTAGTCCTGGATCCCAAGATATTGCCTATATGTTTTCTAAAGCCTTTTAAGTATCATGTTTACTTTCATCTTGCATTATTTTACCAGGTATGTGATTTGGGCCTAGGTGTGTGTGTGTGTGTGTGTGTGTGTATGTGTGTGTGTGTGTGTGTGTGTGTGTGTGTGTGTGTGTGTGCATGCGTGCATAGGTATAATTGTAAATGTGTGTGAATATGTATATGTGCACGTATGTGTTTGTGCTTATGACATTTGATTGTTCCAGCACTATTAAATGGAAATATCACCTGTTCTTCAGTGAATAGCTTTGCACACTTGTCTATTACGCATGTTTATATTTGCCCTTTTCTCATCTCTGTTGTAATCTACTCGTCTATATTTCTAACTCTCCATCACTATCACACAGTGTAAGTAAATGTAGTGAAATCTCCCAAAATATGAAAATTAAAAACAGTGCTGAGCTAAGCCAGCTTGAGAACTTTGAAGCCAAAATAAGGACAGAAACTAAACATTTTGTGGTTTTCTTTCATCAATATGAACAGCTAATTTACTTAATATTTGCTAGCATTGCTATTTGTTAAAGCAATGGACGCATATTTCAAACATGAATACATATGATATTAATAAACAATGGAAATTATTTAAAACTTCTGCATAATTTCAGCTTAATGGGTTTTACTTTAATCCAGATGATTAGTAACTTCCTGATACAGTCAGAAAGAACACACAGATAGACACTTTGTGACATGGACACAGTCAGGAAGAACACACAGATAGACACTTTGTGACATGGACACAGTCAGGAAGAACACACAGATAGACACTTTGTGACATGGACACAGTCAGGAAGAACACACAGATAGACACTTTGTGACATGGACACAGTCAGGAAGAACACACAGATAGACACTTTGTGACATGGATACAGTCAGGAAGAACACACAGATAGACACTTTGTGACATGGATAGTCAGGAAGAACACACAGGTAGACACTTTGTGACATGGATACAGTCAGGAAGAACACACAGATAGACACTTTATGACATGGATACAGTCAGGAAGAACACACAGACAGACACTTTGTGACATGGACACAGTCAGGAAGAACACACAGATAGACACTTTGTGACATGCACACAGTCAGGAAGAACACACAGATAGACACTTTGTGACATGCACACAGTCAGGAAGAACACACAGATAGACACTTTGTGACATGGATACAGTCAGGAAGAACACACAGATAGACACTTTGTGACATGGATTCTCATTATTACTCTGCAAGCTTGTGGTACAAATTGATTACAGAACTCATAACAGACAGAATAATCCCTGCCCAAGATAGTTAAATCACACACACAAATGACACAGTATGAAAAAACACTTGAAGAAATATCAACCAATGTTTTACAGTTTGAGAGATAACATTGGGAATAAAGGGAGAAATAAACCTAAAAATATTTAATACTTGTGACAGACATGAATCAGTAATAAAAAATAATGCTGGTCTTAAATGACAGCTAAGTCATCCCAACAGATATAAGCACCCCACCTCCCAATTAGAGGACCAATAATCCAGACACAATGCTAAGAAGTTCATTTTGCTGTTTATTTCATGCACATAAAAACTCAGAAGATAATGGTGATATAGATTATATTGCTTTTCAGGGCCATCTTATGCTCTGTTAATAAATACTAGTTGTTAGTCTTATTAATTTGATTATATATATACATATATGTGATGTATATACATATTATATACATATCTGTATACATATATAATCAAATTAATATGTGTGTACATATATGCACAGATATATGCAGATATAAGGAAACAATTCTTTTTTGTTTCTAGTTGGATACTTACTAATATCAATTATTCTAAGCAGGATATCATACTAATACCAATTCTTGTTAGTCATACAACTTAAATATTAGCGATTTTTATACATATGTGTATATATAGTATTGGGCAAACCCAATGAATTCTCTTAACAGTGTCATTAGCCCAAAGGGTGCTAGTTTTCTATTTTTTCATTTGGGAGAACTCATGGCCTTGACTGATAGAGCTTAAACCAACTTGACATCCTACTGCTGTGGACCCTGCTCCACTCATCCCAAAGTAAGAAGCTCTGAGGATGAGGAAGCTTTGTATGAGTTGTGAAATGTTTACTCCTGTTGGTAAAGACCCTTCTGAAATGAAAGCATTGCAGAGATGCAGTTTATGAACCACATCTTTTAGCCTTGATTCCAAAACAGGAGCAATCAATAGTTGGTATTATCTTATTGTTCATTAATGTCCAAAGCCTACTGGCTTAACAGGCAGAGCTTTTTTGTTTGTTGGATATTTTTAAGATTTGTTTTTAATTGTACCTTTACGTAAATGTCTGTGGGGTGGGTATTTGCATATGAATACAGGTCTTGGAGGAGACCAGAGCCATTGGGTCCTGTAGAACGTCAGTTATAGTCTGTTATTAATTGCCCTTCAGATATACTGGGAATCAGACATGAGTCTTCGTAACCACCGAGGCATCTCTCTAGCCAACACGTTGTATTGTTAATATTTTTCTAAAACTTAAGTTACTTATGCCCCTCAGTTCTAGTAATTTGCTTGTTTCACAAAACAAGTTCTCTGCTTTAATAGACTGGTTTATTGCTTTAGCATCATTAAGACCTTCTCACACTATATGAAATTTGGACACAAGTCATGATTTACATTCTGGTCATTTTCAAGCCCAGAAAGGAGAAGTGTATTTTGTTAACTGAAGACCTGCTTTTCACAATATTAAGGTTATCAATATTATTTTAGAATGTTCCTGTACACTTGTGATAAGAAATTATAAATTCCACAATAAATCCTAATCCATCTCTACTGTTCTTCTGTGTGGTCCTTTGTGTATATTTATTTTATAAAATACAAAGATCAGGTCAATGGATGTGACTGGAACAAAACCAAGCAAACAGAAAAACAGAGTTTTCCAATCTTTAAGTTTGCTAAAGTGACTTACTTTAAATAGTCAAAGTATGGGAATAATAAGACCTATGTCACATGTCGGGCAGAGAGTCTTGACAAATAATTCAATTAGTTGAAAACATTACATTGGTTTAACCTTCTCCTGGTTTGTTGCCATGCAAGTGTGACATCAGATTCAAAGTTATTACTCATTGGTGGTATGAAGTGAGAATCCCACCATATTCTTCTCATCAATATACAGCATTGATAGGCTATACCTCTCAGTGCTTTCTAATCGTGATGATGAGAGAAATCAGGAACCAGGCTGGTGTTTTTGTAGTAGTTGTTGTTGTTGTTTTGTCTTTTTTATGGCATAGAGTTGCTTTAAAGGGGACAAAATGTTTATGTAGAATAAATGAAAACCGCTCATAAAAATGATCTAAAGAGTCACTCTAAATATTAATTTTAAAAAGAATGGAAAAGGAAATCTAAGGACTGACGTCCAGGAGAACAGAAAGGAGAGAGCCACACAAGTAAATACATAAACACAGTGAAAATGGAACATGTGCACCATGAATGGAGTCTCGGATGTGTTTGAAAAGATCCAGAAAGCAATATAACCTGAAGAAGGTGAGAGGCAATTCCAGGAAGCACGCTTATGGTTGCTAATGAGGAGATGGAAGGTGCTGTTGGTAAAGTTGGAAGACACAGAGGCAGCTGGGACAGTTAGAACAGTAACCGCAATCTGCATTTGCAAGTGTCTATTAAGAGGAGAGTTGGCAGGGGAGGTGGTAGGACATCCCATTTTACCCTCATGTGCCCTTGGGGATGTGGCCAATGTACCTTCTTTCTCTGTACTCCTGCAGCTTCTCCATCTGTGGCCCTCATTTGGCTCTGAGGACATACTGGCTTGTATTGTTCTTTATTTCCTTAAGAGCTGGTCTGTATCCAAACAGCCTGTGATCTCCTTAACGACTGCTTTATAATGTCTGCCCCAATGCCTTACACATATTGCCAGGGTAGTTAACAGGCTAGAGGTAGCAACAGGAAAAGTGGCAGTAGAATCAGCGACTACTGTGCTTTGCTAAGGACTCCGTATGCCCTTCATTTACCCTCCATTCCATAGTAACTATTAGTATCTATCATTATCTCCAATTTAAAAGTAAAATACAAACAAACAAACAAAACCTCAGAGAAGTTGGAGAACCCAACTCAGTGGCTGTGTGTTTGCTGTGCAAGCATTATGTCTAGAGTTAAGAACCTCAAAAACCATGGAAAAGTCAAACATAATGACAAGCACCTGTATTCCTATCCATAGGAGGGAGGAGACGGGTGGACCCAGGAATCTTTCTATCCAGCCAATCTAGCTTAAATGCTAAGATCAGTGAGAGACCTTGTCTCCAAAATTAAAATGGAGACTGATAGGTAAAGACACACAAAGTTGATCTCAAGCCTATACAGAAAGCACACATAGGCAAGCATAAATGCATGCATGTATGCATACATATGAACACCATACATGCAGAGTTCAACATCTTGTCTCTACCTATGTAGTTTGTATTTGACAGAGTAAGATTATTTTGTCCAAGACTTTCAGTTCTCCACTATAGAACTTTAGTTGGAAGGGTTGACATTCACCATCTCCTTTCTGTTTCTTTAACAGATATCTAAACTCTAAACAATGAGGACCTTATCACCATGGGCAAGGCAAGTTCCTCATGTCTGTCACCAGAATCTTCTGTTGTCCTGGGCCTTGTAATTCGTCACCAAAGCAAAATTCCTTATGTCTAGGGGAAGTATGAGGTCACAGCAGCCCGGAGAGCTTGTGGGCCTGAGAAGCACAAGATTCTAACCAGCATAAATCATTCAAAAAATGTCTGTCAAACAGACCACCCACGGAAACACAGACCAGAGGCCAGGCAGCATGATCAGATAAAAATAGGCACATGCTTAACTCTGAATTTCATACTTGTGTAGTTTAATCTTTCTAGTTTAAGCATATGCCAGATACATAAAATAATACATATAATAAAGGACTTTTTTTTCAAATCTGAAATCTTTTAATTAGGCATCCTGCATTCGTGTTTGTTAAATCTGATATTCTTAAGACAAGAGCACAATTCTTGTTGTGCAGGGAAGAAATACAGTTCTGAAGTAAAGGATGAAAGAATATTTCAGACACCTTTTTAAAACTCAGAACTGGGAGCTCTTGACTCTAGCTGCATATGTATCAAAAGATGGCCTAGTCGGCCATCACTGGAAAGAGAGGCCCATTGGACATGCAAACTTTACATGCCCCAGTACAGGGGAATGCCAGGGCCAAAAAGTGGGAATGAGTGGGTAGGGGAGTGGTGGTGAGGGTATGGGGGACTTTTGGGATAGCATTGGAAATATAATTGAGGAAAATACGTAATAAAAAAAAAAAAAAAGAACTAATGCTCAGGATGAACTACAGGCTTTGCAGAGCTGGAAGGGATTATTTGGTTTGGTTTGGTTTGGTTTGGTTTGGTTTGGTTTGGTTTGGTTTGGTTTTGGTTTTGGTTTTGTTCTGTCCTGTTTCGTGTTTGCTTGTTTATTCTTTTCTTGTCTAATGCATCCCAACTGCAGCTTCACCTCCCTCCATTTCCTGCAGTCCTCCCCCACCTCCCCTCTCCCCCAGATCTACTGCTCCTCTGTTTCCCTTCAGAAAAAAAGCAGGCTTCCCATGGATATGCAATATAATCTCCCCACCCCCACTCCCCCAGAACTCCCAGGGACTAAACCAGCAACCAAACAGTACACATGGAGGGATCCATGACTCCAGCTGCAGATGTAGTAGAAGGTAGCCTTATCTGGCATCAGTGGGAGGAGAGACCCTTGGTCCTGTGAAGGTTTGATGCCCCAGGGTAAGGGAATGCTAGGGCGGGGAGGTAGGAGTCGGGGTGTGGGGTGGGGGGGAGCACCCTCATAGAAGCATGGGAAGGGGTCTGAGATAGGGGGCTTGCAGAAGGGAAACTGGAAAGGGGGACATTTGAAATGCAATCAAATAAAGTAACCAATAAGTAAAATAAAATAAAGATGGCATAAACCTTTATATCAAGGCTGGATGAGGCAGCCCAGTAAGAGCAAGACTCTCAAGGGCCAGTGAAAGAGTCATAGATACCTCCTTCCCACTGTTAGGAGTCCCCAAGCCAAACAACTATAGCCTGTTTGCAGAGGACCCAGTTTTAAGTGTGAATCATAATAATTTTTAAATATTTCTAAATTCTCTAGCAGTGTCACCACTCTGTCTTACACACACACACACACACACACACACACACACACACACACACACACAAACTTAGAAAACAGTGTGCCAAACCTTTCCCCATACAATAGTTTAATGTAACTTCATAAGCTTCTCAAGCAAACATTGCAAATCGCAATAATCATTCCTTCATCTTCTCTCAGCACTTCTATCTCTCTAATCTTTAATAGGAATCCCAAGGGTTTTGAAGAGAAAACAACTTTGAAAGCCGACAAGCTGGCATTCCCCTTGTGGAAAAGGCTGCTCTCTGAGAGCACAAAGAGATTTGTCTGCACCCGTGTCTCAGTCTGCATTCTGCTCTCAGAGCAAGTGTCTGGGTTTCTATAGACAGTATTTGCCAGAAATCAAATGTACTCTCTTACCAAGCAAGTCCAGGCAGGACCCCAGCACCCAGCCAAGGGCTTCAAGAGCCTTAGTGCTTCTCACAAGTGAAGGTAGCCAGAATATCTTATCTCCAACTATGATTTCTGCAGACTGAGAGCTTAGACTCACTCCTTGGTTTGGCTTGATTCTTAGCGCTGTCTCTTTCCCAGGTGTCTCCTTCATTGAGCCTTTAGTGTTGTGGACTAGGACACTGCAATTCTTTTCTGAGTGTCACATTGTTAGGAAAAAGATCCTACGTTAAATATTTATAATATGCAAACATTAATGATGGAGGAGAGATTTTATACCCCAAATTATTTGACAATCTAGATAGTGTTTTCTTATTCTTTCAAAATTATTATTATTATTATTATTACTAATAACAATAATAATCAGGGTCTCAGGCTAGCCTTGAATTCATTATGTAACCATGAATTATAATCTTCTGACCCTCCTGCCTCCTCTTCTTTCATGCTGAGATAACAGACTCAAGCACCATGCATGGTCTATGTAGTACTAGGAATCAACCCAGTACCTGCTGCATGCCTACTAAGCACTCTACATAATAATCTAAAACCTCAGTCATGAAAATGAGTAAAAGCAATGTTCACTTAATAGAAGGTCCTTATCTACTTGGTGTTATATCACACAGAGCATGGTTTCCTCCTAAAGTTGAGCATTTTGTAAAGTAAGTCAATCATAATGGCTCATTTTCATAATCATAATGCTGGTCTATGGAAGTTGTCTCTGTCATCCATCTAAATGAATCTCATTAACATAAGCACTTCTCAACAGAAGGTGCCATGTTTTAGAAGAAACGCTGGAGATCATGCGTCCAACCTGGTCTACATTGCATGAGTATCCCATGCCATCGATGGAACCAAGAGACATTAAATCCAACCTGCTGGCATTCTGTTTGGTCACTTACATTCTCAAAAAAGAAACAATCAGTCTTACAAATTTAGGACAAAACAAACAAACAAATTGAAACCGAAAGCAAATACCACTTAAGTAGCAAAACAATGATGATTGAATTTCAGAAAAGGCTTTCTAACTGCTGGGGATGAATGCCTGTGATTGGAAGCCTGAGTCAATGCGAATGCAAACATTTACTGCCGAGATTAGTTTTGTCTTCATATAATTTTAGTGTTTCAAAATCAAATTTTGCTACTAAGTTATAAGGTTGACCAGATGCTATATTTCAAAACATTCTGAATTCTTGCTTTAGAAGATATTTGTTTAGGGATAATTTGTTTGGTAGTTGTATTTCCTGATGACCAGTGACCTCCCTAAATGTTCTGGAGTTCTATGGAGCATTAAACGTCTAAATACACATCAAAGTTCTGATGTAATCAGTGCCATGGCCCATGTGTCTAACAGTAGCTTTCCTCTCAGGTAGTTAAAATATCCCAGAGTTCAGGAATGTCACAGGAATATCTGGGAACCATGAAGAATGTCATGGATCTGAGCATGAAATTTGTTTTCGACATTCATGTGTTTTTTATCCTATGCTGAATGAATCCAGTACTATTTTCTCTTACAAATTGGCTGTAGTTTACAGTTCACTGTACATTCCATCCACAAGGAAAAGAGTGGGGGACAAAAACCAACATTGCAATGCTACAGAGCTCCTGGGTATTCAGGCTAGAGGACACACACTCCCCAAGGTCTAGCAGTTGATCGTTCTCAGTGAGGGACTTTGGATTCTCATTTTCCTACATACCTGCCCTGCCCTTTAACCTTCTCACTTACATACATTCCCACTAAAAAGAATAAGTGTCAATACCCAAACTAAATAAAATAGTTAAGTTTTTGATGTGTCTTTAAGGAGGAAGTATGAAGCATAGTGGAAACTTCTGTAAATGACATTATATGGTTATGTTTTTTTCCCAATGATATTTGCATACTTACACAGCTGAACGGTGTTATGAATGAGCTCTGATATATGCCACAGGAAAGCACAGTGGAATGAATACGAAGATCACACTGGCACAAGATGCTGCATCACAGAATGGACATAGGTGCCTTTAATGAGATGACTTGGGGATCATTCTTTTGCCTGCTTTAACAAGCATCCATGCTTGCTATATGTGTGAACATATTCTATGTGCATCTCAATGAGTCAGTACAGCTCTGTTCGGTGAGTCCATCCAATCAGGGTCTTATATCTACTGCTAAGATTCTGTGTCTTCAGATTAGATATAGTAAAGAACGTGGAACTGGTAACATGTGCTATATCTGCCAATTGCCCCTAACTACTTTAGAATGAGGTAAGTAGAAAGGTAAGTTGCCATATCCTCTATGCCCTCATATCTAATATTTATATCCACTGCTGTTACAAGAACTTACGTGAATAAAGATACAAATTACTGAATTATTTATACATCATTTCTATTAACTTATCGGGATATATTTTGTAAATTACAAATACTTTCCAAAACCCTAAAATCATTTAGACTAATTAGTACATTATGCAATCTGTGTAATTGATTTTTAAATGAATAGGTCCCTAAGTGAGTTTTGAATGTCCTATAATAATTAGTTTCTAATAAATGGTATAAATAAATGAGTGATTAATGCATTTACATAAAAAGTGGTTGCTAGGTGTTTTGGCCAACTGAAAAGCCAGTACATTGGTTCAGAGAGTCTGACTAAAGTCTGACTGCCATTCTTACAAGCTAGAAATTTTATACCTCGCCACCTTTGAATCTCAGGTCATGAATTTGAGTGGTCATTCACCTTAATAAATATTTTTACTTTAAATATCAGCCTCATTCAACCTGAATGAAGTGGATGGGGTTCCAGACATGAAGTTTTCTGGTGATAGTTCAGTGGCAAAGTTTCCCTTACTTTCCCTTACGACAGGAGACCATTGTGTTAAAAGTTGTTTATAGAATTTTCATGAAGTGCTTGTGTGTGTGTGTGTGTGTGTGTGTGTGTATGTGTTGGGGTTGTTTCCCAAGCTGATTGGAAAAGACACTATCTTTTAAGTTGCTGTGTGACTGCATACAAGAGAATTCATGGTCACTTGCCAAATATTAATCTTCAGCACTTAGTATCTTTGGCTCAAACCCAATCTTAGCATCTCAGAATCTGTTAAGTTTTCCATCTTCTAAAAGGCAAATCAAAGCGTGAGAGCTACTCTGACATCCTTTGTGCAAATGGAAGCAGCTGAGCAGAAAATGCAAGGAAAAAGAACAAAGTCCTAAGGAGTGACTGCATAGTTATGTGAGAACCTCTGCTGTTTATCCACATGTCAAAATGCTGCATAGCTTTCAGGAAATGTGTGCTATTGGTTAGCCCTGTACCATTAATTCTTGCCATTTTGGGTAATAGATCCCAGGCTTCCTTTGGGGGGTTCCTTCTGAACCACTGGATTAAGCCTGGTGGCACTGTCAGTCAAGGAAATCTGTCCATTCCCTGTCCATGTGGCAGGCATGTGAAACAAAGTCTCCCTTTAAATATAAATCGTGTGTCAAAGGAGGGGAAGGGCCATGTCTGTGCCTCAGTCCTGCAGTCCTGCCTGCTCAGCCTGACAAGCCATCCGTGCGTCACACGTTTGTGCTCCCTGCCTGGCTCCTGCCCTCTCTCCTGCCTGGCTTCCAGCCTCTGCTTTGATCTTTGAAACTTTCCCAGATTCTTGGAACAAACTATTCTTTTTAAAACAACTAATTTCTGTTTCCTGCTACTTATATCCCCAAACTCCAAGTGACAAGAATTTTCTTACTTTTTGTTTTTTGAGGGCTTGAGGAACATGTATAGAAAAAAAAAGTACTTAGTAGTTACTCTGAGGTAGCATAATTAATGATTGTCCCAGGAAGAATAATTCAGACACAACCAGAAGAAAACAGTAAAGACATCCATGTCTTCTGATGCTCTCCACATTCACTTAATCTAATCTACTAAGCATCGATGTCTTAGTGAGATTCCCACTGCTGTGACAAACACCATAACCAAAAGCAACCTGTGGAAGAACGAGTTTATTTCATCTCACAGTTTATAAACAGTACATCATATCATCCAGGGCAGGAACACAAGGTGAAAAGCTGGAAGCAAGAACTGATGTAGAGGCCATGGAAGAGCTCTGCTCACTGGCCTGTGCCCCATGGCTTGTTCAGCTTGCTTTATGGTACCATTCAAGACCACCAACCCATGGGTGGCACTATTCTCAGTGAGCTAGGCTTGACCATACGATCATTATTCAAGCAAATAATCCACACACTTACCTACTGGCTAATCTCATGGAGTCACTGGCCAGTTAAGATTCCCTCTTTCCAGATACATCTAGGTTTGTGTAAAGTGGATAAAACCTACCCAGTACAATTGATCTAGCTAGTTAGCCCAACAAATCCCAGAATAATTTCTAACTATTGCTTATTTTTATAATATTAATTATGTCATATTTGATTGAACTGTGACATTCTCATGGGTTAGTGTACCTTGTATAGTTTTTAGTTTAGATGCCCCTAAGTCTTCTCTTTCACAATTGCTATTTTAATCTTTCTAAAGTGCCCTTTTCAGCTAGGATGATAATCTTGTGTCTCAGTAGCACTCATCTCTATTGTTTATTTCAGTTTGTTGTGTCCTCATTTTCAAGAGGTTAATTGGTTTCAAGTCTTGTGGGGATAAAGAAGAGGGTGTGGCAAGCCTTGCGTTTTCATATTATATAAACTGTGTAGGTACACAGATTCTTTCTGTGTTTATGAGTTTGAACCTCAAAAGGCAAAGGACCCTTTGTGAGGCTCAGAAATATATCTGTTGATGTTTCAGAACAGTTTCTTGCCACAGTCATGAATTTTGATTATTTAAGGGATCTAAATTCGCTATTTGGAAAGTCACATTTTTATTCCAACTTATGAATCTTACTCCTGATTGGACACACGAAAGGGCAGATTTGTTGAGATGGACGGTGAGCATCCCTGTGAGTCTTTCTAACTCCGCAGTCCCTCACACACAAAGCACCTGTCAGGAGCATGGAAAGCTGCCTGGAGCTTGTGTTTGCAGTCCTCCTCCTTACAGAAGTTGTTCATTAACCTATGGCTGATTTGCTGTGACTAAGAAAAAAATGGATATTCTACTCATATATTCCAAGTCAACATTTTTAGGGACACAAACACCAATAACGGTATGACCGTGCTCCAGGTGAAGCCTCTGGCAAGTGCCTCTGGGACACAAGGCTTGCACATTTCTTCACAGCAAATTTTGTTTCCTAACCGTATTTGGCTGTTCTCATTACTTGGTGTTTGAACACTTGATCACTTGGGAGCACAGAGAGATGAGCCAGAGAGTCCATGGGAAATCATGCTGGGATTACAGCCTTGACTGAAAATGATGAGATTGCACACACATAATAGGAAAACACCCTATCATTCCCCTGATAACCCTTTCTAGTATCTGGTATATATAACTTCCCTCTATAGTGGGTTCTGGGCTCAGTCTGAGCTGGGAACTCAGGATAGGCCCAGTTTCCAAGTACTATCCTCCAATAATATTGACTTAGAAAAGCATCAGCCTCAGAATGGAGACCTGAGCTTTTCCCTTTGCTTTAACACCGAGTCTGTAATGTATTTAAACTCTTATTCTCCCTCTTTCAAATTATTAGTTTGACAATCTGATACTATATTATACTGAAGTAGCTTTTTTTAACTGTAATTCATTCATCTAATGTAAATTACAATTTTCTCATTAATCTATATACATTTTAAACCTGATTTTAGTGAAGTTTAATGAGGAGGTTGTTTCTTGTAATGCCTAATAAATGCAATCAAAATAACACTTAATGGTAATGTTGGGTAAAAGTCACATGCAATCTACTTATAAGATTCTTCACCATTAAGAAAGCAACTTAAATAATAAACATTAAATAAAATTAACATAAATACATAATCATTAATCAAATATCAATGTTAATAATATAATGTTTAAGGATTGAGGTATTACGTTAGTGAGTCTGGGAAATTTCGGTCAGGCCTTACCTGCTGCAGCCGAGCTGACCTCTATGCACCTAACATCTAGTGAATGACCTTGTACAGCAATGGGACACACATGTGCAAAGCAAAGGTATCCAGGCTGGAGCTGGGGTTGCTGCATGTGCATTGATCCTATTCTACAGCTTCTATATCATATTCATTCAAGTGGCTCTTTTCATAATAGCGCTACTGCCCCAAATCCAACCAATTTAACTGGCCAGGTGAAAATATCCCGAGGCCAGTCTTCCTCTGTCCTGTACATATCTACTATACCCAAGCAGAGAAAGATCTCTATTTTCACACATTCTAAACCCAACTTAAATGGCAACTGCAAGTCCAGCATGGTAAAGAAGAAACAGGTCTACACAGAATCTCCTAGTTTCACTCTGATTGTATAGACACAGGAAACACTGACAATTCCGTGGATAATTGAACTCAAGGACGCATGAAGGGTTGGTAGATGAGCAATGCCAGTATTAAATCTAGTGGAGTTCTATGTATATGATGAAGAGAGAGAAAATCTAAAAGGGAACCCAATTTCTCCAAATGTGGGACACATAACGCTATCATGACATCCGGAAAGCTTTTGGCACAAGGTAAGAAAGGATGTGGAATGCAGACTCTGTCTTCACTTAGTTCATTCTGTAGATAAAACTGTATACAGAAGGCGTCTGAAAGTGTCCATGATTCTATTTACTCTAAGTCCCAAATGGCCCCTTTCAGAGACACTAATTCAACATGGTGCTTCTAATCGTGCTTCACATATATTAGGCTCTTACCATAGTCCTTAGAACTACATCCTTTCCCTCTCAAATCCGCCACATTATGTTTGACATATACTTGATCTTTGATTAGTGACTGAAGGATGCTGGGACAATGATGGTTAGAAATATCTCCAAATCCAACCACCATAAATCTTATCTTTAAAGTCAAGTGGTCAGCATTTCTCATCCCCTGTTTTCACCCAGCAACAGGACCAGGTTCATTGAACTCAGCTGGTTACAGAGCATAAAGTTTCATTGCCCTCAACTAATTTCAAAAATGCTGGGGTTTTATTTTTATTTTAAAAAGCATTTTTTATTTTCAAAATTTAAAAATTACATCTTTAGTGAGACTAAAATTGCAAATCTTGAAGTTAGAACGCTAAATATGTAAAAGACTGAAAATTGTAAGTCAGGCATTCATAATTGAGTAAGTACTGGGTATCTTTCTACAAAACAGAACAAAACAAAACAAAAGACTGCAATAGCCTTGTGTGGGACACTTTCTGCTACTGGTTAATATCCCAAGGAAGGGAAGTTGATCCTAGCACTGAAAATAGGATAGACAATGAAGGAAATTGGCCCCAACTCTCTCAACATAAAGAAAGCTGTGAAAAACACAGATGCTTCCTATATTTCTTATGTTCACATGGTCACACACACTGAGAGTCACCTGCTCCAATATCTATTAGGCACACTAATCTTGATGTCAGAGTCACAATCTCCATCTTAACAAGTCTGCCCAGGAATAATCAGACCTCACAGATCCAAAGTCACCATGTTCATAAGTAAGTGCTTTCCCTATTCATTGTACCCGATTGTATAGTCTGTTTCTTTTTGTATTTTGAATTGTATTAGCTTGTCTTCTTGTGGAATTGATCTGTATTGAAAACAAAGTATATATAAAAGCAATAAACGTCTGAAAGAGAATTAAGGATAATTTTTTTTCACTAGCTTAAACCTAAGACCTCATTTCCAAGGAATAAGTTTATATAAAATATTTTATTAAGTGTTTGAGAATTTCATGTTTTGTATTTTGATCAATCCAACCCCCTTCCCCTTCTCCTAGTCCCATCCCCACTCAATTCCCACCCAGTTTTTGCTCTCATTCCTTTGTTTATACTCTTGGGTGTCTAGCTATCCTTTGGAGTATGTTAGACCTATCATGGACCACACCAATTAAGAAAACTAACCTTTTCTTTCCCAACAGTTGTCAATTACCAATAGCTTCCCAGTTAGGGGTAAAAATTAATGGCAAACTCTTCTCCCCATGCTGGATTTTTGTCTGACTTGAGTTTGCACATGTCTTGTGTGTGATGTCACAACAACTGAGTTCACCTGTATAACTTCCCTATTGTTTCCATAGAACATTTGTTGTTGTTTTGTAATCACTCACTACCTCTGTCTGTTATGCTCCTTCTGTTTCCTCTCCTAAACTGTTCCCAGGCCTTGAGAAGAAGTGGGATAATACTGATGCTCACTGCTGGCTGAGAACTTCACATTCACTCATTTTCTACTCCTTGAACAGTTATGGGTCTCTGTCACAGTTGCCATCTACTGCAAAACTAAGCTTCTCTGATGAGGTTTGAAAGATGCACTAATCTATGAGAATGCACTATGATGAGAATTCTTAGGGGTACATTTTATACTATGTCCTATTAGTAGCCAAGGGCCTTTGATCTGCCTCAGGTTCTTGGCCCTGATTACTGTGCTACATATGGGATGTGTCTTGTGGATTGACCCTATATTCAATCGCTGTGAAGTGGTTGATTACTCTCATGACATTGGTGCTACTGTTATACCAGTGAGCATAACTGTCAGACAGATGTTGTAGCACACAAAGTTCACAGCTAGATGAGATTGATGCTAACTTTATTCCTCCAGCAGGATGCAAAATCTTCTTAGAATAAGTATAAAAATATAAATATAAATAGTATGGAGATATAGACATAGATATAAATAAATATAAACATATACAAACATAGTTAAAATAGAATTACCATCTAATAGAAAAATAATACCTTGACTAGACACCACATACTAACAAACAAAATGCCCAGTGTCATAAATGGGTTGCCTTTATCAGAGTTGCTGACCAATGTGGTTACAGAGACTCTTAAATACTGTAGATTGTTACCATTATTTTTGATTATCCTTCAGACTTACCAGTAAGACTTTATTGCTGAAGACATCACAACTGTAATGAACTTACACCTCAGGAGTAATTTTGTTGCACACACTCTTTAATTTTCACAGTTTTCAAAGTTTAGAAAATCAAATCATTCAATTAGGACACTTTTTTCATTTTATGATATCACATGACCTTAAAAATAAACAGAAGTAACATTAATTTTAATCTAATAAAGTATTATAATATAAATTAATGCACAGCACTATTTAAAGTTCTGGAAGAAATGCTTCATTACATACAGAGCCACGAATAGACATGTAAATTTTCTTTTGTTGGTGGAAGGTGACAATCTTAGGAATCTAATATGGTCAGTGACTCTAAAGAAAGAAGTCTAATTTTGTAAGCAGAGTTTGAGGGTCAAAGCCAAGATTCTAGATTAGGCTATCTGCCCCTGCACAGCAGGTAGACAAGCAATGCTAAAAAGCAGCGAATGAGAGGTAATCAATGGCCGACACTTGGGAAGAACAGATAAGCAGTTCAGTGGCATGGATATGGATATGATCTTTAGGAGATGGATGTGATCTCCGGGTTTAAATAGGGGAAGAAGTGGGTGTGGGTAAGAAGCACACACGGCTAAGTAGTCTCATCAAGCTGTGATCTCATCTATCTCTATATCAGCCTCACCCACCAATGCTTCTGCTCAGGTCTTGAAAATAGTCTGAAGAGGGATCAAATAGTTAAGTGGACCAAGTCAAGCAAATTTCTGAGCCAAAGGAAAGAAACCAAAGCTGAGGCTGAGATGCTGGCTGCCTTTAGGTACCCCATGCGTTCAAGGAAGGAGTCACTGTTTGCTCTTTAGCAAAAGCATTTTCTAAGTGCCTGGTAAATTTCACAGTGGGTAACTCACACTTCATGAAGAAGAAATTTGGGTGAATCAATCACCCATGACAACACCACAACAGCAAGAGGGACTGTCCTTGTTACTGCCATGTCAAAAGAAACTAAATTTCTATGATTTAAACCTGGTGGGAGCCAGCAGCTGCTATGTCACTCCATTGGGACACAGGAAGCTGTGCACACTGAAAAGGGTTGGCCTTAACTGTTTATAGCACTGGGTTTGCTGTATTATTTTTTAAATACTAAAAATTCTGATTATAAATTTGCTTATATCTAAGCATTAGCTATTTATACTCCCAAGGAGAAGGGGGATTCTGTTTATCTCCTAAAAAAAATAGCTTCATATAAACACACACACACACACACACACACACACACACACACACACACGAGCTATTTATAGTTCTGGAAGAACAAATTATATATAATTTGACAGGAAAGAAAAACAACTAAAGTCATTTCAGTTTAACATGAGTTTTGAATTATTTTCTCATTTACAAATTATCTCATTAACTAAGTTAATAAGAAGAGGCATTAGAATTCTCCTCTTAGTCAGATAATTCCAAAGCCCTTGACAGCTATTATTAAATGAAGGGACTATTTCTCTATCCATCACATGATGGAAAAGCTTTGGGGCTTGGCTGAGCCGAGTCCGCAGTGCAGGTTACTTAGATGTTACTCCAGAGTTCATCATGTCTGAACCAAAGGCCCTGACTCATCCCTGATGTATCAAGAAAGCAAAGTCATTACATACATACAGTAAACAAATGCATCCCTTCTTCTACACTTTGTCTCTGCCCAATTGGAGACTGAAACATACATACAGGCTATAAGCTTGCACATACAGGAAACATTGTGACACAATCATTCTCAGGAGATATGTCTTCTTTTCTGCTATTTTGTCTTCATTTTTCAGTGTATTTAAGGTCCTAAGAGATGATCACCCACACTCATAAGTGGAAGGCAGCATGTTGTGGAATCTGGAGAAACTGCTCTTACCCAGAACTTCTCATCTGAAAAGTTCCTCCCTCAGTGTTCTAGGGCATCAGTTCCAGAAAATCCCCTAGCCCCTGACTCTCATGCCCTGGCAGATACAAAGACATAAAACACATGACTGCTCAAGTCTTTTATAGAAAAGACCTAATTTCTACTTGCAACCTACACACATCTTTCTGGCTAATTTTAATTCATCTGTACTCAGACCACTTGCCAAATGCAAACTACAGCCATGTTATATAATTATTTTAAAGTGACTGTAAAATTCAAATATGCACTTGTAAAATTATTTCTTTTATTTTATGTGTATGAGTGCTTTGTTTACATGCATGCACACATGCACACCATATACATGCCTTGTGCCCACAGAGGTCAGAAGAAAGTACCAGATGTCCTGGAATTAAGTTATAGATTGGTTTGAGCCAGTGTGTGGGTGCTGGGAAACAAACCAAGGTCCTCGGCAAGAGCATTAAGTATTCTTCACTACATAGCTATCTCCCCAGGTCTCCTAACAGTGGTTTTTATCTAAGCTGATTGACTTAGCCAATGTGGAATCTAGTGATACAACAAGCCAATGACCATGAACATTTTAACCGTGGTGTCTCTGCCCTGTACAGTGTCTTCAGAATAACTCCATTGACATTAATTGAATCAATCCTCAAATATCTGCCAAAGATTGGCATCAGCATCCTTCCCAGAGCACACCCACACCATCGTTTTGTTGATACTCATTTGATGTACCCAGCTGACAGATTCCCCTTCCACTTTCCCATCTACTTCCAGACTGAAGGGGGTGGCACTCATTCTAAGCAGACAGATAAGAAGTCATCCACAGGTGATTTGCAAGGTGACCTGAGACAAAGCACTTAACCCAGCACAAGTGACAGTTTTCCTGCAGCTTATTGGATAAATTCTGCATTAAGTTGGATAGCAAATGGAAACTTGATGAATCAAGATGAGCTGGAACAGGCAGAACATAGGGAAAGATGGATGATGAAGTTCCGTGACACCCAGTTGTTCTCCTGGCTGCACTTAGCAGCCTTTTAGTTTCCCTGGTTAATCCTGCACTCTCATTCTTAACCAGACACCTTTAAGCAGGTCTCCTTTCCTTTCCTCTCAAGATGTGGCCGCCAGGATAAATAAAACTACCATTTGCTTCATAAAACTGGTGTACAAATTCGGCACAACTTTTACCCCATGTGGATCCCATTCCTTTACTTTAATATTAAGGCGCCAATAGGAGGCCACTGATGAGGAGTCTGCTGGAAACGCAGCACTGCCAGGATGACTGCGGCATTCCTGCTGTGTGCCCTGTTGCATTATTCTCCATGCAGGTGTACCTCATGGGAACTGAGCTCTGCAATCCACCTTCCATGCATGAGTCATCTTACGAATATAAACGCATTGTCCTACCTCTTTGCTACTAAAAATAAAAAAGGGCCAATACAAGAGAAATAAACACAAGCAGGCAGAACTTGTTTAGCCCACACCCAGTGCAAACAGAGAGCATAATGCTCTCATCTCCACCAAGAACTGTCTCCGGTTCATGAACGTTTGAACCACACAGAAGTTTGGGAAGCTCACCCAGTGAGGACTACAGGCTTTCATCTCCCAGGATGTCCTTTTACATTGGGCTAATTTCTTGAGCTGTACTGAATCCCAGTGCATGGAAGAGAATCTCTCTCTCTCTCTCTCTCTCTCTCTCTCTCTCTCTCTCTCTCTCTCTCTGTCTCTCTCCCCCACCTCTCTCTCTGTCTGTCTCTCTGTCTCTCTCTCTGTCTGTCTCTCTGTCTCTGTCTCTGTCTGTCTGTCTGTCTGTCTCTGTCTCTCTCCCCCCCTCCCCCCCCCTCTCTCTCTCACACACACACACATACACACACACACACACACACACACACACACACACACACACCTATCTCTATGGACTAGATGCTATCTAAGCTGCTAAGCTGGCCAGGCAGTGAGAGTGGACACACATTACTTAGATGTCAAGCAGCAGTCAGCTACATTTTGCTTAATAGCATTGATAGGTTTTACAAGACTACATTTAGGGTAATTACTTATATTTACTTAGAAGTAGTGTAGATGGCATAAGATGTGGGTTTTTTTTTTTTTTTTGACACTCCAGGTCAAAGACTGGAAATACAGTATGACAAGTACATCTTAAAATAATCCCTTACCACTGGAAGAGAGAAAGGCTTCTTATGAGGAATAAATACTTAGTTCTATGCAAAGAGAGAGGCTATTTCAACAGAACCTACCCATAGAGATGTCTGTATTCGCAACATGCTCTGCTGTTTTGCTCACTTTACTCTACTCAAGCAAAGTATGCCCACTGTTCTGTATGTATCTCACGCCAGGCTGTCCCTCAAAGTCACTTAAACAGTAAAGTTAATGAGGTTGAGTTGATTGTTTCCAGTTGTCTCTTGCTGTTGGTGGAAAACCCCAGGACTATCTACCTGCTGGCTACCTCTGTATCCCATGTGTGCACAAATGATTACATGGCCTGTCCATTTTAGAACCCCACATCATTTTCTGTATGGATGATGTTAATGTTTCAACCCAAACACTGGAGTGGAAAATATTATTTTAAAGTTTCCTGCTGAATAGGTTTATCATATTAACCATCAATTCTTCTCTGCAAAATCTACCCAAAAGCCAGGCAGTGGTGGCGCATGCCTTTAATTCCAGCACTTGGGAGGCAGAGGCAGGTGGATTTCTGAGTTCGAGGTCAGCCTGGTCTACAGAGTGAGTTCCAGGACAGCCAGGACTACACAGAGAAACCCTGTCTCAAATAACAATAACAACAACAAAAAAAATAATCTACCCAAAAGAAATGGAACTATTCATCTCTATAAAGATATACACAAAATTACTCAAATTTATTTATAGTTAAAAAATCAATGATCATCAGTTAGAGCATGCATAAGTTATGGTATATATATAAAACAGAATATTTAGCCATAAAAGTGTGGGATATTAATATATATTACATCATAAGAGAGTATAAAAATATTATGTTAAATGTTAAAGAAGCCAAACATGAAAAGCTACAAGTTACATGATTGTACTTTTTTGAAAAATGCAGAAAAAAGTTGAATAAATACAAAATGTAACTTAGTGATTGCTTAAAATTGGGAACAGGGACAGATTGGTTATGAGCACTTGGAATCCCCAAAGTTCTGGAAATGGTCTAACTTTGAACCATGTCAATAATTGTCCATTTTGTAACCACATTTGAGTTAAGTGATCGTCACATTTAAAGGGGGTAAATTTTCATAATATATTGAAGTGGAAATGTAAGGGTTATTTGGAGAGTCAGTTGTGTTAGATGGTGTTTTGCTGGGGCAAACATGTTAAGGAGTATTTTCCTGAAGTGGACACAGGTGAAAAACTAAAGCAGACTTGTGAAGGAACATTTGGCTGAAGTAGACACAGGATGCCTGCTAAAGCAAGCACATGAAAGGACACATGATGAAGGATTCTTTGCTAACAACACACATGTATTGCCACCCTCTCCCCTTACATTGCATAGTTGAGCTCCATTTGTCAAGACTCTGTAGAAAGAAATGTACCTAGAAACTTCTATTGGTATGCTGTGGCTTCTTGCTGCATCAGTGGACTCTGGCTGATTGACAGTGATTTCAGGTGAGACATGCAAGTGCTGATGCCAGACTCATGGAGGACCTGTGATGTTTGGGGGGAGTATAAATAGAACTCAACAGACAGCGATGGAGTCTGAGCTTAGCTTGCTTATAAAGCTAGCTGTCCAAAGCTTGTTGGTCTTGCCTCTTCGCTGATCTCTGCTTTGCTAAGAGAGGCATAGGGGAGAACTCCTGATGTGCCTGCTGGTTCCTCCTACCGACTTGTCCCAAGGCTGAGGACTGGCTTTCTCTGCCACCACTGCTGATTCCTGTTTGCTATCCTGACTCTACTGAATGGGACTGCTGGTGTATCTGTAAAATGTTTATGAGTGGATCAAGCTGCTGCTGCTGCTGACTCCAGTGAGCTGAACTGCTTGCTGATTTCCAGACAACAAAGATAGGACTTGCTCCAAAGAACCCTTTCTAAAGAGGTCCACTTCCCCCATATCTTTTCTTTTCCAGTACCTTTGGTGGGTGGTGAGTTAAAAGGGAGGTTAAAGCATTTAAGAACTATCATTAAAAGTAGGCTTTGAAGAAGTTAAAGTTATAGTACATAAGTTGTATTTTGCATTAGCTATTAAAGAAAAAAGTTATAGCATTCAGGCTAAGTAGTGCAGGGATCCCAATGAGAGGACATTGTGTAGGAAGTGACTTGTGAGAAATCACTTACAGCAGGCCCTTCCTCCTGGCAGCATGTTTTTATCTCATCATTCCAAATGAGTGTTCAGGATGTACTGATAAGTCAAAATTATCTTCTCTTCAGACTTTCTTTTGGGTTCTTCCAATTTGTTAGCCCAGTAGCTTTGGTGTCTTGGCTCTGACTCTGCCAAAGAAAACTCTAAGACAGTATAGAGTCAAACAAGTATTAAGCTATATACATCAGAAACTTGGTCATTACCAAAGCCCTCAAAGTTCCCCAAAGGCAAAGGGATACTGGTATATAAGGGGTCTTGGGCTACCTACAGGAAGGTGACCCTTGGTGTGAAAGCTAAAGGGATGACCACACACAGGTGCTCAGCATAGGTATACGTGTGTTCTGGAACCTGTGCTCCATATTCTGGGTGAAATTTTAGCATCATGATTAAGGTGGGCAGCAATCTGACAGAGTTGTTCACAATTTCCATTTTGCCTTTGCTGCAGTTCTTTATTTTTGGTCTCAAGTGATTCTAAGGTCATGGTCAGAGCCTTATCTTAAAAGGCCTGTTGAGTTCATGCATGTAATACACAATAAAGCATTCAGAAATTGCAGATTATGAAAAGCAAGTGTAACTAACTGTATGTTTGTGGTGGTTTGAACAAAAGCTCATCATAGGCTCATGTCAATTCTCAGGCTATGGTGCTGTCTAGGGAAGTTATGGAACCTTAAGGAAGGGAGCTTTGCTAAAGGAAGCACATCACTAGGGGGAAACGAGTTTAAAAGCCTTGGCTCCCTTCTAGCTCACTCTTCTGGCTTCCTGGGTGACAAAGATGATCAGCCTGCTCCTGCAGCCTGCTGCCATGCCTTCGTCCCCATTATAAACTCTCCTTCTCAAGCCATGGGCCAAAACAAACTCACTTGTCTGTGACTTGTTTGTGGTCAGTGTTTTATTATGATAACAACAACAACAACAAACAGCTAATAACATACGTGGGCTTTGGGGCTTTCCCCATTCTTTCAAAACTTTAGTAAAAGGCAAGTAGAGGACTTGAGAATGATTGCCACAAAGAAAACCTAGACAAAACCCAACCCTGGCATTTTAGAGATGGTCTTTTTGTGTTTTCTAGCTGTTTGCACAGGGATTTCTGTAAACTAGGCTGATTTCCTAAGAAAAGTGCACTAAATCCATACATAGATCCCTGCCTGCATGGTTGTTCCTGGGAACTTGAATGCTCTAACTTAGTAGACATCAAAAGCTCTTCTGTGGAGACTTCAGGGGCATCTGACCTGGCCCACAGCCACCTTGTGTGTAGAGTTTCCTAGCACATGTTCACAGACTGGTGAACACCAGACACATGGGTTTCTTTGGATAGTGGCATAATGGCCTTTTCTTTTTTGATTATTTATGCATTAGGGGTACACCATGGAGACGGTCTTATGCAGAAGAGTTATTATTTGCTAATTTGCTGCTTTTAAAATACATGGCACACTATCTATTATGTGTCATGCATTACAATCACAACAACAGATTAATTAATCACCAGCACCCTATTTTGTACCAATGTACAGCAGGATTCTGGGTAATGGTGTTGTTTACCATTTAGCAAGTAGCAACATTTCACTCTGTTTCACTACATTAAACTGCTCAAATAAAGCAAACGGATATTGAAAAGAGTTGGCCATCTGCCTTTATTTTCTTTTACTTTTGTTAAAAAAAAAAAACCCTCAAAAGAGAAAGAACACAGCATGAAACTGATAGTGACAAAAAGCACCCCCCCTTCCCTTTATCAGGTCAGAATCTCATCTAAATGCAATTGTGATGAATAGTTTAAAAAGTGAAAAAGACGCCAGCTTTGTGCATTTGCAGTGGGTCTCAAGACCAACTCAGAAACCTAATGATTATTTAACGGTGCTGAACTTGAGACTGGCTTCTGTAAGCCCCTCTCTCCCTTTAAGCATTTGATGAATAGGTCTTGTGACAGCCATTTAGGAATAAACAAGAATTCATCAGCCTGCATAAGAAGAAGCCAGTTTATAGATTAAGTTTCCTGAGGTAACTCATGAGGTCAGTCCCATTTAGATGGAGACTATTAGGGCCTGGCTCTGCAGAGTGGCCATAGAGGGGACTGACTCCGAGTAGACCTGCCCACACAAAGCCCCCTTTCAGGGGGAAGCTTGCCATTTTTATGACCCTGCTGCTAGGACGCACATCAACTTGTCACATACAGATCTGCTAGGGCGAGACCCCATCACTCTATTAAAGAGTTCTGTGACCCTATTGATTTGAAGTATTTAAAGCAGGGGTGAAGTTCAAAGCAATTTCTTTTCTATACTATTACTCAGGCTGTGTCTTGGCTCCAAAGCATCTGCTGTCAGTTCCTTTCTGTTGTGGGACTGGAATCTGTCACCGGAGAACCGAGTAGTTTTATTTAAAATAAATTGGATTCCCTTTCGGCTTTCTCCATTTCTTGTTGTGATCAATGGCTTCGGTGCAGTCTGCAAGTATATCCTCCCACGTCTCCAGGGTGAGACTAAGTTGCATTAGGTACTAGGCACTGCTGTGAGACAAGTGAAGTTTAGAAGTAGGTAGCTGCCACCAGATTGTCCAATTGACCAGTCAACAGCAACAACAACACAAAATTACAATCTTTCAATTATAACCACCAACAAAAATGAACCATAAGAGAGAACTAAAATGCAGGCTCGACTATGACTCCTGGACCCAAATTCTAAGAGTATAATGTTTATATTTTTTGCTCCAAGAAACAAAAGAAAAAACCAAAGAGCTACATTCTTTTAAACATCAGCAGGTAAGAGGAAACAGGAAATCTGTATGAAAGGTAATTTACAAAGCAATAGTGGCAGTCTTGCAGTACCAAGTCTTGCTTACATTTTGAACAATTAAAAACACATTGAATCTTGCTTATTTATGCACTAGGGAGTAAAAGGGAACTTGAAGGAAGCCTTTCACTAGACTGCTAGAAAGGCTATTCCCACTGATGGGATGGTGGGGGGTGCTGGGTATAGCTCTTATTTTCTGTTTGTTTTAGTTTGTACAGACATGCTAGAGAAAAAGTATGTATTAGAAATAGGGGGCAAGAAACAGAGAAAGAGAGAGAGAAAGAAAGTGAGAACACCAAGTTAGGTGGGTAGCAAGGTAGGAACATCTTGGAGGAACTGGCAGCAGGGAAAACATGATCAAAATATATCGTATGAAAACTTAATAAGAAAGATAAAAAAAATAGGCCAAGAAAATAAATTTTGAGGTAACACTTTTTTAGGAGAAAGGACATCAAAACTGGTAGACAGTCACACATTATTTCTAAGGCAAAAGTAGCTTATGCGTCTAGGACTTTTGTTCAGACCAGGGGCAGCCTGGCATAATAATCAACCTCCTTACAGAGAGCTTTCAGTTTGTGTCCACCCCTGACAGCTTCTCCAAACTCAGATCAAATGTGGTCAAGCTTGCAAGGGCTAGAGTTGTCTCCTCTTCACCTTAGTCCCCAAATTCCAGGATGGTGAACACAAATTAAGTCGGGACCCCTTCCTGTATTTTTGTTTTTAAACTCTGCTTTCTTTTCTGTCATCATTGCTTAAAGTCTTCCTGGTCACTTAGTCAGTTCCTTTAGCCCAGCAATCAGATGCTTTGTCATCTGGCCTCCTTTGATTATCACATAGCACATGTTAGCAGATGCTTTGTCATCTGGCCTCCTTTGATTATCACATAGCACATGTTAGCAAAGTTTTTATCGACCTTGCTATTAATAAATTGGCCCTCCAGTAGCCTTTCTGAAGGAGGCTTGTCAGTGCTCAAGATTTCCTAGAACCTCTGTGCACCAAAGGTTCCTGTACAGTCTTCCCTGATGAGCTCCAAACATGCCAGTCCAATGGCTTCTTGAATCGCCCCTCAAAGCTTAAAGGAAGGTTAGCATCTGCTGTCTCAGTGGGTTGCCCTCAGTAACCACAAGACTATTCATCAAGTTGCTCAAACCAGAAACATTTTCTCTCTTACCTCTAGCTCCAAATCACTTTTGACTTGTCATGTCTTCCTCATCATATTTCACCTCTTCACAGCCTCCTCTCCAGGTAAACATCTCTGCTGGTTTCAACTCTATTTTGACCCAGAATTCAGTTTACAACTGAAAAATTGTTTTGAGACTCCATTGTCAGTATTAGTTCACAAACTAAGATTGCCTGCATTACTTCATACATTAGGATTGTGTATTTATTTGGAGGTACTAGCTCATATAGAGTTAATGACAAGAAGGCTTATTTTTTAATTTTTTTTTTTGGTTATTTTATTTATTTACATTTCAAATGATATTGCCTTTCCTGGTTTCTCCCCTGCAAATCCCCTTCCCCTCCCCCTGCTTCTATGAGGGTGCTCCCCCACCCACCCACCCACTCCCACCTCACTGCCCCGGCATCAAGCCTTCACAGGACCAAGGGCCTCCCCTCCCACTGATGCCAGATAAGGTCATCTTCTGATTCTTATGCAGCTGGAGCCATGGGTCCCCCCATGTGTACTCTTTGGTTGGTGGTTTAGTCCTTGGGATCTCTGGGGGCCTGGTTGGTTGATATTGTCATTCTTCCTATGGGGTTACAAACCCCTTCAGCTCCTTTATTAACTGAACAAATTAGATATAAAGAGTCAATGCAATCAAGAGGAATAAGAACTAAGGATTCTTTCCCATAATTGTGAATCATGAAACAACAATGGTCTGTGAACTAAAAATTAAAAAATTAAGGACAGTAATTTTAGTCACAAGATTTAACCCACTTTCAGCTTTAATAAGACTAATGATGGATGCATTTATATCACATTCTTAATCTAACCTTTCACTTGTAAATATTCCTGTGTCACGACCATGTTTACAGTGTCAAGTATAGTAACTGTGTCATTTATCCAATGTATATTTTTAGAAACCGGGTCATACCTGAAATGATGCAGCGTGTTTCCTTCTTAGCAATAATGACATAATGTAAACTCTTTTATGGAAACTATGGATGTGTACCCTTCCCAGCTCTTTGGTGTTTCATATTATTTCAGAACAAAAATGACAGTGCCATAGCTCTAATGTCAATAGCAGTAGAGTGGTTCATGTTTCTTTGAAATTTTTCAATAAAGAAAGCAGAAAAGACATGTAAGTGATAATAGTCTCTGTCTAGTTCTTCTGGCAGAAGAGGTAATGAACTTTATTTGATACAATTTCCTAAGCGTAGACAATGACTGGTTTATTTGTGTGTGTGGTGTAGGCAATGTTTGCAAACATACCACAGCACATGTAGAGGTCAGAGGGCAATCCAAAGAAGTCATTTATCTCCATCCAACATGGGAATTTCAGCGATTGAACATGAGTACACAGACTTAATGGCAGCCATGCCTTTACAGGGCCTACTTGCCTGCCCAACAATTTCCTAAATCTTTAGTGTATAAGAGAAAAGACAGAAGAGCCTCATTGTATTAGCAGACAGAACTACATAACTAGTTTTTCCCATCTTAGTTGCACAATCCCAAATATATTAGGATTTATGGTGTGTGTTCACTGGGCACATTTGTGAAATAAATTAGAATTTTAAGGGTTATTCATGTTCCATTCAAATAGAAATAAGAATATATAAGAAAACATTTCTACTCACAAAGTGTTGGTTTGGCCTTCCAATATACTTGTTTTGAAACTATTTAGATTTTAGTCCTTGTAAAGTATGCCTAATATGTGCTTTCCTAATCTAATATTCAAGGCATTTTATACTAGAAAAAACATATTATGTTTAATGTATAATTATTCACATCAAATTATCTATATGACAAAGAAGACAGAGGAAAAACCGCATATGAAAATATGTGTATATGTTTTGTAGAGTCTGCAGTCACACAGTGCATGTGACGTAGAAATTTTATATAAGAGACCACAGGATAGAGACTCTCTATTCTCGGAGGCTGAAGGGCATTTCATGAGTCAGAACTAAAATATATAGTCTGTCAAAGGAACAGATAGTTTGCTTTATGTCAGTGTCCAGATCTATTTGTGTTAACTTCCTCTGAATACAAAATACAAAACAATACAAAACACAAAATGCAAAATAAATATAAAATTCAAAATATACAAAATATAAAACACATGTCTTGAACACACACTTTCTAAGTCAAAGCTATTGCTGCCCTAACAAATTCAGGATTTTATTAATAAGAAGAAAATGTTAGCCAATGGGTAAAAGGGCCCATCACTGAAATGCAGTGCACACATAGCTTAAATCCCCAACTCCCACCTTTCTTATGTGTTAGTATTCAGTGCAGCCAAGAGAAGTCCTCCTCTGAAACATGGGCAATCCCTATGTGGCAATGAAGAGCCAGGTCACTCTTGAACATGGCAAAACAAGAGAAGTCATATTTTGACTAGATTGTGCCCCAAGGAATTCTGTCCTAAAATGTTTCAGGGGCATCTTCTGAAACCTGCATGGACCTTATCCCGTGAAATATAACAAACAATGTCTTGGTTTATAAGATGAACATTTCAAAAGTTGTCAAGGATTCTCTTTGTACCCAAACAATGAGAAAGCTGGTTAATGATATATTAAATAAACTTCAAACAAACTTCAGTGAATAGATAACAGGCAGTGCAGGGCTGAGATATCTAAGAGAAACAAAACTAGTGGGATGTATACAGTCACTGTGGCTAGCCTACAGCACTTTGGGGCTGACAGTGCAGAAAGGAGGAGCCCAGACTTGGAACAGAATTTGCAACAAGGTGAGAAAGCAGAGTTAAAAGCAATGCTAAGACATTGGATTTGTGGAACATGGGAGCAAAGGGGAGAAGGAACTTCTTAAAGTTGACCGCAAATATCTGTAAAGAAACCTTTTAATCTTTCTGCTTATCAATCCAGTCTTAGAGTAAAATGCGTAAGAAGTCAGACAATGAACAACTCTTGGGTGTATACTACCTACCGTGAAGGATGGAACCTCACACAAGAATGGGAGAAGATTTCGGGCCTGCAGAGAAGAAAGACTGCATTGAAAAGTCCAGGAACACACTGCCATTTGTAATATCAGTGAGCAATCAAAACTAAAATCAATACTACTTCAAAAACATCAGATACACAAAATAATTAAGAATAAATCAACTGAAATATTTCCACTCACATAAGGTGGTTTTTTAGATTTGTTACTAAAAACTAAGAAATATGGTGGGTAGGGAAGCAGGGCGGAGGTAGTGGTATAGGGGACTTTCTGGATAGCATTTGAAATGTAGATGAAGAATATATCTAATTTAAAAATTGAAAAAAAACAGAATTGCAATAAATTGAAATATATGCTACATTTTGGGTTGGAAAACTTGACATTTCAATGTCTTCAATTCTTTCTACCTTGCTTTTGTATTTATTGCAATGCACATCAACATTTTAGTAGGTGAGCTCTGTGGCTATAACAAATACCTGAGAAAAAATACTTAAGGGAAAGATGACTGAAAGTTTCTGAGGTTTCAAACCAAGATCAGCTGAATCCATTGTTCTGTACCAGAATTGAGACAAAATATCATAACACAGTCTCATATCAGAGGAGGCTACTCAACTCATATAGTTAGGAAGAGGAGAAAAAATGGCAAGGGCTGGGTAATTAAATATCCTTCAAATTCATGTTCCCAAGGACTCGCTTCTCCCAGCAAAGCCCTACCTTACACAGTCCTACCACATCCCAAGAATTTTTTCAAGTTTGGAATCCACCAATGGAATTAATGGTTGTTCAGATCACAGTCCTCCTTTCTAGTTGTCCCTGTAAACACTGTCACATAGATACCTAAGGTGTGTTTTACTAATCTCCTAAGAGTCTGTCTCTCTATGCAATCTAATTGACTTCTAAGACTATTCCAATACTATAGCCTGGCACTTAGAACAGTGGTTTTCAGCCTGTGGGTCCCAACCTTCCTGGGATTGAATGACCCTTTCACATGGATCTCCTATGACCATCAGAAAACACAGATATTTGCACTGTGATTCATAACAGTAGAAAAATTACAGCTATAAAATAGCAATGAAAATAATATTATGGTTTAGGGTCACCACAACAAGAAGAACTCTATAAAAGGGTCACAGCATCAGGAAGGTTGACAACCACTGTATTAGAAGTTAATAGTTTACCTACATATGTAAGAACTTAACATAGATAAAGTACATTATAAAAGTAAAACAATGTTTTAGATTATATCCTACTAACTTTAGAATTGTTTTTAAGGTCTGAAACTCATGACCATGCAGTATTGAAGTAAACATAATTTTAAAATATTTTATATATTATATTTATAATATATAAATAATATATGAATATATGCATATATACACATTTAAACATATATTATTGATAGGCAAGTATATATTAATATAAATATATAAAAGAGAATGAGGTATCAGTTTATAAACTACAGCATAGTAATTTGATTTTAATTTTTAGGTTTTTATTTATATTTTATATATGTGCATGATGTGCAATTATTTCAATGAAGACACAGAAATATTATCAACAAATAAAGCCACACATTGCAGCTATATACAGGAAATAATTTAATCATATACTACAGTTTATTCATAATAGATTATTTCTAGAACACAAACTATTAAATTTAAAACAAGGTCTTATTTTTGCTCATCCACTAATTTTGTAACAAGGATACAGGCACCTCAAACTAAGAGTAAAATATTAATTATTTGGGTATTATTCAACTTAAAACACTGTTATTCAAAATATAGTTCAGTTCTTAAAATAACTAAAATAAAGTCACAGATAATAAAGGAATCCAATACTGCAAACTAATAAATGAATTTAGCAGCTACAATATCCAATTTCCTTTCTAAATATTATAAAATATGGAAAAATATTCAAATAGCAATGTATTTTGATAGCTCATAAAACAAAAATGTTATGAAATATTTAAGTGAATATATATAAAAAGAAACCACAAAAATCTACAAAATGTCAAGAAGGAACCTTTCAATACACTTAAGTAGCACACAATAACTTACTGGAAGACTCAGCACGATGGAGAATTCTCATCTGTACAAATTAATATTTAGAATTAATTAACTCCAATAGCAGATATTTCTTTAGAGATTGGCACAAGATTCAAAATGTATATGGCATACAACATAACTAAAATATATCATATAAAATATCATTTATTCTAGAAATGATAAAGTCAGAGGAATTTATGCTACTGTGATTTTATTAAAAATCTAGGCCAATAGACTAGTAAAGCGCATCAGAAAGTTTAAAAATCAGGTTTCAACAAAAATACCAAAGAAGTTTAAAGAGAAAAATATTGGTTTCCAGAAATAGTGTTATGAAAACTGGGTGTTTACTATCTATCATCTATCTACCTATCTATCTATCAACTATTTATCTCATATATCTATTTGTCCATCACCTCTCTCTGTCTGTCTTTCAATCTATCTATATCACTATGTGTCTTGTCTTTCTATACATTCATCTAGACTTGTATCCTGTATATGATACTGCATTCCTCACTGTTCTCCTCTCTGTAATGGGATACCTGTCCAGCACAGCCTAGAAGGCATAGTGTCTGGTTTGGCTCACTCTGGCTGGTATCTGAGTCAGGGTATGTGTATCCATCTTTAAAGAAAGAAACGGCGCTGTGTGTTTAGCTACACTAGTTCTTGACTCAGTCAGTTCTGGTGACTTCAGGCAGTCTGTTTCTAAGATACACCACCGTTTTAGAGACATATCTCTCAAGAGGCATGCATTTCTTCTGGAAGGAGTATTTGCCAGCATGTGGGCCTATGCTCCAATTCCAATGTGCCTGCAGTGAGGCACATGCACATTCTACCACTTTTCTGAAGGGAGGCAGCAGACAGTCAGTAGCTGGGATAAAGATTTGGATAATTAGCTTTCTCAGTTCCCTAGAAGCATGACAATTTGTGTACCATGTCACACGAATAAAATCGACTTGCCCTGGATACTACAGCTCACTGTCTCGAAACTCACCCCATCCTAGCATGTTGGCATATTGTAAGTGCCCCCAGTGCTGTAGCCCTGGAGATAGAAATAAAAATTCTCTCCTTGAAGTTTTAATCAGCCACCTCGCACCATTCTTCAGGTAAAGTCTCTGATCTCCCATTTCAGCATGCTCAGCACCCTGTCCTGAGAAGTCTGAGTTTATTAGACATCTATTGTAACTGACATATTGTTGCAGTGGGGGTGAAGAGATGCATTAGACAGATGATCTTAATTGGCTTTCTTCCAAAAGAATTTTTTTAAGAAGAGACAGCTGAAATTCATTCACATTTACAATTAGTAAAATTCTCTTTCATTATTGAAATGCTTGCTGAAACAGCATCCACTACAGGGTGACAAATCCCGTTATCATGCTTTCTGTAATTGTCTCCCCAAAAGACGCCTATTGAGCACATTGTCTGGGTTTGTGTATGGGACTGACAATCAAGCTCCAGGCAGAGGGGTAAAGGGGCATATGCAGTCTGCTCCCAAATGCTTGTGTGTGTGTGTGTGTGTGTGTGTGTGTGTGTGTGTGTGTGTGTGTGTGTGTGTGTGTGTGTGTTGGTTCAGTGGGGGAGAACTGAGAGTCTAGAGACATGAGGACACATGGTATGTACTAACAGATCAGTCACTAGACATCAGTGGCACTCTCATGCTTCTCTCCCTTAGTTTATTATGTTTTTCTGATTTTTCCTTTGCAAGCAACAGCAGGTGCTATTCATTTGTCAGGCTGTTACTGGGGAAAATGAGGCGGGGAGATCTTTTTTTTTTTTTTTTAATTGAGCAGTTAACAGCTGAACTCACACACTTCACAATAGAACTAAGATAGAGGACAAACTGAAGAGTGTAGGGCTTATCTGTTAAGAGTCTGGTGGAATGAACGGCTTTCTGAAGGGACAGGAAAGGAGCTGCTTGCTTTGAGCCTCATAGCTCTTCTTGGCTGGTGCTGATAGAGAAACCCAAAAGGCAGCCCCTTCAGTCTGGTTGATGAGGGTGGGAGGCATAACAATATTTCCCTCTTCAGGAATGAAGACCATTGTCTATAGAGAAAAAAGGATATGGGAGGAGAGGGGGTAATGGAGAGGGTTGGAGGTTGATTCAGTTCTCTTAACATGAGTAGTGATATATTTAATTATTCTCATATGAATTATAAATTTTTTATAAAGTTAATGAGCCTGTAAGGTAATTTCTCAAACCTTTTTTTTCTTTCAGATAGTAATTCCTGAGTCTATATCCACCTTTCCTTCCTTTCTTCCTTCCTTCCTTCCTTCCTTCCTTCCTTCCTTCCTTCCTTCCTTCTTTCCTTCCTTCCTTCCTTCCTTCCAAACTCACACTGACAGGATCTTCTCTCCTGTCAACCATTGCCCCAGGGTTTTCAGTCTCCATTCACACTCTCTAATATGCACCCATAATAAATATTTTCTGTACCTCTTTTCTGTTTCTTGAAAGGTTTTTGTTTAGTGTTTAAACAAAGGCATAAGTTCCTCATTTAAATATATGCATGTGTATGTACTAAATTATACAGAGAATTCAGTTTACTTATATGTTCAAGATGTGTGTGTATATGTATCCCTCAGTTCCCTTGATAGTTCCCCACTCTTCCTTAATTTCTTCTCAGTCAAGTTTGCTTTTTGGAAACTGACCTTTCTCTACCTTCTCAGACCCCATTCACTCTCTAGTTCCTTTGAACTTTCTGACTAACTCATCCATTCCCAAGCAAGCTGAACATTCCATAGTGTTTCACATGTGAGTCACTGTCTTGACTTCACTTTGTATGTCCTTGCCTTTCCCTGGGCCACCCAGCACAATGTTCCTGGTATTGAGTCATCCCAGAAATGGAAAAGTTGTTAAAATAACCAAATGAAGGCCCTCCATGTCTTTCCTTTATTTAGATTCTATGATTCTAATGAAAACTATTATCATATTGATCAGATGAGAAATCAGATAAGAAATCCAAGCAGAGCTAGTAATACTTGGAATGAAACGGTCTTCTGTGCTGGCTGAGGCAAAGATTCTCTCAAGCCAGACTCCCTCTTCCCCTCTTCCTCATTTATTTGGTCATATGCCCTTCTCTACATCAAAACTACTTTTGGAAAAAAATCTCTTTCTGTAAATATGAAAACAAAAGTAGAGGTCTTCAAAAGGCTGGTATATACCATAACTTATAGCTATATCACTTGAGGCTGAGATCACCTAAATCATGTTGACAGATCTGTCTTCAGCCAGACCTATGTACATTGATAAATTAGATACATAATTATATACAATTTACATTTTTTCTGCTGAACATATGCACCTGGATATTCAGTTCCTAAAACACCTCTCTGTGTGCTGTTCATGTTCCTCCTAGGTGAGCCTCAAGTATGGGCACCACTATCTCTGTTTGCCTATAGCACAACCAGCAGCATCTAGCTAACTGAATAACTGAGTTTCTTTCTCACCCTGACAGTTTTCTCAAATTGCTCACCATATTTACAGAGCTGCCTTCAGGTAATGAACTGATTGTGTTTCTCTCACATACAACCCAGCTTGGGACATTGCCTACATGACTACTAACCATGCTTCTCTTGTGGGGTCTGAAGGGGTGGTAACTTCGACAGGAGCCAGAGTTCCAGGAGACATGAGAGAACTCCTTCCATCCCATGTAGGTGAATTATCACTACCAGGTCCCAGGGTTCAGACATCAGCTCAACTTGAGATCAGACTCTCTTTGTATAGCCCAATGCCCACAGCTTTATGTTTTAATGTTTTAAGTTAAATGAAATTGAAAATTCACCACATTATTAAGCATGCTATGTTTTTCTTTCTTTAAGGGTTGTTTGTCAGGGCCACTATCATTCTCTTGCTCACCCTACCTTAGTTAGAAACTACCAACTAAAGTGGAATAAAACTCTTTGGAAGGCCATCCCATTCACAACCAAAACAATTTCTCTTCGACTGACATTTTAGAATGCAGAGCAAACACTTCAATTTTTTTCTCCATCCTACCTTATGGAGAAGACTCTTCACAGTTGGCCCCAGTACCTTTTGTCGTGACCACTGGCACATACATTTCATCAACAGTCCAATAGAGATTGGTGTTGGCTGACATGGAGTCATTGGGCACTACATCCCAAGCATCACTAAGAAGTTGTCTTGTGGTAGTTTACTAGCTTTGCCATTTTCCATTAAACAAGTAATGAGAAAGGTCTAAATCTCTGTCCTTTGAAAGAGGGACCGTAACCTTCAAGTGCAACACTAACCGCTGGTATTTTTTAAACTATTGTTATTTTCTACGGAATAGTCAGGGTTCCTGTTCCATTAGCTTTATTTCAAAAGACATAAACAAATGACTCCTCTCACTCAAGATAGGGCACTAATGACAGATCAGCAAAACTATTCCACACAAAACTAGTTTCATGAGTCAGTGGGTAATTTATAGAAAGCTACACCAGGTGCCTGTCATTTCTGTTATCTTTTGGACCTTGTTAATTGCTGTGGCTAAGATCTTCAAACTTCCCAGCCTTTCAGCACCTGGCACTTCATAGCTTGCTCTCTCGCATATCATCCCATTTAATTCTAATAATTATGCTGAAAACTATTTATCATTATCAGACTTTTACAGACAAGGCTCCAAATGTTGACCTGCCCCCAGTCATGTGTAATCGCTCTCAGAGTTGAGATTTCCACCCTAGATCTGCTGCCTCTATTATAAGATCATGTTTATAATCATATTCATGACAGCTTATAATATATTTCCTGATGATAAAACTATGTAAATGTCTTCATCTGGTTTCCCTGGAGATAAACTTAACCTCATCTTAATGGTGATAGCAAATAGTTTATACTGAAACAAGATTTTCTTAGCTATTTTATGACTTGACATCTTAAGAGTTTGCCAGAAACTCCGAGGCATCAAGGAAAAGACTAATTGCACTTTGAATCTGCCTAGTGACTGTTTAGGTTTGATAAGGAATGTTAAGAGTGCAGAGAATTATGAATCTTTAATCTGATAAACAGCTTGGTAACCAGAAACTGAATCCAAAAAGCTTATCTTGAATTGCACTCTGGCCTGTGATGCGTTGCTCCGCATATCTGTGTGTATGCAAATGAAAGTATGTATATGCACATATATTTATATCTATACACATATGTATTTACATATACATAGTAATATATAAATATAGATGCCACTTCCTAAATACCAAAACATGAAATCTGAATGAGGTCTGTTACTATGTGGAGTGTGAGGAGTGTGACTCAGATCGTCTACAGAAATGTTATACATGTTATACACAAGACAAAATTAACATCACTGAGCTCATTAAATAAAAACGGGAGAATGGAATGAACTAAAACTTCCGATTGAAAGTTCCCCCCAATTTGTCTGCTTGCTTTCTTTGCAGATGTCCTTATTGCTTAGGCTGACGATTTGTGTTAGTGACAGTTGTCTCATTGTGACCAAATACCTGGGCAAAAGCAGTTTAAGGAAGGATGTGTTGATTTAGTTCCAGTTCAAGGGGCTAGTCAGTCATACTGGCAGGAGCTTGAGGCAGCTGGTCAAACAGCAGCCAGTCAGGAGGAGGAGGAGGCAGAAGTCTTTGGATGCTCAGCTCCTCTTGTCCTTTTTATTCAGCTATGACCCCCAGTTCATAGTTAGGGTGTGTCTTCCCGCCTCAGACAACGCAATCTAAATGATTCCCCCCTCACAGGCATGCCTATGAAACTTATCACAGAGGTGATTCTAGACTCTGTCAAGTCTTTAGTCAATGTTAACCTCACCAAGGTTCAAGTGACACCTGTGAGTTTCAAGAATCTGATAATGCTTCTAGACAGTTTCTGCATATACCTGCCTTCCTGACTGTCCCCTGCCCTGTCGGCCCTTGCAGTCTACTAAAACAGAAGCTCTAAGCTCAACATCAGCTGTCTGTTGGAAGAACCATCAGTGAAAATCATTTAGGAAAACCTGAACTTTGCCTTTGCCCAGCTCTCTCACAGCTTAAAGGTATGCTTTGCTTTGGGATGCTCTCCCTCAGAACAATATTGGATACAGATATCTTTATACCTTATTTCACAAGATAGGACATAGGGGAACATCCTGGCCAAGGCAGGATGATTTGAAACAACAGTTCTGTTTTCACAGTCTATATTGACTTCCCCCACCACACTGTCGATATAGATTTCTCATTGAGTCCTCCTATATTTGATTCATTTACCAATAATAAGAAGTAACCCCTGTCCAAATGATAATTACTATCATCACCATGGAAGTCAGTGTGGAGATTTCTTAAAACTCAAAAAATAGAACTTTCATACTCCTCTCCTGTTTTTATACCGAAAGAATCTAAATTAGATACTACGGAGATACTTGAATATCTATGTTTATCACAAAACTGTTCATGTTAGCCAAATTATGGAATTAATCTAAGTGCCCAAGCACAGATGAATGAACGAAGAAAGTACAATAGCATGCCCTGTGGAGGTCATTGATCCACAAAGAGGAGCAAAAATATAAAGTAAACTAGACTGAGAAGAGCAAATACTGCCCATTTTTGCTCACCTAGAATCTAGAATTTTAAAAAGAGACATAAAAGTAGAAGAGGAACTATTTGGGAGGAGGCAAACTGTGGGAGTTGGCAAGAGAAGTTGAAGAGGCTAGTGAGGTGTGTGTGAATATGAACAAAGTATACTGCTACATTAGATAGCTAGAGGAACAGAACTGAATATATATATATATATATATATATATATATATATATATATATATATGTGTGTGTGTGTGTGTGTGTGTGTGTGTATGTGTGTGTATATACATATAATCATATACACATATACACATACATACATACATACATATATTTATATTAGAGTGGTTTATGGAACCCAACAATAGCTGCCTCCTGACTGAAATTTCAAGAATCCAATATTTGTTTATTCCAGGGGTCAGATGTCTCCCTGGGTCCTTAGTATATGCTGGAATCCTGAGTAGGCTCTAATACCAGTGAAGGACTGCCTCAGCAGCAGGATAGATGGGATTGCCAGGGATAGTGGGGGTAAACAGGTAAAAATCAAAAGCTTCCTTAGGCTGCCACAAGAAGGTGCGGCCCAGGTTTAGGTCTTCCCACCGCAAACAATCCAACCAAGAAAAACTTCTTCACAAGACTGATTTTAATTAATACCAGATGTAGTCAAGTAGACAACCAAGACCTCACAACTCTATACAACTATGTAAGCGGCATGCTGAAACTCATTATTTTGTACAATAATATATGCTAATAAAAACAAAAGAATTCAGACACATGTAGCTTCGTTCCTCTTTATTTTGACTTTATGTCCTTTGTAAACAATCCTTGCAGATTGTTTACAAAGTAAACTTTGGACCAACGTGATTTTGCAAAGAAAGTCTTTAATATTTTTCTAAGCTAATACTTTAAGAAACTTTAAATGCAGCCAGGACTTTTGCCAAATGATAACCTTCACTAAAACAAATCTTGAGGTGCTTTGACAAGTTCCTATTATGTTTCCTTTTAAACTTGTTGTGAAGATCCACAACAGGATCTATTTCCCAGTTGTTCCAACACATTGGCTCCATTTCTCCCTTTGCCTTCTGTTTATGCTTCTGGGTTTTGTAATGGGGATTTACAGTAAGATTCTTTCACAAACATGTGGAGATTTCAATAGTTAAGATGTGTGCTGGCCAGTCATTTCTGCCAAGATAATCTAAATGAAACATGTTGTGTTCCTCACAGGATGGAGACTCTGAAAACTATTGGGCCTTTCTTTTTTCTGTGTGCCATGCATAAAGCACTTAGTATGCATCATGTGTTATTGTTTGAGTATGAAACATGCCCTTGTGTTTGAATACTTGGCTCCCATCTGCTGGTGCTTTTGAAGGAGTCTGTGGCTCCTTTAGGAAGTGGAGTCAGAAGTGGGCCGTGAGGGCTGTGCCTCTGAAGGTTATGCCTGTTCTATTCCATGTGAGGTAATTTAAGCAACCTCCAAACTCCAGACCCCAGAGCTCTGAACAAAGCACACCAAGCATTGTGCTTCTCCGTGCCACAGTGAACCTCCAGACACTGTGAGTCTAAACACAGCTCTCTGCCTTCAAGCCATTTCTATTGGAGGTTTTGTCATAGCAGTGAAGAAAGTAATCACCATGCCAGATATCACTCAGATGCATTGCTCATTAGTTCAGTATTCTTAATTCAGCAGCTTGCAAATACAAGGTATTTCATTATCCTTAGCTAAGAAAATTAGAGCAAAAGAAGGCAAATGAACACACAGGTTTGGTAAAACATTTAATCTCTTGCAAAATCTTAGAATTAATGCAATCCTATTTTGGAATTCTACACAAAGTGGCCAATGTAGTTTCTCTTGTGATAAAAGGACAAAATTGAGACACATAATGACTAAACACCATTTCTAAGATTACAAATTGAGTATGTGCTGATGGCAGAAAAATAAACATGGTTCCTGGGATGTGAGAGTAAAGCCTATATCCACCTGCTGTTCTGCCCTGCCTCCTAGTCACACAAAGATGCTAGGATCACTTAGAGCTGCTAGGTCAGAATAACTGTTCTTGCCTACATGAAGCCATTTCTACACCAAGTCACTATGCTGAAAATGTTAGTCAAAAGCCTCATGGGAAAATTGTGCTCTGCATTAGTAAACACTAAATCTAAGTAATTGGTACAGTGACCAAGCCATATACCTGGAGGTAGGAAATTACTGTACAGGGACATGAATGCTCTGATGGTATCGTGATGAGAGCCAGTCACCCACCAGGTGCCCACAGTATCCAGGAATTGGTACAGGACCTAAAAAGTAGGGAGCTTCCTTGGCTGGCTATAGGACAGTGGACAAATATCCTGCCCCTTCTTCCTTAAATTTCACAGTAGGGGTTTAGATAGGAAGAGCTCTGAGCTCTGTTGGATCTAGCATGTTCAAACTCCAGGATTTTCTTTGGTTTGAGTTTTAAGTGGGAAGAAACCCTAAGACTTCAAGGTTTGTTGTTGTTGCTGCTGTTGTTGAATAAACATGTATTGGTTTGGAATCCAGTATTTCTTGTGATGCGACCTATATACAATATATACCCAGACAGTGCCTGTGATCCATCAATCCATAAATCAGCAGATGTGTTTTACTGCTACATTAAATTACACAGTGCCCTGGAACAATATACCTGCTGTTTGTAAGGCATTGCCACCTGCCATCAATGTCTATGGCCTTACAACGTCTAAATGAACTGCTGTTCAGGAAGAAGAACAAGACCAAAAGAAGGAGGGACTGGCTGTATAAACTCTACTGGACAGAAACAGAGGAACACACGTAACTGATACTGTGTGAAAGAGCTGGTGGTTTTTATTCTTTGTATCTGGTCCTTGACCTGCTAGCTTTACTGTATACAATGAAAAATAAAAGAGAACACACAATAGCCTTTCAGTAAACACGACGTTAACTCCGTTTTTCGGGAATGAGACAGTTATCTAGTAAAAGAAAGACAAAAACCAACCAGTCAGCCAACCAACCAGCTAACCCACCAACAACCAACCAACCAACCATACAAACAAACAAACAAACGAAAGCCAAGCCTCTACAAGCCAGGCTCCAGAACTCTAAACAGAGCATGGCTATCATTATGCTTTCTCTGACCTGTGAACGGAACCTCCAGAGGCCATGAGCCTAAACCCACTCTCTGCCTTTAAGACATTTCTATTGGAAGTCCCTTCGCAGAAAGAAGATTAGCTAGTCATACACATGCCTCTAACTGTGTGTATCTAAACTTATTATCACTCCATCTGTATGGTAGATATAAGACAAGGCCGCTCTTTGAAGTGCTTATAATCTAATAAGAGAAACAGGCAGTCCAAAGATATAAATTCAGCTAGCAATACATAACATAAAGCAAAATAAATACAGAGTGATTAGCAACAAGGAAGATGCTGTTTTTCAGTCGGCATGTTGTCTTGGGAAGTCTGTTCTAAGGCAGCATTAGAGCAAAGTTGTGAATGTTAATAGCTGCGCAAAGTCCTGGGGGAGGTGTCTCCAGGGAGAGAGAACAGCAAGTAGAGAAATCTCAGAGGGGAGACAGTGTGTTGTGCTCTAGCTTCTAGACGGATGACTGTATCTAAAGTACGGTGATCATTAGGGAAAGCAGGAGAAAATAATGGAAAACAGAACAAACAAATCGAACCAAATGTAGGCGGGTAGCAGATTTACATAGGCCCTTGTATGCCAGAGGAAAGATTTGCATTTTAGTCAGAGTTAGACGAGAAGCAGTGAGCTTTGAGCAGAAACGTGGCATGATCTGACTGGCATTTTTAAAGTCTCAGGGCTGTTTGTCAAAGAGCCCTGAATGAACACCAGGAGAAGGCAGCCAGCCAAAAGGATATTTTAGTGGTTCAGGTGATAGCTGTTGGCAGACAGGATGGTAGCAGAAGTAATAGGAATATACTTTTCTATCTTTAAGGTGGAACTGGCTCCAACATTTGATTGCTAGATTAGATTTGGCTACAAGAAAAGGGGACAAAGTGATGGTTCCTAGACTGCGAACCTGAGAAATGCTTTCATGCTGGTGCTAATTCTTCAGTTTTATTTTTAGGAAGAATCAGCTAAAAGATCAAGAATCCCATTACAGGCTTGAGTGTCTTAAGATGTTCATAAGCCACTGAAAAGGTACTGAGTGAGTCTGGTGGAAGAAGGTAAGCCACTGAAGAGGTACTGAGTGAGTCTGGTGGAAGAAGGCAAGGTGCAGTCTGTGTGATGTTCAAAGCCTGAGACTCTGTGCAATATGTTTTATACATACAGACTGTAAACAGAGAAGAAGAAGGGTTTTTAAAGTCAATCCTGAGGAACTATATTATTTAATAGCATAGAGCCGTGGCTCTCAACCTTCCTAATGTAGGTGGACACAATCACTTACCTGATACTGTAACATGTTGGGAGGTGAACTGTCACACGGCTGCTTCAAGGTGGTTGGTCCTTGGTTCTCCTCTTTCTTACACTCTGACATGGTAGGAACTGCAGCTACTTTATAACTCTACTGGGCTTGAAGATCTCAATTGATAAACTACCATTCAGTAGGAATCTTATTACCTGTGAAAATCCTTGTCATTTTTTCCAAAAGCATTTGTCTAAGACTTTTCTTTAGGCTCTGTTCAGTGATCCAGCAAAACTTTTTTTTTTCACAATTTTCATCATTATAAAAATGTGGCTTCTGAAAATACAGGATTTTGTAAAGTAAATGGATCATTCAGATTCCCATAGCACGTTTAACAATCCGCTGGATTTCATATACAGGCATCAGAAAATCACAACAAATAAAATTTGATTTAGATATAATTTGTTTTGCTTTTTTACTTAATATTAAATTCTGATTATTTTCCATTCCCCACTCCAATAAGTACCTTTATACAAATCATTGTGAATAGCTATGATTTTGCTTCATAGAGTTTCAATTAATAATGTACTACTTCTGACTACAGCAACAGGAATAATTTTATAGGGTATATTTAGATGGTATATTTTATATGACTTTGTATCTGGCATTACGGTTGGATTCTTACCAGTTTTGGAGATCCCTTTAGTTTTTCTGTGTAGGCAGTCATATCTTGTATGAACAATCATAATTTTTATTTCTTGCCCTATGGCTCATATAGTAGTTTTCTCAGTCTTAGTCAAGGTTTCTATTCCTGCACAAACATCATGACCAAGAAGCACTTGGGGAGGAAAGGGTTTATTCAGCTTACTCTTCCACATTGCTGTTGATCACCAAAGGAAGTCAGGACTGAAACTCAAAAAGTTCAGGAAGCAGGAGCTGATGCAGAGGCCATGGAGGGATGTTCCTTACTGGCTTGCCTCCCCTGGCTTGCTCAGCCTGCTCTCTTATAGAACCCAAGACTACCAGCCCAGAGATGGTCCCACCCACAAGGGGCCTTTCCCCCTTGATCACTAATTGAGAAAATGCCTTACAGTTGGATCTCATGGAGGCATTTCCCCAACTGAAGCTCCTTTCTCTGTGATAACTCCAGCTGTGTCAAGTTGACTCACAAAACTAGGCAGTACACTCACTATGTCCCACTGTATAGAATGTCTAGTGTAGTGTTGGCCCATGGTGTTAATAGCAGTTACCATGTTTTCTTTATGTTGTGAGCATGGGTCTTTTTCTTTCTATAGTCAGTTCATGTTTCATGTTAAATGCATACACTCACACACATCTCTGGGATGTATTTGCTTAAGTTACAATTTCTGCATTAGAATACACAGTCTACCTCTTATTGGCTGTTATCTTAGACACACGACTTACTCAGTTGAAGCCTCAGTTTCCTGATCTAAGAAGCTGGGTAAGAAATTGCACTCAGTTTGTAAGGCTATCTTTAGTATTATGAAAATGATACCTATGAAGTGGGAGTATGCAGAAACACTTTGTTTGAATCTCAGTTGACTCTAGCATCATAGGTAGAGCCTCTTTACCACTTATCTTCTTTGCATTTTCTACATTTAACATAACGGATCATAAGGAGACTTCTAGTTTTTCAGTTTAGAGACATAATTTGTTCCAGAGATGGATTATGTATTCCTTAATAGAAGCCAGGAAAAAAAAAAACCCTCACCTGAAAAGCCACTCAGCCATGATGCTCCTCACATTAGACATTAAACCATGGGTTGTAGTTTATTTTGCCAAAAGTATTTTTGCTGTTGTCAGTCTTTAGACACATGACTTAGAGATCTTGAAAACCTTCTTTAGCCATTCAAACATTGTATTTATAACCACCATGAGAGGTAGGCACCGGAATGCCAGTGCTATGTGTAGGTCTGGGAATTACTATGTGGGTTAGTTCTCCCAACCCTACTGCTTTATTTTTTAAACTTTTCTATTTTCCTTTGATTGGCTGCCCTGGCCTTCTTCCCGTGTTCCAGTGCTGGAACACGTGGCTTATGATCTTTATTTTCTTCTGCTTTTCTTATGAAGGTATTTAGAACTATAAATAGACTTCAACCACCAACTTAACTTCAAACTACCAATTTTGATACTTGATAGCTTTAGTATTTTCTTCTAAAGGTTTTGTTATTGTCTCTATTATTTTTCTTTAAAGCATACATTATTTGTAAATGTGTTTTATACATTTCCAAATATATGGCTTCCCTTAGCTTTTCATGTCCCATTTCAGATTTCTAACATTTTCCATTGCAGTAAAGAAATGTAGTTTTAATGATTTTGATTCTTTGGTATTTCTTAAAATTTTCACTTTGGTCTACTATCTGGTAAGTTTTAGAATAATATTCCTCATGTGTTAGAGATGGATATACTTTTCTGACATTAGGGTTATATCACTCCATTCATGTCTATCGCATAAGGCTTGTTAACTATGCTTTACTTTTTAGCTTTCATTATTATTATTAATTATTTTATATATTTATATCCCAAATGTTGCCCTCTCCCAGTCCTCCCTATGTTTTGTCAATATCCTAATATTCTCAATATTTCCAATATTCCAAAACCAGTACAGAATTATTCTGCTTTGAAAGCTGTCTCCGATCCAACAGTACCCTCATTTCTCCTTAAGCTAATGTTTGGCTTATGAGAATTTTCTCTAGCTTCATCCTCAACCTTTACCAATAAATATTCTTTGATCTACCCAGCCACTATTTAGCAATCATCAAGGGTCTCATTTTGATGAACTAGATCATCCTTTAAAATTACCAGTTAGTATAAGAAATATAAATCCCCAACAGTCTCTACAGAAGAGTGATGTATATGGTCTAATACTTCCTGGCTTTGTCTTGGCAATTGGTATTATTGACTATAACGTCATTTTAGAAGCCTAATTAAAGGCAATGATAAGACATGTTGTGTGACAGAGCCATTATACGTGACTTCGGGGGGTTGTAAGGCACCAAGCCTCAGAGAAGTGCATTAGTGCACCAGTAATGCCTGGGTTATCTTATCTAGAAGCCATTGATATCCAGCTGTTTTCTGTAGGGAAAATGTATTTAAAATCAACATTTTTTTTTAATTTGTGACTTTCTGAGAAGTTACTCTGCCATATTTATTTTTCTGCCATCTTGACTTATTGTCTGTAAGAAAAATATTACTCAGAGATTTTAGGAGCCACTAAATTTTATCAAGAGCACCTACTCCAATATACTCTGCGTGAACATGAGTAGGTCTTAGATGGATGTAGGCTGAAGGGTGCTAAATAAGAAAAGAGCCAAAGGACCCAAGAGACCTTCAAACTTCAACTCAACAAATAATATAGAAATGTAGTGTTAGTTGGGGGTGGGGGGAAGGTAAACAGAACACAGAATCAGAAGGACTGGTGTCAGGAAAAAACTAGTACGATTATTGTGGGGTGAATTATGCCCCTTAAGCATGCATTCCTGTTCTTATCCCCAGCACAGGTGCTTGTAAACGTACTTGAAAATAGGGTGTCTCTAGAAGTAACTGAGTTAAGAACTCATAATGGTCTGAGGTGTTAGTTGGATAATGGCTAACCTTTTAAGAGGAGAGAGTTGGAACACAGATGCACACCAGCAGGGACACACATCATAGAAGATGAACAGGGGCTTGGATTGATCCATTACAAGTCAAGGAAAGCCAATGGTTTCCAGAAACTAAGAGAACCTGGGAGGAGGAGAAGAGATTTCACCTGGGCTCCTCCCCCCAGGAGCTCCACCACACCTTCTAACTCCAGAACTGTAAAGGAAGAGACTTCTGAGGTTCAAAGCCAGTTTGGGGCACTTGTTCCAGAAGCCCTAGAAATTAGATGAAGAGGAGAACCATTCTGCATCAATCCCCGTGAAGAAAAATGGCGGTGAAGAGAAGTCTGAGAAGCCTTGGGTTCCTGCTGCTCTTTTAGGTGAGGCTTTGTGCTGACATTAGATATGTCACTGTCAGTTCTGAGTCAAAGATTCTAATTATTTTGCAAACACAATCCAAGTGGCATGGACATCATAGTAGTTCATTAGATCCCTGGCCTAACTTTCAATGAATAAGCAACCTAGCAACTAAAAAATAATGATGTCTGTAGTACTGGGGTTTGGAAGGTTGAAAGAGGAGGATGGCAACTTTAGGGCCAGCCTGGGCTACACAGTCATAGTCTGTTTGAAACAGAACATATATAGAATAAAAGTGGTTTAAAGCATAAAGCTGTATAGAAACTTACAATTAACTTACTTTCAATCACTTTATGGAAATTATGGAAAGTTAAAATAATGGAGTACTTTGTTATATTTACTTTGATCACACATTTTTCTTTCAATAGAGCCAATGTTGAGGCAGCACATGACTAGTGAAGGCAGAAAAATTTAGCAGATGATCCCCATGTGTCTGTACTTCACACACATACACACATATACACACACACACACACACACACACACACACCCCAGCCTTGATCTCAATGCATGTTTAAAATATAGTTATTGGAAAGTTGTAGATCAAAATAATATTGATAAAAATGTCCAAACTTATATACTCTAGGATTTGCCACACAACCCGCATCATAGTAGGGTCGATAATGATGAGGCTAAAGTAACAGTGTTGTGTAACTAACATAATAGTAGAAGCTATTGATAGTGAAAAGAAATCATTGATATACTGATAACTTGTGGGAATTTCATGTGGTGACTAAGCCTAGGTGAAAACTGGTGCTTACTAAATACCTACTAGGTACTGGGGATACAATAATGACTAAAGCAAAGCCCCTCCTCTCACATGTACTTAATGTTTAAGTCCTAGGTAAACAAGCAACGTTAACTTTAAAATAATTTTACATGATTATTTATAGTATTATAGCATTATATTTAGTATTAGGACATGGCAGATTGTCCTATAGAATGGTTGACTACATGAGAAAGAGAGAGAGATTGAAAGAGATTGTAAAGAACCATGCATCATTCACACTTAAAAGCTGTCTTGTACTTTTAAGTGAGTGCCCCATTAACCGTCTCCCCAGTGGTTCAATAGTGGCACTTTTATTATATGGATAACCAACAGCATTTTAATTAGACTTAAAGCTTACTCAGTAAGAGTGAATTCATGCCTGGTACTATAAACTTAGTCCAATGCTTGTGGATGCAGAGGTCATTGATCCTAGAAACTCATTACTGCCATTTTTCCTAAACCGGTATAATCTCTAACTGTATTTTAAATAATTATAACTCTACCCACAGAGAAATTCAGCTCGCACCTCTCATGGAAAAAAAAAAAAAAAAAAAAAACAACCCTACTTTTTTCAGTGGATGGAAACTATTCTAAAGATCCACTACTGGTCAAACTGTAAAAAGTAAGTGACCATGGGGTGCCCAACCCCAACTGACACATCAACAAGGCAACCCTACACATGAGGCTCAGAAACAATCACCAAAAAGGGGTGGAAAAATTATGAGAGTCAGAGGACCAGAAAGCTTCTGCAAGATAATGGCTTTTCAGACACAACAGAAAGACATCTTCACCAGCATGTGTTATCTCTTGAGTTCTGGTATTAGCCATTTTGGTGGGTGTAGTATGGAACCTCAAAGTTGTTTTGATTTACATTTCCCTGATGGCTAAGGATTTTGAACATTTCTTTAAGTGATTCTCATAATTTGAGATTCTTCTGCTGAGAATTCTCTGTACCCTATTTTTTTAAATTGGGTTATTTGGGTTGTTAGTATCTTCTTTTTTTTAAATTTTTATTAGGTATTTTCCTCATTTACATTTCCATTGCTATCCCAAAAGTTTCCCATACCTTCCCCCCCACTCCCCTACCCACCCACTCCCACTTCTTGGCCCTGGCATTCCCCTGTACTGAGGCATATAAAGTTTGCACGACCAATGGGCCTCTCTTTCCACTGATGGCTGGCTAGGCCATCTTCTGATACATATGCAGCTAGAGACAAGAGCTCCAGGGGGTACTGGTTAGTTCATATTGTTGTTCCATCTATAAGGTTGCAGATCCCTTTAGCTCCTTGGTTACTTTCTCTAGCTCCTCCATTGGGGGCCCTGTAATCCATCCAATAGCTGACTGTGAGCATCCACTTCTGTGTTTGCTAGGCCCCAGCATAGTCTCACAAGAGACAGCTATATCAGGGTCCTTTCAGCAAAATCTTGCTAGTTTATGCAATGGTGTCTGCGTTTGGTGGTTGATTATGGGATGGATCCCTGGATATGGTAGTCTCTAAATTGTATCTTACTTCTTAATTCAGAGTAAATTTTGGATATTAGTCCTCTGTAAGATGTAGGGTTGGTGAAGATCCTTTCCCAATCTGTGGACTGACTATTTGTCCTATTGACAGTGTCCTCTGCCTTACAGAAGCTTTGCAGTTTCACGAGGTCTCATTTATCAATTGTTGATTGTAGAGCCATTGGTGTTCTGTTCAGGAAATTGTTTCCTGCACCAAAGCATTCAAAATTTACCTGGTCTAAAAGAAATGCAGGACCAACTTGAGATCCATCTCATGGGCAACACTATTGATACTCCATTATGCTTGCAAATAGGAGCATGTTGTCCTCTGAGAGATGACACCCAGTAGTTGACTCAGACAGATACAGGTACCCACAGCCAAACAGTGGATGGAGCTTGGGGACTCTTATGGAAGAATGGGAGGAAGGACTGTGGGCCCAGAAACTCCACAGGAAGAACGATGAATCAACTAATCTGGACCCTTGGGGTTCTCAGGGTCTGAACCACAAACCACAAACATACATAGGCTGGACCTAGGCCTACCCACTCATATGTAACATATGAAGTTTGGCCTTCATGTGAGTCCCAAAGAACTGGAACAGGGGCTATCCCTGAAGCTATTGCCTAAAGGGAGAATATGTTCTACTTACTGGGCTGCCTTGTTAGGCCTTCATGGGTAAAGAAGCAGCTAGCCTTACAGAGACTTGAAATGTCATGGAGGTGGGGGGACACAGGAGGAGTTGGAGAGGGAGAAGTGAAATCATATAAATACAGTATTCATGTATGAAATTCTCAAAAACCTAAAACAAAATTTAAATTAAAAGATGGCTGTTTCCCCCAGCCAGTAGATACCATACTTGAGAGACATGCTTTACAAATACCACCTAAGCTTCTTCAGGCAACTGCCTGTGACTTCAAGACACAACAGTGTGGTTGGTAGTCCTCATGGTGGCAACGTAAGCAGCAGATTGCCTCAGCCTCAGCCTCATCCATTAGTCTCACAGTGAGAAACCCTGGGAGAGATTGCCAGTATAGTGGCTTACTTTGCTGATCCCAGAAACTGGGGAGGGTGAAGCAAGGAAATTTCTAGTTCAAATCCAGCTTGAGCTACACATAAAAGAAATAGTAGAGGAGTCTTTTTCAGTTCCTTGGAGAAACATTAGAAAGTATCCACCCCTTGCCAGCCGCCTAATGTACATGTTTACCTCCCCATAGAAAGAAGACGACACAGATTTTTCTTCCACTAATACACATATGCATATGTATATACATATACATATATCTCCAGGACTTGTAACTAACACTGCATATTTTTCACAGGATTACTCTCTAGATAAGGCTCATAAGGTTCAGCTTTAGTCTCTTCACCTTGAGTAACAATCCTGGATCTTTTGTCAGCATTTTCCCTCCATTTGTTTAGCTATGTTTTATGAAACTCAGACCCTGCATCTCCATAGACACAGAATCTGCACTGCAGTCCAATATGAAAAGAGCATCCAAGGGATTTACAATTCCTTCCCAAAGTAGAGGAATACAGGAAATATTAGCTACTGTTCTGTCCCTTTTTTTTTTTTTGTACTTTCTAAACACCCTTAGCACACAGAAAACAGCACATCAAAATCTTGAGATTTAAAACATGTCAGTTTCTGGAAAGATGGCTCAGCAGTTAAGAGCACTGGACTGCTCTTCCAGAGGTTCTGAGTTCAATTCCCAACAGCCACATGGTGGCTCATAACCATCTGTATTGGGATCTGATGCCCTCTTCTAGTGAAGACAGCTACAGTGTACTTCTGTACATAAAATAAATAATTCTTAAAACATGTCAATTTTAGACAGATATTTGAGGTAGAATAAGTACAACTATCACACTGTGTTACTATTTAAGGATTTTCATTTTAAATTGTGTGTGTGTGTGTATGTCTGTGTGTGTCTGTGTGTCTGTGTGTGTGTGTCTGTGTCTATGTATGGGTGTGTGCATGTGCGCATGTGAAAGTAGGTGTCCATAAGTCCAAAGGCTCATATACCCCCAGAGTACAGGTGGTTGTGCATTCCTGTTCTTGGGACTTGAACTCAGGTCTTCAAGAGCAGTAAGCTTTCTCAGCCACTGGGACATCTTTTCAACTGTCAGTCTAATTTCAGCAAGTTATAAGTGAGATATGTATTTCTTTTTTTGTGTGTTATTTATTTTGACTTAAATTTATTTGAGTCTATGGATTTTTTGAGAGGATTGGGGTATGCAAATGAGCATCTCTGCAGGTGTCAGACTTTTCTTCACAAGCATAGGAAGTACATAGCCCCTATAACACTTACATCAGAGTATCCTCAGTTTCTGTGCTTTAGAGAGAGTACCACCAGGATGGTGCTAGGATCTGCTTGCTGAAGAAGAAGGATGATCTCTGTGTTTTATTCTTTTTTCCCCTTGGTAAAAAGCTTGGTTGTCCTGGAACTAGCTCTTTAGACCACCTGCATCCTTGGTGCTTGGATTAAAGACATGTGCCACTACACCTTGCAACTGTGTTTTATTCTTAATGCCAGCACATCAACTTCTCTTCTAGGTGGGTCTTGGGAGACCTTTCCAAATGAACCCCATGGACCACCTGCTCAAATCTACCTCTTATTGGCTTATTCTACATATAGATGTATAAATGCACGTAGCAAAAGTGAATCTCATTCAGATCCAGCCTACTCAAAAGAGATTATTTCTTTGAAAGATGGTGTCAGGAGCAAGTATTAAATGGTTAAGTCTTTTTCCATCATAGGCATTAATTTCTATTTGTAGCCAGCATCAGGGAAGAAAAATATCACAGAAGCTAAAATTCTGGCAAAGGACAAAGTCAACAGAATTAGTTTCAGACACATAAAGAAATTTACTATACTTAGAACTCTTTCAATTGAGAAGACTGGAAATGGCTAAAAGTTGTGGAAGGGTTCCTTATAGCTGCAGATGATATTTACCAAGCTCACTCGTTTCTTGTTTTATGAAACGGTTAGAAGATGGAAAATCAAGAGACAAGAGGAACCCCGTTATCGGAGCTCCACATACAGAGGGTGCTTTGTGTGCTCCTCTGTGAACCTCTTGCGACTGTTTAATTGGGATTAAGTGACATTCATGAACTTGGTAGATGTATGTGGCGCCCGAGCCACAGCAGCACATCCGCAGCTGAGATTTACCTCCACACTGATGCTCTTGGCAGATTCTCTCTGAAGCGTCGCTGGCTGTGACACACGTGTCAGCACACATTGCCTGTAAACAAGGAAGGCCCTCTTTGGCGTGGGACTTGGGGAATTGATGCCTCGCTTGAGTGCTTTGAGAAGCCAAGATCAAAAGTACTTTTAAGTATATCATATAATTATCATCATTAAGAAGCAGGAGGCGAGGAGTCCTGAACTCCCAAATTTTCAAAGCAACAAAAGCAGCACAGCTTTAATGGGACTTTGAAGTCGGATAAATCTCCAGGTATTTTCATTATTGAAACTCACAACTAATTAAGGAAAACCCTATCTGGGCCAATATTTAATTATGTTAGCTTGTCCGCCTGTGTCATGTACTGTGTTTTGAAAGTAGAGGGGTGTCAATTGGATTGTACCAAAAGACTGCACTGGGACCAGCCAACACATTCATTTTTCACAAAGGATGGCAGAGTGGAATTTTGTTCTTTTTTTGTCTAAATAAATAAGCTCTTAGCCTTGATGCCAGCCTGTGTAGTTCACATGGCCCAGAGGCTAGCTAGAAATTTCAACGTTAAGTATCTCAGTTACTCTACATTAAAGGGTAGACTCTTAAGCATATTTACACAAGAAAATTATGGAAAAACTGTTACAATTAAAAAAATTCAGATTATCCTGACTACCAAACAGACTCTTTAATGAGATGACAGACTAGGCTTCTACCTGCAAGCCAAGCGCCAGATATGGCCTGGTTCAACAGTTCATGCTGTATGTTGATTCTAATGAAAATCATAGGCAACTTAAAACTTAGAAAGTATCTCTTAATATGTTGGTTTCTGGTAGCCCTTAATACGTGGACGATATGACAACACAGAGCCCAGGTCATATCAGTTCCTCATAAGCCCAAGTACAGTGAGAGGATTAGTAAGCATAGCGAGCCCATGAGTAATCTTACCCTACTGTGTGGATCACACAGGAACTGACTTATGCTGTAACTAGAAGGAAACAGGAACATATTTTATTCTGTGAGAGTAGTACACACCAGAGGCAACACATTATATGAATCTAGTTTATAAAACATCCAGAATAGACAAATACGCTATGACAGACAGCAAATTCGTGGTTGCTCGGGACTGAGAGAGAAATGGGGAGTGACTGCTTAATGGATGTGGGCTTCTGGTTTCAGATGTCAAAACAGTTCTAGAACTCGATACCGTTGATGGTTGTGGGACCTTGTGCATTATATGACACACCATAGTGTTACATGCTTTGTAGTGTTTAAAATCATAAGCCTTGTATTATGTGTACTTTACTGCAATAAAAGAGAGAGCCATAAACACCTTGTCTTCATAAGCTTGGAACAAAGAAGAAGGGCTGATAACGTGTGTACAGTGAATCTCAGGTGCCTGTGCAGTGTGAGTGGGAGAGGCAGCAAGGCCTAGTCATTCTAGCATCTATTTACCCAACTTTTTTTCCTTTTTTGGTTTTCCAAGACAGGGTTTCTCTGTGTAGCCCTGGCTGTTCTGGAACTCACTCTGTAGACCAGGATGGCCTCAAACTCAGAAATCCCCCTGTCTCTGCCCCCAAGTGCTGGGATCAAAGGCGTGTGCCACCACTGCCTGGCTTCACCCAACTTCTAAGGGATCAAAATGTCAGCCAAGTACTTCCGGTGCACAGCCATATTCTAAGCTTCCCTTCCAAGAGCGTGTTCATTGATGTCAGTTTGTAAGTGCCTGCTTTAAGCTACCTTTTCTTGTTGGGCTGAAATTACTGTCAGAAACAGCTCCTTAGGAGGAGACCTCTGACTCAACGTTCCCTGAACAGGAGGTCACAATAGTCAGGGCAACACCCTGATGGTTGGGGCCCATGGCTGTGCTCCTCACGTGATGAGATCAGGGAGCAGAGGCTAGACTGGAACAGAAGTGGAGTACAGCAAGGCCCATGCCTGCTGACCCACTTTCATCAGCCAGGGTAAACTTCTATCCCTGGCCCCACCTCCTAAAGCTTCCATAACTTCCCAAAGCAGCCAGCTTGAGGCCAGGTGTTGAAACACATGTGCCTGTGGGAGATGGTCCACATGCAAAGCGGAGCAGTGTCTCCTGCAGTAAAACTACTTTATCCCTCAGAGATTCCCTGGGCCCTCGGGGAGCGACACTTCTGCTTAAACCTACCCTGCCAGGTCAGGTGCCATAAAATATCTCCAAATCTGAGCCTAACCTCTTAGCTGATCCTCCCCCTAACCAAGCTAAGATCACGTAACACATGAAGCACAGGAGCTTCTTAGGTATTTGAGATAGAACCATTCCACACATCTCCTTCCCCAAATCATCATTACTACAAGGAGTGGTTAGTTGAGCATTTGCTATGTGCCTGGTAGTGCCTTAAGAGGGTTACACTTGCTTTCTCATTCACTGTTCACAACATCAAAACATCACTAGGAATCTTTAGGCATGATGACCCAGGAGCCACTTCTCTAACTTGTCCAGTACCTTTCAGGTACCTAGGACAGAAGTCAAGATGCAAAACCAGAGAGATTCCACTATCAGTGTCCCATACATAACACCCTTCACCTCTATACATCAAGCACTGTGAGGACTCCTGCAGAAGTGTAAAAGTCTTCCTAGATATAAATTTCTTCTGAGGAAGTTAGAAAAACTATATTGGGTTCTAAGGCTGAGGGAGGTGAAGAGGATGTGAGGATGTATACAGTAGTATGTGTGGCTTTGAATTTGAACATACAGAGCACATAACATATGTGTGCTGCGCATCCATTCCCACACAATGTCAGTGGTGCGTCCCCATCCAGCTCCAGAAGGCTTGGCATGTCCTCCCTTCCCAGTCCTCCTTAAACTTATCTTAATTCAGACACTGTGGCCTCATTAGGAAAGTCACATATTCAAAGGCTCCTGCTGCCGTCAGGGTGGGTGTTTAAGAATCTTCACGTATTCTTTCATAAACCAGATACTGTGATAACATCCTATTCTTCTTGATCTCTTTCCCAGCCTCTCTGATGCACAAAGTGACTTTTCCAAATGGAAAAGTTATATCAAACTGCTTCTAAGCATTCTTCACTGGCTCTCGGTCTCTCAGAAATCCCTGGTGGACTCTTAAGTTTGATTTACCACCCAAACTAGACACTGTTTTGTTCTTTCTTCCCTCTTCCTCCATGCCTGTGATTTGCTAATGAACTTTCTTAGCATCTCCACCCACTATGTACCCACTGGATGGCTTGCCTTGCATATCAGGCTCTAGACCAGGCACTGGGAATATCAAAAGATCCAGAGAGAGGAGTCAGTATATAGAGGAGAGACAGGACATGCTTCCTGGAGACGAGGCAGAGGATGTGTGTTTTAACTGCATCCCACTGCTTACCTAGAGACCAGTTGCCTAACATTTTGCAGAAGCCCCTGTTAAGAATACCCAGAACACAGCAAACAGAATGCAGCATCATGAGGAGTACTTCTGAGGCCATATTTATTTTCCCCCATTTCACTTTATTTATATTTCAATTCCCTGGCATCTTTAAAACCAGATAAGCATGGATCTGAATCTCTTTTTCTTCACCATAGCAATTCTGGGCAAATGGCCAGTTCCTATGACCCTTTCTCTTTATCCGGACCATAGATGATGACCAACACCTCCCTCCCCGGGTTGTCTTTATTTAATAAAATAGTGTACAGTGCCTGCTAGGCACAGGAGCAGACAGGTTTCAGGGCTCCACCCGTGGAAGTGCTGTGGAGTTAGGGTTACTGCTCTTCAAAAAAGCAGCTGGGACACAAATTCTATAGTTAGCTATACACAGACTATATCAGGATCTTGTGAAGATAAGACACTCTATCCTGACTCTGAATGCTCGGAAATAAATGTATCCACTTTGAATACAGCTAAATACATAATTCAGATCACTTTAAAAGCCATTTTTTTAACTATACAAGATGTCCTGTGTGAAGCCTCCCATGTACAGTTTTAATAACACCATCCAATGCACCATGACAAATTCAGGTGCAACTATGACGCCACAAAAGAATCACACAAAGAACTATCTCAGGGCCACAAATAGTTCTGATTTTTATGGGAGGGATGAGAAAAAATAAATCAATAACAAAAAACAAAACATTCATACAGGGTTGTTTTAGGGTCAGGCTCAGTAGAACATTTAATGTGGATTTTAGAGACGAGAATGAAAGTCAATGCAGAGAAAGTTTTAGCAGAGGAGAAAGAACATCATATGCTTTCAATAATATTGGGTCCATATGGTTTTTTGCAAAGAAACACATGTCCTGAAAACACAGGAGGGTCCCCTTGTTTCATTTTGGAAGAGATTGTAGAATTAAAGCCCTCAGGCTAATTAAGCTTGCTTTTTGGCCCCTGGGAAGAGCCAGAATTTAGCTGAGCTTCTGATGCCTTCTTGGCACCGGCCAACAAATTTCTTGATGCTAATGAGCCCCACCATTTGAAAACAGTTTTCATCTTTGGCTTTAACCTAACGGTCATTTGCAACGCTCACCCATCCTATCCTGGGGTCATCTCGGATAGCTGTGTGAGGAGCCGCCCTGCCAACAGGGAATGAGTCCCCTGCTCCCGGTTCCCTTGGGTCTGTCTCAGTAATCTCTTTTCACCTTGTATAACACAGCCACTTAACCATTCTTTTCATGGTACAGAGAAAAACCTGGTATTCCGGTGTCTCTATTTGCAACAGAAGTCTGTGACCGAAAACAAAAGATCGGGATACTGTGACATAACGGAACTCATGTGACTCCTCTGTCAATCATTACGGATGCGCTGCCTCTTCAGCACAGACCACAGAAGTTCTGAACACTAAGAAAACATCTCACTGCCGGCTGTCTTCCCAGTGGCCATGCTCCTTTCGAGAGTTACCTGGACCCAATAGTACAATAGACCAATTTTTAATGGTTCATGGCCTCAGACGCAGTGGAAACCCAAGGATTTAGTTGGGGTTGAGACTGCAAACCTTGCCTGTGGGTCAAACGTTGACAAAATTACTGACAAGAGTTGCTGATCTTCAGCAAGGATCGCCTGAAAAGACGTGAGCCCCGCCCTTGGCTGTGTATTATTTCTTGCAATAGTCATGCGGGCAGCTTTCCTGTCTGCCTTGGGCTTCCCAGGTCCATTCGAAGCAAAGAACATGGTTTTTCAGGCCCCTGCCAGCTGTGTGAATTTTATTATTCCGCCGTGAGACAGAATGACATACATAAATAGCTTGATCGTTCCAATTTGGCTGGAACAACCTGGGGTTTCTGTCCCTTTGGTTTTCTGAGCTAATCAAATGTAGGCCACAGCAGTTGTGGAAAGGAAGGCTGGCTGCAAGGTGAGAAGCCAGAGGTGCTAGCTGATCCTCTAAGAAGGAAGCTATTCAGCTCCTGGGAGGTAGGCGGACTCCTATTTCACGCCTGCTGTGCGCATGCCCAACCGAAGGAAAGGAGCCTTCAGCCAAGTCTCAAACCCACTCAGCCCCTGTGGGATTTGAGTTTAGCTCTTTTAAAACAACATTTTGATGAGTTGTGTGTAAATGAATCAGAAACATATGGATTCAATTTCCCTTGAAGTGTACGTGGGTTTAAAAATTAAGGGAGAAAATGTGTGGAGCTTGGGTGTATATCAAAAGCAAAATGTTTAAAAAATAAAGCAAGACATTTTGCACAACAGACTACCCGCCTTTCTTCTTGAAGTGGAGTGAGTCCATCAGGACGAGAGGCAAGGCCTGTGATTCTAAAGTCACCAATGTGTACTGTGCTGGTCTTTCAACGGACAGCCTCCCGCCACATCCCAGAACCCTGTGAACAATATCCAGTAAATGAAAAGCAGACACCAACCACCAGGGATGCCAGATCGCATCTGGGCTGAAAATTAAATCACCAGAAGAGATTTTCAAACAAGGCACTTACACTCTCTTTTAAAGTTAATTTAATTCTAAATGGAGGGCAGTCTGCAGGTTGATATAAACCAAAGCTAAGAAATCTAAATCAGGATGTGTGCTATCTGAACTCTGACCCAAGTCTATGCCCCTCAGCCAGGAAGCTGCTTCCACGTCCAAGTGTCTTCAGAGGAGACCCCCGATTTTCAAACGCACTCCTTTGAGGAACATTTATCGAGCACCTACTGGATACCAGGAGTTGTTTTCAGAGCCAGAAACATAAAACTACATGAGAAATGATTCCACCTTCCAAGCAGTTTCTGGATTCTCATAACTGGTGGCCTGGGTTTGAGGATAGAATACGCCATGAGGGGAACCTGGGATGACGTAGTTCATACCACCTTGGCAGAGGGAGAAAAGGGGTTTCAACATTTACCAGATTCCTATAGTGGTGCCTGTGGGAATGGCTGCACGTAGAGCAGGTGACAATAACAGATGAATCATTTCTTCACAGCCCATTTGGAAAGGCACAAATGTTACATGATGTCCCAAGGGAACCACTTTCATGAATGGAGTGAACAACGAGAAACTGTGAGAAGCCTTGTTGGAGTATCAAGAAAATGAGGTACCCAGGTTTTCATAGGAGGAGGTGACTGGCTAGTTTGGCAACTTCTGAAGCTGGTATGGAATTGAACCTGCTCTACAGGGGCTTAGCCAGAGAGGAAGGGGTCAGGGAATCAAGCCATCTCAGCAGATAGATGTCTATCAAGTGTAGATTTTAACCTATAGGAGAGCAAGAGTGGAAGTGGGTGTGTGAGCTCTGGCTGTGTGGCTGGCTAGTCAGAGGCACTTTGCAACCCAAATGCAGAGGAGGAAGCAAGAGCACAGGCCAAGGGTGCAGAGCAGCAGAAATTTCATTCAATATGTTCAGAGAAGATGAGGGTTTCTTTCTATGGATTTGTAGAAAACAAAGCACACTCTGTCTGTAAAGTTCAAAACATTTAAAATTGGAAAGCAATGAGACCAGAGTAGACACGGGCTTAGAGCAGCAGAGTCCATCAGAACGCACATGAACCACGACTTCAGGCTCAAGTCTTCCAATGCTCGTACTGAAAAAGAAAGTCGAAAGAAATCGATGAGACTAATTTTAATGCTACATTTTATTCGACCCAATCCAGCTAAACTATCACCATTTTATTATATAACAACAACCATACTTATATTCTTTTTTTCACTCTAGCCCTTTGAAATCCAATATGAGTTGTTACAGTCATAGCATACCTCAGTTTGTACTGGTCCACATTTCCAGTGCTGGATACCCACATTTAGTTGGTAGCTACCATATTGGACAAGACAGATTTAGGGCATTTTGTGTTGGCTGAAACTTGAGTCAAATGTTTAGTGTGTGTGTGTGTGTGTGTGTGTGTGTGTGTGTGTGTGTGTGTGTGTCTGGGTGTGTGTCTGGGTGTGTCTGTGTGTATGTATGTATGTATGTATGTATGTATGTATGTATGTATGTTTCCTCTTTTAAAATAGAAAGCTCTCATCATTGCATATAATGTTACAGATAAGGGATGAAAATGCAGACATTACTTAGATATCAGCACACAGCTGTGACGACATATAGCACGCTCAAAGAATGGGAATTTGCTGTGCCTTTCCTGTACTCTTAGGCATTTCTTTGAGATTTGAATAAAACAAATCTTGAGTTTCCATTAAAACTGAACTTTAAACACTTCCATTAGGTACTAGAAATACAGATGAAAAGAAAGCTACTGAGCATAGTTTATATGAAAATCACCCATCAATCTTATTTCTTAGATCCTCTGCATGATAGCTGTGATTTGGTCACTCTACAAAATCACATCCTATACACAGAGAGATGGAGGAAGTGGGTCTGCTTACAAAACATACATCTGATAAGTTCATGTTACAAGAAAAATAACATCCTGTTTAATTTAACCTAACAATTCTATAATTAAAATCTCTCTCTCTCTCTCTCTCTCTCTCTCTCTCTCTCTCTCTCTCTCTCTCTCTCTCGTGTGTGTGTGTGTGTGTGTGTGTGTGTGTGTGTGTGTATCCATCTATTGTTAAAGATTCCCATGGGTCTCCCACTTTCGAGTAAAGTATTTAATTTCCCTTTTGGCTGAACTTATATTTTTTCCTGTTTTCAAAGGCAGAACAAAAAGAAGAAACATAAAGTCAGGAAAAGATGTGGGTGGTAGGAGGAATTAGAGGTGGGGAAAGGGTATGTGTTGATATGATATAAATATATTCCTGTATAAAATTGCCAAAGAATAATGAAATTTATTTAATTAAAAACTAAAAATATCACTGCCTAATAATTCACATGTCATGCAAGTAGTCATTGTAAAACATTGAAAAATCATATTTGGGGGCAAGAATGATTGAAGGTAATCTAGAAAACAGATACAACAACAGAGACTGTTTTTTATATGATTACAAGTGTTTCAAGGTGAAAGTAAGGTTAAGACAAAGCTCTTACATGTGTAAACTGGGGTCTAATAAAGAATATATTGTGCCAAAATGTTTAGAATCCAAAGCAGAGAAAGGTGAGAGGAATTTGTATGTCAAGAACACACTGAAAATTAAAGTTGCTAAGGCTGTAAAAACATCTGCACGGCAATTTTAGAGAGTTGCCCTAGAGGTTAGCTAATATATTACCACATAGCATGCTATAGGGCCGAGCCAATGTCACTCTGCTCTGCTAAGCATTTGGATGGCTTTCCTTTCTGGTCATGCTTTGCTAATTATTTTCTTATGTCATGTGTGCATTTCAGTCTGGAAATTCCCCTAACCCCTCACCTAAAAAATTATCTTTGACATACGTTAGGCAAATAGGAAAAAAATTAAGAAGTAATGAGGAAGAGGCCCAACTGCTTTGAGAAGTTTCCACATATGTGCTAATTAGTTATTCCATCTGAAAATAGTCCCAGGAAGGTGGGTGAGTATAGCAGTCTGAGATAAATAATGCAAAGACCCTGTGGCAGTGTCAAAAACACCATAATGAAGGCTGCTTGGAAGTTCAGAAAGTCTTCATGTGCCAGGGGGTGAAGATACAAACATCAATGAAATAAAACTGCTCTAACACCTTGCCCCCCCCACACACACACACAACACACACACACACAGCACACACACACAACACACACACACACAACACACACACATAGCACACACACATACACACACACACACACACACACACACACACACACACACACACACACACCACACACACACACACACACACACACACACACACACACCACACACACACATAGCACACACACACACACACACTATACATTTGCTTTCAGGATTATAGCCAACCTTCCCATTCAGATTTGATTTTACATTGAGTGAAACAGAAATTTTTACATCTAGTTCTCAATGCTGCTAGACAGTGTGGTCTTTATTCAAATGCTGGCCTCACATACTAAGTGAAATAATCTCCCATTACAGGAACCACAACCTCTGGAAGTCCCCTTTGTGAAATCGCAAGCCTGCCAGTTTAGACTTCTGACATGATGCTTAACTATGTTTTTTAAGTACAATTGTGTTTCATCCACTGGACCAGTTGTATTGGTGGCTAAAAAGGACTCTGTAAAGTCAGAGAAACTAATAGAAGCAGCTCCATAAACAAGGGTTAAGTAGCATTACAATGGTAATTTCTGGTGTTGATGCTTTCAGCCAACACAAGGAGACTGTGATTTGGAAGTTGTGATGGAGATATTAGGGAAACATCTCAATATCCCACTAGACATGCTGCAGAGATGAAGACGTGGATTGGGTAATTTCACACATAACTACATGGAAGGAGAAAACAACCTGAGTTTTTAATGGCTTTATAAAGATGTGGATGACAGTGTTCTATTAGACACGCTTGTAAGGTGTCCTCACCCATGCTGTTAAGATGGTGGGTGACTAACTCGATGCTTCTCCTATTAAACAGGCTTCTTCCACCGTGGACAGTCTGTTCCTAATTGCTGGGAACAATTGGAAAATGTCAGGTGTCCAAACCCCTAAGAAGCACCTTTGTGCTTTGTGGAGAGGCTGTCACCAAGTCAGTGACCCACCTAGCAGACTGATTTTATCACTTTGTCAAACTTACTGGGTATGGAAACAAAGTGTGCTCTGAGGAGTAAACAAAACTTCCGGAACCAGTCTGCAGCCTGCCTGCTAAAGGAGCCCTTGATCACTTCTTCCTTGAAAATCAGGACTTCCTCCAAAAGGAATAAACTACCCTCCAAGAGAGTGAGGTAACCAGGTATTTACATTTAGACAAGATAGAGTCCCTTCAAGCCGCTGAGAAGAATGCACAGCTGTCAAGAGTCAAATAAAGGCTTTCAGAAATCTTTCTCAAGAGCCAAGGATGCCATTTGAAGAAGAAAGTAGTGAGCAATTTCCAGTAACATCATAGGAATTTCAAAAATAAATTCTGTTTGAAAGATACAACCTGACCATGCCCATCAAAATGAGGTATGTAGGGCACACATTGCCAGAATAGTATTACGCATTTTAACAGACTACATGTTTTTATGCCTACACATGTTCTTTTTCCTTGATAGAATAAAAGATGGAGACAATGAGTTTTCACTATGAAAGGAACTCTTTATATTTTCTACATATCCAGGTAAACATTCTTTTATCAAGTCATATAATTTCAGAATTGTTTTTATTTCTATTTTTTTCAAAAGAAACTTGTTCAATTTATAGGTTCACTTCTTTTCCTTACACCTTTATGTGTTTGTTTATGAGGACTTGCATGCTGTACGTTTACAAATAAGAGGACAATTGTAAGACTGGGTTCTCTTTTTCAACCTTGGCTTATGGGATTGGAACTCATCAGTCTTGGCCACTTCACATGATACGCCATCTCACTGGCTCCAGGTTCACTCATTTTCAACTTCAATGCACTAGAAACCTTAGCCACTGTGTGCCCCAGAATCAGGATATTTCTGGTATCATCTGAAAGAGTGCGGAACAATGAGTAAAGAGCATTTCTTAACCACACAAGAAGTTGGAAATGGGAGGTAAACGTTCTGAGCTCAGAACATGCTCCCATTTTCTTGGCCTCATGCCTAAGTCCTCAGAAGGGCTATACAATAAGACACAGTAAATTTATTAAATAGGTAGAGATAAATACAGCAGCCCATCTGTAAATGTAATATTCCGTCAACTATAACTGTTTATTGATCACCTGGCACTGAGAATCCAGGCACTGGTTATATCCATGAAGGATACAGAAATCCTTGCCTGATTAGAGCTTACAATACATTAGGAGTGGGAGTAAGGGAGACAAAATAGACATAATTATATTCATGTGTTTATATAGTATAGAAGTAAAGGCTAAGAGCAAAATAAATAAATTACAGAGCATGAGATGAAGGAGTGTCAACATGGTGAAAGGCTAGTCAAGGCAGGGCTCCTTGACAAAGTGGCACCTGAATGAGATGTGAAAACAAGTGGACATCTGAGCTAAGAGGCTTCCAGGAAGATGGAATAAATACAGTGTCCCTGAAGCAGAACTGTGCATCGGATATCCACAGAATGGTGGAATGCTGTAGCAACAGGAAGTAGAGATGTTTAGAATGAAATGGTAAACATGGGCCAGTGAGCAGTCACCCAGGAGAACACATTGATTTTTTAGTTGATTAGAAGCCAAGTGACATGGGACAAGATAGTTGTGATCTCATCTGTTACTTGAGAGGGTGATCTGGCCATAGCCTTGGAAATAACCATGGCAGGACTAAGGGACATGAGGCTTACAGTTTCATCTAGTTATGACATGGTGGCTTGACAAGAGGAAAGGGCAAGGTTTAAGTAGAGACACTTAGACACAAGTAGAGACACAAGGCAATGGAGAAAGTTGACCTTGCAGGTTTTGATGATGGTGTGGAGGGGCGATGAAAAAGAGTAGTCCATACTAATAGCTCGTGTGAGTCCATGCTAATAGCAGGATCTTGGAAGCTGGCAGAAGGACATCATTCTCAAAGCACATGTAGGTAAACATAGGGAAGGAATATCAGAAGCTCAGTTTTTAATATATGATATTTAAGATGTTTATTCAATATCTATGCTGAGATGTATATAAGTCTGAAGTTTGGGGGCTATGAATTAACAAGGGCAAGCAAGAGTAACAAGGACCTGGCCTTCTAGCATACAGGATTTAGTGTGGGTACTGACATACAGATAGAAGATGAAAATCTGAGAATACTATAAAGTTCTTAAGAGAAGCATCCAACCCGACCTGGAAGTTCTCACAGATACAAGCACAAATGCTTGATGAGGGTGTGAACACAATACTTGTTGATTTGCTCATTTATGTACTTGCTAATTTTACTGTTTTTGTACAAGTGTTCTTCCTAATATCTGACAATAAATCCAAGTAATTTTAGTAAAGGATACTTTGGTGTAAGAGACATCTAAGTGAAAACTTCTAAGAAAGAACAAAGTTAGCAAGAGCCAAGTGGGTTCAGGAGACATGAGATTACGATTACATATCACCTCATGTCATGCTTCAAGGTGACAGAAAATATGTGAAGAAGCAGCTCAGCATGGGATTGTTGGAACCATTGTCAAAGCATAGATGTAGACAAGTTGGCAGGTTGTTTCCACAGCACGACGTCATGACTGAATATCTGGGACAACGAAAGTGATTGATTGTGAGTATGTGTGTGTACATATATATAATATATATTAATAGTATATATATATATATATATATATATATACATGTATTATATATATATACTTCTTCACTTTTCAAAACTCCCTTTCTATCGCTTCTTGGCCTTTTGGCTAAGATCAAGTGTAGTATCAAAACTCCCTTTCTTTTGAATCTATTGCTTCATTTTCGCCCATGCAGGTACTCAATAAGTTAGAGAGGATTACAGAATTACCTAACACCACAGAGTGTTAATGCCAAATGAAACTTCACAATCCTTGGTAACCAGTTGAGCTCTATGTCTTTTTATTGGGTGATTGAGTCCATTGATGTTAAGAGATATTAAGAAATAGTGATTGTTGCTCCTTGTTATTTTTGATGTTATTTCTATGTTTGTGCAGCTATCTTCTTGGGGGTTTGTTGAAAGATTACTTTCTTGCTTTTTCTAGGGTGTAGTTTCCTTCCTTGTGTTGGCATTTTCCATCTATTATCCTTTGTAGGGCTGGATTTATGGAAAGATATTGTGTAAATTTGCTTTTGTCATGGAATATCTTGGTTTCTCTATCTATGGTAATTGAAAGTTTTGCTGGGTATAGTAGCCTGGACTAGCATTTGTATTATCTTGGGTCTGTATGACATCTGCTCAGGAACTTCTAGCCTTCAAAGTCTCTGGTGAGAAGTCTGGTGTAATTCTGATAGGTCTGCCTTTACATGACCTTTTTCACTAACTGCTTTTAATATTCTTTCTTTGTTTTGTGCATTGAGTGTTTTGACTATTATGTGATAGGAGGAATTTCTTTTCTGGTCCAGTCTATTAGGAGTTCTGTAGGTCTCTTGTATGTTTATGGGCATCTCTTTCTTTAGGTTAGGAAAGTTTTCTTCTATAATTTTGTTCAAGATATTTACTGGCCCTTTAAGTTGGGAATCTTCACTCTCTTCTATACCTGTTATCCTTAGGTTTGGTCTTCTCACTGTGTCCTGGATTCCTGGATGTTTTGGCTTAGGAGCTTTGTGCATTTTGCATTTTCTTTGACTGTTGTGTCAATGTTTTCTACGGTGTCGACTGCTCCTGACTCTCTGCTCTATCTCTTGTATTCTGTTGGTGATGCTTGCATCTGTGACTCCTTATCTCTTTTTTAGGTTTTCTATCTTCAGGGTTGTCTCCCATTGTGGTTTCTTTATTGTTTCTATTTCCATTTTCAGATTCTGGATAGTTTTGATCAATTCCTTTACCTGTTTTGGTTGTGTTTTCCTGTTATTCGTTAAGGGAATTTTTGTATTTTCTCTTTAAAGGCTTCTATCTATTTACCTGTGCTTTCCTATTATTTATGTCCTTCTTAAAGTCCTCTACCATCATCATGTATGTGATTTTAAATCAGAGTCTTGCTTTTCCAGTGTGTTGGGGTATCTAGGGCTTGTTGTGGTGGGAGAACTGGGTTCTGATGATGCCAAATAGCCTTGGTATCTGTTGCTTATGTTCTTGCCCTTGCTTCTCGCCACCTGGTTATCTCTGGTGTTAGCTGGTCTTGCTGTCTCTGACTGTGGTTTGTCCCTCCTGCAAGCCTGTGTGCCAGTACTCCTGGGAGACCAGTTCTCTCCAGGTAGAATTTGGGTATGGAGAGCTGTGGCAGAGTGTCAGCTCAGGGGTGCAGATGGAAACTGGAAGGATCCTGTCCCAGGCTGTTCCTTGACTCCTGTGTTCTGATGGCTCTGGGTGTGTCTCTCTTGGGCCAGGAATTTGAACAGAAGTGGTGGTCTTACTTGTGTGTTGGCACTCCTGTGAGACCAGATCTCTCTGGATGGTATTTGGGTATGGAGTTCTGTGGCACAGGATCAGCTCCCCATATGCTCAGATTTAGATGGCCATAAGTGCACCCCAAAATATCTTTATAGTTTAAGTAATTTCAAAAAATTACTTATAAACATATTTGTAACAGGATCTGCCATTCACCAGTATGTACTATTTCTAACATGAATAAAACATGAAATAACCCATTAGAAAGAATTACTTTCCTGGGTGAAATCACAGCTAGAGTAGGAGAGCTTCCTAAGAACTCTATCTCACAGATCTATACAATCACAAAAAAGCCTGTGCATAAGAATGAATCAGATATCTATACTAAAGAGTGAGAGTGGTTTAAAATCCCAAACCATAATACAAATTCATTAATTGATCTTTGACATCCCTTGAGTGTGTGTGTGTGTGTGTGTGTGTGTGTGTGTGTGTGTGAAAGAGAGAGAGAGAGAGAGAGAGAGAGAGAGAACAATAAAATTCAGTGGTTTGCTGTTTCTCATATAGGTTGCCCCATGGTAGAGTTGTACTTTATAACATTTACAAGAAAGGAGAGAAATATGGCTCAAGTACCCTTCACAAATATTCATTATTTATAACAATACTTCTGACATAGCAAAATACCTATGTATCATTCCTCCCCCTTTGGGAAAAAGCCAATTTGCACAAATATTTAAAAATTCATATAATGGAAAATGCATTCTAGTCTTGAGTGCTTCCTCATTCAGAAATATAACCTCCCATATGTTATTTTATGATAGCATATCACTGGACTATAATTACAATGTGTTCAAAACACTTAGTAGATTCTGCATTAAAAGAGCTGCTCACTTTAGTGTTACAGCATTGAAGGGATTTCGGGCCAGGCTCAGATTCAACACCTGTGTTTCCAGTAAGCCCAACTCCTTCCGCCCATCTTCAGTACAACCGTGTTAAGTTGTAGCAACATGGATCTGAAGAGATCGGAAAGGGGCCAGACAGCTCTTACAATAGCTAAAGCAGCATGTGCCAATTCACACAACTCTTGAGCATCCAGAGTTAAGCCAAAAAATATGCTATCACTCACCACACTGCTATGTCATCACACACCAGCCTGTGAAATCCTCCAGCCTCCTCAGTAATTCTGATTCCTGCCAAGCCATTTCTCTCTCACACTGCCATCAATGCCTCTTTCCTAATGTCCCCTCAAGCTTACCCTGGCTTCTTGAGAAGGAGCTTCAGGCTGAGAGATTTTCACTCCAAGGGACTCTGAGCCACTGAAATTAACAGTGTATATAAAAGTCTTTGCTTGTTTCTCTTTCTTCCTTTCATAGCACATAAAGCACTATTTTGATTCTTTTCTAGTATCCATACCAAGCTATCTCTTCCTCCTTATAAATCAACAATTAAATTTGCCCTTTTTTTTTCTTAAGTCATCTACACTCATAGTCCACCAGAGAAAAGCCAATTCATAAACAGGCAAGAACTACTGAGAGTAAAAATGAGACTTGGCCTATGTTTTCCCTCTCCCTCATCAATAGGTACTCAAAGGCAAAGCTCCCTGTCCTGATGTTTGCAGAATGACATCCATCACACAGGTAATTACTCATCCATCTTAATGCTTCCTTTTAACTTTGCCCTTAAGAAGCCTGTGATCTCCCAAGCTAAGGGCCTCAGTAAAATCAATAAAACCCCGTCCTATCAGGCCACCCGCCAGATCATTTTCCACCTCTTAACAAGGCAGTGGTTATTAAATGCCTTGTTTGAAAACCCAAGTGGGGTCATCAGACTTTCATGATGAAAATAGCCCATCAATCGCCCACGTGCTATCTTTTCAGTGTCTTTGGTATGAATGATAAAGTAGGTAATGGCCTACAGATTTTCAATATCTGAGCATGCTCTCCTTTTTCCCATTGAGGCTGCATCGTAGCAAAGGGAGTTCTGTGACTGGAGGAGGCTTGTTAAGAGAGAAAGGGGTTTCCAGTCAATGCATGAGCTATGTTGCTGGCTCTGACTTTGAAAACAGAGTTCTAAGGTACCAGTTCCATGTTTGTCATCAGCTCAGCTGATCAATAGCCAGATTTTTGAAATCCATATATTGCAAAAGTGATTTGCACCATTGCAATACTTTATATGCATCTTTTCTAGGGAGTGGGTGGATACCCTGAATTTATCAGATATATCAGAGATAGAGGCTCAAACAAAGAGGTATGCATTGGTATTGCACTGTTCTTCAATGGAAAACCATCATACAAAACTCCATAAAAATGTATGATTTTCATACATATTTGTGAAAATACTTCTGTCATTCAATGTCTTTTGGAATCCCATTTACTAAATCTTGTATCTTGACACTGCCAGATATCTACATGAATAATAAGAATAGTCCATCGACAAATGTCTCTGTCTCCCTTATGTGTTTTCTGTTTGATTTGACTTTTGAATTATAGGAAATAATTGTAGGGTCAAGCATCTTCAACTTAAAATCTCTTCCTTTTTACTGTTTCACATTAATGATAAAATTAAAAGGGAGAGCATTTTAAAAACCTTCACTACACTATTCAAAATTTCCAGAAATAATTAACAAATTTTAAACTTCAGTCTATCACAATTTCCAGTAAGAGACAAAGACCTGGAACTCTGCCAATTGAAGATGTCTGATAAGGCACTACTCCTATTCTCCATGGGCCAACTATATCAACAAGAGGCTTGGATTCTGGAGTTGAGCCCCATTCTTGAAGTGTTTTCTCAATGATTAAAGTAAGATCCAATAAGCCCTGGCTTGATGTTAAATAATTTTGAATTCTGATACTCTGAAATTAGCTAAACCTTAAGGAGTGGCTATCATTATCAGATTATTTGACTACCTCAAACACTTCCTATCCAGAATCTAAGGGAACAATGAGGTCAGGCAGTTCAAGTCTCACTGGTACCTCAGATACAAACTCTACCATCCAGAACAAGCAGAATAATGCTGGAGATTTGATGGATACACAGACACACTTGGAATCCAGTGCTGATTCTTGCCTCTTACTTAACTAAAATCACATGGAAAATAACTAGGAGAAGAAATCCAACAGGTCAGCTTTCTCTATCCTATGTGCTCTTTGTTATAAAGCTATGTAACTAAAAGTATGGAATGTATGAAGTACATTTGAAGAAAACAATTGTGGGAGGGAACTGTGAACAGGCAGTGTTTTACTTACAAATTTAAGTCTGCTTTATACAAAACATTTTCATTGTAATCCCATTTGTCTGGTGAAGGCACTCTGACACCCAAGGTAGAGAGCTCTAGTTTAACTAGGCAGATGTGCCATCTCTCAAATCCCTTCTTTCTCACAGACTTGATGCAAGAGCCTAGAGAAGCCAGCTAATGCCCTCTGCCTAAGTTTTACTTACATCGTAAAATCAATATAAGGGTGAATAAGGTCAAGGTCAGAAATGTTATGACAAGTGGTAAAATTTATAGAGCATACACTGTGGGCAAGGAGATTGTTTTCTAAGTTCAGCTAGCCAGTCTCCAAGAACGTTTGTAATTATCACAATTTCATCTGTAAAGGAATTATGACACAGAAAAGCTATGTGACTTGCCTAAATAAGTACAAGTTTTGGTTCATATACTAACTGCTAGAATGATATTGATGTAGTTTTTACCTACACCACCTCCTCAAGAACCATCCAACTCTCTCTCTTCCTTTATCCCATGAGCCTTTGGGCTTCCACCTCTGCCTGCCAGGAGGCTCTTCCTTTCCCTAACAGTGCTCTTCATTTCTTTGCCCATTGAGTCATCCCTGATCCTTGTTCAGTTCTTTAAATTGTCCACATCCCAATTCAGAAGTTACTTCCTAGGAAAGTCTTCCCAAACTGAATCGTAAATCACATTCTTCAACCCAAGACCTCAAAACACAAGTCTTTAAGTCAAGATTTTCTATGATGCTTTGTGTTCCCTGGGAGATTGTATATGTAGCAATGACCTCCTCCACCAGCCTACAGACTCCTGACACAAGCACTGTGCCAGTGTTCACTTCGACTTTTATTTTAGTATGAAGGAATACATGGTCTTTTCAAAAAATTGTGAATGTGTGACTGTACTGAGTGCATAAAATATACTTTGGGTCCAATCTATTTGCATATAAAAAGGAAGGTTCTGCAAGGTTAATTAAGTTGTGTCTTGGAAGAATGAACACTCCTAGGAGGATATGAAGGTGACCCTAGGATATGCTGAGACTCCTAGCACCTGGAGATGTGGAGCCTAGAAAAGACACCTCCAATAGCCAGGCAATGGAGCAAGGGAGACAACAAGTCACCCATAAAACCTTCAACCCAAAATTTGCCCTGCCTACAAGACGTGCATTGATAAAGACCGAGCAGAGATTAAGAGAATGGCCAACCAATGGCTGTCCCAACTTCAGACCCACTCCATGGGTGAGAGCTAATCCTGACACTCTTAATAGTACTCTGCTAGGCTGGCAGACAGAAGCCTAGAACAACTGTCATCTGAGAGGCTTCATCCAGCAACTGGTAGAAACAGATGCAGAGACCTTCAACCAAACATTAGGCAGAGCTCAGCGAGTCTTGAGGAAGAGCTGAGGGAAGGATTGAGGGTCCCGGAGGAATCAAAGACACCACAGAAGATCTTCAGACTCAACTAACCTGAGCCCATGTCTTTATATGAAAAGTAGGCTTTGCTGGATGGTATGTAAAGATTTGAGGTGGAGTGTTTTCCCATGAGCCATCAACAGAGGACTTGTGTAATCACGTGGCCTACAAAAGAGGTAAACAGGAAGGAGTACCATCATGAGAGGAGTTGCAACCAAGAAACAGAGGTCAGAGTGATATCATTGATAGAAGGGATCAAGGAGGCAAGAAATGTGGGAAATTCCCTGAAGGTAGAAAGTGCAAGGATGGATTCTTCCAACAGGGGTGGAAAGAATGCAGTTTTCCTGATTTTAGCTATACAAGACTTCCCACCACCAGACCTTGAAGGTACTAAATTCATGTGGTATAAACTTGCCGAGAGCAACAATAGGTGATAACAAAGATGTTAAAGGAACTCACATCCATGGGTAAAGTTGGCTACAGGATAACAAAGCAATAAAGCATCATAGGCATCGCCATGTGAGTTCGAGTTTACCAGACAAATGTAACTTGCATACAATAATAAAGGATTCTCTGCTCAACTACAACCACACACTCACTCACTTAAACGAGACATTTTCAAAAAAAAGTGACATCTGTTCTTTAATTACTTTCGCCAAATAACTCAAATTTAAAGACATATAAATGTTTGATTAATCTCATCCAGAAAACATACTAACATGAAGCTCACCCACCTTCTAGCCACCTTCTTGACATTGGGCTGCATATTTGCCTTCTCTGTCTATTTTCTACACTGAATGTAATCCAAAGCAAACCCAGAGCCAATCCCCTGCTGCAGTAAAGTCTGGGAGACTATTACTTTTCAGTTAAGGATGCTTGCTATATTCTAACTTGCCCAACCAAGTGTACCCAAAGGTTCTTCTTAAGTCCCCCACACCTCCCTTTCTATCCATCACAGTATCTACAGCCCAGGAACAATGCAGTGAGGGGATGGAGCTGCCCTACTGTGCACAAGTTCAAAATCACCGTAAAGTGTGAGGTCCCAGGTCTCCTCTAAGTGCTGCCCCTGGCATTTAGTAACGGTCCAGGAAAGTTCAGAATCCCTCATTAATAAATCAGCTTCATTAATTTGTGTGATAATTAAAAATAACCCACAAAATAAATCATCCTAGAGCATATTTTATCAATATATTTTCTACTTCAGAGATTGCTTTTAGCATTTGCCATTTTAAGGGATCAGAGAAGATGAAATAAGATATAAAGGAAGTCGGTCAGACAAGGAGGGGGGAGGTCTTGCAAATAGAGCCTTGGTCTTCTACCACTGGAGACCTGTATCAACACAAAGATTCAGAACAATCAAAATTAGAGATGCTACTGGCATTGCCACATGCCTGATGACAGATAATTCTGCTAATATACTCACTGGAACTTGAAAATTGAAAAATCCATTCCCTGTATATTGTAATGGTTCAAGTAATGAAAATTTTATATTGGTATTGATAATGACATCCTTGGAACAAGACAGATGCAGAGACTGGAAGTGCATTGCATTTTTAAAAAAACCACAGCAGGCGTTAGATTCTGGAACACACAGTTCCTGTCTTAAGCAGGGTTTTAGTTGTTCATCTTCATTAGGTTATATTTAGAGAAAAGGATACATAAATTAGAATATTAGTAAAATGAAAGAAACATAATGCTCTTGATCCCAAAGAGACATCCACCGATATGCTTTGTGTGTTTTTAAATCCACCCATCAGTGTTATTACTGCATATTCACAGCTCAGTGTGCATTGCAGAACTGACTTGTGGCTGTGCAGTGCGTTAGATATTACTGTGGATTAGATGTTCTCTCAAGCACATCACTGAGACTCTGGTCCACTAAGAAGAACCGTTCTGTTGGACCAGTTCTCATTATCTCCACAAAGTAGACAAAAGAGTCTTCATTACCAGGTTCTTATATTTCCCACTCATCTTGTTGCTATAATAATAAAACAATACCTGGAAAAACAACTTAAGGATGGTTTTATTTGGCACACAGTTTGAGGATACAGTTCACTGTGGTAGAGAACATGTGATGGCAGTGGGCAAGGCAGCTGATCACAATGCATCTATATCTGGGAATCTGAGATGTGAACGCTAGGACTTACTTTTTGGGTATTTTTTGTCCTGAAACCCAGTCAATGGTCTGATTTCACCCACATTCAGGGTTGGCTATTTTACCACAATAAAAGTAGTCTATAAACTTCTTCACAGATGTGCACAGTAGTTAGACTTTGCAATTCTCCATCTTGTCATATAGAAAATCAACATTAACCACCACAATTTCCTACACAGTCACTATTTTCCAGGCTTGAAGGGAGATACTCAATAGTTTCTGAGGAGAAAAACTCAATGGAAAAACGTAATAAAAGTGGAAGACTTTTATTGGCTTGAAGGGTTTACAGAAATAGAATAAGGACAAGTTTGGGAGAATTACCAACCTAGAAAACTCCCTGAATGATTGTGTCTCCTACTGTTAACACACACACAGATCTTTACCCATCAAATCAGAGATGGATGTTCAAACACAGTGAGGTAAAGCAATGCTATGTCACGTCTGAGGCTAGTTTATAAAGGTATGACTGAATCAACCTTGATCCTTCATGTCACTCATTTTGAAGAAAACCAGCCACCGTGCTAGGGACACTCAGCAGTCTCTGAAATAGCCACCCAGAGCAGCAGAAACATTCAGTTTGGACTGGTACCAAGTTGCTAACCATGTAAGTGAGACACCATCTAAGTTTATCTTCCTGCATAAACCATGCCTTCAGAGAAGTACAGTTTTAGCCAGCATCCTCAAGCAACTGGATAGGGGATCCTAAGTCAGAACTGACTTGTTAAGATATTTCTGAATTGGGAACTGGAGAGATGGCTCCATAGTTAGGAATACTTGCTGCTCTCTCAGAGAACTCAAACTTGGTTCTTAACCTCCATGTCAGCTGACCCACAACACAATGGCCTGTGACCCCAGCTCCAGGGAATCCAATGCTCTCTCCTGGCCTCCTCAGGCACCTGAGCACAAACCTGCACATGCGCACACACATGCGCGCGCACGCGTGTGCGCGCGCGCACACACACACACACACACACACACACGTACTCGTTAAATGGAATTCTACTAATTTCCTAGCCCACAGAAACTGGGCAGAAGAAGTTGCTCTTGTTCAGTGTTTATGTTTAAATAGTTTAGTAGAGCTGCATTACATGGCACCATGTAACTACAAACTCACCTGGATAGCATGAGTTAGCTGCATGGCCTAAGAGGCAGTCTCGCATACTGATTAGGAGTAGAATTAGTGGAGTTAGACAGATCTGAGTTTGAACCCTACATAAGCAATTTCCCAAGTTATGTTTCCTTTCTAAATCTCAGTTTCCTCCCCTGAAGAATACATAATGAAATTTCTTGTCTGTCACCTCGCTCAGGGTCACACATCATAGAAATACATAACACGGGATCCATGTGTAGATCCTAAATCCTGAGTGACAGAATAGGTGTACACCTGTTTGTTCTGAGTGTGTGTGTGGCGGAGGGGGTTATGTGTAGCACACGCTTCAGTTAAAAAAAGAAACCCACTTGCATTAAGCACCGACGATATTGGCTGCTTGGTGAGACAGGCACTTCACGTGTTCTCATCTGTCTGTAAATACAATGCCTTCCTTGATATCACTTGGGACCACACTACTGACAAGCTCCTTGTCAGATGCTGGGAACCTTGGTCCAGAGGCAGAGTGCACACTTGTCACATGCTGTGTGCCATCCTAGGTTCAATCCCTCGCATTGCCAAACCAGAATTTTAAAAATAATAAAATCTTTCTGCTTTCAGAAGAATTGGTCCAAGATGAGTATTGTATGATAAAACCCACTGAATTATATTTACTTTTATTGTAGCAAATTATCCTTCTCACAAAAGTCGAAGATATCTAATTAACTAAAAGCCAATGAAAACAGTGTGCTATGCATAAACGCTGAGCTGTCCTTTTTTTATTTCAGGAAAGGGTTACTAGCATGCGGAGGGAGTAGAGAAACTGAGGTTTAGAGAGTGGTTTTGCTTGTGGGAAGCAGGCTGCATGTATGTGCCCATTTCCTGGTCAGTTCCTCTCTCGTCTTCTATAATCAAGACTGTATTATGACTTACAAGACCACAAGAAAACAAAATTAATTTTTTTTATTTATTCAGCCAGCTCACTGTAATGAAGAACTGAAAACATCACCAAGGCACAAGTGTTTTCTAAAAGCATCCAAAGTCTCCTGGCTTGGACCATCTCCTTGTACAAATACACCCTTCTCTTGCCTCTCTGCTCTCCTGCAGTTCTGAGAAATCATGTGGACCCTGCCTATTATCATCCCACAGTCTCGCTCTCCATTTTTGCCAATTCCAATTTGTTCTGAGGCCTGCAATAAATGAAATAAATAATAAATGAAAAGGCCAGAGGCAACAGTACCATCACCCTGCAGACCCAGGGGAGAACCCAGAGGTTATAGGGCGTCACTGCAGAGAAGATGGAAAACCATGTCTCACGGGCCCAATTATTTACTGTAGTTGCTCAGATGAGATGATGTACGGCTGTGACAAGGCTGTTCTGGAAACAGTAGCCAGCTGATATAAATTTAGATCTATTACAAAAAAGAAAAATCTCTGATCCAGAGTCCAACTTAAAAAGAAAAGAAAAGAAATTAAATTGCTCCTCTGCACTTTATCCATAGAAATAAGTATTTGATATTTAGTAATCATTGGATTTTCTAACATTGAACTAGTAGTTTAAAAAACTAAGACTATAAATTTTTGTAGTTCAGATTCATTAAGGGCATGCCAAGTTATTTTAGTCACATCATAGGTATAAGACGGAACTTTAAAGGCCAGCTTTCAGATCTGGTACACTATACACCTAAGCTATGTATCCAGTTATCGTGACTATGCAAAGAGGTGTGCATGCTAAGCTAAGCTCATGAAATTAGGATCAAGATTTCAAATTTCAAACCAACACATACTGAAATGAAAACTGTAAATGTCAAAGGGCAGCGTTGGTTCCAATGCATGATCAGAAATAAATGAATAAAATGAGATACGTAAAGTGTGAACTAACATTCCTGCTCCCATGGATAAGTGTTGAAAGGAAATTCATTAATTCCAGGGAGAGTCTACCAGATGGGCTTCCTAGGCTTGAGCTATAAGAAAAGAGGAGTTAGTTGGTGAATAAAGACTAAAGAATCAGGTTTCTTCATGGCAAAGGCAGTTAAAAACAAAGGGTTTTAAGTTGTATCAGATCAGTTAAATAAAACGGAGTGATTAGGATAAATATATCCATAGTGCTATTCACAAATATATAGCTTCTACTATGTATCATGTACGTTATAAAATATAATTATAAGTCAAATTATAGAGAGTAACATTAAGTAAATATAGTTAAACTTTCCTTAATATTATTTCCAATATATTACCACTGGTGACAGTAACATTATGGAGATGTAGAAACAAGGATAAAGTCTAAACAACTAGAACTGGATTCCAGTGTTGTGACATACACAACTATAATGCTAGTACTCTGAGGATGAGGCAGGAGGATCAAGAGACTGAGACCAGCCTGGACGACATAGCAGAACCATTTCTCAAAAGATAAAAAGAAAGAAGAGAAAGAAAGGAAACAAAAGGGGAGGGAGAGGAGGGAGGAGAGTCGAGGAGAGAGAGGGGGAGAGAGAGAGAGAGAGAGAGAGAGAGAGAGAGAGAGAGAGAGAGAGAGAGAGAGAGAGAGGTGGATCACTGAGAACTGTATATATTTCATCCTTGCCTTTCCAGTACCTGATGCTAAAGAAAACACCAAATGGATCTTAAAGGTATTTGTTTAATTGTCCCCAGACACTCAACAATTTCTGACTGTTCCTGTTATTGTCAAAGGATGTCCTGTACCCACAAGGGATCACTGTTCTCCATCACTCCTCTGCTTTTTTAACTCATCAGGGATACCAAGATGGTCTCACAGTTTGTCCCCCTATGGGCCAGTGATGCTCAGAGTGGAATAGCCTGGGATGAGTAACTGTTTACAACTCTGGTTACATTTGGTGTGTGATGATTTTATTAATTTGCAAAGTTTTCATAACAAACTTTTAAAAAATTAAGAAATGCAAGTATTTCACTCTTAGGGTTTCTACTGGTATTGGGATGCTGCATCTTATAAGTACTAAGATGATGGATGATTGACAGCCACCAAACTAAGAGGCAAAGATCCCTAGTTGCAAAGTCCATAGTAATCCATGGACCAGTCCCTATCCCTGGCACCCATTCTTCTGAAGAATGCACAACAGAGGAAGCTGATTGGGAAAAAAGCGTCTCTAAACCATACTTGGTAGAAAGGCAAAGAGACGAGGTTTAGTAAGTTATCCTTCTGCCATATCAAAATTGGCAGATATATCCTGGGAAGCACCATTTCAGGTAATCCTTAGCCACCAATATAATGCTAAACATTAATGAGCTGGTGCTTAGGTCCAACCCCTACTACTTAATATTTGATGGAACCAAATGTTGAACAGGAAGCACAGTGGGTGGGGAGTCAGTGGAAAGCCGTGGGATAGTTGGAAAAAATAAAACTAAGGCAAGGCATAGAGTGTGCTGTGGGCTTTGGGAAAGAGTCAAGATTTGGGGCTTGATGGAGCAAGGTGATTATTGATGCAATTAAAGTCCACATGGGGCCAGACAAAGAAGGATGCTGTATTGCTATTATGAGATAGATACAATTGATTGAACCTAGGAGCTACTCAAAGTATTTTAAACAGGGTAACTAAGTAGAATGGACTGAGCTTAAGGAAACTAATCTCATAGAAATGAGCACTAGATTGGAGGCATGGGGATTTAAATGTAAGAAAACCAGTTCAATAATTATAGGCTCAATAATTTACTAATTTTGACACCTTATTAAGGCATTTAAAAGGCCTCAGGCAGTGAGAGACCTAGTGGTAGGTTTAAAAGGAAATTCTTGGGTATACGTGCACATAAAGATATGTGGCTGCCTGTTCAGAGATTAATGCATTTTCACAGCCCTGTCAAAGTCATCATAAATCAGCACACACATGACAAAATTTTGACATGCACTCCCAAGCCTTATTCCCAACTCTTCCTTTACATCTCATCCATTATGACCAAAAAGATAAATCATGGGCATTTTTCAACCACCAAATTTAATTTTTCACATAGAGAAAGATCATGTTTATGTTACTCTTGTTTTTCAAAAGAGACAGAAGTGTGGGCATCTCTTTTTGTCCAGAAAGAGGAAAGAATGCTAGATGCAAATGTTGTATGCCTTGGCCTACTTTCTTAACTACACCCATTGCTGTATATTAAATGCCTACTTTTCCTATCAGAATCCAAAGTTCTTGTGAACAAAACCTGGATCTGTCTTGCTTACTGTGCTTCTGAAATGTTCCTGACTGAGTAAAGAGTTCAGCTCTATGAAGATGTCACAGATATATATTCATAAATCGTCAGTGGGATCAGCTATTTCAAAACCATATCCTTTTGCCAAACAAATATAGGCCTTCTGGAACTAAGCCTAATGCCCTCTGTAAAATATTCATATAAACACGACCCCCTTGTGTTACATTCATGTGTCCTTGGTCAGACCCAGGACCTGTCTTGGCTACTCCATCCATGTGATACATGAGTAGCCTCCTCTGAGAACTGAATAATCTGTCTATTTTCATGATCCATTTTTCTTCATAATTTCTACTGTGATTGGAAATCACCCACTCTCTCTATGAAGAGAATACCCTAACTTGTGTATTCTGAAAATAGTTCTTTAATTACTCAAAAGGCATGTGTTTCTTGATTCTGAGAACAGATGCAAGATTGATAAGGGATATTACCATTAAAGGATGAGAACTTCCTTCATTTAATAGATGATAGCTGTACTAGTGTAGACCAGCTACAGAGATAAGTAGCCTCACATTTCCATGGCTTTCCATGACACAAGCTGAAGCCTCACTCACTTATGTGAAACCCAGTCCAGATGTCCTTCATTAAACAGTTTTCCCAAGGAACTATCCTCAATGCTGCCCAGGCAACTCATACTCCTTTATCTGCAGTGTTAGGCTTCAATGTGGTACCTCCATGGAGGGGAAATGAGAGAATAAACAATCAAGCAGAGGAAATTTTTTTGCAAGCCAATAGCAGACATCAACAAGGGCAGCAGGAAATAAGAAGGAAACACAGAAGAAAAATGAGGCAGGTTGGGAAAACACAGCATTTTTTTTTCCATTGAGTGTTGGCCAACTCTCTTGTTTTCTCCTACTTATTCCATTAATCTGTATTTCCTTGCCTCCTATAATTAAAATTGTGCACACTAAGGGGCAATATATTTCAGTAGGAAGTTAACATTATTGCTTTGTGCTAATTATGCTGGGTAGAAGTACAGATAGATAGATAGATAGATAGATAGATAGATAGATAGATAGATAGATAGGTAGATAGATAGATGGGTGAATGGTGGATGGATGGTTCAGAGAAATGGATAGATAGATGTGTGTGTGTGTGTGTGTGTGTGTGTGTGTGTGTGTGAGAGAGAGAGAGAGAGAGAGAGAGAGAGAGAGAGAGAGAGAGAGAGAGAATTTTCTATCAAATCCCTGGAAATTTCTCAATCTGGGTCTTTCTTGTGAACTTTAGCACTAATTTGTTCTGGTAGCCATTCAAAATCAGGCTGATGCATTTTAAATGGTTGTTTTCACAAGAGCCTTCCACTCTCTCCATTCTAGTAGAGATGACCTTTATAAAAACCTAAGACCTAATCATTTTAGTTAATTCAAAACAGGTGGAAAATATCTTATAGGAAGTCATTTGTTATGCACAAGATCAAGCTGAAATGTCATCACCTCTCTGTAACTCTCTCTCTCCTTGAGACTTCCTATTCCAGATGTAATTAATTGGTCCTCATCTGTGTTTTCACAGAATTTGATACATACTCTATTTGAGAATAAATCACATTTTAGTGTAGTCATTTACTTACATATTTGCCTTCCTGTAGTCTTGAGTTCTTCTGGTCTGGGGAAATAAGTATCTTTAGGACTGTTCCAATACAACCCAATTTCATCGTATGAGAGCCAACTCAAGGTACACTGAGACTGGAGGAAGCAGACAGATCCAGGACTGCATGTAGTGGGCTTGAATGTGGTCTTAAGTCTGCTCAAAATGTTTTAAATGAGAAACAGGAGTGAATATAATGGTCAAGACAAAACTAACTGCATTTAAGCTGCAGCATAGCCAGTTTATCTCAAGCTGATATCAGGGCTGCCAGGAACATTGCTGGCACTGCTGGTGCTATACTCTTGTTGTAAAGCTCTGTCTATCATTGTTCCTTATAAGATACTGGAAAAGTATGTGTGGAAAACTGAACAGAGTTACATGAGGACAGTCACACAATTACAGCCAAAATGGTCACAGTCATGTCAAACAGTCTATTCATGTCTCTAAAAGAACCAATGGATCATAGAAGGCATGAAATAAGTGCTGCCAAACAAATTATTGAAGTTCTTCAGATGTGCATCTTATAATGCCACTACCCAAAATCATCTAGACAACACTTATTAAAGCAGCATTATTATTTACGTATACGATGACTCTTGTGAACTCTTCAGGACAGGAACCCTATCTTTATGCCAATATTACAGTATATATTCATCTACAGATTAAAAATCCAACTTGTTGAGGACAGTATTTACATGTGGAGAAAACAACAAATGGTTAAATATTATTTTAGGGAATATGCTGATTTAGTAAACTAGTGATTGTAAATACTCTTCTAATAATCAATACTTCACAAGCACAAAGTAGTTGGCTAGTTTTCCAATATTAGGCATGATTTCCCTCTTGTTGAGCAGATCTTAAGTCTAATTAGAGAACTGTTGTTTTCCACCATGGTGCCCCTACCACGCTCTTAGCATTCGTATGCCATGCTGGTCATTGATGTGGTTTATAGAGCCCACGGCTGGGTTCAGACTCTTGGTTGTCTCCCTCTTTGGAAAGCTTGTAGGGAACATTTTGGAGGAGGAGGAAGAAAAACTGTAAGAGCCAGAAAATTGAAGAGTTTGCTATGAGATAGTTTCACCTAGTAGTGCCAGAAGCTATACCTATAAAGTCTCCTGGCTGCCCAAATATGATATGAACAAGGACAACACCAATGAGCATGCCTAAGAGGACAGGGCAAAGCTCATGAAGCCTCAACCCTACACACACACATGTATACACATTTCCACATGTGACAACACACATACACGCACACATGAAAACTATAGACAACTGAGGAAAGCTGAGGAGAGATAGTCTTCTCCAGGAAAAAGTGAACCATGGGGTTTTCTAGTGCCAAATGGTCAGCCCTGGGAACATACATAATGTAAGTAACATTATACAGACTGAGAACATTTTAATTTGGAAGAATCATGTATCTGCATATATAAATGCAATAACTAATAATGAAATAAGATAGTATGAATTTGAAGGAGAGGTATATGGGAGGTTTGGAGGAAGGATATGGAAGGGAGAAATATAATCATTTTATATCACAAAATATCCAGCTTGCTTTTTATATTCTTTATGATACTTATAAAATATTATAATAAAAAAAACAAAGTGAGTGAAGGAGCCAAAGAAAAGAGCAAACCCAGATAGAAAAGATCAGAGTCCAGATGTGAGACAAATCATAAACTGCCTGGCAGTCTGCCCTCTAGTGGCAGGGGTTACAAACCTGGCTCTGAGTTTTTGATAACACTCAAGGCAGGAGGGGCACTTAGCTATGAATCACTATCCAAACCATTCAAACACACTGTTTCCTTATAGCAATGACAGTTTATTTCCATGATTCAGGGTTTGTTGTTGTTGTTGTTTTATCTTCCCAGTGGTTTTGTGTCAAAACCAAGAATTATAACTGTAGGCTGAGATTTAATGGATAGAAAGCCAAAACCCCCTGTCTGAGTTCCAAGAGCAGTGTAAAGAAAGTCATAGAAAACAAGGGACTGCCACCCAAATGGTCATTTCTCTCCTTCCCCTATGCTTTTGGATGTCCCCAAGCCAGAAGTAAAGCCCAAAAGCCCTAAAAGAGTCCCCCCCATCTTCTCTAGGATGTCTGCCTTGGACACAGACTGCCATCTCCAGGATGTGCGAATGCTCAGTTGCTGGGGTTAGGCTAGCTAGATACAAATTCCCGAGAAGGATAAAAAATTAGGAATTCAAATTTACTAGGCTCTGATTAGAACATACAAGCCTGTGTTATCAAAATCTCCCTGGTGGTTCTGATGCAATTCTACTTTGTAAAGCAGCCAATGTGCTTCTTGATAAAAGAATAAGACTATACATGGCATTTCCACCGTTTTTTTTTTTCTTTTATCCATTTCACCATGCCCAGATTCTGTAACTTATAACATGTCTCCCTAGAGATAAAACTTTAGGAGGTATTTCTCCACTGTTTCTGCAGACCTATCCTTGTACTCAAGGCTTGAGGAATAATTAATTCATAGCTTCTGTAATATCCAAACAGACCTTTGAGTAGAAATCAAAATTTTCTGTCAGACAATAGTCAACACACTAACAAATCAATCCAGGAACTAAAGAAATTGCTTCCATTAGATAACATCAGTGATAACGACTGATGTCATCTGTTGAACACTCCAAAACATTTAATTTAATAGAAGTGTGGTTTGGTATGGTCTAGGAGACTTTTCACTTCCTATCCTGCAAAGTTCTGTGACATACACAGCATCTGCCCCACTTTGCAGATGGTGAAACTGAGCTATAAGGACGTAGATAGTTTGCCTGAAGTTCCAGAGAGGGATAAAGGCGGAGTGTGGGCTCAGGCAGCCTGTCTTCGAATTGAAGCTTGTAATGTTCTCACTGTGCTGCCAGAAGCCATGGCCAGGTGGCGTCTTAAACCTAACAGGTGTTAGAACAGAAAACCCAACCCGTGTCAGCTCAGATGTTTCTACCTATTTTAGACTGGGCGAAAAATTTGTCATGCCTTTAATAAAAATAAAAAAAAAAGTGTTCTAGAAGCTGACAGATACAGAAAACCAAAAACTGTCAGAGAGGCTCTGCGTTAAGATTCACACTTAATTTATCCCAATTGGGAATATTTATAAAAGCACCTTCAGATTAATCCACATCAATAAACAAATTCAGGAAAATGGATGATTAAAATGTCTCATATAGATGATGGGAAAACCAAAGAGAAAAAAGAAGACAGGAATAAAAGAGATAAAGTTTATTGCATTTTATGCAAATTGTATTCTACTTTTATGCTAAGTATCCTGCAAAGTATCCAGAAGGTCAGACTCTGCATCATCTGCATAGAGCCTGTATCTGTTAAGGGAAAGACCTGAGCCTTATGATTATGGTGCTTTATTGTAGGTCCTTTAACAGACTGTGGTCACTGGTATTTCATAGCAAAGCCATTTCCAGGGGGTCCCCAGCTTTTCTCAGTATTTTATATATAAATACTATCAAGTTTAAAATTTACATACATTAGAATAACCTAAGACAATATACTGGGGTTTAGATGTGCATGTCAATGTGAGGAAATAACTTCAGTGTGTTTATCTCTGATGAGAATGCAGACCATACCCAAAGCATGTGTATTTGTTCGACTTTCGCTCAATGCTCAGGAATTATTTGAACAAATGTGAGTCTCCACTTCAGTGAGTTCTACACATGCTGAGGTATGAGTGAGAGCTCAGAGAAAGAACTTCAGCATCCATGGCACTCTATGGAGTCAGGTGAATGATGGAGAAACAGAGGAAATGACAGTAGCAAAGGTACCAACCAATGGCCAGTGTGCCTCATCCCCATCACTAGGCACACACCTCTCACTCTCTCCCTCTTCCTACCCCCTGTGTGTGTGTGTGTGTGTGTGTGTGTGTGTGTGTGTGTGTGTGTGTGTTGGAAATTGTGCATGTGACAGTTGCCCACAGGTTAGATCTTCTTAGAGCTGGAATGATAGCTTATTGTGAGCTCAGGACAGGATTGGGGACCAGTTAAGGGGACAGTTTGAACTCTTACCTGATCAGTCATCTCTCTTCGCACATTTGTATTCTTTGACACATGCACATACAAACACAAATACACAACTAGCACCAGTAGAGTGGAGCTCAGAAATCAGGAGACCTAGGTTCACATGAAGAATTTGAGTCTGATGGAAGCCAGGAGTCCTAGTTTACCACAGCCTTAGAATCTTAGAAACATGTTTGTCTCCTCCCTTCTTGTGCTTTTTAAAAGATAGATGTCGGTTACCTGTTATCTCCTAGGCATCTCCAATGGGGTTAGGTATAATAATTTTTAATACAAGTTCATTGAAAGGTTGAACAATTGATTTAGTGAATGAATAAATGAATTAATGCTAAGTGCAAACAGTTCAGCTGTAGACTATATCCCCGATAGAATGCGTATCACAGACTCTAGGTTGATCTAGCTGCATGGACATGGGCCATATAATAATGCTTATATAATTAATACAATGCTTACTTACGCCAAAGTTGATTTAACACCCCAGCCTTCTTTTCCAGCCTGTGTACAAAACACATATATACAATCACAAATGTATAAATACAACAATTAACTCTCATGATTTATTATTCATAGTCTTCTATAATGTCATTGAAAATACTGAAATAGTGAATATTGAACCATTGTGCCTAAGAATGAGAACATCTACATTATGTGTCCACAGCAATATTTGTATACTTTGACAGGCAGCTAGGTAGATACATGGTGATGATGATGAAGATAGGTAGATAGATAGATAGATAGATAGATAGATAGATAGATAGATAGATAGACAGACAGAGGGGATAGATATAGAAGATAGATAAAAAACCAGGAAACAAGGTTCAGAAATGTTTAGTAACTTGGCAGAAGCTATCCTACTCACTGTGGCAGATGGGGTTCAGTACCAACTCTACTGGCCCCAGAACTAGAGCTTTTTTGTCCTGCCCCACTCTGCCCCGATATCTTCATCCTCTGATCACCTCTAAGGAAACAAGAACAGAAGACGTCCAACTTCATTTTGATAATTATATTTAGGGGCAACTCAAATCATTGTTACTCTGAACATGTCTGTGGGTGACTGAAAAAAAAGCTTTCTTTATTACCTACCCTTGGTTAAATATAACTTTCAGTGGTCAGGTGAACCCACAAATGTGGACTCTGAATGATGAGGCTTGATTCACATCACATCAGATGATCACTGTATTTAGGAATAACCTTCTCTTTAGGTATGATCTTTGAACAATGAAAACCAGCTTTATGCTAACAAGGCTGATACACACAGAGTGGCAACAGTATTTTGAATGGATCCATTCTGACCAGCATTCTGTTGGCTGGAGAGACACGTTCACATCTGCGCTTTTATTGTCTTTGTGAACACAGAAAGTCAGTGCAGAAACGGGGAAAGAACTGACCCTTGTCTTTCTCATCCCACCTCAGCTTCCACAGATTAGGAATATGAGACAGACAGGGGAAAGCAAGCAAGGCAGAGAAACAGAAGGCAGAAAGGCAGCAACTTCTGATTAGGCTCTGCCGAGAAGAGGGAGGTGCTGTTGTGGAGCCCTTGGAGCGGTGTGGTGCTTTAATTGTTATATATCCCTCGTACATAATATTGGCATTGTAACTTTATGAATACCTCATACTAGTATATAGTGTAATCTGAGCATACCCCCTAAACCTCCCTATCTTCTTATACTGCCCCTCCCCAGTAATGAGGGACACAGCTGACTTTGACCTAGATTCAGATCTGTGTGACATCTGAGGGAACGTCTGCTACATCTTGAAGTAAAAACAAGAACATGGTAGAAAACTACACACCCTCTTCACTAGGCTCTGACTTCAGCCCAGATCGTGCCCCTTGGTCCCTCCATGCTGTACCCTGAGAGCTAACTACTGCATTCACGGAGCCTCTGCTCCCCGCAGAGCCTGTGTTAGGCAGGCTCCTCCCACTAGATCCTTCTTTCTCACAAGAATACAGCCAGAGACAGGATCATGCCCTTTGCACAGTGAGAAAACAAAATGCATTGTAAAGAGGTAACGTGGCTGGCCCAGAGACACTCCAACAGTCAGGGTCAAGGCTAAGATTAAATCCCATGTTGCTTATAGGCAATAGCCACATTTCTTCCATTAAGCACATACCCAGGTGCTTCTCTGGGTAATAGAGAAAAACATAAATGTGGATCTAAAATTAGCTGGTAAGAATTGTCCAGCACTAGAATTGTCTACTCTACTTAGTAATGAAGCTATATTAAATGGTCTACTCTGAGAGAGGATGTTTTTGTTCTTATATTAAGAAACTGACCCTATGGGTGGAGTATTGCAATCTGTGTGGTTGATAAGGTACATGGGTTGGATATTCATTCTCACTATCTCAAAAGAAATAATTTGGAATAAAAGAACATAGCTCAAAATTATTTAAATTATTCTTCATATTGTTTTAAAACAGGCCTTGGAAACATACAGATTCTATCTTCTGTTACATACATATCAATTTAAAAATTAAAGATGATGTAGTATTCTGTCAAAGATGCCCTTTATTTGACAACAAAAACAAAAAACAACAATAATAAGCAATATGTCTCAAGACTCCCAAACATTCCTGAATTCACAAAACCTATTTCAGGGTACTGTGGACCCCAACCATTATCACAGAATAAGACAGTCAGATGGGTGCTTCTGGGAAGTAGAAGCATCGCTTCAACATTCATATACACTGCCACTCCTCAGACCCCTCAGACCATAAAACAGGCAAGCAGATACCATTCCTCCACCTCCCAAGTCTTAAGTCCTGTGTTTTTAATGATACACAATTGATTCAGTTCCTTTGAACTTCCTCTAAATGTCCAGACCACTTAGCATCATTAAGACGCCTTCAGAAGGCAGAAAGTATATCCCTCACTTATGCTGAAAGTTGCTTCTGTCTCACCCTGCCTGGGTGCCAACTTATGGCTCATTACTGTAAATTGCTAACATTGGAAATGTTGAATCATAAAGATGAATTGTGAAATGCTTACCCAAGAGGAGATGCCAGGCCATGAGTCTCTGAAGTGTGCCAGGTGCTACTGTAGGAAAATAAGATCCAAGGGTTCTTCAAATCTCCATTTTTGTATCAATAATTCCACTGTTCTTCAGAAATACAGAATGAAATTTCTTAAACTGAAGACCACTGCTTTCCTTTCTTCAACTGAAGCTGCTCATCTCTGAGACATGGCCCAGTTCTGACACTAGGTGGCAAGTATAGTAGTACCAACAGCAGAGGGTACAGACTGCAGACTAATTAGATACAAGCACCTGGCAACATTGAACCATGCCCATTGTCTTAGGGTTTCTATTGCAGTGAAGAGACAGCATGACCATGGCAAATCTCTTTTGTTTTTAGATTTTCAAAAAAATTTTAATTCACTTTACATCCAGATCACAGCCCCTCTCTCTTCTCTCCTCCCAGTCCTAATCTTTCAAATCCCTTCCCTCATTGCCCCTTTTCCTTCTCCTTAGAGGAGAGCCCCCCCCCCCCTTGGGTACCACTTCACTCAGAGGCATCTAGTTCTAACAGGACTAGATACATCCTCTCCTACTGAGGCCCAACCAGGCAGTCAAGGTAAGGGAAAGGAGATCCAATGGCAGAAAGCAGAGACAGCCCATATCCCACATGTTAGGGGACCCACATGAAAGCCACAGAATCAAATAACCTGGGAGTATGGGGGATCAGAGTGCCTGGACCACTAACTAGAGAGCATACTAGAGCTGGACCTAGACCACTTACACATTTGTAGCAAATGTGCAGCTTGGTCTTTGTATGACAATTCTTTTAAAGGAAAACATTTAACTGGGGCTGGATTGCAGTTCAGAGGTTTAGTCCATTATCAGCACGGTGGGAAGCATATCAACATGTGGGTAGCATGTACATCTGGATAAGCAGGCAGCAGGAATAGAGAACACCACTGTGCCCGGATTGAGCACTTAAAACCACAAAGGTAACCCCCAGTGACACAGTAACTTTGACAAGGCCACACCTACTCTAACAAAGCCACTCTTCCTAATAGTGCCACTCCCTGTGGGTCTGTGAGGGACATTTCCATTCAAACCATCCTATCTATTGCTCTTTATGTCAGGCATGCTCGATTTGCTGTGGTAAATGACAGTCACAGACTCTGGGAGGTAGAATGAATCAGGAGACAAACAAAAGTCTGGTAATGAATTTAAAAATAATACCGTAGTTTTCCAAATAATACAAGAATATAAAATGTACTCAATTTCTTTATCAATAATCTATCATATGGTAAATATATACCAACTTTCACATACGTGTGCTAAATTTTCAACTCGATTTGCCTTAATAAGACAAATATGGTAGAAAGGGACAGGAGAGATCATTTAGTCAGTAAAGTGTTTGCCACAGAATCACAAGAAACTAAGTTCAGGTCCCAGCATCTACTTAAAAAAAAAAAAAAAAAAGCAGGAATTGGGATTATGCCTGCAATCTCACTACTGGGGAAACACAGACAAGTGAGTCCCTAGGGCATGCTAACCATTGAGACTAGACAAGTCTTTGAGCTCCAGGTTCAATGACAGACTGGCTCAGAACAATAAAGTAGAAACCAGTTGAGGAAGACATCTATGTTTACTTCTGGCCTCTAAATGTAATAATACACACACATATACACACACACATGCACATACACACACATGCACATACAACAAGCCTGTAAATACTCACACATACGCAGACAGAAAAATATGATAGGGGAATATGTGTCCTGAAGTAACTGAGTGGCATCCAAATCTTCTTGACCCAATTCCATGACAAGAACATTTTTATATCAGGACACAGACAAAAAGGCCAGTTGTGCTGGTTAGTTTTATGTTATCTTGACACAAGCTAAAGACATTTGAGAGATAGGAGCCTCATTTGAAAAAAAAAATAAGATTTTTCTTATGCAGCGCTCCATAAGATTGGGCTGCAGAAACTGGGTGGTGGTGTCGAATGCCTTTAGTCCCAGCACTTGGGAGACAGAAGCAGGCGGTTTTCTGAGTTCCAGGCCAGCCTGGTCTACAAACTGAGTTCCAGGACAGCTAGGGCTATACAGAGAAACCCTGTCTCAAAAAAAAAAAAAAAAGAAAGAAAGAAAGAAAGATTGAGCTGCAGGCAAGGCTATAAAGCTTTTTTCTTAATTAGTGATTACTGAGGGAGGGTCCAATCCATTGTGGGTGAGACTACTCCTGGACTGGTAGTCTTGGATTCTATAAGAAAACAGACTGAGCAATCAAGTAAGCAGCTCCCCTCCATGGCCTCTGCATCAGCTCCTACCCTGCTTGAGTCTCTGTCATAACTTCCTTCAATAATGAACAATGATGTGGAAGCATAAGCCAAATGAACCCTTCCTCCCCTACTTGCTTTGGTCATGGGGCTTCATCACAGCAGTAGTAACCCTAACATACCAATAAATACACGACAGGTCACAAGCACCAATTCAATGAAATAATTCTCAATGTCAACTTGTAATGACTGAAGGTTAAAGACACGAAGGAAAGGAGCAAGCATGACAGAATGTCCTCTCCAGTCAATATTTCCCCAGCTCATTAAATAATATGGTATGGTGCTCAGGAATAGTATAACAAAGTATAAGAGGGCAGAGGATCTCTTATTAAAGAGGAATGAGTCAAGGCTCATGTTGCTTGACTTATTGATTTTATGTGTATCCGTGTTTTTCTGCTTATATGTCTTGGTACCACATCTAAGAGGTAAGAAGAGGGCATCAGATCTCTGCAACTGGAGTTGTGAATAATTGTGAGTAACCATGTAGAGGCTGAGACTTGAACACTGGTCCTTTGTAAGAACAACAATTGTTGAGGGCTCATATTTTAACTCAACCCTATCATGAAAAAGGAAAGATTGTGTGTGTGTGTGTGTGTGTGTGTGTGTGTGTGTGTGTGTGTGTGTTTTCTTTTTCCTTTAGGACACCAAAGATAAAAAGAATTTGTTAAGATGAGCAGAGTCCAAACTCTGCTGACTTCCAGAAACCCAGTAGAAGTGAGGGCTATCAAGGATAATCACACAGATTTATATGAAATCATAAGAAAGAAGCCACAAAACTCTGAAAAAAATCAGACAATGGAAACCATCAATACGTGTTATTCAAACCCAAGTTTCAATTAATTAGAACAATAGCAACAATAACGATTAAGTACCTGAATCTGAGAATGGCTTTATTATCTCCCAAAATAAAATAGAAAACTAGAGTGATTCATAATTTATGTTTTACAACTAATGAGACATAGCAAATTACTTTGCAACCCATTCATTTGCTTATTATTTAGTGAGCACTCAAGATTTTTGAGCAATGAAAATATACCAGAGTTTTTAATAAAGAGACCCCAAGGTTCAATGCGACAGAAATCTTATCCCTGTGCAACACAAAGCCTGTGTGATAGAAGCAAAAACATAGTGACACTGATATAATGAGCAGAGCTGCTGTTTAACTGAGGTCCAGGGGCAATGAAGCCATGGGTACTGGACAAAGGAGAGGAAGTTCAGGGAGGGGCTGACCTCTCATCAAGGGTAGTGGGCATTCTGCCAAGAAGGCAAAAAGGAAGGGATTCCAAAACAGAATAGCAGGTTCAAAATAAAAGGAGTTGCTCCAGGCTGGGAAATAATATGTAAGGCAACAGAGAGTAGGTGGGAAGAGAAGAAGAGAGGAAAAGAAGAGAAAAGGAAAGGAAAGAAAAGAAAAAAGAAAAGAAAAGAGGAAAGAGGAAAAGAGGAAAGAGGAAAGAGGAAAAGAGGAAAGGAAAGAACACAAGAGGAGAGCAGAGCACAGGGCGGGGTGGGGCTGGGCGGGGAGGGGCGGGGCAGGGCAGGGCAGGGCATGATAGGAGAGGCAATCTGGATACAACAAATGGCATGCTATTGCAAAGAATTGGGACTTCTCTGAAGTCATTGGAGAGTCCAGAAAATATATGGATCTAGAAGTGCCAGGATGTCATCCATGCCTCAGGAAGATTGTTCTAGAATGAGGTTGTAGGCATGTGGGAGCAGGAATTCCTGTAGGACTTGCTTGACATACACAGGTGCCTGTCACAGGTGAAATCAGTTCCTCTGCTCTGCAGAGGCCCTGCTTATAGTGATGTCATGAGTTTCTGAAAGGTAAATGGGCTCTGTTTGGCATCAAGAACCGGCTTCATAGTAATAACTGATTCTCTCTTTCTGCCACTGGGATAAAGAAAAACAGAAATAGATGTCATGAAAAAATTAAATCCAAGACAGATCAAAGGGCATATGACAGAGGACACAGCAACTGTCACCCTTAAGCAAAGCATAATAATGAAGAAATGAGTTTTGGCAGCCCAGCCAATGGGATATGAAAGAAATTAATCCAGAAGGGATGTAATGACCTGAAAAAAGTGATGAGCAAACTCCTGTGAGACTGAAAAGAGGAAAGAGCAACACACAGGTAAGAATCGCATTCTCTGCCCTACGCATCTGAGGGACAGTGGACTAATGCTCTCAGCAGGGAAAGGATAAAACACACACCAAAGATGTGATTGCTACCCTGTTGGAATGTATTTGCCTTGTTCCTTTTCTTAGTGAAGAATGGATTTTTATTATGGACCTAACACAGGAACCTGCTGCTGGTAGCACCAACCTTGTTCAGTCCTGATGTTCATGTAAACTTGAGACCCGTTTTTGGATACTTGATTTTTCCAGTTACAGATTGGAGCTGCCTTCGAGACTCAGACCATTAGTATAATGGATGTTGATAGCTTTTTTTTTTTTCCTCCAGATTTGACTTTGATACAACTGAGAGTTAAACTGGAATCATTAGTTTCTCTTTGCTTAGCACATTAGAGAGCATTCTAGCCAGCCTGTCTAAGGTTAGTGAATACTATGATAATAAATTGTTCGTGCTTAAGTCTTTAAGATTTATCTGATTTTTAAATTATTTTTCTACCCCATTAAGTATTCTTATTTTCTTGTAGTTCTTTGAGTGAGAAACAGAGAAGAAAATCTTGACAGTCTGAGAATATTTTCATAGCCTAAGCCTGTCAAAATAACCTCTGAGATCCTGTGACCCTCCATGGGGATGGGCCTGAGTTTACAGACAATTCTGAGAAACAGATTTCAGGGGCTGAACAGGGGTGTGCTCTATACATGCAATTTGACTTCTGTTTCCCAGGGATCACTGTGGATAATTAAAATAAGAGAATTTAATCACAATGAGAGAGAGAGAGACAGAGAGAGAGAGAGAGAGTTCTACCCTCACCCATTGTTTATAAATCAGGAAAATGTACTGTCAAGATCTTTCATGACTAAGAAACCTGTACAATATAAATCAAAATAGGAAACTCACAAGTTGTTCAAGTTGTTCGAATTTCTAGCCAGCACTCAATTTAAAAATGTATAACTATGGGATCTTGACACTATTTCTAAATGAAAATCTTTTGATTTTTGAGATTCCTAACTCTGATTTCTAGCGTTTCAGCTGGTCAGGGTCACATCTCCATCACCCTTCCTTCCCCAGCTTTTCCATCTTAATTAATTCCCATACTTTCCCTGCCAGTCAAGGTATAATGGCATCTACCAAACACCTGCCTCTTACCAGAAGTGGGCAGAGCGGCATAGCTTCCCCAGGGTTCTCACCTCACCATTGGCTGCAGTGACAACTGCGGGACTTGCTGGGTGACAGGGCACTGACCCAGCTTCCTGCCAGAGAGACTGCTGGGGAACTAATTACGGTGTGAAAACGCCTGATCTAGGTCAGTGTGTTTCTCAAGCATTGTTTACATTTGATTTTAGGCACATCCGATGGCAGAATTGACATTTGCAGTGCACTACCCCATTCATTTGCAAGGTCTTATGCTATTTTATTTTCAGGTTGGGAATGTTTGAAGAGGCATTTATCGAGAAAGCCATGGCCTTTGCGCCCAAAGCCTCTTACCACAAGTACAATAACAAAAACTGCTAATTAAAAGAGGGGAAACAATCAGGAAGCAAAGACAAAGGGGCACCCCTTCCTTGTCTGAGAAGAGCAGCCTCCCAGACTGGCCTGGAAGGAAGCCAGTTCCACCCATGCAGGTGCAGCCACTTAACTCCGCTCTCTTCAGAATGGGGAGGTGGGACAGGCACAATTCTCTTTTAATAATTTTAAAATGGGCTTGCTCATCTTTAATAACAACAATGAATCCAAAGCACTGTGCCTTCCTCCAGCCAAATTCCTTCTTCCAGCCACAAAATCCACTGTGGGTCTTGAAAGCTCGCTCCTGCTCAACTCGCTCCTGCTCAGCGGCTTGGTGACCCAGGCTTGTACAGGTGGCATCCTTATGCGCTTAATGTTCCCTACCCCAAACGCAAGGCGCGCGCTCACACAGGCACTAGTATAGCGCCTGCCTTTTTTATCTAAGAGAAGAAAGCACTTGTCTCTGCCCAATTCGAGTAGCAATTCCTTGGGAATCTTTTCACGATCTTCATCCCACAGACTCCAAAGAGCTCACATCTGGGTCTCCCTGGAGCCAGTGCACATAGCTTGCTTAGCAACTTGTTCTGCATGGATGGCTATGAACATACTTCCTTCTCCATTAAATTTCCAGCCCTGCCCCCTACCATACACCCTGCTTCCTCCCTTTAGCTCTCACACCTAGACTGATGTAATAAATGTTTGTTGAATGGAAATGCACATGGGAATTCAGAAACTCAAGAGTGTTTTTGGAAAGTTCAATTTCTTGGCTAATTGGACATAAAATTAGAAAAGTGGCTGAATGACAAATATTAAACTTTGAATCCTCTTCAAAATGTATAATAATATGTGGCGCAGCAGGAGTCTTTTTTCTCTCCCTCTGAAAATATAATTATAGAGCAAGAAATGTCTCGAAGAAGCGTTTGCCTCACTCTCCTCTACCTCCAGGCAGGTTATATTGAATTATCACAGGCAGATGAAATTCTATTCTTTATTTCAAAAGTGAGATTGTAATTTTACTATGTTAGTATCAAAAGGGCCTCGTCTAGGAACTCCGCCCCAGCTTCTTCTCGGAAGCTCCTGTGGTACAACGTAACTCGAATCAGCTGGATGAGATTCCTTTTGTTATAATTATATAAATTTTATATATAGAGCGATAACACAAATATAATAGATCTATAAAATATATGAAATCATAGTGTATGTGGATATGTATATAGAGATAATTGATCATATTTGTATTTAACTTCAATTTTTTCTTTTTTCTCCGTGTGTGTGTGTGTGTGTGTGCGCGCACCTGTGTGTGTGTACACGCATGTGTGTGTGAGCATGTGTGTGTGCTTGTATGTATTTGTATTGCATTCCCTAGTATGTGGTTCTATAAGCATATGTGTACATAAGCACACATGTACATGAACATACATGTACATAAACACACATGTACATGAGCATATATGTGCATAAGCATACATATACACACATGTACATGCATGTGCATAAGAATACATGTTCATGAGCACACAGGTACATAAGCACACATGTACATGATCATACATACAGGTAGAAGTCGTAGGAAGATGCTAGGTGACCTGCTAGTGTCATCTCCATTACCTTCCCTTGGCACAGGATCTCTCACTGGACCTGAAGCTCACTGTTTGGCCAGACTAGCTATCCAGGAAGCTCCTAGAATCTGCCTGTCTCCTCTCCACAGCACTGAGGTCAGGGACATGTGCAGCTTTGTACTAGGGACTCGAATTCAGCTCCTCCTGCATGAAGAAGAAGAGCTCTTACCCACTAGGCCATTTCCTTAGATCTTTATATTTGGATTTCTATGATGATCGACATAGGTTTGTTGTTGTTGTTGTTGTTGTTTTAACCCAAAGTACTAAATTTTGGCTCAATGATAAAGCACTTGCCTAACATGATGAACAAAACCCTGGGTTGCATCCCCAGAACAGCAAACAAATAGACCAAAATCAAGAGGTCAGCAGGACCAGGCTTCCTCTGAATGCAGGAATAGACATGGGAGACCCCATAGTCAGAAAAATCCCCAAGAACAGGGTGAGTCTACAGCAGAAACTAATTAAGGAGCAGATATCCCAGACAGCTTCACTGGGCCTCAACAGCGGGGTTCAGTGCTGTCCTTCCTGGCCACCATCCTTCTGGTACCTCAGATAACAAGAATAGCTCCGTAGATGTTTGCCCTGGCTCGCAGGAAAGATCAAAGAGAAGATGAATTTATCTGACTGAGCTTGCCATCACAGCTGTGTCCCTGGTGTCAAAGGTAACTGGAACCAATAGTCAGATACCTTTGGCTTTCTTCTCTTTGATATCTACCAAAACTAGTGTTTTGTCTCAACCTTTCTTACAATAGCTAGGGTTCTAAGGAGCTTGTAAGTGCTGCTGGTTCTGGCTTAGCATTCAAAGGACAACTCTGCCAGGCCTGGGCTGCTTTGCTGTTTGAGGGATCGACTGCTGGTAACATTCGTCTATAAAAACACTCGCCAGGTGTTCTGTAAACATGAGTGTCTGAGAGTTTTCTGGTGGAGCCCTCATAATTTTGGGTTTATTGAGCATTTTATTGTTTCTAACTAATAGTAGCATTGTGTTTCAGGATGTGTGTAGAGGTAGTAGGGACCTGCATAAAGCCAGGTCACTTTCCCTGAAGTTGATGACCAAATCCCCACCTGGCAGCACCAGGGATTCTCCCCAGTGAGGAATGGAAGCCTTTGTTCGGTCCTCTCTGGAGGAGGTTGGACAGGATTCCCTTCCCTCTCCTTGCCCCATTATGAGGGCTTTTAAGTTATTAAGAAATCATTCACTATGTGCATTATTCAGCTGTGCCCCGTCATTCTCCCATCGATTAGTGTCACTGGAGGAGTGTTAGAAGCCACTTGGGGTAGGAGAGAAGAAGAGGGAATCTTGGAACAACTTCTGAGAGGGAATATCAAGAACAACACACAGACCACCTTCTCTCCTCCCATCTATGGGCCGATCTGTGGCTACAGGAGTCCCCTTAATCCTAGGACCGAGGAAGAGACGGGTGCTGCTTTCATCACATGCATGCCACAGCAGCTTGGACCAGTCTCTACCCTTCCCTATGAACAATCCAAGAGGGGACACAAAGTAGAAGTCCTAAGACCTAGGGATTGATGGGTGCCACTGCCTTTACCACATGCATGTGAGAGTCACACTGTCTCTATCCTGCTCCCTGCTCCTCCAACAATGCACCAGGGCAGGCAAAGTTATATCCAGCTACCCAGAAGCAATTCAGTCAGTGAAAGGTGAGAAAACTTATGTTTAGTTTCCCAAGATGGGTGTGGTGTGACATAGACTACAGGCTTAAAGAATTAGAGACCTGACATATATATATATATATATCAGTCTAGAGACCATGTCAACCAAGAGACCAGAAGACTAAACTCAAGATGTCTGCAGGACCAGACTCCATCTGCGGGTGGTATGAAGAATCTGTCCCAGTTCCCTTCTTAGTTCCCTTTTCTTCACAGATGCCACATTCTTCATGTATTCCTTCATATTGTCACACTTCACAGCATGCCCACACTTCTCCTTTTTATGAATAAACCCGCCTTCTTAGATTAAGTCTCATACAAATGACCCAATTTTAACTTGATTATCCCACAAAGCCCTTCTCACAAATAAAGTTACATTGGGGTTCTGACTTCAACACATAAGATTCCCAAATGACCCAAATTCATAGTCTCCTGAAACAGTCTGATCACTGAATAGTTGCAAAAATGCTTCAAAACTAAAACAAGCTCTGGAATCTCTTTTCAAATAGGGCCTAGCAGGGTGATGAGTTAACAAGCAAGTATCCTGTCCTTCAGTCAGACAAGATGCCTACAAGTCACAGCTGTGCTGGCTGCTGGTGCCACGTCCCTGACCTCAGCATCTTCACTCTGCAAACTGGAGTGAACAGCAATTTGCATATTCATAAGGTTGGTGTAAAGATAAAATATAAAAAATATAAGCTATAAGGGATAAAGTCTAGCCACGTAGTTGTCTAGGTACACTATGATGTCTCAGTGGTTTTCCTCCCACAGAAAGGAGGGAGGAGGGAAGAAGGAAGGAAAGAAGGAAGAAAACAGACTAGAGACAGGGGGAACTTTTTTTAAGTTCAACCTTGGGTATATCACAAGTTCAGATCCAGCCTGGGCTATATAAGATGATGTCTCAAAAGGAAAGAGGAAAGTGAGGAGAAGGAGAGATTGGCTCAGATCACAGCCCATTGTTATTGTATAAGTACCTTCTAAAACCCTAAACAGCTATGGTGGCATGTCCCAGCTTCTTCCAAGGCAAGGCAGAAATAAGAAAAGAGAAGGTTTGAAGTTTATTTTCCAACCAAATCTGTTCTTTTCGCACCAGTCTCGTGTTTTCCAGACGAGTGTTTTTCTCCTCCTCATAAAGAATAAAAAAGAGAAAGAAGAAGGTAAGCAGGAGAAATCACAATTGCTGGCTGATCGATGGGTGGTGTGGGTATACAAGGCAATTACAAGCTAATACAGTGAATTTGAGAAACTGCTAATGGATTCAGATTCTGGACGTGTCCTGGAAACAGTCCTGTACTCATCACAAAGCTATGTCCAGAGAAATAATCACTACCTAATAACTCTACTTGAATTCTGTCACTCATAGAAGTATACAAAGTGACTTGTTTAAGGAATTGCCATGAGGTGGAAGGTGAGCTACACAGAAAACTGTCATTGATTTCTACCTGAGGACCCCCCAAAATTCTAGGCCTTTCACTGTAGAAAGTGACAATAATGAGATGCTAAACCCAGACTTCTTAATGCAGTCATTGGACATTTTATATTGTCATCAAAGACAAGTGACATGTGCCCAGCCAGTAAAAAGTCACCAAAGCCTTGACTTTATTAATGGAGCCATTTTCTTCCCGTTTGTACAGTGACCCAGTGTATCCCCATTTCTTTGAACAATTTAAGTGTTTACTTTCTTTCAACAATAACATTCACAGTGGTTCTTTTCACTCAAAACATGGCCCAGTTTGATCAACAAGTTACATTGCCTACCTTATTGGCATGGATCTTGGGAAATCTACAAGTATTCAACATTATAGTTATTTTATTTTTGAAAATGTCATCTGGAATGGCCTTTTAGATTTTAATTTCCTTTTATACTAGACATGAGAATTTTTTCCTTGCATGCATGATGTTAGACATATGCAAATAGAGAAATTCCTTCTTTGAAAGTAGTTTGGGCTGGGGTGTGACCCAGTAGTATAGTGCTTGCCTGCTGGTTTTTGGTTGGTTGTTTGGTTGGTTGGTGGGGTTTTTTTGGTTGGTTGGTTGGGTTTTTTGTTTGTTTGTTTTCTTTGTATTTTGATTTTTGTTTTGTTCTGTATTGTTTTGGATTCTGGGTTTGATTCCAAAGCAATGCAAATAAATAAGCTTTTACTGAGCAGTTAAGAAATATTTATCGAGAGTTCAGCAGTCTAATATCCAGTATGGACTATACTCTGAAATGTGCTTTGAAAGCTTTCATTCAACAGAAAAATGCATCCTCCTACACTTACTTTTATGAGCCTTCTGAATGTGGGAATAGATAAAAAGTCTTTAAATGGGTATAAAAAAAAAAGGCTTGTCTTCCAACTGAGCATTTAGAGACCTGGGTTCTATGCCCAGCTACTAATTAGCAACAGAACACTAAGGAGACCTGTTTCCTCACTGGATCCAGTCTCCTCATCCATAAAATGAGCGCACCAGATGAGCTGACCTCTGAGGCTCCTCTCAGCTCTAAAATGCTATGATCTGATGAACCATCTCTTCTCAATTGATTAAAATGAGCGTTAAGAGATCTCCTAAAATAAACACACCAGGCATCATTCCAACTTGCTTTCTTTTCCCATTTTTTTTCATTCAATTTTCCATCTCTAAGCATGGAGGAATGCAAAGTAAATATTCCCAAATTGTCATGTAGAAACCGCACCTGAAATCTCAATGAGAATGACTCTCACACTCTGCCTTCTGTGCTCTGAAAGTTTCCAAGGACACAATCTGTATGGAAGGCTGACTTGCTTTTAAACATGTGTAGATCCAGCCATCTATTTTACTGCTTTATAGGTTTGTTAACAATTGTAATTGAGAAGGATAGAGAAGCAAAAGAGGACTGATGGAAAAATGAATGGTAGTCCCCCATCACCAACCAAGGGATATGTCAGTCAACCTGTTTAATGGTCCCAGGGAACTGGCCCCTTTGTGAGTACTCAGTCTCTCAGCATCAAATGACCTCATTTGTTGGCTCAATGATTTAAAAGAAGCATTCTATTTCCCATGGTTGTGCTTCATGTGTTCTAATCCATAGGGATTACTGTGGCAGAATGCTTCAATCCACTCTAGCTTTCTGGCACAAGTCATTTTCAGCAGAGCCAAACAGAGTCAATGTATGACCAAGAAAGATATTAAAATCTCAGTAATATGGTAGGAGCATGATTTAAGCTACCCCAGTGACTTTGTTATCTTTTTAAAAATCAAGTATGTATGTATGCATTTATTGTATTGTATTGTATTGTATTGTATTGTATTTATTTACATTCCAGATTTTATTCCCCTCCCAGTCCACCCTCTGACTGTTCCACATACCATACCTCTCCCCTACCCCAATGTCTCCACGAGAATGTCTCCACCACTCACCACCCACCCCACTTGACTTCTAAACTCCATGAGGCCTCCAGTCTCTTGGGGGTTAAATGTATCTTCTCTGACTGAACCCAGACCCAGCAGTCCTCTGCTGTATATGTGTTAGGGGCCTCATATCAGCCTGTGTATGCTGCCTGGTTGGTGGTCCAGTGTTTTAGAGATAAAAATATCAATTAAGATAAATGAAAATGATCTCAACATGGAACTTTTAAGTAAACAAGAGAAGTGAGTGGCAGAGTTGAAAATCAATAAGCTTTACAAGAAGCAGGGATGGGAAGGGACAGAGGCAATCCTCACTCTCTGTGGAAAGGCAAAATGGTTCAAGCCCAGCATTGGTTGGAAGAGGCTTCCCTGTGCACACAAAATTTGGAATTTAGGACTCTCTTGAAATCACTGTGATATGCTTTCTATGGGTCTGCAGAACTGGCTACAAAATTTAAGAGGGACAGGCCAAATGAATATGTGAGGACTGTTACTCAATAGCACACACACACACACACACACACACACACACACACACACACACAAAATCCACTTGCTGAAGCAAAAGGTAACACCAAAGGTGTTCAGTGCACCCATCACTCATCTTCAAGGCTAAATGGTGGTCTCTGTATTTCCACTCATGTTTCCCTCCATCTTCTACAAAATTATACAATAATCTGAGATGTTCAGAACATGGACAGGACTTTATACTGAGAACACTTAAGTCTCAGAAACATTTCACACCCAGTTAATCAACTAGGCTGAAGTCAGAGCTTCTATCAAGTTATATAATATACAACTCACCCAAGTCAGTCAAATAATAGCACACCTGGACTCCTAGTTCTGCAACAAGTCCAACTTCAGTCTGTAAGCATGCTAAACATACATGATCTGTGTTATAGTAGTTTTACTTAGTTCCTCCTCCCAGTGAGAAGCAGTTAAATGAACAAAGCAAATAACATGACATTCATTACATTATCTTTTACATTTTTCTGAAGCTACATACTTGATTTTCTCTACAGAATTTTTATTGCTGGGTGTTTTAAATCATACTTATGGCTTATAATACCTTGGCAATACTGGCCCTTGCATATAGAGAGGAATGTTTTATTTAAACATATTTCCCAGCACTGAGAAGTTACACACATACACAAGCATACAAACATCCACAAGTGCACAAACACAGCTCTTTTTCCACAAGGTTCTTTACATATAATAGGACCAACAGGAAACCGAACCAAAAAGCATAGTGGTATAAGCCAGATACAACACGGAGCCAAAGAAATAAATCAGAATCAGGTCTTTGGGGGAAAGATTCCTAAGAACAAGTGGTTTTTGAAGGTGAATGGAAGATTTAGCTGAAAGCCTATGGGAGAAATTTTCAGAAACAGGAATGTTTCTGAAACTGTGATGATTTGATACTGATTGTGGCAATTTGAATATGCTTGGTCCAGGGAGTAGCACTATTAGAAGGTGTGGCCTTATTGGAGGAGGTGTGGCCTTGTTGGAGGAAGTTTGTCACTGTGGAGGTGGGCTTGAGACTTCTCCTAGCTGCCTGAGGACAGTCTTCTCCTGACATCCTTTGCATGAAGGTGTAGAACGCTCTGGATGTAGTTCTCTCAGCTCCTCCAGCACCACATCTGCCTGGACACTGTTGTGCTTCCTCCCTTGATTATAATGGAGTGAACCTCATAACCTGTAAGCCAGCCCCAATTAAATATTGTCCTTATAAGAGTTCTTGGTCATGGTACCTCTTCACAGCAATAAAAACCTTAACTAAGACACTGGCAAATGTCTAAAAGTGAAGAAGTGTCAAGACATGGTGGGAGGACTCATGTAAAGAATGGCAGGAAACATGGATGAAAATAAGAAAAGATCCTCAAAGGATGTTTGGTACAAAGTTCAGGTCTCTGGCTTTCTTCTGAAAGCTTTGAGGAGCGACTCTGACAGCCAAAACCCAGTCCCATAGCCAGGGTACAGTTCTCAGTCAGCAAACACTTCAAAAGAGACATCCTAGACTCTATAGCTCAAAGCTAGTTCTGTTCATTCTCAGGCTCAAGGCTCCTGGAAACAAGAAGACTCGTGGTTCGTAGATCCTTATAAAAATGAGAGTTGCATCCGAACTCCCATTGATAGATAACTCTTGATTCTATAATGCCAACCAGAAAAGCCTGATCACACAGCCATGGGCATTCCATCTGCCTTAAACAACTCATGAAATATTCGCTGGTCTCAATTGGAAGACCTAGGTAGGCCTTTAAAGCAAGAGTAAGTTGTATGCATGTTAGTAATCTAAGTCCTGACAATTTAACCTGCTAGTTTTTCTCAATTCTAACCCCTTTCTACTTTGCTATCACTCAAGGCTATTTTCCTGATCAACTGCTTTAGCTCTCAAGCTGATCTCCTGCCATAGTTTTCCTCTGTCCAAAGTAACTCATCTGCCCAAGCAGCTTATACAAAGCATAAATCTCATAAGTCTAGGATGAGGTCATTGATCAGGAGTTGTTAGCCTTGGGTTCAATTTCCACCACTTTATAGCAATGAATTAAAATTTAAAAATACAAGAGTTCTTAGTTGGTTAGTGTGGTTCATGTCTGTAACTTTAGCAAGTGTGGAGGCTGAAGCAAGACTGTCACAAGTTCAAGATAAAAAGCTCAGATCTGATTGGTTCCAACTCCTACTTTCTTAGTTGGTTAGTGTGGTTCATGTCTGTAACTTTAGCAAGTGTGGAGGCTGAAGCAAGACTGTCACAAGTTCAAGATAAAAAGCTCAGATCTGATTGGTTCCAACTCCTACTTTCTTAGTTGGTTAGTGTGGTTCATGTCTGTAACTTTAGCAAGTGTGGAGGCTGAAGCAAGACTGTCACAAGTTCAAGATAAAAAGCTCAGATCTGATTGGTTCCAACTCCTACTTTCTTAGTTGGTTAGTGTGGTTCATGTCTGTAACTTTAACAAGTGTGGAGCTGAAGCAAGACTGTCACAAGTTCAAGATAAAAAGCTCAGATCTGATTGGTTCCAACTCCTACTTAAGGACCTCACTACCTTTACCTGATGAGGTCCAAACTCACTGGCATCTATGCAGAGCCACTCAAAGCCAGCTCAGATCTACACAATGTCATCTGTTATCTGTCCCCACAGCCAACTCCCTCTCTGCATGTTTTTTACTAAGAACCGTTGCTGTGCCCTGCTCACAGGCCATATCCACACTCCTCTCTCACCTATCTCTTTCCCCTAGCAATCACATCTTCGTATGCTTTCTGGTTAACTCTGATTCATAAGATTCATGACCTCCTCTAGCAAACTACCCTTTATTCCTCAGGAGTGATAAATGTGCCCTCTCTATGCTTCCCAAGAGTAATCCATATGAATTTTTCCAATCCCACCATCGTTGTCATGTATGTGTTTATGTCCCCAGTTAGATTGCCTTGTTTGAGGGTTCTATCATGCCTTACTTATTACAAGAATGTAAATTGCCATCTGTACCTAAATGTATATACTGAAGCCATCAAAGTTGGGGTCCCACATGGAAGAAAGGAAATTAGGGAAGGTAGAGAGAAGTAAATGGTAAATAGTCATAATAGGCCTTAGAAGTAGAAGACATCTTAATTACTTAATATATCCCACAGGCATCCTGGAGAAACAAAATGTAATGATCCTTACTCTCCCTAGGATTCTCTAGGGAATGGCATTTTATAACAATGCTCTTAAAAGCACTAGAACCTCTCCAATTCCCCAGGAGGAGGTACAGCATGTGAGAAAGTTTTATTAAGACTGGATTGACCAGGGATTGGCAGCCTAATGCTTTTGCCTTCTATCCCTAAGTTGGTAGAAGACAAGCATCTATTCTGAGATGGTAAGAAAGTCTCACTTGAGATGGTAATAAAGCTAGAGAGGCAAGATTTCCTTCCACCTTCTTCCTTTCTGGACTATGGCTCAGGACTAATTTAAAGACGAGAAAGGATTCCAGTGCCTTGTAAATTGCAATCCGCATCACAGTCCCTAGCAGCGCTGGATCGGCACAGTTAGAAGTCAATTAAAGGAGACCCAGGATTAAGACATCATGGAGACTGAATTATCTCACACCAGCAGGAAAGAGTTGTTTCTTCAGTTCAGGTTCATGGTCTTTAGAGCAGAAGTTTCAGAGAGCAAAGAAAATGTAGGTAAATGTGAGCAGTTGCTTTTTACAAGACCAAGAAATTAAAAAGAAATTCAAATAAAATATATAAACAGCTTCTTAATATTCCTTAATTAATAAACTGATTTTTGACATATTTTCAATGGAAGCTTAAGGCCTATAGATTCTTTGGGAACAGCTGAAAATACCAAAATGTAGAATAAACCACCACATCCTGCAGTTCTCACCATATGTTTTATTGACTCTCCCTGTTTATGGGATAAAATAGGTGAAATAAAAGTAAAAGTTTAATTACCAGAAATAAAGTGTCAGCAGAGGAGTTCACAGTCAGTTTCTGTACTCAGAGTCATGTAGCATGGCTCTAGGTTTTTCACGGTGCAATAAAATAATTTCCACAGTAAAAAAGCACTAGTATGCAGGTGTTCTACAATCTTCTCAGGGAATTTTCAGGAGTTGGCACACATTTGATAAATATGCTCCCAAGCCCCAAATCCCCACACAGAGGCATGTGGTCTCACACAGAAAAGGCCTTCACACACCTGCAGGCATCAAGCACAAGCTTAATGGGAGGCTAGGGGATCGACGGGACAGGCACCTTTCCCTCTCAGGTGACTGTGGAAGTATTAATGAGGGCCCGTACATAGAAAGGCAGTATTGTCATTCACTGACTTTGCCCACCCACATTTTTGGTAACCATTACTTTAAAGAGTCCTATATAATCCTTCCAAACAAGCATAAAGGTAATGAGCCACCTTCCAAATTATTACAAAATTAAAAATTACAGCACGGCCTTTTAAGCAAGCCTGTGCAGTTATAGTACAAAGCTGTCAAGGCAGTTGATCCACAAATATTTGCTGCACGTGGTTATTCTGAACTCTCTCCCTGGGCTTGAAAAATGAAGCAGGTGGAAATCTGTGTCTTGAGCCTCTCCCTGGACTCTCCAGGCCAGTAGACTCCTTCAGCAGAGACCTCGTGCGAATCACTCATGTTCGCAGCAGATTGCCACACAGCTGCCTGTGCCATGGGGACAGGGGCTCTCTGAACAGATCTGTAGACACCTGCTGTTTCCAAGGGCCGGAGGAGTAGTTCTCTGAACTCTAGCCACTCTTGACACAGGCAGCATTCATTGTATTTGCCATGTAACAAAGTCATCACATTCCTGACTGAAATGTTAGCAGTGTAGTTGACTTCTCTGTGTCTGGTTAGCCAGCTTAACTGGATAGAATTTTATCTGAAAACTTAGTTCTGGGATGCTCAGCACTCACTCTCACAGCATTTCTGGAGGGGCTCCTTCTAGAGTTGACAAAAGAGAGCCAGTTGGGCATGGGAGGATCTTTTCTCTAGGTGTTTGACCAGACCTTGGGAAGAAGATAGAAGATAGACTATAAAGATGCCCGTCTTCTTGTTATCATTATAGCCCTAGGCTTATATCCAACCTGGATGTTTCTGGAGTCCTTGGTGAATGAGCTGGTTCTCATTGGAACTCATAGACATGCACTCTAGTCCACTCCACTATGCCTTGTTTGTACACACTGTGGACAGCATCAACTCGTGTTCTTTGCTGGGGGAATAAGTAAGGAGTGAAGTGAGGTTAGGGTGCGCTATCTAAGACAAATCTAAAGGAAATGCACAGTAGGACTATGCCAGTAGCTGCACAAATCATAAGAGTGAGTTCCAAGCCAGAACACTTAGCCATGATGCCAAATGCAAAGGGAAGTTCTTTGCAAACAAAACATGAAGCCAGGGGTCATGAGCCAGGAGGAAATAGTAGTAGAGTCAGGTCAGGAAGGAAGCAGAGTGAGTCCCAGTAATTGCCCTGGCTCCTTCTGCTTGCTTGGACTATTTTGGAGACTTGTTTTCCGTGGCCAGTAATGGGTGAGGGTATTGACTATTGGAGTAGCAGCCTGCACTGCCCAGCTCCAGAAAGGTTTGGATCTTACCTTATCTCTTCTGCTCTTCGTTTTCTTTTTGTTTTTTAAATTTTTCTTCCTCAGTGCTCAACAGTTCTTGCTACTGATTGAGAATCTGACAGTTGAAAACCAAGCCTTTTACTTATTGAAAATATCAGAGGAGACAGGTGTTGAAGCAGCAGGGAGTGAGAGCCTATGGCCTGCCTATGGCAATATAGGCCTTTTCTTCTAATAGTTGTCAATTCTTCCAAGGGAGGAACATGAAGCAATACTGTGCCCAGTCTAATGCTAAGTGTTAAGAGGCACAAAAGTTGAAAAATGCTGTCATTGTGTGCAACAATTTTAAAATCTCAGTGGAATATTAGAAGACATGTTTATAAAGTTCATATTGGTGTTCCTCATTCCTGATTTCCAATGGTCTCTTTTCTGGGGTTCCATGGGTTTGACAGCTTGAAATGAGCTCAGTTGAGTCACCCTCTCTCTGCCTCATTTCCCACGGATGACCTACTTTTTGTATATAAAACCCCAGCTCCAAGAACCAAGAAGTTTCTGGTGGTTGGATCTTTAGAAAACAAAGCTCCTGACAGGCTCTACCAGTGCCTGACAAATACAGAGGTGGATGCTCACAGCCATCCATTGGACTGAGCCCAAGGTCCCCAATGAAGGAGCTAGAGAAAGGACCTAAGGAGCTGAAGGGGTTTATAGCCCCATAAGAGGAACAACAATATGAATTAACCAGTATCTCCAGAGCTCATTGGGACTAAACCACCAACCAAAGATTACACATGGAGGGACTCATGGCTCTAGTTGCATATGTTGCAGAGGATGGCCTAGTATGTCATCAATGGGAGGAGAGGCCCTTTGTCCTGTGAAGGTTCTATGTCCCAGTATAGAGGTATGCCAGGTCCAGGAAGCAGGAGTGAGTGGGTTGGTAAGCAGGGGGAGGGGAGGGAATAGGAGGGGTTAAAGGGGAAACTAGGAAAGGGGATAACATTTGAAATGTAAATAAAGAAAATGTCTAATAAAAAAGTAATTTCATTGAGGAAAAAACAAACAAACAAAGCAAGGCCATCCAGAAAGGGCTCTTTTCAAGATAATAGGGACAAAGATAGCAGGGTTCTAATGACAAGCTCCCAGTTTGCTTTCATTTCTGCTGCAATCTGTTGATCAAATCATTCTTCAACTGCAATAAAGAGATGGGAAGCCAACCTCATCTCCTTGTAGAACAAGCTACAGACAGTAAGGGTCATCTCTGATTGACCCTGGCTTCCCAGTCGTCATCACTGCATAATTCAGAAGAGTTCCTCCTTCCAGGACTTTCCTCAAATCAAATGTGATCAAGCAGAAAGCACCTGCAGAAAGTACCAGAACTCACAAGCAAACACAATGGACCTCCCCCCCTTCTCTATTTCCAACACACAATGGGAGAGTTGGAAGCAGAATATTGCACACTCAATCAAAAGGGGAAATGGGGAAGTATTAAGTTATTCGCACAAAGCAATTCAGAAAAGCAGTTATGTCTATGTGGCCTGAAGAAATAGCCTTCCCTTACAGATAAATAGCTTATCTCATCCGGCTTTCTACACAAAAATTGAGACACTCAAAGGCATATTTCAGTTTTGAATTGTCTCAGTCTCTTTTAATGGTAGGTAATATAATCATTTCCTTAATTTAGGGGTGTTTTCCTAAGTATCAGGCTACAGTTTACTTCAGTCAACAAAGACATATACAATTGTTTTTGCTATCTTCTCCTTTTCTACAGAGGAAATATTTCAGGATTTTGTGAGTCGATGCCATTACAATCTTTAGAAATCATTCAGGCTCTGGTAGTTTAGAAGTTGTGGGTAAAGAGTTGTGTTTAAAGAAAGTTTCATTACATTGGAAACTAAGAACACATGGGTGCCTCCTGCCAACACTCCAGGAAGGAAGCTCCCGTATTGTTTGGGGTGATTGATTCTATCAGAAGAAATGGTTTAATCACTTAAGAGGTGTTTCTTATCCCTTTCATAAATTCATTATGACAGTACCGTGCATTATAAAATTTAATTAATTACTCAATTCTAGAATCAGTCATTAAGTTTAACAAGTTTCGAGGGCTCTCTAGTGGCACAGGATGTCCTGGACCTCAGACTCTGGTTACAAGTATCAGGTCCTGGCTTATCTGCATTTCAGTCCCAACTTGACAACAAAACTACACTTTCCCACACATCCCTTGTGGTGGTTTGAATGGGATGTTTCCCATTTGAATTCTAAGGCCACAGTTGGTAGTTGTTTGGGGAGGATTAGGACGTGTGGCCTTATGGAGGAAGCAAGTCGCTGGGTGTAGGCGTCAAGGTTTCAAAAGACTCAAGCCATTTCAAGTCAGCTCTCTCTGCTCCCTGATTCGAGTTTGAGATGTGAACCCTCAGGCCTTAGCTTCTAGCTCTCCCTAGTCACCATGTCAGGAGCTGGCTGCCATGATGGTGATGGACCCTTTTGTCTCTGGAACTCTAAGCCCCAAACAAGCCCTTTCTTTTCTAAGTTGTCTTAGTACCGGTGCTTCATCACAGCAATGAAAATGTGACTAATACACCCCCTTCAGATCTGATTATTTTTATGACAGGTCCAACTTGACAAAATGATACACTTAAATTATGGTTTATTGCCAAAGCTTCAAAAAATGGCCACGTGAAGACACACGTGGATGAGGCTGGAAGGGTTTCATGTACAGTAGCCTCTGTCCTGTGGCATTGTCATTGACATACCCTGTCACTGTCTTCAGACACCAGAAGAGGGCATCAGATCCCATTACAGATGGTTGTGAGTCACCGTGTGGTTGCTGGGAATTGAACTCAGGACTTCTGGAAGAGCAGTCAGTGCACGACCCCACTTTGGCATAAGATGTCCAAGCTTCTCAGACTGACCACTCCCCCTAGTGCTGGGGGCTCTTCCTCTGAGATTTTGTACCCCAGTTTCCCATTCACGGGGTTGAATAACTGTAGTAAGCTCCTATCACTTACTAGTCATCTTGGCTCTTCTTCCCTGGCTGAGCTATAACTGAATCAAGAATTTAAACATGACAGAACTAGCCCCTAACTCTGTGTTTTTAACCAAGGGCCAATCCCTGATATGGTCAGGCTTTGCATGGGACCAGGCAGTATATCTTTCCCATGGGTAGTATAAGATTTCCAATGCCAGGCTTGTAACAATAAAGTCACAGTTTGGCCTTAATCTGTCCTATTTGTCAACAGTTTTAGAACCTGAGTTGGGGAGAACAATATTCATTGTGCGGCTTCCTTGAACCCCAGAGAGGCTTACTCACAAAGGGCAGCTTTAAAAGTGTTCTGCCTATTCCTGATGGTGAGAAAGAGGGCAGAAGAACAGAGAAATAAGAAGTCAGACTGAGAAAGACAGCATGTTCAGAGAAAGGACTTTGTGGAGAAAGGATGAGTCTGAGAAATAGAGCTAAGCTTGCCAGAGAAGCAAAATAATGAGGGTGGGGGGAGGGACATTGATGAAGGGCCAGCAAGACTAAATTTAAGTTTTTAATAATAGTTACTTTAATTTTGCTCCAATTATTTCTTTTCCTTCTAATATTAAGTTTTATTATCAGCTTCACTTCCAATTTAATAAAATAATGCAATCATCCCTTTTATAGACCTCTTTAGTGCTAATACATGCTTCTTACTATCTAAATCAGAGAGAGGACCCATCAGCAGGAATAATGAGTCTGGGCTCTTGCTGGGGTCTCTTCCAGCTCTCTTCCTTTATTTGGCTATACTTGGGATGTATTGGTCATTATTAGCTCCATGTTATTTTTTTGGACTATAATTCCCTTTCTATACTATAAAAATTATTTGGGGGACATTTTGCTAAGGAAGACAAGTGATGAGGGATCTGGAAATGCTTATCCCAGCTCCACGTCTGTCAGGAAGGTTACCAGTGGAGTTTGTCTCCCAGTGTCTAAGTTTAGCTGTGTGCTATGAATCACACTGTTGGAAAGCTCACCAATGTTTCCCTTCAGTCTCTTTCGTCTCCCTGCCTCCACTCACTCTCCCTACATTACAGATTCATTTTTGTTTCTGTTCCAGGCCTAATGAGACTGTGATCAATGGCTCTTGAGCTGACCCTGCCTCCCAGTCTTCAATCATACCTTCTCTGTCTAATCCACTACAGTTTTCTCTTTGTCAACTGATGGATTTATTTAGTTAAGACAACTAAAAATACAATCTCACTTCAATTCCACAATCAGACCTCTTGTTTTTTTCTCTTATTTTATAAAATCCAGCCAACTGCAGATACTAAACTCTGTGGTCACAGGGCCTGTCCCTAGACTGATGATATTTTCTTCCTCTAAGAGGAAATTTTAAAATATTTCTTTTTTCCTTTCTTTTCTTTTTTCTTTTTCTTTTTCTTTTTTTTTTAAGTTTTCCTCTGGATGGTTGTATAAGACTGAGGTTCCAGGGTCTAATCTCACAGGCCCTCCCCCATGACTGGTTCCATCATGAGTTATGTGCCCATAGCCTCTTCTCTTCATTAACTGGGGCACACTGTTCCATCAGCATCTGCCAAAGGAAAGGTCAAAGAGGCCGCAATCCAGACACCTAAAGCAAGCTGACTACAGATGAGCTGGATGACCATGCACCAGGATGGTTCCCTAAAGCCCCTTCAGGCTGCCCTTCCTAGTTCCTGCAATTGTACCAATGTTATATGCAATGCTTCCTTACTGGACATAGCCATGTTATTGGACACATATGGCATAATACTTATTATTCCCAAGCTTCACTAGAGGTTACTGGGACCTTTGATGCCACCAAGACACAATATGGAAACAAGCCTTCATGACTTGGATATATCTCTATACTTTAACAACTGAAACTACAAAGGCTCAGGGCATATGCAGAGGAAGGAGAGGGAAGTGTTCTCTCTGTCTCTCTCTGTCTCTCTCCCTCTCTCACTGTGTTTCTATTTCTGTGTTGCTTTCTCTCTGATTCTGTTTCTCTCTCTCTCCCTTAATTTTGTTCTGATATTTTCAACATCATGTGTCCTTAAGATGGAGGGGTCCATTTTAAGCTGACTTTTACCTAAGTGCATTGTGATTTCTCCCAGTCTTTATTTCTTTGCCTAATACCTCTCCTTTGTCTTTACACAAATGTGCCTACAAGATCCATCACCAAGATGATTCCAGGTACCCTGGACATCTCTCTTCCCAGGTAACTGTTTCAAAGCGTAATATCTAAAGGTAGTCTGCAATTCACAGAGAGAAAATGGACCTTTTATCTTACTAATCCAATTTAAATCATAGTCTCCAATGTAACAGATCTCAACGAAATTTCTCCTATCTTTCTGTCATTTGTATGCTCACTGCTTTAATAATCATTCAGATTTGCAGAAGGAAAAATCAAGTAAAACATGATTGAATTTTGATGCCACTTGGGAAATATAGACAGAGATGTGAGACTATTAAGATGTTATGAAAGACACTAAGAAAGTAATTGTGTACTCTAGTATATCTTATCTGTAGTTTTCTGGACAAGGTTTACAAAACACTTTCAGATTGCATCATGCGGTTTTCATAGGAATGAAATGTCTTTCATTTAAGAGTACATACATCTTCAGGTCAAAATGTTAGAGACACACTCATATTGTAGCTGCCTCCAATAGGAACAACAATCAGACAGGAACACAGTCAGAATGGAATTACAAGAAAGCCACAAAAGAAACAATAGGGAGAATGGGGTCTGTTCTCCACTAAACAATTTCTATTATAATGCAGTGTGTGTGTGTGTGTGTGTGTGTGTGTGTGTGTGTGTAGCCAAAGAAGAAAGTTATCACAGCCTGTGTTTTTAAACCACCAATAGCCAATAACCCACTGTATACTCATGAAGTACTTGACATCTGTCTAAATTCTCCCTCAACCTCCTTACTTTTATTCCAGCAAGGCAATCACAAAGTTCATTCGGTTTGCAAATGAGGAGGTGGAAAGAGGGGATATCATTTGCCAAGGTTGACACAGCTAGTCAGTGACAGGGTTGGCCTTGAACTCAAGTTTGTTGTTCCAGAACACTCAACCATATATCAATCCATACTGGCTGTGAGCTTCCAGGCATTCCTGGAATCCATGACAAAAATATATGTTTGATTGAAATTCCACTGATTAATTATGTTCTGTGGCCATGCCAAAGAATGCCATTTTCTATTTATGAAAGTGACGGTGTAAATGAAAAGGTGTCCAGTGTGTTGTGTGCCAGGCCTCAGAGTTCTCACACTCTTCCTTCAAGGAGCTGAGGGGAGTTAGCAGCTTCATTCTAAGCTTCCCAACATGCCTGGGAAAGGCCCAGTGGGCAGTTTCAATTATGTCTGATTTATAAATAGAAAAACTGTTTCACAGATGGTGAGAAAAGAAGCTGAGTAAGGGGTTTTCCCAGAGCCATTGGCAGATCACAGCTTGCCAGGCCCACACAATGTCTATGTAGCCACAATCTCTGAAAAAGTTGCCCCCAAAGGACTGGTGAGCACTAGAGTCTACTGTGTGTCATCTGCAACACACACACACACACACACACTTTGAAAGGCAGTAGGGCAGGAGTTGACAGGGCTGTATTGAGGGTAAACAACGCACTGTTGGAACTGCTTGGTTCTAAGGTGCTGGCAGGCACAGTGGGCTCAAGAAATGGTAAGAAGACATCAGGTTCTGCATCAAGAGAAAGAAGGTGGTTGGTTCAGACTGAATAAATATTAGGAAAGGGAAAAAAATTAAGGAAGCTTGGAGCCTTTAATCCCAGCACTTGGGAGGCAGCAGCAGGCAGAATTCTGAGTTCAAGGCCAGCCTGGTCTACAGAGTGAGTTCCAGGACAGTCAGGGCTACACAGAGAAACCCTGCCTCGAAAATAAAATAAAATTTAAAAAAAAAGGAAAAAAAAACAAAGAAAGAAAGAAAGAATGCAAGCTTGGAAAGAGAAGTCAGTCTCTGCAAGTGGGACCTTTGGTTCATTGTCTTTTTTTCTTATGAATTGGATTCAAACTTCACCCAATGGGTTATCTTCTGTAATGTCATAGCCATGGTCATGTGCACATCATTAAAGACTGTATTTTCACTATAATCTTTTTTCTCTCCCTTTGTGTTTTGTGTATGTGTCTGTGCACGCATGTGTGTGTGTGCAAGCACACATGCAAGTGTGTGTGTGTGTGTGTGTGTGTGTGTGTGTGTGAGAGAGAGAGAGAGAGAGAGAGAGAGAGAGAGATCTCAGTCTAAGGAAAAGTCAGAGGCACATTTCAGATTCTTCTATTTTTCTTCACCTTACTTGGAAGCCAGAGTTTTTCTTATTAAAACTGCCTTTTGTTGTTTCCATTATACTGGCTGGCTAGCAAAATCCCACAGTCTTCCAATCTCCTTTCTCCCAGAGCTGGGGTTACAAGTGCACACTACCTTTACATGGGTCCCAGGGAGCCAAATCTATGGAGCATCTTTTAGACACCACAATACTTGTTAGCACTTTCTGTACTTCTGTTGTCACTGCCTGTGATTATTTGCTTGAATAGCCAATAGCTACCTTAACTTACCAAAGGCTTTTATGTAGACATATCCGATTATAGTCCGCTTCAGCCGAAGGGTGGAACAGTAAGCTTTGGTTTTTGTTTTTCTTTTTGTTTTTTAGAGAAACTAGGCATATTTGGCTAAATGACAATAGTTTCGAGGTGTTTCTCAAAAATATGAAATCCCTTTCTTTTCTAATCCTTTTCTTGATTTTCTCCAAAATTAAAGGCTGTCTATTTCCTACCTGTCCCCTATAGCCTGGTGCACTGTAATAGATGGGTAGCATGTATGATTAAGATTCTGACAACTTTGGTTAGCACAGTGAAGCAAAGATGTTAGAAATATTCATGTCATTCAGTGGCTATTTGGCTTTCAATGGTTAAAGGATTTGCTTTCCAATTCTAACTCAGAACCTCCCGGCACTAAAGAAGCTTGGAGTGGTTGTCCATCTTCTGCTTTGTCGAACTCAGTTGTCCTATGCAATATGATATTACAAACTATGTGTACACTAAAAGGTAATGGGCCAAAAATGCTTGATTGCTTAAAAGGGGAGTCTGCTAAATACGAAATTATTGAATTGTTATTATCCTTCACTAAGTAATATATACAACTGTGTTTTAACATTTAATACCATTACTTAACATGTGAAAGTAAATAAATAAAATGGGCTAACAGAGGCAATACCATAATATTATTTAATCTGCAGTTCAAGGTGCATTTAAAAATAATAATTTTGTAAAGAGCATTCAGAAACATTTGATCTTTAAAATGCATACTTTTGCTTATTCTAGTGTTTGTTGATTTGAAGGGTTTGAGGTCAGCCCAGTAAATATTCAGTTTGCTTGGCACAAACTGTGCAGGAATCTAATAGAAAGCAATATTGTTGAAAATGGATATCAATTGAAAACAGAGAGCAGTGTCAACTATTCCCCACTGGGAACAGACAACAATAAAACCAGTCGAGCATTACACAGCCGAGCCTGCCAAATGTCATTAGAGTAGAGAAAAAAGGAAAGGAACATGGTAGGGAAAGAGGCACTTGGCTTTATTTCTTTTTCCTCTGATTTAAAAAGATACACACACACACACACACACACACAAGAGAGAGAGAGAGAGAGAGAGAGAGAGAGAGAGAGAGAGAGAGAGAGAGAGAGAGAGAGAGGTGGGGGAGGGGGAGAAGGAGAGGGAGAGGGAGAGATTGGAGTTTTCAGAGTAAGGATAATAAAATGAGAATTGCCCAAGCCAGTCACACTGTTCCCTTAGGGCTGGCATATTTTGCTTTGCTTCCAAAAGTAATTGTCTTAAGAAAATTTTACAAATATTTGTATTTCTTCGGTTGATTAACACCCCACCCCAAAATTCTTTGGATCGTCTGCATCTCTAATCACAAAGTTCCCAGTTTTAAAGCAACACTATAATGTTCGGTACTATGATCACATTTGGAGCATTGCTTAGTTAATTGATCTGAGTACCTGGCCTTTGCAAAATCTTCATTGTTATTGCCAAGTATCAGTGGAGAGACTCCCAGAAGGAGCAGACTGCAGAAAGCCCTATGGCAAAGAGAGATACTTGCAGCAGCTCTGAAACCTGTCAAATGATGGGATGCAGTTATAGAATGGCTGGGGAAAGGGAGCACGGAAGAAACTGACTTCCCTTCCTCACCTAAATCCCGATTTGAAACCCAGTGGTGTGACCACCCCCTAAACTTCTACTGTATTTGTGGCATTTTCATTGATGACTTGTAAATTTTCAAACAAAGAAAAATTGTCTCCTACAGACAATGGTCAGGCTACTGAACAGCCAGCCAAGAGCTCCCCCTAGTGAGGTTGTATACATATTAACATGAGTTTTCAACCGCACTCCATCGTGCACATGTGAAAGAGTACAAACACACACACATACACAGCTTAGTCTTGACTCACTATTCCAAAATATTATTTATTGATATTCTTTGAGAAGAACATTTTTAAAAATCCCCCAAACTCTCCTGATTATTTTTTCTGCACTGTGCTGTTAAATCCATACCAAGGCTGTACAGCCAGAGAACTCCCTCTGAATGAAAAATTGTTGCAGTGATCAAATCATTTTGAAATAGCAATAATCACATATTGGCTCCCAATCTGCATCCTAAAGTAGATGCTATCAACGTGGAATGTCCTCAGGGGCGGCATATTACTACATAATTAGCATAATAACTTTGTTGTGTAAACAAAATAAAAGACAGACTTGAAGACAAGAAATAATATCTTACAGTGCATTGATGTCTCCAGCTTCTACAGAAAATCCTCCCATCCTTGACCAACCTGTTCTTTCTGTTACAGCAGGGCTGTGATTAAACATGTAAGGATCGGTGCCAGCAGCTCTCTGTGTCAGTGGATCTCATGTGTGAGCACACACGTGTCCATGTATTTTATTGCAGAGAGATGTACAGAACGCTCAACCTCTCCATATTTAACAGAACTAATTTGCGATAATATCTAGTATAGCATCTCCCTAATCAACCCTAATTCTCTCAAATACATTTTGGCTTTCTCCAAAAAGATATTTTATTGGTTTTTATGATCCTTAATAGGACTCAAAAGGGAGAGTAGGGATTATTTAGGGAGAAGGAAGTGGCAAGTGTAGAAATCAGATGCAGAGATGAAAGGGATTTAATGGCTTTCTTAAAATTCTTTGAGAGTCATATCAACATTTTTAGTAAAATACAAATGACTGTGGTTTTATAATTAACAGCTGCTTATGTTAAGTACTGAGTGTCCCCTTGCTCCTGCTAATATTTTTTTTTTCTTAAACCACAAATCCACACGACCAGAGGTAATAGCTGTAAGATGTTGCAGGCACCTTAGAATTTGGTTTTTGTGCTGCTACACAATCACACATGATCCTGGAAGCTGGCAGACAGGAAAATGGCTCAGACAGGAGATGGTCAAAACATGTTGTTCATATTACTGCAATGCTTTCAGCAGAAAGCATATGCATATAAACTCTGAGTTCACTGGGACCCCTTTTTTATGAATGCTATTGCTTTCTTCCCTTGGGGGCTGGTGACAATGTCAGCCTCTGCAATGCTTTGGAGGGACAACCTGCAATGGAAATACACACAATACAATGTGATGTATCTTACAATATTTCATAAAGTACATGTTTTACAAATTCGTTTAATGTACCCGAATATTTGTCTTTTCCAGGCTTGTAAACTTCTATAAGACAACAGCGATGACAAAAAGACAGGTAAGGGCAGGGGAGAGAGTGGGGCCGAGGTACTTCATACAGGGAGAGGTGGGGCTATAATTTACTGCCATCGGCCACTCTGTTAGGGCTTAGACTTCACGTTGGTAAAACTCACACCTGTGTTGGGCTTATTCTCATGCAGGTTGTGAGCGCATGATTCAGCCTGCAGAAACTGGCTTTCCTTCCTTACAAAAAGGAAAATTATAATGCTCAACACCTCCCTGAATCAAAATGAAGCAACCATAGAAAGAACTGAATTTAGACCTATTATGTTAATTAAAATTCTGTCAGCATCTCTGAAAGTGTAATTTGGCCCAATGTGTTAAAAAAACAACAACAACAACAACAAAACATCATGAAAATTAGCTAATGAATATTGTGCAGTCACTTTCCTAACATAAAATAACTCAACCATTTAAATTGCACGGATTCCAAAATGGCCTAATTTACAATACATTTTTTTCTGGTTTGTTGTAGGAGAGCTTAACCTAATAGCGTGGTGAGATTGCATCCTTTTTAAGTCCTAATTCTTTATAAATTAACAAGAGACTGAATATTCATACGAGTTTGGCTACTACATGCCTACATATTAAACTCTGATGATCTTGACTGATGCTCAACAGCATCAATCAGAGTTTGGTCCTCCCATCACCTCACATGCGGTTCAGAATGGGCAGTCTCAGGCTCTTGTTGACAATTACATCTGATGCTGGGATCACACATTGTCCTTGGATTTCCTTCACTACACTATGACCAAAATCTCCCCTTGCCTAGGACCTTATAGGACGGTTGTGAGCATTAGCATTAGTAGGTGCATAAAGTACTTACCTGAAAGTGCTTAACAAATTCATAGATGATTACTTTTAAAGCATTCTCTTTTTTTGTATGTGTGTGTGTGTGTGTGTGTGTGTACGCACCTGCACATCCATGCAGTAAAAACTGCATTTCCTTCTATTTTTCCCCAGGGTCTCTCACTAAACCTAGAGCTCACAGTTTGTTCTTCAGTGACTAACCAGTGGGCCCTGGAGATGTCTCCAGCCCTGCACTGGGATTAGAGGTTTGCATTGTTGCTCCTTGCTTTTAAGTGGGTTCTCGTGATCTGAACTCCGCTGCCCATGCTTGTACATATTTATCCACTAAGCCATATCACCAGCCCCTTAAAAGTAAGGTTTAATTCAGTTAATCACCTATTTATGCCTATTTATGCCTATCACTTTATGCCTATCTTCAAACCTATACATGGGTATTTCTCTTTTTGTCCAGGAAAACAGTAAGTGTTGGAAGTTATTAAAAGACATTTATTTTAGAATAAATATCTATCCCTGGTCTCATTAGAATTTTGATTTTGAATTCAATCCCAGCCACCTTCTCAAAATAGGATTATCCCCCAGTATAGTGAAAAAATAGTTACATATATAATTTCTTGATTTGGATTCTTCCAGACTTGAGTGTCATCCAGGGTTTATCACTGGAGATTTCAGAGATCATCCCAGTGCCACCAGAGGAAGAGTCTGATTGTTTTCAAATTCAGCATAGCCAAGATGAAAGAAGCAACGAGTCCAATATGTGGTGGGGTTGTCTTGTTTTGTTGCATTATTTATTTGTTTTGAAACAATCGCTTATTCAGACTCGCATGGAATTTGTGGCAATCCTCCTGCATCAGCCTCCACAATTCTGGGACTGCAGCCATGAGGCACTATACTTAGTTCAGGTGCACTCCTTTGTAAAAGGCAAAACCATCTGCACAAGAACATAATGCGATTTATAAAAATGAATTACAAATACGCAAACAATGTCAGTAAAGCTCAAATGCTCAATAGCAAATGCAGGAAGCCAGGCTCCAAGACTGCACACAGTATTATGTGCATTTTACTCTGAAACAGGTGAATCTATACAACCACAGCACAGAGGACAAAGGCAGCTCACTGGGTCTGGAGGAGGGAATCAGAGCAATGCACAAGGCAAGACAATGTGCATCACCGCGTGATGATGGTGGTAGCTACAACCCTGAATGAACTTTTCAGAGCTTACTCTCAAAGGGGAGGTAGTACATGCAAATTACAGATCAGTAATTTGGATTCACTGTTTTTTTAAAGAATGAAAGGCCAACATGTATTTGTAATCCTGCTCAGATTATGAGTCTCTGCTTAACATTAAATTATTATTAGAGACTTAATCAGATATAGTTAAACTTCGAATATGATTCCGGTTAAGTATTTACATATGTGATTAATTTTCAGAAGGCAAAAAGCTGTATTCATCTTATTACAGTAATACAGTAATACAGCATTCTATTTTTATTGTATCCCAAATAGGTACCAATAAAAAAAAAAAGTGAGGTCCTAGCATAGTCCCACAGATCTTGCCTCCTCTGCACTTCCCTTATCCCTGAGAGGGCTATTTATCAGTTTGTTTTATAGATTTTGCTCTCAGGAATTAGGTATGTCCCCTTATCTTAGGCCAGTCAAAATCCTCAATTGGACACAAAAGGACTTTAACTTGAGCTCTGAGTAAAATACATGCCCAAAAATATCTGATCAAGGTCCCAAAGAAGAGAAAATAAAATGAATGAATCAAAAATAGCTGCTAGAATCCTGCCAAGAATTGCACCCCGTATGCTGCCCAGATAAGGAACAGTAGCTCTAAAATGCTACTGCCAAAGTCTTGCTTTCTGAAGATCAGGATTCAGCCTTGGCGATTTGATATTCTTACTAGTAGAATTGTAAGATTTAAAGAGTGCTCCACGGACAGCTGCTTCTAGGACATCCAACAAGACAGGAGCTCAAGAGCGAGAGGACAGTCCTGCAGTGGGGAGAGATGGGGGCAAAATGCCACTTTCCCCCAAGCCCTGTTTCATCCCCTCTGCTGTAATGCTGCATAAAACAAAGCCCAACTAATCAATCCCTGCAAAGACAATTACCCGCAGGTGCCTCACAGCCATTCAGACTGGTTCCCTGTTCTTTGCTCCTCATTGACATTAGTCTAATCTGTGACAATCAGATCACAGTCCTGCCAGACTTTTTACCTCATTAGTTTTCTATTGTCTGTTCAGAGGCAGCCTGAGCATCTCCCTCTTCAAGCAAGGCTGGCTCTTGTCTGCCTACGGTTTCTGTCCCTTCCCCCTCTCCATTCTTACAGATAAGTAGTGCTTTTAATTTAATAATTTAACTACTTCTGGAGCCAAATACAAAGAAAGATATCACTGAAATTTTTATTTTGACAATGAACAATTTTGAGACAGACATATATAAAGTGCCCATATTGCTTAGATTTGCTCTCCAAATGTACAGAAAGTTTTTTGTAGATGTGAAGCTACAGCAAATCTGCTATGCCATTTTTCTGTTAGGCTAAATCACAATGTTACTTGTTTGGTAGACACGTGTCTCCTGTGTGTCTTTAATGCTGAAAGAGAAGCCTTTCCCAGGATCGTCTTATTTGGAATGGTACTGGATCAGACCAGAAAAGGGACATTCCCAGGAAGGTGAAGGTGTCTTCTAAAAAGCCTTTCATTTGGGCATAGTAGGACTGTGAGCTTTACTTTGTCAGAGCTGAATACATACTAGATAAAGTATTGAAATTCCTGGTCAACTAACTACAGCAAACCTTTCTGTCTCTTTCATGGTTTAAGTAGTGTATTTTTCAAGGAGATTCACACACATTTCCACTTCTGAGTTGGCTCAGGGTCACTCATTATAGTCCTCAGAAGTTGAGACCAAAAAGAAAATTGCTAATGGTTTTTCAGCAAATCTGCACTTCAATGTTACCTATGTTATTAACATCTCAAAAAATTCTAAGTGATATTTATAGAATGTCATGAACTGTTCTTTCTTTGTTCATTATTTATTTCCTTACTGAACATAAGTAGAAATTATCTGATGTACCAAGAAGCATCTGATGTCTTGCCTAAATAAGTTTTACTTCCTTTGGGGAAAATAGTAATAATAACCTTTGATTGTAAAAGAACATCATAATCTACATTGTCATTCCTGATTCAGCCCATGCCAAGAACATGGGACAATTTACATATGCTCTAATTTACATATGCTCTAATTTACATATGCTCTAATCAAATATTTGGGGGCTGGGGGTTCTCACTGCATATCTCCAGATCAGGATTACGTGACATGCCTTGGATTTCAGCCAAACTTAAGGCTCTTCATTTTTAAAGTATACCTACCCACAGAAAGGGAAAGGCGACAGCCACTTCCTCCTTCATGTTCATTACGTCAGGATCAGCAGAATCTCCTGATGCTCAGATTGGAATGTGAAAGCTGCCAGGGTGAAGCTGAAATCTCCCACTAAGCACTTCCTGCTGCTGGCTTGTGTGTGTGTGTGTGTGTGTGTGTTTCTCTTCAATAATTACATACGCAAAGCAGTTTTGGACTCTGTAATCAGATATTTTTGCCTCATAGTACTATGTGATTTGGATCTCTCTCTCTCTCTCTCTCTCTCTCTCTCTCTCTTTCTCTACACACACACACACACACACACACACACACACACACACACACACACACACACTGGACTGCTGGTGGATGATGTCTTGAGAATTTTTACTAATACCTGATTAGCAGGTGTGGGGTCAAACCCCTCACCTCAGATTGACTGAACATATCCTCTTGTCATGCAGTACTAGAGCCCTCAGTGAATACAGTGCTGTGTGCTTAGAAAGCTCAGCAAGGGGCGAGCAAGGAGCAAGAGTGGATCAAAGGAAGCAGAAAGAGAGTCTTGATTTCAGCCATAAAATGTTGTCTTATAATAGGCTCAAAGTTTGCAGGATAAAGAAATGCCCACAACTTGGTGTCTTTCTGTGAAAACCTGACCATGGCATTGCCATTTTAGGATCACCCTAGTTCAAGTTCTGCTAGTAAAAAAGAATTCAGAAAGAGAAAGAAGGAAAGAAAGAAGGGAAGAAGGAAAGAAAGAAGGAGAGAGAGAGAGAGAGAGAGAGAGAGAGAGAGAGAGAGAGAGAGAGAGAGAAGGAAGGAAGGAAGGAAGGAAGGAAGGAAGGAAGGAAGGAAGGAAGGAAGGAAGGAAGGAAGAAGGAAAGATCATTGTAAAATTCATGAACAAGCAACAATAGAATCTCTAAGTGAATCTATCTGTGCAGAATGTCCAATTGAAAGAACATGTTGCACACTTTTAGTCTCCACCCCTTTGGAACCACGCATTCCCTTCACCTTTATTATTATTTATAAGTGCATTCAATAATTAGACCTGCACTTTGAGTGCAGTGAGATAAATCCCTTCTGAATACTAAGATTACAAATCCATGTTCCCAAATCTTTCATATATGTTAATATGAATTTTCTTGTGTTGCAGTAACGTGGTCAGCTTTTTCTTGGAGCTCATACCTACCTTGTCCCAAAACCAGTACCACCACCACCTTCTCCTATTGTAGTTCACATATTCATGTGCCATTAAAAAGCTCTGATGCCATCATGGACTCCTTTCTTCTCTCCATCTGCCTACATAACACCAAAGAGTAAAAGAGACAGTCGAAAGAAGTAGACTCAAGTTTGCTAATATTGCTACTATTTCTCTCAAAATATGTAGAAGGGAACAACACAGTGACACCCACTTAAATTAAAGTATGAACACAATCCTACAAGCCTATTAGTTCTGGCAATTAGAAAATTGGAGGTGGGGTGCTAGAAGGATGATTTAGTAGGTAAGAATACTTGCTGTTCTCACAAAGGACTCAGCTCATACTATCCTATACCTCCAGTTCAAGGGACTAGGTGCTCTCTTCTGGTCTCTGTGAGTACCAGGCATGCCTGTGGTCTACAAATATATATGTAGGCAAACACTCAGATGCACAAAATAAAAATAAATAAATTTTTAAAAGAAAACAATTTGGCCATTCCTTTTCTCATATTGACTGGAAGATCTTAAATCTTATCCCTTACATGACATAAAGAAGACACACTGCAGGTTTAAAAAAAGAAAAAAGAAAAAAAAAGTGGCCACAGGGCCAGCTCCTTTGCTTTGCTCATTTTTGATTGTATTATTAACACTCTCTTCAACCCATGGATTCTTAGCAAAAATAACTAAAACTAGTTGTTCATTGTATCAGGGAAGCTTATATAAACTTAGACAATACTATGACTTGGGGTTGTGGTTCAATGAGAGAGCCCAAACAAGTAAACTTAGATACTAGACATCGGTACATTTGACCTTCCATAGATAAACAAACAAAGTGCTAAAACATACATACTACTGTTAATATAGCACTGGCCAGTTCGGAGGACTGTCCATCTCTCTAGCCCATAAAGCATGAGATCTCATGCTTAATATATGATCACATGATATGTGGATCAAGGGGAAATTCTGGCATCAATCTCCTTAGCAGGGTTGGAGAGATGGCTCAGAGGTTAAGAGTACTGACTGCTCTTCCAAAGGTCCTGAGTTCAAATCCCAGCAACCACATGGTAGCTCACAACTACCCATAATGACATCTGGCACTCCCGCCTCTGAAGTGTCTGAAGACAGCTACAGTGTACTTATATATAATAAATAAATCTTTTTTTTAAATCTCCTTAGCAAACATTAGTGAAGCTTTATCATTCCAGTTTTTATATTAATAAAAATTCCACATAAGAGATGAAAGTTCTAATATTTTCTTGCAGCAACCCAGCTAAGCATTTTGTAGTTTTCCGCATACATAACATCTGAGGGATGTACTAGCCAATATTATACAGAGAAACAAAAACTGTAAGATATTAACCAATTATATGTGCATCTCACCGTGTAATATTTCAATCAATGATGGACCATAGATACAATGGAAACCCCATAAAATTAGACTGTTCAAGAATTTTGTGACCATCTCAGTTTGTCCAAATACATGCTATTATGTTTATGCTATGACAAAATTGACTAATGCATCTATCACTAAGAAATATGTGATTACAAAAGAAAGGAGAGAAAGTGATTGTAAGGAACTAGGTCGTGAGGTTGAGAGTAGCAAATCTAGACCTCTAGGGCAAACCAGTGGACTGGGGTTGAGATCACAGTGAATGTTTCTGTCCTGAGCCTGAAGGCTTGAAATCCAGGCAAAATTTCTGTGTCACAATCTGGAGGCAGAATTCCTCCTCTGAGGCTTAAGGCTTCAACCCACAGTATGGAGGCTAGTCTGTTTATTTTAAAGTCAACTAATTAAAAATGTTAACTCTAGCTTTAAAATACATTTACAGCACCACCTAGACTTGGGCTTAATCAAACAACTACTTGGTATAGTCCAATCAAATTGAGACACAAAATTAACCATCATCACAGCACCCATGTTGCTTTTGGAACAGAAATGTCCCTACAGATAGACAAAGCAACAGACAGCCTTCTTTCCTATCTCGCCCTAAAGAACTCATATATACAGTGGGAAAGGAGAACTAGAAATATGACAGCCCTTCATTCTGCTCTAGACCCCTGCTGGGAACACTTCTATGCCCTGAGAGAAGAGAGCCTTTTTAATCAAATCAAAGACTGGAGCTCAGAAATCAGCATGACAATTTTAATTACTAAAATGAAACTGTGTTAATCCCTAAAGGGGACAAGAAACTTGTGGCACAGACAAAAAATATCAACGAGACAAATAATAGAAAAAAGAGACACAGAGGAGTCGTAGCCACATTAGGAAAAACAAAATCATAGGGAAACGTCATGTTTTAAGACTTCAAAAACATCTGTATACTTTGTTTACATGTACAAAAAGCCAAGAATGAAGACATCAACATCGCAGAGAAATTTGATTGGACTAGCAGAGGAGGCAAGGATGGGTTATCATTGTGCATTTAAACGCAAAGCTTCTAAAACTGTGGAGACTAGTTTGTCAAGGGCTATGACTAAGTAGGTCTTGCTAAGGGATGGGGTCATCACACATCTGGAGAACAAACTTCAATGTTATGTACACACTGGTTTGGAACAGGGATACACTGTGAGTGAGTTACTTAGCTGTTTCTTTTCACCAAAAAAAAATAAATAAATGAAAATAATGCTAACTTATTTTGTAGAACAGCTCTTAAGGATAGTGAAACGTGAATGGATGATAGATAATAGAGAGATAGGTCCGGATAGATGATAGATAGAAGATAGATAGATAGATAGATAGATAGATAGATAGATAGATAGATAAACAGACAGACATAGAGAGCTGGCTCCACCATGCACTGTCCCTGTAATGTTCCTCATCATCAGAGGATGGAAGCTGCTTCTCCTTCCGCTGGTGAATTCTTTTTTTTTTTTTTGTTTTTTTTTGTTTGTTTGTTTTTTTTTCGAGACAGGGTTTCTCTGTATAGTCCTGGCTGTCCTGGAACTCACTCTGTAGACCAGGCTGGCCTTGAACTCAGAAATCCTCCTGCCTCTGCCTCCCAAGTGCTGGGATTAAAGGTGTGCGCCACCACCGCCCGGCTTCGCTGGTGAATTCTTGACTTTGCTGATGAAAAGGTTTGGCCTGAAGAGATGGAATATTCCTGTGGAACTCCCAAATCATAAAAGAGAGCCTCTAAAGTCATTGCCACAGTAATTCCCAGTCTGGGCCTGCTCTACCCTTTAGCAGTGAGAAACATTGATGGCTTAACTAGAGTCAGCATCTTCCTGAAGGCCCACCAGCAGCAGTACTGTTGTATTTCCACTTCCCTCACTGGAGCCCCATCCCTGGGAACTGCGTTTACAATATGGAAGCTGTGAAGACAATAAGTTTACATGGAAATTAATAAAAGAAACTAAGGCCATAATCAATAAGTGTTTTCTTGACGCTTTTATTCACAGAATTCAAAATGCCTGGATGTAAAGCATTACTGGCATCAAATTCCACGTATAGGAAATTATAATCAAATTTACAAAGAGAGGAGTTAAATATGGCCATTGGAGGGAAGAAGGGAAAGTAGGAAGGCAAGAAGTCAGATGTGACTATAAAGAGATTTCTTTGCTGAAGGAAGATTCTCAAAGATCTTGATCAAAATGTGTCAGTCACCACATATGAAGGAGAGGCGTATACCAGAAGGATCTATGTCTGCTCTGCTAAGTCCAGACAGCTGAATCTCACGGCATGTGCCAAGGACAGTAAAAGTTTGATGCATTTTGAGCAAGGAGATGGTAAAAAAATCATGAAGGAATGAGTGGGCTGATTCATTAATTGCAGTTAATGGTATAATGTTGAACTCCTGAGAGGGTGATAGAAAAAACCCAGAAATGTTCATATTTATTGTGCTCAGTTCTTTCTTTCTCATCAAGAAAAATAATATTCATATTCAAAAGTGTGTAGATTATGGTTTACAAACAAAAAGATGAAGAGAATCTATAGGTGTTTTTAAGACTACAATCATAGATATACTTCTTCCCCAGTAACTTGCTGATGGAATTACCAAATCGCAGCAAATGATCGAGTGAAGTTCAAAACAAGGAGGTAAAAATCGACTCAGACTATTTTTCCCCCCAAATTTCAAAATAAATGTGCTTGGAGACATACTATCTTGGCAGAAGCACCAAAAGCTCAAGGGTGGGCTAACCAAATGGCAGAAAGTGTGGACATAACAAATGATTAGGAAAAATCAATCATCCTATCCTGACCCATGTCAAAAGGTCCATGCCTAAAGTCCTGCGAGGATGAGGACTGAGGCTGCACAGAATGCAGAACTAAGATTCCAACTGGACATGTCCTGGTGGGAGAAAGGCCCTTGGCTGTTCCTAGAAGTAGGATTCTTCTTTCACACGGACCTGGATAGTCACATGATTAAAATGCTGTCTGGTGAGAGACAGGAGGACAGGCATGGCTACTCATAGGACATTCTATGACACTGGGCATCTGGCTTTAGGCTGTAGAAGAGTTTTCTAATCGAGCAGACATGCTTACATGTGTTTTTATAGCACACTGTGTTACTAAGGAGGAAAACTCTAAATAGAGACATCTGAGAAATGACCAGAACAGGAAAAATAAGGATGAATCAGACAAGAAGATCAGCAGGGCCTCAGCAGGTGTGCTGTCCAAGATTCTGCTTGATCTCTTCCACCTACATCTGTGACTGTCCAATCTGCATAGAGAAATGCTAGGCAGGGATGCTAAAATCACATTTTCCTAACCTCCTCCTCAGCCCTAGATTTATAAAATGGGTATATAGGGAAGAGCAGTAAAGGCTTTTAAACAACTGTAGAGAAGGTGACCAGGAAACTTTTTTTTTTTCTAAAGGGCCTCCCGTGCACAGGTGTTCAGCAAACAGACTTACCCCTCTCAACTCCTGACTACACTTACCTCACCAGAGAGGGCTTTCCCTGACACTCACTGTTGATCAGAGTGGTTCTTAAAGTTTAATAAGCAGGGTTTGTGAACAGATTATGTTTAGCAAACTCCCTACTAGGTGACTCGGCTGCCACACCCAGTTCCAAGTTACACTTAAGTACAATGGTGACTTTGCTGTTTATAGTCCTGCCTTTCAACATGTCTGTGAATTTCCAAGCACGAACCAAGCACTGAACGCCTTTGGGAGCTCCACACAACACACTGGACTAAATGCATAGCTACATCTAATTCATAAATACGAACTTCATTAAATCAAGTAAAAGAGAAGGGAACTCCTAGATTTCAGGCTCGGAATGAATAAATGAAGAGCCCCACCTGACCCCTTGACAACTAGACACAGAAATGTATCAATCGATGTAAAGCCACAACCTTTCCTTTCTTGTTCATCCCCGATATCACACAGAAATATAAACACCACAATATGAATCATTTTACAAACTTATAAGGTCCCACAGTCTTACAAATTCAAACACTTTAACAGTTCACGTTCATCCTCTTTAAAAAGTACAAAGACTCTTTTAAAATGCAGTCTCTCAACTATGGGTGCTTCAATGGTTTGTATATGCTGGGCTCAGGGAGTGGCACTATGGGTAGGTATGTCACTGTGGACGTGGGCTTTAAGACCCTCACCCTAGCTGCCTAGAAGTCTGTATTCTGCTAGCAGATTTCAGATGAAGATGTACAACTCTCAGCTCCTCCTGCACCATGCCTGCCTGGATGCTGCCATGCTCCTGCCTTGACGATAATAGACTGAACCTCTGAACCTATAAGCCAGCCCCAATTAAGTGTTGTTCTTTATAAGACTTGCTTTGGTTATGGTGTCTGTTCACAGCAGTAAAACCCTAAGACAGGCTTCTAAAAAATTAAAAATAAGTATTTTCTTGTAGCAATGGGGAAGAACCAGGACATAGTCACACACAGATCAAAGCAAAACCAACTTCCAAAATTGTAAAATAACTCAATGCCCAGGATCATCATCTGGCCTTCTCAAAGGGACTTGGGTCACTTCTCTGGCACCATCCCCTGCAGCTCACACACATCTTATGTTCTAAACTTGGCCAGGCTCCACTCCACCACTGCTACTGTTCCTGTTGTTTGACCCTGGGCGTTGGTGTCTCCAAAATGCTGGGTTCTCTCTTGCAGCGGGGCTTCACCTTCACCAATGGCCTGGCCTGGCCTCTTTTTATAGTGCCAAGACTTTAACCCTGGGTCTTCAGCTGCAACTGAGTCTGCACCTGCACCAATGGCCCCTTCCAGACTCTCACAGTGGCAAGACTCAGCTGTTTTCCATGACCCCTGCAGACCTACAAAACCAGTACCACCTGGGCAACTCTTACACTACTGAGGTAAACTGCCAGCAGGAGGCATGACCTTGGCCACCTATGGAACATAGCTTCTGTGTGCTGACTCTCAGGACACACTTCTCAGATTTCATCTCAGCTGCTCTGGTCTCTTCTCAATCACCACCAGTTTCTCAGTTCCAGCTAACCAGTATCAATTGTCACTGTAAAGCAAAGGTTTTCTGTCAAGGGTTCAGGTCTCTTGTTAATCACAGCCAATTCTTCTGCCTCACCTAACCAGAACCATTGATTCTTAACACAAAATATCAAACAGCTCTGATAGAGTCATTAAGAGTCTCCTAAACTTTCCTCTGAAAGAAAGACAGAGGAGCAGAGGGAAGGAAGGGTAGAGAGGGGTGGGGAGCAAAGTTGAAGCTCATGTCTGTAATCCCAGAAACTAGTAGATTGAGGCAGGGGGATTGCTGTAAAACCAGGGCTACATTATAAGACCCATCTTGGAAAAATAATGTATAACTTCAATGATTTACAATAGACATGGGCTAGAGAGATGCATCCGTGGTTAAAAACCCTTACTGTTCTTCCAAAGGCCCTCTGCTCTGTCCCCAGCAACACAATGGAGTTTACAATAGTCCTGTGTATAAGTCCATTTCCTGGGGATCCAGAACCATCTTCTGGCCTCTTAGGCATAGCATTCACTCAAGCACTTACATTCTTGAAGACAAAACACTCAGACTCATAAAAAATTAAAAATAATAATTTTTTTGGAAAGAAAAGACAATTTTGGCTTTGGTTTTCTTGTTTGCTTGCTTGCTTGCTTTTACAAATTTAGTACTTCTTATATATTTTGAGTCACAGAATTTTTTAGACTGGAATGGGTACATAAGACTCTCATGTGTGACTATATACTTAAAAAACAATACACTGAAGTTGACTTAGACTACTAAGTTTGTAATGGTTTTAGGTTGATATAGCATGTAGGATTGAATGACAGAGTTAGTGTTAGGTGATCTGGTAATACTTGATAAAACAAATCGAAACAATGAAAGATTCAGCAGGATGTTGTAAGTAGGAGATTACACTCTCTCTTGTAATAGAGTACTTAGTACTTGCAAAGAAGAGGTGGGGCCAGTTCTGGGTGTGGGCCTCAAAAATAAGTTAGTAAAGCTAGAGGACTCAGGAGCTTCAAAGATGGCTTGGTGAATAAAGTGTGCTTTACAAATGTGCAGGCAGCAGCGTGCATGTGGATGCTGGGTGGGTGTGGTAGCCCATCTGAAATCTCAGTGCTTGGGTGGAGGAGGCAGGGGATAGCAGAGCTAGATTAGACAACCTTGAAAGGTATGTGTGTTCAGTCAAATTTGCCTCACTGAATAAGGAGGGGAATAATGGAAGAAAACTGATACTAGCATGAAGCCTCTACACACATGCATACCATACACACACATACATGCATACTATGCACACATACACACGCATGCATGTGTGCACGAGCACATACCACACACATGCACAGAAACCATGAAAAGAAAAAGAAAAATGTAGCTTAGTGACAAGGTATTCCTATAGCTTGTGTATGACCCTGGATTTGATCCCAGAATTGCAAAAAGTATAAATATAAAATAACAAATATGACAGACATCTTCTCTACTGAAAGGAAAATGTACATAATAAGTGAGAGTCGACAAATGTTTACCATCCAAGAGTACCAAAGCATCAACCCATGCCCCAGGGTCATAATAGAACAGGGACATGCTCATCCTCCTGAAGGGCCTCCTGAAGCCAAGAAGCCAGGAAGCTCGGCCATAGCCACTCTGTATCTTTACCTCACATCTAATTCACCCCTATTGGGGATGAGAGACCTCTGAGACACCACAGGAGAGAAACACAGTGCAATAGCTGCTCTGCCATCAAAGACCACATAAGGCCGACTTCTAAGGACAGGGAGAGGAAGGACCTAGATTTTATTTCAGTTTCTCATTGCTATCTATGTAGGAAACAAACTGAGTCTCTAGGAAGCTATACTAGAGATTACATATTTTAATATAACAAACATATTTAGCCAAGTTATTTTAAACCAGTATCACTAGCGACGGAATGATTTAATTTTAGCAAGTGTTCATATGATGTTGTGAGGAAATTAATCCACTACTATGTCATAAAATATCTTGTTTCATAATATTCATTTTCCTATTAGGATTTAAGACAAGAGTTTCTAGTGATGGTTATTTTTACTTGACATTATGGTCATTTGTATATGTTATAATGTAACCATAGCTGTGATAATTACTCTTCTGTGTAAAAAAAAATTAGGTAATCCTTGCAATAGAACATTAAAAGATTATAATGTATGTACATAATTATGTGTGAACATGAGAGACTAATTCGCTAACCATGCTAGGCCTTTTGGGGTAGCTCAAGAATCTTAGAGGCTAGTGATTTGTCTTGAAAAGGCTGTTGTCTGGCACAGTGGGGTTGGCGAAGGGAAGGGGGTGGCAGCAAGCCCTGAATAATCTACACTCATTTTCCTGCTTTTAATGTTAAAAGTCAGAATGGGCTGCATTACACCCAAGGTGTATCTTTTATTACAAGAAAATGACATAGTTTGGAAAACCTAATATGCACATTCCTTTATAGTTCTTCTGTTAATTAGCTGCATCTCCAGTGCTTCACACAGACATTATGACAGACACTTGAGAGATGACCAGTGGCCAAGTCTCTTATCATAATGCCATGCTCATACCTTGCTGATAGATTGGGAAGAAGATGGCCATGTCTTTTATCATGCATACCGGCTGTCCCCACATCCTGCTAACAATGAGACATACAGAATGCATAGGCAGGGGCAAAGCTCTAACATTATATTTTCTTTCCATGGGATCCATGCAGCCTGTAATTTTTATATAGCCAACATGTCTTTAATAGATACAGAGATGTTCGGTTAGAGAAAGAAGATTCTCTCACAAGATCTATTTATATGCGTTTAATCAGTTACATACATTTAATGGCATTCATTGCTAAACAGAAGCCAATCTTGTACATGGCACTTTGGATGAATAAGGATTGCCCTGAATGGAATGTTTTTAGGGCATTAGAAGGCTCCTATCCATCCTAATCAACTTTGCGTGGTCAGGATTCAGCATCCAGTGTTGTCTCCAATCAGCACAAGTGTCAGTCACTGAGCAGAGTCTTGCCCACAGCCCTCTGCCCTCGTTTCCTCGTGGCAGAACGCATGTGCTTCTTTCAGGACAATTCCCTTTCGCCTGCATTCCCAAAGTGCCTGCCTCTGACAGGCTTGCCTGCTGTGGCACTGACCATATGGCTAGGCTCAGTCCCACCATCTCTGCTCAGAATTGCATCTTCCTCCCTGCCCAGCACATTTCGTTTGCATAGAGAGTATCTACTGTAGAGTCGTCCTGTGTAATTCCTGTTCTAACAAATGCTTTCAGGCTCCTGGTTATAGGACAGCCCCCTTGCCCTTCACATTCTCGCTATGGTGAATCTTGCTTCCTTACTTCTTTGTTTTTAAGATGATGATGATGTGCGCGAGTGCATTGTGCATGTATGCATGCTCTAATGCTTCTTGTTATAGTCTGTCCCTTTACTATTGTAAGCTCTACATAGCTCTCTTATGCAGCAATAAATATTCAGCCTACATAATACTTGTCTCAAGCAAAGGTTTTATTTCAATTGGGACCCCACACCAAAATTCCTTACACTGGATAATTTCTAAGGGACATAAATGGACTCAGATTCCTAGAAACTGGGAAATCCAAAATCAAGGTGCCAGCAAATTTAGCATGGGGGAGGGTGTGGCCTCTATTGTGTCCTTGCAGTTGGAGGGACAAGGCTGTTCTTTGCACCTCTTCCTTAAGGAGAATAATTGCACTCATGTGGACGCCGCCATCTCCTGACTTGCCACCCACTTTCTAGTGCTGGCACTTTGGCAACTAAGTATCAGCAGAAATCTAACAGAGGAACAGAGTCAGAACAAGGTACTTTAAAAGGTAAAGGTTGAACAAATGAAGACAAGGAAGTGGAAAGTCTAAGCTTTGGGATAAGATAAAGGAGTCATTTCTCAAACTTGTTTTGGCCTAGTGACTTTGTTTTGGCATCTCATTAGAATCACCAGTTTCTGGGGGTGGGGGGAGGCTCTCTTCTGACCCCAGGTACACACCTCCGGAAATACACTCCCGGGCTACCCTCTACTGGATAGCATAATTAATTTGGGGGTTTGTAGCAAGCTTGTCATGTTGTTGTAGCTCCTTCCACAGTGAGTGCTGACTAAATACACGGACTGAGAATTCTCCGCGGTTTCGTTTCTTGCTTTACTCAGAAACGTTCCATGTCATCCCATGCCACTTCCTGCATGTACAAGTCATTTAGCTCTCATTCATGTAGCACACAGTCTGTTGTGTGAAAGCAAGAGGAAGCAGACAAGAATACATTGGGTTGCTTTCAGTGTAAGGCATAATGTTGGGTGACTTGTTTATGTTGCCTCCCTTCATTCTCTCAGCACTGCCAGGAGGTGGAAAAGTGAGGGCCAGCGACGGGAAAAATGACTTGCCCAAGTGCTCACAACTAGGAAGAGTTCCCCTTCCCTAACCCCAGCCCCAGGGTGGAGATCAAACACTGTAGAAGAGAAAAGCCAAGGGTGAAGTCTACAGAGACGTTCACTTCTTTGGATATAAAAGCATGAGAGACAATACAGCAGTGTCTTTTTGATGAAGTATGTCCCAGACTTCATAGATCATATTTGATGATTATAAGACACAAATATTTTCAGCTTTATACTTGAAAGCAAGATGTGTATTTAGATAAATATTCAAGTAAACTATCCATCCATTTCATTATATGTGCCATGCTAAGGATTCTCCCTGTGGTTGTCCCCATATGTTTTGAGTCCCCTTGGAGTTTAGAAGATGTAATTGAACTAGACACAACTAAACGACATTTATAGTTATGTTCCTAGTACTAATAAAACCTAAACTTATACTACGGATATTCTTCCTTGTTGGATACATTATCTCTAAACTTCTGTAGGATATATTTATTATTTGCAAATTAATAAGCCTCAAGTAATAATTATGAGTAATGCATAAGAAAAGTAACATAAGAGAAAACAATATAACAGAAAATCAATAAAAATCAGTACCAAGATGAACAGTAAGTGACCCATCCTGGGAGCCAGGAGACAGAGTAGAACTGCCCTGCTGAGGACTGGATGCAATTAGAGGGTCCACCTCTGGCTAATGGTCTGGATGTTGCACATCTGCAGAAATGCACATGTGGTGTTGCCTTAATTTCCAAATTTTAAGGAAACATGAAAACATAAATTTTACATGAACTCTCCCAATTAGTAAATATCAGCTATAAAATCCAAAAGTATGTTTGAAGCTCTCTGAACCATTAGTCATCTTAAGACACTCCAGGAGAAGAGTCTAGATTCAAACCTACTAAAGGCTTAAGAACTTGTGCAAGCAAAATAAAAGCTACACAGGGTCTGTATATTCCATGTGTGCCAGGTTCACACATGATCTAGGCTACTTCTGAGCAAGCAGCGACTCTAAGTGTTGATGTCTTTATTCGAGAAGCCTCTACTTTGGTTTCTCTTCTATTGTTCCTTGATTTTCTTGGTTTGTGCCTGATCTTTTCCAGCAGCATCACTATTTATAAGGCAAAAGGATTTGATTTTTTTTTTTTAGTTACTTTTTCTTTCCTGTAGCAAAATTGAGATCAAAATTACATTACTCAAAGGAATTACCAATGTTCAATGAACTACACTGATCATTAGGAAAAACCAAGAACACTGTTTCTCTTAAGTAATAACTTCAGATTTAAACAAAAAATGACAACAAACTCCTTTCTTTCCTTCACATTACCAAAAAGTGACTTAGAAGGCAGGGGACACACACAGAGTACTGTCTACAACATCATTTCGGTCACAGGTGTAGAAAAGGGAAACATTATTAGAGAAAAAGATTCTGAGCTACCTGTTGCTGTGGTGTTTATAGTGTGATTTCTTCAAATGATTGAATTGTTCCACATTTCCACTCAACCAGCATGGGATAATATTATAAGCCTAAATCTAACTTATTATTATTTGTATGCTATGTTAATGATACTACACCCTCCTCCTCCTAATATCAATGAGTCTTGATATTTTAATGACTCACGGGGCTGAAGTGAAGGCTCAAATGGTCAAGAGTGTGGACCCCTCTTGCAGACCAGAGTTGATGTCCCAGTATCCCTACCCCCTGCATAAGGAAACAAAAGAGAAAGGGACATGGGAAACTTCCCAAAGTCTATTCCCAAATATGCTCAGAGCTACAGCTGCTTGCTGATGGGGCACGGTCTACACAGAGAAGGCAACCGGAATCCCTAAGTCCTGTTTTACGTCTTCGCTCATCACAGAACTCCAGTTTCTCTATCACCAACTCTGAAACAGAGTCATGGGCACAGGGCACATCATAGGCTTCTCAACTACTGGCAAACACGTTTAACCTAACACACTTCTTATATACAGAGAAATCTCTTAGTCGAAGGGTAAGGAATGGTCATGTACAATTAGCTTTTAAAAGTTCCCCTGCCCACTGAAAACAATGTCAGACACTTCTAACCTCCAAAGAGGTCCAGATTCTGTTTTGTTGTTGTTGTTGCTGCTGCTGCTGTTGTTTAGTCCTATCATTATTTTGTTTTTCAAAAGAGAAGAAGAAAGGAAACCAAGCAGAAACATTTTCAAACCCCAGATTCTCCTCTTTTAACTTAATGCTTAAATTAAGCAGGAAGGTGAAGGAGTATTTATGAAACTATGTGTTCATTTTCCTTTGATGTTCTGATACGACTTGTGTACATGTACAGGGATAGTCAGTTAAGGATCACGGGCCCTGGATATTTATTTGCTTACCCGTTTCCCTGGCACTATTAAAAGCAGGGAGCAGCTGTGGTTTCCCTGGTCCAAGCATGTGGCAGAAGGTTTAAAAGACCTGACCTCACACAGGCCCCTGCTCCATGAGGAATTATAGTCATGAATGCATGAAAACTGAAAGGAAGATACAAACCCCAAGCTAGTATTGGCTGTGATGGAGATTGTGCTTCAAAACCTTAGAGCTTGCAGTACACTAATGCCTAACAAACAATAAAAAATCAGCCTGGAATCCCAACACCGGCACCTCACAAAAGCATGAGATCTGTCTTTTGACTCAGACCTTTCTTTGAACTGGCTTAGGCCTGATATCAAGGGTTTTGCTTAATGCTGCCTAACTAGCCTTTGGTGCCCTGTGTCGACCTTTCTACTTAGGTGAGCATGTGAGGCAAACCACTTAGCTCTGTAAATCCTCTGTCTCCTAAGCTTAATACAGAAACTTCTCCCTGCTATAATTGCCTTTTCCTTCCCACAGAACTTAGTGATCCCTAACTACTTTGTAAGCTCCAAGGAAACCTGCTCCCCTGCCACCCTGCCACCGCGTCCTAGGAATATATAAAAGTCTTTGTATAAAACTTTAAATTCAGTGATTCAAGTTTGCCAGGCAATCAATCATCCTGAGCCACACATTTTCAAAACTTCTTTCTTTCTCAGATATTTCCTGAAAGATGTACTGTCAAAATGCTGATCTGGGCGGCAGGAAAACCCAAAAGAATAAGCGAATGGAATGGCTGCTAAATCTAGATCCTCTGGCAAACATTAGACTCTTTACAGCTTTAGCGCAGAGAGCCCATGCTGGTGACAGGATGCAAAGGGAGTGGAGTCCCATCAATACTGAGGTAAAGATGGGCATGAGTTATGCTGAATGCAAGTGTCCCCATTTCCTGGAGCCCACGAGTGGACTTAATGAGAAACTGGAGACTATATGACATGAGCAGAGATGGAAATAGATGCTAAGGTTATATGAACATTTATGGGAATCACAATGGAGCAGCTCCTTTTCTGATTCTGTTCTCTCCTTAGGAGACCACAACCTCTATCTCGCTTTCTATTTGGGTCATGAGAACTCAAAGAAAGAATCTTTTAAAATTCACAGAGGCCAACTCTCAGCCAGAAGGAAACAAATGATTTATCTTTCATAATTGACACCAAATAATGTCTCTCAGAGACTGTATCAAAATTTATGAGTGAATTGGGTCCTAGATACAATCATGAAGAAGAAGAAGAAGAAGAAGAAGAAGAAGAAGAAGAAGAAGGAGGAGGAGGAGGAGGAGGAGGAGGAGGAGGAGGAGGAGGAGGAGGAGGAGGAGGAGGAGGAGGAGGAGGAGGAGGAGGAGGAGGAGGAGGGGGGGGAGGAGGAGGGGGGAGGGGGAGGGGGAGGGGGAGGGGGAGGGGAAACAAAGAAACAAAGAAACAAAGAAACAAACAAAACATGTTTAATTCCATTTATGTCTCCTGACTGAATATCATCACTTTTCTACCAGACCAAGGATGTGAGGATACTGAAGCTTTTTAAACCAAGCAGACCAGGAACCTGCCATCCAAGCGAGCCATGGCAAACCAATGGCCCCACTTGGGAACAGACTCATTTCTGCTTCAGAGTTTACCTTGGAGCTTTCCTCTCCCCTTTTATCCCTCTAGGCCCCCCTTCTTCCTCCTTCCCTTCCAGAACTGAAGCACACATTATCCCCACTCCATGCATTGCCCCCTGCCATCCCAGGGAGCGAGAAATTGGAAATGAAACACAACGCTATATGCAGATTGGTTTTAATCACCTGGAACAGATGGTGCAGCAAGTGTCAGGTAAGTGCAATTTGGAATTTCCTTTGGATGTTTCTTAAAGTGTAGAAATAACAAAGAAATTAAATGGACTGTCACATGTCAGTGTCAATTCTGGCTTTGAACAGCCAGCCGTCACCAAGTAAATGCATAACCCCACTGCTATCTACATCTATTTCTCCACTTCCTCGTTAATTAAGTAACATTGAGGGGCTAAATGAAAGCAGGTCCACCTAGAAACCGCAGACGCGTTTTTTGTTCCTTGGCTGGGGAAGAATGGAAGAGAGCCCAGCAAATGCATCTGAGCCCAGCTCACCTGAGCTCTGCACTATACCAGGTAATTGCAATAAATCATGCCCTGCCCCGCGATCCCAGCCTAGTGAAGATTAATGGCAGTAGACACTAAAGCTGCCAACTTGGAAGATTTCCGTGGTGGTGGAGAGGAGGCTGTGTGTAAGGAATGTGTGATAAAATGCTACACTGGGACCATAATAAACGGGCCGGAAGGCAACCGAGGTCCTCCTCTATAATGCAGAGACATTAAGACCTGTCTGATTGGGATGACAGACAGGTATTTGACTGAGTACACTGGCACCTGTAAAAAAAAAAAAATAATAATAGCACGAAGTTAATGTCAAGGTGTGATGTAGACCTGCCACCTGTCATCAGGAGTAATTATGGCTCTGACCACTTGCTTGTAAGGAGGGCAGCAAAAAACAATATCGAACCTGACTGCCAGGAGTTGGCTATATTTGATTTGTGGCCCGAATGGCACAACTGGCGCACTGTCACCATCTGTGATGAGAGGGTAAAACCATATGCTGGCAAATGTCTTCACTTGTGAGGCTACAAGAACTGTTGACTTTCACTCATCCAGCCTGAAAGAAACCTGAAAAGGAAGAAAAGATGCTCACAGGCAACCATTGGACTGAGCACAGGGTTGCCGGTGGAGGAGTTGGAGAAGGGACAGAAGGACCTGAGGTGGTTTGCAGCCCCATGGGGGGAGTAACAGTGTCAACCCTCCAAAACCCCCAGAGCTCCAGAGGACTGTACTACCAACCAAAGAGTACACATGGAGTGACCCATGTTTCAGGCCACATATGTGGCAGAGGATGGGCATCAGTGGGAGGAATGGTCCTTGAGCCTGAGGGTGTTCAACGCCCCAGTGTATAGAAATGTCAGGGCAGGAAGAGGGGAGTGAGTAGGTGGGTTGGGGAGCATGCTTATAGAGGCAGGAGGAGGGAGGAACAGATGGGGGGGATCTGAAGAGGAGAACTGGAAATGGGAAAACATTTGAAATGTAAATAAAGAAAATATCCAATAAAAAAAAGAAATTGCAGAGAAGACGGTCTGAAGAAATTAGCAACTATTTTTACCTTAAGAAAAGGCCATACTGTGTGTTGTCAATCCAGGAACCTCCTTCAGAATGGGACCAAAGAAAGCAGCTTTGAGGAAAAGATAAAAGGACCCAAAGAGAGACTTTGAGGTTTGCTAAAGTCTGAAACTGCAATGTTCTCTGAAAACCCAAGCATTAAAAGAAATGTCCCCAGTTTAATGCCTTTGGGAGGCATTGGAAACTATGAAATGAGGCCTAGTAAAAAGTCTCCAAGTGGTTGTTGGTATACCCTCACCAGTGTTTGTGGGACCCTGGCCCTTCTCTCTATATTCTACCACATGTTCCTGTCATAATTTGCCACCAAAAGCCCAAAGAGGCCTGAATCAGTCACAGACTGAATTCTCTAAAACTGTGAGCTAGAATAAGTCTTTTCTTCTACGTTTTCATCTCCGATGCCGGTTATAATGATGGAAAATGACTTATAGGTTCCAGAGGGCATGGTGGACAGCCTTGAGCTAGACTCTGGAGAGACACAGAAAGGCATAAGGAACCTTTGAGTTAAATACGGAGAAGAATTTTGACTTGGCCAAGATTTGCTTTAGTCAGGCATGTAGAAATTGAAGGACTGTTTACACACAGAGGCAGTGAGTCCATCTGCTCAGTCATAGATCTCAGCACTTGGGAAAGACTAGGATTCTACTAGTTCTTCTGATCTTCTAAAACTAAGGTGGAAGTCCTAAAACGTTCAGGATTTTCTTCATGGCAGTGTTTATCCTCTCTCCCCTTTGAGTAGAAGGAAGAAGACTGGTCTTGGCAGCATCATGAGTTCAGGGTGATACCATCATAGAAGTATTTGATAGACCCATTCTGGAGATGACTTAAAAACACCTCACTGTGGCAGGATGACATTGTGATCCAAGACATTATAATCTTATATAGTTTTTCCCCCTTCCACCACTTCATTTTACAAGAACACAATAGTAAGTTTTAGTTTTCCTTAAACATTCATTCACTAAAACTAAAGACAATATAACAAGTACATCACCTCCAACATACTTAGCTATGAGTTGTGCGTAAGTCTGTTTTCTAGGTAAGAAAAATATCTCAAAGAAGTTTCATTTTCTCTCTCTTAAAAAAAAGGAAAGGTCATGATTTTTCTTAACTCATCATGTTTTAAACATCCTTCCTGGCTTAAGAGAGTTCACCATTGTTCCTTCACAAAAATGTTTTAGGGGCTTAAAGATGAGGTTTGAGCTGAAACCATTTCAGTTGTTCAATATTAAAGGAAAATGCACAGTTTCTTGTCTTAGATATGAAGGACTCCTTTTGATTGCTCAAGTAATGCAAGATTTAAATTAGAATATGAAACTCAGCTTGTCTTTGGTAGTATATGAACAATATAGTCTACTAAAATTACAAAGCATCAGAGAAGACATTTTTATGGATGAAAACATCACAAGATAAGACACTAAACATGTGAGTTAAATATTTCTTTAAATCTCATACGTTTTTATATAGGGATTGATTCCTCTCTCTTTCTCTCTCTCTCTCTCTCTCTCTCTCTCTCTCTCTCTCTCTCTCTCACACACACACACACATACACACACACACACACACACACATACATTCTGCAACCATGTTTTTGATGTTTCGGCAGAAAAATAAGAGAGACCTATAAATTTGAAAGAAAAAAAATACAAAACAAAAACAAAGTCACAGAACAAGCTTGCCCTCATCAAAAAAATAATAAGGTAAAATACATTTGGTATAAGAAGGTATTCAAATAATTTATCATTTATGGTATTAATCCAATGTATCACTACATCTTAATATACCATTAGTAGGCACTCAACCAATGCTTGGTAAACTCAAGAAACAGATTAATGAGCTTAATAAATACCAGAACAGGACATCACTTAAAGCTTACTGTCAGCAAAGGTGAACGTGTCATTCTTACCTTAAGACACAGGTGGCCTGACTACATAGAAACTTGGAGAGCATGACTAGAGTGGAGTCACTGGTGTACGGTCACATAGTCACACAGGGCTGTGCATACTTGAAAGAGTCTCATGTTTGACTTTGTTCTCTGTGCCATTACCATAAAATTCTCATGACATTTTAAACAAGAGCGCCATTTTCACTGGATCTCACAAAAATCTCTAGGTATTTATATTCTTTTTCCTCTGTTCCTTTAGAATTGTCACTAAACAAATAAGCAAAGGTGTTGGAAAGATGGCTCGGTAGTTCAAGCAGGTACTGCTACCTAAACAAGGCAGCAGGCAGCCATCCATAACTTCAGCTACAGTGTTACCTAATATCTCTAGGCTCCAAAAGCACCTGCCTTCACATTTGTAGAGGTACAAATAGCCAGTCATTTTCTGTCCTCCAAACTTCACAAGCTTTCTACTTTTGTTAGTCAGTTTTCAGTCACTGTGAAAACTATATGAGCTAACCAAATTGTAAGAAGAAAAAATGTATATCGACTCATGGTTTCAGCAGTCTCAATCCATGATCATTTGACCTAATCTCTTAGGACTTGCTAGTGAAACAGAACAGCAGGCTAGGAAGAATGTGGCAGATAGAGTGGCTTACCTCCAAGGAATCAGTGTGTCAGTACCCCTCAAGGGTATACCTTTGACAATGACACACACCTACAATGACATCTTCTACCACTAGGCAACACCTCCTAAAGTCTGTGATGCTTTCTAGTACCACCACAGGCCAAACCTTTGATACATGGCCTTGGGCATTTCAGATTCATACGACAACATCTCTACAACATGCATGTTACTGCAAACACAAAAGAAAGCAGTGTGTGCACTGTATCTGTCCAATAATGGGGCTCTGTGAAATATTCATCATTGAGTAAGTTAAAGGTATAGAAGTCATTTACACTCGAGAAAGAAATGGTCTCTAAAATAATCTCCATCTACCAAAGAGAGTTTACCTCGTTTACTACAGCACAAAATAAATTAAATGAATCTGTAGTTTTTATCAGCCATCCTAAGTCTTATAACCTGCCTAATCTTATTTCTTTCAATTTTCAAGTTGATTATGGGTCTTTAGATAGTATGCTATGTTTTAGGGAAATGTCATATAAAGTCAAGTTGTGTTCTGTGTTAGGGAAACCATTAAGAATTATCATCCACTCCAACTTCTTTCCCAGTGCAACCGAAATACCCGTTTACAGGCTGTCCACTGTTTGCCATCGTAAATTCATTTTCATATCATACACAGTGTCTTCCTTTCTTCCTCTAACTCTCCCTTTTTCTTTCTCTCTTACATAAACTTGCATACATCTTTGCACATGTGCAAATACACACAGTTCACAGATAAGATCTCAGTACATCTCTCTGCACATTTTCAGTCCCTGGCTGTCAGTAGGAATTTGTGTCTGGAGTCTGCACCATTCCCACGAATGCACAAGCAGCTTACAAGTTCTCCAACTCAGCGACTATCAGATCTGTTGCAGAAATCCTAGCAGACATGATTTCTGGAGGACCGCCAAGAGAGCTGGGAATCTGTTGTGAGTCAGCCAGACTGTTTCCACTGAGCACATCTGACTCCACTAACACTTCAGACCGTGTATCTCCATCATCCAGGGCTTGTGACGTGCCAGCGGGAATAAACAGGACAGCATGGGCCCTGAGCCTGCGCCCAAGGGTTATGGTTTCTGAACAGAATCAAATCATAGGCTTTGACTTTTGTTCTTCCTGTGGGATAAAGATGCTCCAGGCTAAAGCAGCTGAAAAATGTGGAAATCATTAGCAGGCTAAATTACACACAATAACCAGAGTGTTAAGAAATAGGAAATAAAATGATCATCATTTCTGACCCACATAGGTCCCTGAAGTGAGGAAGTGGGCCAAGAGGACTCGTAGCATCTCCAATCCTAGTGTTTCATTCTACATGCCAAAGGGGCCCACTTTAAGGTCATCCCCTTAGTCGTGGCCGAGCAAAGACTCTATTCTAACTTCTTGCTTCCTGCTCTCTCCCAGAGCACCATTCCCAGGTGGTGTTGTACCTTGGCCTCAGATTCCCTCTCTCTAACTTCAAGAATGAAAATGACCTTGCAACCTAGATGCTCAGCAGGCCTCTCTGTGTTCTGCAGGGAGAGAAGAGCTAAAGATGTCTGACTTACAGTCTCTTCATCCCTACTTTGGTTCCCTTTACCCTTTTAACATCACTGGGATCTGTTACATGATACCAGTTTCCAATTAATTCATTAGCACAGGGATAAGGGCTGTAGTTCAGAAATGAGGCTTTATCTATCCACAGATCTCTAGAGGCAATCTACTCTTCTCCACAGGGGGTACACCTGTACTTATTGCACAGGAACAGGATGGGGGTGACATAAGCCACAGAAGTATCATTGTTATCTGGAATACCACATGGAAGCCACGGGTCATGCAATTCAATAAATATCTGCTGATGTATAAGGGATTGGCTTCCCTTCATTTGTCCTTTTTGAGTTACTAGAGTTGAATGCTCCAGTCACCTGTGATGGAATTAAGTCTGAACAGATGTTGAAATGAGAAACTTGGGGCTTGGGCCCACAGTAATTCCTTAACAAGGTCACAACACAACTATTCTGTGACTTTTTCCAGGAAGACATAAAGAAATGTCTATTTAACCCAGACAGAGAAGGCACAGGCAGAACTGGATCCAATCAAAGAGCAGCTTAGTGAAACAATTAATTTATTGGGGTTCCTTATAGGAAGGTGCAGGACTAATAAAACAGTGAGAAGTCTAAGCCCGCAGTCAATGGTTCATCTCTTTAAATAATCTCAGATAGGCCCGATATCATGAGTCTTGTATGGAATATTGTAGCTGCTCTACTTCAAGGTATGATCACTTCCATCCAAGAGGAAACAGCAATACTACAACAGTGATTTTTAGAAATAAGTTCTGAGACCCTTTTTAAGTAGTTGTGATCCTGTAAATTCATATGTTCTTAAGGTACTGCAAACAGTCTCTTAAGATCGTATATATACCTCTGGGTGTCTAACATCCATGTAGTACCAGGTATGACCCAAGGATCTCAGTGATGTGTGTGTAAGATGAATGGTTTCCATGGTTGCATGTTAAAGAGAGAGTTGTCAGTCAACCTGATTCCTGGAGTTATGAGATGAAATGCTTTTCTTCCACTTTGAAGTTAGCATTCTAGAGGAGTCTGCACAAAATTGGATCACAATCTGTGGGACTCAAATGTGACAATATTATCTCACAAAACCACCTCTTCATCTAATGGAATCTAGCCATCTCACAAAAATCCAGTCCGTAAATGATTTCTTGAACATAAAAATGTTCCCCTTGCAAGAAAAGAATAAAAACAAGAGAAGCTTTGTCAACTAACCAAACAATGTGTTCTCAAATAACATCAACTTTCTCAGCACCTGCACCCTCCATGGGATGTGGAAGAGGAGACTGTTTGTATGTGGGTTGGGGAGAAGGTCAAACTCCCACAAACAAGTTACCAAGGTGTCCACCATACTTAGGCACAAGGAAACATGTTTAAACCAGAGGTTACTTGAAGATAGCTCTAGACCCTGTGTCCTAGGGTATCCAAAAGTGAAAAACAATAATTCTGTAAGGCATACTCATATCTTTGGGTCAAAGATCCCCATGTGCTTCATTTGAAACTAAATCATTTGTGAAGAAGTACTTCTGTGAATCATTTGGCCAGATTTCACACTAAAACACTGCTCCAGGCTATCAGGAGTCCCAGTGTGAAAGCTCTTCCAGTATCAGCAATGTGGTAGTGTCCCCTATTCTATCAACATTACTGTGAAACATTGTCAATGGGCTTTCATGGAACACTTGCTTCATGCCGGGCTCGTTGCTAATCCCTTTACATACAAGGTCTCACCTAGTACTCATAGAGATGCTGGATCACAGATATTCTCCATTTTTTTCAGCCATAGTAATGGCACTTAAACAGCATAAATGGTTAGCTAGTGTCTTTAATGCAATAAGTAATCAAGTAGGAGAAGTTTCACTCAGCCTGATTCCAAAGTCTGCATGGTCTCTTAAATTAAAGCCATCTCTACCTTCCTTCCATAAACTTGAATTAAGAATTATGAGACAGAAAGGACAAGACTGGATAGTGTGGATTTGTTTTGTATAGTCATGTCTACACCTGTGAGCTTGACCTAGCCCTGGAGAGTTCCAGCACCAGTGCTCTTCTCATCTAAAGATCGCACACGCTAGATGTACCAGAGCAGGCAGCACACAGTTATACAGTGAGAGAGGTTTTCATCCCTTGGTACTGTTCTAGAAGAGAATGAGGTGGGTGAGCAAGTTATTCCCTTCTCTGAGCCTCACACATGAAAATGTCATGGGCTTTGAATCACACAAAGAGCCACAGGATCCCAGGGTCTCACCACAAACTATGCCTACAATTTCACTGCCATCGGGCAGCATGTGTAGTAATATTCATCCATGGAGAAGAGGAGGTCGAGCTCTGTGTTGGCTAATTCCATTTCTATGTCCACATGCACCTATAAGTAAAACAAAGAGAAACAAAACAGAAAGACCATGCTTTGGTCATGCTGTCTGTCACATTGCAAGGATTCAATGGCACGTATGGCACTGGTGACCTGGCTGAAAGTGCAGATCTAGACAATTTCTAGAACATAGGAGGTAGTGCTGGGCAGCACTATACCAGTGGGGAGGGACAGAGGCGAGAGAGAGAGAGAGAGAGAGAGAGAGAGAGAGAGAGAGAGAGAGAGAGCACAAATCTGCACATAATCTTGTTCCAACAACGGCTTGTCTAAAGAAGGATCAAGTTCTTTACCTTTAATGTTAGTTGTAATGTTTGTTCCAGTGAGATACAGTGGTCATGGCTCATTTGATTACATGGAGAAAAATATCTAACTCCAAAATAGAGTATAAAATAAAGAATGTATTTGTTCTTAGAATAAAAGAAAAGAATCTAGAAACAAACCCCACTGGATCCAAGGCTCGAATTTCCCATTAGAACTCAGCATTCCCATTCTCCCAGTCCTGCTTTCTTTTGCATGGTTTCTTCTTAGACAGCTTTGACCTTATCAAGGCAAAGACAAAGCCAGATATTATTATATTATTATTATGCTACACATGTGGCTTGCAATCAGATCCATATTGCCTTAACCATGATCCGTATGATGGTCTTAATTAAATAATTATATCTATCACAGGCTGCCATTTACCTCTGTAATAGAAGAGGAATTTTCATAGCCTATTTAAAAGATATTATAAGCACCCCAACACACATACATACATACATACATACATACATACATACATACATACATACCTAATTCTGGGTGTTCAATTTTTGGCAAGTTCTTAATCTTCTATGCCTCAGTTTTCAAGTATGTGTAATGTTGCATTGTGTGAATGTGACCATGTGCATGTGTTTGTTTCTGTGTGTGTGTGTGTGATATATGAATGTGTGTGCCCATGCATGTGTGTGTGTGGAGGCCAGAGGTTAACATTGCATATCTTCCTCTATCACTGTTTACCTTATTTTTTTTTTGAGTCAGGATCTCTCAGAGAACCTAGGGCTCAGATTTGGCAAGACTTACTGCTCACCAGGCCCCAGGAATCCTTTCCACTTTCCCCCACACTGGAGTTATAAAATGACATTTTTGTATTAGTATTGGGCATCCAAACTCAGGACTTCATAATTCCAGAGCAAGCATATTACCAACTAAGCCATCTCTCCAGATTTCTCATCTTCAAATGATGATAACCGTGCCTGCTGGATTCTTCTTGAGGATGAATGGGAAAGCTCATCAACAAGCCTTTTACAATGTAAAACGCACAGCATCCATACCAGAAATGGCAGCCATTTATTTTTCTCACCAATAGCATTCTGAAAAACGTGGTTGCACACATGCTGAGAACACATAGCATTGTAGGATTAGGAAAGCAGGCAATCACTGTGCCCTGGCATGTCCAAGGAGGACATCACAGACAATGCTGGACACAAACTGACTTTTTATGTAGGAGCAGACAGGCAGAAGGAAGCCAACATGAGCCACTGCAAGTGGAGCTAAGTGACTCCTTACCTAAGAAATTCAGGGCACTGTATCCTACAGCAGGTGCATCACTGGGAAATGGATAGCCAGCAGGGAATACGGAGAGGTGATTTTTTTTCACCTCTGTACTAAAAAAAAATGGAGAGGGAATGTGATTTTTTTTAAACATTAATAAAAAGAGCACACCGACGTGGAACCAGAGAAGGCAGCCCTGTCTCAGCTGCATCCCATCCTAGTACTCCCGAGCTCCCTGCACTGCTGGTGGCTGATGAGGCTGAGTTCTTCCCCCAGGGCTGCAAGAGAGCAGACTGTATGGGAGGCCTGGCATCTCTTCCAAATGCCTCTTCTGTCCAGTGGGGGCAGGAGCTGCCTAACAGCTGCTGTGATGCTTTGTAAACAAGTGGGGGACACACTTCTTTAACCTGGAATCCTATGGCTGAAAATATGTTTACCTCTCCAAGGATTTGGTTGGAAATGCTTCAAAGACTTTTTTTTTCCCTTTTCCCAGAATGCTCAGGCTCTCTCCCTGAGAGCAGCGCCTTCCTTGAGTGAGAAGAACAATCTTTTCCAGCATCACAATAAATAGCTTTCTGACTTGGGCAGCAACATGGAAGCAGATTATCTCAGAGGTGGGTGAAACGTGGTTTAGCTTATGTGCAGAGTAAACGTAAAGGAAAGAGCTCACATCTGTGCTGGAGTGGGCAGAACGTGAAGGATAGGCAACTTTCCAGAGCGTGCTGCAGTGGCTGGATCATTTCCAGAGACTGCTGCCAAGCTGGCCCCCAAGCAGCTGCAGCTTCAGGGGGTCTTATCACTCCCTCCTCAACTGCAGCCTTGTGTGTGTGTGTGTGTGTGTGTGTGTGTGTGTGTGTGTGTGTGTGTGTAGATGTGCACCAGCCAAAAACACTAATTAGCATGTGCTTTTATAGATGAGAGTTTAAAAGCCATGAAGCAGCTGCTGTCCAGAAGCCAAGGAGCTAAATTGAAGTCATAGCACTGTGATTTGGGCATATGAGAAGGTCATCTCACCCCTTTGAGGTGTGATTGCATCATTTGTCAATGAAAATAATAATATCTGAACCAATTAATTTAGAGTTTTGATGAAGATCCAAGTTACAGCAAGAAGGCAGGTAGGGAAATCTCCCACCAACTGTAGCACTGTTTCCCACGATAAAGAACAGAGGCTAGTGGCTCTACAGTAGAGGGAAAGCTGTTAGAAATGCAGGTGGGTGTCACCCCTTCCTGAGCTCCCCCCCATGAATCCTTCATGTCAACCCATCCCAGGGCACACATTCATGCACACATTCAAGTTTCAGAAGGAATGCCTGAAAGCACTACTAAAAAATGGATTTAGGGATCAGCTGAAAAAAAAAAACCAATAAACCCAAACCGCTCTGTTTTACCAATATTTTATCCCAGCCCTGATTTCTTGCATTTTCCAGTGGCTTCCTCAGATATCCTCAGAGAGCAGCAATGCTGTCGTTTGTCTGATCTCTGAGATACTATGCCCAGTATGAGTTAGGCTCCTATCCTGGAAACACAGGAATTAGTTACATTTCTTGTCCTGTGACAAGGTACTGGATAAAAGCAGCTAAGGAATGGAGACTTTTTGGCTCACACTTTGAGGGACAGTCTGTCATGACAAGGGGACATGGTGGGAGCTGCTTCAGGTAGCTGGTCACATCACATGCACAGTCAGGAAGCAGAGAATAAGTGATACTGGTGCTCAGCTCTTTTTCCACTTTTTATACACCTTGAGCCCCAGCCCATGAGATGGCACCATCCACATTTAGGGTGGATCTTCTCACCTCAATTCAAACTCCATCACAGACAATATCTAAAAGGTTTTTCTACTACTTCCTGCCAAGTTGGCCGTCACGCATGGAAAATAGCATTCTTCTACAAGAGTTATAGCTTTGAAGCTATTATATTAAAGTGTGTTTGTTTAAATACATTTTTAAATATATGAGGCCAGGTACATTCAGAACTGGAGTGACTAAGGAAGGGGGATCTTGTCTGAGACCATCCTAGGCTGTTTAAACAAAAACCTATCCTTATATTCACAGATGAGTGTAGTTCTCAACCATCAAAGAAGCCGCTCTTTTCAGCAGGCAGAGACCATCACAGAGATGCACAACTGGTTAAAATAGGCATAATAACTGATCATGGGAATCCAGTCCCAACTGACACAATTGTAGCACAGCGCTGTGCCTAAGGCTCTACAGAAGAGTGGAAGGAGAGATTGAGGAGCAGAGCATCATCCTCTATGAAGGACATCGAGCTACGTCCCTGAGATCTTAACAGTGTCACCCCCTAAACCAGACCTGCGTGGCGACAACACGAGTTGGCATTCCACAGTGGATGGGAGAAATCTTAGGAAGTTCTACCCCAAGATGAAGAGCTACAGGCACTAACAGTTGCTAGTGGGGGAGGAATCAACTCCTAGAGGAAGAAGAGTCAGTCTTGCCCATGAATGAGCCACCTAACTGGTTTTCCAATGCCAACGAGTCATCCGAAACCACATATGCACACAAGCAAACACTAAATGGACTCAGCAGGTACTAGTTACACGTACAGAGGGATGGGTGAAGAGAGAGATGGGGGGGGGGGGGGATGAAGAAAGAGGGAGAGAACAATAATAAAGAAGAAAGAACCACAAATTTGATAGGTAGTGAAGGGACATGGCAGAAGTTGGAGGGGACAGGGTAGAATAGAAATGATGTGAATATAGGATTCATGTATGAAATTTGCAAAAATAAAAGTGAGAAAAGTGAAAAAAAAAGCCAAGTAAGTAATAAAATAAGAAAGGACTTGCCTTTACTTTAAAGATGCCCTGAGCCTGTCTGACTTCCAGTTTTCCTACCTGCCTAACACCATCCCCCTCCCCTCTCCACACTGTTATCCTTGTCTGACTTAACACAAGCCTGACTTAACAGAGCCTTTTCGCTGAGCTTCCTTCATGGAACACTCTTGCTTTCTATTGTCACAGACCTCATCACTCATCTTGCTGAGCTCTCAGTTCATACACTACTCCCCTAGTGAAGCTCACCATGTAAAATCACTTCTCTCCAAGGTGTTTACTATTTTCTAGCACAATATATACTTCTCTATCTCTTATTATTTTATTCTTTGACACCCCAAGGTAAAATATAACTCATGGAGGTAGGGTGTTTTTTTTTGTCTGTTTTGCTCAATACTATATACCCAAATCCGGAAACAGTCCTGGCCCATAACTGTTTGACATCCCCTATACATGAAAGAATGTATAGAGGATCTATGTCAAGCATGAACTCTGTTTATAGGGAGGATCAATGGATGAATAAAGTATTAGCATCTATGTCTAAGAAAGGAAGGCTAGAATACTAGTGTTTTACTCCTTACCATGCTACAAAGTCTTCCTAAATAACGTACTTAGTGTCATTTGAATCCTTAGGATAAAATTTTTCTTATTCTGAAGTTCTATGTTTTACTATTCTTCAATAATTATTAAAGTGATTGTTCATAAGTTAATTCATTGGTAGGATTTCTAAATAAAATATTCTGAAATTCTATATAAAATTTCAGAATATGGCAAGTTTAACAAGTAAACAATAAATGTAATATAAATTAGAGACATGTGTTGTTCTCTCATTTACCTTAAGACTTGAATCAAACCATTCACTTTGTATTTAATATCTATCTTCTATAATTTGATAAAAAATGACTGAGACCACTTCAAAAGTACATATTGTTTCCTGTTTCATTATAGCTAAATGAATGAATATAGCCAAAATAAAAGAATAGACTGGATTATCAAAATAAATAGCATTCATAAAAGAATACACATAGGTGCATAACTTTAGGCCTGTTAGAAGAGTAAAATTAAGCATCACTATAGTTATCAACAGTAAAGATCAAAATTCAATTTTCATGGTTTTCTACTTTGTATTCCTCTTTGAGTTGGATCTCTGAATGTGTTTGACAAGAGGTATAATGAGTAAATTATTGACCTTTCTGCTTGTAATGTGCAAGGTGGGGTGTGGGGTGGCCACTGCATTGAAAGACAGCATACCAATGTCTGGTAACAGGAAAGGGGAGGTGAGAGTCTGCTTGGAAGTCAGTGTGTTGGACAAGAAAACGCAGCAGAGCCTCCGTATGGCACAGAGCACAGCCTATAGGCACCTCTATCTACCCAAGTATCTGAAATATGGAAGCAATGATCCCTGGTCCTTGTATCCAATAAGGGATGTTGGGAGGATAAATTAGATACGGTTTTCCTTGCGAAGAAAGCACTATATAATTTATGATATTGTTATTATAATCATTAGTCATCTTTGCCTAGATTTATGGAGTAACTCATCCTAAATTAAGCCTTTGGAACAATGAGAAGCAGGAAATTTATGAGACCTGCAATGATTTTCTAGTCTCATAAAAGGTTGTAGTACTTGATTCCTGAGATGTTGAAATATCTCTGCCTCTTAACAGGAGGCTACAGGGACCGTTCTTTGATTTGTTATTTGATAAGTCTTCCAGGTCCCCATCCTCTTGCTCCTCTGGGGCTAATAATTCAGCCAGCATTTTAATAGTCACCTTGACTGTCAATAAATTATTTTAACTTACCTTTAAAGTATATGCTATTTTTTCTCTTCCTGTGAGAATGATTGTTACCTATCTTTTATTCCCCATAACGTCTCTGCAAATTCACTAAACAGATTCTAGCATCTGTAACATACAGAGTGATGAGTTAAGTGAATGGAGAGATTTAAAAGAGAATAATCTAGCCTATCCCCCAGTAGGTTTTTGAAGTAGCTGGAGAACATCACTGAAGACCAGATCTAGAGATACAGTAAGAATTCTAGGGTCATAGAGACTGGTTGGACACAGAGTGTAAAAGACTGGAAAGAAGAGGCCTGGTTTCCTCTGAGAACACAGGAGCTAGAGGAAGGCATTGTCTACGGAAGTCAAGAAAGAAAGGAATAAACTCTGGGGCACTTACGAGTTGTGGTGGTGCTAAATATCCAGTAAGATACCTAAGCTGTGAGCCTGGCACTTGGGAGAAAGGCCAGGGATGAGATGTGTGTTGGAATTCATCTGAGGAAACCCTTGAATACAGAACAGGAGAAAAAGAAGACAGGCTTGAGGTGGAGGGCTGCTAACCAAAGATGAAACCAGGAAAGCACAATCTCAGTCATGCTGGAAGGACAAACAGCAAAGAATTAGAATGGCTATAGTATGTCAGAAACAGGCGAAACAAGTCTCAGCCTTTCGCCAAATAATGCACAAATTGTATTGTGAGTATTATCCTTCAAAGATATCTCTCTTCTTCTCCCCCTCCCTTTTCTTTTAAATACACGCTCATTCACGCGCGTGCGCTCAGTGTGATGTTCAGAGAATCTGACATTATGGCAGAGCCAGGGAATCTCAGTGGATCTGAATTTAAATCTTTGCCTGCCTACGGGTTATGTCTATGGCCTGGGTGTGCCCTGTTTCTAGTCAAGTCTCCATTTCTTTTATGTATCTGATGAATAATGAACAGGTGCAGTGGGAAGTATGGTGAAAAACCTGTGTTTCTAGCCAGATCCCAAGGGCAGCTCAGGCTGTTGATCCAGGAGGCACACCTGGCTGACCCAAGAAAGGGAATCATGTGAGCCAAAGAGCAGAGCGCCCAGTGTCTGTACTGGCCCTACGTGTTCAGAAAAAGCAGAACATCTCTCCTCCATTTCTCATTCGGTGTCAAATACTTCGCCATTCTGGCTTGCAGCACTCTCTTTCCCCATAACCCCAGAAGCAGGAGCAGAACCCAAAATGTAATAGCCACTCTTCCAATAGCACAGCTGTGCATAGAGACAGAAACCGGGCAGCTCTGGTCTGTCTGGAGAGGACAGAGCAGGCTCAGGGCTCTGTATTCTTCTCCATGCCCTTAGGCAAGACAGCAGTCTATGGAACTGAGAAAATGTGATTTTAAAAAAAGGAAATTATCAATTTTTAGAATTGTGCTGCCCTTTTAATATTATATGGTCCAGATGTTTAATATTTCTCCCCTTAAATAATTATTATTATTATTAATTTTCTCTTAGCCTCATTCAGGCCCATCAGTACTTTTGCTGCTTAGCATAGTCAGCCATCCCCTATTCTGTTCCTCACTCCTTTCCACTGTATAATGCACCTCACCCATACTTTTATATCTATTATTGGTTACAATATTTTTAAATTGATTCTGCACAAACTGAACTGCCTTATTTTTCATTTCTGAGTCAGAGAGACTTTGTAGAAACTCAACTAGATTATGGCTCCTAAGACTCTACCAGGCCCTTGCCACCAGCATTATCAGTGCTAAATTTGGAGTCGAGTTGAGATCCACTCCTTTTCAAGATTCTTCTTTCATATCTCATTTAAGGAAATTGCTCAAGCATCTAGTTCGGTTCTGCATAGTCTCTGACTCATTTCCTCGCTGCTGAATACCACATCATCTTTCCTTCAATTATGTTTCAGTCAAGGAGGAAGCCACGTTAACTAGACATTTAGATACTTGGTGTCCTGGCAGCAAGGTCTGGAGATGACAGGGGCGTGAGGACACCCTGACTGGCGGGTCAGTTGTGACCCGCTGGTCTTCAATTTACTCCTTGCAGCTCGCCTGTCTGTTCTCTCTCTCTCTCTCTCTCTCTCTCTCTCTCTCTCTCTCTCTCTCTCTCTCTCAGAAAATGTAAAATCTGTTTCCTTAAGTCTCTTGCTTCATATAAAGCACAATGGGTTGAGTGACTGGACAGAGAGTGAAGGGAACACAGCCGCATCGCTGACTGACTCCAGCACTTGCTTACCTTAGCTGCAGTCTTAGTATTCACCATGCCTTGCCATCTCTAACTGTGTCCTGTGCACTAAAACGTCTATACTGTGTCACATGTCACTCTCTCCCAACTCTGTTGACTACTAATTCACTTCCTCACTATCCCTTTCTTTTCCAGAAAAATCACCCTGCCCCTCTACCGAGGGCAGTTGGCTCTTTAGAGCTCTTCCTCAGCTCCTTTGTTGTGAAGCAATACCTAGTCTAGCAGTTTCCTTGTCCCATTCCTTGACAAGACCACAAGCAACTGATGGGCAAGAATGGTGACTTATCATCCACTGCTACAATCCCCATGCCTACCTTTGTGTCCAATCAGGGGCATTTGCCATGAGTGGGATATGATGAGGCTCAGTCGGGTAAAGGCAGGGTTGCCTTAGGCCCAGTGAGGTATAGGAGTGCCATACAGCACAGGAGACTGTCCACTAAGGAGCTGCGATGGAAGGGGTCAAGAGAGAGAGCATGCAACTGGAGTCTGGGCAGTGATTGCAAGCATCATGAAAAGTTTTTAACAGAACAAAAGCAGCCTACATCAAGTAGCCCGTTCAGTAGAGGTTTTAATATGAAGAAACAATTCTTACTGGAAACAAACCAACCAACTTGGGAAATTTTTTCTTAATTCCAAGTAGAGTGCTACAGGCAGCTAGTTAAAAATCCAACTCAGGAACCAAATAGAGTACACACGATGCCACTGACTGTAGGGCTACGGCTCCCATGGTGCCCTCTCAGCACTTCTCCTCTTGCTGTAGCCCACCTGAGCTGCCCCTTCTGGCCTCCTTTTGGCCAAGGGGAAGGTTGCATGACACACACCTATGTGACATTTTCATAGCCCTTTGGGAATAAGTGTCTCAACTCTTCAAATATGCAAATTTCTCCCCACCCCCCTTTTGCAGTAATTATACTCTTCCCTGAAACCTCTCCTCTGCTGCCTGCCTCTGCCTCTGTGTCTCTCCCTTCCTCCCACCTCTCCCCTTCAGTTTCCCCTTCTCCCCTGTCTGCTTGCTGCTGGTTTTTCTCTCTTCTTCCTCTTCCTCCTCCAGCTCCTCCTCCTCCTTGCCTCCCCCCTTGCCTTCCCATCGCTGCTCTACCACCCCACCTCCCAATGCCCCACCCCCACCCTCATCCCGTCCCCCACCCTCTGCTATTCTTCATGTGTAGAAATGCAGTCTCTGGCAATTTCTCCCTAGTCCCAGTTTCTTCTCATTCCCAAGGGTCCCACGTGACTTACCCCTAGAAAACAGAACTTGACACTGGTTCAGAGTTACAACAAAGTCTCCAGCTGCTAGAACTTAACCTTTGCCTTTCCTTTTCTTTCTTTCTCCTGTGTAAACGCAACTTTGCCTTCCAGATATAGAGCCCACACTATTCTGACACCTTTTTCAGAGTCCCGCCTTCAGCTTGCCAGCTCTCTTCTTCAGTCTCAATCCCTCCTCTGAATTCTTTTTTTTTTTTTTTTTGGACAGGGTTTCTCTGGCTGTTCTGGAACTCACTTTGTAGACCAGGCTGGCCTTGAACTCAGAAATCCGCCTGCCTCTGCCTCCCAAGTGCACCACCCCTGGGCTCCTCTTCTGAATTCTTAGAGTGTACTCCTTGTGGTGATAGAATCAGAATGCTCCTGTAGGGCATTTTTCCTGAAGACTCCTGGACCGACACCAGGCTTCCCTTACCTTGACAGCTAGGCTACACCACACTCAGTTAGTTTACTTGTGAACTCTTCACTCCACCCAACGGATGCCCTCAGATTTCAGGTAACTGCTGAACTCCCTATTTGGAATAAAAGTGAGTGATGTGTCTGGGAACATTCCTTCAGAAATCACTGCTAATCCTAGACTCCAGATTGCCTTCCCACCCACTGTTAACTCAAACTCTGGCCTTTGCTAGAGAGCAGAGTGCTCTCTGTTCCCTGTGCTTGCTGTGTAAGTTAGGTCATTACTCTTTATATAAGAAGCCTTCACACACTCCCAGGAGCCCAGTGCATTATAAGGCAACATCACTGTACTAAGCAAAGACTTATATATTTATATACTTATATACTCTGGTTTTGCTCCAAGCCCAGCCATCAGAGGAAAGCCTCAGGGATTGGCTTCTAAACTCTGTAAGCCAGGAGGGGGACCCTGGCCATGCATCCAGCCTCCACCCCCACCCCACCCCCACCCCCGCCATGTCATGTCCTGGACCAGGTGCGGGTGCTCAAGCTGCAGTCCGTGAAGCTGATTGCTCTTATCTTGGAAGCTGCCGGGCAACTTCAGCATATTCTGTAGAAGGCAAAGAAACTGCTGAGGAAGACTCTGTCAGCAGTGGCATGCTAACAAGGGAAGCCCATAAAGGAAGCAGCAGAAGAAGATACCCCACCCAGATCCCTGGGGAACTGTTGCTCAAACACCCTAGAAGGACTCTGAGCTTTTTCTTCATTTTGAATCTCCATGAGAGAAAGAGAGAGAGAGAGAGAGAGAGAGAGAGAGAGAGGCATGTCTGACAAACCCTTGCATTGTAGAGATGCTAGCCTGATCCACTGGCTTCCTGGCCATTGTTGTGATTTATATTCATATCTATACTTTTATGGACTCATGTGTTTAATAAATATTCCATTTATTCATTGAGAGCACTGTGTTGTATCTAATTATTTTCCCCTATCTCTGCTTATTTTTTTTATTTCATATCTTTATACAAGCGTGTAGTGTGTGAAGGGACTCTAATCATGGCAAACATGACTCTGGTAGGCTTTGCCTTTCATCCCCATTTCCTTTGCCTTGCTAAAACCCCTTAAATTACATTCCTAAAACTAGCCACCAAGATCTATTCCCTTATTTGGCTACTTCCTCCTTCTCTCTCCTCCTCCTCTTCCTCCCCCTCCCCTCTTCCTTCTTTTCCTCTTCTTCCTCCTCCTTCTCCTCTTCTTCCTGAGACTGAATATCAAGGTATTGAAGCCGAGCAATCAAAAGCCCCCTTTGGCTCACCTAATTAATATGCCCAGTTAAAGCTAAACAGCTCATCAGGTTTTCCTCTTTACTTTTATAAACCACCACTTTCCTCCCCCTCACCACCCATCCCCACTTCCTGGGCAATACCCCTTACCCCCTCTCCCTTGTTCCCTTGCCCTTTTCCTTCTTCCTCTGTCTCCTGTCTTTGTCCCTTAGCCCTGCCCTCTGTTCCTCTGGGGGAAAATAAATGTCATTTGTGTTGAGAACTTGGTTTGGGGGCCCTAAGTGGATACCGACACTTTCACAGTGCATGTCATGGTGCATGCATCAAGGTCAGAGAGCAACCTGGCAAAATCAGTTCTCTCTGAGGAGGGACACTACATACTCAAAGGAAAAATCCACCAAGATGACATTTCAATTCTTAACATCAATGTCCCAAAAACAAGAGCATCCACGTTTTAAAAGAAACACTACTACAGCTTAAATCACATATTTCATATAAACCCTCACACACTGATAGTGGGATATGTTTATATCCTATTCTCACCAGTGGACCAGCCATTTAGACAAAAACAAGAACAGAGAAATGCTGAACTTGACATCCTGAATCAAGTGAATCTAACAGATATTTTTAGAACATTCCACCTCAACACTAAAAAATATACTTTCTTCGAAACAGCTCATAGAACTTTCTCCAAAATTGACCACATACTCAAGAAAGTCTCAGTAGACATTACAAAAGAAAACTTCAAATAACTCCCTGCATCCTGTCAGACCACCACAGAAAAACAACAACAAAAGAAAGAAAGAAAGAAAGAAAGAAAGAAAGAAAGAAAGAAAGAAAGAAAGGTGGAAATCCAAAGAATCAAAAGGACATACTTTAAAATTGGAAAATCTAAAGGAAATAGATAATTTTCTGAATAAGTACCACTTACCTGCTTTAAAACAAGATCAGACAAATGATTTAAATAGACTGAAATAGAAGCTGTCATTAAAAGTCTCCTAACAACAACAACAACAATAGGACCAGATGGTTTCTGTGTAAAATTCTACCAGATTTCAAAGATGAGTTAATATCAATACTACCCAAACTATTCCACAAAATAGAAATATAAGGAACATTGCCCAACTCATTTCATGAGGCCACAGTCATCCTGATAACCAAGCCACATAAAGACTCAACAAAGAAAGAAAATTATAGACCAATTTCCCTCAAGAACATAGATTCAAAAATACTTAATAAAAGACTTGCAAACTGAACCCAAGAACACATCAAAAGAGCATCCACCATGATGCAAGGAAAGTTCAACATACAAAAGTCAGCAAATGCAATCCTCCATATGAATAAACTGAAGGAAAAACCATATCACAGTAGATGCTAAAAAATCCTTTGATGAACCCAATACTGTTTCATTATAAAAGTCTTGAAGAAATTAGGAATACAAAGGAAATACCTAAACATAATAAAGGCAGTTTATAGCAAGCCTATACTCAACATCAAACTAAATGGAGAGAAACTCAAAGCAATTCCATTAAAATCAGGAACAAGACAGGGTTTCCACTGTCTACCATGCCGATTCAATTTAGCACTTGAAGTACTAGCTAGAGCAATAAGACAACTGAAACAAATCAGGGTGATGCAAATTGGAAATAAGAATTCAAAATATCTGTATTTCCAGATGATATGATAGTGAACCCTAAAACTCCACCAGGAAACTCCTACAGGTTATCAACTCTTTCAACAAAATAGCTAGATATAGGATAAATTAAAAAAACAAAACAAAACAAAAATCAATAGCCCAAATGGAATGAAGAAACAACACCTTCTATAATAGCCTCAAATAATATAGAATATCTGGTAGTAACTCTAACCAAGCAATTTACTTGTATAATAAAGACTTCAAATCTTTGAAGGAAATTGAAGAAAAAGAAGGAAGAGGAGAAACAGGTGGAAGAAGATGAGAAGGAGGAAAGATCGTCCATGTTTGTGGATCCGTAGGATCAACATAGTAGAAATTGCCATCCCACCAAAAGCAATCTACAAGTTCAATGCAATCCACATCAAGATTCCAATACAATCCTTTACAGAGCTTGAAAGGACAGTTCTCACTCTCATAAAGAAAAACAAAAAACACCAGAGGATAGTTAACACAATCCTGAACAATAAAAGAACTGTTGGAGGTATTATCATCCCTGATTTCAAGTCTTACTACAAAGTAATAGCAATAAAAACCACATGGTATTGACATAAAAACAGACAAGTTGATCAATGAAATCAAATTGGAAACCCAGACATAAATATACACACCTTTGGACAACTGATTTTTTTTACAAAGAAGTCAAATATACATACAATATATACAATGAAAAAAAAGGAAGCATTTTTAACAAATGGTGCTGGTCAAAATGAATGTCTGCATGTAGAAGAATACAAATAGATACTTAGTTTTTACATGGCACAAAACTCAACTCCAAATGGATCAGAGATCTCAACATAAAACCACATATACTGAGCCTGATAGAAGAGAAAATGGGGAATAGACTTGAACTCATTGGCACAGGAGACAATTTTCTAAACAGAACACCAATAGCATAGGCACTTAAGATCATCAATTAGTAAATGGAACCTCATGAAACTGAAGTTTCTGTAAGGTAAAAGACACCAACAATTAGACAAAAGACAGCCTAGAGAATGTGAAAAGATTTTACCCAACTTCATATCCAACAGAGGAGAAATATATATGTATATATATATATATATATATTTTTTTTTCAAGAAACTAGATATCAAAAAACAAACGATCCAATTAAAAAATGGGGTACTTATCTAAGCAGAGATTTCTCAATAGAAGAATCTCAAATAGCTCAGAACCACTTAGAAATGTTCAACATCCTTAGCCATCATGAAAATGCAAATCAAAACTACTTTGATATTCCATCTTACACCTTTCAGAATGACTAAGATCAATAACACAAGTGACAGCTTATGCCAGAAACTGGAAACAACCTATGTGTCCTTCAACCAAAAAATGTGGTACATTTACACAATTAAGTATTACTCAGCTGTTAAAAGCAGTGACATCATAAAACTTGCAGGCAAATGGATGCAACTAGAAAAGAGTTATCCTGAGTGAGGTTACCCAGGCCCAGAAAAATGGATATTATATGTATTCACTTAAAGTGAATATTTGCTATTAAGCAAATGATAATCAAACTATAATCAACAGGCCCAGAAAGGGTAGTTAAAAAGGAATGCTCTAGGGGGAAGAGGTAATGGACTAGATCTTATGGGTAGACTGGGGATGGGTGCAGATGGAAGCAGGAGGGGTCAGGTGGGGATAGATGGAGGGAGAGAATGTAGGGGAGGAAACACTTCAGTTTGGGAGCAGTTTTAGGGCAATGTGAAAATCTATTGTATTGGAAACTTCCTAGGATCTATAGGGTGACCTTAGCGAGGACTCCTAGTAATGGAGGTTACAGAGTCTGAACTGGCCATCTTTTGTGGTCAGCCAAGGTTTCTAGTGATGAGACTGGGTAGCATTAGGTAGAGTCGTTGGCCAAGAGGTTCCCATGAAGATCCCCAAACAGCCCAGACTGATGCTAAGACAGAGGGCTACTCTCTGAAAACTGACAATGGTGCTTCACGAAGAAGAACAACATCCACACAGCTCATTGAATTTAGAGAGGTTGGGCTGGAATCTGTACTGAATGTTCATCCCTATGTTCTATTCTCTTTTGCACAGTAAGGTGCTATGTAGACTAAAGAAAAAGAAACATTGACATCAATCCAGTTACAAAATCCTCAACCTATATAATCTGTCATGCTTGCAAGATGTGCTGGGACAATGGTGGCTAATAATGTATGAGAAAGGCCAACCAATGTCTGGTTTAATTTGAAGCACACACCATGAGAGGGAATTTGTGGCCTACGCACCCTGGAACTGGAGACTAGATAGCCCAGAGACCTAGAATAGAATAAAACATGACTGGCCAAAAGACAAACAAACAAAACTAAATCAATGAAATAATTCCTAATGATAGTCTGCTACACTCATAGATTGGTACCTTGTCCAAGTAGTCACTAGAAAGGCTTCATTTGGCAGCAGATGGGAGTCGGTACAGGGACCTACAGACAGACATTATACAAAGACAGAGTCTAAACTGAAGATTTCTCAGAGCTCAGAGAACACCAAGGAAAATGGGGAGGAAGGATTGAAGGAGTCAGAGGGAATGGAGGACATCAGGAGAACATGGTCCACCAAATCAACTAAGCAGCATTCACATGGGCTCACAGAGATTTCATGAAGTGGCAAGCACAGGGCCTGCATAGGTCTGCACCAGGTTCTCTGCATATATATTATGGCTATTAGCTTGCCGGCTATGTGGTAATTCTAACAACGGTATTGTCTGAATCTCTGACTCTTTTGCATGCTCTCAGGACTCTTTTCCTCCTATTGGTTTACCTTGTCAAGCCTTGATATGCATGCTTTCACCTTGTCTTATTGTATTTTATTTTGTTATGTTTGGTTTTTGCCTCTTGGATCCCTATTTGTTTCTGAAAGAAAACAGGGGGAGTGGATCTGGGGGAAGGTGAGTTAGGGGGGGAGCTGGGAGCAGTGGAGGGAGGGGAAACTCTAATCAGAATGAATTGTATGAGAGAAAAATATGTTTTAATTATTAAAAAGAAATCAATTAACAAACCAAACCAACCAATCAATTCTCTGCTTCTACCATGTGGCCCCAGGGGACTCTAATTCAGGTCACCAAGTCAGTAGAAAACATCTTTACTTGCTGAGTCTTCTTGCTGTCCCCCTTCACTTGTTTCAATTCAGCTACTTTACAATCAAAGAAATTGTGCGCTAAGAAAGGCTTTCTAACCTCTGTAAATGGTCTGAGAGTGTGGAAACAGCATTTCAAAATCAACACAAATTGGCTAAGTTAGTAAGAATATAGTACATGTGAGTGTATACGTATGTGCACATATATGCACAAACACCAGGTGCGGCAAATGGGAGCATACATTGCTGGGTGTAGACGGAAGTCCTTTCTGCATCAGTATGTATTCCTTCACAGCATATCCCTTCACTGGCATCTTCACCAAAACAATCCAGCCACTGCACCCTTTTCTAGGCCACCCTCCTAAAATCCCACAGGTCTTAGAGCATGTCAGGAAGTGAGACTTATATCTTCCTTGTTCTCTCACTAGGAGGAACATCTTACTCGAAGCAAGCTTGTCCCCTGCTTATCACAACACCAGGATAAGCCATATTTTCTGCTGTGTTTCTACTTATTTGGAGCAGGAGGGGAAACCTCACACTCCTACGTGATTCTCCTTCTCTAAGTCACAGTTATTCAGGTCTGACATTTGTGAATTTTGACTTTCTTCCCAAACACATAATTCTGTACTTATGTTATTGTACTGTTATATTTATTCTGGTAACCATGGCATATATATTTTTTTTTAGAAAAAGGAAAAAGGGATACATGCATTATCTATGCAGAGGCAGTTGTATATTTCTAATACACAAATTTCTGATTACTTCTTGAATGGTGTCAAAAAGCATCTGGATTTTTCTGGGTAGGCCTGATTTTCATGCTCGAGCACTTGTGTGTCAGAAATTTTGACACAGTAAATGTAGACCTCCCACGTGCTCCTCAGTTGATTAATTAAAGTGAAGACTCATTACTAAATTGCCAGCAGCTGTTTCTAAAACAGAGGCTGAAGACTTATGTGCTAGAAGTGAGCAGAAATGGACACAGTCATGTCCAAAGGGTATATCTGGATGTTACAGAAACTGAGTTCTATTTCCAGTAATAATAAGCTATTCACATTAAGAATTTTCTCTTTTCTTTATGACCAAGGCTGAAAAAAAAAAAAACCTTTTAGGAAGACCCAGTCGTTCAGTACTAAGTTAAACCAACAGCATAGGACATTTCTGAACAGCACACCAAAGACATACAATTCATTTTGGACAAGCTTGTAGTCAGGACTGCTGAGGTTTTGAAAGACAACCTTAATCTGCAGGTTCTGAATTATGGCTCCAGTATGGAATATGTGTGGCTATGTAGAATTCATAGCTGTGTGGAATAGTAGACAAAAGAAAATATTCCCAACAAATATCATGAACGAGGTGAGCACTTCAAGGGTAAGTCCCACCTGAGGGACTAATTAGAGGGAGGAATAGGAGTGGATGGGAGGGGTCAGCTGCCACATGGAGAGGATGAGGGGGTCATAGGAGATGACAGGGGGGTCAGCTGCCACATGCAGTTCAGGAGAAGTATAACACTATATAGTAAGTCAGGCAGTGACAGTTCTGTGCAACTCCCAATCCTCTTACTAAAGCTAGCGCTAGAGTTTTCTCCATCTGCACTTGCCCTTTCCAGGAGCTCATAAATCTGGAGCTGGACCAGAACCCTGCCCCAGCCGTGATGGAGATCTCCACTGGGAGAAGCGTTATCCTCTGAGCCATTGCACACACTACTATAGGCCACCTGTGAGTCGGGCTGTGAGAGGCGGAGAACATCTGGCCAAGTTCATCTCCTGTGGCCGCCATGGAGCTGGCTTGATGTTACTTCTGTGTGTTTTAAATGTACCTCTCTGTCCAACCCAGCATCTTTGGAACATCAGGCTGTTGCATAATAACTGAATGGAATCCACCACCCAAGCCACACATGTAGAGGCATGAGAAACCACATGTGGAAGAGAAAAATAATCTCAGCTTGAATATTATTTTTATTCTAAAAGCATTAAGTGTGTTGGAAACCATGCTCAATATTTGATACAGACAGGATGGGTCAGGATATGCTGTGCTTATAAACTTCTATACTAAAAGGTCTTAAATACATTTGAAATTCATCTTAATAACTTCCATCCATTAAGCGCCTACTAGGCGCCGGACACCTTATAAATGTTATTTATTCAATATGGTACAAAGTAGTTGTTATTGTTCTCCCTTTTCCAATTAGAAGACTAACCACTGAAACAATAAACAACTCACAAAGTTTCCACAGCTGGTAAATGACAAGGATAAGTTTGAACATCATTTCCTCTGTCTCCAGAGTTTACAGTCCTCCCACAAAGTGTGTATTCTTTCCTATCTGCCAGAAATGCTGGCAGACAAGCCTGTTAATTCCTTGTGTTTGCCCAGCTCCATCAAGCAGACAGGATGTTGCCAGTGGCCATGTCGTTCAATGAAACCAGGATAATACAACCCTCTGACCACCCAGCTTTACCCTGTAGAAAGATTTAATGTCTAAACCTTTCAGAGATCACAACCCCATAGGAGAAACCTTCTAACAGTGTCTTCATTTTACAAATGAGGAAGCCAAGGTCAGAGACAGAAAATGCCCACAAAATTTCAGAACCCACGTGAGATTTTGAGTCATCATGGTGGCAAGAGAAGCGCTCTCTGCTCAGCTATACTTTAACTCAACAGATGGCCCTCTCCTCCAGTATTTAAATAGGCCAAAGTCTACATAGTATTGAAAAGGTACATGCATACGTAGTTACGTACCTTAGTAATTTTTATTGTTCTTTTTTGAACTAGACCTTGGCCCAGATTCCCCTTCTAGGTGCAATTCTACCTCTCCTGTGCCTTACAAGCCAACGGTAGAAGCAGAAGTCAGTTCCTACTTATTTTCTCTCCTCCCATGGAACTGAGACACTAGGCAGGAATGCTTATTCAAAACCTCCCCAGCTGTTTGCCCAGCTGCTAAGGAAGTAGCTCCAGCTAGCACCATTGAAGCCATTCTCTTTCCCCAGAATACAGATTATCTTTCTCCTTGTAGCTTTGCCAAAAAAAAACCCTAAATAACTTTCCCAGCATCCTTGCAATTAAGTAAGATAAGATTTATCACCCTTGACCTAAAGGACGATTGTCTCAACAGGAATACAATTTGACATCCACGTTGATGAGGCCGGCAAATTGGTGGACCTTGGCAGAATCAGCTTCTTTCCTAGTGTATGGCTGCCCTTACTCCACAGCCTTAGGCAACCGAGAAGGAACTGGGGAAACGGTGACAAGGTGACATGGTGTTGGGTTTTGCATTTAAGATAAGCAATGTTTGTAATCATGTCTGTTTTCCTAACTTCTGTATAGGAAGCAAGATGTCAATCAGAGAATCCTAGCCAATCGTCCACACTACTCAGACCACATGTTATTAATCAAGCAATTGCTAGATTGTTCTATCAATTGCTACAACACCAGAGAGGCAAGTTCTGAAAGCTAGAAAAGCCTGGATGTTTTTCAGCCCCCAAAATGGTCATGAGATATAAAAGCAGTCTCAGCGTGAAGGGCTTGTGTTTGGAAGGCAGAGCCCTGAGGCAGCAGGAGCTGGTGAAAGGTAACTGTGACAGGAAAGGTGAAAAGCTATAGCATGTCATTGCCCTGGCCACCGAATTGCCACAAGCCTCAAATGCGCCCAGCTGGTGCTCAGCAGGTGCGGCCACTCAGCCACCTGGGATGTCTCCAGACAGGCTGTTCTGAGAAACAGCTTGCAGCTTTGTGAGGAGGGACAAATGTCTAAGCAGTCCCTTCCCATCTCCCGTCTCCTAGACTTCCCCATATGGTGTGGCTTTCCCTCCAGTTCCTAGTCACCTCGCCCAACTCTCACATTAACTGCTGGAGAGCTTGCTCAAGCACCTCGGTGGGCAATCGAAAATGGCTGGGGACACCAGTGACAACAGGAGATCCCTTCTCCAGGATGAGAGGACAATGCTACCTAAACTCACAGGGGATCAAGACGTCTCAATGTCAAGGGAGGGCCTGGAGAGTGGCTGATACCTAGAGAACCTGATACAGTGTGTAAAATTATACAAGTCTACTAGGATACACTAGGAGTTAGGACTAAAATTATACCCCCAACACAGAGCCCCACTCTCCTTCCTTCCAAGTCCTGGGAACCTGGTCTCTGCTCCCAACAATAAAAGTAGACTGTCCAACCCAGACATTGCAATGGTTAATATTGATGCCAAGGGGACTAGAAACATGACCCAGCAGTTAAATGGATGTATTGCTTTTGCAGAGAACCCAAGTTCAAGTCCCAGCATCCACATTGGGCAGCTCACAATCACCCTTAACTCACAACTCCAGGGGCTTTTGACATTTCTAGCCTCTGCAGGCACCCACACACAGACCTACACAGAATTAAAATATATATTGACAGTCAACTTAAAAATATTTAGAATCATCTAGGGAACAAACGTCTAGGCATGCCTGTGAAGAAATGTCAAGATTGGGTAATAAAGCTGGGGAAACCCACCCTAAATGTGAGTGGCACCATTCCAAGGGCTGGGGGTCCGGGACTGATGAAAGGCACAGCAGTGAGCTCGGCGTGCTTGTCTCTGATCTTCCTGATTCTTGGTGCAATCGGACCAACTGCCTCACGCATGTCTACATATACATACACGTGGATATATACAGGTATCTTCCTAAACTCCTCTCTACTTTATCTTTTGAGACAAGGTCTCCCATAGGGATTTGGAACTGGAAGATGCAGCTAGGCTGGCTAAACTGTGAACCTTAAGGATCCACCTGTTTCTGCAGTACCAGTGTTGGGTTTATGGTCTGAACTACCACACCTAGTGTTTTACATGGATGCTAGAGGTCGAATTCATGCCCTCATGCTTAGGGAGCTGAGCTGTCTCCCAAGCCCTTTGCCTTCCTTTCGAAAAATTGTATTTGAGCTTAGCATACAGAGTCACAGGTTTTGCTATGGCATTTTCACATATATGGGTCCGTTTACTTTGTACTAAGGGAAAGTGTCCTCCCCAATTCTCCCTGTCAATGCTCTGATGCCCCTCTCTTCCCTCAGTGGGTATATTCTCCTGCTCGTGTAGCCTTTATATTGCATATATTCAGGATAATCCAAGAGGCCTCTTTTTTCAAATAAAGCAGCACCAAGAGTTTCAGGAATTGAGGTGTGAACAGATATTGCAAAGAAAGGCATTATTTAAAGCAGGGCTATATCCATATCCATATGGCCTTACTGATGGCCCTAAAGTCCAAACTTCTTGAGTCAGCCTCTCAAACATGCATCTACAAATATTAATCCAAGCTTAACCCTAAATATATATATTCTCTAACTTGGAATGCATATATATATATATATATATATATATATATATATATCTCCAAGTAGAACAAATGGCAGTCTGCTCCTACTTGAGACTCTAGATCAAGGCTTGATAGAGTGACTTGACAACAGATAGAAATGCCCTTGACCATCAGGATTTAAGCCTTTCTATGCATGCCACCTATAAACTTTCTAATGTGTCCAAGCCATTGTTGAGGTGAAATCACTTAGAACAAAGTAAGCTCAGAACAATAACATTTTAAATGACATAGAACCTTCTGCCTTCGTGTTCCTTGCATTTCAGAAGATGGTAAATATTATTCTGTCTTGTCCCAAATGCCCTTAATACCTTTTTAAAACCATAAGACGTCTCTGTCTCTTTCCCTGGCTCTAATCCAATTTCTTTGAGTGATGTGTAAACCTTAAAATTGTTTGTAGCTCTGTGTCAGTACCCATTACTTTTGAAATGACCCCTACATTTCACATTCTAGATAATATTTCCTGTCTTCCCTGTGGATTGCAGGAGCTGCTTCGTTGACATGCTAATTGCTTGAGATACGCATGATCCCTTTGAACATGACCGTTTTCTGGGTGAATCAGTAAATACTCTGTTATTTGGAGAAGACATTGTTACAGAACACTTACCCTGAATCTTGCTTTCCACTTAAACATTGCAATCACACAGGGCTGAGTTACACCTTCACTGCTGCCCTGAGAACATTGCACTCTATGGATTTGCTGTTACAATAGCCTCAGAAACAGTTCAGTCCATCAATGGACCCGTAATGATTTCTTTTGTGAGCATATTAATCTCATAGAAACTACACATTACATTTGAGACAATAAAGCTTGCAAAAGACCTGTCAAATCTATATTTTTTAAATGCTTTATACTACATTCTTCCAAAACACACCCCACTCCACTGACCTTTAAGCACATTAACCTCTGCAGGGAAATGTTTTAAATCCGTATTATGTGCATAAAGTCTCTAATTCAGAATTTAGTGTGGAAAATAGATTGTAGCTGGTGCTAAAATGTCAGCAAATCATCCAAGTCTGACAGTGGAATTGCCGAGCGGGAAGGAATAGCAGGAAGCTTGCCTTCAGGAAGAAAAGGCAGTGCAGCTAAAACTCACTAGTAAACTCGAGTAGCTCACTGATAGGCTCATCTTATCACTCTTGTATCTGATCAAAGGCATGAGCAGTGCTCAGTCTCCATGCTCTGAGCAGTAGAGAGGCCTCACTGTTTCTTTCTCCAAATTTCACCATTGCCATTTAGTGTCCCCTCTCATGAGATGAATCCCTATATCCCCCAGCTTGCCTTTTCACCCCTCAATGGTGAATCTTAGAAAGCTCTCACTATTCCACATCCTCTGGCCTCCCCATCTTCACTCTGTCTGTGCTCTTGTAGAACACGTCAGTATTCTTTGCTCTCCTCTTTACATTGCTCCATTTTTGTCAAGGGAAATTACTATAATCGTGACAAAGATGCATAAGCATAGCATTTCTGGCAACACTGGATCAAAGCGAAGGAAAGCCTAGTATTTACAATAAAAATAAGATCAGAGTAAGGAGCCAGGACCTGGACCACCATGGCCCATCACAACTGCAGTTAGGCTGGCTAAGGCCTGAGCTCCAGGGATCCAACTGTCTCTGTAGTACCAGATGATGCTCTGCCCTACCCAATGTGTGAGTCCTAGCACTCCACTTGCAAGTCCTCTGCCTTATTTACTGATGACCTCTGAGCAAGTACTGTTTGTCTCTATACTGTTAGCTTGTTTGTCTTAGTTTGCAGAACTAGTAAGCCTTAGTGATGTTCTATTAGTTACCTCTTATTCAGGACCCTTTTCCCAACAATGGAGCTAATCAAGATGCAGCTGAAAGCTTAACCCACTGTAAAGGATGCTACCCTTTGTTTCCTTGGGATTTGGTCGGTGAAAATGCCTGATTGATTTTGTAAAGTATTTTTGCAATCTATATAACATAAGGCTATTCCAGCTTTTTCCCCTCAACTTTTAATTCACCCACTTTGCTCCTGAGCAGGAGGCTCAAGCTCTTGTCTGGCTTGTTTTTCCCATGACCCCATTATCTAGACTTAATATACAGTTGAAGTTTCAAACTAGGTTGTTCTGACGACTTCGGCTCTGACTGTGCTTGCCTTGTACATTATTGTAAAACACAAAGGAAGGAGAGAAGAAGGCATGCACAGCAGTTTAGAGCTGCAAGAGGTTGTGGGAATCGTGTTATTCCAAACGTTATGTCAAAGACTAAATGTTTAAAATATTTTTAAATATTTTTTTTTATTGAAGGAAAAATAGAGGTTCCAATAAACTAAGTGCTCTGATGCCCAAGGTCCATCACAGCTGGGTGATGCCATGCTGATGCCCAAGGTCCATCACAGCTGGGTGATACCATGCTGATGCCCACACACATGACAGCTGGATGATACCATGCTGATGCCCAAGGTCCATCACAGCTGGGTGATACCATGCTGATGCCCACACACATGACAGCTGGATGATGCCATACTGATGCCCAAGGTCCATCACAGCTGGGTGATACCATGCTGATGCCCACACACATGACAGCTGGATGATACCATACTGATGCCCAAGGTCCATCACAGCTGGGTGATGCCATGCTGATGCCCAAGGTCCATCACAGCTGGGTGATACCATGCTGATGCCCACACACATGACAGCTGGATGATACCATGCTGATGCCCAAGGTCCATCACAGCTGGGTGATACCATGCTGATGCCCACACACATGACAGCTGGATGATGCCATACTGATGCCCAAGGTCCATCACAGCTGGGTGATACCATGCTGATGCCCACACACATGACAGCTGGATGATGCCATACTGATGCCCAAGGTCCATCACAGCTGGGTGATACCATGCTGATGCCCACACACATGACAGCTGGATGATACCATACTGATGCCCAAGGTCCATCACAGCTGGGTGATGCCATGCTGATGCCCAAGGTCCATCACAGCTGGGTGATACCATGCTGATGCCCACACACATGACAGCTGGATGATACCATGCTGATGCCCAAGGTCCATCACAGCTGGGTGATACCATGCTGATGCCCACACACATGACAGCTGGATGATGCCATACTGATGCCCAAGGTCCATCACAGCTGGGTGATACCATGCTGATGCCCACACACATGACAGCTGGATGATACCATACTGATGCCCAAGGTCCATCACAGGTGGGTGATACCATGCTGATGCCCACACACATGACAGCTGGATGATACCATACTGATGCCCAAGGTCCATCACAGGTGGGTGATACCATGCTGATGCCCAAGGTCCATCACAGCTGGATGATACCATGCTGATGCCCACACACATGACAGCTGGATGATGCCATACTGATGCCCAAGGTCCATCACAGCTGGGTGATACCATGCTGATGCCCACACACATGACACCTGGATGATACCATGCTGATGCCCAAGGTTGTGCCCAAGGATGATGCCTTGCTGATGCCCACACACATGACAGCTGGATGATGCCATGCTGATGCCCAAGACACATGACAGGTGAATCATGCCAAGATCCTTTTTCTAGCCTTAAGCTACTCTGGTTTTCTAGAATCAGTCCTCCTTGTAGGACACATTGCCTTGTCCTTGACTGTCCTTGGTATGCTTCCTACTTCACCACAGTACATGGAAGTCTCTATCAACAAAATGAAATAAAATAAATAAAATCGATATAAACTGTTAGCAGAAGCACATGGATATTATTTTTATTTAGACAACAAATTTTATGTTCTAAGAGCAATAAGTTATGAATAAAAATTAAGTTACCAACATATTTGCTGGTCCTGACAGAATCTGGATCTTAGACACAATCTGAACTTGAGAGATACTTGTAGTCAAACAGTGTAAACTGCATATTCCAGCACACAATACATTGCATGTTTGCTGTGTCGATTCATATTCACAAATACCTCATGAGATACTGGGATGAGAGCATAATGATTTTGTAAATGAGGAGTCTGAATGTGAAAGTAGTTAGGAACCTATTTGAGGTGATATGTAGATCACACAGGTAGTTGGTGGAAGAACCAGACTGAAGTTTTCCCAGACATATAGCATTTTAATAAAAAACCTTCCACATTTAAATGCAGGGACTTTTCTAGTTCTCAAACCAGTACATTTTTTTCTGAATTAGTGAGATTTATCTCATTCTGCCTGCATGTCCCTTCTTGTCCCCCAGATGAAGATCTGGACTATTGGATGAGATATTTATGTGTTAACTCTTCAGCTTCTACCTGAAAGAAAAGAATTATTCTCTCAGTATTTTTCACAAGGAATGCCTTCTTTGTTGGGGAATTGTCAAATGGTTAATTGGTCAAAATTGTGGATCTCTGGAGGCCATTCAGCTTTCGGATTCTGCAGTTCCATGGCATTCATTGCAGTGTTTATCTCTGTGTTTCTCTCCCTCTGCTACCAGCAAACACTCATGCACATGGAATGATTACCTTGTCCTCTTCTACCTGAACCATTCATCACTGCGAGCACCAGTGATTAGACCCCCATAAGACAGCAGAAGCCTCTGGGAGAAATGGAAGTGACTTATGACAATCCGGTTTTGCCTGGTGAGAGGACATTGTCATAAAAGGAACATTCCACAAGAGTCATGTGTGATATTAAAAGAGGAAACATGTTCCTGACTTGGGGGTTGGAGGTGGGATAATAGTGGGAATTCCCCTGCTGCTACTGCAGAGCTGGAGAAGCCTGGGCACATATTTATAAAAAGCTATTCCACAGGTCTAAGCCCAGTTTTGTCCCAGGTCTCAATTCCCAATCTGTAGTGACCACCCACCTCTTTTATCTTTGAATATGCATAACCCTGGGCACACTCTCTGGAACAACCCCACTTGCTCCTGCACAAAGGAAGAACAGACAGGTGTGAGATCAAGACAATTCCTGGATGCTGAGGTCAAGGAGTGACATTAGAGCAGAGAAGTCCAAGGACAATAAGGAAGTTTTACACTTTGAGAGTCCTCAGCTCCTCTACCAAAAAACTACTTCTCACTGGAATCTCTGAACTGCTCAGGTTCATACTTATCATAAGAATAAAACCATAGAAGGTAAATCTTGGTTGTTGACCAAATGGCCTCAACTAAGAGACATGCCCCAGGGCACTAGTCTGTGAGGGTGTTTCTTAGATAAATTAATTGACTGGGAAAGCCCCTCCTCCAGAATTGGCAGCCCTTCCCACTGGTAACCCAGATACCAAGAGGTTTAAGAAAAAGAGCTCTCAGTCTTGCAGTGCTAGCTCAGTGCTAAGAAAAAGAGCTCTCCAAAAGGAGGCCAACTGTGTAGTCTTCTGCTTGTCTTTTCTCCTGGCTAATGAGTGCTTCTACTCTGACTCTGTCACTGCTGCCACTGTCCTTTACTCACATTAGAGACCAGCTTCTTCCATTTTTGAACATGGACTGAAGACCAGTGGCTCTCCAGGAGTCCTCAAGGCCTTTGTCTCCAGCTGGAACTGCTGAGAAATCCAGCCTCACAGACTGGGTAGACGCCAATCTATTGAGCTTTTTTTGTAATATATATTCATTCTACCAATTCTGTACCCTGATTAAAACAGTTGCACAGAATGTGTGTAAGATACAGTTAATGTATGAGCAAGTGAACACTTTCAGAGCGTGAATCTACCTTCTGAATTAAAATAAGTTTTCTAGAGGAGCATAGCTTGAACTTAATACCCCACACACGCCATTTTATTTATTTTATTTTTTGGTGCCATTTTATTTTATGCTTCTACTTTCTGCTTACTTAAAGGGAAACTTTAAGTTTGTGTACAAAGCAATTATGAGTAGAATAGAGACTTCTCTTGACCCTTCCCTGGAGGAAACAGCATAAAGGTCCAGCATTATAAACTGTGTTTAATTTGTTTGTTAGTGGGGGAAATGAAGGTTAATTAATCTAGTTTGAGAACTGCTAGATAATATCTATGTGGTTGTAGATTATGCAGAGGCCAATTAATTCCTCCCAAGGACTCATATACAAGATTCAGCTCAAAACTTCAGGCCTAAAACTATTCAAGGTCTTTGGGGTGACCTGTTAGAGAAGAACACACTTCAGAATCTATCGTCTTCTTGTATACTTGCATGTTGGTGCGGAGCTGGCTCTTTTCAAAGGTTAATGAGGTTGCAGACCTTTGGGAATGTGGTCAGGCCAGGACACACAATTCTCTTGCTTAATTCTTGGAAGCACAGACCAAAGTTCATGTTCCCAGATGCATGCTATTCATGTTCCCAAGGTTTCCTGTCAAAGCAGGCTGTGTCAAGAAACAGACAAAGCATTCCGAGGCTCTTTCAATGTCTTTCCAACAGAAAGTGTGGCCGTTTCTTCTCCACACACTCATTTTCAAGTTAAGCACACAAGCATACATTGTCTTTGAATCCCAAAGAAGATTTTTAATTGATTCCCCAAATGTTTTAAGGTCTATTAATTCCACTGATGTTGCAAACACTGCAGTCCACCCCAGCTGCTATCCTAATCACATTCATTAAAGGGCTGATTTTTACCTGCCAGCTAATATTTTACCTTGCATCAATAAATCTTCAGCTATCTGGCAAATTGTCTACAAAATAAAATAAATTACCCAGCCTCTTGATTGTTCCACTGGGGTTGGAACAGTCCTCCTTCTGAGAAGAGTTGGTCAGTCATGAATATAAAGATGATAAGCTGAAGAATGTGTATGCTGTTCATAAATGACATCACAAGCATAACTCTAAATTGTAGCAGGAACAAGTTGTCCATATATTTCCTACTTATTTTTTTTTCATTGTAATACACCAGGTGAAAGAGAAGTAGACTGAGTCACTGATGTGGACAAGAGGCTCTGTCCAGTTATTGTGAAACTCGACTTTTCAGGACAGGCATTACACAGGAGAGCACCTGTCCCACTTCACTTCCTATTACATGCTGTAATAAACAGCATGGTCAACAGTAACTTGGAGATAAAAGGGTTAAGTTTATCTTACTGCTACTAGGTCACACACAATCCATCACTCAGTGAAGTCAGGACAAGAGCTCAAGGCAGACATCTGGAGGCAGGAACTGAAGCAGAATCTGTGGAGGGACGCTGCTTACGGGATTGCTCCTCACAGCGTATTCAACTTGCTTTCATATCCACCCCAGGATCACCTGATCAACAGTTGTCAGTAGCATTGTCTGCCCTCCAACACCAATCATTAGTGAAGAAAATGCCCCCACAGACTACTACAGGTCAGTCTAATAGAGGCATCTTCTCAGTTGAGGATCCCTCTTCTCAAATGACACTAGCTTGTGTCAAGCGGAGGAAAACCTCACCAGCACAAGGCCATTGCTGTCTTGAGAACAGAGCTGCTGCAATTGCTGCCTCAAGGCCCTCACAAGATTGGGCCCTCTAGCATAGAAGAAAGAAAGGCCTGGCAGAAAATCCATGGGATAACACTCAAGCTCCTTCTTCACTGAGGAGTTACAAGATTAACAATTAACCTGGGAAGGGAACTCATCTTAACATGAGTCTATAACTTGCCCGTGCTTCTGTAAATAACCATAATTGATTCATCAAGCAAACATTGAGAAGAATCAATCCCTTGGTCTTTTTGTTGTTGCCCTATATGGATAAATTGACATTTATTCACATCTCCTCAAGAAAAGTCGTGCAACAATCAGTCTACAGTGTTCTCCTCTATCCTGTGGACCAACACTAGATAAATACAAAATGATGTCCAGACTTAGGCATGTAAGCATGTCTCAAGTAAAACCTACCATAGGTTAGTGATCCACATGGAAAACCAAATAAGTGGCTTGGGATCTTTTACTGGTACTGTGTACTAAAAACGAGGAATCAGAAGTACATGAGGCATAGAGCTCAGACCTGGAGCTCTCTCGGGTGGACTGGATATTATTTTGTAGTTAACAAGGAGAGTCAGAGGAATGTGCAACAGTAGCTAAGGGAACCACATGTATTTAACTACTGCCTTTGCTACAAATGAGCTGTATGCTTGAATAAGCTCTTTAAACTGGGTGGATAATTTTATATCTATTATCAGATAAAACCTGCAAGATGAAATACTTAATACTGTGTCTGACCTATATCAAACCTTCAGAAAATATAATATAAATAGTATGAAGGTAGATTTAATATTCGACCACCATACTGTCTCTTGAGTTTTATGTTGCACCAATGAGCCAAAATCCTTGTATAAGGTCTTAGTGACATTGCTGTAATTCTTCATTGCCACTTCATTATAACCCTCACCACAACTCTGATGTCATCTACGATGCTCTCATATGCTCATCTAATCAACCACACAGGTCTCCTGGCTGACCCTGGAATGTGTCAATAGTGGTATAGCTTCCAAGTTGATGCTAGAGACTGTGAGAAGATTAAGGCAGGACAGGAAGAGGCAAGAAAGGTACAAAAGTAGGACCTCAAAGAAAGTTAAGAAAACTGAGGAACTTATGAAATTAAAGCTTTAAATAAAAATTATGGCAGTAATTGTATGTTCCAACTAAAGCATTATATATACTGTTTATAAGCAATGCATATAAAAAAACAACAAAAATTTGAAGGGAAAAAGATAAAGACACAACATACAAAACTTAATCTAAAAAAAAAAAGTTTGTGTAAGCCGTACCAACGTCAAGTAATGTTAACAATAAACATAACTATAAACAGAGACATAATAAACAAGCTAGAAAATCAGAAACTTTGTATGGAGAAGGATAAAGGGCAATGATCATAGTGGAGCACAGGAGTAACTCTTACAATGCTCCTTAAATGACAGAAGTCGAGGGAAGATCAGGAAGGACCAGGGCGTACACTACATAACTGACAGACAAAAGTCAACTGACTCGTAGAAAACAGTAGCCAACATCTGCAGAAAACACAGCACCCACAAAATGTAGCCATACCCAGAGCCATCAAAGGAAACATAATGAATTTCAAGGGATTTAAACCATCAAAATATGTTCTCCAGCCAGGGTTTAATTAAGCTTAAGTGAGGATGCCTCAATCCCACTTAGATGGGGGAAGAAAATAATCAGGAGAGGCAGAGTGACCTAGGTGGGAGAGGGGAATGGGGTAAGAGGGGAACCCATCAAGTATTGGGGGGACAGGAGATAAGTGCAGAGGGACAGGAGAATGAACGGAAATAAGAAGCCTGGCAGGGGGAGGTAGGGAGACCCTCTAGAAAGTACCAGAGACCCAGGATGTAAAGGACACTCAGGGCTCAATGAGAGTGACCTTAGATGAAATCTCAACTGTGAGGAGAGGGAACTTGAAGAGTCCACCTCCAGTAGATAGACAGTGCATCAAGTGGAGGGCTGGAGTTATTAACTACGGTCAAAATTTGTGACCCAAAATTGTTCCTTTCAAAAGAACTGCACGGACAAAAAAGGAGAAGAGACTGAAGAAAAGGTAGTCCAATGACTGGCCAAACTTAGGATCTTTCTCATCAGTGTGAGGGTAGGGGGACACCAAGGCCTGGCACTATTACTGATGCTATGATGTGTTTACAGATGGGAACCTGGCATGGCTGTCCTCTGAGACCCTACCTGCAGCTGACTGAGAAGATGCAGATACTTAAACCCAACCACTGGACCCCTATGGTTGAATTAGGGGAAGGATTGAAGAAGCCGAATGGGGAAGGCAACTCCATAGGAAAACCAGCAGTCTCAACTAACTGGGAACCCAGGGAGCTCCCAGAAACTGAGAAACCAATAGGGAATATACACACACATGGGTAGATCAGAGCCCCCCCTCCCCCCCCCAGCACATATACAGCAGAGGTCTGCCTGGTCTGGCCTCAGTGGGTGAAGACATGTTTAATCCCTGAGAGACTTGTGGCCTCAGGGAAGGGGAAGGCCTGGTGGGTGGTAGCACCGTCTTGGAGGCAAGGGGAAGGAATGGGATGGGGATCTGTGAGAGAGGGGAACCAACTGGGAGGGGTGGCAACAACTGGAATGTAAATAAATAAAATCGTTTTTAAAAAATAAAGCTTAAAAATCTTTAACAAAAACATGACTATAATGTCTCTCCATATGTGTACAAATTAATAAGCACTCTGCTCATTTTGATTAACTGACCACAGTGAGAATACCATAGGCTGTGGCTAGCCCATTTCTCAGTAGAAAGTGTATAGTAGCATCATAACGGGAGAAAAGCTAAAAATCAAAAAATTGAGCATTCTTTCCATGTAGTTAGAGACAGAATAGTAAAATAATCCTAAAGGATATAAAAGGAAAGGACTAGAAAGATAATATTAAAAAATGATAAAATAAAAGCCAAATGCATAACAAAGAGGATCGGCAAAGCCAAGAGTCAATTTGTATGAAAAAAATCAATAAATTTGATAACCCCTATTGTGAGATGGATTGAGGAAGCAAGAAAGAACAAATCACCAATATTAGATACTAACTAGGGAATATCATGATACACAAGTTCACAATAAAGTATTATTTATCAAGCAGTCTTGAAGACATGGATAAAAACGCAATGAAATCTAAAGATCCTTTACAAACTAAGGCGCTGGCCGCAGAGAGGGCTTAGCAGTTAAGAGCATACAGACTGCTCTTCCAGAGGGCCTGGTCTTTATTCCCAGCAACCACATGGCAGCTCACAAAAGTCTATACCTCCAATTCCAGGCACTCCTTCATTGGATCGCTTCTTCTGGTCTCCAGTGGTACTAGGCACACCAGGGATACATAGACAAACAAGCAGGCAAAACACACATATACAACAAACAACACAAGCAAGCAAATAAGTAATCATTGGATTCAAGCATTGTTTGTTAAAGCAAATGACAGGAAGTTACCTGAACATCTATGGATGCATGGCACATGACAACACACCCGGGAATGCAATAAAAACGTTTAAGAGACGGAAGCAGCAACTCCTTGCATCCTGATATGGGACAGCCTCCAACATACATTTCTGCAGAGAGCCAGCAACATAGAACAGGATGCTAAGCAGATGGTCATTTCACTTGCATTTAAAAATAAAAGTCATGCACATGAGCATATGTGTGTTGCCTAAGCATCCTATGTGTATCTTGGAAACGACAGGTAAAAATTACAAGTTAGCAGCAATGATTGTCTCTGAACGGGGAGCTGGATCCCAAAGGGTAACGGGAAGGAAGGACGTTTTCTTTTCTTGCTAGTGTCATGTGAACTTAATCATTTGTATGGTATTTTTTTTAAATTAATAAATAAAAGGGTAAAACATATGTTCCTAATTCACTGAATGAATTTTATGTGGGCAGTTCCCAATTATCTACTGTGTTTAGATGTTTGTGGGGATGAAACGCCTTTCTTTTGAAAACTGGCATGACTCCATGGCTCTGGTGGAGGCTGGGAAACAGGAGTTCACAGAGGCTAACACTGGGGATTGAAAGAAAAGAGGCAAGCAGAGGCATGTAGCAAAGGTGAAAGGAGGTAGCTAGTCAGAACCTGGTGGCAGCTGGGCAGATGAAGGCAGGGAAGAACATGAAAAACACCAGAGTAGGAGCGAACAAGAGTAAGCAAGGGTTAGGCAAAGGCCCTGCAGAAGGATGTTTGTTCAGGGGCAGCAGAGGATGCCCACTGCCTGCTCTCCTGAGTCTGAGATTGCAAGCAGAGTTTAAAGGGTTCAGGACAAGAAGATGTCTTCTTCTGAAATATGTATTCAAAATGTGATCAGCCCAGTATGATGTCTTTGTCTCCCTCTGCAGCGCCTATTCTTAGTGCGTGCGCATACTATCTTTAAAAGGAGGTGTTGATTCCATGGGCTTCCCAAAGCAGAGAAGACATAACCTTTCCCTTGAGTGGCTTAACAGGTTTTTCCATGTTCACCAAGCGCTGGGCCAGAGCTGCTGGCTGATGGGAAATGAGGTCTCCGAAGGCCTCAACCTCTGATTATCTCCGCTTTGTGTCTCTGAGCTGATCACCCCATGGCGCTTTCATCCTCAGAGTTCCCATGATTTCCTTTAGGCAAATCTGGCCTGTTCTGTGCCATGTGCACACTTCACTCTTAAAATCTGATGAAGAGATGCAGCTCTGGAGGGATGGATGTCCGCATGAGACACTACACTAAGTGTTCTGCTGCGTTACTCTGCAGAACCCCAAAGGCTCCCACAAGGGCAGAAAATCATGACAACATAGCAAACAGACAAGGGGACAGTGCCAAGGCCACCAATTTGAAGGCGATCCATTTACCAAATTATCTCCTCACCAACAGAGTCCTTTTGCCATTTAACACATCAACAGTTTCTGTACCGAAGATGCCAAGTTTATTCTCAGTGCAGTTTTTGTAAATCACATCCAAAATATGATTTGAAAAAAAAATGCACCTTCTTATGAGCCCAGTGAGCACTTGAAAGACCCAGTGCACAAATCATTTGCACCTGTACCATTTCCATCCTGTTCTAAGCTAATTTTAAAAAGGCTCTGAAACCCTGCCAACAGCACATGTGCACAGTAGATAAAATGTAATAGCAATTAATCCAATCATCTCTGATTTAACGTTAATTTAACCCAGTGGATTATGCCTTGTTTTGTGTGCAACTGTGTTGATCCTGCTACATTTCAGAGAGCCCCCAAATCAATCAAGTCACAATCCCTAATTGCAGTCAAAATGGGGAATTCCACTCAGCAGGGCCCTTCTCTGGAGTATCTGTTCCTCCCAAGGAAGAAAGGAATGGAAGAGAAAGAGGCATCTCTAATAGCAGGCTGCTAACCCGCAGCTGATGGTGTCAGGGGTAGCTCTGAGGAGTGGCCTCCGATTTGCTGGCATATTCAATTGCATCAGGGCTTCTTGCCAGGATGAGCAGGAAAGGACTATCAGAGAGAAGCCAATGGGAGCATCTATGCCATTTAAACTAAAAACAACAAATTCTGGGGGCAGGACGTTTGCTTTTGCCTTTATTTACAATATGGATTGGAGAACTATGACCACTAAGGACCTGAATTTGGACAGCCATAATGGAAATCTGATGCCATGACACCACCCCCACCCTGGAGTCTGATTTGACTGAGTTAGGGTGCCGGTCTCCATTCTTAGAAGCAGAGATTGACTATAGGAGCAACTGTGTTATCATCTGCAAAGACAAGAGAATGTTTGCCTCTGCTTCCCAGTTCCTCCCTATCTGAGCTTTGCAGTTACCTGGTCTCAGGACAGTCCCAGAAGTTCAGCTGCAGTTCACTGAGTTAAGCATTGGTTAATAGATACTTCACAGAGTACTACCCACGTTCTTTTTCATAATTTTTCTCTCCCCTCCTCCCTTCCTCTGCAGCTGAGAATAATTAACTGTTCTTTTGTGAGTGTCATTTGTTCTCAAGGAATTAAATGCCACCTTATTTCCCAGAACAAGAATTCAACTGTCATAATTATAGCTTCATTTCAGAGGCAGAAAAAAAATCATAATTTATTACAGATTGTTCAGCATGTGAGATAGGTTTAAATGTCATTGGGAGTAAATTGTGGCATGTCATGAAGGGGGTTTAGCCACCACTGCAATTGATTTATAATTTCACTTTTAAAATGAGTAACATTCAACCATTGTTCCTCTATTATATAACTCTGACATCAATCCCTTGAGAATGAGACATTCAACTCGGTCAATACACATAATGATAATAATAATAATAATAATAATAATAATATCAATTGTAAAGATAAGAACTGAAATTAGCATAAGAACTAAACAAATATGTGTTAAAGGAGGACCTCAAGGTTTACAGTAGAAGATAAAAGTGTATTTCTGAGGGAATGCATTTTATTTTTTTTTTTTTTTTTTTTTTTTTTTTTTTTTTCTTTCCATTTTTTATTAGGTATTTAGCTCATTTACATTTCCAATGCTATACCAAAAGTCCCCCCCATACCCACCCACCCCCACTCCCCTACCCGCCCACTCCCCCTTTTTGGCCCTGGCGTTCCCCTGTTCTGGGGCATATAAAGTTTGTGTGTCCAATGGGCCTCTCTTTCCAGTGATGGCCGACTAGGTCATCTTTTGATACATATGCAGCTAGAGTCAAGAGCTCCGGGGTACTGGTTAGTTCATAATGTTGATCCACCTATAGGGTTGCAGATCCCTTTAGCTCCTTGGGTACTTTCTCTAGCTCCTCCATTGGGAGCCCTGTGATCCGTCCATTAGCTGACTGTGGGCATCCACTTCTGTGTTTGCTAGGCCCCGGCATAGTCTCACAAGAGACAGCTACATCTGGGTCCTTTCGATAAAATCTTGCTAGTGTATGCAATGGTGTCAGCGTTTGGATGCTGATTATGGGGTGGATCCCTGGATAAGGCAGTCTCTACATGGTCCACCCTTTAATCTCAGCTCCAAACTTTGTCTCTGTAACTCCTTCCAAGGGTGTTTTGTTCCCACTTCTAAGGAGGGGCATAGTGTCTACACTTCAGTCTTCATTTTTCTTGAGTTTCATGTGTTTAGGAAATTGTATCTTATATCTTGGGTATCCTAGGTTTTGGGCTAATATCCACTTATCAGTGAGTACATATTGTGTGAGTTCCTTTGTGAATGTGTTACCTCACTCAGGATGATGCCCTCCAGGTCCATCCATTTGGCTAGGAATTTCATAAATTCATTCTTTTTAATAGCTGAGTAGTACTCCATTGTGTAGATGTACCACATTTTCTGTATCCATTCCTCTGTTGAGGGGCATCTGGGTTCTTTCCAGCTTCTGGCTATTATAAATAATGCTGCTATGAACATAGTGGAGCATGTGTCCTTCTTACCAGTTGGGGCATCTTCTGGATATATGCCCAAGAGAGGTATTGCTGGATCCTCCGGTAGTACTATGTCCAATTTTCTGAGGAACCGCCAGACGGATTTCCAGAGTGGTTGTACAAGCCTGCAATCCCACCAACAATGGAGGAGTGTTCCTCTTTCTCCACATCCACGCCAGCATCTGCTGTCACCTGAATTTTTGATCTTAGACATTCTGACTGGTGTGAGGTGGAATCTCAGGGTTGTTTTGATTTGCATTTCCCTGATGATTAAGGATGTTGAACATTTTTTCAGGTGCTTCTCTGCCATTCTGTATTCCTCAGGTGAGAATTCTTTGTTCAGTTCTGAGCCCCATTTTTTAATGGGGTTGTTTGATTTTCTGAAGTCCACCTTCTTGAGTTCTTTATATATGTTGGATATTAGTCCCCTATCTGATTTAGGATAGGTAAAGATCCTTTCCCAATCTGTTGGTGGTCTCTTTGTCTTATTGACGGTGTCTTTTGCCTTGCAGAAACTTTGGAGTTTCATTAGGTCCCATTTGTCAATTCTCGATCTTACAGCACAAGCCATTGCTGTTCTGTTCAGGAATTTTTCCCCTGTGCCCATATCTTCAAGGCTTTTCCCCACTTTCTCCTCTATAAGTTTCAGTGTCTCTGGTTTTATGTGAAGTTCTTTGATCCATTTAGATTTGACCTTAGTACAAGGAGATAAGTATGGATCGATTCGCATTCTTCTACATGATAACAACCAGTTGTGCCAGCACCATTTGTTGAAAATGCTGTCTTTCTTCCACTGGATGGTTTTAGCTCCCTTGTCGAAGATCAAGTGACCATAGGTGTGTGGGTTCATTTCTGGGTCTTCAATTCTATTCCATTGGTCTACTTGTCTGTCTCTATACCAGTACCATGCAGTTTTTACCACAATTGCTCTGTAGTAAAGCTTTAGGTCCGGCATGGTGATTCCACCAGAGGTTCTTTTATCCTTGAGAAGAGTTTTTGCTATCCTAGGTTTTTTGTTATTCCAGATGAATTTGCAAATTGCTCCTTCTAATTCATTGAAGAATTGAGTTGGAATTTTGATGGGGATTGCATTGAATCTGTAGATTGCTTTTGGCAAGATAGCCATTTTTACAATATTGATCCTGCCAATCCATGAGCATGGGAGATCTTTCCATCTTCTGAGATCTTCTTTAATTTCTTTCTTCAGAGACTTGAAGTTTTTATCATACAGATCTTTCACTTCCTTAGTTAGAGTCACGCCGAGATATTTTATATTATTTGTGACTATTGAGAAGGGTGTTGTTTCCCTAATTTCTTTCTCAGCCTGTTTATTCTTTGTGTAGAGAAAGGCCATTGACTTGTTTGAGTTAATTTTATATCCAGCTACTTCACCGAAGCTGTTTATCAGGTTTAGGAGTTCTCTGGTGGAATTTTTAGGGTCACTTATATATACTATCATATCATCTGCAAAAAGTGATATTTTGACTTCCTCTTTTCCAATTTGTATCCCCTTGATCTCCTTTTGTTGTCGAATTGCTCTGGCTAATACTTCAAGTACTATGTTGAAAAGGTAGGGAGAAAGTGGGCAGCCTTGTCTAGTCTCTGATTTTAGTGGGATTGCTTCCAGCTTCTCTCCATTTACTTTGATGTTGGCTACTGGTTTGCTGTAGATTGCTTTTATCATGTTTAGGTATGGGCCTTGAATTCCTGATCTTTCCAGAACTTTTATCATGAATGGGTGTTGGATCTTGTCAAATGCTTTTTCTGCATCCAACGAGATGATCATGTGGTTTTTGTCTTTGAGTTTGTTTATATAGTGGATTACATTGATGGATTTTCGTATATTAAACCATCCCTGCATTCCTGGAATAAAACCTACTTGGTCAGGATGGATGATTGCTTTAATGTGATCTTGGATTCGGTTAGCGAGAATTTTATTGAGGATTTTTGCATCGATATTCATAAGAGAAATTGGTCTGAAGTTCTCTATCTTTGTTGGATCTTTCTGTGGTTTAGGTATCAGAGTAATAGTGGCTTCATAAAATGAGTTGGGTAGAGTACTTTCTACTTCTATCTTGTGAAAAAGTTTGTGCAGAACTGGAATTAGATCTTCTTTGAAGGTCTGATAGAACTCTGCACTAAATCCGTCTGGTCCTGGGCTTTTTTTGGCTGGGAGACTATTTATAACTGCTTCTATTTCTTTAGGGGATATGGGACTGTTTAGAAGGTCAACTTGATCCTGATTCAACTTTGGTACCTGGTATCTGTCCAGAAATTTGTCCATTTCGTCCAGGTTTTCCAGTTTTGTTGAGTATAGCCTTTTGTAGAAGGATCTGATGGTGTTTTGGATTTCTTCAGGATCTGTTGTTATGTCTCCCTTTTCAGTTCTGATTTTGTTAATTAGGATTTTGTCTCTGTGCCCTCTAGTGAGTCTAGCTAAGGGTTTATCTATCTTGTTGATTTTCTCAAAGAACCAACTCCTCGTTTGGTTAATTCTTTGAATAGTTCTTCTTGTTTCCACTTGGTTGATTTCACCCCTGAGTTTGATTATTTCCTGCCGTCTACTCCTCTTGGGTGAATTTGCTTCCTTTTTTTCTAGAGCTTTTAGATGTGTTGTCAAGCTGCTAGTATGTGCTCTCTCCCGTTTCTTCATGGAGGCACTCAGAGCTATGAGTTTCCCTCTTAGAAATGCTTTCATTGTGTCCCAAAGGTTTGGGTACGTTGTGGCTTCATTTTCATTAAACTCTAAAAAGTCTTTAATTTCTTTCTTTATTCCTTCCTTGACCAAGGTATCATTGAGAAGAGTGTTGTTCAGTTTCCACGTGAGTGTTGGCTTTCTGTTATTTTTTTTGTTATTGAAGATCAGCCTTAGTGCATGGTGATCTGATAGGATACATGGGACAATTTCAATATTTTTGAATCTGTTGAGGCCTGTTTTGTGGCCTATTATGTGGTCAATTTTGGAGAAGGTACCATGAGGTGCTGAGAAGAAGGTATATCCTTTTGTTTTAGGATAAAATGTTCTGTAGATATCTGTCAGATCCATTTGTTTCATCACTTCTGTTAGTTTCAGTGTGTCCCTGTTTAGTTTCTGTTTCCATGATCTGTCCATTGGTGAAAGTGGTGTGTTGAAGTCTCCCACTATTATTGTGTGAGGTGCAATGTGTGCTTTGAGCTTTACTAAAGTTTCTTTAATGAATGTGGCTGCCCTTGTATTTGGCGCATAGATATTCAGAATTGAGAGTTCCTCTTGGAGGATTTTACCTTTGATGAGAACAAAGTGCCCCTCCTTGTCTTTTTTGATGACTTTGGGTTGGAAGTCAATCTTATCAGATATTAGGATGGCTACTCCAGCTTGTTTCTTCATACCATTTGCTTGGAAAATTGTTTTCCAGCCTTTTATTCTGAGGTAGTGTCTATCTTTTTCTCTGAGATGTGTCTCCTGTAAACAGCAAAATGTTGGGTCTTGTTTGTGTAGCCAGTTTGTTAGTCTATGTCTTTTTATTGGGGAGTTGAGACCATTGATGTTAAGAGATATTAAGGAAAAGTAATTGTTGCTTCCTGTTATTTTTGTTGTTAAAGTTGGCATTCTGTTCTTGTGGCTGTCTTCTTTTAGGTTTGTTGAGGGATACCTTCTTGTTTTTTCTAGGGCATTGTTCCCGTTCTTGTATTGGTTTTTTTCTGTTATTACCCTTTGAAGGGCTGGATTCGTGGAGAGATAATGTGAGAATTTGGTTTTGTCGTGGAATACTTTGGTTTCTCCATCTATGGTAATTGAGAGTTTGGCAGGGTATAGTAGCCTGGGCTGGAATTTGTGTTCTTTTAGTGTCTGTATAACATCTGTCCAGGCTCTTCTGGCTTTCATAGTCTCTGGTGAAAAATCTGGTGTAATTCTGATAGGCTTGCCTTTGTATGTTACTTGACCTTTTTCCCTTACCGCTTTTAGTATTCTATCTTTATTTAGTGCATTTGTTGTTCTGATTATTATGTGTCGGGAGGAATTTCTTTTCTGGTCCAGTCTATTTGGAGTTCTGTAGGCTTCTTGTATGTTCATAGGTATCTCTTTCTTTATATTTGGGAAGTTTTCTTCAATAATTTTGTTGAAGATGTTTGCTGGCCCTTTAAGTTGAAAATCTTCATTCTCATCCACTCCTATTATCCGTAGGTTTGGTCTTCTCATTGTGTCCTGGATTTCCTGGATATTTTGAGTTAGGATCTTTTTGCATTTTCCATTTTCTTTGATTGTTGTGCCGATGTTCTCTATGGAATCTTCTGCACCTGAGATTCTCTCTTCCATCTCTTGTATTCTGTTGCTGATGCTCAAATCTATGGTTCCAGATTTCTTTCCTAGGGTTTCTATCTCCAGTGTTGCCTCACTTTGAGTTTTCTTTATTGTTTCTACTTCCCTTTTTAGGTCTAGTATGGTTTTGTTCATTTCCATCACCTGTTTGTATGTTTTTTCCTCTTTTTCTGTAAGGACTTCTACCTGTTTGATTGTGTTTTCCTGTTTTTCTTTAAGGACTTGTAACTCTTTAGCAGTGTTCTCCTGTATTTCTTTAAGTGATTTATTAAAGTCCTTCTTGATGTCCTCTACCATCATCATGAGATATGCTTTTAAATCTAGGTCTAGGTTTTCGGGTGTGTTGGGGTGCCCTGGACTGGGCGAAGTGGGAGTACTGGGTTCTGATGATGGTGAGTGGTCTTGGTTCCTGTTAGTAGGATTCCTCCGTTTACCTTTCGCCATCTGGTAATCTCTGGAGTTAGTAGTTATAGTTGACTCTGTTTAGAGATTGTTCTTCTGGTGATTCTGTTACCGTCTCTCAGCAGACCTGGGAGACAGATTCTCTCCTCTGAGTTTCAGTGCTCAGAGCACTCTCTGCTGGCAAGCTCTCTTACAGGGAAGGTGTGCAGATATCTTGTTTTTGGACCTCCTCCTGGTCGAAGAAGAAGGCCCAAAACAGGGCCTCTCTCAGAAGCTGTGTTGCTTTGGCAGTTCCCAGAAGCTGTCAGCTTCTGTGGTGCAGACTCTCACCTGTGCAGACTAAAATCCTAAGTTCCAGGGAGTCCTGGAACCAAGATGGTGACCGCTGCTCCTGAGGCCGAGGCCGTCTCCCGAGCCAGGCGGACACCTGTCCTCTGGTCCGGATGGTGGCCGGTTATCTGCGGCCCGCCCAGGCTGCTGCCTCAGCGGCTCTGTGCTTCCGCCCGTCCCAGAAGCTGTCCGGTTCTCTGGTGCACCCTCTAACCTGTTCAGACTAATTTCCTAGGTCCCGCGGAGTCCCGGAACCCAGATGGCGACCGCTGCTGCTGAGGCTGAGGTCGCCTCCCAAGCCAGGCGGACACCTGTCCTCTGGTCCGGATGGTGGCCGGTTGTCTGCGGCCCGCCCAGGCTGCTGCCTCAGCGGCTCTGTGCTTCTGCCCGTCCCAGAAGCTGTCAGGTTCTCTGGCGCACCCTCTAACCTGTTCAGACTAATTTCCTAAGTTCTGCTGAGTCCCGGAACCAAGATGGCGACTGCTGCTGCTGAGGCTGAGGCCGCCTCCCAAGCCAGGCGGACACCTGTCCTCTGGTCCGGATGGTGGCCGGTTATCTGCGGCCCGCCCAGGCTGCTGCCTCAGCGGCTCTGTGCTTCCGCCCGTCCCAGAAGCTGTCCGGTTCTCTGGTGCACCCTCTAACCTGTTCAGACTAATTTCCTAGGTCCCGCGGAGTCCCGGAACCCAGATGGCGACCGCTGCTGCTGAGGCTGAGCGGAATGCATTTTAATATTAGCACAAAACTCCATAAAATTAAATGACTTGCAGGGGTTTTAGTGTAACTCAGAAAATTAAGAAGGATCAAAGTCAAAGTTGAAACTGTTCCCTACCTAGAATTATGAAGAAAGATACAGAGATTGAGTAAGAAGAGACGAACTTTCCCATTTCTATTTCAATTGACAGAGTCACTTCCACTAGTCATAGTCATTTCTGAGGTTTGCAGTGTTACCTGATGCCCTAAGACCATACAGTGATACCAGGCTATGGTGGAGGGGCTATTTTAATGCTTGATTACACCATCAAGTACACAGAAACCCATTTTGGGTAAGAAGAAGTAAGTGCTATGGGAGTTCACCCACTCTTAAGTCAAACAAAATTCAAAGGGCCCATAGTAGCAATTCACCCCAACACAGTCTTTTAAAAATGTCCTATTTTTCTTTTCTGGAAAAGTTACTTATGGTCTATTCTTTAAAAGTCAATGTGATAGTCTGAGTGATAGAATACATTTTAAAATACACACTGTGGTAGATTGATTAATGCTATACAATATTGCCCTTGTCTTCATTTGTGGAATCTGTGACAATACACGTAGCAGGGGGACCTTGGAGATGTGATGGAATTTACAGACTTTTAAGTCAAGAAATTATCCTCGATCATCCTGGTAGCACCCAAATATAACCTCAAATTCTCTTCTAATAAAGCTGAAGTTTGAATACAGTAGAGGGAAAAGGTCATGTGGCCACAGAAGCACAGTTGGAGGGTGCAGCCAGGAGCCAATGACCCTTAGTAACCTTTAAAAGTAGACCAGAGTCTGCTCTAAGGGATTCTAAGAAGTCCAGCTCTGTTAGCATCCTACTTTAATGCTATGAGTCCAGGCACCTGTCTGCCAGAAGTCTAGGAGAACACAATTGTTCCATTATAAGCCACTAAATTTGTTTCGTTTTTACACTGGCAACAGAAAATGAATACATAGGATAGAAAGAAATGCCATGATCTGCTAAGAAGTTTAACACAGGACAAGATCATCTCCACTTGAAGAATCAACCAAGGACTCAACTCCCCTCTGATAAGACCTGGCTTCCTCCCCTCCCGTGTTTCAGCATTGCTTATGTCCCAGGTAGGAAGTTGAAATCCAAGAGCATGCATGACAGACTGCACTCTCAGTTTAAGATATTAAGCTTGACTTAAGGAAGTCACTTTATGGATTGTTAAATGAATACAATGTTTAAGATAAGCTGTTATTTTATTTCTGGATTATGAAAACAGAAACTTTATTTACTCAAAAACAGTGATATACTACACGAGCTCCCACATACAAAGCTTTGCTTTCTCTAAGAGCGTTCTTTTGACCTGGAGATGACTGCACCAACGTGTACTACTTAGTATCTAATTAATGTTTCAGAAAATCAAGGGTATACAATGCAAAACTGAAGCCTAGTTTTAAAAATAATATTAAACTTTGTTTTATTCAGGTTGCCTTTATCTAAAGAATAAAGAAAGATATTTTCAATCAATCATGGGAACAGAATGCACAGTAAGTCTTTCTGCGATGGATGAATAGTAATTTCTTTTTTTTTTTCCATTTTTTATTAGGTATTTAACTCATTTACATTTCCAATGCTATACCAAAAGTCCCCCATATCCACCCACCCCCACTCCCCTGCCCACCCACTCCCCCTTTTTGGCCCTGGTATTCCCCTGTACTGGGGCATATAAAGTTTGCAAGTCCAATGGGCCTCTCTTTCCAGTGATGGCCGACTAGGCCATCTTTTGATATATATGCAGCTAGAGTCAAGAGCTCCCGGGTACTGGTTAGCTCATAATGTTGTTCCACCTATAGGGTTGCAGATCCCTTTAGCTCCTTGGCTACTTTCTCTAGCTCCTCCATTGGGAGCCCTATGATCCATCCATTAGCTGACTGTGAGCATCCACTTCTGTGTTTGCTGGGCCCCGGCATAGTCTCACAAGAGACAGCTACATCTGCGTCCTTTCAATAAAATCTTGCTAGTGTATGCAATGGTGTCAGCGTTTGGATGCTGATTATGGGGTGGATCTCTGGCTATGGCAGTCTCTACATGGTCCATCCTTTCATCTCAGCTCCAAACTCCATCTCTGTAACTCCTTCCATGGGTGTTTTGTTCCCAAATCTAAGGAGGGGCATAGTGTCCACACTTCAGTCTTCATTCTCCTTGAGTTTCATGTGTTTAGCAAATTATATCTTATATCTTGGGTATCCTAGGTTTGGGGCTAATATCCACTTATCAGTGAATACATATTGTGTGAGTTTCTTTGTGAATGTGTTACCTCACTCAGGATGATGCCCTCCAGGTCCATCCATTTGGCTAGGAATTTCATAAATTCATTCTTTTTAATAGCTGAGTAGTACTCCATTGTGTAGATGTACCACATTTTCTGTATCCATTCCTCTGTTGAGGGGCATCTAGGTTCTTTCCAGTTTCTGGCTATTATAAATAAGGCTGCTATGAACATAGTGGAGCATGTGTCCTTCTTACCTGTTGGGGCATCTTCTGGATATATGCCCAGGAGAGGTATTGCTGGATCCTCCGGTAGTACTATGTCCAGTTTTCTGAGGAACCGCCAGACTGATTTCCAGAGTGGTTGTACAAGCCTGCACTCCCACCAACAATGGAGGAGTGTTCCTCTTTCTCCACATCCTCGCCAGCATCTGCTGTCACCTGAATTTTTGATCTTAGCCATTCTCACTGGTGTGAGGTGGAATCTCAGGGTTGTTTTGATTTGCATTTCCCTGATGATTAAGGATGTTGAACATTTTTTCAAGTGCTTCTCTGCCATTCGGTATTCCTCAGGTGAGAATTCTTTGTTCAGTTCTGAGCCCCATTTTTTAATGGGGTTATTTGATTTTCTGAAGTCCACCTTCTTGAGTTCTTTATATATGTTGGATATTAGTCCCCTATCTGATTTAGGATAGGTAAAGATCCTTTCCCAATCTGTTGGTGGTCTTTTTGTCTTATTGACGGTGTCTTTTGCCTTGCAGAAACTTTGGAGTTTGAATAGTAATTTCTTAATACAAAGAATAGTTTGCCACACTTCCTTTTAACTTCCACCAGAGGAGTGCCCAGTTTGTCGCCACTCCCATCTCTGGCTTGCCCTTACTGCTGGATCTGGGGCATGAATGTTAGGTCTTATTTACCAAGGTTATTAGTAATCAGCCTCGGGGACAGGATGCAAGCCCAGTCTAGAGTCAATAACTTCACAGCAAAACAAGCCTTTCCATTTTTCAGTATAAGTTTTTGCACAAATATATTCTCTCAACCAGTACCCACGCTGCAAAGTTGCAGGTGAAGATAGGAGAGTTAAGGAAAGAGCTCCAGCCTGGGCACCTCAGTTGGCAACATGGATAGCAAACATGAGTGCTGAGCTCAGATCCCCAGAACCCACGTAAAAGTCTGGGCATAGGCTATGTGCTGAAGTTCCAGGCTAATGAGAGTCTTTCTCAAACTAAAGGGAGAAGATGGCTAAGGACCAACATTTGAGGCTGTCCTCTGACCTCCACACATGTTCAAAAATACATATGTGCCATATACACAAGTGTACACATACATACAGAGGGGGAAGGGAAAGGAAGGAGGGAGGGGGAAGAAGGCCTACCAGGTAAATATGCAGCCTCATAAGATAATGACTACCAAGGACATAAATCCCTTCATATATGAAGATTCCCAATGAGACACTTCACAAAGGACACAGCTAAGACTCAGCAGGTCTCAAGCTAATTTCAGTTCTAACTGTAGGAAGGCTGAAGCCTTAACCTGCTTGACAAGATAAAGCAAGTTGACCACTGTAAGAAGAACATAGAGGGTGCAAAACTCAGATATTGATTGGGGAAGACGGAGAAGCTGTAAAAATTGGGTAGAAAGTGTATTCACGAAGATCTATGGTGGTTCCACAAGGGAACAACCAGAGAGAAGACAAAGGTGTTGCTGTTAGAGTGTTTGTGTCATGCCCCCAAAATCCATATACTGACATTCTTACTCCCAAGGTGTCTGTATTGGGAGATGGAGCTCTGAGAAGTCAGAGGACGCAGCACCTATAGGTATCCCTGTAAAGAGACACCTTCTTCCCATCACAACACAAGAAAAAAGCTTTCTAAGAGCAGGGAAGCAGGCCCTCTTCAGACACTCAACCTGTTGGTACTCTGATGTTGGACTACACAGTTGCCGTAAGCTACTCAATATCCAGGAATCTTGGGATACCAGCTCAAACAGACCTAAAATGGTGAGAAAGCATGGTGGTGCACACACAGAAAGGGAGTGTCTCAGCTTGGCAACATATGACCTTGGCACAAGGAACAAGGGATAATTGGCAGAAGCATCACACACCACTGAATCATAGAGGGCTTTGGCTATAAGCATTGCTAAGGATGAAGGTATGAGAGTGACTGCCAAACATACATAGCCACTGTTTCCTCCATGTTTGTGAAATATTAAAATAAACAAATAAAAGAAATTCCTTCTTGAACTAGTTAGAGAAATAAGTATGTTGATGAAGCTGACTCTTTGCAAGCAACTACCTAATATATTCAAATTAATATCAAGCAATAAATATTTTATTAGAAAATATAATAAATATTCTGAGGTAATTAGCAGCATATAAATTGAACCAAGAGATGAGTGAGCAGAGTGTTAGTCTAAATAAGCCCTAGTGATTTCTCTAGTTGACCACTTCTTTCTTTTTTTAAACACAAATAATACTGTCTGGTGAGACATTGGGGCAGCTGTCAGAGAAGGCATAGCCTGCTGCCCTCCAGGAGTTTCTGATTTCGTATGGCTTGTGATGAACTGAGTATTATTCAGATTTTGCTTCCTACTGTCTTATGACTTGTTTTGCTAATGAAATATAGGCAGAAGGAATGATTGTAAGCAGAAGCATTAAAAGCAGATGGGAAATCACCAGGATTTCTCTTCTGTCTTTTCCATGAGGCCCCCAGTATTCCAGAGAGAAGGGAGAGAGGGCTGCTTTTCCATCAGCCTAAGTCCAGGCAAGACACAGAGCTGTGGTCAACTTATGATAGGCATGATGTGAGTAAGTAATCAACCTCTGTTATAGGTCACCAAGGGATTAGAGCATTTGTTACTGCAGGATAACTTAACCTGAGCTGTCTGACACAGCCAACCAAGTCTAGAGCACATGAACTTATATAATACCATTGTGTCTCTAGAGAAATAGGAGATCTCAGAGGAGAAGAAAAATATCTTTAATGTCTACGTGGCACACCATCTGTCCAGGCAAACAAACATTCTCCTTTCTCTCCTGTGGCTTGGTTTTGCTTTGAATTTAGCACTGAATAAAACAAACACATGACAAGGAACTAATGAGCCAACACTCGCCCTCCCCTTGGCCATCTACCCCCATAAGCTCTAAAGAGCATTTAAAGTGGCTCTAAGTCAGCTAGTAAGCCACTTTCTCCACCCATACTCACTGAGCAATCCCCACAGACAAGAAACATGTGCAACAGAGACTCAGAGCCCTTGTGGGCTTCAGCATCTGATAAAGCACAGAACAGAGCTATGTATCCACAGAAGGTAGGCTACCGTGGATTCCAGGGAGCATCAAAAAGGGAGAGATACATCTTTGTGCCTAGATGGGAAGAAAGAGAGGGGCAGTTGGCATGAACTGAAACATAAAGGTGATGTTGTGGGCAAAAGAGAAATGTGTAAGCATTATAAAATCACAGAGTAATGTCGGGCTTGCCTGTCTGACCCGGACAGATGGTGTGAGGCACTAGATGCAGCAACCGATAAGGGATAGAGGCAAGAAAGCAACACACCAAGAAGCTGAGATCCTATCCGATAGCCAACTGACTGCCTCAGCTGGTTAAGCATGGTTAGATTGACACATTGAAAAGCTTCCTCACCCAGTGCCAGGAAAGGATCCAGATGTGGGAGAAGCAGGCCACCTGCAGAGCACCAGAGTGAGTCGGGGACTTATGATGTGTTCTGGTGAGAATTCTCAGGGTCTGAACAGTCTGCTTGCCGCTCTGTGAATGAGGGAATAGAGATTCTCAAGGCTTTAGGGAGGAATTGGCTCATAGCCAGTGTACACTAAGAGCTCTCTACTTCCTATTTGGCCTAAGAGAAAAACTAGCAGTGGATTCTTGTTTCTTTTGTGTTTTTTTTTATTCTTGTTATATCCTTTGTAATTAATGTTTACTCATAATCTGATAAGTTAAAAATAGCCTACCTTAGTCTTCTTTGTGTGTTCCTTTCTCCATTTTCAGAGGCACGTGAGTTCCTAGCAAGATTTTTCTTTTATTCATTACTCATCCCATAAATATGTGGGTGCCCTGACAAATGGCAGGCGCTGTGCTAGAAGCTAGGTGCTTAGGAGAGACAAAATGTCTTGCCTCAAAGATCCGTTAGTCTACTCTGTGGTAAGCACATGTTCAACAACTAAATAAATAATCACGGAATAAAAATATCTAGAAAAGCAGCATTGAATATCGATCTGTAGAGCAGTAGCAATGCTCACATAGAAGTGTACCAGTATCATAATAGACATGTATTGGTACATCTTAGGTTGATACCCAAATCATTAACATAATAAAAAGGATGTCTCCAAACCGCACATGAGACCAGCAACTATAGAGTTAGGGAGGCAGAGGCAGGAATGGGGACCTCTAGACTACAGATACATTCATTTTCAGTATGGGGCTTGATGAAGTCCATGAAACTTCAGGGGCTCTCTAGGCTCCTAATGCTCAGACACAGCCCTCACATGTGGGTTTGGCTTAAGGGTACATTTGGGCAGGTCCCAGTTAGGTTGATGCATTTAACTGTGAACTCTGATGTTGCCTTGTCTTGCACATAGTCACAGTTATATTCACAGTACCAAACTCCTTTAAGGCGCTCTTTTTAAGATCTTTCCAGACAAAAATTAAGAACATTCTGTGTTAGTTAAATTTGTTCCCCTCAAGTGACAGTTACAGCTCATTCAGCAAGTAGCCTGAATGTTAAACTATGTCAACTTCCTATGTCAACTTCCTATGACAACTTCCTATGACACAGCTAAGACTTGTTCTGAGGGGAAGCCGTGGAATTGGAGCTTTTCTACAGACCATGGGGTAAACTGACTACTAGGCTCTACCCACCTATCTCTAACCAATCACTTTCAGCTGAAGCACTTGCCAATAGGTAAAGGTGGTCTACTTCATCATGAGTCTTCTGTGTCACCTTCTCCTCTGTCAAGGTATCCCAAGGTTCAAAAATTTGACAGAAGAGATGTGATTAAAGTACAAGATTTTTGAGGCCCCACACCGACACAAATAATAAATCAGTATAAGTCCATATGAAAGAGAGTCTGGGATAGTCTTTATTCCTTTATCTATCCATTGAGATGCACACACACATACACACACACACTCCAATGAGCACTCTCCTCCCCACTTGACAACTTGTCACTCAGAAAGAACAATGGTATGTACCCACATTGGACAGTTGACATTATTATAGTACACTACTCTAACAGTGATCATCTTCCTTTTTGGTTATTAATCAAGAATGTATTTCCCAATGACTAACCCCACAAAAGGTTATCAACTACTTTAATCCATATTTATTTCACTACTAACAAGAGATTCGTTTCTCCCTCATCCCTCCTGATGCAAAATTACCATCATTCCCAAGACCTCTTTGGGTTTCTTGACCAGAAGAGGCATTTAGCTATGTCATCTATGATGTATTGCACATTTAATTGCACTATGCAGCTATTCAAAAAGCATTCAGAAGTAATCATTTAGCAGTAATATCCCAGGGCAATCCAAGGTCACAGTACATTAAAAACTAATTCACAGCAGTTCAAGAATGCATTTTTCATATATGGAGTAACATAATTCTTTTATGATAAAAGTGATGGTACTATTAGAGAGTGATGGGAGACGAGATATTCTGCATATCCATCATTGGACCTATTGTGCAAATGGCAAAGCCAGACCTTTGTTCTACCCATAACTCAACACACCAGTAATCTGTATTAAATACCACTGACCATGTTAACCTTTTATATAACTGACCCTGCTTTAAGGAGCAACAGCCCTCACTTGTTATCATACATGATGTGACCATTTAATATTTACCAAAATAATTTTACCCACAAATTTTTATCTTTTCCTTTCTCTGGTCATTCTCATGTATAAAATAGTAATCTCTGGGTGAAGGATTTTGATGGGGTTTTTTTTTAGTTTCTCTCTCTCTCTCTCTCTCTCTCTCTCTCTCTCTCTCTCTCTCTCTCTGTGTGTGTGTGTGTGTGTGTGTGTGTGTGTGTGTGTACACATAATATCAATTTACTTCCAGGAACGAGAGCTAAAATTAGAACAACTTGTGTCACACATCTGTCATGTTAAAATAATAATGAGCCAAGGAAACAAGGCCTTGCCTTCAAGATAGGGTAGATGGGTTCCATTCTGCAGAGCCCATCTTCCCACACACACCGCTTTAACAAGGGCATACAAAACCTGCTGCCAGCCAGGCACTGCCCCATGAAGCTTTCTTCCCTACTTCTTTATACTTTCCATCCCCAAATCTCCTTCTTCCCAATAAGTCCATATACTTGAAACAGACATCAGAAGCTTTGTCTAAGCCAGAGGACCATTTGAGATGATTAATAAGTACGGTTTAAGGTCAGCTGTCAAATCTGGACATTATTGAGAAGACAGAGTGTTAAAGATTTTGATTTTGTAGCTACTACTTGCTGTGTGATCTCAGACAAATTGCAAAGCTCTCTGAACTTTGTGGTTGTTGGTTCCCCTCAGTACAAATGGGAGTGATCACACCGACATTTCAGGGTTGTTGTGATTTTTACAATTCTCAGATAACGTTATGTCTCTTTTCTAGCCGCACCATGCTGCCCATGGAATACCAAAAGTATAAAGGGGCCTGGTCAATCTGTGAATACCTGCGAGCAACCTTTATTAGTCACTGTGTCTCACTGAGAGAGTTTCGATCTGTGTCCTGCTGCCCTCTTCTGGATACTAACTCTCAGATATGCCTGTAAGTCCTGTGTGTTGATCCAGAGTACCTAACTGATCAAGCCCTGGTAAAGACTCGGAAGCCCCTATCCAGAAATGCAATGGACCCAATTACTGGATCAACAAGTAGACAGCTATCACAGACCCAGAAGCAAGAGATGATGGAATGACTGCTGGCTGCTGGGCGTGTGGGTCTCAGCTCTGTGAAAGTGACATAGAGCAGGAGTCTCTCATAGGAGTGCTGGATTGTCCTACTCTGATAAGGTGAGTTACACATACACACTGAGAAGACACGAGGATGCACAGATGTCAGAAATAAAAACTAAACAGAGCTTTGTCTGGAACCATCCTAACCTATTTGAGGCTGGGCACTTAGCCAAGGCTATTTTTCATCCATTTATTCCAATGTGGTTTTCTTCAAGTCTTTAGATCTCTAGCTATGTATAATCACAGAGTGATAATCCATCCACTGTTGATTCCTATACACCGTTCCTAGCCAGCTTCTGTTTTGTGTCAAGTTGATGTCCAAAAACATGATGACATCTTTAAAAGTGTTCAAATACTTAGGAGTTTTCATAGAGAAACATGGCAAAATGTATCAAATTAATTACAAAATATTTGAGATCTAAGTAACAAGCTTATGAAATGAATAATCCATTAGCTTTTGAAATGCTGCTGGGCATTAGCATTCATTTAAGTTTAGCAACCAGGGAAATTCAAATGTATGACTAACACTTACTGAAAATAAAATACTGTGCTAGCTGAAGAACTCACCAAAGATATAAAGTTCCAAATTTTAGTTTGAAAAAAAAAAATCCAAAAGCTTACTAAGTACCTCAGATTTTCCAAGCTTTGTGATTAAAGTTTTGGTTGTGCTTGTTATCAATTAAACTTTTCAAGAACAGTGTGTGCTCCGAGGTTTGAATAGACACATGCATTAACAGATTGGGGAGTGCAGAAGGGAGAGGTTAGAGTCTAAAAGTATCAGGATGCTTTCCATTACTGCTGTGATCTGCATATTCCTAATATACAGTATTTTCACCTGGTACTTCAAACATTAATTTAAGATTCATTATATATATATATATTTTCTGTTATCCTGCATTTATAGTGATACATATAATATTTATATTTATAATATTTATATCACTATAAATGCAGGATAACAGGAAATTTTTCAAGTTAAATTACACTTGAAATAGACTAATAAAAATTAAAAACATTCTGAAATAGTTATTTGTATGTAAGGACTAGCAATTGTTTTTATTCTCTTAATTTTTATAATCACACATTGAATTTGTTAAAGTAACATTGACTCGGCGGTATTACTTGCTAGAAAATAATAACAATAGACTTTCTTTAAGCCTAGGGTCAATAGATGAGAAATAATACTTCCAACAACACTCAAAAATGAAAACAGGATTGGGAGTCTTGTGTTTCTAACACATCTGCTTTGTTCTCCTCGTGCACACAGAAGCAAACATACAAATGTACATGAGTGTGTACATACAACACACACCACACACAATGTGAACACTTTTGCATTCATTCTGCAAGCATGAATGTCTATATCTAAGAACCAATTTTAAAACCCTCCTTCTTAACAAATCCTCAATATACTTCAACAAAATGATCAGCCTATTTCTTTTCTTCCCTACCAAGTTTGGTCTTCTCTTGTTTCCTTTAATAGATTATAATTATGGGATCTGCATGTCACTAATCTAGAGTATGAATTCACCCAAGTGTATATTAGGTTGGGGAGACAGTGCAGTGTGGTGAGGTACCCACTGCACAAGCATGAAGACCTGAATTCAATGCCCAGAATCCATGTAAGAAGTTGAGTACAGGACCTGGATCTATACTTAGCAGTACAGGAACTTGTGTGTGAAGAACAGCAGTTTGGCTTTCATGTAGGGAAGCTCTCAAGCGCTTGTAAACCCACTTCTAGGGGATGTGATACCTTCTTCTGGCCTCTGCAGGCAGCTGCACTCATGTGCTCATGCAGGCAGACACACAGACACATGTAAAGTAAAACGAATCTTTTAAATATAAAAGGTAGGTGATGGGTACTTTACTCCCAGGGCTGAGGAGGCAGGAACATGGATCCCTGGGACTCCCTGGTCTAACCAGTGCACAGTCTTTGAGGAACAACAACTAGGGTTGACTGCTGCTCTTCACATGCAAAAGCTCTCTCTGTTTCTGTCTCTGTCTCTTTCTCTATGTCCTTCCCAAACTCCTTTCTTCTCTCCCTTCCTTCCTCTTTCTCTCTCTCCCCCTTTGTCCTCCCTCATCTCCATCTTTTGTCTCTTTGTGTGTCTCTCTCATACACAATGTTTCTGTCTCTTTCTCACACATACTCACATGCTCAAGTGCACACACACACACACACACACACACACACACACTGCTGTCTACATCTTTATCACTTTTTTATCTCTAGCATTAAGTCTACTGTTTGGAACACAGTAGATACCTCAGTCAGAGATATCTTAGTCACAATTACCTAAAATTGTGTTTTGTCTGCTACTAGAGTCTCAGTCAGCTGACCTCTAAAACATTTTATTTGCACATACGGCAGCCACCTGACTGTTAAGCAGGAGCTGCCGTAAGCCATGAATAACATTGAAATGAACAATAGCACTTGGTGAGACTTCGTGAAGCATCCAAGGCATAAAAGATAACTTCAGGCTTCTTGGGAACACACTCAACTGTGATTCTAAACAGAATGACTTCTTCCTCTTGTGCTTGGTTTCCTCACTCTCACCTAGGGAGGCAACAACGTAGAACTTATGAACACAGGGATGTTTTGCAAATACAAACACCAAAGCTAAACTGCATGGAGAAGGATAGATTCTGTTCCTGTCATGCTAGAGTTTGGTCCTGCTGTTTCTACCTCAGGTACTTCCTGAAGTCCGAGTCTGTACAACATCTTTGCTTTTATTTTGAGTTACTTTGCATGGAACCCTAGAAGTTCTCATGGGAATGGCTGCTATAAGGGATCCTGGGACCTCCTCTGAGGTTTATCCTCCACATCCATCTCTCTCTGCTCCTGCACAAGCTCCTGTCATGGTGTCCTTTCCCATGTTATGTTGTAGACAGAAGACGCTCGTCAGAGGTCAAACAGATGTGGCCAGTCACTGTGGCACTTTCAGCCTCCCACACACTGAGTAAAATATTTAATAAATAGGTCACCCAATCTTGAATGTTTTATGATAGCCATGGAAGATCCATCCATAGAAATAGTCATGGAGTTTTCACTCAGCTGCTATTCCACATTGCCAGTGAAAATCAGTTCTCTATCACTTACGTTCTCTCGCACAGTGACTTTCACAACTATTTTAGGTAGGCATGATCACTACTATATGTGGGGCACTAGACTAGAAACTCACATCCATTGGGCAGGCACACTTCCAACATTCTAGACTCCATGTTTAAAAAAAACAAAAAAACTAACATGTTGAAATTGGATGGTACAGCCAATTCCTTCACTAACAAGAGTGAAACCACAATTCAAAGCTGTGTCTTTCTTTCAGAGTATATGTAATTAACCAGCTCTCTGCACCATACACACTGTCCATCTAAGGATCGTGATCATAAATTACCAGTCAGGTAAGAGCCTGAGACTCTGCATGTCTAACCGCTCTGCATGAGGTAGACTTGACAGTTTTCTAATGACCCTGCCTTTCTTGAATCCCTCTCCATGTTTAGAATTTAAATAATTAATTCTTGGTTCCACCTCAGATTTGGTAGCAAACAGGATGTATAAGAGTTGGTAAACAGGTTAAACAGTTCTGAGCCATACATTACAGTCCATACAGTTACCTTCTGCAGGGCTCACTAACACCATGACCAACCAGCCACAGTGGCTTAGAACCTTCAGTACACCAAAAGATAGATAGAGCATCCTGTAATTCTCACTAAACCTAGCACTGTTTAGATCTGTCAAAGGCAATAAATAATGCATCATGCTGTTTCACAATGCACTGTCTGTAAATAGTTACTTTTTCAAAGCACAGTACTATAAGAGTTTATTGTCTTAAGCTGGACAAGTATACCAACACTTACTGAAGCAAGATCAGGATAAGCAAATTTAATGACTTAATGCTTCTTGATATAAAATCATTCCAGTTGAGTAACTTTGAATTCATCCTAATGCATATATGCCAATTATGTCTGATTTATTAAGAGAAGTTTCTGCTAGATTCTAATATATAACACTGGTTGCCATGGTATCAATCCTTACAAGGACATATTAAGGATCATAAAAGTGTCAAAGTGATAAGTTTGGCACTGGGTGGTTTTAATGATAGATGATAATACTCTAGCAGTCGTGTCCAAGAAAATACCTCAGACATACAGTAGAGGCACAAAGGTTCAACATTCTTGAATCCATTATTTTATTGGAAACAGTTTAAAAACAGCCAGAAGGAACTTCTGTATGTGGAGTCCATATAGCTATAGATGCACATATTTAAGTATCATATGTATATATGTAAATTTAATGGACTCTTCAATTAGGTGCTAAATTTAATTAAAAATAAATCCCAGGAAAAGGCTGAGTAGGCTAGATGTAGGAAAAACAAGATGATGGAGCCTTCTGGAAGATATTTTAATAGTGGATACATGGATTCATGAAATTCTGCCTTTGCCAAAATTCTTAATACTCTACTACACAGAGTGAAACTCAATTTAAACTATGGACTTTAGGTAATAATACAATCTCTTCACTAATTGCAAGACCATGTTAATACAAGATTTAATAGGGAAACTGGGGTTGTGTGGAGATAGCTATGGGAATCTCAACCAGCTGGCCATTTTTTCTACAAATTCAGAACTTCCCTAAAAATAAATGTAATCAGTTAAATTGTATATGCATGGATTATATAATTATACTTATATTTGTATATAGTATAATTACATAATTATACTATATAATTATATTTATATGATTATATAAATCCCAAAGGAACTGCTAAAGATAAAACTCATTTTAAATTAAAATGGTATGGCCAAGAAACTACAACGGAACTACAAGGTAAGTAATTTAAAAGTTACGACGTAGAAAATAATCTGCTTTCAAATCTCTCAACACTGTTCCTTATTATCTTTCCTCTCCTCTGCATTTTCCCATAAGTACTCACGTGCGATGTATGCGTGCAGCCTTGTGCTTGGCCAAGGCCTCTGTAGTCTACACTGGATACTTGCTAGAGCCTGTTCATACTCCAAACCTGAGCTCACCCATCAAAACCTACACATTCTCTGTGCAGTATAAATGCGGTCTCTCTCCTCACAGGCATGCTGCTGAAGGGAAAAGCAAGTTTCCAGCCTGCACTGGACCCACCGGGATCATTTATTCCCACCATGTAACTTTTTGTCTTGGCTTTACCAAAACTGAGTGTCTCTTGTGGACATCCAAAAATTATTTCTAGGGACAATAAAAGTGTCTTTTTAGATGCAGAAAATCTATGCAACGAGGAATGTTTAGAAGCATTGTGACTGTTTGATACTTTTAAGCCCACCCTTGCCACCTCAGGAGTTGCTCATTTTGCCCTTAAGCAACAAAAAAAGGGTCTATGTTTTATATCCAACTTCATAAACTCCAAACATGTCAATGGAAATAATCAAGTGAACAGACGATACCCACTCCAGATATAGTGAATCACACAATGGCTGGTATGATATGGCTCTCCCTCAAAGCTTGCAGCAGGCAATGCTGAGAGATTTGGGCCTGTTGAGAGGTGGAGTCACAGAAGTTTATAGGTGTTGACTCTTCTGAATCAACAAATGCTGTCTCAATGTCTAGAGTCAGGTATTGTAGGAGTTAATTCATTCTGACAAGAGTGTGTTATTATCACGGGAGTTCTGCTGTCTGGAGTCTTTCTTGCTTCTTGTCTTCCTATGTAACCTCTTATCTCATATTATGGCTTTAGCCATTATACCATCCTCTAAGTTGTGATGTACAGCAGGACCCAGGCATGCAGAGCAGACATGTATGCTCTTGAACTTCTGTGAGCTAAATCAATGCAGGGAAGGCGTAAGATGGGAGGGAGGCCCAGGCCCAGGTTGGCATTGAACTTGTGATCCTCCCTCTTCAATCTGGTGACTTCAGTGAGTGCCAGCACACCCTGCCCTAAACTTCTGTTATTCTACTTTACATATTGTGTTCTAGTAACAGAAATAGACTAAGACAACAGCCTTGCAGCCTCCAGCATGTCCACCCTCTGCTGTAAGAATTTGTGTTACATACTCCTAGAGGCATGCTGGTTTAGATGCTTGCTAGGCATAGCTCCTGCGGAGTATTTGGAACTAAAAAAAAAAGAGAGAGAAAAATAAGGATGTAAATTGCAGCTATTGGGGAGTTGACAGGATCTTCAGCATGCTTCCTAGAACGTCTTTCTACCTCTTAAGAACAAATCTTCTCTTGGATATGTCCTCTGCTCTTCTTTCATTTCCTTGCATCCCCCTGACTATTTCTAAATCTTCTGAAAGCATCAATCACAGCATTACCCAGACTTTCCTGTTTCACACCAACAAGGAGGCCTGGAAGCAGGTGCCTCTGCCTGTGGTAGTTACCTGTATGATCTTTAGCTATATTTGAAGACACCCCTGGCTTTTACTTTATTGAAGGGAAGGCAGACAGAGAGCATAGTGAATGAAAAGATATTTCCAACCAAGTTTTTAGTAAGATTTGCTTTTCAGTAAATACAGCACCCATGAGAATAAACTGTTCATCCTAAGGGACATGTTAATCTTCTTCATGGTATAGCTGCCAATTCAGGAAAATAGATAATTTGCCAAGTACCCTGCTGCCCTGGAAATTAATTCCTGTATGAACTGCTTTAACCGTGTTATCCTTTTACCTCCCAGATCAAATATAGATACTCAGCCTACTCTTAAAGTCACCCACCACTCCATCTCCTCTCTCGGGGCCTCTTCTGACCTCTTGACAGCTGCACTGTGGCCTGCCATCAGCCACATGCTGGCTTTCTTGCCCATATAAGTAACAACCTCAGAGTCATTGAAAATGCCAACTGCTTCATCCATTAATTAATTCTACCCTAGAAAAAGACCCACTGACTTAAGCAAAATGTGTATTATTTTCCTCCTAGCTTCTTTGTTTCACTAGCAAACAGATTGCAGTCTATTTATTATTTTTGGAATAACATTATATATAAAAATGAATTAATATTGACACACTGGTAGCTACCTTCCCCAATCCTGTATACCAGGAATTATTACTGAAGTCAGTTCTTTGGCTTTCTCTAGTGCCCAAGAAAATATGTATCAATTTCCTTTTCCTTCCTGGGTTCTTAAATATTTAAGAGCCAAGGACCATGTGCTCAGTTTTTAATTTGAGTAAACCTAAGAAGTGAAGAAGACCAAAATACCAGATTTAATTTCTTATGGTGGGAGAATGTGGCAAGATTTCTGTCATTTCCTGACCATTTGGTACTAACCATCTCAGACTTATCAACCTGTGGCCAGTACAGGAATGGGGCCACATGGCAGAAATCTAGTTGGGCATAGTAGAAATGGGTGCTGCTTGGTCATTCTACTATTGGTACCTAGACACTTCAATGAAAACACAAACTTCCATGAAACAAATCTAGGAGGTCAAAGTATAAAAAAGAAAGGCAGGAACTAATGCTGAACGGTTCATCCATTAGCTGGTCCAGTTCCTGGATGCTCATACTGATAACAATTTCAGAGTCTCAGAAAATCATGTGCACTGGAGAGATTTCCTACTCTTGAATGCTCTGTATCATCTTTACTTCAGAATCAGACAGATTTACCTCCAATATTGCCAGCCAGGTGGCACGGAGAAAAGATACTTCAAATGCCATTGTGGTATTTAAAGATTATACTCAAAAATAATCTGCTTCATTTCTCTGTTGTAAAGAATTTGACTTTGCCATGACTTGAGGTCTGCCCTTTGCCCTCAGCTACTAGGAAATAATCCATGTCAGGTATCACTAAATGCCATTGTTTAAAAGAGGGACCAGCAACATGAATGTTAGGGTGGGGTAGCCATCCTTAGAGTCTCAGTGATCCATGTGACTTAGGATAGGTGCCTTGAAGAAATAACATGGGGACTCAGTCAGGCATGGCTGTCTAATGGAACACAAATGAAAACTAGACACAAAAGCCCAGGCCACCTCCCCTGGCTGCCATGCACTTTGTCTTATAGTCCCTTGGTGCAGACGGTCATGGATTGGTGTTCACAGTTAAGCCAAATATTTTTTAATCAGTTTCATGAATACCTCTAGCCAGTTACCCAGTATGAGGTGGTTCCCTTCTCTCAGGTGTCTCAAGGTTTAGGGTAATGTGAGTGAGCTGTGTCAGAAATGTAGATGAAGAAGTTCACATCTTTCTGCAATGTCAGTGTTTACTGAATAGCAATAAATTCACAAGGTACACTGTTTTCATTGGCAGCAATCTGTTGACTAGTCCTAATTCCTTTAAGAGCTGGTTAAGTAAGCACAGGTTATTCATTCCATCTATAACTACTAATGTTAACTCTCAGCTCACACATTACACATCCCACAGTGAATCTTCTTACACGCGTTCGCGACCGGCCAGGAAAGACGCAGCAAACCAGAATCTTCTGCGGCAAAACTTTATTGCTTACATCTTCAGGAGCAAGAGTGCAAGCCCACCCAAAAGCAAAAGCGAAACCCCGTCCCTCTTCAGGAGAGTTATCCTTCGCCTAGGACGTATCACTCCCTGATTGGCTGCAGCCCATGGCCGAGTTGTCGTCACGGGGAAGGCAGAGCACATGGGGTGGAGAACTACCCTTGGCACATGCGCAGATTATTTGTTTACCACTTAGAACACAGCTGTCAGCGCCATCTTGTAACGGCGAATGTGGGGGCGGCTTCCCACAGTTCCCCCTTTTCTATTAATAAGAGCAATAGGCCACCTATATTAATGAGAGTGGAGATAGAGGTCAAATCCCCAGTGTGCAGGTAAAGGAGCCGTACACATAACCTCCTTCCAGGCTCATCACCTAGAGGGGTCCTGGTCTGGTCCCGTGTTGTTTTTCCTGGAGGAAGGACACTTGAACACTCAACCTTCTTGAAAGATGACATGTCTCCCTAGAATAGGCTCATATATGCCGCAGAACCCTTCTACTGCAGTGCTTAGCCGTGCAACTCTCTCGGGCTGCTGAAGCACACTCACTCTATCCCGTGCAATGAGACTAGCCTCGTGGTGTGCAAGAGCTGAGTGGCCAGCGACCTATTGCTTAAGCATAGATAACCATAAATCAGGGGAAGCACCATGTTCTAGTCCTGCAAGCGCCTGGGCAATAACCACCTTGTCTCTCCTAGTTTGGGCCTTAAGCTTACAGATCAACCAAAGAAGCAACACTAATCCACAGCAAAGTGTATCTCCAAATAATATCAATCCCACCCATTCTTTAAAGAAGGAAAATGCTGAGGAGATCCAATTGGGTAATCCTTTGGTCAGGGACAGGTCCAAGCGCGTGGAGTTGACCTGAAGTCTCAATTCCCGAAGGATCTGTTCAAATTCAGCCGTCCAATTCTGTAACATATACTGAGAAAGACTTTTTGACAAATTAGCTGCCCTAGTAAATTTCTCATACTGAATGGAAGTAACACACAATCCCGGAAACTTTTGTTCACATCCCAGCTGAGCTATTTGCCATAATACATCTAGTTGTTTCTGGACAAGATCTATGAGTTGATTAACCAGCATGAGACCACCCTGTATCTTGACATTAGCTGAGGCCTGTTTATCTATGACTGTAGTCACTGAGGCTGACAAAGTGTTAATGGTGTCAGTCGTCTGGACCTGTCCAGACAGAGCCAAGGCTGTCTGAATCAAGGCCAAACCCAGTTCCTAATTAGTGGTAAAAAAGCAGGGGAATACTTGAGCATTATACATCACCGGCATTGGGAGTGGAAATGTCGACATTATCCCCCAACGCTGCTCTCTCTTTATTATTGACGCCCTGGACATCACCAAGACGAGGGACATCAGTATTCCCTTGGTCAGTCTGGATTTTTCGGGTGAGTCTTTCTGGTATCCAAAATGGGTTGTCTTCATTCTGTGGGAAAACACAAACCGCTCCCCTGGATCTTATCAAAATAGGATCCGGGCCATACCATTTATTATCAAGGACATTTTTCCATTTAACCATCTCATTGGGCCTATCTGGCTCTGAACAATGACGTTCAGCCGCAGTATGGCCATGAGCATCAATATTTAAAAAATTGAGTGTAAAGAGTGCCATAGACACAGACACTCTTGGTACTCGGGGTAGAGTCTCGACTCCCCTCTTCTGTTTTATTAGATAGGCTTTGAGGGTGCGATGCGCGCGCTCAACAATACCCTGTCCTTGAGTGTTGTATGGAAGTCCAGTCAGGTGGGTCACGTCCATCTGACGGCAGAACTGCTGGAATTTTTGAGATGTATAAGCTGGTCCATTATCAGTCTTAAGGAGTTTGGGTTTCCCCCAAGCACTCCATGCCTCAAGACAATGTTGAATCACATGTGAGGCTTTTTCTCCGGTTAACGGAGAAGCAAACATGATGCCAGAGCATGTGTCAATGGACACATGTAAACATTGATTTCTCCCAAAGGAGGAAATATGCGTGACATCCATTTGTCAGACCTGTAATGGCCTGATGCCACGAGGGTTTACCCCTACATGAGGAGTAGATAAAATTTGACAACAATCTAAAGGCATTATTAAGTAATCAGAATCATTTCCAGTAGAACCGATCCCTCTGGCAGCTCTAGGAATACCAGAGGAAGGAAAAACAGCCATGTAGGCTTGGCAAAATTATTAGTTGAGCTATTCTGTCCCCTTGTGATATAGAAAAGACAACTTGAGGACAAGAACAGAGAACCTGAAGTTCCCCTTTATAATCCTGATCTACAACTCCAGGGTGGACAATAAGACCTTGTAGGCTGCAAGAGCCTGCCTCTGTCATTCTGGCCACAAAATCTGAGAAGGACTCCTGAGGTCCCTGGACGATCTTTGTTAGTTGTCCAGTGGCTTCACCTGCTCGGGAGAGCACCTTCCAGGCCCTAATAGCCGTGGAGGAAATTTGGGCATAAGCTCCCCAATGGTAGTTTGTTTGATCAGCAGAATAAGCTCCCTGACCCGTTAACAAGTCAAAAGTCCAATCTCTCTGCTCTGGAGTCAAAGCAGCTGCGTTTGCTCGGGCCTGCGCTTGTGCAGCCTCTTGCCATAGAGCTCTCCATTTCATATATTTGCCCATACTAGGGAGAGCGGCTTTTACAATCATTTGCCAGTCGGCAGGAGTTAGTGCCATGCCGGCAAGCCTGTCTAACTGCACCAAGGTAAAATTAGCATTGGTTCCATATTTACGGACCGACTCGGCAAGCTCTTTAATCTGCACATATTCTACCGGAGCGTGGACACGCCCACCCTCGGCTCCTTCAAAGACCGGAAATGCCTGTTGTATTTTTCTTTGTTCCTCTCTGGGAATGAATGAGTCTACGCATTGCCTCTCTGCGCATTGTCTCTCTGCGCAGGGCTGACGCACTACGCAGGGCGGGGGCTCCGCATAGGGCGGAAGTGCACCTTGAAGCCGACTGCCCGGAGGCCAAGCAGCAAACTGGCCTTCGCCAGCCGCTTTTGGCTTTTTTCTTAACTGATTAGCTAGCACTTTATCTGGCTGGTACCCTTTTCCCTCATAATGAGCTGCTTCTTCCTCCCAGTCTGTTTCTTCAGGGGAGAATTCATCATCTGATTCAGAGCTACCAAGAGCTGGCTCCTTGAGCTCATCTAGTGATGAGTATAGGCTCCTTCTCCTAGAAACCTCCGCTGATTGATCTTTTTTCTTTTCCTTCCTTCTAATCTCTCCCCAGGTATTCTTACCTGACCTAAACTTTTCCTCGGGTTCAAGACCCTTGGAAAGGCCTGTATACTTATTTTGTGTACCATATTTCCTCTTTGCTCCTACTCTCTCTCCCCGCTTTACTTCTGATAGATTGCCCTGAATTTCATCCAGAATTTTCAGCCCTACCTTAACCACTTGATAACATGTGAAAAGGAACAAAAAGGCTCCTAACACTAAAAAAAGTTCAAGGCCAAACATACCTTGTAAAGCTATTTCCCACTTTACTTCTGATAGACTGTCTTGAATTTCGTTAGAAAGTTCAAGACCAGACTTACCTTGTAAAGCTGTACTCACTGGTACCCCTGTTCCCCAGCTGAAGAGTTCTGAATTCATGCAGTTGAATCCTTCTCAACAGTCTGTTTTACGGGAACACTTCATTACCGTGACCCGCAGTTCTGGTTCCGGAATGAAGAATCTTCCTTGCGCCGGTGATGGTTAACTCCCATCCCGAGTTTTCTTGTCCCGGGTTTTTTCGTCCCGGGTTCTTTCTTCCCGGATTTCGGCATCAACTCTTACACGCGTTCGCGACCGGCCAGGAAAGACGCAGCAAACCAGAATCTTCTGCGGCAAAACTTTATTGCTTACATCTTCAGGAGCAAGAGTGCAAGCCCACCCAAAAGCAAAAGCGAAACCCCGTCCCTCTTCAGGAGAGTTATCCTTCGCCTAGGACGTATCACTCCCTGATTGGCTGCAGCCCATGGCCGAGTTGTCGTCACGGGGAAGGCAGAGCACATGGGGTGGAGAACTACCCTTGGCACATGCGCAGATTATTTGTTTACCACTTAGAACACAGCTGTCAGCGCCATCTTGTAACGGCGAATGTGGGGGCGGCTTCCCACAGAATCTGTCTGTCTATATGTGTATATGTGTAGGTTGCAAAATGGCTACAAAGGATCAAGGAGGCCTCAGCAGAGATCAAGATGCTGCATAATGCCTAACCAAAAAGCAAAAGTCGAAACTGATAGGGATGCCAAGTCTCTCTATGAGGGTTCCCTGGGAGAGCTGCTGAAGGTACTTACTGAGGAGCCAAGCTTCAGGCTCACAAATTGTGGACAAGACTTGGGAGATGAAGGACATAAGAAAATAGAGGAGAAAAACAAAACTGGATCCAGATGGGCAGACAGGCAGACAAATGGCCATCAGGTCCAAATGGAAGAATGGGCTGAGAGATTGCAATTTGAGTCAGCCTTATCAGTGATGGCTACTGAGCTAAGGTAAAGGACTTGGAGCAATTGGGAACTTTCTCTCTGTTGACCTCTTGACACATATATCTGGTGGTCAGATGACCAGTCTGTGGGGGCTGCCACCACCACAGTGTCTTCTTCTTTATGGGGTTCAGGTGAGGTTTTGAACCCCTTCCTCAATTTGATGTGTTGGAAAGTTCATGGGCATTTTTCTGATCTGATTTTAATATACCCATGTGCTCACATGATCCCATTGTACTTTGATATATTTATGGGCAACAGTTTTTCTATTTTTAAAAATAAAGTTGTTTACTGCTCTGTCACATATGGGCGGGGCTGAACAGATGGCTGATCACAAAACAGAAGTAGTTTTAAGATGAGCAAGATGCAAATTTTTCTAAGGGTCAACAACAACAACAAAAAAAAAGTCAGCAAAGTATTAACAATTACAGTAAAAAGAATCAAGTGGTTACAAAATATTCAGGGGATGAGACTCAGACCCCATTCTGGGCATCATGATGCATACCTATAATCCCAACACTTGGGGAGTTGAAGTAGGACGATCATGAGTTCAAAGACAGACTACACTATATAGAAAAGTGATGTCTAGGCAGGAGGAAGAGACAGAGAAAGACAGAAACAGACAAAGAGACTTTGCCCTGAGGTACCAAAGTAGATACAAAGTATAGTTAAGTCCTTGCTGGAATGTGGCATGAGACTCCCTGAAGTAGAAGTCATTCTCCTACAGAGAATTATTACAAGGGCAAAGCAATAACACAAGGGCTTCACAAAATATAATAAGTGGATGCTGTATCCCATGATACTTCAGGGCAATGATCTACAAACAGAGATTAGCCAATACCTTGCAAAACACTCTTCCCTCAAGCCTCCCATTTATATACGCCCAAATGAAACTGAACAAGCTCCAGAAAATATTTCCTCCATTACAAACCCATTTTCTGCCTACCTCAACCTACTCCAAGCACAATAGCATTCCCTGAGTATAATAGCACACTCTCTCCTCAGCGCTCTTGTACATACTAGTCTCTGTAGATTCCTCTTTCTGCCTATTGGCATCATCTCCTCTCTCAACTGCTTTAACCTCTATCAAGAGCTCATACTCCCTTCCGGTCGGTGCCAGCACCGGGTCACCTTGGACACAGAGTTGGTGGACACCCCCAAGGTCCCTAGAGGACTCTCCAGGCGATCTTAGGACCTCTGGTGAGTGGAACACAACTTCTGTTCCAAACCAATCGTGCAGGACCTGAGACAGCATTAGGGAAGCAGAAAAACAACCTGATCAGGGTCACAAGTCCCTTCTGGTTGGTGCCAGTACCTGGTCACCTTGTGGGCAGAGTTGGCGGACACCCCCATGGTCCCTAGAGGACACTCCACAAGATCTTAGGACCACTGACCAGACAGCTCCACGCTCCTCAAAGGAGACACCACTTCCAGGCACTGTAACACGCCCAGGATCTTTAACAACAGGATCCTAGGATAAAAGGAGCTTTGTCACACCAGTATTTCAAGGTCACAGAGGAACTTGACTGACAAAAACTCTGACAAACACAGAATCTCAGGTTCACAGGAGACCACAAGCAAAGGATCATAGAGAAAGCTGGACTCTGAGGAGTCCTGAATCAACTGGGATTATAGGAAGGACAGGCTCCAATCAGATATATTGAGGACAGCAAAGACTTGAGATAATCAGATGGCAGGAGGCAAGCATAAGAACAGAAGCAACAGAAACCAAGGTTACTTGGCATCATCAGAACCAAACTCTACGACTATAACAAGTCCTGGATACACCATCACACCAGAAAAGCAAAACATGTATCTAAAGTCACTTATGATGATGATGATGGTGATGATGATGATGATGATGGAAGACTTTAAGAAGAAAATACAGGAAATAACATGTAAACAGCTAGAAGCCTTTAAAGAGGAAACACAAAAATGCCTTAGAGAGTTACAGGAAAACAATACCAAACAGGAGATGGAATTAAACAAAACCATCCAGGATCTAAAAAGGGAAATAGAAAAATAAAGAGAACCCAAAGGGAGACAACTCTGGAGATAGAAACCCTAGGAAAGAAATCAGGAACCATAGATACGAGCATCAGCAACAGAATACAAGAGATAGAAGAGAGAATCAGAGGTGCAGAAGATTCCATAGGGAACATGGGCACAACAATAAAAGAAAATGCAAAATGAAAAAAGATCCTAACTCAAAACATCCAGGAAATCCAGGACAAAATGAGAAGATCAAACATAAGGATAATAGGAGTAGATGAGAATGAAGATTTTCAACTTAAAGAGCCAGCAAATATCTTCAACAAAATTATAGAAGAAAACTTTCCATACCTAAAGAAAGAGATGCCCATAAACATACAAGAAGCCTACAGAACTCCAAATAGACCGAACCAGAAAAGAAATTCCTCCTGACAAATAATAATCAGAACAACAAATGAACTAAATAAAGACAAAATATTAAAAGCAGCAAGGGAAAAAGGTCAAGCAACATATAAAGGCAGGCCTATTAGAATTACTCCAGACTTCTCACCAGAGACTATGAAAGCCAGAAGATCCTGGAAAGATGTTATACAGACACTAAGAGAACACAAATGCCAGCCCAGGCTACTATACCTAGCCAAACTCTCAATTACCATAGAAGGAAAAAACAAAGTATTCCATGACAAAACCAAACTCACACAATATCTTTCCACAAATCCAGCCCTTCAAAGGATAATAACAGAAAAAAAAAAAACCAATACAAGAATGGAAACCATGCCCTAGAAAAAGCAAGAAAGTAATCCTTCAACAAACCTAAAAGAAGACAGCCACAAGAACAGAATGCCAACTCTAACAACAAAAATAATAGGAAGCAACAATTACTTTTCCTTAATATATCTTAATATCAATGGACTCAATTCCCCAATAAAAAGACATAGACTAACAGACTGGCTACACAAACAGGACCCAACATTCTGCTGCTTACAGGAAACCCATGTCAGTGAAAAAGACAGACACTACCTCAGAGTGAAAGGATGGAAAACAATTTTCCAAGTAAATGGTATGAAGAAACAAGCTGGAATAGCCATTCTAATATCGAATAAAATCGACTTCCAACCCAAAGTTATCAAAAAAGACAAGGAGGGGCACTTCATTCTCATCAAAGGTAAAATCCTCCAAGAGGAACTCACAATTCTGAATATCTATGCTCCAAATGTAAGGGCAGCCACATTCATTAAAGAAACTTTAGTAAAACTCAAAGCACACATTGCACCTCACACAATAATAGTGGGAGACTTCAACACAGCACTTTTATCAATGGACAGATCATGGAAACAGAAACTAAACAAAGACACAGTGAAACTAAGAGAAGTTATGAAACAAATGGATTTAACAGATATCTACAGAACATTTTATTCTAAAACAAAAGGATATAACTTTATCTCAGCACCTAATGGTATGTACCTTCTCTAAAATTGACCATATGATTGGTCACAAAACAGGCCTCAACAGATATAAAAATATTAAAAATGTCCCATGTATCCTAACAGATCACAATGGACTAGGGCTGATCTTCAATAACAGCATAAATAATAGAAAGCAAACAATCAGGTGGAAACTGAACAACACTCTACTCAATGATACCTTGGTCTAGGAAGGAATCTAGAAAGAAATTAAAGACTTTTTAGAGTTTAATGAAAATGAAGCCACAACATACCCAAACTTATGGGACACAATAAAAGCATTTCTAAGAGGGAAACTCATAGCTCTCAGTGCCTCCAAAAAGAAACTAGAGAAAAAACACACTAGCAGATTGACAACACACCTAAAAGCTCTTGAACAAAAGGAAGCAATTTCACCCAAGAGGAGTAGACTGCAGGAAATAATCAAACTCAGGGGCAAAATTAACCACATGGAAACAAGAAGAACTATTCAAAGAATCAACCAAACAAGGAGCTGGTTCTTTGAGAAAATCAACAAGATAGATAAACCCTTAGCCAGACTCACTAGAGGGAACAGGGACAGCATCCTAATTAACAAAATCAGGAATGAAAACGGAGACATAATAACAGATCCTGAAGATATCCAAAACAGCATCAGATCCTTCTACAAAAGGCTACACTCAACAAAATGGGAAAACCTGGATGATATGGACAAATTTCTAGACAGATACCAGGTACCAAAGTTAAATCAGGATCAGATTTATGACCTAAACAGTCTTATATCCCCTAAAGAAATAGAAGCAGTCATTACTAGCCTCCTAACCAAAAAAAAAGCCCAGGACCAGATGGATTTAGTGCAGAGTTCTATCAGATCTTCAAAGAACATCTAATTCAAATTCTTCTCAAACTATTCCACAAAATAGAAACAGAAGGTACTCTACCCAATTCATTCTATGAAGCCACAATTACTCTGATATCTAAACCACACAAAGATCCAACAAAGAAAAAGAACTTCAGAACAATTTCTCTTATGCATGTCGATGCAAAAATACTCAATAAAATTCTTGCTAACTGATTCTAAGAACACATTAAAGCAATCATACATACTGACCAAGTAGGTTTCATTCCAGGGATACAGGGATGGTTTAATATTTGGAAATCCATCAGTGTAATCCACTATATAAACAAACTCAAAGTGAAAAACCACATGATCATCTTGTTAGATGCTGAATAAGCATTTGACAAAATCCAACACCCATTCATGATAAAAGTCTTGGAAAGATCAGGAATGCTAGGCCTATACCGAAACATGATAAAAGCAATCTACAGCAAACCAGTAGCCAACATCAAAGTAGTGAGAAGCTGGAAGCAATCTGACTAAAATCAGGGACTAGACAAGGCTGTCCACTTTCTCCCTACCTACTCAATATAGTACTTGAAGTCCTAGCCAAAGTAAATCGAAAACAAAAGGAGATCAAGGGGAATCAAATTGGAAAGGAAGAAGGCAAAATATCACTTTTTGCAGATGATATGATAGTATATATAAGTGACCCTAAAAATTCCACCAGAGAACTTCTAAACCTGATAAACAGCTTCAGTGAAATAGCTGGATATAAAATTAACTCAAACAAGTCAATGGCCTTTCTCTACACAAAGGATAAACAGGCTGAGAACAAAATTAGGGAAACAACACCCTTCACAATAGTCACAAATAATATAAAATACCTTGGTATTACTCTAACTAAGGAAGTAAAAGATCTGTATGATAAGAACTTCAAGTCTCTGAAGAAAGAAATCAAAGAACATCTCAGAAGATGGAAAGATCTCCCATGTTCATGAATTAACAGGATCAATATAGTAAAAATGGCTATCTTACCAAAAGCAATATATAGATTCAACACAATCCCCATCAAAATTCCAACTCAATTCTTCAACGAATTAGAAAGGGCAATTTGCAAATTCACCTGCAATAACAAAAAACCTAGGATAGCAAAAACTCTTCTCAAGGATAAAAGAACCTCTGGTGGAATCACCATGCCTGACCTATAGCTGTACTACAGAGCAATTGTGATAAAAACTGCATGGTACTGGTAAAGTGACAGACAAGTAGACCAATAGAATAGAATTGAAAACCCAGAAATCCCACACACCTATGGTCACTTGATCTTTGACAAGAGAGCTAAAACCATCCAGCTGAAAAAAGACAGCATTTTCAACAAATAGTGCTGGCATAACTGGCGTTTATCATGTAGAAGAATGCACATCGATCCATACTTATCTCCTTGTACTAAAGTCAAATCTAAGTGGATCAAGGAACTCCACATAAAATCACAGACACTGAAACTTATAAAGGAGAAAGTGGGGAAAAGCCTCGCAGATATGGGCACAGGGGAAAAGTTCCTGAATAGAACAGCAATGGCTTGTGCTGTAAGATCAAGAATCGACAAATGGGACCTCATAGAATTGCAAAGCTTCTGTAAGGCAAAAGTGAATGAATTATAGTATTAGTCATAGAAGATTAACTAAGGAAAGGGAAGCCAATCTGTAAAGCTCCTTCCTAAATTATCCTGACCTCTGACATGCTATTTAGTATCCCTTTAGTTTCATAGTAATTCATTTAGTCACCACACTCACCAACCACCGCCCCCCCCACACACACACACATAAACACACACACGTTCTCCATTACTACCACTCTGTCACCCTAGCCTCATTCCAGAGCAATCAGCTCTGCCTTGACTCTAGATAAATCCCCTTGAGCACCAAACAACAGGCCCTGGTCTTCTGCTATCATGGGCCTCTTATGTGACATCCACATGGCTTCTCTCTTGATATTAGAAGACGCCAGGAGCTCATATCCTGACATCTCAACGGAGTTTACACATGGGAAGTGAATGAACCTGAACCTTTGCATAAAAGGTATTTTGAGTCTATGTATAAATCCTTGCTCCCATTCCCCCTGTTCGAGAATTTTTCCATCCCATGAATGAATGGTACCTTGAATCTTATCCATGTATGGTTTAAATATTTAGATAAGGCCTCATTTTTAGAATCGGTGCTGAGCCAAGCTAAGACTGTGGATTTCTAGAATGAACTCAATTTGGTGGCCTGAGGAACAGTGCTGAGAACTGAGTTGTAGCCTCACAAAATGCACTGGTTTGAACGTTTACTCCACAATGTGACTCCATCTGGGGGTGAAGAGGTGATAGCTGTTAAGCAGACCATTAGAAGGAAACCTTTCCAAATGGGAATGGTGCTCTCATACCATTGCCAGAGCTGTCTCCGCCAGGCAAACACATAGCTGGAGACAGCCACTGCTAGCTAAACAGAGTCCTTGCCATCACTGGATCATACTCGCACCTTGACCTCAGACTTCCAGCATCCATAATTATAGTAAAATAAATTTTCATCATTTATGTCACCCAGTCATATGAAAGTTATGAAAAGTTATGAAAGTTCAACATGTCGCTGAACCAAGCAAGTTGCACTGAAATGCAGTGATTGCCTATGAGACCAGCATTTCGTCTCCCCTAGATTTGGGGAGATTGAGAGCATGGGTCACTTGGCCCCCTCCTTTCCCGTTCCACTCCCCTGGGCCCTCATGTCCCTGTGACTGCCTGTCCTGCTACCATCATGCTCTGCTTTTCTGAAACTAGGACTAAGCATCATCTACATTCCAATGACATTCAAATTTATGTCTCAACTCCAGACCTCTCTTCAGAACTCCAGATTTGTATATCCAACTGCTACTCAACATTATCACTTACATGTCTAATAGACATCTCAAACTCAATATGTCCAAAGCTAAATTGATCTTCCCCTACTACTTTTTCTGCTCACAGCCTTCCTCGGTTCTGTGCACAGCATCTTTCTACAGTCATTAAGACCAAAATCGCTGTAATTTTCCTTGATTTTCTCTCTTACTTGTCCCGTGCATCATCAAATCTATCAGAGAATCTTTTCGGCTTTGCCTCGAAGTATATCAAAATTTAGCCACTTCTGTCTAGAGTCACTTTGATCTAAGCCCCACCATACCATACCGATAAGCATTCTAAGCAGTCTCTGCAGTGGATCCCCCATTCACTTATTCCCACCCCTAGCACCTTATTTTTTTTTCCATTTTTTATTAGGTATTTAGCTCATTTACATTTCCAATGCTATACCAAAAGTCCCCCTTACCCACCCACCCCCACTCCCCTACCCACCCACTCCCCCCCTTTGGCCCTGGCGTTCCCCTGTACCGGGGCACACAAAGTCTGCGTGTCCAATGGGCCTCTCTTTCCAGTGATGGCCGACTAGGCCATCTTTTGATACATATGCAGCTAGAGTCAAGAGCTCAGGGGTACTGGTTAGTTCATAATGTTGTTCCACCTATAGGGTTGAAGATCCCTTTAGCTCCTTGGGTACTTTCTCTAGCTCCTCCATTGGGAGCCCTGTGATCCATCCATTAGCTGACTGTGAGCATCCACTTCTGTGTTTGCTAGGCCCCGGCATAGTCTCACAAGAGACAGCTACATCTGGGTCCTTTCAGTAAAATCTTGCTAGTGTATGCAATGGTGTCAGCATTTGGAAGCTGATTATGGGGTGGATCCCTGGATATGGCAGTCTCTACATGGTCCATCCTTTCATCTCAGCTCCATACTTTGTTTCTGTAACTCCTTCCATGGGTGTTTTGTTCCCACTTCTAAGGAGGGGCATAGTGTCCACACTTCAGTCTTCATTTTTCTTGAGTTTCATGTGTTTAGGAAATTGTATCTTATATCGTGGGTATCCTAGGTTTTGGGCTAGTATCCACTTATCAGTGAGGACATATTGTGTGAGTTCCTTTGTGATTGTGTTACCTCACTCAGGATGATGCTCTCCATGTCCATCCATTTGGCTAGGAATTTCATAAATTCATTCTTTTTAATAGCTGAGTAGTACTCCATTGTGTAGATGTACCACATTTTCTGTATCCATTCCTCTGTTGAGGGGCATCTGGGTTCTTTCCAGTTTCTGGCTATTATAAATAAGGCTGCTATGAACATAGTGGAGCATGTGTCCTTCTTACCAGTTGGGGCTTCTTCTGGATATATGCCCAGGAGAGGTATTGCTGGATCCTCCGGTAGTACTATGTCCAATTTTCTGAGGAACCGCCAGACTGATTTCCAGAGTGGTTGTACAAGCCTGCAATCCCACCAACAATGGAGGAGTGTTCCTCTTTCTCCACATCCTCGCCAGTATCTGCTGTCACCTGAATTTTTGATCTTAGCCATTCTCACTGGTGTGAGGTGGAATCTCAGGGTTGTTTTGATTTGTATTTCCCTGATGATTAAGGATGTTGAACATTTTTTCAGGTGCTTCTCTGCCATTCGGTATTCCTCAGGTGAGAATTCTTTGTTCAGTTCTGAGCCCCATTTTTTAAGGGGGTTATTTGATTTTCTGAGGTCCACCTTCTTGAGTTCTTTATATATGTTGGATATTAGTCCCCTATCTGATTTAGGATAGGTAAAGATCCTTTCCCAGTCTGTTGGTGGTCTTTTTGTCTTATAGACAGTGTCTTTTGCCTTGCAGAAACTTTGGAGTTTCATTAGGTCCCATTTGTCAATTCTCGATCTTACAGCACAAGCCATTGCTGTTCTGTTCAGGAATTTTTCCCCTGTGCCCATATCTTCAAGGCTTTTCCCCACTTTCTCCTCTATAAGTTTCAGTGTCTCTGGTTTTATGTGAAGTTCCTTGATCCACTTAGATTTGACCTTAGTACAAGGAGATAAGTATGGATCGATTCGCATTCTTCTACATGATAACAACCAGTTGTGCCAGCACCAATTGTTGAAAATGCTGTCTTTCTTCCACTGGATGGTTTTGGCTCCCTTGTCGAAGATCAAGTGACCATAGGTGTGTGGGTTCATTTCTGGGTCTTCAATTCTATTCCATTGGTCCACTTGTCTGTCTCTATACCAGTACCATGCAGTTTTTATCACAATTGCTCTGTAGTAAAGCTTTAGGTCAGGCATGGTGATTCCACCAGAGGTTCTTTTATCCTTGAGAAGAGTTTTTGCTATCCTCGGTTTTTTGTTATTCCAGATGAATTTGCAAATTGCTCCTTCTAATTCGTTGAAGAATTGAGTTGGAATTTTAATGGGGATTGCATTGAATCTGTAGATTGCTTTTGGCAAGATAGCCATTTTTACAATGTTGGTCCTGCCAATCCATGAGCATGGGAGATCTTTCCATCTTCTGAGATCTTCTTTAATTTCTTTCTTCAGGGACTTGAAGTTTTTATCATACAGATCTTTCACTTCCTTCGTTAGAGTCACGCCGAGATATTTTATATTATTTGTGGCTATTGAGAAGGGTGTTGTTTCCCTAATTTCTTTCTCAGCCTGTTTATTCTTTGTGTAGAGAAAGGCCATTGACTTGTTTGAGTTAATTTTATATCCAGCTACTTCACCGAAGCTGTTTATCAGGTTTAGGAGTTCTCTGTTGGAATTTTTAGGGTCACTTATATATACTATCATATCATCTGCAAAAAGTGATATTTTGACTTCCTCTTTTCCAATTTGTATCCCCTTGATCTCCTTTTGTTGTCGAATTGCTCTGGCTAATACTTCAAGTACTATGTTGAAAAGGTAGGGAGAAAGTGGGCAGCCTTGTCTAGTCCCTGATTTTAGTGGGATTGCTTCCAGCTTCTCTCCATTTACTTTGATGTTGGCTACTGGTTTGCTGTAGATTGCTTTTATCATGTTTAGGTATTGGCCTTGAATTCCTGATCTTTCCAGAACTTTTATCATGAATGGGTGTTGGATCTTGTCAAATGCTTTTTCTGCATCTAACGAGATGATCATGTGGTTTTTGTCTTTGAGTTTGTTTATATAATGGATTACATTGATGGATTTTCGTATATTAAACCATCCCTGCATCCCTGGAATAAAACCTACTTGGTCAGGATGGATGATTGCTTTAATGTGTTCTTGGATTCGGTTAGCGAGAATTTTATTAAGAATTTTTGCATCGATGTTCATAAGAGAAATTGGTCTGAAGTTCTCTATCTTTGTTGGATCTTTCTGTGGTTTAGGTATCAGAGTAATAGTGGCTTCATAAAATGAGTTGGGTAGAATACCTTCTACTTCTGTCTTGTGAAAAAGTTTGTGCAGAACTGGAGTTAGATCTTCTTTGAAGGTCTGATAGAACTCTGCACTAAACCCATCTGGTCCTGGGCTTTTTTTGGCTGGGAGACTATTAATAACTGCTTCTATTTCTTTAGGGGATATGGGACTGTTTAGAAGGTCAACTTGATCCTGATTCAACTTTGGTACCTGGTATCTGTCCAGAAATTTGTCCATTTCGTCCAGGTTTTCCAGTTTTGTTGAGTATAAGCTTTTGTAGAAGCATCTGATGGTGTTTTGGATTTCTTCAGGATCTGTTGTTATGTCTCCCTTTTCATTTCTGATTTTGTTGATTAGGATTTTGTCCCTTTGCCCTCTAGTGAGTCTAGCTAAGGGCTTATCTATCTTGTTGATTTTCTCAAAGAACCAACTCCTCGTTTGGTTAATTCTTTGAATAGTTCTTCTTGTTTCCACTTGGTTAATTTCATCCCTGAGTTTGATTATTTCCTGCCGTCTACTCCTCTCGGGTGAATTTGCTTCCTTTTTTTCTAGAGCTTTTAGATGTGTTGTCAAGCTGCTAGTATGTGCTCTCTCCCGATTTTTCTTGAAGGCACTCATAGCTATGAGTTTCCCTCTTAGAAATGCTTTCATTGTGTCCCAAAGGTTTGGGTACGTTGTGGCTTCATTTTCATTGAACTCTAAAAAGTCTTTAATTTCTTTCTTTATTCCTTCCTTGACCAAGGTATCATTGAGAAGAGTGTTGTTCAGTTTCCATGTGAATGTTGGCTTTCTGTTATTTATTTTGTTATTGAAGATCAGCCTTAGTGCATGGTGATCTGATAGGATACATGGGACAATTTCAATATTTTTGAATCTGTTGAGGCCTGATTTGTGACCTATTATGTGGTCAATTTTGGAGAAGGTACCATGAGGTGCTGAGAAGAAGGTATATCCTTTTGTTTTAGGATAAAATGTTCTGTAGATATCTGTCAGGTCCATTTGTTTCATAACTTCTGTTAGTTTCACTGTGTCCCTGTTTAGTTTCTGTTTCCACGATCTGTCCATTGATGAAAGTGGTGTGTTGAGGTCTCCCACTATTATTGTGTGAGGTGCAATGTGTGCTTTGAGCTTTACTAAAGTGTCTTTAATGAATGTGGCTGCCCTTGCATTTGGAGTGTAGATATTCAGAATTGAGAGTTCCTCTTGGAGGATTTTACCTTTGATGAGTATGAAGTGTCCCTCCTTGTCTTTTTTGATAACTTTGGGTTGGAAGTCGATTTTATCCGATATTAGAATGGCTACTCCAGCCTGTTTCTTCAGACCATTTGCTTGGAAAATTGTTTTCCAGCCTTTCACTCTGAGGTAGTGTCTGTCTTTTTCCCTGAGATGGGTTTCCTGTAAGCAGCAGAATGTTGGGTCCTGTTTGTGTAGCCAGTCTGTTAGTCTATGTCTTTTTATTGGGGAATTGAGTCCATTGATATTAAGAGATATTAAGGAAAGGTAATTGTTGCTTCCTGTTATTTTTGTTGTTAAAGTTGGCATTCTGTTCTTGTGGCTGTCTTCTTTTAGGTTTGTTGAGAGATTATCTTCTTGTTTTTTCTAGGGCGTGGTTCCCGTCCTTGTATTGGTTTTTTTCTGTTATTATCCTTTGAAGGGCTGGATTCGTGGAGAGATAATGGGTGAATTTAGTTTTGTCGTGGAATACTTTGGTTTCTCCATCTATGGTAATTGAGAGTTTGGCTGGGTATAGTAGCCTGGGCTGGCATTTGTGTTCTCTTAGTGTCTGTATAACATCTGTCCAGGCTCTTCTGGCTTTCATAGTCTCTGGTGAAAAATCTGGTGTAATTCTGATAGGCTTGCCTTTATATGTTACTTGACCTTTTTCCCTTACTGCTTTTAGTATTCTATCTTTATTTAGTGCATTTGATGTTCTGATTATTATGTGTCGGGAGGAATTTCTTTTCTGGTCCAGTCTATTTGGAGTTCTGTAGGCTTCTTGTATGTTCATATGCATCTCATTCTTTAGATTTGGGAAGTTTTCTTCAATAATTTTGTTGAAGATGTTTGCTGGACCTTTGAGTTGAAAATCTTCATTCTCATCCACTCCTATTATCCGTACGTTTGGTCTTCTTATTGTGTCCTGGATTTCCTGGATATTTTGAGTTAGGATCTTTTTGCATTTTCCATTTTCTTTGATTGTTGTGCCGATGTTCTCTATGGAATCTTCTGCACCTGAGATTCTCTCTTCCATCTCTTGTATTCTGTTGCTGATGCTCAAATCTATGGTTCCAGATTTCTTTCCTAGGGTTTCTATCTCTAGTGTTGCCTCGCTTTGAGTTTTCTTTATTGTGTCTACTTCCCTTTTTAGGTCTAGTATGGTTTTGTTCATTTCCATCACCTGTTTGTATGTTTTTTCCTCTTTTTCTGTAAGGACTTCTACCTGTTTGATTGTGTTTTCCTGTTTTTCTTTAAGGACTTGTAACTCTTTAGCAGTGTTCTCCTGTATTTCTTTAAGTGATTTATTAAAGTCCTTCTTGATGTCCTCTACCATCATCATGAGATATGCTTTTAAATCTAGGTCTAGGTTCTCAGGTGTGTTGGGGTTCCCTGGACTGGGCGAAGTGGGTGTGCTGGGTTCTGGTGATGGTGAGTGGTCTTGGTTCCTGTTAGTAAGATTCCTCCGTTTACCTTTCGCCATCTGGTAATCTCTGGAGTTAGTAGTTATAGTTGACTCTGTTTAGAGATTGTTCTTCTGGTGATTCTGTTACCGTCTATCAGCAGACCTGGGAGACAGATTCTCTCCTCTGAGTTTCAGTGCTCAGAGCACTCTCTGCTGGCAAGCTCTCTTACAGGGAAGGTGCTCAGATATCTTGTATTTGGACCTCCTCCTGGCCGAAGAAGAAGGCCCAAAACAGGACCTTTCTCAGACACTGTGTTGCTTTGGCAGTTCCCAGGTGGTACAGACTCTCACCTAAGCAGACTAAATTCCTAAGTTCCTTGGAGTCCCGGGACCAAGATGGCGACCGCTGCTGCTGTGGCTTAGGCCGCCTCCCCAGCCGGGTGGGCACCTGTCCTCCGGTCCGGAAGGTGGCCGGCTGTCCCCGGCCCACACAGGGTGCTGCCTCAGCGCCTCTGTGCTTCTGCCTGTTCCAGAAGCTGTCAGGTTCTCTGGTGCACCCTCTCACCTGTTCAGACTAATTTCCTAAGTTCGGCGGGTCTCGGACCAAGATGGCGACCGCTGCTGCTGTGGCTTAGGCCGCCTCCCCAGCCGGGCGGGCACCTGTCCTCCGGTCCGGACGGTGGCTGGCTGTCCCCGGCCCACAAAGGGTGCTGCCTCAGTGCCTCTGTGCTTCCGCCTGTTCCAGAAGCTGTCAGGTTCTCTGGCGCACCCTCTCACCTGTTCAGACTAATTTCCTAAGTTCGGCGGGTCCCGGACCAAGATGGCGACCGCTGCTGCTGTGGCTTAGGCCGCCTCCCCAGCCGGGCGGGCACCTGTCCTCCGGTCCAGACGGTGGCTGGCTATCCCCGGCCCACAAAGGGTGCTGCCTCAGTGCCTCTGTGCTTCCGCCTGTTCCAGAAGCTGTCAGGTTCTCTGGCGCACCCTCTCACCTGTTCAGACTAATTTCCCTAGCACCTTATTTTTAACACAGCAGCCAATGTTCATCATATGCCCCTCAGTTCAAGAATCCTATAGTAGCTTCTCATTGCACTCAGAGAGAAATCCAAGATAAAATACTAACAAGCACCTCATGATAGGGCCTTCCAGGAAGCTCATGATGGAAGCACCTTCCCACCCCCTGTGAGATTATTAGAGGTGAGTTTCATTTTTAAAAATGATGTTTGAACAAAGACCTGAAGATAAGAGAAGTACTCTTGGCACAGGGATATGTGCAAAGGTCCTGAGGGAGGACGTTGCTGGACATTTACAGAGGCAAGGACCCAGTGTGGCTGAAGGGACCAGAAGGGTGAAAGATACCAGGGACTGAGAGAGTATATCAGTGGGCAGCCTCTAGGACAGAACACAGTAGAGCAATGTGAAGACTTTGCCTCCTGCTCTGAGATGACACCATTGGAAGCAATGTGATTTTATTTTGGATTTAAAAGAATCATTCTGTGTGTTATGTTAAGAATGGGCCACAGAAGATGAGAGGTGAGCATAAGGACTCCAGATACTGCAATGCAGACAAAAGGTGCTGTCTTGAGCCAAAATTAGGGATGCTTAGCTGAGCTCAGTAGGAAGGGGTTTAAGCAAGTAGTATCAAATTTTAATTTACCCAGAGGGAGGAGCCAATGGGAACCATGGACTAAAAGGATAGCTACCTTCTGCTCCTGACATGTCTGCTGGCTAACAGGTCTGGACTGGCCAAAATTCTGTACAGAATTAGTGCAGCTTTGTTATCTGTATTGGCTTCTAGAAGATCTGCTCAATCTCCTTTGACTTCTTGTTTTCTGGCCCTCTGTTGTCTCCCTAATAACCTTTTAAATGCCTCTGAACTATTTTCAGCAATAAAAAAACCTGAATATCAATAGGTTTCCATTCTATAAGAAAACATTTATAACCCCACTAAGTTGTCAGCAATTAGATACCTTTTAAATATAGGTCATTCATTTTATTTTCCTGTTTGATCTCAAGTTTGTGTTAATCTTAATGAGGCTGTTTACTTACCCTTCCTGAATTCAGAAAGAAACCATCTGCAGCGCCACACGGACGGAACATCACAATTTGTCTGTCTGCACTGCATATCTTAATATTGCACTGAAGTGCCAACAAGTTTTCCAAGAATATGAACTTGCATGCTTTCTTTATTTCACAAACTCTCTGAAAATCTACTTCTTTAATCAATGAAGAACTCCATGACTTTCATCGAAGTAAACACTCTAGCTGCACTGCTAAGAGGTTGACTAGCTAGATTTGGTATAAAATTGCTAGTTCTCCCACTGGATCAACTCTAAACATTGGGAATTTTCCCAGTTCAATTCAAGCCTCTAGGCTGGTTAGTCTTTATCAACTTGAAACAAACTAGTGTCATTGGGAAAGAAGAAAAGTTAAGGAATTGCCCCTGTGAGGTTGGCCTAGAGGTGTTTTCTTAATAGTTTATCTAGGAGGGTCCAGCCAACTGTGGGCATTGCTTCTTCTAGGAAAGAGATACTGAATTGTAATAGAAAGTGTGGTGGTTTGTATATGCATAGCCCAGGGTGTGGCCCTTTTGGAGTAGGTTTGGCCTTGTTGGAGTAGCTGTGTCATTGTGGGTGTGGGATATAAGACCCTCATCCTGCCTGGAAGTCAGTATTCTGCTAGCAGCCTTCAGATGAAGATGTAGAACTCGCAGTTCCTCCTGTGCCATGCCTGCCTGGATGCTGCCGTGTTCCTACCTTGATGATAATGGACTGACCCTCTGAACCTGTAAGCCAGCCACACTTAAATGTTGTCCTTATAAGAGTTGCCTTGGTCATGGTGTCTCTTTATAGCAGTAAAACCCTAACTAAGACAGAACATAAACTGAGCAAGCCAAGGAGAGGGAGGCAGTAAGCAATGTTTTGTTGTGGTTTTGCTTTGAGCTCCTGCCAGACCTGCTACCTTCGAGTCCCTTGATAATGTACTGTAACCTGTATGTAATCAACCTTTTACTCCCAAGTTACTTTAGGTCATAGAGTTTATCAAAGCAACATAACACAAACCAGGACATTCTCCAGAACCTGCCTTAGAACACATGAACATCCCAGTCTTCTGAAGACAGTCAACCCCTGACTGTCCTTGCATTAGGCTGCTTGATGCCTTTTCAGAAAATTGACCATTGGTAGATTTTTATTTCTTTTTAGAGAATATCAACACCTTGTGTGACTGTAATATTTTCTACTTCTCTTATTTTAATGTTAAATCACCCCCATACTGAGCCTGTTTATTTTCTTTTTTGCTTCAAACACAAAAGAAATTTGTTTCTTACACTTCTTTTCTCCATCTTAACATCTAAGACTTTTTAGCTTCTACACAGTTTCCTCTTCCACCGGTAAACCGCAGAACACACCTTCAATAAGTGGTGGGCTCCATCTTCACAGAAAATAAAATATGAGAGTATGACTGGCATAACGTATGTGAGTGTGTTTAGTTGCACAAACAACAAAAACAGTACTTGCCTTCATCTTCCAGTCAGTCTGCCTCCACTTCTATTTAGCACTTTCTTAGCTTGCTGGCTCTCTCACTGTAAACTTCAAAACAGTAACAATTTGGAGCTGGGGAATATAGCTCAGGTAAAGATCCTTTGCCTAGTGTTCATGAGGCCTTAGGTTCAACAATCCCCAATATGAAGTGCCTACACAAAAAAACAATACTTTTTATCCTTTCTATATATACAAAAAATTTATAGAGACTAAGCAGAGTTGATTCTCTGTAGTATAGGATAAAGAGGAATGAGGAGGCCACATTGGACAGAAACACAGTGAGAAAAGGTCTTCCTTCCCCCATGTGAGAACGCCATGACAACACACCACAAGCAGTCCAGGGAATGAGCCTTCACCAGACCTGGACTCTCACAGTGCCTTCTCATTAGACCTCATAGCCCCTAGAATTGTGAAAAATAATTTTCTATTATTTTTAAGATTCCTTTTGATACTTTTGACCATTTCAACATATTGAAATTTTCTCAACCCATGAATTATGCAAAAATAAACAAGTCCAAATCTGGCTCACTGATCTCTTAGGGACCCTGACTTTGATACAATCACCTGGTCTCCCAGGCATTCCTATGAAACCTCGGTGGATACTTTAGTGACCTCATAACTCTGGAACCACAGGGACGTAACCAGGCCCTGCACCAGCTCGGGCAGTAGCTGAACTCCTTTGGTCCATGGCTGCAGTAGCCTCTGCATGCCTGTGTAGCTGAGTGCAGGGAAAGACTTCCTTGTGTGACTCCCCTGTGATCAGGATGCGTTAGCAGCTCTGTAGAAGGCCTTTCAAATACACATTTTACTCCGATTTTGATGGGTGGTTTCTGGCTAGTTCCTGGGATGTGGTACTAATCTCTTCAGGTCTTACAGTTTCCTTGGCCACAACTCTACCCGTGTAATTTTTCTGGACAAAGTGTAAGCTTTCCAGATCTCTCTGCTCTGATGGTTTTGCTTTCAATTCCTGTTACAAAGTTTTGGCCTGAAAGAACCAGTAATGTGCATGCAGCAGCCTGAATGCTGAGTTGCCTTAAAATTTCCTCCGCCAGATTCCATGGCCCATCATCCTTAAGACTGCCTCCCCGGAAGTATTAGGGCATGGGCAACATCTGAATAAGCTGCCTGCCACAGGGGAGCAAGAGTGGCTCTCAGAGTTCACATTCCTCCCTGAAACTTGATGAACACATGCTTTGCTGTCTGCCTTCCTAGGGGGCTTCTGTCTTCTGAGCTGACAACTCTTATAGCATGCTAGGGTTTGCTAGCCCAGGCGTCCAAATATTTCAAACTTCTTCCTATAAAAAGTTCTTTGCAGGCTTCTGAGCTGAGGGAGTAGAAGGTGAACAGATTCCCTGACAGGTAAAGAAATAAAAAGAAGGCTCATGCCTATGTAATAAAGGTCGAACTTCCAAGATAGTTGGCTTTCTCATCTAGTTGGCTTTCTTATCAAGACAAAGTCTAGTAATTCAAACATAGGCCTATCAGGCTTTTTTCTCCCAGAAGCAAAATGTCCCTGCTAATGAACTAATTGAGGACATCAAGGCTTGATCAGGATATGTTTGTTTATACAATACTTGTGGGCAATCAGCCATTTTGTGTTGTCCAATAATAGCCAACCCTACACTAGGTGAGGAAGATCCTTCAAAGACTTTACAAACCACAGCCCTCCAGCAGAGACTGAATTTTTAGTCCCCTGAATTCCTGTCTGCTTTGCAATGTGTCTCCCTCTGTGTGCTTGCTATTTGCATTTCCTTACCTCTAATAAAAAACAAAAAACAAAACCTTCTCTACCAGCTGATTCTGTCTGCTGTGTTCTAGAATTTTCCTGCTGCTACTGCTTAGTTTCAAGATTTTCCACTGCCTTTGAATTTTTTAACTAACATAGAAAACAAACCTTATCAATACCCACGTGGTCGGGTGGTAACAGCAATGTCTCCACTGTTCTGGTATCTCCTCCCCCCTCCACCCCCATTTTAGTTGTAATTTCCATTGCTATAGCAAATGCCTGGCATAAACAATGTACAGAACAGATTTGCAGTGCCCTGTGGTTTCAGTTGATCATGGCAGAGAAGAGGTGCAGCTCCCAGCGTAGTGCTGCAAGCAGAAAGGATTCCTCCATTTCTGAGCTCCTGGATTCATCTCCTTTAGCATAGTCCAGGACACCTGGACTTTCAGGTCAGTCTTACCCACTAGTGAATTCTCTCTGTAATGCCATTGCTGGCATATCCAGGGGTTTGCTTTCCTGATATAGGCATGTCAAAGTTAACTATCACAGCATCCTAACAGTGATTCCTAACCTGACAGAGAGATTGCCTGGTCCATCTCTTCTATACTGGTCATTTCCACTTAAAAATTTGGAGCCTACAGATACCCACTGTACCTCTCTAATTGTACTCTCTGTTGCTCTCCCTACATAAGAATATTAAAATAGTATCTACAATGTAGCTAGCTTCACTGTAATGTTAGACAGGTGTTTTTCAGGAATAATTAATACAAATTATACCATAAATAGTATGGAAATAAACACCTGTCATATGTTAGTTTAGAAAATCAGAAGAATTGCAGCCTACATAGAAGGATAGCAGCTGTGGAAAGAAGGAAAGTATTGTCTTTTATTGACTAGTTGTTGACAGTGGTTTGGATTGCATGTGGGTTGTTCTCAGCCTATTCCAGGGCTCAAGTCTTCACAGTAAAGCAGAATTCCTTACTTGCCTTCTAGGTATCTCCTGAGGGAGCTCTCCCTCACTGTGCTTCCACGTGCCTTTCTGACCTTAAATCCGGATTCTTAATGCTCACCCTTCAACTACAAACAGCATCTCTCACAAGATCCATTGTAAATGGTACCTCCTGTCTGGAGGCTGCTAGACCTCTGGAGAAGCAATGAGGATGCCTTATTAAGAGACTGATAATCGCTTTGTCCTTGTCTGCTAAGGGCTGTATTATTTAGCCAAGTTACCTGATAATTAACACAGATCTGACCAATTAGGCTAACATTAGTGTCACCTGATGCTTGCTCTGAATCCTGCCTTCTCTGTTTAGTGCAAATTAAAGCCTGCTAAATTAAATAAATTTGAATGCCAATAGCTACTTCTCAGAAAGCCCTGCATTCTGTAGATTTAGTAATGCTTCCTTCTCAGGTGATAAGAACTCAAAAGGACAATGACAGTCTCTCATTTAGCTCCCCACTGGGTACAAATTTACCCAGTGTTAGAATGTGCAGAAATGAAATAAACTAAACAGCACAGAGCACAGACTCCAGTCCAAAGATTCTTATCCCAAGGTCATTCCTTACATAATGTAAAATACAGTATTTGGTTACTCGGGTTTTTAAGCATCTATTTCATATTTGTAGTGTTCCTGGGACCAGGCTTCCTGGAACCAGGGAATACACTAAAATTCTAGCCCACTGGACTTGACCAACTTTAAGTTTTGATTAAAATCCACTCCATAAATTTTAGATCGTTTAAACTGAACAGACAAAGCTAATTTTTAATGTAAAAACACTTCCATACACTTCATTTGAAAGAAGCCGAATTTTGCATTGGGATCACTCTTACATGTATTCTTTCTTTTTAATATTAGAAATATTATCCCCACCCCTACCCTCAGTTTACTTAGCCCAACAGCCACTGTTCCGACTCACACGGACCTGACCAGTTAACTTCTCTCTCATTTCTTTCAACCTATATATTACCAGAGGGGTGCAAAGCATGTGGCTTCAATACTTCAAAGCCAGAATGGTTTCCCTATTACCAACAAAATGCTTGTCTAAAAAAATGTATAGTTCCTCACTATTGGCTCCAAATTTTGCAGAATTATTTTCTACTATACTTGTATACAAGCTTTCTTTCTTTCTTCTCTTTTAATTATATTAGGCTCTAACCAGCAATAAACGACAATAATAGCCCCATCTAATGAGTCTTGACTAGAGCCACTTGATTTTCTAATCACTTTTCAGCTTTTACCCTTATAACAGCCCTAATTATACAGTTATCATAGCCCACTTGTACAAGTGAAATTTGAGGAAGCCCAGGCCATTTTAAATGGTAGCTTATGCACCAAATTCAGACCTATAATCATGTGCCCAAATCCTTTTGCCACTGTGGCCCCTCTCAAAGAATGGTTTCCCTTAGAAGCCAGAACTCCCAGCCTGAAGAAGTCAGGGAACAGAGAGTTAAGAAGTTCCTTTGTGCTGCAGATAACAGCTCATCATTTCTGGTTCCTAACCAGAACCTGACACGTCTGTGCTCCTTACAGAATAGGCTGATGAACTAAAGTCACTTGAGGTAAGCAGATATTTGTTCCTGTCTCCCTAGGAACATTATCACAGACTACCACCCCCTAAACACACATACATACACACACACACACACACACACACACACACACACACACACAAACACACACTCTCATATTTTGAAATCAGCTGTATCAGAACTTCCCTCAGGTCTCTTCAGAATGTTCTCTTTTTCTGTTTTGATTTGTTTCATAATGAAACTTCCGTCCACTTTGTTGTCCCTCAGTTCCTCCAAAAACTGTCACCAGAAAATATTATTGAAAAAAATCTCAGACTTTTTGTAGCAAAGATTGTCACCATAACAGAGATTTCATAGTGTCTCAGAGGAGACAGCTCAGAAGAGGAATTCATAGAGTTTGAATGAGTCTCCCCATAAAGCCAGGTCCCAAAGTAGAGAGCCAGCCTAGATCATAGTGCCTTAGGGTTGATAGGAACACTGCTGCCCAGAAATATGTTACAAAGCAATACAAACTTTTGTTTGATGTTCAAATTATTGCTTAGATGAGAAATTCATTATTCTGAGAGAACTGCTGGTACAATTGATCCATTTTCCCCGACTTTGCAAGAATTTCCTGAAGCCAATAATAAAACTTGTGTTTTGTTTTTTTTGTGTGTGTGTGTGTTAGTCCTTTAGTCACCTGTAAGTTGGAGAAGATAACCAGTCTTATTGGCACAGACCGTCGGTTCTCAGTTTCTTACTGTGTCTTGACTCAGCTCCACTCAAGCTGTGGTGTGTACATACTAAGATCTTATTGTGTGGTAATAGGAATGTGGTACAGTTGCTTGTCTGCTGCTAATACTCTTTATACTCAGAGTTTGAGGTCCCTAAAGTCAACCCCAAATCACTGGACTCCCCCAGAATAAAAGAACAAAGATAATGCAGAGGTGCAAAGTGAAGATTGTCCAGGTGGTAGATCAAGAGGAAACTGAAGGAAAAGTCACCAAAGTTCAAGGTCAATCCTGCCTGTCATTCTCCCTCTCCCTCTCCCTCTCCCCCTCCCTCTCCCTCTCCCTCCCTCCATTCCCTCCCTCTCCCTCTCCCTCTCCTCCCCCCTCCCTTCCCCCCCTCCTCTTTCTCTCTCTCTCTCACATACACACACCTCCCACTCAGGAGCAGTGAGGAAAATTGAGGAAGACTACTCAGAGGGCTGGTGAAGGTTTGATATAACTGAATTTCTGTTTGCAATAACATTTCCCTAGTGAAGTGTGAAGTCTCAATAGGCTGAAGAGGCACATCTAGATATCCTCACCTGGTGGGCTTTTGGGGCTTTTAGAACTCTAGTTATAATGAGGAGGCCATTCCCACTCCCCCTCCTACTTCAGTCTCTTTCATTTGCCTAACAAGATGCTTTATAAACACATCCATCAAAGCATCCCCAAAAGCAGACAGCAGATTTTATACTTTCTTCAGGCCATTTTGTACTTTTACAGAAAACAAAAACAAAAACAAAAAACACCATTTTAAGTTCAGGGTAAATAAATAAGTCCACCTGTCAGTCCAGAAAAAAAGCCCATAGTCATATGTGGATCAATTTATTTTTTTCATTACTATGAATGAGTAAAGCCCAATATTATAGTTATTGGCATATTAATACCCTCCAAAAAATTTTGAAGAACTTGTTTGTGGAAGAGTCTTCCTGTGCTGCCTGTATGGTTGAAATTGAGCATCATGTAAAATTGTACACACACACACACACACACACACACACACACAAACCTCCCACCCAGGAGCACTGAGTGAGAATGAGGGAGACTACCCATAGGTTATCATCCTAATCCCTTGAGACCAGGAGCCCTTCAAAAGCCTCTTCCACCATGCACAGAGCCTCTCCTTTCAGGTAATACTGAAGGCTGCAGAAGCAATAGAAACACGCTTACCACTGTCAAAACTAATCCGTTAATAGAAAAGTTTGTGGAAGGCCCTGGATAGCACATATCTGTGAAGAAACTGGTTTCCTATTTAGGAAAAATGGAGTTGTTATTCTTAAGCAGGGAGATGCCTATTGTTGAGTAATTAGGAGGAGGCCCAGCTGACCTGGCAATGAGGTAGTGTGGTTAAATACCTGAAGGCAAGGAGAGCCTGGAGCGGCGATGAAAGCAGAGTCCCATCTGTCAGGCTGTAATGATTGTGCTATTTGGAGGCAGAAAGGTTTGTCTGAAGCAGCTGGTTTCTCTCCAAGTGACCTTTTAGCATTTCTGCTTTCGCCGTCTGACAGATGTGTCAACTCAATAATTTCAAAAGCCCCTGAGTAAATAACCAATTGTGAGCAAGGATGACCCAAAGCGATGACAAAATGGCCGCACGCGGCGCATTATGGAGCATAATAACAGGGGACGGAAGCAGGGACATTATCAGAAGGAAAAAACATTTTAGTCTTTATTTCGGACTAAATGGTTCTCCTAACTACACATCAGTCGATCTCCGAGGGGAGATGAAGGGGGAAATGCAGAGGACAGGAAGGGCTGTGCAGAGGTGCCCCCGGGCCTGCATCAGCCACAGGACGCAGGTGGCATCTGGGCACTGGAAATGGACCAGCTCGTGCCAAGGAGGGCTGCAGGCCCCAGCTAATTGGCATTGTGAAGGATTGGGAGCCATGGAGAGGCAACTACAATGAGAGCAGGTCTGATGGAGTTTAAAGGCTTGCAAAGAGTTTGCCAAGGCAAGGTAGGAGCAAGGGCTGTTGCAGAAGAGTGCTGCGGCCACCCAGAAGAGACCCAGGAACACAAGAGCTGGTCCTTGGGAATACTGGAATCTGCTCCCCACTCTGCCTTACTAAGAAACCTTGAATGGAGATTGGATTCATCTGCCTCCCTTGGCTTTTGTTGTTTGCTTGTGGGTTGTTTGTTTTGCTTCTCTGAGCCCAAGCTGACTTGGAAGTTGCAGTGATCTTTCTGCCCAAGTGCAATGGTTACAGGCATGTGTCAGGATGCCTGGTTCTTACCCCTTTGCCCCCACGCTTTTTAAAGGGCAACATCTCTTCAGGTAAATACCACACCATCAAACTAAAATGAAAATCTCTTCTTCCTGAGGGGGCAGATGGTTCAGTCCTATAAGTTTGGTCAAACAAGTCTGGGGACTTGATTTCAGTCTCCAAAGCCCTGGGAAAAGTGGGGTGAGTGCACTGGGAAGTGGAGATCCCAGGGAAAAGGACACATGGGAGGGGCATGGGAGGGCTATGGGAGGGGCTAGAAGGAGGAAAGGGAAGAGGAAAGTGATGTAATTATATTTTACTTAAAATAAAAATATTATTAAGGTTAAAAAAAAATCTCTGGAACTTACTGTCCAACTTATCTAGAAAAACCTAAGAGCTCCAGGTTTGGTCAGAGACCCTGCCTCAAAAAGTGAAGTATACTTTGATCACAGAAGACCCAGTGCCAGCCACAGGCCTCCACTTACACCCACTCATGAATGCATGAGCACACAAACACACACAAGGACACATAGGCACATGCATGCACATACATGCACACATGAACATACACACATGCACACTCATACACACCCGAATACACCCACATACATACACAGACACACATGAGCACATACACACTCATTGCATGCTCAGACAGCATTTGTTACAACATTGGTGCAAAAGGACTCTTATGGTCTATTTTTGTTATCTCTTTAACTGTTTCCCCACCTTACCTAAACTATCATTATTTTTTAAATATTGTAAAAAAAAAAAAAAAAAGAGAGGTGGGCAAACAGTTTTGACAAAAAGAAATAAAAAGAACAGGAAAGGACATGGCTGCTCCTAGGTATGGCCCAGGAGAGACCATGTTGTAGATAAAGGGAAGGGAGAGTACAGGTAGAAGCAGGAGCATCTGGGAGAGTCCAGAGTGGACAGGAGCAGACTGAGCTGGGTATGTGGGAGAGAGAGGGGAAAAGAGGGAGGAGAGAGGGAACAGGTGCAGCACCAGGAGGCCAAAGGTACAAAAGGGGAAGAAAACCAGAACAGCTTGATTCTGGGAAAAGCCCCTCGGGAAGGGCAGCCCAGCCCCCAGGCTGGAGAATCCAGGGTAGAGGGCAGGGCAAGCCCACCATACCCTGTAACAGCTAGGGACTAAGGGATGCTGGAAGAAACTGGCAGCAGGTCCACTTTGGTATGTTATAAACAGCTCGGTCATTTGTCCTGGGTTTGAAACTTTAAAAGTATAAAAGCACTGGTGGCTTTGACAGGAGCTACAGTGGCAGGGTTCCCTCCACAGGACAGGGCACAGCAAACACTCTCGTTAGAGGTCTTCTCTGGAGATCTGTTTGCTACGAACTTCCAGCTCATCATGACTCGAGTGAGCAGGAGCATCCCAGGAGGCATTCCCCCTGACGACCCTCCTTCCTCTCCCAAATGTACGCTGTGGACCATACACCTCGCAAAGCTGAGGCTGTTCATGACCCCCTCTGTCTGCCTACTCACAAAAGGTTTAAGGTTATGACTGTGGTCCTTAAAAATCAAACAAAAAAAGAAATGTTGTCCTAAGTTCAGCTTTCAAAATAACCATCCACAGTGCCATATTTGAACCTTCAAAGCTTACTCCTCCTTAACAGAAAACCTTTAGAGGACAGTGCCAGGTAATCTGTGAAATGGGACAGTGGGAATGCCCCACACCCGTTCCTGACATTAGAACACTGCTTATTTCTATGTTTCTACATCAGAGCAGTGCCTGCCCTGCCTGTCTACTTCTGCACACTCTTGGGAGACCAGCTTTCCCCCCACAACTCTACTCTAAGATTTCCTTTCCTTCCCCCACGATTCTCCTGGAATGCTTTACTCCTGTCTTTCACTTTGGCTTTTAGCCACACAAGACACTAACTTAGGCTCTACTTTGTTGCCCCACCCACCGGAGTGCACACCCTGTCTATGCAAATAGAGGAAGCAACTGCAGTGCAAAGCCTTTGTGTTACAGAAGATTGCAAGTCTTCCTCAGCCTGGTACAGTACTGCTCACATGCACAGTAGGTCCCACTTGACTTTAAACATCAAAGCTCTGAAGGAACTTTTGGCAGGTTTTACCACCCTGCCCTCAGCTCTCAGGTTCCCATTGAATCTGATTATACTGTGCTGTGAACATTTCTAAGCGCTTACAACTGTATGGGCTTCAGTGCTCCTGGCTCAGAACAGTGGTGATTTTAAAATAGTTAAGAATCTTGACTGTAAAAGACAAAAGGTGAGAAGAGATTAACTTTGGAAGGCAAGTGTTACTGGGGTGTGGTAGTGCATACCTGTGATCTCAATGTTCAAGGTAGATGGAAACTTCTCGACTAGAGCTACACAGATACTGTCTCAAAAAAAAAAAAAACCCACAAACAAACAAAAACAAAAAATGGAGCAGAGTCAGCTTACCAAAATTTACCAACATGGCCTTCTGTACCTTCAGCGTGACCTTGAGAACCTCAAGGAAGAATAATGATGCTTTTGTAGCAACACACAACACACCATCTGTCTATAGTGGGACATGTCCTAGATAGATGTAATGATTGTCATCTCATAGCTATCTGGTTAGATTCCTTCAGCCACAGAAAATGTACTTGGGAAAACTCTCCAGACCTCAGATTAAAGGAGAACAGAATAGGAATGTTGTACTTGGGGGATTGAGGTTGGGGTTAGTTGTAGGATATGTGCTCAGCATGCATGGTGCCTGGGTTCCAACTCCAGGGCCACATAAGCCAGGTAGGACTGTGCACAACTGTAATAACAGCACTGAGAAAGGTGGAGGACGGAGAATCAGAGTTCAAGGTCATACAGGAGTTCAAGGCCATCTGGGCAACTGAGACGACCTTTAAAGAAACAAGTTGTGCTTTAAAGCTCTCTTTTTAATAATGAGATAAAAGAATAGAACAGCTAAATAAGTGATAAAACGGTAAACAAGTTCAAAGCAGAATAATTCACTTTCTAGTTTGCTTTCACTTCTAATGCACTAAAGAAAATGATACCACAACTGTAAAAGGCTGAACACAAATCTTTCTAGGGGAGATAGAGCAGAGTGCCTGACAGCCTTAAACGTGTTCAAGTCCAGATGCATTACATCCAAGACAATTAAAACTATTTGCAGCTGTTATTGCAGCTGCTCATGTCCTGGGAAAAAAATCAGAGGGATTGGGAAAATTGCCAGAAGATCAGAGCTGAGCAAATGCCTCCGATTTCAGGAAAGGGGGGAGCAGGGGTTATAAGACAGAGCCAGATGACTTTGACATTCACACCTAGCCACATTCTAAAACATCTCCTTAACTCAATTATTTCTATGTACATGGAAAAGGGGGCCCTCACCAGAGGCCAGCTAGAAGCCTCATCAAATTTGATTCAAAGCAAGTCATTTTTACATAGTTTATTAAAAGGGTAGAAAAAATATTAAAGTCAACTCTCATTCAAATACAAGTCATGGTTAGTTTCCTTTTTTAACAGAAACTATTAAGCCATGTATGTGTGTCTGAGTGTTTGTGTGTTTGTGTGCCTGTGACTGTGTGCCATAATATTCCTGGGCAATAAAATGGCCAACAGTAGTCATTTACTTCAAGGGGATTTAAATCCAGTGTGATAGACTGAAATAAATCTTAATCATGGGATTAAGTCTGACTTTAGTAAAGAATAAAAACAAACTAAGGTGAATATAAATATTGTAGGTAATGGATGGGGTCTGCATGATAAAGAGTCATAAGATGCTAGGGCAAAAGAGCAAGATGCCAAGGCAGGGAGTTTGAAGAAACTGGAGCATAAGATGATGAAGTGGGCAGAAAGCAGCACAGTGCAGGATGCTGCACAGAATTCAGGAAGACTGGAGCAAAGATGTCCATGTTGGGAGTGAGGAATGGAGCAAGGATGGTGGGAGAAACAGGCAAACACCATCTCTGAGGCAACATTAGACAGTCTGGATTTTCTTCTGAAAGTAATAGGGACATTTCTGAAAGTAATAGCCAGAGAATACATAAAGATTTCCTCAAGCTATTTTATCTTTTACCTATGATCTTCAGAGACATTATGGAGAACTAGGGGCTTATACCTATCTAGAGAATGGGCTGTACAAAAAGAGCTCTGTTGGCCTTTCTCTAAGCCCCTTCTTGGATTGTTCCTTTTCAATGTATTTATAAAGATTTAGGGAAATTAACTCATTAGCTACTTTTCTCATTGCTGTGACACATTACCCAACAAAAGCAACTTTAGGAAAGATGGGTTTCTTTTGGCTCATGGTTTAAAGATACAGCATGTTGCAGAGGACAAGAGCATGAGGTGGCAGGTCACATTGTGTCCATGGTAGGGAAATGGAGAAAGTAATGCTGGCACTCACCTCCCTTTCTCACATTTTTATTCAGTCTGGCATCCCAGCAGATGGAATAGTGCTACCTACATTCAAGATGCTTTCCCTCATCAGTTAAAACTTCCTGGAAACATCCTCAAGACAAACCCAGAGGAATTCCCATGGTGATTCTAAGTCCAATGAATTTGCCACTGAAGATTACTCATCCCGAGCAAAGTCTTTGTACAATTGTCTCAAAGCTGAGACAACAAATGTACTTAGGATGATAAGGATTCAGCTCTTAATCAGGCTGGGCTGGGGGCCTGAGATGGCTAATCCTGTATGACAAATTGATTGGATCTGGAGTCAACTAAAAGGCCAGCTGCTGGCAACACATGTGAAAGGTTGCCTTAACCAAGGAAGACCCACACTTAATATAAGTGGGTAGCCCAGATAAAGGAGGTGGAAGAAGGATTCTTAATTTATTGCATACTTATATATACTCTCAATGGCAAATTCATCCACTCTATTGATGCACTAGTGGTGCTGAATTCCTTCACTGATGTCAGAACCCAGCCTCTTCAGCTTTCTACATGGACTGAAGACCATCATCTCCCTAGGAATTCTCCAAACCTTCAGCCTGGATTCGAACTCCAGAGGAGGCATCCAGCCTTGTGCTCTAAGCAACTCCCAGCTTCTCGGTTCTCCTCTGTGAAATTACCATTGTCGGACTACCTAGACCATATTGTGTAAGTCAACCCTACAAATCTCCTTTTTAATATATATTCATTCTGATAGTTCTAGTCCTCTAGCAAACCCTGGGTAATACAGGGGCTTAAACTACCAAGCCTGTGTTTGTATTGTAAAATAATTCCTTTTCAAAGGATAAAATATAAAATATAAATTTAAGTATTAACACTGCTACAATGAAGTTATATGATGTTATCATGTTGATGACATCATTATGTTTGGTTCCAGACAGGAAATTACCCCACTACATGCCATCATTCCACATCTGAAGAACTGTGTTCATCTCCAAGTCTACACACCAATGTGAAAGGAGTTGGTAAACTATAAACCCTGAAATTGTTAAAAAGAAATAATTGAAAAATTAAGAGAAGCCTTTAATGTTAAGCTTGTAACTCCAGATGACTGAAGTCAAATCGCTATCTGTGACCTTTCTTACAAGGAAAAAACTTTTAGATAAATAATTTTGGAAGTTGATGGAATTGACTGTATAAGCCACAGGGCAGCAAAAATTTTAGTTTACAAGTTGAAGAGGTGTTCTAGTAGCTCAGGGTCTTTCCAGAGCTGGAGCTGTTTGCACCCTTTCCAGAGACTGCCCCTGGAGATGTATACATCTAGCAGTGAGCCCACAATACTGGAAATGGTCTTGAATTTGGGGGCAGAGGACAGTGAAAGGGAATTGTAACTATAGACGGGACAATGGTGCTTTCCTACTCTCACTTTGTTTAAGAAGCCACCCTGACTACACCTAACTCTGTCTCACTAGAGGAGGAGACAGACCTTGGGACAGCTGTACCCCTTGTTGCATGTTGTCTTCAATTCTATTCTTAACATTTCATGACTTGATTCTTCCTTCTACTGGCCATTTTACTAAAAGATGCCTGACATGTTGACTCATTCTTTAGGTTAAACTTAAGACATGTCAGATGTGGCAGCTGTGGCACACATAGCCAGTGGTAAACTTCAGGATGGACATTTCTTGAGGGATTTTGTTATAGGCCCCAGTAGTTCCCTTGTGTCTGTCTCTACTTATGCCAGTGAGTAACCTTTTCATCATAGTGTCATGCCGCTGCATCATGACTTGCACAAGAATTGAGTCTAACAATGGCTTCCAGTCACCCGGTCCCATCATGTGGAGCCCAAGTTCAAGCACAGTAGCAGCTACTCCATACATTTGCCAGGACTGACCCTTTCCTATAACCTGCTCTGCTAGAACATACTGTACCTACATCACCTCCTTAGTCAGTTTGTTTAGAAATTATCAGTGCTAAAAGCTACTCACAAATTGTATCTCTGGCTCTGAGAATGACCGTCCTCGTCCTGATGATCTCAGGGTTCCTCTGTGATGTGCTCTGCCATCTTTACCCACTATTTTAAAAGAGTTTAAATGAGTGAGCTCAGTCCAGCTTCTAGCACCTTACCTTCCTCCCAGCCTCTGTTCTTATATTTAATTTCTTCCAAGAAAGTTTACTTAATAATCAAATAATCCTGATAGATGTTCACATACTACCTTGCCCTACGTCTTCCAAGACAAAAGTCTCTGAATTGGCCCCAAGAGATCACAACAGATCTTCTCTGTTTCCATCATCACAACTCTATTCTCGGGATCTTAATTTGCAGCTTTTCCCAGGCCATAAACATGCACTATTGCTGCAACGTGACGAAAGCAAACAAACACTAGCATATTTTCAGAAGAGTGTGTGCTCTATTTGTACTTTTCCTGTTTGCTCTTCAGTGCACAACAACCCAGGTTTTTGCCAGAGCTGTTCTATGCTCTTGCTCTGGTCAGCTCCATCTTGCTGTTTGGGAAACAATGGACTTGTTCCAGGTCAATTATTACTTTATCTCCCTACAGCAGTTAACATTGTTGCCCATTTCCTTCTTTTTAAAAATTTTGTTCTGCCTTAAGCTCCGAGATTTTCCTCATGACTGACTGACTGCTTTTTCCTTTCCTTGTCACTCTTCTCCAGTCACTTTAAAAACTTATCTCCACCAAGATTTTCTTCCCAGAGCTTTGCTTATCTCTCTCTTCAACCTCTCCCTTGAATAATCTCATCCACACACCCTGTGAGAGCCTGCTAACATAGTGGATGACCTCTACCCTCAGGGCTCGCATCTGCTTCCCTGTGCTATCCGCTTAACTGACCAAACCCACTTCACTTCAGTGCAGCCCTTGTCGCCTCAAAAAACAAGTGGGAAAAGTTCTTCTTATAAAACCTAAATTATCTAATTGTTTATTTGGCGTCATCTTCCTCCTCCTGTATTTTGATTCTGATGATGTGTAAGATGTGAACTAAGGTTAAGTTAATGCTTGGCAGGTAAATTAGAAACTATCCTCAAACACACGGTGCAAAGCAAGGTTACATTTCTTTACAACCCTATTTTTTTTTAAATAAAATTAAGAATATGCTAATTATGCTAACTCTTTAATTATAGAATATATACATCTGTTAACATATCACATTCTAAGTAAAAGCCATTTAAGAATATTATAAAGCTCAAATAATGAAATTAGAAGGGTATGTCTAATTACATTCAATTGCCACTACATAATTTTACTTTTTAAAAATTCAAGTCTGAACACAAGAGACTAGAGATTCCTGTGTGCAATTTAGAAAGGGATTTTCTGAACTGGCCTTCCACCTGGAACTCACCAAACCCCTACCCTTCAGTTTTCAGCTAGTTTACTGATGACACAAAGTAAGCTGCTTTGTTTCAAGAAAAGAGTCCTTGGAATTGTCCTATTGTTCTATCCATAAACTCAGGTGACTTTGTCATTGGAAATCCTCTCATTCCTCTGGCAGAGACAGGCTAGAGTCCTCACAGCCAAGTCACAGTCTCTCCTCTGCTGTGAATCCTCAGAAGCAAGCTGCCACCACTATAGATGAAGTCATAAAGCAGAAATTCCCAAACAAGCCTGCATAAGCCAAAGTATCATGGGCCCAGCATATGCACAGAACACAGACCCATTATTTCACACCTGGTGCTATGCCACGGAGACTCTAGGAGAACAGAAATAAACAGTTATTTTGACAAAGCAGTATTGTTCATTGGCATTCAGTGAATTTGCCTGAAATTCTAACAATTTCCCTCTATAAAATATCCACCCACCTAACGCTTTCTTTACATGAAATCTTATAATAGCAAACCTGTAATTACATTTCCTATTTTCATTTTTTTTTCCAGGAACACTGGTGGCTTCTACTGTATGAGAACTACAGTACATCTATCTCCATTAACGCTGTCACATGGGTTTTATAAAATCATATTACGAAATGTGGGTCAGTGATCATCAAGTCATGTAATTTATCAAGACAATACCCAGATGCACTGTTTGACATTCGTTTTGCAGGGATGCAATCTCCTGGTGTATACAGTTCTGTGGAGCCTTCCATTCTGCAGAAGCAGGAGCCATTTATGACTGGGGGGAAAAATCAATACTGAGAGTTCCACTATCAAATATTTAATGTCCCAAAGTTTTATAAGATAATATATCAGCAAAGTTGACAGGACACCTCTGTTTGATAATACATCATCTCTGCAGTCTGACCATCTAATCTCATCTTCAAGTTCAGACTTTTAAAGCCAGAGAGCACATCTCTTAGCCCAACCTGCTGATTTTACTAAAAGGGCCAGGTGCACAAGTGAAGAACAAGTACCTCACCCAGCTGTTGGTCATAGAATCTGTAACTACAATTCTCCTAGTTACAAATCCAGTGAAGTACCAAGTAGGTGACTAAGAGACAGATCCTTAGGGGTATCCTCTTCCTGGCACTTCCCATGTTTCTTTCTGTTTCCTGTATGCAAGGAGGTAAAGAACCCTCCCCACCCTACCCCCCCCCCAAACAAACACACAGTCAGCACTACAATTTTCCAACCAAATCATCAGGCCTTGTAACTATGAACTAAAAGATCTGAAACCATGAGCCAAAATAAAACCCCCCTTTAAGTTGTTTGTGTTTGATACTTGGTCCCACTAATGAGAAGGCTAACCAGTGGGAGCTCCATTAGGACTCAACAGAGCTCTTTAAGTCTATTTCTTCCTCACACGTCTAGAAGAGAATTCAATCCCAAGTACCTCTGAAGGCCAGAATTCTAAGTATGGAAAAAAATAAGTACATAAATGTCTTCCCACATCATGCCTCTTACAGTTTGTTTTCAGTTCACTAAACATCACTCTTCCTCTGTTGGCCCTTAAAATTTGCCTTTGGCCTTTTTCTTAGTCAGGCATTTACTGCTGTGAACAGGTACCATGACCAAGGCAACTCTTATAAGGACAACATTTAATTGGAGCTAGCTTACAGGTTCAGAGGTTCAATACATTATCACCAAGGTAGAAGCATGGCAGCATCAGGACAGCCATGGTGTAGGCAGAGCTGAGTGTTCTACAGCTTCAACTGAAGGCTGCTAGGAAAAGATGGCTTCCAGGAAGCTAGGATGAAGTCTTAAAGCTCATGCCCAGAGTGGCATACCTACTCCAACAAGGCCACACCTAATAGTGCCTCCCTGAGTCAAGCATATGCAAACCATCACAGCCTTGGTCATTTTCTCTTATGACATCACTGAACTTTAGGGTGACCTCAAAGCTAACAAAGTCAGCCAGGCGTGGTGGTGCACGCCTTTAATCCCAGCACTGGGGAGGCAGAGGCAGGTGGATTTCTGAGTTCAGGGCCAGCCTGGTCTACAAAGTGAGTGCCAGGACAGCCAGGGCTACACAGAGAAACCCTGTCTCAAAAAAAAAAAAAAAAAAAAAAAAACTAACAAAGTCTTGGCTGTGAACTTGGCTGGATAGCTGTGAAGTGTTTATCTCTGAGTTCTGTCCTCTATTGTCATACATCCATTGTATCTCACAGCTTAAACTCGGCACATTTGTAAGTAGAGGCATTACCTGTAATGCTTTACCAGGGTCTTTATTGAACTTAAGTCACCATCAGGCTGATGCCCTATGTGTCAATCAACATGTATACCTTCCCGTAGTGCAATGTAAACACTGATTGGAGATTAGGCTGTTTGCCCCTTTGTCTAGGTATTCTCAGGACTCACCACTTTGTTGGTTCCCTATTTAATCAATAAGAGATATATAAAAAAACAAGTAAATAAAATTAGTCTTTATCCCTCAAACCAAAACCCTGAATTGTATTTATTCAATTCCCAAAAAATCCTATGTATTCTATTTTCTTAAACCTCTCCCAAACCATACTTTTTTCTTCATCAGAAGTCTGCCCTACTTTAGGTTCCATTATTTCTTACATCATTGGCATAAAATCCATTGCTTCCAGAATTTTTCTCCCCCACTTAATCTTGAAGAATCTTTTAAAAACCTAACTTAGGGCTTTTCCTCATTACTTAAAATTCTTCAGTGCCATACATTGTGGATGAAGTGGGTGAAGTCTAGCATACAATACCTACTCTGTAGTTCCCTCTAGTCATGTACTCATTTCTTACAATAATAAACTCTTTCAGTACCCAAACCTCCCACATTTCCCTTTCTGAATGCTTCTTACTTTGCCCAGAATTACCTCGATAAAATTTTACTTCGGTATTCAGCTAAAATATATCACTTCTTTCCCCCTAAGCAAAGCTTGGAACTCCGTGGTTACAGGTATGCTCATCATGGTACTCATGGTACAAAATGATGAAACTGAACTTCTTGTATGCTTATATGCCCCTTATGACAGTGGGGGATTGATCCTGTTCTACCATGTATTCTCAGTAGTTAAGAAATCTCCTCTCACTGGGCAGTGGTGGTGCACACCTTTAATCCCAGCACTTGAGAGGCAGAGGCAGGTGCATTTCTGAGTTCAAGGACATCCTGGTCTCCAGAATGATTTCCAGGACAGCCAGGGCTACATGGAGAGTCCCTGTCTCCAAGAAAGAAAGAAAGAAAGAAAGAAAGAAAGAAAGAAAGAAAGAAAGAAAGAAAGAAAGAAAGAAAGAAAGAAATCTCCTCTCAAACATGGGGAATTCTGTAAATAATAATGTTCATTATGCAACATTGCACCATCTAACATAAAGCCCCGAGTCTCAACATTTTCTCCAAATATGTGATTTACATGTTATATATGTTTTGCCTTCATGTATGTGTTTCTACACACACACGCACACACACACATACACACATATACATATACACTCATATATATATGTATATATACTGTGCATGTCTGGTGTCTATAAAAGTTAGAAGAGGACATGGGATTCACTAGATTTAGGAATGGCTGAGAACTGCTGTGCACTTGCCTGAACTGGCCCAAGTCTTTCCAAGGTCTTTCATAGAACTTTTTGAGATTAAAATATAGTTTCAGCATTTCTCCCTTCCCTTTTTCCTTCCAAACCTTCTCATATACTGCTTACCATTCTCCTTCAATTTACAGCCTCTCTTTCAGTAATTGTTATGCATCCATGTATGTATATGCATATAGAGCCCTAAATATACCCTGTTTAGTCTACATAATGTCACTTCTGTGTATGTTATGCTTAGCCATCTCTCCATATCTCCTACCCCCATATATTTCAAATAATGATTCCACTTTAGCCTTTTTTTTTTGGATACTTTAGAATCTCTAGAGACACTTTATGACTCAAAGATACATAGGACACTAAATAAAATAAGTAGAAAAAAATGTTAAAAGACAGGGTCGTGGTATACATCCAGAGAAATAGAATAAAACAGAGTGAAGCATATCTGAGCAAATATTAACACAATCCTTTCCCCTTCCTTCTACCAGTGTGGTTCAAATCATCATTTACCTTGTCTCCTTAGTGTGTGCTGACTATTCTCCTTCCCTATCTTGTTACAGAGAAGCCAAATTTATTGATAGTGCACAAATGTTCTTTTCAATGAACAATTTCAATATTCTTCCCAAATTATCAGTGTCTAGTACAACCACTGGAAATGAATCTGTCCTGAACTTCCATGAGGATCACCCTCAGTGACTGGAATCAGCAGACCTTCATCAACCTGTCATCAGCTCTGGATCCTCCAGAGGGGGTGCTGCTGGTATACACATGTTAAAGTTTGATGTCTCAAAATTATTTATGAAACAAGATCTACAATGATGCTGTCATGATTGTAAAAAATAATTCTCCATTCTCTGAGCATGGGGAGTCATGCTCAGAAATATTTCAGTGTAAATCCTTCAAGTGGTATCAAGAGGCTGTAGGTTCTGAATATTTAAGGCCAATCATTTAAACATGATAACCTACAAGCGCTCATTTTTATCATTTAATAACTATCTTAAATTAGATTGCTGTCCAAACGTGAGCAGAAGAATTTTTATTCCTTTCCAAGATACTTTCTGTGCGGTCCATGCGGACTTGGCGTTTGGGGGATTGTATAAATAATCAGAGGCTCAGTGCGTCAGCCTGGACAGGGTATTTGTGCTTTACATCCATCATGTAGTAAAATGAGGTTCTCAGGCTGACCTCCCTGCTCTGATCCATTTAAGACACCAGCATGAAGTCTTGGCTGGACCTCCAGGCAAACCTGCATTGCTTCCTAGTAAATGTCCAAGCAAGTTCTAGCCATCCGTGTGCTCACGTCTGTGGTAATTTCACTAAGCACATTTCCTTTTGTGTTGAAAACTGTGCCATGTTGGCATCTGGGCACCCTCCTATGCTCCAGTCTCTGGATGGTGTCAGGTGGAGTGCCAGCTCTAGGCAGGCAGTTCATTAATATAATATTGGTCATATTTGTTGGGGAGTACATCTTCTTTAAATAAAAATTAAGACCAAAAGGAAAAGACTTTTTTGTGTTGTCTTTTTCTTTGCCATACATTTCTCTTTACTCTCCTGAATCATGAAACAAAAATGGAAAGGAAGGAAGGAAGGAAGGAAGGAAGGAAGGAAGGAAGGAAGGAAGGAAGGAAGGAAACAGTACTATTTGCTGTCTCCTAGACAAATCCCAAGAAATGCACTTGACATTTTATTTTATTGATGGAACCAAGTAACTATTCCTCCTCCTAAAATGACTCTAGGGAGAGCCTGTCTGAGTATGAGGGTGCTTCATCAGAAATGTTACCATTCCTCATAGGATGTCCTGTTTCTACCACATCTGCCTTGGAGCTCTGCTCAGCCCCTTGCTGCTAAGGAATCAGCTGGGAGCATTAGTTTCTCTCTCTCTCTCTCTCTCTCTCTCTCTCTCTCTCTCTCTCACACACACACACACACACACACACACACACACACACACACACGCACGCACACACACACAAACACAGGTGTGGTAGTGAGAGAGCCCCCAAACACATGCATGTTCTGTTTGTTTAAATGCTTCTTAGAAAACTCAGCCCAGCAGTTGGAAATGTGTTCACTAAGATGAATGAGCTCTGTAAACCAAAGCTGACATCAAATCTCCAAATACCATGCCAGTACCCACCATGGTTGATAAAGTCTGAAGCCATGTGGAAATATGTGTGACTGACTCCCCAAAGAAAGAAAGCCAATATGCTTTCTTACTATCTTTCCTTTAACAGTAGAGACCCAAGATACAAGATGTTGCTCTCACCTGAGACCTGGGGTCAGAGCCCTCTCTGGAGGCCGACTCTCCTCAGTGATCCTTAGATCCTGGGTGTGCTTGGGCGCCTGTGGCATGGAGAGTCCTCTAGGGTCAGTGTGACCATCAGCCGAGTTTGAGCCCAAGGTGGCACAGGGCTGGCACTGACCAAAACCAAAAATGTCCACTATTAACCCCGATGGGCTTCATATCTTTGCACAATGTAATACCTATAATAAGTAATATGATGCAAAGGTTTTTTTTTTTTAACATTTAACAAACTTTTGTAAAGTACTTTTCATATTCAACCAGATTGCACTATAGTTCAAATCTCAAGTACAGTGCTGGCCCTTCAGCAACATTCTGGTTAAAGAAGTGGATGGCAGGCTGGGATCACGAAGAAATAGTGAAGTTAGCACATAGTAAAGAAAATTATAATAAAGAAGCAGAGCTGTTGTGGCACCAAGGATCCTAATATGAACACAATACATCTTCCTGAAAATATTAGATACATGGAATTTTAGTGCAAGTATTCCATGCCCATGAAGGCTGATTTTTAGAATGGATGGATGAACGGATAGATGATTTGCAATCTCAAGAAAGCATTTTAGTTGTGTGTAGAGACTAGGAATGTTGAAGAGAGTCTGCATTATTCTCAAGAGAATTAGCCTCTACCCAAATGTCAAAATTATACAGCAGAATTTCTTCCCAAATCCATTCAGCTACACCCAAAATTGTCCCTCTCCCTCTTCCTCTTTCCCCTCCCCACTTCTTCCTCCCTCCCTCCTTCATCAGTCTCTTTCTCTTTCTCTCTGGCTTTCTGTCCTCCCAACACATGTTCTTGGGTGAGTTGCTCTCAATGGCTGCATTATCACAAGTTGAGCTCAATAATGCTATGTAAGAAGAACCAATACATGTGTGTCATTAGTGAAGAACAGCAAAGCGAAGCAAACCAAGGCTCAGTGCTCATCTCTCACTGTCTGTGAGGTCATATTTCTACTCCCTCATCAAGTATCCTTTCACACATTCTGTATATCAAAACATGCTTTCACCTTTGTCTGCTTCGGAAAAACAGTCTTTCACATGTTTGCTTTAGCAAGACATCCTTTCTACTATATGCCCCAGCAAAACATCATTTTCCAAAGAATCTAGAAGTTTCTACTTCATACAAGTTTTTCTCCTTTAAAGAATCCTGCAATGGAGGGCTTAATGACAGATATAAACTATAAACTTGACATTTGTACATATGAAATTAAACACAGGATAGGACCTGGGATCCAACCCCAGAGAACCTGATATAGTGAACTTGATATAGTGAACTTGATATAGTGAACTTGCAGCCTGTGCATCCAGAGTTCTCAGAGCTCCACAGGTGATTTCTGTGGACAACTAACTTTCTAGTGCTGTGTCAAAATACCCAAGGAGTGCAGCTTAAAGAGAATGTATTTAGCTTGTAACTTCAGAATTCTTAGCTCATAGCCACTGTCTCTATAGTTCCCAAATCTGCAGTGATACACTGCATATAGCATAGTGTCTGAAAGGGTTTGGGACAACAGAACTGTCCAGGTCTTGATAAGAAGCAGAGACTGACAGCAAGAGACTGGGGACAATATATACCCTTCAAAGGCATATACCCAATTAACTACCCCTCCAATTAGACCCCATCACCTACAGTTCCCCCCACTTCACAATAGGTCCATCCATCTATGAGTTAGCCAGTGGAGAACAAAATTGATAACCCTCATAATGTGATCACATCTTAACATTGATGGGATGGAAACAAGCTTTCAATACACAAGTCCTTGGAAGGCATTTTATTTATACCTAAAGTATAGCATTCCACCATGGGTCCCCAAAGGCTTATATCTATACCATAATAAAAAAATGCATTCCATATATCTCTGCCATTCTTCATGTCTCAACAGTCAAAGTTCAAAGTCTCCTCTAAGACTCAAGGTAACTGTTATTGGTAAGACCTTGTAAAAATAAGCAGCAAACTTCATACTTCAAAATCATTGGGTAAACTATTTCAAGACAGAGGAACAGGAGAATACCCCAGAAAGATGAGACCAAAAGCAAAACCCATTAGAAAAATAATAACTCCTGTAGCTCCAATACACAGAATCTAGGAGCATGATGGCAAGAAATAGGCTCCAAAGGGTATAGGCAGCCCAACCTCTATGACTTTGCTGCTTGCAGTCCATGTGGGCACTCTCTTGTACTGACTATGCTTATCACCAGTGATATTTTGGAAGATATTTCACTTTCCTGGAACTTAGAACATTCTGGAACCTGCATGGAGCTTTAACTTCACTCTTGCATCATTATGCAGTTCCCTATCAAGGGTTGCCCCTCCAGGAATTCCAACTTTGCCACACACTGACTGAACTTCCTTGTATTTATAAGTGCAAACCTTTATGATGCCACCACTCTTTCATTCTGCTTGCTTACAAAACTAGAATCACGTGGATAGCTCAGCTGCCAGATAAAACAGTAACTGGATCCGTGTGGATCCTGGGTGTAATAGGGTCTCAATGGCTGGGTGGCTAATCACAGGGAAATTGAAGCAGACAAGCATGGGGAATAGATTAGTAATCTGCTACTCTAGTTGGATTGGTTTATACACATCCTCCCTCTTTGAATAATATACTAGGTAACCCATCTCCTTTACCTGCACATATACACAAGACATTTTATTTATATTTAAAACAGCATTCAACCCTTGGTCCCCAAAGACTTATGATAATGCAAAACACATTCCAATTATCTCTGTCATTCCCCAAGTGCCACCCCTCTCCAAATAATGCACCCAGCAATCTCAGATCCCCCTCCTTTTCTTAATAAATATCACATTTATGAATAGATTGGTGAAGTTGGTGCTTCCATAACTCAATCACCTCTAGATTGACCCATCTCTGAACATGGCTGCAGCAAGGACCAACCCTTCAACACACAAGTCTTTGAGTCATGGAGATATCATATAGCTAAGCCTGATCAGAAATCTGATCAGGCAAGGAATATCTACCAGTACATTGCAAACCATTTCTCTAATTGTTCTTAAATTTGGGGGGTTTCAGGCTGACTCATAGGGATAAGAATCCCAAATTGATTGACAGCAAGTAAAACAACTATGCTAAGTGCTACATCCACTCCAGTAGTGACAAGCGCAACAGGCCCTGAAAACCTGGGCGCTATCCCGAGGCAAAAAGTTCACGGAAACTTAGTTTCCTGGAATCGTGGCATCCTGTATAAAGAACGTTCCAATGTCCTTGCTTTAGTTGGTAAATGGATCTGTGTGCTTTCCCTTAATATTGCTTTATTACAAGTGCTCCTAAGGATTGATATTTTGACATATAGCTAAGTTAGATTCTAGGCAGTCCTTGATCTGACCTTGGGCATGGATAGCTAAGTCACTGCCCTACACAGAAATTTACCATTATCTAGGAAGAAGGAAGTTTGTGACCTAAAGAGGAACCAGAGTAGATACTTAGAACTATAGATAGCTGAGTTACACTCATACACAAGTATTTATAATGGCCTAGGGGGAAGGTGGACTATACAATAGACTAGAGTAGGAACTATTGCAAGGGCACAAAGCCCTTGCCCCTGGCTTCTAAGATTAAGTGGACGTTAGGTGGAGCTGTTTTTGATCCCAGTTGTTAACATTGAGTTTTACCCCAGTTGGTTCCTGCCAGTTGTTCCATGTTTGCATTCCTCTGTTTTGTGTAAGAATCCAGTAACCTCTTTGTACCTTGCCGGTGTGTCACCCAACTTCCCTATTTTCTTCTGTATAAAAAGTTTGATGCTCAATTTGACAAATTACATTCAGATCCATACTCCCTTGTGTCGAGTCTGTCTGTCAATTCCCACTGACTCCTTGCCCACCTGTGACCAGAGACTCGTTCCACGCAGACAAGGGACCAAGAGGGTCTGCGGCAGTTAAGGTTTTCACGTCTTTCTCTTTATACTTCCCTCAACCATCTTCTTAAATATTAACAATACCAAGAGTTCCATATCCAGAGACCAAGATGTTGTCTCTCAGAGGTTATGAATGATATCCACACAGGTATGGGTAGTCTTTAAACCAGGCACACAAAAGGCTAGCCCTATGATCACGTGATCAAAGAGTAGGACACCTTCAAGTTACCCCCAAACTTTCCAACACCAACACATGTCACCCAGCGAAATTTAATGAAATTTGATAACTGGTACGTATAAAGAGAAGGAGATAAAATTAAGATTAATAGTTACGGCAGAGCTTCTGGGCGGTGCCATCTTCAGCTCCAGATAGCCGGCCACCTTCCTGGTGAGAGCACGGGGGTCTGCCAGGCCTGAGAGGTTTGTGGCACAGGCGCCAGCGGGAGCCGTCTTGGCTCCGGGACTCCGCGGAGGGCAGGCTGCACGGGTGACCATGTGGAATACAGAGTGCCAGCCGTTTCTGGGACGGGCGAGAGTCGCAGAGCTTCTGGGCGGCGCCATCTTCAGCTCCAGATAGCCGGCCACCTTCCTGGTGAGAGCACGGGGGTCTGCCCGGCCTGAGAGGTTTGTGGCACAGGCGCCGGCGGGAGCCTTCTTGGCTCCGGGACTCCGCGGAGGGCAGGCTGCACGGGTGTCCATGTGGAATACAGAGTGCCAGCCGTTTCTGGGACGGGCGAGAGTCACAGAGCTTCTGGGCGGCGCCATCTTCAGCTCCAGACAGCCGGCCACCTTCCTGGTGAGAGCACGGGGGTCTGCCTGGCCTGAGAAGTTTGTGGCACAGGCGCCGGCGGGAGCCTTCTTGGCTCCGGGACTCCGCGGAGGGCAGGCTGCACGGGTGACCATGTGGAATACAGAGTGCCAGCCGTTTCTGGGACAGGCGAGAGTCGCAGAGCTTCTGGGCGGCGCCATCTTCAGCTCCAGATAGCCGGCCACCTTCCTGGTGAGAGCACGGGGGTCTGCCAGGCCTGAGAGGTTTGTGGCACAGGCGCCAGCGGGAGCCGTCTTGGCTCCGGGACTCCGCGGAGGGCAGGCTGCACGGGTGACCATGTGGAATACAGAGTGCCAGCCGTTTCTGGGACGGGCGAGAGACGCAGAGCTTCTGGGCGACGCCATCTTCAGCTCCAGATAGCCGGCCACCTTCCTGGTGAGAGCACGGGGGTCTGCCCGGCCTGAGAGGTTTGTGGCACAGGCGCCGGCGGGAGCCTTCTTGGCTCCGGGACTCCGCGGAGGGCAGGCTGCACGGGTGACCGTGTGGAATACAGAGTGCCAGCCGGTTCTGGGACAGGCGAGAGTCGCAGAGCTTCTGGGCGGCGCCATCTTCAGCTCCAGACAGCCGGCCACCTTCCCGGCAAGAGCCACAGAGCTTCTGAGGCAGCGCCATCCTCAGCTCCAGACGGCCGGCCTCCTTCCGGACAAGAGCCACAGAGCTTCTCAGGCGGCGACATCTTCGACTCCAGACAACTGGCCACCTTCCTGGCCAAAGCAACACAGCTTCTGGGAAAGATCCTGTTTTGGGCCTTCACCTTCAGCCAGGAGGAGGTCCAAACACCAGATAACTGTACACCTTCCCTGAAAGAGGAGAGCTTGCCTACAGAGACTGCTCTGACCACTGAAACTCAGAGAAGAGAGCTTGTCTCCCACGCCTGCTGATAGAGGGTAACAAAATCAACAGAGGAACAATCTCTTAACAAAGACAACTATAACAACTAACTCCAGAGATTGCCAGATGGCGAAAGGTAAACGTAAGAATCCTACTAACAGAAGCCAGGACCACTCACCATCATCAGAACCCAGAACGCCCACTTCGCCCAATCCAGGACACCCTAACACACCTGAAAAGGTAGACCTGGATTTAAAAGCATATCTCATGATGATGGTAGAGGACATAAAGAAGGAATTCAATAACTCACTTAAAGAAATACAGGAGAACACTGCTAAAGAGTTACAAGTCCTTAAAGAAAAACAGGAAAACACTGCTAAAGAGTTACAAGTCCTTAAAGAAAAACAGGAAAACACAACCAAACAGGTAGAAGTCCTTATAGAAAAACAGGAAAACACATCCAAACAGGTGATGGAAATGAACAAAACCATACTAGACCTAAAAAGGGAAGTAGACACAATAAAGAAAACCCAAAGTGAGGCGACGCTGGAGATAGAAACCCTAGGAAAGAAATCTGGAACCATAGATGCCAGCATCAGCCACAGAATACAAGAGATGGAAGAGAGAATCTCAGGTGCAGAAGACTCCATAGAGAACATCGGCACAACAATCAAAGAAAATGGAAAATGCAAAAAGATCCTAACTCAAAACATCCAGGAAATCCAGGACACAATGAGAAGACCAAACCTACGGATAATAGGAGTGGATGAGAATGAAGATTTTCAACTCAAAGGACCAGCAAACATCTTCAACAAAATTATTGAAGAAAACTTCCCAAATCTAAAGAAAGAGATGCCCATGAACATACAAGAAGCCTACAGAACTCCAAATAGACTGGACCAGAAAAGAAATTCCTCCCGACACATAATAATTAGAACACCAAATGCACTAAATAAAGATAGAATACTAAAAGCAGTAAGGGAAAAAGGTCAAGTAACATATAAAGGCAAGCCTATCAGAATTACACCAGATTTTTCACCAGAGACTATGAAAGCCAGAAGAGCCTGGACAGATGTTATACAGACACTAAGAGAACACAAATGCCAGCCCAGGCTACTATACCCAGCCAAACTCTCAATTACCATAGATGGAGAAACCAAAGTATTCCACGACAAAACTAAATTCACCCATTATCTCTCCACGAATCCAGCCCTTCAAAGGATAATAACAGAAAAAAACCAATACAAGGACGGGAACCACGCCCTAGAAAAAACAAGAAGATAATCCCTCAACAAACCTAAAAGAAGACAGCCACAAGAACAGAATGCCAACTTTAACAACAAAAATAACAGGAAGCAACAATTACCTTTCCTTAATATCTCTTAATATCAATGGACTCAATTCCCCAATAAAAAGACAGACTAACAGACTGGCTACACAAACAGGACCCAACATTCTGCTGCTTACAGGAAACCCATCTCAGGGAAAAAGACAGACACTACCTCAGAGTGAAAGGCTGGAAAACAATTTTCCAAGCAAATGGTCTGAAGAAACAGGCTGGAGTAGCCATTCTAATATCGGATAAAATCGACTTCCAACCCAAAGTTATCAAAAAAGACAAGGAGGGACACTTCATACTCATCAAAGGTAAAATCCTCCAAGAGGAACTCTCAATTCTGAATATCTACACTCCAAATGCAAGGGCAGCCACATTCATTAAAGACACTTTAGTAAAGCTCAAAGCACACATTGCACCTCACACAATAATAGTGGGAGACCTCAACACACCACTTTCATCAATGGACAGATCGTGGAAACAGAAACTAAACAGGGACACAGTGAAACTAACAGAAGTTATGAAACAAATGGACCTGACAGATATCTACAGAATATTTAATCCTAAAACAAAAGGATATACCTTCTTCTCAGCACCTCACGGGACCTTCTCCAAAATTGACCATATAATTGGTCACAAAATAGGCCTCAACAGATACAAAAATATTGAAATTGTCCCATGTATCCTATCAGACCACCATGGCCTAAGACTGATCTTCAATAACAACATTAAGAATGGAAAGCCAACATTCACGTGGAAACTGAACAACACTCTTCTCAATGATACCTTGGTCAAGGAAGGAATAAAGAAAGAAATTAAAGACTTTTTAGAGTTTAATGAAAATGAAGCCACAACGTACCCAAACCTTTGGGACACAATGAAAGCATTTCTAAGAGGGAAACTCATAGCTCTGAGTACCTCCAAGAAAAAACGGGAGAGAGCACATACTAGCAGCTTGACAACACATCTAAAAGCTCTAGAAAAAAAGGAAGCAAATTCACCCAAGAGGAGTAGACGGCAGGAAATAATCAAACTCAGGGATGAAATTAACCAAGTGGAAACAAGAAGAACTATTCAAAGAATTAACCAAACGAGGAGTTGGTTCTTTGAGAAAATCAACAAGATAGATAAGCCCTTAGCTAGACTCACTAGAGGGCAAAGGGACAAAATCCTAATCAACAAAATCAGAAATGAAAAGGGAGACATAACAACAGATCCTGAAGAAATCCAAAACACCATCAGATCCTTCTACAAAAGCTTATACTCAACAAAACTGGAAAACCTGGACGAAATGGACAAATTTCTGGACAGATACCAGGTACCAAAGTTGAATCAGGATCAAGTTGACCTTCTAAACAGTCCCATATCCCCTAAAGAAATAGAAGCAGTTATTAATAGTCTCCCAGCCAAAAAAAGCCCAGGACCAGATGGGTTTAGTGCAGAGTTCTATCAGACCTTCAAAGAAGATCTAATTCCAGTTCTGCACAAACTATTTCACAAGATAGAAGTAGAAGGTACTCTACCCAACTCATTTTATGAAGCCACTATTACTCTGATACCTAAACCACAGAAAGATCCAACAAAGATAGAGAACTTCAGACCAATTTCTCTTATGAATATCGATGCAAAAATCCTTAATAAAATTCTCGCTAACCGAATCCAAGAACACATTAAAGAAATCATCCATCCTGACCAAGTAGGTTTTATTCCAGGGATGCAGGGATGGTTTAATATATGAAAATCCATCAATGTAATCCATTATATAAACAAACTCAAAGACAAAAACCACATGATCATCTCGTTAGATGCAGAAAAAGCATTTGACAAGATCCAACACCCATTCATGATAAAAGTTTTGGAAAGATCAGGAATTCAAGGCCCATACCTAAACATAATAAAAGCAATCTACAGCAAACCAGTAGCCAACATCAAAGTAAATGGAGAGAAGCTGGAAGCAATCCCACTAAAATCAGGGACTAGACAAGGTTGCCCACTTTCTCCCTACCTTTTCAACATAGTACTTGAAGTATTAGCCAGAGCAATTCGACAACAAAAGGAGATCAAGGGGATACAAATTGGAAAAGAGGAAGTCAAAATATCACTTTTTGCAGATGATATGATAGTATATATAAGTGACCCTAAAAATTCCACCAGAGAACTCCTAAACCTGATAAACAGCTTTGGTGAAGTAGCTGGATATAAAATTAACTCAAACAAGTCAATGGCCTTTCTCTACACAAAGAATAAACAGGCTGAGAAAGAAATTAGGGAAACAACACCCTTCTCAATAGTCACAAATAATATAAAATATCTCAGCGTGACTCTAACTAAGGAAGTAAAAGATCTGTATGATAAAAACTTCAAGTCTCTGAAGAAAGAAATTAAAGATCTCAGAAGATGGAAAGATCTCCCATGCTCATGGATTGGCAGGATCAACATTGTAAAAATGGCTATCTTGCCAAAAGCAATCTACAGATTCAATGCAATCCCCATTAAAATTCCAACTCAATTCTTCAACGAATTAGAAGGAGCAATTTGCAAATTCATCTGGAATAACAAAAAACCTAGGATAGCAAAAACTCTTCTCAAGGATAAAAGAACCTCTGGTGGAATCACCATGCCTGACCTAAAGCTTTACTACAGGGCAATTGTGATAAAAACTGCATGGTACTGGTATAGAGACAGACAAGTGGACCAATGGAATAGCATTAGAGCTTTTTTAAAGAGTTTATAGCCCTTATATACAACACAGTTCTAAAGATGTAAAAACGCTTCAAAGGTGTTTGGTCAACCAAAATATCCAAAACTTTTAGACACAATACATTAAGAAAGCAGGACCAGAATGTTCCCATTTACTTTTAATCACCTAAAATGTAAAAACCACATAGCTCAGCAAGGGAACTGTGGGCTCCATAGGCTGGCACTGGCTATATATAAAATATAAATGCCTATACAATCGGAGTAAACTTTGCCTGCCCTAGTTCATCCCATGTTTCACAGGGTGGCCTCAAACTTGAGCAATTCTCATGTCTCAGTCTAGTGACAGAATTATGGATATGCACAGTAATATGTCTACTCATTAATCTTTATCAATAAATCATTTTCTTTCAAGTCCCAAAAGATAAAGAAATCTGCTGTGTTAGCAGTTCACAGTCATAAGCTCAGATTCTGATTCAGTAGAGCAGATGATCTGATTGACACAAATAACTGAAAACTATTGTTTATTTCTTAAAGTGGAAACACCTGAGGCCCTCAGACCTCAGTCAACCACCTAGATACCTTTATGCTGAAAGGTACTCCAGAGTGAAGCAAACTGGAGGAGCTTGTAATCAATTCTGTTAGACTTGAAGCACTCAGTGTACTCAGATGTGCATACTTTATGACAAATAACTGTCGAGTTTGTTATCTCTTGTCACCATAGTAATCTGTAACAATCCAACAATTTTCAGTGGCATTTAGCAAATGTTTCTTTTTCACATGTCTGAAGAGACAGGCTAGATGACTCTCCATCTCTGCTTATTCTTGCTGGTCTTAAAGACATGTGAATATTGGCTGGCTGCCTCACCTAAAACACTGAGAACAATTCATGTCTGGTCCACATTGGCTCTACAGGAATTAGAATCAGAAACCAGTTAGAATTTGTTCTTATGACTAAGATTGAAGATGCATACATGCAGTTTTCCTTTCTAGGTATATTATGCTTAGTAACTTTCCACTGGTTAAAGAAAGTCACAGAACTCAACAGGCTAGCATCCAAATGGGTCTACAATAGAAAGTAGCATAGCAAAGAATGTGTATATATACTGTCATGCCAGATATTTCAAGTCTTAATTTAATGATATGTGGGGCTGTGAAAGGCAGCATATTTTGGTTGAATGGGGCTTGTTCAGCTGACCCAGTAGAAAACTCTACAAGGGACAGAACAGTGAGCCACATTTCCAGAGACAGGTTACTGACACTACAGAGCCCCCAACTCCATAATTCTGTGACTATAAGTCACGCAAACAATGTCCCAAGCTCCTGGCATTCTGGCTAGACTCCACCCCCACAGTTACCTGACTATAGCCAGGTATGCTCCTCCCCATAGTTACCTGGCAATAGCAAGATAGTCTAGCCCACTATATAAAAGGGGCTGCTTGGCCCCTCCTCGATCTCTTTAAGCTCTCACCTTTCTCTAGCCCTCCTTCTCTCTCTCTCCTTTCTCCCCTCTCTCCACGTGGCCATGGCTGGCCTCTCTCCCTCTTTCTACCTTCTCTCTTTCTCCCTGCCTTTCTACAATAAAGCTCTAAAACTATAGACTGTCTCTGCTCATCAAGGCCCACCAAGCTTGAATGATGGGATAGGCTTTCCCCTAATAAGCCTAACCTCCCTCCGGAAGGCCTTCCTACACTCCAGCCACAGGCCAGACCAAGGACTCTCACTGGCATGGGAACCACCCAGCGTCCCCTCTCCCCATGCCCTCTCCTCCCTTCGGCCCTAGGGATGACTGAGCTGCCCTCGGGACCCCCACTTTGTTCTCAGCTCTTCTGCGGTGTCCAGTTGCTTCTGGGATGCCAGAGATTGAGAACCTGTTATCTCTGGCCTCAGCGAGGCTCAGAGACCTTGGACTGCCCATTGTCCACCCCCTACTAAGCTGTGGTCCAGTGGCTTCCCACAGCCAGACACCCACCTGAGGCCCGGTGGAAAGTGTGCAGCAGTCCTCCCACATCCGCCTGCCCAGAACACTGAAACTCTGATGGGACACAGGTTTTCTCCCACTCCCTTTATTCTTCTATGACCACTGCCCAACAGTACTATGCCATTGTAGCCATTGTAATTGATTAAAAGTCCATGTAGTGCCCTGTAAATTCTCAAAAAAACTGCTTCTCCTCTTCCTCCTCTTCCTCCTCCTCCTCCTCCTCGTCCTCCTTCTCCTCTTCTTCCTCATCCTCCTCGTCCTCTTTCTCCTCTTCTTCCTCCTCCTCCTTCTCCTCTTCCTCCTCCTCTTCTTCTTCCTCCACTTCTTCTACTTCCTCCTCATTCTCCTCTTCTTCCTCCTCCTCGTCCTCTTTCTCCTCTTCTTCCTCCTCCTCCTGCTCCTCCTCCTGCTCCTCCTCCTCCTCTTCCTCTTCTTCCTGCTCCTCTTCTTCCTGCTCCCCCTCCTCCTGCTCCTCCTCCTCTTCTTCCTCCTCCTCTTTCTCCTCCTCCTCTTCTTCCCCCTTCTTCCCCCTTCTCCTCCTCCTTCCCCTCCTCTTCTTCTTCCTCTCCTTCTTCTTCTTCTCTCAAAATGTGGACCACAGTCCAGGATTTGTAGTGTATATCCCCAATCCCAACTCTGGGAGGCTAAGAAAAGGGAATCTCAAATTCAAGCCCAGCTTGAGCTCCGTGCCAAAACTCTGTCTCAAAAATAAAAATAAATGTGCATCATGACACTTCCATGACTCACCACTGAGATTTGGTGGATTGTTAGAAACATTTCTAAGTGGGGTAGAGTTGGAATGAAATAGAGAATGGATGTAACATTTCAGAGCCCAGAATGCAGGATAATTCAGTGTTGTTCCACAAAGCCAACAGGAAATATATTAGTAAATTTCATATAAAAACTTGAAAGTCACTGTTTTAAAGTATAGTGGTCCAAAGGAAAATTCTTTTGTTTTTCCATATCTTTTGTTACAAATATTTTACCTTCAGGTGTGCTGCCATCAATAGTTCCCACTGATGAAAGAACAGACTAATGTCTGTATGTCCAGCATGTCACCAAAGATGGAAAGCTAGGTCTTCAATCAGCAGTGCCGAGGGCATGGTGTAGTATGTTATAATTTGGTGGATGCTTCCTTTGCTGGTATAGTTCAAGCCATAGCCTTAGATACTAAAGAAGCTTACAGATTGTCAGAATAATTGATATAAGATTAAAGCTTCTAGAAAGTCATTACATATAAGATGCTAAAGTTGTTGGCACCAGGACACTCCAAACCTATGAGTTAACAGTGTGACCTGACACCTGCAGACTGGTTGCCAAGCCAAGGACCACCAGATACCAGAACCCGCTTGGCTTACCTCCCACCTTTACTTGTGTTACGTCATTTTCTATATAAATAAGGAGAACGCCTCCTCCTCGCTCTCCTCTCTCTTCTTCTCTTTCCTCTCTTTCTTTCTTTCTTTCTCTCTCTCCCCCTCTTCTCTGCCACTTCTTTGCCTCTCCCTTTCAATACAACCCCTTCCACATGGAACTGCTTTGGCCTAGTGTGCTGTTTTGGCTCAACCTGCTATCCAAATACATCAAAAGTGATCGTGGAATGATGAAGCTTGAGGCTTGAGTATTTTTAATGAGGAAATTGTGTTCTTGTACAATTTAACTGACATGCACTGTGTACTTTAGTCTTTGACTCTCCCACCTAGTCCGATGCCTCCCCCCTTCCTACAAGCTCCCCCACCCATTAATGTCTTTCCTCTGTTTCAAGAGTTTAGGTTTTGTTTAGTCTCCATCAAAGTTGAATTAGATCTGTGTTAAACTAACTTTGAAACTAATCATTAGAGCCTTGTGGGCTCAACTAGTAGATATACAACTGCATATCATGCTTCTCTTTCTTCTTTAATCTGTCAGGTGCCAAAAGATTAGCCAGCATCAAATGTTCTAGCGCTCCACAGTCCCTTCCTCCCCCATATGTGGCTATTATGAAGGCCCCCACTTCCTTGGACCTAGTGCTAGTATTCACAGCTACTGTGAGTTCATGATTTCCAGGTCTGTATCCTACTTAGAAGGTGGTATTTTGGAATACTTTGCTCCATCCCCCAGCTCTACATTCTCTCCTCCTCTTCCCTAGTATTCCCTAAGTATTAAAATGGTAATAAATGTTTCTTCTAGAACCAAACACTCGGCATCTTTTATTCATAACATCTTGTACTGCCACGGATCTTTGCATTTATCTCTGCTGACTGATAGGAGAAGTTTGACACTGAAAGTAGCCTTTGTCTAAAAGTATAAATTCATATGGGTTAATGTTATGTCCATTCAGCTAAGCAGCAATTTTAGATTCCCCCCCCACCAGTCTAAGATTTCTTCAGTCATGAATTTTGAACCAGGTTTACAGTATTAGCTATGGACTTCCTCTTGTAGCTCAAGCTTAAGATCCAATTAAGGAGTGGTTACCCAAATAACCATCAAACAACCACTATACCAACTTCCTGTCGAAATAAACTTTCTTTCCATAAATAACTGTTAATTGTGGTGTGTGGTGGGTTTTTTTTTTTTAATTATTATATGTAAGTACACTGTAGCTGTCTTCAGACACTCCAGAAGAGGGTGTCAGATCTTGTTACAGATAGATGGTTGTGAGCCACCATGTGGTTGCTGGGATTTGAACTCCAGACCTTTGGAAGAGCAGCCAGGTGCTCTTACCCACTGAGCCATCTCACCAGCCCGTGTGTGGTGTTTTATCACAGCAACAAAAAGTAATTCAAAGGAGAATCTTTGTACACTACTGGTGAGGACATGAATTAGTGAAGTTACTTAGAGCTCAGTCTAGAGATTGAGCTCAGGAACCTAGACGTGAACACGTTGGTCACAGAACATGGAGAAATCAAGTTCATATTGATCAGGAGGCTTTCCTCCTGCTGGCTGGTTTTCACAGATTGGAAGTTGCTGTGTAGGCTGCTGGAGGAAAAAACTTAACAGTCCTACAGCTGTGAGCCCTGTGAACTACAATAATGACCAGCATGGCAAAATATACTCATGGGTACAGTAACAGTACAAGTGTTATAAGGGTAGCCAACTGCTTTCTCACGAAACTTAAGGCCTATTCCACAGGAGAAAACACCTGCCTCATACAATAAATCAGGGCAAGAACCCATGATTAGGGAGCTCACAGGCCCCAGAGGTGAATTCACTGCTATTATTCTTCTATTAAACAGATATAGTATCAAACTCTCCTCTAAATTTATATCTCTGACCATAGATTCACTCAGATCTTAGACATCATTGGAGAAGTTTTGTTTTGTTTGTTTGTTTGTTTGTGCAGTAGACAGTGCTGAAATTTACAACTGGCCAAGTGCATAGACTAAGTATCAATGGAGTGTTCGGCTACAAATGAGACATCTACAAAGTTCTTCCACCATCACCACCCAAGTCTCCAGGGCTACTGTGGAAAAAGAGGCATGAAACTGTAAGAGCCAGGGGTCAAGGAAGATTGGAACAAAACAGTGTCTTCTGAACATAACAGGAATCCTGCACTCATGAACTCACCGCAGCTGTGGTTGCCACATTACAGAGACCAAGTCTGGAGCTGAGACAAAAGGATGAGGATGGACCATCTAGAGCCTGCCATATCCAGGGATCCATCCCATAATCAGCCTCCAAATGCTGACACCATTGCATACACTAGCAAGATTTTGCTGAAAGGATCCTGATATAGCTGGCTCTTGTGAGACTATGCCGGGGCCTAGCAAACACAGAAGTGGATGCTCACAGTCAGCTATTGGATGGATCACAGGGCCCCCAAAGGAGGAGCTAGAGAAAGTACCCAAGGAGCTAAAGGGATCTGCAATCCTATAGGTGGAACAACATTATGAACTAACCAGTACCCTGGAGCTCTTGTCTCTAGCTGCATATGTATCAAAAGATGGCCTAGTTGCCTAGTCGGCCATCAGTGGAAAGAGAGGCCCATTGGTCATGCAAACTTTATATGCCTCAGTACAGGGAAATGCCAGGTCCAAAAAGTGGGAGTGGGTGGGTAGGGGAGTGGGGGGAGGGTATGGGGGACTTTTGGGATAGCATTGGAAATGTAAATGAGGAAAATACCTAATAAAAATATTTTAAAAGAAAAAAAATTCTAGTAGGAAGCGAAAAAGGCTTTATGAGTCCTAACCCAAACTGAGGAGCTATGGGTAGCAGTGGCTTCCAGGAAAGGAAGAGTCAATTTTCTTTAAAGGTATGACTCCTGGTATGTTGACCATGCTTCAGAGCATTGTTCTATAATCAAGAGCATAAATTATGAGCAGCATAAATTGGACTCAGTAGGTTATTTAAAAGGAAAGGAGGGTGCATAAAATTAGGGGTAGGAAAGCCTATCACACCACAGTGACACACTTCCATCAACAAGGCCACACCCACTCCAATAAAGCCACATGTCAAATAATGCAGTTAATGATCTATTGCTCTGAAGAGACACCATGACCATTTAATTGGGCCTTTCTTATATTAAGAGGTTTAGTTCAATCATGATAGGCAGACGCCATGCTGGAGAGGTAGCTGAGAGCTTTACATCCAGAAAGCAGCCAGAGAGAGAGAGAGAGAGAGAGAGAGAGAGAGAGAGAGAGAGACTGAGTCTGACTTGAACTTCTGAAACTCCCAAGCCCATCACACCACAGTGACACACTTCCATTAACAAGGCCACATCCACTCCAACAAAGCCACATGTCACATAATGCAGTGGCATAAGCTCCCTATGATCCTATGGGGGGGGGTCATTTTCATTCAAACCACCACAGGGTGGACCTGGGAAGAGTTATGGGGAGAAGTGGTGTGTGAATGTAACCAATTCTCAAACAATTGATAAGAATTTGTTTTTTTAAATATAGAAGTGGAACTACCATATTACCCAGTCATAGTATTTCTGGCCATAGACACAAAGGACTCTATATCCTACTACAGAGAAAGGTTCACTGTTCACTGCAGCCATAGTCACACTGTTCTATCCATGTTACTGCAGCCATAGTTACAATATCCAGGGAATGAAATCAACCCAGATATCCATCAACTGATAAACAGATAATGAAAATGTGGTCCGTTTATGCAATGGGAGGTTATGAAGTTACAAAGAATTTGTAGTGATGACATTTGCAGGAAAATGAGTAGGACTGGAAAAAGTATATTAAGTGGGATAACCTAGACCAAGAAAGAGAAAAGCTGCTGGCTTCACAGTTCAGTTTTGGTGTTTGTGTTAGAGTAACTTGGGAGCCCAAGAAACTAGAGTGGAAAATGGAGGAGATGCTTAAAGGCCAGAGAGATGGGATCTCATGGATTAAATGAGGGTAAAGAGGGAATATTCGGGTGGAAAAGTTCAATGAGGGAGAGGAGGGCTAGGTAACAGAGATGGAGAAAAGCATGGAGTCAAAGTGAAGAGGTTGTGAGAAAATGACTCGGTAACGTACTGCCACATAACCTACTAGGAAACAATAGTAACACACAAAGAACCCTCAAATTCAGAGCAGTAGTATTCTTAAAAGCAAGTAACATTCATTTAACAGGATCCCTGTATAGTGCTTGGCATACATTAGGAGATAAAAGAAATAGTTAATTTGCCTTTCACTTATCTTTACAAACTTTACTTCCAGTCTCAAGTAGGGCATCACATAATAGCTACTTCCCAGTCAGCCTATAAAATGGGTTGTACTCTGGAGGACCAGGCATTTCAAGAAAGAATTACGGACATAGAATTCATCTCCCCTATTGTGCTGGCTAATTTTAGGTCAACTTGCCACAAGCATGAGAGGGAGAACAGGGGAACCCAAATTGAGATAATCCCTTCATAAATCTGGCTGTAGACAAGCCTGTAGGGCATTTTTTGTGTGTGTGACTGATGTGGAAGGGCAAGCCTATCATGGGTTCTTCAAAAAAGCAAGCTGAGCAAGTCATGAGAAGCAAGCCAGTAAGCAGCACCCCTCCATAGCCTCTGCATTAGCTCCTGTCTCCAGGTTCTTGCCTTGTTTGAGTTCCCATCTTTGACTTCCTCTGATGATGAGTAGTGATATGGAAATGTGAGCCAAATAAATTCTTCCTTCCCTGAGTTGCTTTGGATCACAGTGTTTCATCAGAGCAATAGTAACCCTAACTAAAACACCTATCTTAAGCAACGTACATACTTGATTATGCTTGTCTGAGAAATATGCCTTCCCCCTTACCACAACCAACTTTGTATAATAGTATACCTATCTCCATTATTCTTATCTCTTTATGGCTTTTC